>NC_045141.1:11687617-12964437 GCF_008831285.2 Nymphaea colorata
TGGGGGAAGGATCTGCTAAAACAACATGTCCATGATTTGGGTATGGAAGCTCGCAGTTCTCCAGAACAAGACCAACAAAACAAGAAGGTGCATCCACCTATTGAATTAAAAATTTAGTTACATTGGAATAGAATCAAAGGATAACAACTAAAATGTGGGGAGTATATAATGTTTGATAGATAGCCTTCAATGGTATGACAGTCAGAAATACTAAAAACATTCTGAAGCTCTCAGTGACTTTATCATGGGAAGATAAAAGAACAATAAAATTATGATAATGTACAAAAGGTCAAGTGTTTTTAACATATCACAATATCAAAACAAAATTTTCACATTTTCTATAGTATTCCATTCTTAGTATTCGATTTTTTACTTTTTATTTATGTTCTATGATTTTTACAAGATTTTACTTAAGAAAAGTTCATTTTCTGGATGTGAAATCTCCCCTGCTCAGAAGAACTTAAGAACAAGATTGAAAGTATGCAAACACAATTATAGTCGAAGAAATGCCACGAAGCATGCAGCACTCACAGCAACGGAGTAATACAGATGCCATAAAAAATTCAATTACCTTAGGATAGCAAAGCGAACGCCTTAAGTTTGAAAAGCAGCCATCACACACAACTGTAAGTGGTGCATATGCCTCGACTTCATCACCATTCATGGATTTATATTTGACACCTTTTATTATTCCACAATCTTCAATAAGTGCGGTCACACTTCCTTGTTCCAACCGGACGCTAGAAAAAAAATGGAAGGATGTCATAGACAAAAACAAATGATAACATAAGAAATATCTAAAATATATCCTTATAGGCTAGAAAGATTAGTGGCTCAGGAAAACTGGTAGCAGGAGTACAGAAACAAAACTCACTTTATATTGTAGACACTTCATTTATAATGTTTACTACCAGATTTACTAACACAGGACCACACAAACACAGGAAAAAAATGTGACAAAAACAGGCCTTCAATTTCTTGTAACGGTTTTCCTTTATAACATAGTTTGCTTGTGCTTTTATGAGCTTAGATTGTAAATGTGCATGCAGAAGAAATTAAAAATATTGAAACCATTGACTAACTGAGAACTTTCCAATGAAATGTTCAACCAAAGACTCATAACAAAATACAACCATAAAAAATGATACGAATGAAAATTGATTTAACACATTAGGCTTCCCCAAAGCAAGTTCAAGTGGAAGAAATGGGAGCCTTAGTCCTTGGATAAGAAGGCTTAACTATGGCACTAAAATAATGAATTTAGGATATGTTTACAAGGATGTTTCTAGGATGAAGCTCGATTCAAGCAAGAGAATTTTCAAGTTTTATTTCTCACAATACCATGATATTTATTTATTATGCATTTGCCAAGTGAATTAGAACTAAGGACCTCCATGCGTCTCTATGAAAATCTTATATAAAGAGAAAATTTCTGCTGTCAACCTTGATAACTACCATTCAAATAAACAGGAAGACATTCTGAATAAAGTGCTCTCTTGGACAAACATGAAGTCAGTGGAAAAGAAAAGGTTTCCTAGGAATTTGTACTCAAAGAACCCAAATATCCTCCTTCCTGAGTGATAATTTAATGAGCCGCTAGCAGTAAGACTTGAACTATGGTAAGTTATGCCTACATGTTTGTATCCTTCTGCATGTCAGTCAGCTTCTTACTGGTGCAGTTCATAGTTTGTACTTTGTATATATAAGGTAAATTCCAATTAATTAACTATCAATCATGTTTGGTGAATGAACAACTTGCAGTTCCCAAGGAAAAACCACGACTGACTCTATGCAAGAACAGGTAACATGACATGTTATCACATCTGCAAATTAATACAACTTGTGACCACCTGAATGATTCTCAGTCCACTGCTTGGGTTAACTTTCAACCTGGAAACTTTTAGGGTCTTAGCATAAACAAGAACAAGAAGTCATTTATCGGTTCATGTGCACCCACTCATAATCTAGCAAGACAAGAACATAAAGGCACGTGCAACATGGAAGGGGGAAAAAACAAGCAAATTGCAAAGCATGAGCTACTTATGGATAGAATAGTGTACTTAGGAAGGGAGGAAGCTTTCTCTCGCATCCGTTGAATGAAGCGCCCATTGTGAAAGCTTCTTCCTGACACACTTGAATCATACTTTTCCAAAGGATACGATACTTTAGTATCCTTTCCATCTTTGAAAAGTGCATATCCAAATACCTGTTGAGCATCTATTTGTTCCACACAATCTGCAAAACATAACACAAAAAGGCAAAAAAAAGAAGCCATGATGAATAATTTTAACCAAGAGAATCATAATAATGCAGCTCAAATGAAACAGTTAATAACACAACCGATGTGTTGTATGTTTACAAAGATGAACAGGTTCAATTTATGCTAAAAATATCAGGCCAGACCATCAAGACCAAGCTCAACCAATTTCAGGTAGCCGCCAGGCTGCAGAAGTTCCCCAACAATTCTGTCTGGCTCCGTTAGATCTCTTTCGATCAAATGTACACGTCGACCATCCTGCCATAGGCAACACAAATCTAAACATGACTAGTGATTCAGTAACGTTTCAGACAAATCATTCAGAACCATATGTTACAAGCAACTACCGACAAGGAAGACCAAATTGATTCATTAGCAACATGCAAAGAACTTGATATTAATATAAGAGGAAATTTTAACAAAAGCACCTTTACTTGAGAATGATTTATACTTCTTTTAAGTGCTAGAAATGCAATGATTAACTGCAAAAGAAAAGAAGGAGCAGTCCTACTCATTAGGAACGTGTGTCAGCTGCTTGGCACCTGGTATTTTTATATAAGGGATCTTTTTGTATCATTATATATAACAAGTCCCTCCACAAACTCCTTAATTGGGACTGATTTCAAAACAAATAGTATTTCATTCCGTGCTGGAAATGCAACAAGCATAGGAAAATCACTTAACATGATCTCCTAATGACAGAAGATTGGAAGTTAATAACTTTATTAGTTCTAATTTCTGCCTCAACACGTTTCACCAAACGTTCAAAGCGATTCAACATGTTTCGCCAAACTTTCAAAGTGACCATCGTTGATCAACCCCCACGGCCCAAGCTCCAAGAAAAACTGTCAGCATCAATATCTTTTTCTTTAAGCAGGAAACCAACACTCTGCAAGGCCAATTTATGAGACAGAGAAGGCATATTTCTGGAGCATTCGTGCTAAGTATCAATATCCCAAAGCATGGTGTGAAACTTCTGCACCTCCTGCCCATCTGTTTATTGGTTTTTTCTCAATTCTTCTCTCCTCTCTTAAAACCTTCCTGTAAAATGGCGATATCATGTTATGTCTTAGATATTCTATCTGTGGTGTCCCTATCCTTCAAAAGTTCATCATTTTCCATGACTCTTTTCATTTTTCCAAACAGCAATCTCTCGCTAACTTATTATCGCTCCAACCAAGCTGCTCCTCATGATCTCACACCCATCTTCAAGGTCGACCAAAGCACGTTGGCCAGACTCTCAATGCATATTCCTGCACGGGCTAACCTGCCCACTAAATCATTCGCTGAGCATGAAGATCCCAAGGGCGTTTGAACATAGCCACACGATAATACCAGTTTTGTCAATGTTCGGTGTGAAACTCGCGCAATGGGTAAGTCGAAGGCCATCCCATTAGAAGATGAAGGCAGACGTAAATAACCACCTCTTCACTAATGGCCACCTTCGCCTCCAACGAGATCAAATCATATTTACCACACTCGGGCTTATCGTAAAAAGCTGTAAAATCAAAGAATCATGCATAAACCGCAGAGGGACAGAGATCGTTTCCAACTACGATGAAGGAGGAGGAATCCCCGAAGGAAATCCACCACCGAACCAGGTAGCTTTTAAGGAAAAACAATTTCATCGAAGCACGCAATTGACCAAAACGCAAATCCTTTGGGTGCGGGCTTCCATTTTCATTAATGGCTCTCGACAACTCGTGACAGCTCCCACACGAAAATGACCGGCTGAAGTAACCCCACGTCACAAGAAAAGGGACACGGGATATCCCATCTCGTATTGCGAACGAAAGGTGTCGCATAACCAGACACGACGCGGACGTAAGCTCAAGCGCTTTCCTTGCAACGCAGAAACCACTGCTCCTCGACCCTAAGGAAGCCGCCATGAGATTGCAGACAGAGGACAGGACAACCCCGAAGAACCGTCGTCCTTGTTGGGAGCGAAAGAAGGAGAAAAGAAAGCACACATGCAAGAGGAGAGAAAACTGCAGGATGACTCACCTTGCCGAGGGCGTAGGCGAGGGCGGAGCCGGCGACTCCGGCGCCGACGATGATGACGTCCGGGCGGCCTTCCGCTCCTTCCCTCTGCCCTCCAAGATGCCGACTCCCCACATTCTCGTCTCCCTCCTTCCCCCTCTTCCTCTGCGCTTCGGTTCTCCTCCACCCCCTCGACAGGAATGCGAACGTCGCCAGCGACGCCAACCACAGCCAAAGCACGTACCCCACGTACATTTTTCCTCCTCTCCCTCTCTCTCCCTCTCTCTCTTCTTCTTCTTCTTCTTCTCCTCGGAAGAGAAGAAAGGAGGAGGAGGACCAGCTCCCTGCAGACGGAAACGGAAAGGACAACCAAGCCCACCGAGAGAGAGAACGAAATAAAGAACGAGACACGGAGGGAGAGATCCGGTCCTCGACTACTCGTGCAACAAAGGAAACAGAAGACCCAACAAGGAAGGCGGAGACAGGTCAGAATGCAAAAGCCAGAGAAGGGAGGAGGATGAAAGAGGTGACGACGAGGTCGATGAAGAAGACGGAGTCCCTCTTCTCTTCTCTGGCTCGTTTTCTCTCTCCTCTTTATAGCCGTCGAGTCCCCCATGGCTTCCTGGGGTTTCGGGTGTGTGGAGACGGGGTGGCGTCGCTTCCATTGTGATCGACGGTGAAGGCGATAGGCAACTGGCAGTTTAAGAGGCTGCGCGAATGCCGCGTGGAATTTTTTGGATTTTTTGGACCAGAGTGGGCTCCGCTGGTGCGGGAAACCTCTCATTCACGTGATGCATGGCTGTTTGCGGTGAAATCTTTTGGGGCTATTGTCCTCTCCCCTCCCACCTGCTGCAATGCAATGCAATGCAACCCCAGATTTTGCATCCTCTACCTTTCCCCTCGCTCTCCGATTGCGTCACTTAAAGTACGTATTAACTGCCTTCATCAGTCGCTAAAAGTTCGGCCATAAGTTTATAGTTTATTTGTGGCATTCTTACTTGTTTGATACACATTACTTTATTCCACGAAAGTTTAGTCATCAATTCGATTTCTATCTTAATATTACTATTAAGCGCAAATGACGCGTACCTAACATTTTAATGAAAAAGTGTATTGTGTTTTATTTAAATCTGAAAACAACTCCAAACACTGACAGGAGGAAGGAAAATTGAGTTGCTTTCGTTTCTTGGGGTTGTTTCCTTCCCCACCTTTTCCCCTCCCTCCAACTCTTGCTCACTTGTTACTTACTTAATAGAAATCCTAAATGAAATCTTATAAAAGTTTTGGACACAATTAAATAATACGTTAACGTTTGATTTTTCTTACTTACTAATACACTTGAAGTATGATTAAATGGTGGGAGAACGGTCACCAGTTTTATTCATAAATGTTACTTTTTCAGGCTAAATGAAAGTATACCACCTCCACTTTAGGAAGGGGTGGAGCCAAGGATGGCCCGCCCTGGCTTCACTTCAAAATTTTTTTTTAATTTATATGTAAATTTTAAGAAATTTCACTTGTTTTATACAACAATTTTGAAAAATGATATTTTGAAACGTGTCAAGATTTAAAAACTTTAAATTGACCAAAAAATTCTATCTCCCCCCCATGACTTTAAGCCTTTGATACAATCCTTAACGTTGAAAATATGAAGAGCTTTGGCTTCTAGTGCCATTGGCATTAAAACCGAAACAAATTTGTTTAGAAATATTTTTATGTGAAATAAGATGTCCAATAGTTTTTGTTTTCAGTGAACCGGAGGTTACCTTATTTAATAACCCTTCCATTTCTTTTACTTTTAGGGTATTGAACTCTATAAAGACCTGCATACTGTATGCATACTGTATACTGTATACCTTTCAACTTAAGTGTTTGTGCTTTGTTAATTAAAACATCGAAAAAAGAATACAATTTTATTAAAAAAATGCAAAGATATGCAATGGCACGTCATGAGCCAACGGATATCTTACATAAATTCACTTTTATGAAGTTCGATTTGCAACTCAAATTTTTTTATTTAATTATATATGTTTGAATATTTTTAACACTTTCATAAGACCTATTTCTATATGCCTCACCATATATATGGGATGGCATCTACCTTACCCTCCTGCAAGATACCACCCCTTATGCAAAAAGCACGTATATAATCTCCTCTGCTTTCCTCCACTCATTCATTGGTCGTCGTAGATTTATGAAATCTAAGTCCAAACGATACTGCGAATGTCAAAATATACACATATAAAGGCTGAGCTTCAATCATAAGTCTCTTTCAAGAAGGATGCCGTAAGACATGGAGCCAAGGGTAGGAAAGCAAGGCTGAAGCTGGGCCCCCCTCAATTTTTTAAAATTTATATCTAAATTTAAAAAAATATTTATTTTATATGAAAATTTTAAAAAATTATATCTTAACGTTCCTGTCAAGATTTTGAAACTATAATTCGACCCTTCTCATAAAAAATTCCTGATTTCAATCCTACTTGCAACCAGGTTGAATCTCGACTAAAGTTCTCTAATCTCATACTCTTCACAATTTTCATTTGACCACCAATCTAATATTCTTTCTTTATGAAGCTCAATATATTTTTTTTACCACTAATCCAATATTCTTTCTTTCTAAGTTCAATATATTTCTTTTTGACCACCAATATAAAGTTCTTTTTTTTTAAAGTCTAATATCGTTCATAAAGATCAACCCATGGAGACCTAAGCGGTTAACATTTTTTTTTATTATTATTATTGAGGCGAGTGATTTGCATTCGCCATATATACTGTCCGGCCTGAACAAATCTTTTTGTCATGGGACATGATTCCTGAACATAGTTTAATAGAATAAAAACTTGAAGGGACACACATACACACACTAGCTATCTATTTAGATGTCTCACAGTTGAAAGCTTTCTGGCCTTTCATACACACACACATTATATATGATGTGATTGTGATTGAACAATTGGTTAGGATATTTTTTACTGTTGCAAGTTGCCTGTTATGATGAACTCGGTCCAATCACAACCACCTTATGTATTGCCTCATATAGGTGAATGATGTGATTGAACATACTATCCAATGCAATACATCAAACAATTTTTTGTGAGAAGTTGGAAGATTTCTCCAGCCAAACTATAAAAAAATCCACAAATTATAATCTATTATATATATATATATATATATATATATATATATATATATGTTCTTGTATAAGAGAATACTTTTGATCAATGCCATTGCATTATATGCAACAAAATCACCTTATTAGAATATTAATCATCAGAGTTATTTTTCCAATGATGTTTAGACTGGATTAACCACCATAAGGATTTTAAATGTTGGTCAATCATTAATCCCAAGTTCTAACTTGGGCCAGTTGAGGTGATTGATAACGAAGTTGGATAACGTGCTTTCTTTTTTTTAGGAGGGTGATCATTCTCGATGCCCGTGAAAACTCAGTTTGAGCACAAAATCTTGGATTTATTTAAGATATTGTTATTATTACAATTTAAACTAATTCTTTCTTAATATTTTTTGATTTTTTATTTTTGCTCAGTTTTTCACATTGCTGCTTTGTAAATTTAAAAGACATTTTTGAGGTACTAAAAACAGGTCATGCATCTTAAAAAGTTATTTAACAGATAGAACACTTTGTGAACATATAATGAATCTGTCATAAAGGTTGGCACAGATTGTTGAATACCTAATTCTAATGTTCTATGAATTTATCTCAAAGACGAGCAAATTTATAAAACATTCACAAAATGGTTCACTACCAAACAACCTCTATAAGATTGGTTGGGCGGGGACTTTGGCTCTCTCAATAGCTTGGATTTGTTGTTCGATTCAATTGCTAAATCATTAAGCAAAATCAATTTTGAGAATATTGATCGAGCGCACTAGCAAACAAGCTATTTAATTTTTCTTTCGTTTCCTTTAATCTTAATTTAGATAATCTAACAAGCCTTTTTATTTTTTCTTTCATTTCTTTTCATCTTAATTTAGCTAACCAAACACGTGATTGATTACTTTTTCCCTCTCTTTCATTCACTTTCCATCTATCCAAACAAGACATTGAAGTTTTGTTTCTTCTCTTAAGTTTCTAAACTAAAGCCCAAAAAATGATCTGGAGACAATTGAAGGCGCATTTGATGGACCAAAGAAATCATAGAAGGTGCTGATTTGATATAGCAACATGTTTCAGAGATCGGTTTCCATCGTTGTCACATATATAGTGTACGGGTATTATACGGAGAGGTATTTCTTCGTCCAGGTTGCTAACATGGCAGCTGTATTCTCATTTTCTCACTTTATAATTAGAGTGTCATTTTCGTAATTTTCTATGGTAAACCATTTGGCTCCTACTCAAGGGGAATCTGGCGTTTAACCAACAACTGTATTTTAGATATTGTTAGTTCATACAAATAACTTGCGTCGTGCGTTATGTTAGTGTGATACCGTTTTGATTAGTTATAAAAAACTGGCATATATATATATTGTATTTCGACCCTTTTTAATACTTTGAAACTATAATTTGGCCTTTACAACAAAAAATTCCTAACTCTGCCCTTAAATTTGACTTCTTTTGCCTACTACCCATATAGTTAATGTATACAACGGCTACCAACACGGTTAGTTGTCCAATTAATGTATGAGCTACCAGTGTTACTATGTCACTTTTAATCATTTCAACCAAAGAAAATAAGTTGATCAAGAATTCTTTTGTTTTCGGGGCCCAATGAACGAGACCATCGGAAGTGACCAAACTTTGCTTCCAAAGGGCCATGTCTTTGCTGCACTTTCCTATACTTCACAAAGCACAATTCCCTAAAAAGTAAAATGACCATTCTCCTTTGTTTACGTCTGCCACATGTCATTTTGAAATCCATGTGTATGACAGGTACCTATAAAAGAGGGTCAAGGGTAGCAGGTGTTGTATTAAAAGCTCCTCCGCCATGCACAGCCATGACACGTAGCTCATGCTATTTACCATTGTGCCCCATATCAAATGATTTTTTGTATTAATTTGGCATGCTTACTACCTACCAACAACATTTGAAAGGTCACCTCCGTGTCCTTTCCCTCTCCACGCATTGGGTCAATCTGTGACTTGGACCTAGTAATATATGCACTTAACTAGACGTCTCTCCTTCAGAATTTATTAGACTCACTTGTTTTCTATCTTTTTGTAGACCCAGTGTTGTCTTCTTAGCTCCAATAGTAATACATAAAATTTTTCTAATGATAAAAGAACATTTAGAGGCTGTTTGGCATTAGGATCGATCTTGTAAGTCATGAATCTATCATACAATTGAGGTAGATTCATAAAATACTACTGTTTTATGAGTGTACTCCAAATTTTGAGGCAGATTTGTGGAACATCCACTTGTTGTTCCTAATGTCAAAAGGTTTTGATATTGTCAAATTTTCTTTTATTACAATTTAAACTAATTCTTTCTTAATATTTTTCGAATTTTTTTTATTTTTGCTCAGTTTTTTCACATTGCTGCTTTGTAAATTTAAAAGACATTTTGAGGTACTAAAAACATGTCATGCATCTTAAAGAGTTATTTAACAGATAGAACACTTTGTGAACATACAATGAATTTGTCATAAAGGTTGGTGCAGATTCTTGAATACCTAATTCTACTGTTCTACGAATTTATCTCAAAGATTATCAAATTTATAAAACATTCACAAAATGGTTCACCAACAAACAACCTCTACAAGATTGGTTGGGCGGAAACTTTGGCTCTCTCAATAGCTTGGATTTGTTGTTCGATTCAATCGCTGAATCATTAAGCAAAATCAATTTTGAGAATATTGGTCGAGCGCACTAGCAAACAAGCTATTTAATTTTTCTTTCGTTTCCTTTAATCTTAATTTAGATAACCAAACAAGCCTTTTTATTTTTTCTTTCATTTCTTTTCATCTTAATTTAGCTAACCAAACACTGGTTATTTTTTCCCTCCCTTTTATTCACTTTCCCTCTATCCAAACAAGACATTGCAGTTTTGTTTCTTCTCTTAAGTTTCTAAACTAAAGCCCCAAAAATGATTCAAAGACAATTGAAGGCACGTTTGATGGACCAAAGAAATCATAGAAGGTGCTGATTTGATATAGCAACATGTTTCACAGATCGGTTTCCATCATTGTCACATATATTGTGTACGAGTATTATATAGAGACATATTTCTCAGGTATAATATAACAAAGTTGTATATCTCGAGAATATATTGGAAAAACCTCGGTAAATTTTTTAAAAATTTAAAACATTTAATAAATTATCAAAATTAATAAAATAAAAATTAATAAAAAAATACGCAAAAAAACAGCATACAATACACATCTTTTCACTTTTTTTTTATTTTTTGTTTTTTTTTTAAAAAGCCGCGTCTAATTGCCGTGTTATAAGACTGACTTATTTTTCACGTATTTAACACGTTTCTTTTTATTAATACGTGTTTTAAGGTCCTGTAGGTTGCTAACACGGCGGCTGTATTTTCATTTTCTCACTTTATAATTAGAGGGGCATTTTCGTAATTTCCTATGGTAAACCATTTGGCTCCTACTCAAGGGGAATCTGGCGTTTAACCAACAACTGTGTTTTAGATATTTTTAGTTCATACAAATAACTTGCACGAGCGTTATGTGAGAGTGAAGTGTTTTGATTAATTATAAAAAGCAGACATATATATATATATATATATATATATATATATATATATATATATATATATATATATATCAAGGCTTTCAAGAAAAATGGTAAAACCTCTTAAGATGACGGTATTTTAGATATTTTTAGTTCATAACAAATAACTTGCGTAGTGCGTTATGTGAGTGTGATGCGTTTTGATTAATTAAAAAAAACTGGCATATATATATATATATATATATATATATATATATATATATATATATATATATATATATATATATATATATATATATATATATATAACCAGCCATGGCCCTTGCTGACATTTTTTGAAAACTAAAAAAATTTCATTGTAAATTTAAAAAATAAGTAGCGTAACCTATATAAAAAGTTTTATGAAAAATTTGTATTTTGACCCTTTTTAATACTTTGAAACTATAATTAGGCCTTTACAACAAAAAATTCCTAACTTTGCCCTTAAATTTGACTTCTTTTGCCTACTACCCATTATAGTTAATGTATACAACGGTTACCAACACGGTCAGCTGTCCAATTAATGTATGAGCTATGAGTGTTACTATGTCACTTTTAATCATTTCAACCAAAGAAAATAAGTTGATCAAGATTTCTTTTGTTTTTGGGACCCAATGAACGGACGTCATGTTTCCGCCCAATGGGGTGAAGTGACCAAACATTGCTTCCAAAGGGCCATGTCTCTGACTGTTTCCACGTGTTCCTTGTTTGCTGCACTTTCCTATACCTAACAATGCACAGTTTTTAAAAAGCAAAATGACTATTCTCCTTTGTTTACATCTGTCACATGTCATTTTGAAGCTGGTTAAATCTTTTGTGTACCTTTGCATTGTGTACAGGTCCATGTGCATGATAGGTGCCCATAAAAGAGGGTCAAAGGTAGCAGGGGTCAAGGGTAGCAGGTGTCGTGTATTAAAAGTTTTGCACCCATAAACAATCATGACATGTAGCTCCCCTCTCTTGCTATTTACCATTGTATCCCATATCAAATGATTTTTTGTATTAATTTGGCATGCTTACTACGTACCAACAACATTTAAAAGGTCACCTCCATGTCCTTCCCTTCTCCACGCATTGGGTCAATCTATGACTTGGACCTAGTAATATATGCACTTAGCTAGACGTCTCTCCTTCAGAATTTATTAGACTCACTTTTTCTATCTTTTTGTAGACCCAGTGTTGTCTTCTTAGCTCCAATAATAATACATAAAATTTACTAATGATGAAAAAACGTTTAGAGGCTGTTTGGCATTAGGATCGATCTTGTAAGTATTCATGAATCTATCATACAATTGAGGTAGATTCATAAAATACTACTGTTTTATGAGTGTACTCCAAATTTTGAGGCAGATTTGTGGAACATCCACTTGTTGTTCCTAATGTCAAAAGGTTTTGATATTGTCAAATTTTCTTTTACTAGTTTGTAAAAAGAAAAAATTGGCAATTGTTCCTAAGAGACAGTTGGCACCAATAGCATATTGTTATTATTCACTGAATTCGCTCTAAAATTTGGGTAGATTCGTAAAACCATGTAACATAGTGTTTCATGTATAAATTTTTAAAACAGATTGGTTGGATAGTATCAATCTGTTGCTAGTGTCAAACAACTTGAAATGACCCTCAAAGTAGGGTTGGTCATCCTCAAAGAACAAAATTAAACCACAATATAATGAAGGGGCGTTTGTGTACTTTGGATATAAGGTATGAGGTAATTTGAAATATGAGGATCTTATATTTAAAGATTTGATGTTTGACCCCTTTTATCGGACCTTAAATATGAGTTTTTGCTACTTACTGAAGATCTCAAATTCTCTTTCTTTCTTTTTTTTATAGATCAGAAATCTAGTGTTTATTTACTATGTAGGTGCTACTACATAAAAAGAATTTGAGAAAGTCTTCGGATCTTAGATTTGAAACTATAAAATACACTCCTGAAGGTAAAAAAAAAAAAAAAAAAGCTTATCAACTCTACTTTTTCTTGCTTTGCGACCAAGGAACGAATAATACTGCAAAAGGTGTTTGAATCTTGTTGAAAAAATAAGTTGAAAAAAGAAAAGGAACTGAAAGTTCGAAAAAGGAAAAAGGCCAACACGAAGAAAGGACAAATATTTTAGTCATGTTGACTCATCAAAGCACTTAGAGTTTGAAAAACAAACGTGCTTTTGAATTTTTCATTGTATATATCCTTTTTGGGAGTTCCGGGAAGGGCTCATGCTTCATGTATGGCAAAAGGCTCCCTAACTCCATATCTTTTTGCGATGTATACCTTAACACTTAGAACAATTCCCGAAGCAGTCCTCAAAGTTGTGTCATTCTTCATAAATCTAACTACGGAAATGCTATTTTGTGTAAAATGGTGGGAATCAAGATAAAAATCATGAACTTCCTTAGTTCGCATTTTTTTACGAGGCAAAAAGCTGATTCCATTTTCAAAAAACTTTATATATAGTATGATTCAACTTGAGTTTTGAAGGGGCTACGAAATATCATTTTTCAAATTTTTTATATATGACAAGTAAAATTTTTTAAAATTTACATATAAATTTTTATTTTTTATTTTTTGAGGGGGACGAGGGTCCTTACGTGCCCTCCCTTGGCGCCCCTAACGAGGACAAAGCACATTCAACTCCGTACTATGACTCACGCTACAATGTTTAGGGAAATAGCATTCACAGGAATCAAACGAAGACCGGTATCGTGCACGGCTACAACCTTCCATCCTACAATTATCTAAGTAACTTTAACAACTTTTTAGCAAAAGAAGTGACATGCAGAGTGGTTCAAAAGATAAAACGCTAATTTGCAGAACGACATAAAAACTAGACTCGTTGTTTTCAATTACATGGTTCTCATGCATGGCGTGCATTATTTCGTAGAAAACTCTAAAGAGAAAGAAGAAATAAAAAAGAAGGCTAGCTACAACGTTGACACATGAATAAATGTGACAACTTCTGGAAAATGCACGGCGCTTAGAAACAAACAAAGAAAACTAACATTCACTGACGGTCCCGTCCTCTTCATTTCAGCATCATGAGCGTAATGTGGTGAAAGATCGGGAGCCATTAATGACACTAATAAATGCAAGAACGCTGTCCTTTTAATGTGCATGCATGACACATGCAGTGGGCCTCGTAATGTAAATATGAATAAGAATCGACAAAATTTGTACTACTTACTGCAGCATAATGTGCGGTGCATGCGGTCCTAGTGCCTCTTTGGTGACTGAAACAAATGTTATCCGGATTTAGGGACGGTAACGGATAAGATTCGAATCTGATATCCCTTTAATTTTTCAGATATCCACATATTTGGTTTCCAAATCAAAATCAAATATGCACCCAAAAAGTTCATATGTGATTCAGAATCCAAAACCTGATTTTACAATCCAAATCTGAACTTTTGAATGGAATCTAACTGATTCCAAAATGTAAGAGCATTAAATATACTATATTTATTTAAAATTGAACTCCATCCAAATGTGAATTGAATCGGATTTTTATGTATATCCAAATCCAAATTGAATCCAATCATATGTCGTTTCTTAAATTATAATTGAATCTGATATCTTAATCGGATATTAAAAACAGTTCGGTCCGATTCAAATACCCAAATTTCAAGATTAAAAAAGCAAACCTTGAATAATTTATCTGGATTTTGTTCATGCAAACTTCCACCACAAGGAGATTTCACAAAAGCAGCTAGCCTTCCCCCTTGGAGGTCTATTGTCCATTATTTTAACATTCATCTCTTTAATTGATCGAGGAAACTATAATTGAACTCCTCCTTCTACTGTAACTCCTATCAAAGACTTAGACAACAACCCCTCCTGCCTGTTTCGATAACTAACTGCAGAGTCTTCTTCTTCATTTCATATCAAAGACTTATACAACAACCCCTCCTGCCTGTTTCAATAACTAACTGCAGAGTCTTCTTCTTCATTTCATTCACCATGACTTGCTCAGACCAGGATCGTGCTGTGTGGACCATTCTTGTCCCTTTGCTGTATATCTTAGACTGCATCTTCCTTCGAAAGAACAGTCACGTTCAATGCAGAGCATCTAATAAAAGGGAGCCTGCTAACTACCACCATCCGTGTAAGAGCAAGCCAGTTCATGATCTCCTTCCAGGTTCTCAGCAAGTAATCTGAAAGTGACTCAACTAAAGTTTGTCTTCTGAGGTGCTTCTGAGAATTGCTATACCAGTGGTGGAAACACATGTGGTGTCGGCAATTGCCCGCACCAGCCCCATAAAATACCTTTATTTTAGCAGTGCCGCCTCTCTAAGGCAAAAGAGTTTTGAATTAATGCCCCTTCAGCCAAAATTTCTGGTTCCACTACAATTCAATACCAACCAAATCAGCTACTTTTGATGATTGACGAAGATAGAATTCAATTCACATCTTATGTCTGCCGCTGGCCCGGTCCAGCCATTGCTTTCCCTTTACAGAAAGGAGGAGAAAGAAAAGGGTTTCTGGTCTGAATTGCTTATAGTGTCAACATTGGCGGAGCTCCGCAGCTCTTCCTCCAACTTTGATCGCCGGAGAGGTTTGATTGATGCATGGAGAGAAGACCCGTTGCCAATGATCCAACGGTGAAAGTGTTAGCTGTAAAGTATGCCCTTTTAGTAGAATCTTGCTTTGAGATCGACTTCAGCTTCACAACGGAATCATTTATGTATAAAAAACTTAAAGTTTCAAAGGTTCAAAATTATTCATATATAAAAACTTGGTTGAAATTAGTTTTGCTTTCATGTGTGATAACTTGTATAAATCGAATACAATCCAAAATTAGGAGGTATTCTCTTTTGTTTATAGAGTGAAGATAACAATTGTAGCATCATGAGTTATGACTCCTATATGTTTTGGCACTATAGTGCACATCTCAAAAAAATGATCAAGAAACTTGTGAATGAAGAAATCTTAGGATCTATAAATTTCACATATAGTTATCCGTTTATGTGTTGTATAAGGGCAAAACAGTGAAACATTATACATACATCTTTTACCTCCTATTATGTGGGTGAGAAGTATTTTGTCACCATTAGTTGATGATTATTCATAATTTTTGTATTTTTCATTATTTTTTTAGAAATATGATGTTTGTCAAATTTTTAGTAAGAAAGAAATAGAGAAATGGACTAGTGACCTTATCAAGATAGTTTGGTCTTATGTATGTGGCAAGTATTACATAAGATCTATTGAGATGAGGGCAAAGTGGAGGACCATTAGTGCGTTTCAGAACTAAGAAGGTATATTGTACCTTGCATGTGCCTAAACAAAGAAATTGCATGCTTAAGAAAACCATGATAATAGTGTTAAACTACTCTGTATTTCCTATAACAATGTAAGGGTGAAGTTCTTAGAATAGCGTTTTTTGAATAAGATTCTTACAAAAAATATATTTAAAGTTCATATGATTATGGACAAATAGAAAGTCTTCTCCCTTATAAATACCCATATGGTGTTATTCAACATAAACCAAATTACGAAGTGTTACCCAAAAGTCTTTGATCATAAAACAACCAGTTACTTACTTAGAAAAATGAAAAAAAATATAGATTTTACTATCTATCTCACTCACCACAAGTCATTGAATATAGATAAAACTAAATTCTTATAAAATAGTTCAACTGGATTTAATGCATTACAAAACTTCACATTTGTAGAAATGTAAAATTCATATCACATATCTAACGAAAAAACACGTAGATTTCTTTTTATCATGCATTGTATGAAAATATAGAAATCTCTTTAGTGAATAATATAAAAAATTTAAAATTAAACCAAATGTATAAATGATGGAGAGTAAGAACAATGTATACAACCTCAAATTGAACATGAACATCGACCCATTCAAAGACCCGCGAGGATAAGGAGACTTGCTATTTTACGTGATTATGTGATGTATTTGTATGAATATGTTGGTTTACTAGATAGTAATGAGGATCCACTAATATTTAGAAAAGCCATTAATAACAAATAGTGTACATATTAGATGATGCTATGAAAGAAGAATTAAACTCAACACCTAAAAACCAAACATAGAATCCTGCCATTACTTGAGAAGAAATTAAACTTGTAGGATGTAAATGCATCTACTAAACTAAATGAGGTTGCAAAAGTAAGGTTGACAAATAAAAGCAAGAGCATTTGTTGGAAGATTTTACCTAAAATGGAGGGTAATAAGTATGTCTTTCTCACTCTCCTCATCCAGGTATTCACTAATTCAGTGTCACTAATTCACTAATACAGGTATTCAAAGAGTATAAACTGTTTGTTACAATGCAATCAGATTGAAATCAATAATTAGTTAACATGATAAGCAATGATTTGTACGCCAACATGTGGCTAGAGAAAGTTTGTAGACGAGATTTTGCATTTTGGACATTTAACATTAATGATGCTTTTTTAATAGAACAATCCATTTGAATAAATTGTTTTTGCTATATCGATAAAAGCAATAGAATAGACGACGTAATAAGCAAACTTTTTGTCATCAAACAAGAGAACATAACGTACAAAAGAGTCAAATGAACCAAAGCAAAAACCAAACACTAGACAAAGGGGCTGTGGTCTTATGATCGTTTCTCAAGAAACCGTGAGAACATCGCTCACAGAATGAACATGACAGCAGTGTGGTGGACAGAACGTTCTGTGAAACAACAATCAAACGACGTCTTAAAAAGATCATATAAGTAACAATTTCTCCATATTTCTGTAGGATTACAATTGAGATACCAATGACTTTTGTGGTTTCTACCTTTTATCTCCAAGATTTCCTCCTTGGAGTTGAGTGATCTTTCTCGTGTGTCAATCACCATCACTTTCCTCAATAATTCTCAACGTGACTTATATTGGACTTTAGTGGTCCTTAGAGTGCTCAATGATTTGGCTACCTAAAGAAAATATTAATTTTGGGAGCTCAAGGCACATGTGGTATTAATGAGGAGATTTTGAAATAATTTACTTGTGCTTTTTGCGTAACTACCCGACTTTGATACCAATTATTGTAGTCCCACCTCCATTTGATGTGATAGGTTCTAAATAACTCGTACTCAGCTTCAGGGGGGCCCTCAAAATTTCAAAAAAAAAAATGTATGCAACTGTTAAAAATTTTCAATTATCCATATAAAAATTTTAAAAAATTATATTTTAGAACTTGTTAAAATTTTGAAATTATGGTTCGACTTCTGAGCAGAGAATGATCATTACACCTAGGGGCATAACCAAGGACCGCTATGACCCTAAGTCAATTTTTTTTTTAAAATTACATATTACTTGTTTTATATAAAAATTAAAAAATTACTTGTTTTATATAAAAAATTTTGAAAAATTGATATTTTGGTCCTAATTAATATTTAAAAACTTTAATTTGACGCCCTAGTAATAGAGTTTCGAAAACAAAAAAGAAAAGCATTATTTATTTATTCATTTCTCTAGCACAAAAGGGGTTCCACAATTTATAAAATTACAAAATCCAAACTTTTAGACATGGATGGAGTTCCATTTGGACAATTAAGATGAAACTCCGACAAGAATCTTTGGTTGCGTGGTACGTACGTCGAACTCCATGCCAAGCTATGATTTCCATTGAATGTTATCCCTGTCATGCCTCTGAAACAGATTGGTAACGTTGCCTTCACACTGAGCTGCATCATCGAAAGGTGCCCCTCTGGGTCTTGAGTGAATGGGGAAGAGGCCATTGATTCGACGGACATGACAGGTTCGGCCGGAAAATTAAAAGGAAAACCCAAAAATCTCACGGCCACCATTCTCCCGCCCGCCGTCCAGACTGTTTTTATAATAATAATTATAATGAATGGGGGGCCTTGTTTGGTTGGAGGGAAAGGGAGGGAAAATGATGGAGGGATGGAGGGAAAGGGAGGAAAAGGAATGAAAAGGAAAGGGAAAGGAAGAGAAAGGGAAGGGAATGGAAAGATATGATTATAAAAGATTGTTTGGATAAAAATGAATGAAATGAAAAGGAAACGATATAATTTATAATAATACCCTCAATAGTCAAAAGGTTGGAAGGCAGAGAAAAAAAAAAACGTGGAGGGGTATTGTGGGCAGTCAACACTTTTGTACTTACTCCTTTTTTTTTCCCTCCCAATCTGTCGGATTTGAGAGAGATTGAATTTACACTATACAATCATTTCCTTTCCTTTCCTTTCCCTTCCCTCCCATCCAAACAGACTTTCTCTCTTTCCATTCCTTTCCCTCATTTCTAATTAGCCAACCAAACACAGGAGGAATTGCTCAATCTCTTCCTTTCCCTCCCTTTCCTTTCAACCAAACAGGCCCTTAGAGTTTTTGTCTTGGACGGCAACTGGTCTGTCCCAAATGGTCCATGGTCCAAGGACAGACTGTCGCAGAGGCTGACGGCATTTTTTTTTTCAAAATTTATATAAGGGCTAAAAAATATTTTATTTTTTAAATTTTATCAAGCAAATTTTTATTCTTTAAAATCTTAGGGGAGTCATTCTGCTTCGAGTTGGCAGCCCACCCTTGAAAGGGCCGAGCCAAGGAGCCCCTCAAAATTTCAAGAACAATTACGTGCAATTTTTAAAAAAATTTAATTAATTTATGAAAACTTTGAAAAATTATATTTTAGTTCATGTTCGGCCTCCCGGCTTGGCTCTGCTCTTTATTACAATTAAATGTCATTTTCAAGTTTGATTTTGTAATGTAATGGCGTAGATACATGGGCTGTCCACACCAATCCATCAAAAGTTTCATTAAAAAAAAAAACGATATTTTAAAGCCAGCCCACTTAGTTATCGAGTCGGGCATGACCATCAACTTTATATATGTCGGATACCAAGTTTGATGTCCACCTATATTTTAAAATTAGTGGTGGTAGGTTATTCCTCAAAGCACATGAGCTTGAATTTGTGATAATATTCATGCTTATAATGCACTCAAATTCGAAAATAACAAAAATAATGCCAAAATTGAGTTTCTAATAATATACATGCCTCAAAGTTGCTCAAGGGTTTCTAATGATAATCATTATGTGCCAAAATTGAGTTTTATGTTAAGCAAGAATGACCTCAAATTTGTTTTTGAGTAGAAAAGAAGTGCATGTTCATATTAGTTTCTAATAATATACATGCCTCAAACTTGCTCAAAGGTTTCTATAATGGACACAAACTTGATAAACATAGCATTGACATCAAAATTGTATTAGTGTCCTGCTAATTTGTACCTTAAAAAAACACAAATTTCCATGCAGGGGATTTGCTATCAATAAAACGCCAGGCGCTAATATTTATGTTTAGCTCTTAATTGCTTCCAGAATTTCATGAATTATTTTAAACAAAAATGTGAACCTCCTAATGTGTATATAAGCGTTAATTTTATATAAACAATGTTTTATTTCAACTTATTTTTGTAAAAAGTTTTGATATTTTCTACTATTAAGTTTTTGATGTTATAAGAGTCCACTATTTTCCAATTACGAAAAAAGCATTATTGAAGTAAAAAATGACTAAATTAATATGCATTTCTCACCAAGTTACTCTTAAAACCATATCTGTAAGGTTAGATTACAGAAAAAAACTTTAATTAGTTTAACTTTAATGAGTTTGGTTTCTGTCCCTCACCCAAATGGTTAGGTTTTTGCCAACTTTCCCATATATGATGATGATGATGAGAGAGAGGTTTAAAAGGAAAGATGATGACACATAATAAATCTATGGCACAGAAGAATGAATACTAATGGAATATAGTTTAATTGTCTTCACTTTTTTTTTTTTGGTGATTTATCTTGTTAAACTTCCACATTCACTTCAAAGTTAATATGGCGACAACTATGGATGGTGATTGTAGCGTTTTTCGCACCTTACTTCCCCCCAGTTCAATGCATTGGGTGACATCTCCGCTATTTTTCACTTGTATATCAGTGTCATTCTTTTTGCAGCATATGAAGTTGATATTCGAAGGGTTTAAAATGGAGATTGACCACCTACCAGCCTTCGTTCGGTCCAATGCACCAACTTCCTCGGGGATGAATTTGAAAAAAAGTGAAAATTAGCACTAATGTGGCATTATAATGATAATTGGAAGCTCTATTTAGCGGGATTTGAACTAATTAGGATTATGAATGGCCATAGAGGTACATTCAAACATTAATTTAGAACACAAAAAGAGCAAATTTTTTTTTTGCTGAATGGCTTGATTTGTTTTGACTAGTAACACATTATCTGTGAGGATCATCTATTTTCTAGTTTATAAAGGCAAACATGATTTCTCTAAAAGCAGAAAAGATGAATGAACTTAATATCTAAAACGAAAACTTATTAAAAAGAAAAAGGAAAAGTTAGAAGTGAGATTTTGTTGCCTTGTTGGTGATGTTTCTATTGCAATGTTTTTGTTTTTCACAGATTGTTGGATATCAAGCTCCAATTGTATCTACTGAAATGTTTATGCCATGGGTTTCTTTTATTATTTAGACCTACCTATCTATGATTAGTACGATTGAGTAAATGAATCACGACATTTGAATTCATGACTGGATATGGACTTTGATTGAGCATGTAGATTTGCAATCTTAGCTCAAAAACTAGTCATACTGAATCCAATTCACTTTCATGTGTACAATGTTGTACAATGGGATCGGGTAGGGGCTGGCAGGCAGCCACAGTCACTGTTTCGAAGCGCAAGTTAAAGCATGGTGAGGGCGGCACCTCCAATCACTAAATCCAGCCTATACCTTGAGGGCCTTCTTCGGATATTGATATTGGTAGCCCTCCTCCCCTACCCCCTCTCTCTCTCTCTCTCTCTATATATATATATATATATATATATATATATATATATATATATATATATATAAAAGAAACTAGCTTTTCAACTGCAATTGATTTAAATTAAATTGGAAGTATGTGAGCTATTATGTAAGGTGATCGATCAATCTTAATTAATAACGAAAGGAACAACTTTCCAACAAACTAATCACACGGCCAGCAATATTGAATAACCGCCGAATTTCAGAAGCGAAGATCATGTGAATGGCCGGCAGAAAGATTCGACGTTGATTTCGACCATCTTAAGTACGAAAATTTTGAAATGCCTTTCCATATTGAATATGTTTTTGATGGCAACATTATAACAACGATCTATATTAATTAACCAAATATTGTAAAGATAATTTCAAAAGTTTTTCTTAGGGATGTATAGGTTATCAATTGATATTACACATAATTCAATGAAAAAATGGTACAACACGCACTTGTCTTCTGTGTATTGCGGTGAAAGAAACCACCGGTATAGGCTTTTCTTTTGCAATACCTTGACCCGTACTGAACATACACAAATACGAAAAACATCGTTTTTGTAAGTTAAAATGTGGTTGATACAATTTCGATTAGTTTTAAGACAAAATAATTAACATAAAAAATCATAAGAGACGATGCGTTGGTGGGTAATCTATTATCGTGAAACCGCCATTTTCTTCTTCCAAAATATGCAATAGCAGTTGGATTTGGTTCTCTTTCAATTTAATTTAATCGAAATTTTTATCATGGCCATGGCTTGTTTAGTATAAGGCATGGCATTGACTCTGCTTGGAATTTTGATTTAATAATGAAAATTCTACAATCAAAATTCCTCAAACGAAATAGCTCGTTTGTTTAATAATTTCAATTTCTTAAAAATTGAGCATTTTGATTCTAATAAAATTCCATGATTCTGAGTATATCAAAGGCCCCCTTAAGTGCTAAATTGATATAGAGTATATCTATATAAAGCAAATAAATAAGCAGCGCAAGGAAGTGAGAAAATTGCATTCTAGTGCAGGCTTATAGCGGTGTGAGAAGCCAAAACTTTGAAAATTTATATGTAAAAATCTAAAAAGATTTAGTTTAGTATATATAAAAAATTTGAAAATTTTTATTTTGGCCTTTGCCATCAAATTTTTCCTTCCCCCCTCAATAACAAGTATTGGTGCCGACAGACTGAAATCGTCCAATGGCCTGTTCTTATAGAGTGGGTTTGACCTATAGTCACAAAAAACAAGTTTTTTCGAAAACAACTGTAAAGGTAAGTTAGCAGAAAAAAAAGGACAAAAGACACCATTTTTTAAAATAACCGAAAACAAAAAAATCGTGATAAAAGCATGCTTTTTTTTTTTTCAGTATAGGCATTTTTGACGTTTTTAGTCTCAAATTGCTTGTTTCCATTTTTTATTTTTTAATTATTGTTTATCTACTTATTTGCTATGTTCTCTTATAGTTTCTCATTTATTTTCTGTTTTCTTTTTTAATTTTTAAGGTTTTTAATTTTTTTTTTTAAATCTACCGTATTTTTCTCTTTTTTTTTGTAAGTTTATTGTATTATACCTTAGGAAGACCTCATTATTTAAAAAGTAAAAAATGATATTTGTGATTATGATAATGAATACTAATATGATGGATCGGATTTGAAATGTGAATAAAGAAAAGTCACATATCCGAAATCCGATTTTACAATCTGGATCTAATTTTTGTATTCTTATATGAACCTGATGCTGAATTTTGAACAGAATTTTGCTAATTTTCGAATTATAATAGCATTAGATATAGGATATTTTTAAAAAATATATCTGATCCGAATCCATATCCAAATCCAATAAGATATTTATATATATATATGAATTCAAATTCCATCGATTGTCATTCTTAAATTCAAATCCGACCCGATTTCTTAATTAGATATTAATTTTTTTACCATATCCGATTATTTCAGATCCGTTCCGTCAACTAAATCTGTTACATTGAAATCCCTAATCATGAATAAATCATGACAATAGCAGTATCAAGCTTGCGCTGGTGTAATTTCTTTAAATGAAAGTACCTTTCATTCTTGCAGCCCTTGGGCTCTCCTTTTCTGAATGAACCCATCGTCTTGTTTTCACTGATATCTTTATCATACCTTGTCCACTACTGAGCTTGCCCTTCTTTAGTTTGTCCATCAAGCATATTCTAGACTCTGGACCAGAGGCCAAGCTAGAAATTTTTCATGAGACAGACCGAATTAACATTTTTTTATTTTAACTAGGGTCGAAATATCATTTTGTAAAATTTTTATATCCAATATGTGATTTTTTTTTTATTTACATGTAAATTTTAAAAAATAGGGCCCATGAAAACCCTACCTTGGCTCCTCCCCTGCTCTGAACTTTGACATTTGATATTTGGGCCAAGACACAAGCATGTTGAGGTCCCCTTGAGCATGTTGAGGTCCCCTTGAGCAGTGGCGAAGCCACATATAGGCAGGTGTCCGTAGTTACCCGCACCAGCCTCATAAAAGGTCTTTGTGTTTTTCTCGGTATTATTCCAATTTTATCAAATGTCTTAGACGAGACAAAAAGTCATTGTTTCTATAGTGGAACCTAAAAAACTTTGTCTACTTATATATCGTGGGGCAGTGCCCCTTAGAATTTGAAGGTTTTTAATTAGTGTTCCGCAGCCCAAAATTCCTAACTCCGCCGTTGCCCTTGATAAACTAGATTTGGATTGATTGAGCTAAGGGTGAAGTGGTTTATCTTCTTATCATACATTTTTTGTCACCCCAACATATTCTTTCCACTCTGACGGTTTTTACCGTCAGTAATCACTTCTATTGATGGTAAAAAAAACATCAAACTGATCGTCGCTGATGGTAGGGTTCACTGACGTTTTTTTTCAACCATCAGTGCTGTATAGTGCCAATTGCATTGTATAGTAGCAAAAACACTTTACTGACGCCTGTCTATTGTTAGTAATGACTGGACATAGTGAAGCTTATAACATACTGAACCACCGATGGCTTTACCATCGTCAGTGACTGTCTGACTACAAGAGTCGTGGATAGCATTTTTTTACCGACTGTAACTTCCCATCAACAAGCGTCGTATTACCGACTGTTGGTTCCCATCAACAAGGAGTTTTGCAGGTAATTACTATAAAGAAGACATGCATACATGTCCTATCTAAGATGGGCTCCATGACTTAATTTGGTGAGCAAATTCTTTGGTATGTTACAACTTACCTCGAGAAGAAGCTACTTACTTGCAACACAATCGAACAATCTTGGCTTGCATTCTCACTGATCTCCAAGACACTGATTCGGATTTGAATTCATATTCAAATGTAAATGCAGAAGCCATATATGAATCCGAATCTGAAATCCGATTTTTCAATTTGAATATGAACTGGATCTGATTTTTACATTCACATCCAAACCTGAATCAAAAGTTTGAACCGAATTCAACTCATTTTCCAAATGTAAGAGTATTGGATATATAATATTTATTTAAAAGTAAATCCGATCTGAATATGATTGGATATCTTCATATATCTAAACCTGAATCCAATAGGATGTCATTTCTTAAATTCAAATCTTATATGATTTCTTAATCAAATATATATTTTTTTCATATCTGATTTTTTATATTAAATATATATTTTATATTAAAATTTTTTATTTTATGTTCAAAAATTAGTTTTTTATCAGGTTGGGCTGAGCTGAGACTAACCTCGAGTTTCAAGTTGTTGGGCCGAGCCCAAGCTCAAGCTTAGAGCAAAGGTAGGGCTATAAATTTTTCACTAAAAAAGTCTAACTACAATTTGTAGATTTTGATATAAATTAAAAATATAAAATTTTAAAATTTCTATGGATGTTTATAATTATATGTAAATTTTAAAAAATAAATGAAGGATGGACGAAGCTAAGGGGGAGTGCATGGCCCTGGCCTTGGCCCCACATTAATTTTTTTTAATTACATATAAATTTTAAAACTTTGTATTTATCTTATATAAAATTTTTGAAAAATGTTATTTTTATCCATATTAAAATTTTAAAACTTTAATTTGACATTTATAATAAAAAAATTTTGACTTCACCTCTTTTGAGACCCATGTGACAAATAAATGGTTCATATATTGGGCTAATAGATTTTTTAAAAGTTGTTAGGTGGTCGAAATCAACTTTTTGAAAATTTTTAATAAGTTTCAAATTTACAAAGTCTGGAGGGCCGACCCCAGTTACCAAACACGTGCAACAAAGTTATAGATTTTGATATAGAGTAAATTATAATTTTTAAAATTTCTATGCACTTTTATAATTATATGTAAATTTAAAAAAATAAATGAAGGTGACAGCTGCAGGCCTTATGTTAATTTTTTTTTCAATTACATATAAATTTTAAATTTTTTATTTATTTTATATAAAAATTTTGAAAAATAATATTTTTGTCGGTATCAAAATTTAAAACTTTAATCCGATGTTTTTAATTAAAAAAATTTGACTTTGCCAACGAATCAAACATTGGGCTAATAGGTTTTTTAAAAGTTGTTAGGTGAGTCAAATCAATTTTTTAATAAGTTTCAAATTTTCGAAGTCTCGGGGCCGACCCTTGTTACTAAACACGTGTAACAAAGTTATAGATTCTACTGGCCTCCGTTAACAGTAAAACTATTTGGGGCGGTGGCATTTTCTACTTTACATTACAAATATAAGGCGGCCCTTTTCTCGGCACCGTCTCGTAAAGTAATTAGAAAACGTGTAGCTGCCGACACCATAGTTGAAATTTATAAAAATGATTTTATTGTTAACTTAAAAAGGCAAGAACAGATAATAGTCTTTGACAGCAATATCATAAAAATCAGTTCGATTGAGGACTGAAGTCTTCCTATTTTTCCTAATGTATTTTGATACTAAGTTTTTTTATACTAAGTTGTATGGATATATCCTTTTTTTTTATTATAAAATAGAGAGTTGACGTCCTAATAATAATTTAAAACGAAGATTGGTCCCCTGCCCTATCAAATGGATCACCAATTTAATTTGAACAAGTTAAATAAACCATTTGGAACACTAAAGTCAGAAAATATGTGACAAAGCGGGTTCAGGGTTGGTGACAAGAAGATCAAACAAACGTCGTTGACAAGGAAGGAAAAGATGGAAAACGTGTGAAAGTTATATTTTTTTTAATTCTTCAACACATGAAAAATATGCTATCGTATCGATTTAAATTTTAAGAAATTTATATTAAAATTTTTAAAAATGATATTTCAATTTCTAGCAAAAATTTTGAAACTATGATTGAACCAACCATTAAAAAAATTTCAATGGTAGATCCGTTGCACGTTGAATCCACGTTGGAGTGCACCAGTGGAGTCGATTCTCAAGTTCTCCTCCACTTCAAAAGCCAAGCGAAAGAGGGGAATCTCCTGGGCCGAGAAGAGTAATAGGTTAGCTCAACAGGTGGGAAGAGCAAGAGAGGCGGAAAGAGGAGCGATCGGTGAGCTCTGCCAGCCGAGGTTCTCTTCCTCTCTCTCTCTCTCTTATTTCTCTCTTATTTGTTCATCTCTTGATTCATCATTGCAATTTTTGATGCACAAATCGTTTACGCCGCCTCCGATCCTCCACACTGCTCTTTCTCTCTGTAGGCTGAGCCCTAGGTCGAGTCCCGAACTGCGTGATCTTCCTCACATTTAGGAATCTCAACCCTTAACCAGGAAAAAAGCAAAACAGAGGATATATTTCACCCCTCACTTTCTCTAATCTCTCCCACTTCCTCACCGGACAATCCATTAGTACAGCACGGTAAACGAGACGGCAGTGTTGCTTCCATGGCCGCCGGCAATCCCTATCCCTTGAATTTCACCTGCGTGAATAAGCGCCCCAGGCTTCTTCCCAAGGAGGGAGGGGAATGGCCGCCGCCGCCGCCGCCGCCGCCGCCGCCGCGTGCTTAGTAGCCAATGAGGCCACTGAATAATACTTACTGATGGTGGGCCGTTCGACCCCTTTTTCTCGTGTCTCTTGAGATGGGGAGGATACCGTAAGCCTTGCTTCGCTTCAAAAAATATATTAGTTTGGTAGATTCACTTCAAAAAAATATTAGTTGTTATTTTATTTTACTGCACTTGAATTAAAGAAACCCTCACTCGTTCGAACGAACTATGGGTTTCCAAGAAACCGAGAAGCCTAGCGAGGGTAGCAAGGAGAAACCCTCACTCGCTCAACCCTCATTGAGTGAGTGAGGACTTCTAAAACCCTAGCACCTTGGGGCGTTGGCTGATCGGCAGCAGAGAAGAAGCCTTCGATTTCTCTCATTTGGACAAAAACAAAGAAAGGAAGGAGAGATAACACATGTCCATAAATGAAACTTAAAACCAAAGAAACGAAATAAGTAGTAATTGCATTTTGCTATTCGACTTTTACTCGAGCCAAGTCAAGCTTAAGAGTTCGAGTTCAGTGAACTTGAACTTGGCTCGACTAAAAAGACGAGTCGAAATATGAGCTTGAGCTCGGCTTGTATACTAAAACAGCCGATTCGAACTCGATTTGGAGCCAAGTTTGAGCTCGAGTTGCTCGGCTCTCTTGTTTACCCCTAGTCATTATCGAAATTTGAGCAAATTTAACCTTTTGTTTTACTCAGGGCATTTGACAACAGAAACAATGACATATGAATATGTTTTATGAATATGTCTCCAATTGGAGTACTCATCTATTCCAACCTGGAACAGATTCATAAAAAACTAACTGTGCAGGTGTGCAAGTCCCAAACCCGAACCTTTTTTGTGCGAAAACATCAGATCCGTGTCTCGGACCACCGCTCGAATCCGATCGTCTAGATCCTTCAAGCCTCGATCCAATTTGGACCAGACCAGTTGAAAATCCAGAACCAGAAGTAAGAAAAAAAAAAAAAAACAAACAAATCCGAGGCAAAAACAGCTGAAGTTTTCTCACCTTTTTCTCTTTTTGCGTAGATCATACAGAAAACAGGCAAGCCAAACTCAAGCGCGGTTTTTTTATACCACCAAGACTTGAGTTTGCAAAAAGTTGGATCTGTTTTCAGATTTTCAACTAACACAAGCATAGCATCTTCGGAAGCCGCCTGAGAAAGGGTTGAAACCCTTCCACTCCTTTGAGATTTAAGACTGTTTCCAGATCCATGAATGAATTCATGGTACACCTATCGGATAGAGTGTCCCACTGCGAAATAGAACTAAGAATTGAGTGGACCAGACTATGCACCTGAAGACAAATATAGCGTCCTTCATGTGCTTAGCAAACACTTCTGAACTCCAGTTGAATTAGGATTGGAACAAAACCTAAACCGTATGTGGATCCAAATCTAGTTAACAACTGGATCTTTTTCTTTTTTAATAGGCGACGACCAACCCGATTGAGGTTCAAGTGAGTGGTCCGACACGTTGCTGTTTTCTTTACGTAATGTGCAGTTTTGCTCACGCACTTGTTTTCTTGTTTCATTTGAAAATGGGGCACAGTGGATTGTTTTTTATTATTCAAACGTAGACTTGGTGTTGGATTTGTTTTTTCTTTTTTACTGGGAAAAATCACAATGTTGGCATTGAAGTTCTCCTGAGATATAATATAAAATGTTTTAAAAATAATATAGAAAGTTCTACGTTTCATCTTACACACCCACACGTTGCATGTGTTGGCAGACTCTTCCTCACCAAATTTTCCACATCCAGATCTCCTTTTGTCCTTTAAAATTTTAAGCTACGGTACATGGGTACACGTATGGTATGGATACGGCGAGGCAGGTATGAACATCGTGATTTTAAAAAATGGGTACGGGTATGAATAGCGCGAGGTAGGTATGTGTATGATGGTTTTAGAAAATTTATGTACAAATATGACAGTGTGTACATAAATATATGTATTATATACAAAACAATCCATAAAAGTTCTCGAAAAATGAAGGGAAAACATATCTAGGTGGAAGAGAAAAAAATAGAAGATAACAAATCAAAACTTAAAAAAAAAAATTGAATATTTTCATACCAACGTACCCACTTACCCATGTCACTGTACCTATGGCAGATCACACGGACCTGTGTGATTAAGATTTTAAGACCAAAATGACTGTTTACTTTTACCACAGTTCGACGTATGGTACTCATGGCGTTTTAAACTTCTTATATGTCCTTCTCTTGGAGGCGTTGGTTTAGTTGTTTTCTAGTTTGAGGTTTAGATCTTTAAAATCTGAGATCCATGGATTCAAAATCAAAATTTTACCCTCCCTATTTCAAATAAATGACTAAAATGAGGATTTCAAATTTGAATATGTGATCTGATCTAAGATCTTTACGTTCACTCGAATTTTTACCACATCAGCAAAAGCATGGTCCACAGATTTAGGCTACACCCTCCTACATTTTTTGACATAATTGTCATTTTTTTTTCACTTTTTGAGCATCAATTAATTCGAAAATTGATTCGATTCACTTAAATAAAAAGCAGGGAAGGATTTGTAGAGGAGAACATGACAAATGAAATGAAGCCGCAAATCATCTCTAAGCCAAGAAGATAACACTCGATGACCAACTTGTTTTCGGCTGTCTTTACCATGTATAACATTTACTAGTAATCTTTAGCTTTTTGGACAACCATCATCTGTCATCCTTGAGTCGACAGACGTCTTCTTACATACGAAAGCTGATAGAAATAGATAAATGACGAGCAATATTTCTAAGGAAAAAGAGATTCAAAACCTTCTGTTTTTGATCAATTTTCACAAATCTAATCATATAGATGTCATCTTGATGTTTAAATTTACAAGCTTCAACAAGAATCTTGTTCTGTTGTTGTCTTAGATTAGATTTTAAAAGCCAAAAAACTGCCTGTTCATCTTAAAACTTCTACCAAATACGACAATATACATCGAGAGAACACGTTTTACGTCGATTTTTAAGTTTCTTGACATGGGAGATTGCATACATTCAATCCAATTGTCAAATACAACTCCAAAAGATGAGCGAAAGTTCAAGCAACTGGAGTACAAATGTTCTCTTTGAGAAATAATTCTCAAACACTACTTAATAACAAATGTTTTCTGAAATCCTGATGCTACTTGCGTTACCACCATATATTTAACCGTCTCAGAATCTCAAAAAATTCCTCTTCCACTTCAATGAAATTATATTTCTCTTCCTTTTAAAGATCCTAATCCCACGGTAACCTTTGCCCCTGATAAGCAAGCAGAACAACGACTCTCCAGCGGTCCCTTGTTGCAAAAATCTCCTGTTACTCCTCTCTTGCCCACCAAGATTTGCAATTCTAAAGGGCTCTAAACAACTAGAAAGTATATTAACCATGAAAGGCAACTACTATTACAGAAACCATTCTTCTTCTTGAGGATTCAGCTCCAGAAGTCGTAATTAAACCTTCTCTTCTCACATACACGAGTGAGTTTGAACACCTCAAATTCAACTTGTTTTATCTTCTCCGTAAACTGGTTCTAGTACTCTCGATGTGCATGTGCCACTACTTTTTAACTACAGAGGACTACACCAACACTATTTGGATGCAGGTATGTGCACCATGTAGAGTTGTGGCCATGAAACAGACCCACGACCCATAAGACGTGGGAGAGCCGGCACATCTGTTATGAGGTCTGCTACAAATTTCGTGAATCAGTTACAGCCTTTACAAGACTGTTACAACAAAAACTATAAAAGAGTTAACCCACTAAGCCTAATAACTGCCCAGCTGGGCATACGGGGAAGATATTGTTTGTCCAATAAATGAATTGAATCTTGTCTTAAACTATTATAAATATCAAATGAAGCATTCAGCCGCTTATTCTTCTGAAAAGATGAAGCATTAGACAACTATCAATAAGTGATTGACGAGCAGGGTATTTTTTAAAACTATTCAACGGTTTTTATTGGTCGACTGGCTGGGCTTCTATCAACCTTGGGTTCCATTCCCTTCAGATCGCATTCACATTCAACAGAACCTCTCACTAGGTTTTTTCGTTTGGCTTGCTTGCATATACCTTCCAGTTCATATTCTTTTTTCAATAACATTCTGTATATTCTCTCGTTCATGTCATTTATGCAGTTATTGGATTCGGATTTGTTAGCATGAATTCAGATTCAGTGGAGTTTTCAGTGACGATGATGTCCACAATCATTGAGCTGAAATCCAGGCTTTGGCGAACTTTCAATAGAAGACCATGGACGGAGCGGGCACTGCTGTTTCTAAGTGGTGCTGCAATGCTTGTGGCGTTCCCTGCATCTTCCCTCCTCAGTCGCCTTTACTTTGCGAATGGCGGCAAAAGCAAGTGGATAATATCCTGGGTTGCAGTGGCTGGCTGGCCTTTAACTGCCCTCCTCTTGGTGACTTGGTACTTCTTAAATGGGATATCACCCACCCGTTTAACGGCCAAACTTTGCTTTGCTTACGTATTGCTGGGTCTTCTTAGTGCTGCTGATAACCTCATGTTTGCATGGGCATACGCTTTTCTTCCTGCATCAACTGCTTCTCTTATTGCATCCTCTTCTCTTGTTTTTTCTGCAATTTTTGGATACGCCCTTGTGGGGAACAAACTTAATTCTTCTGCTATCAATGCAATAGTTATCATTACTGCCGGTACAGTTCTCATTGGTCTCGATTCCAGCTCTGACAGATTGCCTGGTGTAACCAACAAGCAGTATGCAGTGGGCTTTATATGGGACATATTGGGGTCCGCCCTGCACGGTTTGATATTTGCACTCTCAGAGCTATTATTTATGAAGATATTGGGAAGGAGGTCTTTTCATGTCGTTCTAGAGCAGCAGACCATTGTTTCGTTGTTAGCCTTTGTATTCACCACCATTGGCGCCGCCGTGAACAAGGACTTTAAGACAATGAGGTTGGAAGCTAGCAGTTTTAAGGATGGACAACTGGCATACTACATGGTTCTTTTGTGGGGAGCTATTACTTTTCAGTTGGGTGTTGCAGGAAGTACTGCTATACTTTACCTGGCATCCACAGTTATGGCTGGTGTGCTCAATGCAGTTAGGGTGCCTCTAACCAGCTTGGCTGCAGTAGCACTATTTCATGACCCCATGAGTAGTTTCAAGATCCTAGCAATAGTGTTAACAGTCTGGGGATTTGCCTCTTATATATATGGGTTTTCTTCTGCTAGGAAATCACCTCAAAGTCACAACCAAGATCTGCAATCAGTTTAATGTGTGTCAAGGCATGGTTCAATCTTATTATCTTCATTTTGTCTCTGACTTTCAGTCATAGTGTATTACATTTAAACCATAACGTGCTGAAGACGGTAAAATAAAAATTCTGAAACAAGATACAGCATCGTATTTCCAAACTACGTAATACAGACCCTTTAAACGTTCTTTAAGAAGGTTGCTTCACCTGTCGCACCCACACCAGGTGCTGATGCTGCTCCGCCTCACCAAAAGTAATTGCCAGCTTTGACAAGTGCCATCAAGCTATGCACATTAGACTTTTCTTTGGCTTGACTTTGTGTTGTTAAATGGGTCATAGCTCAATAGTTTAGTGACCTTATCTCATATATATATATATGAGATAAAGTCATATAATTTTGTGACATAGCTTTCAAACTGATTGGAGGAAACCTACAATTTTGTGCCATCTATACTCAAATTGATTGAGCAAGAACAGTTGCCCCTGCGGTACATGTGCTAAAACCACCAACTTGAGTTCCATATCTAATCTTCTGCACTATTCTGCATAAGATTGTTAACCCAAAAAAGCTTTCACTTTTAATTTGCAAGGGGATACTGATCATTGTTATAATGCTATTTTCTTCAAAAATAACCAACTGAACATTTAGTTGATAGAGATTTATATCAAAAGTGCTGCATAAGTCTTTGGTGCCAAGTGCTGGAAACTGTAAGACCTATCAGAAAAAGGGATTTTACCATCCAACAATTGAAATCAAATTACCAGCAGTTGATGTTAGTGAGATAACTTCTAATCTTCCTAGTCGGTCACCAAATTTTGCTAACCTGTTCAGATCCAGAAACAAATTAAACTTGTGACCAAATTGGAACCTTCGAAAGAACCAGTACTATATATAACATTGTGTATTATACATGTTATGCATAATGCAACTTTTAGTAAAAATGATAGAATTGACCATTCAACTTAGTTTCAAGATTTAATGCATCCGTAAAGGCCATATCTTACTATATATATAGTCCCATATCATATGGTACAAGTAAGGCTGGGCATCGGCTGGCTCGGCCCGATAAGGAGTCTGGCTAGGGCCAGGCCACAGCCCATAACAGCAGCCCAGGCCTGGCCTGACTGCTCAGAAACCGCGCTCGGCCCGGCCCGCCCCAGACTGGCCCAATTAACATTAAAAAATAATATTTTTAATATAAAATAATATATATATATATACATAATTAATCATAATAAAAAATATAAGTTATTAGGTCGAATCAGGCTTAGTGTGGCCTAACTGGGCCGCCTAGACACCCAATTCCAGGGCCCGGGCCCAGGCCCAAGTTGGGCCGGGTACCCGGCCCGGTGCCCAGGCTTAGGTATAGGGCACATCACATGTTAGATCCTTCGTGGACAAAGAGGTCTGAGACCATTTTTTTATGTTTTGTTTAAATCCCCTACACCCCCAAGCCTTAGACATTTTAGGAGGTCTAATCTCATAACTTTGGAGCACTTTGTTTTACTTTAATGCATTAGATGCATGGGTCAAAGAAAAACTTGCTGGTGTTTCAAAGGAAGATGTAGAATGAATCAACTTGAAGCACAAATAGATGTGTTAGTGACCCTATATACATTGTGGATGACATAGAATTTGAAGGAGAAATTGAACATGATGATGGTGATGAATGATAATTTCACATTCATATTTTGTACTGAACAAGTTTATTTGTTGATGTTTGAAACTTTAAATTAAATGAGGAGATCATGGTGTGAAAGTAATGGCTGTTTGTTACTTTGTTATGCTTATGAATGAAATTTTCTCAAAATTTTTTTATAGTTAATGGTATTTCTTATTCTTTGTGATTTTATATTTTTTCTGTTTTTCATATTTTAAATTTTTTAAATAATAATTTTACAATGTTCTACACTATCACTTTACGTATCTAACCATTTGTCTGATCAATACATGTTACTTGTGTACTTTACAACATTCAAAAGAACCAAATGCATGGCTAGAGATGCTTTGGCCTGGGTACATGAGGGCTTAATACGTTCATGCTGATTGGCAGATGAAAAGTTGATATTTATTAAGCTTTTCCAGCAGCACATATATAAATTGATTTAGCCATCCCAACAACAAAGGACAGAAACCAACATGCATGTAGCTGACAACGAGAGAGAGAGGGAGAGAGAGAGAGATGATACAATCTGATGAAGACATTATTGGTGGATGTCACATGGTTATTAAGATAAAGTATCCTCTCTATTAATACCCATATTTATAACAAGAACTACTTGTCAATTGGATTGAAAATAAGAAACTGTTGCTTCAGTCAAGGCGTCGAAGGAGGTACTCCACTTCAACAAGTTTGGTCAAAGGCATCACCCATTCTTCGTATATCAGAGACGCCACAGATGGATCAATCTTTTGCTTACCAGTTCCCTCTGTAGAGTCACTGATGATTTCCTGTCCAAACACCTTCGCCTTGTTTGCCACCCTTTTTTTTACCATCTCTTCCACTTTCTCAAAAGTCAACAATCTCATCAAAGCATCTCTATCCTGAAAGAAAGCAAGAAGTGTAACCCTATGCCGTGACACATAGTGATATGCTTCACATGGCAAGATAATGAAAGCAATTATTTCGCAAGAAATTAAAACTTTCTATGTCTCTCATATTTTTGTGGCAACATATTCACTAAACAAATAGTAGAAATGCTGTGATACATAAGGCTATTGCAAAACCATCTGTCTTATATACAAATGAACTGTAGTTCATATTCACCATGATATTGACAAGTATAAACAAATATTAGAACTTTAAAATCAGCCAATAAAATGTAGACATTTTAAATATTTTTAAAATTTTCAACATTTGCTACAGCAATCTAAAATGGGCAGAGCATTCAAAGAGGTCAAAAATTTCGAGAAAAATCATTTTTCTCAACTTAGTTAAGAGTTTGAAATGAAAATTTATACCTGGGCACGAATAGCAGGCTCATAGTCCTGTGGTGCATCCTGGTATTTAACCTCTGCCACAAACTTTCCATAATGAATCCTTTTAGACAATGCCTGCAGACATGGTTAAGAACTTAAGAGTGCCTTAATCCCTGCAGCTGAAAAGAAGGTGTCTAAAAAAAGCTAGATGCAGATGAAATCATGGACAGTTGTTATTGAATATTCACCTGTAAACAAGAGAGATCACATGAGCAGGTGGATACAACATTGCCATCATCACCATTCGCTGTAATGAGTGGAAGTAGTTTATCAAAATATATCTTCCATATAGTGTTATTTATGTTTATCTTGGCAGCTGCAGGATGTAGCACCTGCAATTGATACAAGACCTATTTCAACTCATGAACCTAATGTGAAGAACAAATTCAATGAAATAGTTAACCTGTGGATGGTTGTTATAAGTTATTAATGGCTGTGGCATGTCATCAGGGAAGAAGGCATTTTCCTCCTCATATTTGTATCTTCCAAGCTGCCAAGGGATGTTAAACCTCTTAGATCATGTCCATTTCCAAATCAATGTAACATAGTCATAGTTATTTTCAGTAATCTCACCAACATCAGGCATTCAAATCTAAAACCAGAGTATATGTGTTTGTTTTTGTGCTTGTGGGTCAGTATGCATGTGAACACGTCTGTATGTGTGTATGGCTGGGTGGGTGGCTGGGTGTGTGTGCATGTGTCTGTATATGTGTCTGACAGTGTGAGTGAGGGGGGAGAGAGGGAGAGAGAGAGAGAGAGCTTCCTTAAACAACAATCTACTATAGAAAGTTGCATGAGAAACAGAGATCAGTTTCATGAACTCTTTAGCCGGTCTGAAGCAGGGTTGACACAACCCTCTTAAAACTGTATCACAACTGATAAGAGAGATGCTACCCTCTTGTTTTCACCCATAAGATATTTAGCCAACACAGAAACAGCTGAATACACCTCATAGCAGCGTCAAATTTGAAGCTTATAACATGTGATACCAGCCATTTTCAACAATTTATACTAAACCATGGAGATTCTCATTATTATCAGGGCAACAAGAAAGTATGATAAGCTGGATAGAATGGTTGGTGGGAGAAAAGGCACAGTAAATCAAGAAAATTTCTGTAACTCAGACAAAAAATAAACAAATCTACATAAGTTCTCTCGTTAGCCTGTAATGTGGACTTGACAATGAATATGAAAACCTTAATGCACCTGTCATGGGTTACGAAGAACTTTCTCTTGGTGTCATTTTTAACCTTTTGTAAAGAGAGGATAGAAAGAGGTTTGTCTTACCCACATGAATCGAATAGGGAAAGGTCGACACTGTTAGGTGACATAAGGCAAGGGTAGAGAAGGAGCCTTTATGTATAGACAGCCATAGAAGCCAAGAGTAATAACGAGATGGACTATACAACACAATAATGACCATTTTTGGGTGAGTGAGAGGTTAACAACCCATCACCTAGAAAAGAGGCCCAAAGGTCCCCTCATTCCCCCTGCCTCTGGGGTCGTGGCTGTGTCGGTGTTACCAATGGCCACGGTGCACCTTCAATTTTGGTACCATGCCCCATCACTTAAGAGATAAAAACATAGCACCCACAAGAATTGAACTAGAGACCTGCCTCTTTACAAAGCCCTAGCCTGACCAGCTATGCTATGCGCCTTGAGGCCACAGGCATGACCATTTGCTGGAAAAAACTTGGTAATATAGATCCTCTGTTTCACCAGAAAATGCCACTAGTTTTTTCTTTGCTCACTCTATTTCTCTCATTGTAGAACACATAATTTGACCTGTATCACCTGGCCTGAACTCAGATATGTAAAGTAACTTTAATACCACAAATTTATTTCTTTTTTACCTAAAACACACAAAAGAATTAAAAAATCAGGACAAATACAAAAAATAGGAAAAGTGCTCTTTATAAAAAACATGAAATGCATACGCATCACATAATGACAAGTATATGCTACCTACAACATGCACATTTTCCATTAGAAATAATTAAATTTAAAATTGACCACTTAAATCATCTCCATACTTAAAATGCTACCAAATAAATAAGATTTATTGCTCATGATTTACTCCTTTATGTCTTGAAACAACTTAATGGCCACAAAAATGGCATTCTTTTATTTTGGACGATAGGTATAAGCTCTTATATGAAAAACCATGAAACCTTTAATTTTGTTGGTTGAAATCAGTCCTTTTTAACCTTAAATGTATAAGAAGGTCTTTCTTGATAATTTAATAGTCAGCCTTAAGGAATTTATGCAACTTTAAGATAGAAAATGGAACTTTTATCATAAGTAATTTGAAGGTCTAACGTAGGATACAACCTGTGTTTACCATGATGTAAGATGCTGAAGCATATGACAAGTTATACCGAAAAACAGAGCTGTTGTGCATGGCTTTCTTAAAAGTTACGCATCAGAATCTATCATCTGATATGCCATGTTATGTACAAAACTGGCTTCTCTCCAGACTTGTGTATCCGGCCTACATGTCTGTATAAGTCTAGCATAAGTGGTGCTTCAAGAGAACTGAAATTTCTTGCTTGCAAAATTTATTGCAAAATCCTTCGAAGAAAAAGAAAAAATTTACTGCAAAGTAGTGCATAACCGTAGACGCTTATTTCTTCTACTTACAGACGTTGTTATTTAACAACCAGAACATAACAGACCCTGTCTTTTTCTACGATAATTTACTAAAGCTTTGAAGTTCAGATCACAATTTCCATGAAAAACACTTGAGAGGCATGAAGATGGAAATCTTAATCACATCAACATTGTCTTTGACATCATTGGGATGCTGATCTACCTTATAACCTTGACTATTATCATGGAGTGCTCCTTGATTAGCTCAATACATTGGACAACTCTAAAACCATTTACAGAATTTCAAAACTAAGAGATAAACCGTCTTGACAGATGCATCTTATATATTTCAATCTTTGATTCCCAAGAGTTAGGGCACCATAGCTCTACATACTTTCTCTTGGTTGAAGTTAACAACTGTTTGCTTTGAAGTCCATTTCGTGAATGACCAGCATTGTGCCTTGGTTCTACTGGCACCAGCCTTCACTTGGACACAGTCCTTGTTACTTATTCCAAGGTTAATGTTAGTCTAGTTAGTGATAGGTGGAGCAAATTTCTAAATGTCAGGATTAGCGAAAGTAAATGTCTGAAAGCTGCTCACAGGAAACGATTGATCCTGCATTATAAGAAACTAATGGAAGTGAAAATTAGAAGAGAACCACCAAAGGCTAATGTTTGTGCAGTAGCCGGTAAAATAGGATCAATTTCTGCGTTTACGGCCAAAGAGAAAAATATTTGTGGCAGATAGACTCGTTGCTGCATTTGCGTGCGAGCTAACTGACGCAATGGACACGGAAAATGTGCTCATTGGTATGAGCTATCAAATAAAAGCCGCCCCATTTTCGCACTACCATGAATATAAGAGCACGGAAGCCAGTCAAATCACAGGAAAATTCATGTCGAACAAATCAAGGATACTTAGCTATGAAAGTTCAATCGACCAACAAAATCCACTCTGAACTAATCCCATGGAAAAGAAAGTTAAGGACGCCTAACAAGTGAAGCAGACTATGAAAGATAAATAGGCATCACCTTGCATGCTTTCGAGTTTCGAGAGACAGAGAGAGATAGAGGGAGGGAGAGAGGAAAATGGATCTCCAGCCATTTGGGAAACAATTAGGTGGTGGCAATTGTGGTGGTGGTGTTTCACCTTGGCATGAAGAACCTCTGTTTCCTTGACGAGGACTTCGACAAGAGAGCCATCGAGACCAGGGGTGGCATCGTAGGCTGGGGAGTTGAGGGGATGCTGTGCCCTCTCTATGAGGCTGAACACAATCGTGTCTTCCTGACGAACCAGAGACTCCCTTACGCTCTCCAGGCTCAACGCTCCGGCCGCCATTGCAGTGCCGATCAGAAGTTTCACTCTCTCTCTCTCTCCCTCTCTCCTCCCTCCCCCGGTGCGGTATGATTGGAAGGTTGTTGCAGAATTGAGGCTGTCAAGGTGGCGTGGAGCGGTAAAAGCACCCAAAATAATTTGGGCGATGGGTGACGTAGCAGACACACCTCTCTTCTACGACACAGGAAAGACGATGCCGTGACTTCGTGATAGGTGAAGCCGCCATAGATGCCATCTCAGCCTAGGTCGGAGCCTAAATTGGGGTGCATAATCAATTTACAACTAACAATTGTCCATAATACAAAAACATTGTCAAATAATAAAACTTTACTTCGACCGGCCATTCTTGCAAAGTAATTCATAAGTAACGGCTTTTATTAACTTCTGTTGGTCAATTGTAATGGGTTAGCGACAGAAACGCAAAATCATCGTTGTTGGCACTCGTCTACATAGACGGATAGATTTCTCTCTCTTGTTTAGACCTCTTGTCTTCACATTTTGTTATATATTTTCATTTTTCTCTCTCTCTCTCTCTCTCTCTCTCTCTCTCTCTCTCTCTCTCTCTGCATGCAGTACGAGTACGAGCTGATAAGATTTGTACTGGTTTATGAAAAAGTTTTTCTTCGTTTTTTATGGAGGGTTGAAAAGAAAGAGGGATGGGAAAAGTTTGTCTTACAGTTCAATCTAGCTAATTTCTGCAATACCCAGTTCCAAGTTTACTTGAGAATAAAGGCATTCTGCTATTGAAATAACAGAGTTCTGAAGACTCGGGTATCTACCGTGTTATGAAATAACAGAGTGACAATCCGATGCTCATAAAAATTTCTGCACTTGCAACTACCAACAAAAGGTTGAAATTCCGGTGCTTGTTCCTGCAATTCTCCCTTTTGTTGTAGTTCTGATCACGTTTTTTACTTCTTTGTGAACATGTTGCCGACTAGAATTAGAACTGGCTTTATGAAGCTAATGCAGTTTCTATCAGCAAACTTATGATCAACAATAAACATGTGAAAGATAGATCTGCAGCTACTCAGAAAGGTCAGCTTTATAAGGTTAGAGTGTAAAATATATATATTTTTTAAGAATTAATTTTAATAGGTCTGGTTTTTGTCTCTTACCTAAGTGGTCTGGTTTCTGCTAACAACATTCATTCACTCTGTTCTTTCTCCTTATCTTCTTTAAAGAAAATACATATTGCACATAGGAATAAGAAAAATGATATACTTTCACCGCAAGGTTTGAATCTCTACTCTTCATCTCTCGATGTATGAAACTATCTCATGTTCAAAATCTTTGAAACAGCAAATGGGGAAGAAACAAAAAGAAAAACTAATGCAGCCTCTCATCATCTGTTCAAAACTTCAAAAAGAATAAAAAGACACGAGAATTTAACTTGGTAAGCAAGCTCACCCTCTCTCTGTTATTTTATCACCATTTCAACATGTCATCTCACAACTTCCACCACATTCCTCGCAATAGTGTTCTCAACAATAAAATTTTGATTTCGGGCTTGTTCTATCGAGCTCGACTCGAGTCCAAATCGAGTTCAAACTCGAGTTTTCTGAGTTGAGTTAAGCTTGAGCTGGCCCAACTCAGCTTGACTCAGCTCATGTGCTGCCCTAGCAAAGCAGTACATAGAGAAATATTTTATCAAGCAGTGAAAATATAGATGTCCACATGTTAAGGGGGTATTTATAAACTAACCAAAAGGTGGATGACTGATTATACAATTTTCTCTACTAGTTCTTCGAGAGATCTTCTACTTTAAGCTTACGTTTTGCCCATCGTTGCAGAAAGAAAGGATTGCCTTTTAATGTTTCCTAACGAAGACCATACTTGAAAAGTAGAAAATGTGCTAAAAGAACAAGAATATAATCTATTTATAGAAGAAAACATCAAAAAACACGAAATTTGTGTTTTCCTACTTTTCAAGTAGGTCATATTGAAAAAAAAAATTCAGTAAACGTTTTTGAAAGTTAACGGAACTTCATCTCAAACCCTCGTTTGACAGTTTCTATGCAAAGTGCAGCCATATTAGAAAAATTACATTACAAAAGACAGTTCGTTTTTTATAATTACGGGCAATCCCTATTCTATCTTTTTTGTTTACAATTTAATCCATCCTGCCAATACAAGAGCCACTTTGTTTCAAACTGTTCCCTTCTAACCATATTCTAACCATGAATTAGAAGCGGTACTGAATAAGATGTTCCATTTGACACACAGCGACCAGCTGCCTACCAGCACTGATTCCAGTGAGAAATTCATTTCTAGAAGCAGCCATTTTTTACCACAACCTCAGTTGTTGGCGTCACTTTATTGTTTAAATTATGGATTTCTAACTTTGCCTGAACTTGTTAAAGAGTATCAAGTTAAATCATGTTATGCCTTCCAATATCATCCATATGCTCATGCTTAAACTTCAAAATAATAGAAGGGCATTTAGGCTATTTTCTGTCATTTTGCTTAACATCAGAGTTTGCATACTCAAGCTAGCTCAAATCCAGCCCCCAACCAAGTGAAAATTCCTTAAGCAGTACTTATTTCACCTTGTTTCCTACGAAAACCGTAACTTCTGCCAGGAAAATCATACATTTCTGCCTGGGGAAGGTGCTCAAGAGAGAGAAATGTGATCTGGTAATCGTTTTGACAGCAAAGTTGGGTCCTGACTCGGCAAAATTGCATTGCTCTCCACTCTCTCCATTAGCCTGCGGAGTCCTTTCTTTGTAGATCGATGATAAATGGGTCTGCCTTTTCATAACCTTACAGTTAACCTTACAGTTATGTATTTCACTGATAAATTTGCTATTGATTTAAAATTTGTAACAACAAGATGAGAATTCACTGACACCAACGCAGTTCAGGACCTCAAAGGCAGCGGGAATAAGGGGGTCTTCGGGCCTCACTTCGAGCGGTGGTGGGATGATCCTCTCGCTCACTCGAAAGCAACAAGATGAGAATTGAGCTACCGGAAGAAAAGCAATGCAGGATTGCCTTCGTAATCATCAGAAGCCCACAGTTGAAGCACTTCGTAAAGGATCCGCCATATCATTTCCTCACAACATGCACCTGACATCCTTCCACTACTTCGAAAGGAAAAAGTCTCCACAGCACTTCACTCTTTCCCCTACCATATTTATCTGGATGTCCTCTTAGCTAGTATACATCTAAATACCAAAAGCCCATTTCACGTTTCCTATTTATATTAGCTATCAATTGTCCAACAAATTCTAGAAATGCCAATCCAAAATTGACTACATTAATTCACACTTTTCATAGCAAAACTCAATTCAATCACATGGACATGAGCTTTGGACCATTGTCAGGCATGCCCATACCAGCGGCTAACTCTGCATCCAGTTGGGTATGTGGTGCAGGGCCCGCCATTTGCTTCAACCTGCCATGAGCAAATAAGTTCCACACATTTTAGACAAGGCATTGCAATTGATTAACCGATGCTGCATGCACAGCTGCACAGATTGACCAGGCATTCGTATCTTGTCATACAGAATCACAGATATTAACAACATTCAAAAGACTATGGAATGATTAAACAGCAAACAAGCAAAATCTATTTGCAAGTATGAAATGGAAAGTCTACAGGCAAAAGATTGTCCATGTGTACAACCATGCAAATAGCAGCCCGAGGCATTAGACTATTCAAGTTTCTAAGCTAGTGACAAAAAGCATACTAACTTTGATGCCAATTTTGAAGTGCCATAAAAAATACACATATCATGCAGCAGAATTGAACAATCAAAACCGAGAATATTACTACATTTCATTTTTTCTTCATCATCGATAACTTACCTACAAGGATGACAAAGCATGACAAATACATCCGAATAAAGAAAAAAACTACTTGGTACGTAGGGATAAAATGGTACTAATGAATAGTCAGTCTTCAATCTCCAAATAGACATCATAAGCTTCTATTGGTATCAATTTCAGCATCATTTGGAGACAATGACCAGTTGTTGCATATAAATGTGGAGAACTATGAGATATCCGAGACTAAAATGGAAATAAGAAAATGCTCTTCAATCTCCAAAGTCCAAAGTTCCAAACATAAATAATTAGCTTTTCACAAACATCAATTTAAACAACTTTTGGAGTCAATAACCAGGTTTTGCATATAAGCATGGAGAATTATAAGAGATCTCAGACTACAATGGAAATAAGAAAAATAGGAAATCGTGGCATTGAAGAACAACAAAGATATACCATACATCATTGTTAGAGACTTCATAAGGATTCACAAGGAGGCCACATAAAAATTGCTACAGGACAAACTGATTTTTCTGCAAGTGGTTAGTAAAATATTAGGTGCATTTGACGACTTCTAACATGATTGCATGTTGAAGCTTCATTAACCCTGTCAGTTGCTCAATGGACAAAGTCCTTTCCAGAAAAATGGCAAACAAACAAATGCCCTTGTATGAAAATGGAGCAATGTTCATTCTGAAGTAATCTCTTAATAAATGTCTTGCAATAAGAAAACAGTCATTGAAGATACACTTTCTAAGGAACAATATCCCATGAGAGGTACTTACAGCTATAAGGTAGAAAAGCATGCATTACCAGGCCCTCATACGTACACCATCTATTGGGGAACTTTTTCCTAATTAGCATGAACATCTTTTTTTTTTCCATGCTTGTCCGGTCCTTTTAGAGAGCTGGTTCTCATATGTTTCCAAGTGCTCTTATTATTTTACATGGATTAAATTCCTAACTACACATGGATGTTCTCCATTATGAAAATTAAAGAACAAAAAATTCAATTCATTGAAAAAGTGCAAGGTGTACATCTAATGCATTGTTGTTATCTCTTATGTTATATGATATAAAGTATAAACTACTAACTACACATATGGATGTTCTCCACTATGAAAATCAAAGAACAAATAAATCACTTCATTGAAAAAGTGCAAGGTATACATCAAATGCCTTGTTGTTATCTCTTATGTTATATGATAAGATGACTGTATATCTATAATAAAGGAAACATTTGTTGATATAGTCACATATCTCATCCTATTCTAATGCATGATATCGAACCAATGATACAATATGACAGGTGATGCAAACACTAAATGAAAATTTAGCCCCAATCCTTCGATTGAATTCATTATACCAAACCGTAACCAAGAAATCTTAAATTACTGTTCTTCATTTGCACCGCCCCCGCCTCCATCAAGCAAAATAGCACACAAATTTAGCTCTTTCAGACCAGAAAATCGGGAACCCACATAAGGATTGCTAGTTTCTCGGTTGACTATTGCTCGCCAACAGGAAAGCATTTTTGTTTTTTACTTTACCACCAAAAACAAGGAATCGAAAACCACTACCAACGGAATAATTTGGGTAAAGATCTTGTGCTGAAAACTACGAAAAAGCTCGAATAAATATATAGAAGGCTTAACTAAATGACACCTACCGTCAAATGTGCGGAATGATGTTCAAAGACTTGCTTGATCCTTTCCAAGAATAAAGAGTAACACAGGAAAAAATCCAATACCAGTAAGGATACTAAGGAACAAACACTTGCGGTGGTTCCGCTAATTCACAGGTAAACCAAACAACTGCCAATTGCATCAAAATTTCAAAGGAAGCAAAAGAAGCGCCTACCGTTTCTTGTGACGTTTGGTTCGAAAGTGCTCGTCCCTCACACTTGAATTAGCAAAATACCGGCTGATTTTCGTTGCAATCAATAAAAAACAAAACCAAAGGGATAAGCGAACGAGGAACCCGAATTAATCCTTTGTAGACATGGAGCAAGAAAAAAAATAACAAAAGCCACAAACAACAGAATAGGAGAAAAGGATAAGCCACCGCACTCACTCGCAATGCAAACAGTAGAATTGGCCCATTCCGGGAAGGTCCTCGTCCTGTGGACGAGGCGCCTCCATACCCTTTTCACTCACCTTCTGGAGCTCTTCATACACCGCATCGTCGCGTGCAATCGAAGGTTAAGTCAAGCAGAAGATAAACGCATACACAATAAAATAAAATAAAAAAAGGGAAAAGAGAGAAAGGGGAACTAAATGAGACCAATAAAGAGAGCAAAAATGCAAGGAGCGAAAAGGATATCTTTCAGGAGGAACTTCGAACGACGAGCGGATTTGTGAGAAAATCTCCGCGTCTTCACCTTCCTGTGAGGACACTTTCCTCCCATCTTCTGCTTCTCGTGACCAAGCGTCGATCTATCTACCAGGAAGAGGAAGAAGAAGAAGAGGGAGAAACCCTAACTACGGCAATCAGGTGAAGCAGACCAAAAGCAAGTTGACGGGTCGGATTCAGTTTCAGATCCAGGTATTGTTGAGCCCGATTTTTGTAGTCGGAAACCATAACCGAGCAATCCCCACTGCTCACAACATTCTGATCACCGATTGCGCGTGGAATGTAAATTGTTTAACAAATTTAGAAATATACAATTGACAACAAAGAAGAAAAAGGATAAAGGGTTGCTTACGTAAATGAGCTTATATTTATAATGAACAATATAATTGTCTTACAAAGAAAGCACGAAAATGCATAGACAAAAACAAGAGAAAATGATGGAACATTATCAAAGAAAACAACTAAGTAAGGAAAATAAATTGTTTGGAAAACAAACTTCTCGTGTGAAAACACTTGAGTTACCCTCAAAGGAGAAACGAGTTTCCTCCAAGTTTTCATCCTTTTGGAAGCAACAACCGAGCTTGGTTTTTGAAACGTGCTTCTCCAAAATCAAAATCTTTCTTCTAATAACTACAGTGACAATTCGGCTGCTTGTTTTGCTGAAAATGAAACAACAAAATTTGTTTATGACAGTTCATAAAGAAGATTATTCAGGAAAGAAAGAGAGAGTTGTAAAATTAATTCTAGTTTAAAACCGCAAATTTGTCATAGAAAGATGTTCATCAAATTATTTGAGAAAACTATACAATCAAATTATTGCAATTAATAAGGAAAATAATTTGGTAAAAAGAGCTACTAAATCAAATTTTAGTTGAAAATTGACTAGGGCAAAAATATATATATATATATATATATATATATATATATATATATATATATGTATATATATTCATGATGTGTGTGTGTGTGAGAGAGAGGTAGATGGTCTGATTAGATGGTTGGGTAACTTTGAAAATCCAAAGATATATATATATATATTAGGACTACTGATATACGCATTATTATAAACTAACTCAAATCCTTTCATATTTTTTCCTTTCTCTCCAAACTGTTCATTCTCTTTATTTTTTTTTCCTTTCCCTCATCATTTTCTATCCCTTTTTTCCTTTTTATTACATCGTTTACAATTCATTTCTTCCCATCCATCCAAACAGTGTTAGTGTCTCTAACTACTTAGGCCTTAATCTAACACTTGATTTGAATAGAAAAAAACTTGTCCACGTATATTAAGTCTATACATGTAAAGTCTACATTAAGTCCACACATGTTAAGCATGTACATCACATTGTTCACACAAAAGCAAGTTTATGTATAACAAGAATTACTTTTCACATTATTAAACGAGAAAGTAAAAGACAAATTATCAATAATAGCACTTGACATTGTACTTGTATTTTATATTTGTGTGCCATAGTGTTCCAAAAATGTGACTTGGCAGCCAACTAAGATCGGAATTAAAGAAGCAAATAACATAGATTGGGGTTGAAGCACTACACTTGCATACAGAAGGTGCGCCCATATCCTTCCTTGTTGTAAGAACTTCATGACCATGAATTCTTGCAGCTGCCATTCATGTCAACAATATCATGCTGTTTGTGGACCTACAAATGACACATTTGATGGATTCCTTCAAAAGGAATGGAACATAACCCCAAATATTTACGTATAATCAGGTGAGTGGAAGCTGCCTAAAGAGGGGCCAAAGTCCTCTTCTACCTCAGGGTTCAAGGTTGCTTAGCGACCTAGGTGGACCCTTAGTACACTCATCAAGCTTAGCGACCTAGGTGGACCCTTAGTACACTCATCAACTAGAGTGTTACATTAATACCTTTTGTAGTATCCATAAAAATCAAATTGAAGACCAGACTCTCACCAGCGTAACCAACTAAGCTATGACCATCAGGGAATTTAAAAAAAAAAAAAAACTAAATTTACATTTGATTCAATGACCCTTTAGTCCAACGTGATTCATTTGATGAATTCGTCCATAGCTAGGCTAGGCCTCAGTAGTTGCAGCTGAACTAGTCTATTTAATGGGTGTTGCCAAATAGTGCATTTCAAAGAACCAAAGCTGAGAACTTTATATTAATATGTATATTTTTTACTATAGCTTAACAAGCTTACAAGAACAATTTTTATAATTAAAGTTGTTAATCTAACATCAAAGTATTTATTTTCAAAATTCATTAGTAACACCAAATTTAAATGCAGTCACTTATTCGAATTTTTGGGTAAGAATTCATGAAGGAACTCTCTCTTTACCCCGTTTTGGATCACAAAACCAGGCTCACCGCCAATTATTAGGAATCAAATCTCAACTTTGGGCCATAATGGTTCTTGGGTCTGATAGTTTTAGGGTTGGGCATGGGGTTAAAATAATGATATATATTTTATTATTAAAAATATACTTTATGTTAAATTATTGTTTTTTTTATATTATTTTTTTATTTTAACCGAACTGAACTTAGATCTAAGTTCAGAACTTGAGTCCGTCGGGCCGACCCAATCACCACGACAAAGATAAATGCAAATTTTAAAATGGTAGGCCCGTTTGATGGTTGAGCTTTTTTTCCTTGTTCATTTTTCTTTTTTCTGGACTTTGCTTTGCGTTCCAAAAGGTTATACGTGGCGAGTAACCATTCAAGGAACATGACGTTTTCATGTCCACCTAAATCTGCAGATGGCGCTTTAAATCCAGAGCACGACTCGACTCCATCAGTCCATCTTACATGTGAGAGTGACGCTGTACTGTAGCTTCTTTTGACAAGACGACTCGTCTGTTGTTCGGATCTTGCTCCACCGCTGCCAGACACCTCGACTCGGAGACTCTCCGGCCGCCCAGATTCTTCTTCTGCTGGACAAACCAGCCGAATTCGATGGCGATGCGTGCCGTGTTCTCTCCTTCTTCTCTCTTCTCTTTCAACAAGACCACCACGACCGCCACTGCTGCTTATTCTGCTCACCTCCCCAACTTCCCATTTGCTCCGTCCTGGAGGAGGAGCAGCTCCCTCCTCTTTAACATCCCCACTGCCGCTTCTCTTAGTGTGCGCCGCCGGGGAAGGCGTGGGAAACTGTCTCCTGGCGTGGCTTACTCCGCCGCTTCTGTCTCAGGGAAAAGCATCCACGATTTCGCCGTGAAGGTCTTCATTTCTCCCTTTTCTTTGCGATTGGTGAAATTTCTTTTCATTTCCCAATTTGGCTTTGTTCTGTGCGTTTCTTGGCTGTTCTTTTCTCAAACATTTGTCGGTTTCTGTTGTCTGAAGTTCAGGATATCGATGGGAAGGACATGTCATTGAGCAAGTTCAAGGGAAAGGTGCTTTTGGTAGTTAATGTTGCTTCTCGATGGTACCAATCCGCTCTCATTGTTGGATTCTGTTTCTTATCTCTTCTCCTTTCGTGATATTGGATATTGACTTGTCGGCGTCTTCTTTTTTTCTCCTCCTTTTCAGTGGTTTAACTAATGCCAATTACACAGAGCTTAGTCACCTCTATGAGAAGTATAAGTCCCAAGGTGAGTCCCCTATTTATTGTCTGTCATGCCAACTTCTTTTTTAAGCGTTAAGCCTTATGGTCAGCAGGGAAAAGAAATATGCCCAGTGGAGTTACACTATGAAAGGACATTAACTGATTATGCGAGATGACCAGGATAAATATTTTACTAACGCTTGCTACTGGTATTTCATTATTTACTTGGAAAATAATCAAGAAATTAATCAACTTCCAGTGCAGATTGGTCCATTATCTTCCACTGGATGCGAACATGATGGATATCTGCTGTCACTGATAACAACTCATGCATTCTTTTTACAGGTTTTGAAATTCTAGCCTTCCCTTGCAACCAGTTTGGTGGGCAAGAACCTGGCACAAATCCACAGATAAAGGAATTTGCTTGCACTAGATTCAAAGCAGAATTTCCTATTTTTGACAAGGTAATTGAGCAGGAGTTTCCTTGTGTATGTTACACTACTTGAGCAGCATATGTTTTTAACGTATCTTCTACAAACCAGGTAGATGTGAATGGACCAAATACTGCTCCAGTCTACCAATTTCTCAAGTCAAGCACAGGAGGGTTTCTTGGAGATCTGATCAAATGGAATTTTGAAAAGTTTTTGGTGAATGGGGAAGGGAAGGTGGTAGAAAGATACAGCCCAACAACAAGCCCTTTCCAGATTGAGGTCCGTCTTCTTCCTCGCATCACACAGAATTCTTGTGTTTGTTAATGAGAAAAAGGAAAAATTGGTTATTCTGGAATGGGATGGCTGCTATTTGTTTGTTTGGCATTTCTATGATTTCAAAATCCCTAAGCTTATTTATGGAAAAAAAATGTCAATATGGCATTTCAGCACTATATTATCCTGTCTTAAACTGTTCCATCTCTGTTTTCTCTTATTTCCTTTTGAGTCGCTGCGCCTCTCGAGGGAAGGAATATCTTATTTATTTGATCTGCCTGCCACCTCAATTAAACTACAAAACTTGGTTTCTTACTCCATAAAATACATTTATTTGTTTGACGACAATGGTTGTAGAACATATTTCCAAACCAATTTACCATGTGTCAAGTTCTTTAAATTCCAGACAGTGGAAAGGAGAATTTTGATAATGTCTATTCTGAATATTTTTAGCAATGCAAACACGAAGAGTTCCTTTATGGGATCAGATCTGAGTAACTTGAGATTTTTTACTTATAAACCTACTCTGTTAGAACACATGATTTGTCTATACTGCAAGTTTTGACTAACTTATATATAACCTTTAGTTACAGACAAATTTTTCTCTATTCGAAGTTATGCCTATTCTTTTGCTTGTCCCCTGAAGTAGCAATTCTATCTTTTTCATTTATTTGGGATTTCCATTTTTACACATTTGTCCTCCCTATGCATATCAGTGCATTTTTGGGATTAGTTCAACTGCTCTATCTCTGAAATTCAAATAAATCAGCTAGATGATCTACTTGGTTGTCCATGATGTGTCTTTGGTTTCTTTGTTCATTTATGGGCTGCTTTGAAGAGCTACATAATATTTTGTTATTTGTTAAGCTACCTTTTCTGTAGACACAAGATTCAAATGAGATCCCCAGTTGTTAGGATGACTGTCTTAAAGGTGCCTGTGACAATTCTAGTTTCCATCTTCAACTGGAGGTTATGGAAATTTCACCTTATTTTGTGGGTCTAAAAGTGAAGCCCTGTTGGGAGAATGGACATGTTTCTAGTGATTGTTTTAGTAGATATTTTGGGCATTTTGTCTTATAGTTGGCCCTTCTATTCTTACTCATTTAGCCAAATAAGTCCAGCCGCAGCAAACTGTTATCTATTTTACCAGTAGCATAACTGAAGCTGTAAGGTGTATCTGGATTAGGTTCGCATGTAGTGCCAAGGTCCAAATAGTACCAGGGACATGCTGGTGAGGTGGTGCATGTAACTTGAATGGAAGGATGAAAACTAACAAAACTTGGACGCTGGCATAAGTACTAAAATTTCCAGGATCTTCTCTTTTCTCTTACCTTATGACAAGGGAAACCACCAACTTTTTTGTAGCTATTGATCTTGTGGACCTAGTAGTTGTGCATTTGGTATGCCCTGCTTAGGTTTGTCTTTTGATGTAACACATCTAGATACTGCTCCCTTACCCATCAGGGAGGTCCTTCTGCTGCTTGCTATTTATGACAAAGGACACATTCTCGTTCACTTTCAGCTTCAAGGCTTTAAGCTAACTCAACTTGCCAGGTGTGTGGAGCCCTTATAGTTCTGCTTAAATCCTGTAACAAAGTGATTTTTTTAGGGTGCCAGATGATACGATTGTGTCACGAGGATTATGCATCCTAACTATTAGACTAAAAGGAAGAAACCTTGTTGTTGTTGATGATGAACCATGTATCTACCATTCTCCCTCAACCCATCAACATCCCCATCCCCTCTCTTGTTCCTAAGTGTTTTTTGTTCCATTTAAGTACTATGTTTTAGTTTCATTCTGGTTGCACGGTAGCATTTTATAGTCTTAGTAAAGTATCTTCTTTCCATCTCAAGTGACATCACAATTCATATTTTTAGTTGCAGTATTTTTAGTTCTGTAGCTATGACAGAGGACATACAAATTAGTTTGCTTGTTGCATTTAATGGCTGATTTTACTAAAGTTGGTTTTTTCTTTCCCTTATTGCAGAAGGATATTAAGAAGCTTTTGGCAGCATGATCATGTTTTCTCATGATTGGGCAGCAATGACTGGGACTAAATCTCTGTATGAAGTTCAAATGTCCAGTATCTAATGTAAATAACAGGTTTGAACTTTGCTGGAAATAACAGGTTCAAAGATCGTCAGTTTCACACTCCATATATAATTGCGTGTCATATATAATTACGTGTTCCAACAAAATGCATGTTTTTATGTTTATTTGGGTCACCATCTTGTTCCAGTTGATGTTGCAAATTAAGTGAGAACTATCTGCGTTTTCCTTGAAAATCACTGACTAGGGTGTTGGATTAAATCTGGAATTTTGATCAATAATCAGTTCTACTCAGGTGTTGGATCATGCATCTTAGCTCTGAACAACCAGAAGAGAAGTTGCTAGAGTGGAACTGGTGGAATGTACGCTTTGGTGGTTGGAAAGTTGCTAGCTGTTTTCCTGACCATGGTTCTACTATTTCCAACAAGGGGATAATTTTGTTGGATGTTTATGTGTTTCTAAAATAAACCTTATGAACATGACTAATACAGTCAGTGAGCAGCATTTCATGCACCAGTTGCGATTCGTTTGTGGGTAATTTATGGCAACCTACTTATAGGGAATGTGTTTGACTGAACTGCTATTGCGTTCCAGCCCACTAGAACTTGCGTGCGGTATCATTATTGTTCTTGTTATTATATAGAATGGATCATTCCTTAACGATCAACAGTTTAGCTTCTGCAGGAGGTAGTGTAAGGGATGGTCAAAAGCTTTTAAATAAGGCAACAAGTAGAGGATGTTTATAAGAGCCACTTTTTCTGAGTTTCTTCCAGTCCCTGCACAAGCTCCCTCAGGTGTGTTCGTCTGCGTGTACCTCTGCATGCCTATGCATGCTTGGCGAAAATGTGCATACATGTACAAAATAATATTGGTCATTTGAGAAAAGCTCATCCTAATAGAGCTGAATTTGTTTAATGTGGAAGAATCTCAACTAAAAACATCAACCTTGAAGCAGAAAAGGTGAAGCATTTGAGATAGAGGAAGTTTTTATTAGTCAGGATATGGAACTTTGTAACTTACTTTTGGGGATCGTCTCTGTGTAAAAGTTGGTTCGTGGATGTGTTAATAATAATAATAAAAAAAAATCTTCTTTCGAAAATAATGTTTTGGAGAAAAGAAAGCAGGAAGAGCATTAGATGCAGGGATCACTCCCCCATCTCCTGTCTTCATTCTCAAAATCCTCCCTGTCTGGAAACCAGATTTTTCATATTCTGATAGAAGTGGAACACATTCATCACAGTCTGTCTTTGCTTGGAAAGCTTACGTTCAAATGTAAAAGGGGTTCCTATCTGTTGGCAATGCATGATTTTTCAAACTTATGGAATTGCAAATCCTACAAACTGTTTGAAAACACTTTTTGAATTTTGAGTAGTTTGGATCTTTGTTAGTGGGTCCATTCATATGCAAATAGATGTATGAATCCACACGAGTCAGATTGGATGGAAGATATGAGATGAGGGATGAATGGGCTCTAAATGAAAAAAAGTAGTAACGTGTCGCTGAAAAAAACTTGACGTATATGAGCCAATTCCTACCGCGCAACAGCAGCATTTAACAAAGGGATCCTGATCGGTTGAAAGCTGTCTGCTCTAATGAGCAGAGCGTCAAGCTGGCGATCTTCCTGATGCTCGAGCGGAGTATCAGCCATCAAGATTACTGCATGTAGAAATGGATCTTGAAAAGACGTAAATGACTAAAGGAGGATGATTACAAAATGCATGACATATCCGATTGCTGACGTAATTTTAAAGTTGTTTAAACAGATGTGACAAAGTGATTTGGATTCCGTCACTAATCAGGGTTTTAAAGTTGTTTGACCAGATCTGACATTCATAACCTTCGAGACAACTGACTAAATCTAAATAAAGACCCAATTAGACTACATACAATGTTGAATCCTATGCTTGTTAGATCTAAGTCCTACTGTAAGGAGATGAATTTGAATCCAGTTACATAGGATCCAATTAGTTAATTTGCTAAACGATAGATGGATCTGATCCAAATTTGAGCGGGCAAGGACAAAACTGTATAGTAAGCTGCTGCTAGAATCATAGATCCACCCAGGTCATGAAGTAAGAGCCTTGGGAGTTTTACATTGAAAGCAATTTCCCCAAGTAAATATTAGAAAGAAAATAAGTTATTCATTTGTAGAATATCCACATTCAACTGCCCAAATGATATATATATATATATATATATATATATATATATATATATATATATATATATATATATATATATATATGATGGTGAATTTATTCCCAGATCTTGCACACACTATCCGATATCACACTATGAGAGGTGTGTGTGTGTGTGTGGTTCTTAGTTCAGCTGTCCACCGACTGGCCATATGGTACTTTTAAGCATTTTCTACCAGAAATTAACCCGGTGCACAATTTCATGGATGATTACCAAATGACTAGTGTAGATGACTGGATAAAGAACTAATCATGGGAATTGTCAAAAACGATATCTTTCGCAACCATGTAGACAAAAACAAAGCAATGGCGAGTAGAGACAGCTACAGCTACAGCTACAGCTTCATGAATTTTAACTGCATAATCCTGATCCTGTGGTAATAATAACAAAGGTTAACTCTAAAACATTAATGCGCATGACTTGCTGCCCCATTTTCTGGTGAAAATGATCCATGAACGGACAAGCTGCCTGCATAATTAAGCAAAATAAGACCCATAGTCTTTCATTGTAACTCAGAAGAATTTCACTGTAAAAAAAGGGGGCAAATAGAGTGATGCTTTTTGAAATGTCATGACAAGATGTCATAGCATGAAGAGGACAGAAGCATCTTAGTTTCATTTTCCATTAGGTAAAGAGTAACAGCTAGGCCTAGGCAGTCGGAATAGTATCTACAGCAATTTGCCGCTTCCAAAACAATTGAAGGACTGCAGTATCAATCAGCTGTGCATTTGTACATCTGTGAGAGAATTCAAGAAAATTCAAGCTTTATATGCGAATGCCTGCAAATGCCCAACAATTTGGTAGTAAAGGATTCAAGAAAGAAAATTACATAATTTCAATTTATTTAATTTCAATTTATTTAACTTCAACAGTTGGAATACATGAATCTTGATTCCAAGCTTAATGTCTCGTCGCTTGTAAAATTGTTAGTTGTAACATGACTCTTGATTGATTCCACCTTACTTGAAGCATGAGACGCTCGGTATATTGATCAGTTTCTCATTCAAAAAAGTATGATATGGAAGAACTGCAAGCATCTTGTGCCCCAGTTTCCTCCACTTTAATTAGGACAAGCTTTGCCACCGCCACTTCCAACAATCCAACAAGACTCGCATAATATTCAAAATCCAAAAAAATGGTGGAGGTTGAGGGAATTGATATACGTGCATATGAGGACACTGGGGAATGGCAGTAGACGACTTAGGCCTACTGGAGAAGATACCTGGAGCAACTTAGGACTTCAGCATTAAAGGATGTAGGATGGATTTACTCTCTACATATTGCCCTGCAGTGCCGGAAGACTTACTGTTTTGTTGTGTTTTGTTGTGAGCACTTATGTGTCTGTTCTTGTAGAATTTTTTTTGTTGCAAAAGATGGAAATAGCATTCTGCGCAAATTCTCCAAGAAAAGCTAGCATGAAAGGAAATTTGTATTGCAAATAAGCAATCGAATGTTATTAGCTGTTCAGAAAACATATACATCTCAAATTATCAGATAGATGGCTCGGTTTCTCAACCTTCCAAACCAACAGATTCAAAGTACAGATCCTGTGAAAATCTTTACAACAAACGACGGCAAAAAAAAAAAAGGGGTGCAGACAAGCACCTGTAGCAATCTGAAGATCAAGAGCACAAATGACTTGAATGAGACAAGAGTGTTACAGAAACTCACAAGATCCTGCAGTTTACATCCACCAACCAACAGAGAAACTGTGGATGGTGAAGGATCTTTTCTATCAGAACACTTTTGGGCAGAGTACGTACAGACATAAATCTCGCCATTAATGACAATCACCAATGTCTGATTGACATGATTTGAAATGCTCACGGAACTAAATGGAGAAGTGTAGTATGGCCTGTTCACAGGAAGCAGAGCATGAAATAAGAAAAGAATCAACTAAAAAGGAAAAAGCCAACATCTAAGCTGCTATAGCTATATTATCTGCAAGTACATAAAAGAAATGCAAGAAAAGATAAAACGGAAGCAAAATGCACCTCAATTATTGATGATATACAGGAATTTTCTCTGCGAATCTGAGGGCTCTGCTTCTCACATTTTGGACTTTCAATCTGGCACTGTATTGTCTCAAGCCGCTTGTTTATGTCCTTTAGCAGCTTGAACTCCTCCATGGTCCTTTCACTGCGTTCTTGTTTCATCCGCTCTCTCTCATTCTCCAATTGCTGCAACCGCATGTTCAACTCCGCTTGTGAGCAGTACAACTCTTTAATAAGCTTTGCTTTTTCTTCCGGAGAAAAATTCCCCTTGCCCTTATGTTGCAGTGGTGCATTTGGCTTCCGAAGCCTGTCCTCAACGTCCATGTTCACCTCGTCTGTTAGTCTATCACAGATTTTGCCATCCTCTGCTCGATCATGAGGCACTTCGAAAACATCATAGACACTACCATGTAATTCATTGATCTTCTTATCAGTCCCATTTTCCAAACATGGGCAAGAAGAATGGACATCGAATTCTGATAGATCCTCAGTATCCGCAGATCGACAAGATGTGAATGAACATCTGCTTCCTATTAGCTCTGGGCCATGCCCAATGTCAGCATCATCACCAACCGCAGAGTGAAAGGAAGTGAACCTTGATACCGAGTCGAAATTAACAGGGTTAGAATCTAAATTCATCTTGCAGTTCTCAACGTCCAAACCATCTGTTGCATTCCCAAACTTGTGTTCTTCCTCTATGTCATCGTCACAACGAACCTCGACGACTTCATCCTCTTCTTCCTCCTCCTTAATAGACAAATTTCTAACACTACTCCATGGATGAGACGATCTGTTCTTTTTGCTGGAACCACCATTGCCGCTATGCTTCCCACTTTGGTGGTCTGCAGAAGAAGAAGAATCAGAAGCTGTCAATCTCAAGACAGGTGGACATGAATTTTTCAACTTTTCCATGCTGCTCCAATGTCCATCTTCATCATTGTCGTCCTCTTCGTCCTCTCCTTCGTCCACCCACATTGATCCGGAAACCATTCGTCCCTGCGGCCATGGTCGGGCTGCCTGCCGTGATCGTTGCAGCCTCCCAATGTCGAAGTCGTCTAAGCCTACACTAAGAAGCCTGTGCCTGTAAGCCTGAACCTGAAACTCAAGCGAAGCGGTCTCCATCTCCTTCCTGTACATGAGTTGCTCGAACACCTCCAAAGATTCTTGGGCATACTGCATCTTCTCCTCCGCCATCCTCCTGTATTGCCGCGCCTCCATAGCCACGGTGGCTTTCTCTGCCTGCAAGCGTAAAATCATGGACATGGCCTCGCTCGCAGCCGTGGAAGCAGCCTCCCTTTCCTCGTCCAACTCTTGACAAAGCTTCTGCAGAAGCTTGTTTTGGTTGTCGATTGCTTCCCTCAACACAAGAACATCATCTGAATAACCATCCAAGTCTTCATCCATCTTGTACTCAACCAAACCCCCTTCTTCTTCTTACTATTATTATCGAGAAACTCAACACCACAAAACAACAAGCAAATATCTCAACCCCATCAATAGGAAACTCAATGGAACCTCCTTTTTCTGTTAGAAACTCAACAGCCACCAACCAGAAACCGAAGCCACGAACAGATGCTAATAAGAAAACATTACCACCAAAAGCTTTACAACAACCAAATACAAGAACGCAAGGAAACCTTCTTTCTTCTTGCTTCTCAGGCACGTAGACGATGGTTTATCTGGTCAGCGCAGATTCCTTCTCTTTCCTCAGGAACCCAACTTCACGGTGAAGCTATAAGGGTGCACACTACTCAAAACATGCACAAAAGCAAACACAAACCGCCTCGAACTCAATAAACAACAGAACAATGAAAAGAAAGCCAGGGAAGCAAGCAGGGGAAAGAGAAGACACCTTTACGCATCAAAGGAGAAAAACCAATAATGATTCCCTCGAGAAAAGACACGCCACAGATCCCATGTTTCTTGGGCTTTCTTCCTGAAGGAAAAAGATGGTGTTCATGGAAAGCAGAAGCACGAGAGACAGAGGCAGGCAATTGATTTCGTGAGAGAACAATAAAACCGACCAACTTATTGTTCTGTTGTATACGAAGAAGACCAACTTTTTTTTTATTTCTCTTTCCGAGTTTTGCTTTTTCCTTTTCTTATAGTTCGAACTACCGTTGATGTGTTGAACAGCTACATATCGAAAAGAAATAAAGTCGGCAACGGGAAGGAGAATACGATTGAATAGGAAACCGTTAAGAAAGGAAAGTTACAGGCTTTCTCTCCCGCTTCCTTCGGACCGGTTGTCTTTTCATCGCATCCATGGCTTCTCTTATTTGGAGAATGCGCGTCAAAGGCCAATGGCCAACCTGGTTCTGTGAACAGGATGACTTTTACTGTGTGAAATTTCGTTCAGCCACATGCGTTTACTTTTAATTTTTGGAAAGGTGGCCTTCTCTTTTGAACATCTCCAAATGAAATGTAGTTCTCCGAAATTTGATAAAAAATCTTCAGTGTTTATGAAAATTTATTTTTTTGCATCATTTATAGGATCTGAACAACCAGGAAAAAATACTTAAGTTTTGCATCATTATTAAAGAGATAACGCATAATTTAGACGTTAAGAATCTAATTAAGTTTTGAATCATTAACGAAAGATAACTTTTGCCTAATTAATCTTAGGTTATTAATAACCTAAAGGAAATAGGGTTATTATGATAAAAAACTAAAATGCCTTTATTTAAGATAAATTTCAAATTTATTTGCTTACATTAGTCTTATTAATTAAAATCGAAAATGCTAGTACATAATTAATTATATTCAAATTATTTAGTTTTAAATCAATATCTAAAATAATTATGGGGATTTTTTTCTTCATGAATGCTGGAAAGCCAAAATACTTGGATGTCTTAAGAAAATAAATTTGGTAGTTTTTTAGGTAGTTTTTGAGGGTAAAGTATGAAACGACCTTTTACTGATTTTTTAATCCATTTGACAGAAATAATGTTATAGATTTTTTTTTTTATTAACCATGAAAGAAACTTCAAGTGTGTTTGTAACAATACGGAGAAGCTATGTACGTTTTTTTATTATTGTCAAATTTTTGGGGAGTGTTTGGTTATTTCATATTTAAAAGTTATAGATCTTGCTTAGCATGTTTTTTTATTGACGTGACAAGAGATCCATGGTAAAATACATGGTCTATCATATTTGAAATCCTCCTTTTGTCTTTTGGCATTGAAAAAAAGGTTGAATTTAGAAGGATTGGATCTTAAATTCATGGTTCTCAATCTTAAGGATTTTAAATAACGAGCATTCAAACACCCCCACAGTGTTTGTTTGTACTGGGAATCCTACATAAAGTTTATGGAATCTTAGATCATCTTTAGATTTGAGATCGGGAGCTATCAAACACACTTTGGAAGAAAAACACCATTGAGATCATTTCCCCTTTCAACACCAGCAAAGTAAGGTTTGTAAAAGTTGAAAATTAAGTTCTATGTTTGAGAGAATTTGACAGTTCAACAAAAAATTGGTCAAGCTTGAATATTCATGGATTTTCTTATCTTTTTCATCAAAGAATATTTATCCACGACATGATCAAGATTGAACAAAAGTGGGCCCGAATAAAGGAAAAAAGAAATATTCTGATTTGGTTATATTAATTTGTTAATGGTAATATGCGTCATCCCACAATCCTCCCAATTGGCCCCTTTTAGTGCTTTTCATATTGCCGTTTACTACTTTTGCAAGGTCTTGAAACCACTGTTGGAAAAATCAATCTATGAACTGAATCAGCTACGACTTGGTTAAAAAATATTTAAAAAGTTATTTTCTAGGAAAAATAGATACAAAAAAAGGTGTAAAAAAATAATTTCAAGATAAAATATTTAATAAAATAATTTTTATAAAGATTAAAGTTGGCCATGGGATCGATTAGATTAGTTTGTCACAATTCAATGTGAATCGGCTGGTTGAAACTCCCTGAGAATCCCAACGGCTATTTAAGATGCAACCACAAACTTTTGTCTCTTCTACTTTCTTTTTTATTCCTTTATGGGACCTCTTTCTCTTTTAGGTTTGGTAGGACCACCTCTTTTTTTTTTTTTTTTTTTTTTTTGCCTCAGTCTACTTTGGAGGGCTCCATACGAGATGGCATGAGGAAGTCCCCGGTGCCACAAAAAGTTTGAATAAAAGGTGATTGGTTGAGACATGCATATTAAACACAATTTTTTATACGCATATCTAAATCCGTTGCTTAAATCTAAAGCTAAAGCTATCTTGATAATCTTTATTTGACACTTTCATTTTTGGCCACTTGAACTTTTTTTTTTTTTTTTTTAAACTTGGTCAGAAGCTGGGGTTAATCGAAGATGTACCTATCAGATTTGGCTCATTTTTAAATGCATGTTTGTATGTTGGAGCAGGTAGAAAGAGACATAACTTTACATAAATTGTTTACAAGGACTTTAAATCTGATAAGCAAATTGAAGTAGGTAACAAAATGTTAGGGTCATGACTTAATTTAGATGTAAGATCCGAAGGCCACACATTAATATTAATGTGAGAATAGTGGCAAAGGCATAACATTATTTATTTTTTTCAATATTAACATATTAATACATCAATAACTTTTAGGGGGTGTTTGGATTAGAGGACAAAACGTGGTTTTGCTCCACAACACCATTTCAAGAATCTTTGGATGACGTTAAAACTGGGTTTTGCTAAAACTGGCACTGGTTTTCATGAAGGGCCTGAATTCTAATTTTTAACTTTAAACCAAGATTTTTACTTATCATCCAAACATCCAAACCAAGTTTATAAAACCGACAGGGTTTTCATAAAAACTTGGCGTTCACCAAACCAAGTTTTTTGAAGGTGCCATCCAAATGCGGTTTCATTAAAGTTTTAAATTTAAATTGTTAGTGCTCTTTAATCAGAAATGTGTAGCTTTACAACGGTGTGAGAGAAACATTTATTTTTTTCCCTTAAGGCTTTAGGAGAGGATCTTAAATCAACGATAGCGGAGATCCACATTTTAAATTAAGTGTTGAAAACGCATAGGGGAGTCAGATCAGACCTGATCAAATCCAAGGATCACATTGTCAATGATAAATGTGTGCCGTGCCTCTTAAGTGCATTACACATTTATATAATTGATGGCATCAGTCAGCATCGCATGGTTTCAATGTTTAAAAACGACATCTGATCCCACATTTATACGTGACAGTGCCAATTTGTTAAAAACCATCCCCTGATGAAAAAGCATATCAATATATATATATATATATTACAAAAAAATAAAGCAAAAACATATCAGCTTAACTAAAAAAGAGACAAATCTTTAAATTATTTGTAAAATAGGTGAAAATAAGATATGGCGCTTTTGAATCGGCCACCAAATCTAATCGACATGCTACCAATTCAATTTGAAGCGGCAAATTCATATTGATTCCGGCACCCTCGACACATTTACTAGGAAATGGACACAAACACATCAATGTATGTACATGCAAGGATGTTCAACGAGCTCGAGCGAAACTCAGGCTCAAATCGAACTTAGCCGGTAAAACTCCACTCAAGCTCAACTCAAGGAGTCAAGTTCAGGTTTAAAAAAGGACTCGTTTACAAAAAGAGCCAAGCCCGGCTCGGCTTGATTAAACCCATGGAGATTAAATATATATAAAAGGCATTCTATTATACTGACACCCACCAAAAAAAAAAAAAAAAAAAAGGCAGCTGGACTGCGGCTACACCCGCATCTAGCAAGGGAGACGAATTCATAATTTTAACCTGTTGTTTCCGCCATCTTAACAGTTCTTTTTTTTTTTTTATATATAAACGGATCAGCTAAGCTTAAGCAAATCTCAGCTCGAGCTTAGCAGAGCCAAATTCGAGCCGTCTTAGGCATGAGATGAGCCGAGCTTGAATTAATAAACTTGAGCTTGACTTTAAAGATGGAGCCAAAGCTCGGCTTATGCTTTAAGCACTCAACTTAGAGTTCCGGCTCAGCTCGAACTCGGCTTGTGTTCATCCCTATATATGTACATGGGCATGCTACAAGCTTCAAGCCAATCCGAAGTTAGGTTTTATAACCCGGCTAAAATCGCCACGTCATTCCCTTAATTAAGCGCGACCGCCTTATTAGCGTGGCGCATACAATTCCTAAACTTCTTGAGAGATTTCCGGGTTTGTTTGGGGGGCACTTCAAAACCAGGTTTTGGAGTGTTTGGGTGACACTTTAAAACAAGGTTTTGGAGTGTTTGGATGCCATCAAAACTGGTAACAAAACCTGGTTTTGTAAAAGGAAATGAAAACTCCTTTAGGTTGTCACAAAAAAAAAAGAAAGAGAAAGCAAGTGTCTAAAACTCAATAAAAAAAACATGGTTTTCATAAAACCTAATTTTTACAAAACTGGATTAGAGGGTATCATCCAAACGCCCCCTAAGTGTATATGAGTCCTCATTCCCTTTGTGCTTCCCTCGACATCCACGCATGCTTCTGTTATATAGGTCAATCTTGTTATGAGACAATGATATGCAGTTGGATCTTGCCATCACTGTCATTGAGACAATGGCGTTGTTCCATGAGGAATTCAATGGGTGTGAATCAGAACAATCCAAACTAATTTATGGCTTTTTAAGCCACCCCTATGCATAAAAATATTTCAGCAGTCCAAGGTGGGCCATATGGAAATAATGTCATGATGGATGAGCATTTATTTTGTCAATGGAATCTTTCTGATTTCTAATATATGATCATGACAACACAGACAAGTACTGACATAAATATGTGATGATAAAAGTATTTGAACAATGAGTAATTAGTTTTGGGTTGAACAGATCCTAGTTTTATAATGGATCCAGACCAATTTTGCAAACCAGTCCTATAGTGCATTGATTAACCTATAGCTGAGGAGCGTAACATAGTTGGTCGGCCTGAGTGTTGCATTGATGATGAGTCATTGGTTTAATTCTTATGAGTGTTACTTCTTTACACTATTGGGTGTTACCTATCTAAACTATAAACAGTAGCATGTATGACACTGGAGTTGAAAAGTGTACTGTAAAACTATACCGATGTCATAGAACACCCCTAAACCATAGGCCAGGACAAGGAAAAGGGAGGGTGGCTTCACCTCTCAGAAACTACCAACCAATAGAGGTTATTGTTTTTCGTAACCCTGGCGGTATAATCATATTGACTTCTTCTTAAATATCTCTATCTAGAAATGCGTGTTATAAACATGTGTTTAACATAATATCTAGTTTCTTGATATTGGAATTGCGAGGATGGTTTGAATTGTGACCATTTTGGTCGACAGATGCGTGTCATTCATTATAATAAACTCTTTCTCTCTCTCACTGCACATAATCTTTCTCCACTTGTTTTGCTTTGTGCATTTTATGGTTCTATCGGTTTGACCTTAATCCGTGGGTCTGAGATCCTAGTAAATCTGCAATGAAACAAACACATTCTTAAAGGACTAAGGACTAAAACTTGGTCATATATTGTTGCTTAGATAATTTGACTTTGTTGGCAAAGGTATGACAACACCTGAACTTGTTCTTTGATGTTTGAAAAGAAAGATCTCTTTACAAAAAGCAACATCATGGTTTGTTCTCTTTCCATATTATAAAGTCTATAACCCTTTTGCAATATAAAATTACCTACAAAAATATGCCTTTTTGGCTCTTGTATCAAACTTAGGTTACTTACAACCAAATTAGTTGCATGACAAAGACAACCGAACACATGAAGATGATTAAAAGATTGTTTTCCACTGAATTTTTGTGAAAGGTGTTTGTTCTTCGTTCCTAGCAATAAAGGAGGAGAGATTGTACTGATCAAGTACGTAGTAATAGGCATATACTCAAGCAAAAACATACTAGAAAGTTTGATTCAAGTGCGTGGCATACCATTTCATTCTTGCTCCTGTTTGGGTTTTATTCGAGAGCAAAGATGACGGAGCATCCCACCAAGCGTTTGTTTATATGAAAAAGCAGGGATGGAAGATAGATGCTTGGTCCTGCAAGGCCTTTCTTATGGCCTTGAGAGCGTCTGGCGAGATGGAGACGGCTTTGGAGTTTTTGCAGACGGTGCTGGAATTGGGGCTTGAGGCGACGCCCCATTATATGGCCATCATTGTTGATGGGCTCTGCTCGAAAGGCGAGATAAAGAAAGCTATTGAGTTTTCTGATGGCATGAGTGCTAGAGGGTTCAAGGCCAATATCTTCTCTTCTAAGTCGTTAATGGAGGCTCATTGCAAGAATGGAGATATTGAGAGGGCCCTCGAGGTCCTGGGTTCAGTGGTAGACAACGCTGGCGTCCAAAGGAATGTCGCAACTTATACCATTCTGATCAATGCATTGTGCAATTCAGGCAAGATAGATAAAGCTGAGGAGTTGTTTGACGACATGAAGAAGAGGGGGATGGTTGGGGATGTCTATGTCTATACTTCAATGGTCCATGGAAATTGTAAGGGTGGCAACATAAAGAGGGCATTTGCTCTGCTTGATGAAAGCATAGATGCATTGACACCAAATGCTCATACCTATGGGGCACTGATCAATGGTTTGTGTAAGTTGGGACAGATGAAGGCTGCATCAACAGTTCTGACTTCTCAGTGAGATGCAAAGAAAGGGAATTGATTCCAATCAGATTATACTCCACACGATGATTGCTGGGTATTGCAAGGCAGGAGATATTGATGAGGCCTTCAACTTGATGGCTAACATGGAAAAGAAAGAAATCAAACTGGATGTTTATACATATAGTACAATTATGAGTGGGTTAGGAAAGTTGGACAGGTTTGAAGAGGCCAAGAGGCTGTTCTATGCTATGGTTGACAAAGGGATTTCTCCAAATGCTGTGAGCTATACTACTTTGGTGGGCATTCACTGCAAAGAAGGGAATCTAGATGAGGCCATGAGAGACTTTCGTGAGATGGGCAGGAAAAGTATCAGGCCTACTGTTTGCACTTACAATACTTTGATTGATGGGGGTCCCCCATAAGCTTTGGGAGGAAATGGAATCAAAAGAACTGAAAAGTGATGTTTATACATACACAACGTTGATACATGCGAACTGTACGCAAGATAAAATGGATGAAGCACTCAAATTATTTACTGAAATGCGTTCAAGAGATCTTCCAAACGTCGTTACTTTCACTACCTTGATATCTGGGTTGTCAAGAAATGGAAAGACAGATGATGCTTTGAGAATATATGACGAGATGGTGGTGGCAGGAGTCACTCCTGATGCCAAATTGATAGAACCTCGCTGGCGAGGCGCTATCGCTACCCAAGATCATGCTCAGCAGGGCGAATTGATTTCAACTTTGGGATCTGCCACCGCTTCTCCTTCTATCGCAGGAACAGGGGAGACGGATGTTCGTTGGTCGGTAGATGATCGTGTTGCTACTTTGGAAGTATAACACCAGATCTACTGGCGTGCTCCTGCGCTGCAGCCTTCTCATGAGATGAAGCCGGCCTCTAACCTCCCTTTGTGGTTAAGGAAAGTTGCATCGTGGATCAAAGGTCGTGACTTGGAGAACATGGAGAGGTCACCGGCACCAACGTCCGTCATCTTGAAATCGTCATCCAATCGGCCATGGAAGGGGTGACTTTAGGAGAAGAAGAGAGATCAGAAATAGAGGAGGCCGCTAGCTGTAGGGTAGAACTCCGGCCACGCCGATTGAGGTCGGACTAGAATCCGGCCACCACCATTGACAAAGCTCGGGAGGAAAAGGGGAAGAGAGAAAGCGACACTCAAATGGAATCAAATCTTCATTCAAGCGTAAGAGAAAAACCTTAATTACATGACTTATATACATAAGAGTGTCTTGGTTCTAACCTGAGACGAGATAAAAACAAACCGAACCAAAGAACGTCTCAAACCGAGACAGTACATAAGAGTAAATAAACATAAGTAAAAAGGGTGCCTAGAATGGATCTGGTTGCGCCAGTTTTCTCTATGGATTTGGACCCTGTCTCACCTTTTTCGACCTTAGCTGCTCCACTCGCTTCTCCCACTGCAGCCATATAAGTACTGCCCAAGGGTTCTATAAGTGTCGAATCCTGAACCATGCCAAGGTGTCGTGTGGTCCATTTCGCTTGTGTACACTTGGCCCTACGCACATGGATGCTAGTGGCCGACCCTGTAGGTCGCTTCTTGGGCTTGTGCCCATCCTCGGCCACGCGCAATGCTGCGGCCTGCTGCTCTCGACGCTCCCCGCCCAGGATAACCTCACAAGGCAACGAGGACATAAGCCTGTCGGGTGATAATTGGTGTGCCCAACTGCTACTCACGCCGCTGGTCGACTTCGCTCTAGCGCTCTCGGCCAGGCCTTCGGCCGTCCTCAATGATGCCAAAATTAGGCACGTATCAGATTAATTGTATTCTAACGTCACATTCGAAGATCTGCATGTGCTTGGAGAAAAGGAATGCCTAAGCTTTTGTTTTAATCTTTGTATTGTGGTAAATCATTTTTTTTGACCAGGGCTGAGGTCTATAAGCCAAACAAGAAATATATACAGAAAACGAAATGGAAAGGTTAATAGGGAAATGGTTGAGCTCTATCACTCGCAATATATTTTTATAAAAGGTACAGGTATTTGGTTTCCAGTTGAATCCTATTCATGAACCTAAGTATCCGTAACATGATCAGCTACGGTGTTCCGTCACTATTAGTTGTCTTCTTGAACTCTGGCTTACATGAGCTGTCTAAAGCAAATGAAAAATTTTGGAAAATAAAATTTTGCCATCTAAAATTTTAAGAAGCTCTAATTTAGCTGCTGGAAAATTTTTATAAAATGCAGTTAGCCCACGTGAAAATTTTTCAAAAAATTTTATTTTCATCTTGCCCCCAAATAAAAAAATCCTGCCACTGCCCCAAATTTCTGGCTAGCATTCTACCGGAGCCCTCGTCCGCCGAACGCCTCATTGCCTGGGCTTTCATCCGCTAGAGCTATTGGCTGCATAACAAAGCCAATATTCCAATATTTTTAGCTGAAATTGAAGCTAAAGCATTGTTACAAAAAACATGTCTTATTAGAAAAAGTCGCATATAATAAGGCAAAACACAATCAGCCATATAATACTTGTTTTATTCCCATCTTTTTTAAAAAACATCAAAAAATAAAAAACGCTTATAAAACACATTATACCCATTTTTTGCTTTTTTTTTCATATTTTGTATGATTTTTTATTTTTTTTATAATTTTTAGGATTTATTAAATGTTTTAAATTTTTTAAAAGTTTCCAGAGATTTTTCCATTTTATTCTTGAGATATACAATTTTGTCGTATTATACCAATTTTTTTCCTCACCGTATAGTACGTGTACATGTTTTTTGTGACAATGAGCTAAAGGTTTGGATGGAAGTATGAGGAACATGCCATCCAAGTTTAGGCTTGGGGTTTGCTTGGAAAACCCTGCACAAAAATGCCCCTTCGGTGCAGCAGACTTGAGGCAGTTCATCGAACCTCCTTATAAGAAAACCTCCTCATGGGATCTCCTCCGGCCATATAGGCATACTTAGAACCGCAATCATAGATAAGATGTGTAGAAATTTTATGGCTGTTTTTTCATTTAAATAAAGATGCCCTTTAAAAATCTTAAATTATATAACTAATGCCCTTCTGGCTAATGTTCTGACTCCGCTCATGTGTACAAGTTTTCAAAATTTTCGTTGTAATTAAGTTACAAATGTAAAGTGCAGCTAACAAAGTGCACTAATGATAAAGTAGATTTATGTTGTGTACCGTATATCGTAAATATGTAGCATAGAAGAATTATATTGTCTAAACTCTCATGGATTATTTTTGTGTGAAACAAGTGTATATTTATCGAACAGATCATCTCAAATAGGTGCGTAATTTTAAATTTTGTGAAGGAAAAGAAAAGAAAAAGTCAATGGTTGAAGCCGGGCCAAATGGGAGCAAATTATTCTGTAAAGTGGTGAACTTTTTCAAGCCATGGAAGTCTCTGGGAAATCTTATGGACATAATAGAATAATAATAGCAAGCTGTTCAGGTGAATTCCACCAACTCCAGCAAAACTCAGTATCAGATTCCCTCAAACTGTTTGCTTGTGGGAACATTAGTGATGCTTTATAGTGTTTTTAGCAATGTTTTATAGTAGTTCAGTGACGGTTTTAAGTTTTTTAGTCAATGGAAACATTCAAAGGCCGGCTGATTTTAATTCTTATATATATATATATATATATATATATATATATATATATATATATATATATATATATATATATATATATATATATATATACGCACAACCCCCCCCTCCCCCCAAATTAACTGAGTTTCGATTCAACTTTTTGTTTTGAAGTGAAAAAAAGCCTATGTTGGTGGTGCACATGACAAAAGTTCTTCATATTATCTTTGATTTTGAGGCTGTTTGTTATCCAACAAGGAAATATAGTAACATTACTATAATAGTCTTAGTAGATGGAATGTTGGCCATCTTAGTGAAGTGCCACCTTTTTCGGTCATCTTGGCCAAAGTATTTCAGGAATAGGGGAAGAAAGTTTATGTTCAGGACCTTAACACTAGAGCGCATGACCTAAATGCCTTCAGATATGAAAAAGATCACCCTGCCTCCAAGAGTTTTGTCTCTCTCTCTCTCTCAACAAGGGCAAAAAATAGAAAATCTGGAGATGGAGGAATAAGCAGTGATAATGGAAGTTGTCACAAGCCAAGGAGATGAGCCTACATCGTTGAAGTGAATGAGAAACTGAACCTTGTTAATGATAAGGTCGAAAGACAATTGTTTTTAAAGAGATTCAAGAAAAATATCCCAGCAAGATAAATCAAAATTAAATGAAAACAAATGACAGCATAGTGGAGTCACTTGAAGAACATAGTTGCAAACATAACCCAGGGATAGAACTGTGGGAGCAATTTATGAAGTTTAAGATGTACCCCATATACACAGTCTATAGGCATATTGTGTATATGCATAGTAGGCTATGTGAGATTGTGGATGGATATGGGATTCCAGTTGGAACCGCTGAGGCTGGTAGAGCGGTACTTTGCTCCCTCTCAAATGACTAGTAAAAATGTTTGGAAAAAATAGCAGTGCATTAACATTTAAGAAGGTGGTAATTGAGATTGAACTTGATGAGAGGAATAAAACAAGAGTTCTGGCGAACCCATCCTTGAGAAGACATTTCTGTTCTTAGGAATGGAAAGGTGCGACACCTACATTCAAAGAATAGTGGGATGCGAGTGTAACCGAGATAGGTTCTAGGGATGCCACATTCTTGGAAAATGATTTTTCTAAGAAATGAGATATAGCTAGATATGCTCAACTATACGAGTTGGATGGCCCAGAACATGCAAAGATCAATAATCAAGAGAGTGATACAAGATTTGTGGTCTCAATCGGTTCATGATGGTGGGAGTGAACCGCATGAGGGTCAGAATCTAAATGTGGTGCGTCGTCAGAGTGCAAGGATAAGAATCCCACAACTCATATACAACTCAGATTTGAGATAGAAGGTGATGTCATGATGGCAGTACCTAATAACATTGATGTCCTAAAATCCATGCATGAGACGTGTGGCAAATAGATACATGTAGAAAGAAGACGTTGACTATGATGAGACATTCACTTCAGTGTCAAAATGACCTATGTTTGCCTCATACTAGCTATTGTTTCATATATGGACTTGGAATTATATCAAATGTATGTAAAGATAGTGTTCCTAAATGAAAACTAGACAAAGAAATCTACATGGAACAATTTGAAGGGTTTGTTGCTAAAGGTTCCGAGCGCAAAGTCTGCAAGCTCAAGAGATCTATTTATGGACTAAAACAGTCATTCAAACAGTGGTATATAAAATTTCGTGAGACAATAACGTTTAATAATTTTGAAATGATTGATGAAGACTATTATGTGTATATGAAATGACAAAAGGAGAAATTTGTCATTCTCTTCCTATATGTTGATGACATTTTATTGGTTGGTAATGATATGGAGTTAATCAAGTCAATCAAGAATTGGTTGTTAGATCATTTTGAATGAAAGACATGGGCGAAAAAACATTTATATTGGGAATAAAGATTAAAAGAGATTGCTCAAAAAGATTTTTTACACTCTCACAAGAGTCTTACATTAAGAAGATCTTGAAGCGATTCAATATGCAAAGCTGCAAGCTAGTAGATACTCCCATGAGTAAAGGCGATAGTCACTTTGCTAGAATGTGTCCATAAACACCAGAAGAAAGAAAGAAAATATCAAATGTACCCTATTCGAGTGTGGTTGGTAGTCTAATGTACTTGACGTTGTGTACAAGACCTGATATATCATATGCATATATCAGTCAAATCCTGGACATGTTCATTGGAAAGCTATTAAAAAGGATCATGTGATACTTAAAGGGCATTGAAAGCTTGTCGCTATGCTGTCATGGTGGTGAGCAACGACTTAGGGGTTACATAGATGTAGAATCAGGAGGAGACCCTGATGAACATAAGTCTATGTATGGATATGCATTTATGCTCAATTGTGTGGTGATATCTTGGTGTAGCAAGAAACCAACGTGTATAACTCTATCTACCATGGAAGCTGAGTTTGTAGCTGGGTTCATGGCAGTACAAGAGGGTATTTGGTTGAGGAGATTTTTCAAACACCTTAGTATTGTCTTTGAAAGCAAAAACTCTAATTGATGTTTACTGTGATTTTCAAGCTGCTATTGTTTTTGTCAAAAATCCCAAGTTCCATAGTCAAAACGAAACATATCGATACAAGATGTAAGTACTTGCGAGATGTAGTACAGAAGATAAAAGTATCAGTTAACTACACTTCTACTCATGAAATGGTAGCAAATCCTCTTACTAAGTCAATTATTGTTGATGTATTTTAGAAACATCTAAAATCTATGGGACTCAATAAAATATAATTTTCTTTGAATGAAGAAAACCTCTTGACTAAATTCATGTATGTCACACATCTATATGTAAGTATTGCAATCAGATCTAGATCGTTTGCTCATACAAATAGATTGCCTCAGGCATTGAGTGTCAAGCGAACTGAGATGAGATGGATAAAACACACATTTTTTTAAAGAGGAACAAGTTTTGTAGATCATAAATATCATGTATGAAATGATGACATTATGTACAATTTTTTTTTTATTGCTTGATTGGATCAAGATGAGGTCATATATTATAGAACTTAAAGATCGACATGATATAAAAAAAACATGTAGTCCTAGTAATCAGATTTGAGGGCTCAAATCATCTTAGTGGGATTAAGATGAACATCTTTAGAGAACTCCAGTCAATTTTGTGGATAGAGTTGGACTCTTGGTGACCTATACAACAATGAAAGTTTCTTTCAGTGCTTTCATACACTCATTGAACATGAGTTGATCTGTCATAACACATGAGACATAATACTGCGTATGTTGGACTGATAAATAAGTCGACCAAAATAAGAGATGAAGAATTATTTATGCTTCTTCATTATGTCAGCCCCAACAAGTACATGATGTAAAAATCATGTGTCTACTTCGGTTGCCCTTATGGACCCTTGACTATGCTCATAGATGATGAATTAGAGTTGTTACTTAGCCTAAGGCCATGAGAGATTCGGCCTAACGGGACATATCTAAGAAAGCAGCTAATTCTTGTTGAATATATGTAGGAGATGAAGATCAATTTGTCACTATACTAGTGCTCATATTTATTGTTGGCAAAGTTGAATCGCCAAAAAGAGAGGCTTCATTCAATTGTAAATATAAAGCACAGAGGCCTCAGTCTAACACATTTAGCATCATCAAGTGCTGAGGTATTGAATGTGTTGAGACTTGTGTGGATAAATTTTTTTATCTAGGGCACAACGAGTTATTCTTGATACATAATGCACAACAATTTTTTTTACATAGGAGATGTCACAATTTTACTCCAACCGGTGCACAGTTGGACAATTTTACTATACTCGTCGGTCGCACAATCCTTTCGCTAGTATGTTGAATAACAATGTATACCTAAACCACTAGAGAAATCTTCCTGTCACCTTACCTGTCACGTGCGAGTGGGAGAATGTTGGACTTTGGGTCTGGGTCCACCTGTGATAAGTAGGATCCAAATCATGAGCCAAGTGCGGTAATGCACCTCCCCCGCAAGATTGTTAGTTATTGTTTTCTCCATGATTGAAAACATAATTATTGATGAGGAAATCAAAAGAGTGCATGGTGAGGATGGCAATCGACACTCCATGCTAAGAGCAAAATTGAGAAGGCTGGTCAATTGCTTGGTTGCTTATGGCAAGGATTGTGGATTTTGGCATTCATCGGACTATGAGTGTGTCATTCCTATCGAGGCTTCGAAGTTGGTCTTCATCCACCACGTTCCTGAGGTAACCAAACTAATCTATGGTTTAGTAGAGCCAGTATCTTATGGTAATACCTTCCTTGAAAGGCAACCATTTCTAAAGAGGTTCAAAGAAAAAATCCCAGCACTGTAAATCAAAATTAAATGATAAAGGAAAAGAAAATGTTTCCATAAAATCAGACTTAGTTTCACATGATTATCATCAAATAGATGCCAAAATCATCGAAACATCACCTATTTAAGCTCTTCCTTTTACATTGTATAATCAAGGCTCATGATGGCCTTCCTTGGTGAAAAAGCATGCATTTTAATGAAAATAAACTTTTCATTGTCTTTTCTTTTTAAGTATGCCTTTTTTTTAAAAGTGTCACACCTTGAAACATGACTTCCCCTACATACATTACAATGCAGTCTTTAAAACTAATGGATCTGATGTGGATCTGACGTGAAATGTTCTGTTGATATGGTAAAATTCATGGTTCGTCAAACTAAAGATCTTAGGTCGGACATAAGATGCATACTTAAAATCTTTATTTTACTCTTTACATTGAGAAAATGACAGATTTAAGATTGGAGAGGGGAGCGGGGGGGGGGGTGGTTGGATTCTAAATCCAAAGTACTCAAATACTGAGGATCTCAATCTAAGCTTATCAAGCACACTTTTAAGATGGAACCCCTCCCATCTGACCTAAATATGAGGTTTTGATCATAAACTGAGGGTCTCAAATCATCTATGTTTCACATAATGGTAAAAACCAATGTTTGTTTACATTATGGGTCCCATGTAAAAGGGATTTATATCAGCTTTAGCTTTACATATTGAAATATGAGGCTATGAAACACACCTTGATGTGCATGTGTATGATGAAAGTTAAAAGACTTAAATTCATCCACCGGTCTTCTTTGACTTTCCAAGCATGTTCACTTCTGATGACAATTGAGCCAACCTAACAGGAGCGGAGCATTCTGGTCCAATAAGGTGCCTACAAAAGTTTGATGTTGTGCATGCTTCCAAGGTCTTTAAAAACAAAATTGAAAAATTTGGAGCAAAAATCAAATATTTCCATTATGGAGGAGAAGAATATGCAGCTCTCAATGATCTTTTTCCAGAGCATGGTATAGAGCGACTTATTTCTTGCTCATATACAAATCAATCCAGTCAAGGTCATACAAATGCTAAATGAAGGCATGTTCAAAAAATTGGCTTACTATATAGTTCACACCAATCCATTCAAGGTTGACTCTTTATGCTTACACATAATTGGCTTATTAGGTAGATGGTTTCCATTCATTAAAGAAGATAATTAGTTTCTCTTTAATCTTTGTTAGCTTATGTTTGTCTTTAGTTTTTTTTTAATGTTCCTTTTTCACCTTATCAATTATATTTCTGTTCATCTTGTTTAAATTTTATACTGCTTGTTTCCCTATTGTGGTGTTTGTTAGACATCACGTTGTTGTCTTATAAATTAATTGTGGTGTTTGTTTTTCCTTTGCCCAAAAAGTTTGCAAGCTCAACTATGAGTGTGCCAAGCCATAGGTAATTGGTCATGAGCTGATTGTGCTTCTCTTTTTTGTGCAGGTGCTTTCATCTAAGGACATGAACATTGTAGGATACAAAATCAAAAGCTTTGATATTGTGAATGATCAAGAGATGCCTAGAATTGATTCTCTCTCTCTCTCTCTCTCTCGTCTACACATTATCTGCAATGTCAATGTAACTTGTTTCTTCAATGCAACAGAGAAAGAAATAAAGCCAGCCAAAGAGGCCATCGATCTAAAAGAGAATGAAAGAAAGAATGACAACTCAAGCAAGTGAATCAATCTCTTGCTCTTAACTTATGCAAGAGTATTCCTTAGATTATATGGTGTTATTGGTAATCCATTATAAAGCTGGAGTCAAATGGTAACAACTTTACATGGCTGGTACAAATTTGGTAACTTGACACAACGTTACAAGGCTGATACATATATGGTAATATTACAAGCAAGGGGTTAGGAATGAAACTTGAATTTTGAAAATCTTTCCCTAGTTGAGATGATCCTTTACATGGTAGTCCTTGATTGCCAATCTTCATCTGTTAACATCTCTTTCCTTAACATGCTCCCTCAAGCTGAACGTTGGTTCAACCACGTTTAGCTTGTCTCAAAATAAGTTGAACGAACTAGTGCTGAGAGCTTTCGTCATTCCGTCAGTCAATTGCTCAGCGGATCGTATGAATTTAACTTGGATATTTCTTTGATTGACGTGATCTCAAATAAAATGAAAATCCACCTCCACATGTTTAGTTCGAGCATGAAAAACTGTTGCAAGATATAATGCTCTAATGTTGTCACACCAAAGAATGGGTGAAGATGGGGAATTTATCCCCAACTCTTTGATAAGTGATTTTAACCAAAGAAGTTCAGCAGCTGCACACACTAAGGATTTGTATTCTGATTTAGTGCTGGGTCGGGCTACAGTTCATTGTTTTCTAGATGCCCAAGATATGATATTATCTCCTAAAAATACAACAAAACCACCTGTAGATTTTCTATCTTCTGGACTTCCTGCCCAATCGGCATCTACAAAGGTGCAGTTGTAATGCTATCGATGTTTTGAAATGCAATGCATAATGATTGGTTTCACTCTAGTATCGCAAGATTTGTGTAACTATGATCCAATAATTCATTGTAGAAGAATGTATGAATTGGCAAGCTTGATTGACAACACGTGCTATGTCTAGTCTAGTAAGAGTGCATATTGTAATGCCCCCACCACACTTCGATATAATGAAACATCATCAGAAGACATCGGAGATGACTCTGTGTCTTTATTAGTACTCATCGGTGAAACAATAGGCTTAGCCCTAGCCATATTAGCTCGTTTGATGATATTTGTAAAATAAGATTGTTGACATAGATATAATGATTGTGCTGTCCATGTGGCTTTGATCCCAAGAAAATACGACAAGAGTCCAAGATCTTTCACTAAAAATGTATTCTGTAGTTGTCGAATAACTCAATCAACAAGCAATGGAGATAAGCCAGTAATGATTATATCATCAACATAAACAAGTATGTAAAATTTGTCTCTACCTTTGGAATAGATAAATAGTGATGCATCAGATTATGAGATGAAGAAACCAAACTTTTGATGATGACAACTGAGCTGATGGTACCAAGCTTGGGGAGCTTTTTTGAAGCCATAGATGGCTTCTTCCAGTTTTCATACATAAGTAGGATGTTCTTGATCTTCAAATCCTTCAGGTTGAGTCATATAGACATCTTTGTCAAGATAGCCATTCAGAAAAGCATTGTTGAAATTAAGTTGGCGGAGAGGCCACCCATATTGCACGGCTAAGGAGAGTAACACCCTAATAGTAGTAGGTTTTACTGTTGGACTGAATGTTTTTGAGTAGTCGATGCCTTCTTATTGTAGGAAACCACGAGCAACAAGTCGTGCCTTATGTCTAGCTATGGTCCCATCAATGTTCCATTTAATTTTGTACACCCATTTTGAGCTAATGACATGAAGACTAGGACATGTGGGAATGAGACACCACATTTTGTTTTGTTTGAGTGCCTTGATCTTATGTTTCATTGCTTGTTGCCCAATCATTATGCTTAATTGCTTCTTTAAAAGAGGTTGGTTCCTTCTGATCTACCATAGCAACAAAAATTTTTTGGTATCAAGGAACCGGTCATCGACCTGGTAATCATAGGATGAGTATGATGTGACGATCGAGTGATAGATGAACTTTCAGCAAGCTCTTGTATGGTTCCATTTTCAGCCTCCCGTGTGTGTCCAAGGCCAACAAGATCGTGTATGGACGGATCGATGATATCATTATGAGAACATGTAACAAGAGGTGATAACGAGCTTGGTTGCTGCGGTATGGACATAGTTGCAGCATGATCTCGTAAAGGAGAAATGGACATGTCATGATGAGAAGCTGAAAAATCAATGACGTGTGGCAAGAAAGAACTTTGTTGTCGAGATGGTACTGATGCATGATTGACTAGTGAAAGAATATTATCTTGATAAGCTGGCTCGACTAGTGAAGGACACATGTCGTGAGAGGTGCTATGTTCAAGATTAACAATCATACCTTGATCAAGTCGAACACAGGCCTTCAAAAGACTCTTATGTTAGTGTCTGCCCAATATGCAAGCTTTCATCAAAAATCACATGTCAAGAAATAAGAGTCTTTTGAAGTGTGGCATCATAACATATATACCCTTTATGTCTGCTTGCATAGCCAAGAAAAATGCATCGAGTGGCCTTCGGTTGGAATTTGGTGCTGTTAGATAAAGAGAGAAGTGGATAACATATGGATCCAAAAACTCGTAGATGTGTATAATCGGGCACCCTATCAAACACCAATTAAAAAGAAGTCTTGCGTTTAAGCTTGAGAGTCGGGAGCTGATTAATAATGTATACTGCCGTGTTGAAATATTGAACCCAAAATTTGTAATCGAGACCAAAATCATGCAACATACTCAAACTAGTTTCTACAACATGTTTAGTTTTTCTTTCAACTATGCCGTTTTGCTCAGGCGTATAAGGACATGAAAATCGATGGAGAATTCCATGTTGTTCACAAGATGATTCCAATGTCTTGTTGCAAAATTCACCTCCATTGTCCGATTGAATAGTGGTAATATTTGAATTCAATTGTTTTTTCACTAGGACTTTAAAATTGCGAACACAGTCAATCACTTGAGATTTTGTCTTTAGAGGAAATAACCATGAGTAGCGAGAAAAATTATCAACTATCAAAAGGAAGTATTTGAAACCATCCTTGGAGAGCACAGGAGCCGGTCCCCAAACGTCCGGTCCCCAAACGTCCATGTGTAAAACTTCAAGAACTCGAAAAACATGGAAATTAGAAGAAGGAAATGGTTGTTTATGCATTTTGCCAACAAGACACGATTCACAAACATCTCTTCTAGATGAAGAGTTTATTGAAATTAAACAACTATAATTTAAAAGATTCACAATCTTTTTATTCGCATGTCCTAACCGGGTGCCATAGTTCATAAAAGGCTGCATCATAGTGACGTGAAAACCAACTGCTGAAGGCTGCTCTTTTTTTATTCTCGCTAGCTTGCTTAAGTGTAATGGGATAAAGTCCATTACACTTCTTTGGTCCCCGAAGAAGAATCTTGTTTGTTTGCCAATCCTTGATCACAAACTCATATGGTGAGAACTCAAAAACCAATCATTGTCAGTAGTAAATTTTCTGACTGATAGCAAATTGTGAGCAATAGTGGGGACGTGAAGAGTATTCTTCAGTTTAAAAGAATTTCCATCAACATCGACTAGTAGATAACCAGTATGCTTAATAGAAAGGGGAGAACCATTACCAATCATAACGCTTTCTTGTCTTTCTTGAGGAGCTTTGTTGTGCATCATATCATATTTTGCTACAATATGATTTGTAGCATCAGTATCTGGGTACCAATATTCATTTATTGAGTCTTGCAGACTCATGGTGGAGTAGGCCTGAGGGATGTCATAGCACGTTCCAGTTGAGTGCCCTTTTCGTCCATAATATTGGCAAACAATAGGATGTCACTGGTATCGTGGACTGGCCGTATCAGATTGCTGTTGTGGCTGGGACTGAGTTCCACGTCCCTGAAAGAGATTTTCACAGCCACCTTGATTTCTTTCTCCTTGGCCATGGAAAAACCCTCGGCCCCGGCATTGCCTTCGAAAAACGTTGAACGCAGTTTGGTTGACAACATGCGATGCTGGCTAAACAAATTCAGTCGAGTTTATCAAAGTCAACTTAAGTAAGGCAAGCCGTTTTTCTTGATTGAGCAGAAGATCAAACAATTCAGAAAATGAAAGTTTTGATGATGATGGATAGGTAAGCATGGTTATAAAAATTTCATATTCTGACGACAATCCATTAAGAGTGACTTGGACTAGATCTTGATATGAAATTTCTTGACCAGCAGTGGATATAGTATTCGAAAGAAATTGATTTTATCTAAATAAACTTGCATAGACATACTTCCCTTCTTGATAAGAATCAACTCCTTATGCAACAACATGATTCTCAGAGGGGACTGAGAACCATATGATTTTTCAAGGGTTGACCAAGCATAATGGTCAGTCTTGGTCCACATGATCTGCCCAAACACAACTTTCGTGACCGTTGCCTTGATGCAACTTAATACAAGGGGATCCATCCTTCTCCATGCAACAAATTCTGGATTCACTTTAGTCTTGCCGTCTTTTGTTATCTCCTTCCATTATTCGACTTGAGTCCCATCAACAAACTGAAGAAGATCTTGAGAGTCCATTGCTGACTCTAGTTGACTTCACCATAATAGGTAGTTATCTTTGTTGAGTTTAACAGAGACCAGTGCAGCAACATCATTCCATTGTATTGGCAACGTGGCAGCCATGACTTCTAGAGGAAGACGACCTTGACTCTGACACCATAAAAGAGAATGAGAGAAAGAATGACAACTCAAGCAAGTGAATCAATCTCTTACGTTAACTTATGCAAGAGTATTCCTTAGATTATATGGTGTATTGGTAATCTGTTACAAAACTGGAGTCAAATGGTAACAACGTTACACGGTTGGTACAGATTTGGTAACTTGATACAATGTTACAAGGCTGATACATATATGGTAATATTACAAGCAAGGGATTGCGAATGAAACTTGAATTTTGAAAATCTTTCCCTAGTTGAGATGATCCTTCACCCGGTAATCCTTGATTGCCAATCTTCATCTGTTGACATCTCTTTCCTTAACGCAATCAAGTCATTGTTCGGTGTGTAACTTCAAGGCCTTCACATTCTCCATAACGTTGTCTATCAATTTATTGTTTTTCCAATGCAACTTGCTGGGCTGTAAGGCCCCCTTCCCAATCAAAGAATAGAAACAATCAACAAGAAAACACAATGCTACATGGAAGCCTAGACATTCAGAGCCGGCAAATAGAGAAAACATTAAAGGACATCCCAGATTCTAAAGCTATTCAAACTAGTCGGTCCATAAGCCAACTCAAGTAAATTTATATTAGGATTATAGTTCATGAAGAAACAGTGTCGAACAAAGCTGTTAATCTCTGAATATCCCCTGCCCTTACAAGAATGGTTCCAAATGAGACATCTTAGTTCTCTTCGCCATTGCCATGGTCCACAAATTAGACATACTCTAGAATCGTTTAGCAGATGACAACTGCTCAAATAATGCAACATGTCCTCTGCATCCCACCTATACTTGCTTTTGGCCAAATGTTTCCTCATTATTCCTCCTTGTTGCTCATTGCCCCTGATTGTAAAACTAATTCATTGTGTGGCTTTATGTTCCAGATAGATCACCTGCACTATTATACAATAAAAATTCAAAGACGGCCAAGGATCTAGTCAAATGTGAATTTTAATCCAAAGAGTAAGCATTTTGACATCTTTTGACGGTCCCTTTCACTCCAAATTTCTGTAAGGATCTTTCCTTCCTTAATGTTTTCTTCAGCATGAGCACATATATTTCTAGTTTTCCAAATATTCCATATGATCAAATGAAGCAACGATCTCAACCCTTCTTTAATTTAATTTTTACTGAAGCTCTATTGCCACCACCAAAGGAACAGTTCTTTAATGGAATTGATATGAGTGATCGAAACAGTAATTTTATGCATTAAGGCTTTCCATAGTTTCCCTACCTCCCGACACTCCCACATAATATGGAAGTTAGACTCAGAACTGTGCTTGCACAAGTAACATATGTTGGCCAGATCAATCTTGAGTGCATAATTGACTCTCTAGTGTCAAATAGAGAACCCATTTGTCTCTCATAGGGGCCTGATTCTTCCAAATTCGACTACACCAGGTTTCCACAAGCTTCTTTATATGGATTTGGTTATAAATCTCAGCCTTCCACAAATCCCCACAATAGTTCATCATCAGAACCTGCAAATATTTTTCATGTTATCAAACACAAGATTAATCCATGGGTTATTCAGCTTCTCCCTCAATCGCATGGGGAAAATAGCATCTGAAAGGTTGGTGCAGTTATTGAAGATAGGCTTGACCTGCTGAATGTATCTCTTGTCCACCAGGTATGCCAATATTCCCCAACCCCAGTTATCTATCCATGGATGAACATGCTGTCCATTCCTTAGTTCCCAACACAGAAGATGTCCCACTCCCTCCCATCCCCATAAAATGTTCTTCCATCCCCATGAATGAGATCCCCTTCATTTATAGGTCTACAAGCTATCGATATTCAGATTTTTTTCCTCACTAATCGAGCCCATAGAGAATCTGATTTCAAACTCTTTAGAGCATTGAAAATCATATTGGACCTGTTCAATACTGATAGATTCTTCAGATCAATACCACCTCCTTCAATCAGATCACATAATTTCCCCCACTCTGCTAGATGAAGTCTGTGTTGATTATCAAAATCTCCCTAAAGGGATATGTTACAGTCTTTTTCTATTTATGCAATCACAAATGGTGGAACTTTAAAGCAGAGAATCCATTAAGTTAACTATATGCCTGAGGGCATGTTTTAGCAAACAGATGTGGCCACAGTAAAATAAGCAAGTAACTTTCCTGCTTGACAACTTCTCTTTTACTTTCTCATGAAGATTACCACACGGTTCTACCGTAAGGTTGCCCGAAAACAAAGGCAATCCTACATACTTTGAGGTAAATAAGAGCTACTCCAGCTAAGAGTATTAGATAGTTGATCAAGTTCCTTCAAGGTGACATGAAAAGGAATAACACAAGATTTATCAGAGTTGATTTTTAATCCCGTGGACTGAAGCTCTGCTTTGCAACAAATAATCATATCATATGTGGAAAATGTACCTGGAGTCAAGCACTTGGACCTTGCAAATCGTGGCAAAGAAATGGTCCTGGCCTCTGCTTCCCATTTCAATCTCGTGGCCAGAACTTCAACAAAACTATGAATAAGTAGGATGACAATGGATCCCTTTGCCTAATCCCTCTATGGTTCAGAAAATTCTCTCCTTCTTTCCCATTCAAAATCAGATGAAACGAAGCTGTCCTGACACAATTCCTTATAAGATGGATGCAGGGTTCGTTAAACCCTAACTGGAGAAAAGCATACTAAGAAATTCCATCCTACTCTATCATAAGCTTTAGAAATGTCTAGTTTAGCAAAAATGGATTTATCTTCACTGGACTCCAATCTATTCACTAATTCATGCACAAGGAGAACTTGATCTTGTATTACGAGTGGGGACAAACGCTCCGTGTTCCAAGCCAATCACCTTGATCAGGATGCATTTCATTACGTTCACCATTATCTTGGTTATTGCCTGTAGATCACATTGCATAGTTCAATGGGTCTAAAATCATAGATATTCTGAGCTCCTTCTTTCTTAAGGATCATGATCAAATGAGATTTGTTACTACTTCTTACTATTTTGAGAGTCTTAAAATAATCTGAAATCACCTTGAAGATGTCGTCTCCTATTATGTGTCAATAATGCTTGTAAAATTCAACTCCAAAGGCATCCTGTCCAGGACATTTACCATTGCTCATGCTGAAAAAGGCCTTCCTAACTTCGTCTCTTGAAATAGGTCTAGAGAGGTTCATATTATCATGATCATTCTATCATGATCATTCACAGAAGGGGACTTCAAATAGAGGACTCATCCTTCCCACTTCTTCCTCTTTACTATGAAAAAAAGAAGTAAATAATGATCTGCAGGCTTCAAATATGTCTTTTTGGCATCCAAATTTAGAGCCATTGGTTTCCAACATTGTTACTCTATTCTGATCTGATCTGATCATCACTTGATTATGGAAGAACTGTGTGTTTCGATCACCTTGCAGAAACCATTTGGAGCGAGATTTTTGTTTCCATAATGTCTCTTCAGCAAGAAGACTGATGTCTAATTCTTTACAGAGCAAAATTTCATATTCTGAATTGCAGTCCGTGTTTCTGTTATCTTGAAGCTAAATCACTTTCTGCCCCTTCCTAATGGCCTCATCTTTCTCAGAAATTCTTCCATAATATCTTCTGTTCCACAATGTGAGAGCCTTACGAACCCTCTCCAGCTTCTTTAATACTTTTATCATCGCACATCCCGTAACAGAGCAGTTCAACAGGGGTTAGATCAAAAACATAACGACAGTATCCATAATCATATATATTATACAAATATAGCATGCCATGTGGGTTGCATGTACAATATATCAGATTTGCCTTCGTAATTGGCTAATAGTACGACATGCCCTATGGCACAATGTATACTCGACCAGCATAATTGGCACATGGCTCGACATGTTATTAGCAGAGATGTGCTCTACTTTATCAGAGCGACAATTTAGTGGGTGTCTGTGCATAACACACATAGCGTATGAACTAATAGTCCATGGAAAATATATAATTATTGATAAATCCCAACGCACTAACTACTCAAAAGGGCATCTTCCTACAAGACTGTATGTACACCGTTCACAACCAAAATGGGCATTAATCACACTGCTCAAGGTTCACCCTCAATCCCACCAGCTTCACGATCTCGAGACACCGCCCTCCTCAGAGTGAGTACCTAAAACTGAAAAAAAAAAGCATCAGAGATAACTTTCAATATGGCCTATTCCTAAGGCCCACACATACATCATTACTTCATACTTAAATAGCATAGGTAAAACAATAGTCGCCAATGCACTAGGCATTCCATCTGAGCAATAATGATCAAAACAACATAGAATGCACATTCAAATGTATTACTCTGAGCACTGAGCAACAACATAGCCTCTAAGTGAAATGCGAAGCTCCACAAGACTGTTTGCGCAGCTTATGATCATCACACACAACTGAGTCACCGAGAAAAACAATAGAACTTGAGGTAATTCTACCATGACTCCCAATAAGGCTGACCTCAGCTGTAGCTGCAGCAGCAGCACGCCCCATATTCTATGTGGGGATAGGCTTCTCGCTAGTAGCCTGGGTGACAAGCACTTCACAATATAGTAAGTTCTTGGTAAGTCTGCTCTCAGAACCTGGGCCCCTGTGCCGCCCACCTAACCCCTTTTTAGCATGGGTTAAAAATGGGGTTTGGGATTGTTTTTGTTGATTGCTGTTGTTATTTCTTTGTTCTTCAATTGACATTCGTTGATTTGTGATTTAGAGGAGAAGATCCTCCTTACCACTGCATCAAAGGAGCAGCAAGCTGCCTCGGCTCCCAAGTTTCAATCCAAGAGTATACCATTTCCTTGGCTATGCAAGTTAACATATGGCGTATTTATGCTTTGATGCAGGCTTCAAAGGTTTATTATATCTGTGCAAGTTATTTTTAATGATAAACTAGGAGGTTCAATCCAATTTCAGCTCTCAAGGGATAAGTTCAAATCCAGCAGATTTGTGGCTATGGGTATTAAGTACTTCTCCATCTATGGGAGAAAATGTGGAGTGTCATTTAATTCATATTTTTTTTCTTTAAATGAAAATAATAACCATAAAAAAGATATAAATTCATCAATAATTACGACATGATGGCATCTTGTTCCTCCAAGGTTTGATTTTAATCTAATCAATGTGAAACATATTCACAATAAAATGAGATGTCGATGAATCACTTGCAATATGACACAAAGTACAGTTAGTAGTGGGGGGTTTCTTCTAGAGGCTAGAATTGGTTACCAAAGTAAACGTGACTGCTTCCCGAGTGTTGTTGTATTTGGCAGTGCAATATGGATGACCTTTGCAGCAACTGATTTTGACAATGCCTTTGAATGGCTACATTAGTGAGGATGCACATATGGTTCAACCTAAAGGGTTTGAATGGCCACATATCTAAATTATGTATGCAAATCAAATAAACCAATTTATGATCTCTAAGGGGGTTGGCTTAACGGTCAGGGTAGTGGCTGGTAGGCAATTGGTTTCCATTTTGAATCCCTCTGGCATCAATCCTATGTGCTGCAAAAGGGAGGTCATTGACGTGCAAGTTAAAGCACAACGATGGCAACACCTTGAAACACCAAAACCACACCATATACCCTATAAAGATAAGAGGTTGGGTGAGGGTTTCGGCCTTCTGCAGGAGCGGTGGGAAACCCCACTCACCCAAAAGTAAAGCAATTTGTGGTTTCAAACAGGCTCTGCAAAGCTGGTAACATAGATTATTGCCGAGCCCATCCAGACTGCCTAAGCAAACCACCAATCGATGTTCCCTACTTTCAACCATGTTGGTGCCCATTAACCGGATCCTACTTATGATGCTATGTATCGTCATGTAATAGAATGGGTACATTAATACATTAAATTCAGTACTCTCTCTTTCTCTCTTTCACACACACACACACACACATGTAAGCACACAGGCATAATTTGTCTGCGTATGTGCTTCCAATCTCACCTTTACTATCACTAGAACTGTTTGGATTTAGATGAATGGTGTTCTTGTTTGGTAACTTGAACAAAAAACTAATTTAGTAAAAATACAGATCCTATACAAATGGGTCTAGGTCTATATCAATATGAAAGGCAAAAAAAAAATTAACATAACCATGTCCTTCACAATGTTTTTCTCTATGCAAAAAATCACGTCAGTAAAGCATTTACTCACTTTTTTGCCCCCTTTACCCACATCTCTCAACCATCAGTAATAGTAAAATTCGATCAAGATGTCGCTGATCATTGTTATCCTGCATTCTGAGACAACTATTGCATTTCTTCATTCATTTCACCAAAATATCATAGACTTCAAAATGTAAATATACCTATGTAATATATATATATATATATATATATATATATATATATATATATATTTCTCTACTGATGGGTTGAACCATTCATATTTTTGTCGTCTCTGTCCACCTCGCTTCTCTCATGTATGTTTTGCCTTATTTTGATCCACCCAGCTGCAATTCTCTTACAAGGTCAGGTTCGATTATAACGACTCCTGTAAACAGATTCAGAGAGACAAGCGAGAGTCCCTCTCGTAGGTGTGTTCCAGTAACTTCCTGAACAACGTTCACTCAAAAAATTTTAACTCTTCCATCGTAGCTCCAAAATTGCTGAAAGTTGGTTAGAATGTCGCCAACATGTGTTGGAGTGGACGCCCTTCAGCTCAGAAAGTCTCTTAGCAGGATCACGTCACCCTCGAAGGCTCACCTGGTTTTGCCTTAATAAGCCTATTGCAGGTGCTTCAGATGATGCTCAGGAGTCAGAGACACTTGCGGAATTGTTTAAATTCTCCCGTAGATCCGATCACCATGAAAATTGGTCAGATGATAGCCAAGATGTTGAGGAATAGATGCCCAAAATATCAACTCCAGATCGGCTTCCAATCAAAATCGCATTGAGAAGTTGCGCCTGATTCCATATATCGCTATAAGCAGCACCGCCATTTTCCGCCAATCGCCACTTCAATTCCCATCTGCTACGGTAGACTAGCCAAATCACCTCCAATCGTGCTCAAAATTTGCGAGATTGTTCCCATAATAGTCATGAAGCTAATGGAATCATTGCCGTCTTCTGATTGGATTCCGGTCGTTAGAAAATTGTCTCTGATCGGACTTTACTGTCCACGGATAATAGAGAGCACCGAGCATTGACAGATTCAATTCTAGCGCCTCAATTGCTCAATTCTCCGTCCAGATGTCCTCCAAATTGCGTCGCACAAGATTAACAAGAAGTACAGATAAATTGCGACAAATTTAGATCTGATCTAACTGTGAGAAAATCCAATCTAAGGTCGGTGTTAGGCCAAGATTAACATGAAGTACAGATAAATTGCAACAAATTTAGATCTGATCTAACTGTGAGAAAATCCGATCTAAGGTCGGTGTTAGAAAATTGTCTCTGATCGGACTTTACTGTCCACAGCTAACAGAGAGCACTAAGCATTGACAGATTCAATTCTAGCGCCTCAATTGCTCGATTCTCCATCCAGATGTCCTCCGAATTGCGTCGCACAAGATTAACACTAAGTACAGATAAATTGCGACAAATTTAGATCTGATCTAATTGTGAGAAAATCCGATCTAAGGTCGGTGTTAGGCGAATCGTTGGTGACAGGGTTCGGATGCGCCGATGCCCGTCAACACTCTTCCTTTAGGTTTGATCCTTAGATCTTAATCTGAGTAAGACCGATCTGATCTTTGCATTAGACGGACTTAATCTGAATCGCTCCAAGCGTCAGCATCTTCTACAAACTTTGATCGGCTCAAACTGGAGCTCTAGGAAAGGAATTCACCCGGAGTTGGAGAATTACCTGCTTAGAGTCCACCGGTGTCGATGTGCATATCTGAGAATGCTGGCTAGAGTGCGTTAAGCGTTGTCCAGTCAATTTGAATCTTGATCTCCATCTCTGGCCTCTAGACTTCCTTGTTTTTTGAGAAGCCTTCACCTCGATCAGGAGCTCGTCTGCACCTAGATCATCGTCCCTGGTTCTGCAGCAAGTCCTGGCCTTGCTTCCCTGGTTCCACGACGATAATCTTCTTGGAAGAACAAGGTTCAACAGAAAGAATTCTGGCACCACAAGATTAGTGGCAATAGTCTCCTGACGGGAAACAATCCAAATTTCCATAGATTGTAAAATGTTCGATGATACAAGTTTCGCTCAGTCCTCAGCTATTTATTCAGCTGAATTGACCCGGGACGCGGTCCGCTATCTCATTTCAAGACTGACACAAGTTTTATGAATCTAGACATAAAATGGAAAGAAATACATCACTGGGTCGGTTTGAGTTGGTCTCAGCAGCCACACGCTCAGGTTGGCCTGAGCTCTTCTTGGTTGGTCCAGACCGTGTCGCTCTAGTTGTTGCGCCTGTCTCATCTCGCCTAGGTTCCCCTTTGGCTGCTGCAGTCTTCTAGCAACTCGATCTTGCATCCTCTGACCGGTCTGCCTCTGCCCTACTGAATGCAGTTCAATCTCTCGCTGCTTAACTGCCTGAACCCACTCGCACCTAGGTCCATCTCGGCTGACTGAACCCTGGCTGCGTCAAACTGCACTCAGTCTAATGCCTCTAAGACTGATGGTCGGTTCTTTTGGACCTCAACTAAACCCGGCCCAAGCTTCCCTATCTCGGTCTCATCTATGGTTCGCCCCTCGCAATCTGTATTGCTTTCCAGATTAGCCTCTCAATAAAAATCATTGATTGTATGAACCGCCCATCCTTCGTCACATGCTAAGCCTTGTGCGTTAGCCGTGTCATTTGTGTGTTTAACCTTACTTTGTTTAGATTCGTCTCCCTCAATCTGCGGCATGATGAGGTTAACCTCACAATACTTGTGGCCTATATATTCATCAGCGTTTTTGACCACGATGGCGACTGTGGCCCGAGTCTCTTCAACTATCTCGGCAACCTCCTTCGCTGCGCTCGGCAGCACTCCAAGTAGGTGTGATAAGACCACCCCCCTTAGATTGAGCTTGCCCCCAAGCTCGTATGTGGGAAAAACAATACATGACCTCCTCTAACTCCTCCCACTCATACACTCTATGCTCTTGCCTGGAATAGCTCTCGACAGTAGTTCTAATAGTTACCTTTGTGGACCTCGATGTCTTGGGTAGCCATCCCATGTTGACGCCCCTTTAAACTTCCCTCGATCAAAACTCAGCCAGATGTGTGCTCGTGCCGTTACCACTTTTTGAGGTGCATAAGTCAGTCAGTATTGGCTAAGAACGGTACGTTTCCTCCCTTTAATCAGATTCCACAGTACCCTGATCGAAGAAGATTCCCCTAAACCTTCCATGCTTCCGCTGATGCAACGCTGATTTCCAAATAAAACATGTTTTGGTATGAAACCTGGACATTGTTGAAGAATTGCCATGGATTGAGCACTCTTTCCGATCATCCATGAACCCATACTCTCTACGAATACTGTTCCCCATTGCTCAATTAAATTTGAGAAGGAACCTACCGTCGTGTTCCTTATGCCCCCTTTGCAAATGAGCCTAAGCTGTAACGGTGTTTTAAGCTGACGTCGCTGTGCAAGAATTGGTAAATACGAGCTGAAAAGGATGTCACTATTTCCTTTGCTCTTAGCTCTCTCATTCCTACCTATACGCACCCTGTATAGGATGATAGGATTGGCGAGGTTAGGCTTCATAAATTTTCTGCCATTGATCAGTCCCAGCACACAAGTCAAGCTTCCCTGCACATGTCCATAGATCTGCTAAGCAAAGAATCATCACAGCCACAATCCTCGGTTGGCATGCCAGCTGCCTCAACATTAGTAGTGTCTCATACATACTGATGTGTTGTTACTATCGCCCTCCTTAAACAACGTTTTAATCAGCGTGGAATTGCCCTCCGAGACGAAGACTGCCTCTTGTACCCATGGCCGCTCAATTAAATTATCTTGGCCTATATGGTGGTCATTTTGGCCAGTCTGATTCATAGGAGGACACTGCTTCAAAGTCTGGTTTCAGCACTAGGATTTGATTCTCACGCAGATTCTCATGGTTTCAGCACATGGTCGCTCAATTAAATTGTCTTGGATGGTTCGGCCTATATGGTGGTCATTTCAGCCAGACTGATTCATAGGAGGACACCATGGACTTCAAAGTCTGGTTTCAGCACTAGGATTCGATTCCCATTATTGCGGTCCAGATTTACTCTCCATACCATTGCAGGCTAATATTTCCCAATTGGCTGACATATTGCTCATCGCTGTCACCTCCAATTCTGCGATTATCTCCATATCTTTCAATTTTGCTAAGTCGGCATGCTGTTTTGCCTCATCCTTTTCTGTAAGTAGTATATCCGATGTCATCAGTTCCAAACGCCACTGTGGCTGTTGCACTGATAGTGCTTGTAAGGTAGCCTCTTGAGTCGGTTCAGCCGTCATGATAACTTGGCCGTCACCTTCTTCTTTGGGAAAAGGCGACATGTTCACGTAATCCTCCTCCGTAAAGTCTTCATCCAACGTATTCCCAACACCAGATCAACTTCCCCTAAGGGCATTACGTAGAAGTCGACTTTGAAAGGCATGTTTTGCATGGATAGCTCGACCCCCTTACACATGTTAACCAACTGTGAACCATCGCCCAACATGACATTGAAATTGGATTGGGGACTCGCCCGAATCCCAAGTGCTTGCGCCGTTTTAGAGTTCAAGAAATTTTGGGTGTATCGATTAGGACCATCACCTCATGGTCAGAAATCTTGCCACTAATCTTCATCGAATTTGGTCATTTCGGATCAGTCAATGCATGACAACGGCCATCAATTTCTGCTAGCAATAACATCATCCTCCTCTTGTGGTATCACCTCCGCTTCCTGCTGTTTCTCTTTTCTGGCCATAGCTGAATCAAATATGCCCAAAATGCAGTCGCCTCCCAAGATTTATTGGGATTGATTCGCCAAGGGAAAGGGGGTTTTAGGGATTGCAAAATTTTGGCCCAGTCGGACAGCTTTCCCTACTTAAAATGAATCCCTAGGTCACTCACTCAGCCATCCACATCATCACATCATACAACCTGCCATGCATGCCTAATTTTAAACAAACCACACCCTTGATCACCCCTGGGTTAGGATGCACAATCCAGGACTGGGTCATACTTTTTTTCAATGAGAAACTGATCAATATACCCAGTGTCTCATGCTTCAAGTAATGTGGAAGTTACTGTTACTGCAGATAATACGTTCTCCAGTGTGTCACATACAAATGCTTTAGCTGTCTCTTACAACTAAAAATTTTACAAGTGACGAGACATTAAGCTTGGAATCAAGAGTCATGTATTCCAACTGTTGAAAATAAATAAACCGAAATTATGTAATTTTCTTTCTTTGAATCCTTTACTACCAAAAAGTTGTTGGGCATTTGCAGGCATTCGCATATAAAGCTTAAATTTTGTTGAATTCTCTCACAGATGTACAAATGAACAACTGATTTACTGCAGTCGCTCAATTGTTTTTGATAAGATTAGAAAGAATAAACTTTGATTAACCTCGAAATCTGCCCTAACTCCTCTTTATATAGACTAGAGGAGAGAGAGAAGTTACAAGAGAAACATCTAAAGGAAAAGTTATTACAAAAGTACCCTCTTAAACCTAAAACTGAATATAAACACATCTTAACACTCCCCCTCAAGTTGGAGCGTATATGTCAAATAGGCTCAACTTGGAACAGCAGCTTTGGAATGGTCCCCTTGCAAGAGCCTTAGTAAAGATATCAGCCGTTTGCCCTGTAGTTGAAATGTGTGAGGTACTTACAAACCCCTTTTGAATCATGTCTCTAGTATAGTGGCAATCTACTTCAACATGCTTGGTTCTTTCATGAAAAGCCGGATTATTAGCAATAAACAGTGCAGCTTTGTTATCACATAACAGTTGCATAGGAAGAGGCACTTCGACAGTAAGATCCAACATCAGGGATCTAACCCACATAACTTCAGCAGTACCCTGAGCCATAGCTCTATACTCAGATTCTGCACTTGATCTGGCAACCACAGTTTGCTTCTTACTCTTCCATGTAACCAAGTTGGATCCAATAAACACACAAAATCCAGTAGTGGATTTTCTGTCTGAGGGGCATCCTGCATAGTCGGCATCAACATACACAGATATAGTGAGTGAGGTACCATTCTGAAAGAAGAGTCCCGTTCCTGGTGAATTCTTTAGATACCTAAGAATCATCATAGCAGCATCCCAATGAACTTTCTTGGGCTTATCCATAAATTGACTCACTCTGCTAACAGCATAGGCAATGTCAGGTCGAGTAACAGTGATGTATAGGAGCTTCCCAACAATCCCTCTATACTGTCTTGCATCAACATCTTCAGTATCATCATCATACAAGCGGGTATTGATATCCATAGGCGTGGATGCAGGCCGACACCCCAGCATCCCTGTCTCTTGCAAAACATCAGTAACGTATTTCCTCTGGCACATGATAAGGCCCTTTTGATTTCTGGCAAACTCAATACCAAGGAAATAACGTAGTTCACCAAGGTCCTTGGTGACAAAGTGTTGTCCAAGGACATCCTTGATGTTGGAAATCCCCTGATCATCATCCCCTGTAACAATGATATCATCAACATAAACAAGAACTATCACCGTACCTGTAGAAGTCTTCTTGACAAAGAGGGAATGGTCGGCCGAAGAACGTCTGAAGCCCTCATTCTCAATATTCTCTGACAATTTCTGAAACCAAGCTCGAGGACTCTGTTTCAGACCATAAATCGCCTTTCGCAATCTGCACACTTTCTGACACTCCCCCTCAGCAACAAACCCTGGTGGTTGCTGCATATACACTTCTTCATGTAAGTCACCATAGAGAAAGGCATTTTTGACATCAAGCTGTGAGAGGGACCAATTCTGGCTGACAGCCACAGCAAGGAGAATCCGTAAGGAAGCATGTCGTGCCACAGGAGAGAAGGTATCATAATAATCAACCCCATAAGTTTGGGTATAGCCTTTTGCAACCAGACGAGCCTTATATCTGTCAATACTGCCATCTGCTCGGTATTTGATAGTAAAGACCCATCTGCAACCAACAATGGCTGCATCAACTGAAGGAGTAACAAGGGTCCAGGTGCCTCTAGACTGAAGAGCATCCATCTCTTCTTGCATAGCCGCTGCCCATTTGGGATCAGAGAGAGCATCCATGGGATTCTGTGGAAGAGCAATAGCCGACAGCCCCTTGACAAACTGTCGGTACATAGGGGTGAGTCTATCCATGGATAAATGACCAGAGATAGGATGCAAAGTGCAACTGCGTTTGCCTTTCCTTTGAGCAATGGGCACATCAAGGTCATTAGGAGCAGGAACATGCTCGTGACATACTCCTATGTCATCATTACATAAAACATTGTCAGTTGAGTTTGTGTCAGGAATTACCTTGGGCGTGCTGGGTGAAGGCACAGGTGCACATTGAACAGGCGCAGCAGGCTGAGTACGACGATGGTAGACAGCCCCAAACCGTGGATCAACTGGGTTTGGACAACTCATGAGAGGTAGAGGAAATGGGACTTCATCATTTAATGCAGGCGCCCTTAATTGAGTTCCATTTGGGGAGAAGAAAGAGGTTGATTCAAAAAATGTAACATCAGCACTCACATAATACCGACGAGTAGAAGGATCATAACATCGATATCCCTTTTGAGTGCGGGAATAACCAACAAAGATCGTTTTGATGGCCCGAGGAGACAACTTATCTCGCCCAGGACCAAGCAACTGAACAAAGGCAACACATCCAAAAACACGAGGTGGAACAGAAAACAAGTCTCTGTCAGGAAAGAGGACAGAGATAGGAATAAGGTCTCCCAACACAGATGACGGCATACGATTAATAAGATAGCATGCTGTGAGAACAGCATCGCCCCAGTAAGAATGGGGAACATGGCTATGTATGATAATGGTTCTGGCAACATCAAGAATATGACGGTGTTTCCGTTCAGCAACCCCATTTTGTTGGGAGGTATAGGCACAAGAAGTTTGGTGGATGATACCCTTATCCCTGAAAAATTGTTCCAAAGAGGAAGCACAGAACTCAAGAGCATTGTCAGAGCGCACAATTTTGACACAAGTATCAAACTGAGTCAGAATTTCATTGATAAAATTTTTGATTACATGACCCACTTCAGATTTATGCTTCATAAGAAAAACCCAACTAACACGACTATAGTCATCGACAGCAACAAGATAATATCGATGACCTTGAAGAGCAGGTGTACGACTCGGACCCCAAACATCAAAATGAAGTAACTCAAACACAGAATGGCTACTTCGACTGGGCCGCGGAGGAAAGGATGACCTATGGTGTTTGCCCAACTGACAAGACTCGCATTGAAAAGAAGACTTGGGAGACAGCTGAGGAAGAACATGCAGCAGTTTCTGAAACGGTAGATGTCCAAAACGTAAATGCCAAGTATAAGCCGAGGATGAGGACGACCCTGCAGAGGTAGATCCAGCAAAGGGAAAGGAATGCACTAGCCTGTAAAGACCTCCCTGTTCACGGCCACTGCCAATCACCCTGCCCGTCAGTATATCCTGAAACACAAGAGAAGAGGAGTCAAATATCGCACGACAGTTTAAATCTCTGGTAATCTGACTGATAGATAGTAGGCTATGTGGGAATTCTGGTGCATGAAGAACATGTTGCAATGGTAATGATGAAGTAAGTTGGACCTCTCCAAGTCCAACAACGGGAGAATATTTGCCATCTGCTAGAATAACCGAGCGACCAGGTGGAGTAGGGACATAAGAAGTAAACTGTGCCTTGTCTCCACAGAGATGTGTCGATGCACCCGAATCAATGAGCCAATCTGTAGTGTCAGAATACATACCAGATGAAGATGCACTGGCAGCAGTAGTGATAGTAGAGGTGGTCGGATCAGGAGCTTGTTGAGGTCTATCTCCAATCAAGTGTCTCAACTGAGAGATAATATCATCTGCACGTAACTCACTGGAGGAAACAGGATGTTGAGTCTTAGGCTGCTCTGGAGAATCAGTAAAAACAGTCTGATTGGCAACAGCTGGACGACCATGTTTCTGCCAACACTTATCCACAGTGTGACCAATGCGATGACAAAACTGACATACTGGGCGCGAAGGGGTATTGCCACGGCCACGGTATCCTCGTCCTCTGGCAAAGAGGGACCCACCTCTGCCACGAGTAGCAAGCATAGCAGAAGTGGTATCAAGAACAGTCGATGAAGGGATTGGAATTCTGCTTAGCCTACTATAAGCTTCATCAATAGGAGGAATCGAGGGACTAGTGAGCATCTGATTCTTTGCTGATTCATAAACAGAGTCTAATCCAGACAGAAATACTCCGACCATAAGCATATCTCTGTATGCCTTCTGTTGCTCACACTTACATGCAGGAAAGTAGCTGTTTAGTCTCTCAAACATGGACTTGAGACTAGAATAATAAGTATGTAGAGGGCGACCATCTTGGCGCATCTGATGAATATCATGATGAAGCTGCATAATTCTGGTTTCATTCCTTGCTTGTGAATAGGTGGCTGCAAGGGAATCCCACATATCCTTTGCACTTTCCTTATGCAGGACTTCATTGGCAATGTCTTGAGTAAGAGTACCAACAATCCATACCATAACCAACGAATTATCTTTAAACCAAGTAGTATATTTTCCTACCTTCTGTACGGGCTCGGGCTCCAATATAAGATGTTCCTTCTCATGAGCGATCAAGGTCCTTTTTACTTGCATGGCCCACATCTCGTAATTACCCCCATCCATTTTGGTGATAAAGCTGGAAAATGGGGAACTCTTCATCTCTCCCGACGACACAAAGGAAGAGGTATTAGCGCCGCTGCTAATTTCAGACATCGCTCAACACAATGGAGGAAACCGAGCCACGGAATAGGAAGTGCAGGCAAAAAAAAAGAAGACAATCACATATCGAAAGACAACATGCTGATCATGAAGCAGTTAACACGGGCAGCAATCCATAAGTCTGATCGGCTGGAAGAGGCAACAACAGAACTGAACGAAGACAGATTACCAGAGGCGACAGCGAAGACGCTGAGAGGAAAATCAGCGTGCAGAACAGCGGCGGAGTAGAGGGGGCGATGCAGCGAAGACGCTGAGAAGAAAATCAGCGTGCAGGGCAGCGGCGGAGCAGAGGAGAATGGTGGAGACAGCAGGGGCGATGCAGCGTGCAGCGGCAGCGGAGAAGCAACAGTGACAGACGGCGGCGGCGGGCGGAGGTGATAGCCACGGCGGGCAGCGGCGAAGATGACTGCAACAGCGGACGGAGGCGTCGGGCGGAGAAGACAGCAACGGGCGGAGGCGTCGGGCGGAGAAGACAGCAACGGGCGGAGGCGTCGGGCGGAGAAGACAGCAACGGCGGAGGCGTCGGGCGGAGAGGTCAGGACAGAGACTGGCAGAGGCGTCGGGTGGACACGAGCGGGTGGAGGAAGCGCAGCGATGGGCGCGGTCAGGCGGCGGGCGGCGCCGCTCAATCGGCGCGCCAAGGAGGAGGAGACGGCTGCTGCTCTGATACCATGATAAGATTAGAAAGAATAAACTTTGATTAACCTCGAAATCTGCCCTAACTCCTCTTTATATAGACTAGAGGAGAGAGAGAAGTTACAAGAGAAACATCTAAAGGAAAAGTTATTACAAAAGTACCCTCTTAAACCTAAAACTGAATATAAACACATCTTAACAGTTTTGGAAGCGGAAAATTGCTGTAGATACTATTCCGTCTTCTTACGCCTAGCTCCTACTCTTTACCGAATGGAAATGAAACTAAGACGCTTCTGTCCTCTTCGTGCTATGACATATTGTCATGACATTTCCAAAAAGATCACTCTATTTGCCCTTTTTCCACTGTGAAATTCTTCGAGTTACAATGAAAGACTATGGGTCTTATTCTTTCTTTGAATCCTTTACTACCAAAAAGTTGTTGGGCATTTGCAGGCATTCGCATATAAAGCTTAAATTTTCTTGAATTCTCTCACAGATGTACAAATGAACAACTGATTTACTGCAGTCGCTCAATTGTTTTGGAAGCGGAAAATTGCTGTAGATACTATTCCGTCTTCTTACGCCTAGCTCCTACTCTTTACCGAATGGAAATGAAACTAAGACGCTTCTGTCCTCTTCGTGCTATGACATATTGTCATGACATTTCCAAAAAGATCACTCTATTTGCCCTTTTTCCACTGTGAAATTCTTCGAGTTACAATGAAAGACTATGGGTCTTATTCTTTCTTTGAATCCTTTACTACCAAAAAGTTGTTGGGCATTTGCAGGCATTCGCATATAAAGCTTAAATTTTCTTGAATTCTCTCACAGATGTACAAATGAACAACTGATTTACTGCAGTCGCTCAATTGTTTTGGAAGCGGAAAATTGCTGTAGATACTATTCCGTCTTCTTACGCCTAGCTCCTACTCTTTACCGAATGGAAATGAAACTAAGACGCTTCTGTCCTCTTCGTGCTATGACATATTGTCATGACATTTCCAAAAAGATCACTCTATTTGCCCTTTTTCCACTGTGAAATTCTTCGAGTTACAATGAAAGACTATGGGTCTTATTCTTTCTTTGAATCCTTTACTACCAAAAAGTTGTTGGGCATTTGCAGGCATTCGCATATAAAGCTTAAATTTTCTTGAATTCTCTCACAGATGTACAAATGAACAACTGATTTACTGCAGTCGCTCAATTGTTTTGGAAGCGGAAAATAGCTGTAGATACTATTCCGTCTTCTTACGCCTAGCTCCTACTCTTTACCGAATGGAAATGAAACTAAGACGCTTCTGCCCTCTTCGTGCTATGACATATTGTCATGACATTTCCAAAAAGATCACTCTATTTGCCCTTTTTCCACTGTGAAATTCTTCGAGTTACAATGAAAGACTATGGGTCTTATTCTTTCTTTGAATCCTTTACTACCAAAAAGTTGTTGGGCATTTGCAGGCATTCGCATATAAAGCTTAAATTTTCTTGAATTCTCTCACAGATGTACAAATGAACAACTGATTTACTGCAGTCGCTCAATTGTTTTGGAAGCGGAAAATTGCTGTAGATACTATTCCGTCTTCTTACGCCTAGCTCCTACTCTTTACCGAATGGAAATGAAACTAAGACGCTTCTGTCCTCTTCGTGCTATGACATATTGTCATGACATTTCCAAAAAGATCACTCTATTTGCCCTTTTTCCACTGTGAAATTCTTCGAGTTACAATGAAAGACTATGGGTCTTATTCTTTCTTTGAATCCTTTACTACCAAAAAGTTGTTGGGCATTTGCAGGCATTCGCATATAAAGCTTAAATTTTCTTGAATTCTCTCACAGATGTACAAATGAACAACTGATTTACTGCAGTCGCTTAATTGTTTTGGAAGCGGAAAATTGCTGTAGATACTATTCCGTCTTCTTACGCCTAGCTCCTACTCTTTACCGAATGGAAATGAAACTAAGACGCTTCTGTCCTCTTCGTGCTATGACATATTGTCATGACATTTCCAAAAAGATCACTCTATTTGCCCTTTTTCCACTGTGAAATTCTTCGAGTTACAATGAAAGACTATGGGTCTTATTCTTTCTTTGAATCCTTTACTACCAAAAAGTTGTTGGGCATTTGCAGGCATTCGCATATAAAGCTTAAATTTTCTTGAATTCTCTCACAGATGTACAAATGAACAACTGATTTACTGCAGTCGCTCAATTGTTTTGGAAGCGGAAAATTGCTGTAGATACTATTCCGTCTTCTTACGCCTAGCTCCTACTCTTTACCGAATGGAAATGAAACTAAGACGCTTCTGTCCTCTTCGTGCTATGACATATTGTCATGACATTTCCAAAAAGATCACTCTATTTGCCCTTTTTCCACTGTGAAATTCTTCGAGTTACAATGAAAGACTATGGGTCTTATTCTTTCTTTGAATCCTTTACTACCAAAAAGTTGTTGGGCATTTGCAGGCATTCGCATATAAAGCTTAAATTTTCTTGAATTCTCTCACAGATGTACAAATGAACAACTGATTTACTGCAGTCGCTCAATTGTTTTGGAAGCGGAAAATTGCTGTAGATACTATTCCGTCTTCTTACGCCTAGCTCCTACTCTTTACCGAATGGAAATGAAACTAAGACGCTTCTGTCCTCTTCGTGCTATGACATATTGTCATGACATTTCCAAAAAGATCACTCTATTTGCCCTTTTTCCACTGTGAAATTCTTCGAGTTACAATGAAAGACTATGGGTCTTATTCTTTCTTTGAATCCTTTACTACCAAAAAGTTGTTGGGCATTTGCAGGCATTCGCATATAAAGCTTAAATTTTCTTGAATTCTCTCACAGATGTACAAATGAACAACTGATTTACTGCAGTCGCTCAATTGTTTTGGAAGCGGAAAATTGCTGTAGATACTATTCCGTCTTCTTACGCCTAGCTCCTACTCTTTACCGAATGGAAATGAAACTAAGACGCTTCTGCCCTCTTCGTGCTATGACATATTGTCATGACATTTCCAAAAAGATCACTCTATTTGCCCTTTTTCCACTGTGAAATTCTTCGAGTTACAATGAAAGACTATGGGTCTTATTCTTTCTTTGAATCCTTTACTACCAAAAAGTTGTTGGGCATTTGCAGGCATTCGCATATAAAGCTTAAATTTTCTTGAATTCTCTCACAGATGTACAAATGAACAACTGATTTACTGCAGTCGCTCAATTGTTTTGGAAGCGGAAAATTGCTGTAGATACTATTCCGTCTTCTTACGCCTAGCTCCTACTCTTTACCGAATGGAAATGAAACTAAGACGCTTCTGTCCTCTTCGTGCTATGACATATTGTCATGACATTTCCAAAAAGATCACTCTATTTGCCCTTTTTCCACTGTGAAATTCTTCGAGTTACAATGAAAGACTATGGGTCTTATTCTTTCTTTGAATCCTTTACTACCAAAAAGTTGTTGGGCATTTGCAGGCATTCGCATATAAAGCTTAAATTTTCTTGAATTCTCTCACAGATGTACAAATGAACAACTGATTTACTGCAGTCGCTCAATTGTTTTGGAAGCGGAAAATTGCTGTAGATACTATTCCGTCTTCTTACGCCTAGCTCCTACTCTTTACCGAATGGAAATGAAACTAAGACGCTTCTGTCCTCTTCGTGCTATGACATATTGTCATGACATTTCCAAAAAGATCACTCTATTTGCCCTTTTTCCACTGTGAAATTCTTCGAGTTACAATGAAAGACTATGGGTCTTATTCTTTCTTTGAATCCTTTACTACCAAAAAGTTGTTGGGCATTTGCAGGCATTCGCATATAAAGCTTAAATTTTCTTGAATTCTCTCACAGATGTACAAATGAACAACTGATTTACTGCAGTCGCTTAATTGTTTTGGAAGCGGAAAATTGCTGTAGATACTATTCCGTCTTCTTACGCCTAGCTCCTACTCTTTACCGAATGGAAATGAAACTAAGACGCTTCTGTCCTCTTCGTGCTATGACATATTGTCATGACATTTCCAAAAAGATCACTCTATTTGCCCTTTTTCCACTGTGAAATTCTTCGAGTTACAATGAAAGACTATGGGTCTTATTCTTTCTTTGAATCCTTTACTACCAAAAAGTTGTTGGGCATTTGCAGGCATTCGCATATAAAGCTTAAATTTTCTTGAATTCTCTCACAGATGTACAAATGAACAACTGATTTACTGCAGTCGCTCAATTGTTTTGGAAGCGGAAAATTGCTGTAGATACTATTCCGTCTTCTTACGCCTAGCTCCTACTCTTTACCGAATGGAAATGAAACTAAGACGCTTCTGTCCTCTTCGTGCTATGACATATTGTCATGACATTTCCAAAAAGATCACTCTATTTGCCCTTTTTCCACTGTGAAATTCTTCGAGTTACAATGAAAGACTATGGGTCTTATTCTTTCTTTGAATCCTTTACTACCAAAAAGTTGTTGGGCATTTGCAGGCATTCGCATATAAAGCTTAAATTTTCTTGAATTCTCTCACAGATGTACAAATGAACAACTGATTTACTGCAGTCGCTCAATTGTTTTGGAAGCGGAAAATTGCTGTAGATACTATTCCGTCTTCTTACGCCTAGCTCCTACTCTTTACCGAATGGAAATGAAACTAAGACGCTTCTGTCCTCTTCGTGCTATGACATATTGTCATGACATTTCCAAAAAGATCACTCTATTTGCCCTTTTTCCACTGTGAAATTCTTCGAGTTACAATGAAAGACTATGGGTCTTATTCTTTCTTTGAATCCTTTACTACCAAAAAGTTGTTGGGCATTTGCAGGCATTCGCATATAAAGCTTAAATTTTCTTGAATTCTCTCACAGATGTACAAATGAACAACTGATTTACTGCAGTCGCTCAATTGTTTTGGAAGCGGAAAATTGCTGTAGATACTATTCCGTCTTCTTACGCCTAGCTCCTACTCTTTACCGAATGGAAATGAAACTAAGACGCTTCTGTCCTCTTCGTGCTATGACATATTGTCATGACATTTCCAAAAAGATCACTCTATTTGCCCTTTTTCCACTGTGAAATTCTTCGAGTTACAATGAAAGACTATGGGTCTTATTCTTTCTTTGAATCCTTTACTACCAAAAAGTTGTTGGGCATTTGCAGGCATTCGCATATAAAGCTTAAATTTTCTTGAATTCTCTCACAGATGTACAAATGAACAACTGATTTACTGCAGTCGCTCAATTGTTTTGGAAGCGGAAAATTGCTGTAGATACTATTCCGTCTTCTTACGCCTAGCTCCTACTCTTTACCGAATGGAAATGAAACTAAGACGCTTCTGTCCTCTTCGTGCTATGACATATTGTCATGACATTTCCAAAAAGATCACTCTATTTGCCCTTTTTCCACTGTGAAATTCTTCGAGTTACAATGAAAGACTATGGGTCTTATTCTTTCTTTGAATCCTTTACTACCAAAAAGTTGTTGGGCATTTGCAGGCATTCGCATATAAAGCTTAAATTTTCTTGAATTCTCTCACAGATGTACAAATGAACAACTGATTTACTGCAGTCGCTCAATTGTTTTGGAAGCGGAAAATTGCTGTAGATACTATTCCGTCTTCTTACGCCTAGCTCCTACTCTTTACCGAATGGAAATGAAACTAAGACGCTTCTGTCCTCTTCGTGCTATGACATATTGTCATGACATTTCCAAAAAGATCACTCTATTTGCCCTTTTTCCACTGTGAAATTCTTCGAGTTACAATGAAAGACTATGGGTCTTATTCTTTCTTTGAATCCTTTACTACCAAAAAGTTGTTGGGCATTTGCAGGCATTCGCATATAAAGCTTAAATTTTCTTGAATTCTCTCACAGATGTACAAATGAACAACTGATTTACTGCAGTCGCTCAATTGTTTTGGAAGCGGAAAATTGCTGTAGATACTATTCCGTCTTCTTACGCCTAGCTCCTACTCTTTACCGAATGGAAATGAAACTAAGACGCTTCTGTCCTCTTCGTGCTATGACATATTGTCATGACATTTCCAAAAAGATCACTCTATTTGCCCTTTTTCCACTGTGAAATTCTTCGAGTTACAATGAAAGACTATGGGTCTTATTTTGATTAATTGTATCTTATGCAGGCTGCTTGTCAGTTCATGGGTCATTTTCACCAGAAAATGGGGCAGTAAGTCGTGCGCATTAATGTTTTAGAGTTAATCTTTGTTACCACAGGTTCAGGATTATGCAGTTAGAACTCATGAAGCTGAAGCCGTAGCTGTCTCTGACTCGCCATTGCTTTGTTTCTGTCTACATGGTTGCGAAAGATATCGTGTTTGACAATTCCCATGATTATTTCTTTATCCAGTCATCTACAATAGTCATTTGGTAGTCACCCACAATCTAGAAAAGTTCAAGAGCTGAGATGGTTTCTTATCCATCTAGCATCTAATATCTAGAACATATTAATTTCTCTCCTTCTCTCTCTCTCTCTCCATATATATATATATATATATATATATATATATATATATATATATATATATATATATATATATATATATATATATATATATATATATATATATATATATGCCCAGTTGAATGTGGATATTCTACAAATGGATAACTTATTAGGTTCTTTCTAATATTTACTTGGGAAATTGCTTTCAATGTAAAACTCCCAAGGTTCTGACTTACTTCAGGACCTGGGTGGATCTATAGTTCTAGCAGCAGCTTGCTATACAGTTTTGTTCTTGTCGGCTCAAATTTGGATCAGATCCATCTATCGTTTAGCAAATTAACTAATTGGATCCTATGTAACTGGATTCAAATTCATCTCCTTACAGTAGGACTTAGATCTAATAAGCATAGGATTCAACATTATATGTAATCTAATTGGGTCTTTATTTGGATTAGTCAGATGTCTCGAAGGTTATGAATGTCAGATCTGGTCAAACAACTTTAAAAACCTGATTAGTGACGGAATCCAAATCACTTTGTCACATTTGGTCAAACAACTTTAAAATTACGTCAGCAATCGGATATGTCATGCATTTTGTAATCATCCTCCTTTAGTCATTTGTGTCTTTTCAAGATCCATTTCTACATGCAGTAATCTCGATGGCTGATACTCCGCTCGAGGATACACCCTGGTCTTTAGAGTAGACAACTTTCCACCGATCAGGATCCCTTTGTTAAATGCTTCTGTTGCGCGACAGGAATTAGCTCATATACGTCAAGTGTTTTGCAGTGACACTATTTTTTTTCATTTAGAGCCCATTCATCCCTCATCTCATATCTTTCATGTTTGAAAGCTTGCAGTTACACACTATCTTCCATCAAAACTGACTCGTGTGAATTCATCCATCTATTTGCATATTGATGGACCCACTAACAAGGATCCAAACTACTCAAAATTCAAAAAGTGTTTTCAAACAGTTTGTAGGATTTGCAATTCCATAACTTAGAAAGATCATGCATTGCCAACAGACAGAAACCCCTTTTACATTTAAACGTAAGCTTTCCAAGCAAAGACAGACTGTTATGAATGTGTTCCATTTCTATCAGAACATGAAAATCTGGTTCCAAACAGGGAGGATTTTGAGAATGAAGACAGGAGATGGGGAGTGATCCCTGCCTCTAATGCTCTTCCTGCTTGATTTTCTCCAAAAGATTATTTTTGAAAGAAGATTTTTTTTTTTATTAACACATGCACGAACAAACTTTTACACAGAGACAATCCCCAAAACTAAGATACAAAGTTCTATATCCTAATGACTAATAAAAACTTCTTGTATCTCAAATGCTTCACCTTTTCTGCTTCATGGTTGATGTTTTTAGTTGTGATTCTTCCACATTAAACAAAACCAGCTCTATTAGGATGAGCTTATCTCAAATGACCAATAATATTTTGTAGATGTATGCACATTTCCGCCAAGCATGCATAGGTACACGCAGACGAACACACCTGAGGAAGCTTGTGCCTGGACTGGAAGAAACTCAGAAAAAGTGGCTCTTATAAACATCCTGTACTTGTTGCCTTATTTAAAAGCTTTTGACCATCCCTTGCACTACCACCTGCAGAAGCTAAACTGTTGATCGTTAAGGAATGATCAATGATCCACTTCATATAATAACAAGAACAATAATGATACCGCAAGCAAGTTCTAATGGGGTGGAACGCAATAGCAGTTCAGTTAAACACATTCCCTATAAGTAGGTTGCCATAAATTACCCACAAATGAATCGCAACTGGTGCATGAAATACTGCTCACTGACTGTATTGGTCATGTTCATAAGATTTATTTTAGAAGCACATAAACATCCAACAAAATTATCCCCTTGTTAATAAAATGACAATGATACTGATTGTGAGGCAAGATGCTGGGAAATAGTAGAACTACGGTCAGGAAAACAGCTAGCAACTTTCCAACCACCAAAGCGTACATTCCACCAGTTCCACACTAGAAACTTCTCTTCTGGTTGTTCAGAGCTTAGATGCCTGATTCAACACCTGAGTAGAACTTATTATTGATCAAAATTCCTGATTTAATTCCACACCCTAGTCAGTGATTTTCTAGGAAAACCTAGATAGTTCTCACTTAATTTGCAACATCAACTGGAACAAGATGGTGACCCAAATAAACTTAAAAACATGCATTTTGTTGGAACACGTAATTATATATGAGACGCAATTATATATGGTGTGTGAAACTGACGATCTTTGAACCTGTTATTTCTAGCAAACTTCAAACCTGTTATTTACATTAGATACTGGACATTTGAACTTGATATAGAGATTTAGTCCCAGTCATTGCTGCCCAATCATGAGAAAACATGATCATGCTGCCAAAAGCTTCTTAATGTCCTGCAATAAGGGAAAGAAAAACCAACTTTAGTAAAATCAGCCATTAAATGCAACAAGCAAACTAATTTGTATGTCCTCTGTCATAGCCACAGAAGTGAAAATACTGCAACTAAAAATATGAATTGTGATGTCACTTGAGATGGAAAGAAGATAGTTTACCAAGACTATAAAATGCTACCGTGCAATCAGAATGAAACTAAAACGTAGTACTTAAATGGAACAAAAAACAATTAGGAACAAGAGAGGGGATGGGGATGTTGATGGGTTGAGGGAGAATGGGAGATACATGGTTCATCATCAACAACAACAAGTTTCTTCCTTTTAGTCTAATAGTTACGATGCATAATCCTCGTGACACAATCTTATCATCTGGCACCCTAAAAAAATCACTTTGTTGCAGGATCTAAGCACAACTATAAGGGCTCCACACACCTGGCAAGTTGAGTTAGCTTAAAGCCTTGAAGCTGAAAGTGAACGAGAATGTGTCCTTTGTCATAAATAGCAAGCAGCAGAGGGACCTCCCTGATGGGTAAGGGAGCAGTATCTAGATGTGTTACATCAAAAGACAAACCTAAGCAGGGCATACCAAATGCACAACTACTAGGTCCACAAGATCAATAGCTGGTTTCCCTTGTCATAAGGTAAGAGAAAAGAGAAGATCCTGGAAATTTTAGTACTTATGCCAAGGTCCAAGTTTTGTTGGTTTTCATCCTTCCATTCAAGTTAGATGCACCACCTCACCAGCATGTCCCTGGTACTATTCGGACCTCAGCACTACATGCGAACTGAATCCAGATACACCTTACAGCTTCAGTTATGCTACTGGTAAAATAGATAACAGTTTGCTGCGGCTGGACTTATTTGGCTAAATGAGTAAGAATAGAAGGGCCAACTATAAAACAAAATGCCCAAATTATCTACTAAAACAATCACTAGGAACATGTCCATTCTCCCAACAGGGCTTCACTTGTAGACCCACAAAATAAGGTGAAGTTTCCATAACCTCCAGTTGAAGATGGAAACTAGAATTGTCACAGGTACCTTTAAGACATAGTCATCCTAACAACTGGGGATCTCATTTGAATCTTGTGTCTACAGAAAAGGTAGCTTAACAAATAACAAAATATTATATAGCACTTCAAAGCAGCCCATAAGTGAACAATGAAACCAAATATACATCATAGACAACCAAGTAGATCATCTAGCTGATTTATTTGAATAGGATGAGATATGTGACTATATCAACAAAAGTTTCCTTTATTATAGATATATAGTCATCTTATCATATAACATAAGAGATAGCAACAATCCATTAGATGTACACTATGCACTTTTTCAATGAAGTGAGTTATTTGACCTTTGATTTTCATAGTGCAGAACATCCATATGTGCAGTTAGTAGTTTATATCATATAACATAAGAGATAACAACAATGCATTAAATGTACACCTTGCACTTTTTCAATGACATGAATTATTTGTTCTTTAATTTTCATAATGGAGAACATCCATGTGTAGTTAGTAGTTTAATCCATGTAAAATAATAAGAACACTTGGAAACATATGAGAACCAGCTCTCTAAAAGGACCAGACAAGCATGAAAAAAAAAATATTCATGTTAATTAGGAAAAGGACCCCCAATAGATGGTGTATGTATGAGGGCATGGTAATGCATGCTTTTCTACCTTATAGCAGCAAATGTCTCTCTTGGGATATTGTTCCTTAGAAAGTAGTATCTTCAATGATCGTTTTCTTATTGCAAGACATTTTTTAAGAGATTACTTCAGAATCATTGTTCCATTTTCATACAAGGGCTTTTGTTTGTTTGCTATTTTTCTGGAAAGGACTTTGTCCATTGAGCAACTGACAGGGTTAATGAAGCTTCAACATGCGATCATGTTAAAAAATCATCAAATGCACTTAATATTTTACTAACCACTTGCAGAAAAATCAGTTTGTCCTGTAGCAATTTTTATGTGGCCTCCTTGTGAATCCTCATAAAGTCTCTAGCAATGATGTATGGTACCTCTTTGTTGTTCTTGAACGCCATGATTTCCTATTTTTCTTATTTCTCTTGTAGTCTGAGATCTTTTATAATCTCCATGCTTATATGCAAAACCAGGTTATTGGCTCCAAAAGTTGTTTAAATTGATGTTTGTGGAAAGCTAATTATTTATGTTTGGAGATTGAAGAGCATTTTCTTATTTCCATTTTAGTCTTGGATATCTCATAGTTAACCACATTTATATGCGACAACTGGTCATTTGTCTCCAAATGATGCTGAAATTGATACCAATAGAAGCATCATTCTATTTTGGAGATTGAAGAGTATTCATTAGTACTATTTTATCCCTATGTACCAAGTAGTTTTTTTCCTTATTCGGATGTATTTGTCATGCTGTGTCATCCTTGTAGGTTAAGCTATCGATGATGAAGAAAATTTGAAATATAGTAATATTCTCGGTTTTGATTGTTCAATTTTGTTGCATGATATGTGTATTTTTTCTGGCACTTTAAAATTGGCATCAAAGTTAGTATTCTTTTTGTGGCTAGCTTAGAAACTTGAATAGTCGAATGCTTCAGGATTCTATTTGCATGGTTGTACACATGGACAATCTATTGCCTGTAGACTTTCCATTTCATACTTGCAAATAAATTTTGCTTGTTTGCTGTTTAATCATTCCATAGTTAGTCTTTTGAATGTTGTTAATATCTGTGATTCTGTATGACAAGATATGAATGCCTGGTCTATCTGTGCACCTGTGCATGCAGCATTCGTTAATCAATTGCAATGCCTTGTCTAAAATGTGTGAAACTTATTTGCTCATGGCAGGTTGAAGCCAATGGCGGGCCCTGCACCACATACTCAACTGGATGCAGAGTTAGTCGCTGCCATGGGCATGCCTGACAATGGTCCAAAGCTCATGTCCATGTGATTGAATTGAGTTCTGCAACGAAAAGTGTGAATTAATGTAGCCAAGTTTGGATTGGCATTTCTAAATTTGTTGGATAATTGATAGCTAATATATATAGGAAACATGAAATGGGCTTTTGGGATGTATACTAGCTAAGAGGGCATCCAGATAAATATGCTAGGGGAAAGAGTGAAGTGCTGTGAAGACATTTTCCCGTCGAAGTTGTGGAAGGATGTCAGTCAGGTGCATGTTGTAAGGAAATGATATGGCAGATCCTTTACAAAGTGCTTCAACCGTGGGCTTCTGATGATTACGAAAGCAATACTGCATTGCTTTTCTTCCGGTAGCTCAATTCTCATCTTGTTGATACAAATTTTAAATCAACGACAAATTTATCAGTGGACGCATAACTGAAAGGTTATAAAAAGGCAAACCCATTTATCCTCGATCTACAAAGAAAAGACTCCGCAGGGTAGCAGAGTAGAGAGAGGGAAGAGCAATGCAATTTTGCCGAGTCAGGACCCAACTTTTCTGTCAAAACGATTACCAGACCACATTTTTCTCTCTTCAACACCTTCCCCAGGCAGAAATGTACTTTTGATGTTTGTTTAGCTCTGGAAGTGAATCAAAATAAAAGAAAATAGCCGAAATGCCCTTCTATTATTTTGAAGTTTAAGCATGAGCATGGGTGGATGATATTGGAAGGCATAACATGATTTAACTTGATACTCTTTGACAGGTTCAGGCCAAGCTAGAAATCCATAACTTAAACAATAAAGTGAGGCCAATAACTGAGGTTGTGGTAAAAAATGGTTGCTTCTAGAAATGAATTTGTCACTGGAATCAGTGGTGGTAGGCAGTTGGTCACTCTGTGTCAAATGGAACATCTTATTCGGCACCGCTTCTAATTCATGTTTAGAAGGGAACAGTTTGAAACAAAGTGGCTGTCGTATTGACAGGATGAATTAAATTGTAAACGAAAAAGATAGAATAGGGGTTGTCCGTAATTATAAAAAACGAACTGTCTTTTGTATTTTTTCTTATATGTTTACACTTTCCATAAAAACTGTCAAATAAGGGTTTGAGATGAATTTCAGTTAACTTTCAAAATGTAGACACGTTTACTGATTTTTTTTTTTTTCAATATGACCTTCTACTTGAAAAGAAGGAAAACACTAATTTCGTGTTTTTTGATGTTATCTTCTATAAATAGATTATATTATCATTCTTTTAGCACATTTTCTTCCTTTCAAGTATGGTCTTCATTACGAAACATTAAAAACAATCCTTTTATCTGCAACGATAGGCAAAACGTAAGATTAAAGAAGATCTCTCAAAGAACTGGAAGAGAAAATTGTATAATAAGTCATCTACCTTTTGGTTAGTTTATAAATACCCGCTCAACATGTAAATATCTATACTTTCAGTGCTTGATAAAATATTTCTCTATGTACTGCTTGGCCAGGCTGCACATGAGCCGCGAGTCGAGCTCGAGTTGAACCACTTCAAACTTAACTCAACTCAGAAAACTCAAGCTCGAGCTCGACTCAGACTCGAGTTGAGCTTGATAGAACAAGATCGAGATCGACTCGAAGATGCAACGTCGACCTTGAACTCCAGACCCGGCCTGTTTTTATCTGGGCCGGGCCGGGCCGGGCTTTTTCGGGTACTGTTAGCAAAGTATACTGAGAAAACCTAACCCCTCTTCAGATATGCTTGTTGCTTTTGTCATAATGGGTGAGAAAACCTAACCCCTCTTGAGATATGCTTGTTGCTTTTGTCATAATGGGTGAGAAAACCTAACCCCTCTTGAGATGTCATAATGGGTCGCCATAATCACTTTTTCTAAGCACTCCTCTATCCCTCTCCATCTCGCTTTTCCAAAAGGCTTTTCCACCAAAGGACATGTCAAATGGGAAACCGACATCATAGCTTCCAAAACATCTGAACCAGCACTGTAGGAAGCCGTTCTTCCAGCAGCGGCTGCTTATTTTGATCATGTGGCACCGCCTAGTGCTTCAGATGCAAAGCCTGATTTCTTGGCCATGGGTGCGGCCATGCAAGAAGTCCATGACTTTGCTCTCCTTAAAGACACTGTACCACTCTCTAGGACGGCAAACACCATTCTTCAAACGGCTTTTTCCCTTTCTCTATTATCTAGATCTCTCAGAAACCCTAACCCCTCTTGCCGCCTCTCCCTTTTTCTGGCAGAGACGATGGGCGATGGGGAGGACCCAATGGGTGGGCGACGGGGAGGAGTAAGGACCAGAGGAGGCGTTCGTGGATAGGGATGATGAAGCATTCATTCTCGCAGAGCAGGGGAGGATTCAAAGGAAGTTACGAAACCGGAAACCTTAAGTTCATTTAATATATATATATATATATATATATATATATATTAAGTTACGAGTCTTGCGAGGCCATCGACGATCACTGGATCAAAGCTCGGACCCGACCCGTTAAGTATCGGGCCGGGCCGAGCCCGGGTCCAAGTAGGGCTGGGTTCCAGGTATCCGGTGGCAGCCCAGTTCGGTGCCCAGGCATACTCGACTCCCTTAACTCATTTATGTTAAGTATGTCTCGTTCCTTTTCACTCATTTAACTTGTTAACTCTTTAGGTGCTACTAGTTTAACTATTTTTTAATTGTTCAACATTCATTATTTAGTCTAGTCGAGTTGAGGTTAAACGAGTCAAGTTTTTAAAACTTGACATACATTTGAGCTCGAGCCCGACTTATTTATAAACAAATTGAATCCGAGTCAAATTTTGATGAAGAAGTTCCAATCGAGTTTGAGCTGGTTGGACTCGTTGCCAGCCGTATGATGCCCACCTACATATTAAAACTGCCTAGTACTCTCTCTCTCCCTCCCCGAAGGAAAATCACTCCCGCGTTGTATATTCATGCTGTCAGCGATCAATCTCTTAACATCCAGCTGAACCCAACCCGCTTCCTTGAACTTTCGTATGCAAAATTGCATTTGGACGCTACCCATTTCGTTTCTCAGCTATTACATCCCGAAAATCGTTTTCTCAACGAATGGCGTTTTGAGACCCATACTGGCAGGTGATTCTCAAGCAAAGCTGATGATAATAAATTGTGCAAAGAAAGTGGACGAGATCAAGGTCAATTTCATGGGGGCAACGACAGATCGAGCTGAACCACAATTAACGGAAGACCCAATATATATTTTATTGTTGAGAACAATATTGCGAGGAATGTGGTGGAAATTGTGAGATGACATGTTGAAATGGTGATAAAATAAGAGAGAGAGAGGGTGAGCTTGCTTACCAAGTTAAATTCTCGTGTCTTTTTATTCTTTTTAAAGTTTTGAACAGATGATGAGAGGCTGCATTAGTTTTTATTTTCTCTTTCTTCCCCATTTGCTGATTCAAAGATTTTGACCTTGAAATAGTTTCATACAATGAGATATGAAGAGTAGAGTGATGTGATGAGAAAATTAGTCATTTTTTACTTAAACAATGTTTTTTTAATAATAAAAAAATGAACGTCTCTTATAACCTGAAAATTTTGATGGCATAAAGATCAATTACTTTTACAAAAATAACTTGAACTCAAGCATGATTTGTATATATCAAAGGCCTTTGTGCAATTGTCTCACTAGGGGCCTTCATCTTAAGGGGTGTCCGCATAAGTGTCGTTCTCGTACTTCATAGACTAAGAACATTTTGGTAAAAATAATGAATATCAAACTTGTTTTATAATTTTTTGCTAGTATATATTCATCCTATAAACAGGCAAGTAAGCCAACGCTGAGAAATTGCCTTCAAAAGCTTAGTAGAAGTGAACAGCCTGTATGTCTCAACCCTTTCCTAAAAAGACAATTTTTGTCGGGCAATTATTCCTGGTATAAAGTATTTGGAGAAATTTTAGCAGAGGCGTCTACACATCCGCCATATAAAAGAAAATGCTCTCCACTATTGCAAGTTTGCATTTAACCGCCTGCATAAAGATCTTTCATTAACACCTGCTTCTGAACTCATCGTCTCCGAGATGCTGTCGTGTTGAAATGAGAGATTTCCTCTTCTGAGTAGCTGCAGATCCATCTTTCACATGTTTATTGTTGATCGTAAGTTTGCTGACAGAAACTGCATTAGCTTCATAAAGCCAGTTCTAATTCTAGTCGGCAACATGTTCACAAATAAGTAAAAAAGTGATCAGAACTACAACAAAAGGAAATAAGTAAAAAGTTTATCAGAACTACAACAAAAGGGAGAATTGCATGAACAAGCACCTGAATTTCAACCTTCTGTTGGCAGTTGCAAGTGCAGAAATTTTTATGAGCATCGGATTGTCACTGTTATTTCATAACACGGTAGATACCCGAGTCTTCAAAACTCTGTTATTTCAATAGCAGAATGCCTTTATTCTCAAGTAAACTTGGAACTGGGTATTGCAGAAATTAGCTTGGTTGAACTGTAACTCTCCACCCAAAACGAAGACAAACTTTTCCCATCCCTCTTTCTTGTCAACTCTCCATAAAAAACGGAGACAAACTTTGCCCATCCCTATTTTTTCATGTTGTAGATATATTATGTAGGTGTAGCCGTATAAGCCAGTACAAATCTTATCAGCTCGTGCTGCATGCACAGAGAGAGAGAGAGAGAGAGAGAGAGAGAGAGAGAGAGAGAGAGAGGTCTATGCAGCCGAGTGCCAACAACGAAGATTTTGCTGTTTCTGTCGCTAACTCTTATGTTCCAACCTGCTATGATCATTTAACTCAGGAGGCTTGATGGCCTCCTTCCTCATTAGCCACATCTATATTGGATGCACATACATTCTGATTCTCTTTATCTTCATATTACCCTCTATGGAAGACGCAGGCTGTTTGAATTTCTTCGTACACTTCCTTTCAATCGTGACCAACCCTTGTCCTCCACATCTCTATCCTTGTTTGCTAGAGGGATTCTAGAACTCCCTTTGGATTTATCCTTTCTTTCCTAGCCCTGGACCTAGCTTTCCCTGCACTTAGGCTAGTTTCCAGGTATTGCTTTACTCCATCCATAAGAGTCCTGCTCATGTTTCATCTGAAATGCACTACCTGCTAGTAGACATTAACGTATCTTCACTAGTTTTGAGGGTAGAATATGGCTGCTTTGCATCGCGCTTTACCAAATGTCTACCCTTTTGGGTTGAAGACCATCATTCAACTCATGCTCATGCTAAATCATTAAAATAAACGAAACCTTAAACTGAAGCGGAAGCGTACCTGAATCCATCTGATCTGGTGCACGGGAAAATCGCAGCAGGGTCTTCCAGGGTACGTGCGGCGCGCTTGAGGTCTCTCTCAGATTAGGAAGAGGAAAACCCTAGAAACCAATGTTTCTAGCAACCATTGCACGAACCCAGGGACCACTACCATTATATAACGAGGACAATTACGGATTCCACCCATCAAAGAGTCCATAATTCTGTACTGGTATCTATACATTTTAAAATTACCCCATACCATCTAAAATGACGTAATATCCCGAAATGCAATCACTTAAGCAGATATTTACATTAAGACAGCCATAATGTCTGAAATTCCTCATAGACATATGCAAGCCCACCAAATGATCTTACAAGCTCCCACTTGGGCCAAATATGTCTTAATACATTCAGACATTATACAAAACCTTAAGAGCTCATAACTGCTATCTTATTAAACGTCATTTCACCAATCTCGTCCATGATCATATCAACACAAAACCAAAGCGGCTTTCGCTATATCAAAAGTTAGCTAAACCTTCAATGATCACAAATGTTAACATAACCAATGACATAGATCTGATATGGATGTATAGCATGAGAATTACATGCAATGTGATTACAACATGTCTATTCTCAACTGATCCAACTTTAAAACTTTATGGAGATCAAAACATAAACACAGAATGGAACCAAAGAACTTTAAACTTTATTCTGTAGAAAACTGAATATGTGTCCATACATAAGAGCAAACAAAATACAAACTCCCACTAAACCAGCACATCATCCAAGGATAACACCCCGATACGAACAACATGTTCGTGAAAGACCTTATGTGTTAAACCCTTGGTAAGCGGATCCACAAATCATAGAGTTTGTCCCAATATGCTCTAAAGACACCTGACCATTCTGTATTCCCTCTTTAACAGCCCAAAAAACTTAATGTCAATGTGCTTCGACTTTGACAAACTGTGGCTGTTATAAGAGTACATGACTGCTGAATTATTGTTACACAACAACCTTAGTGGTCTTTCTAAATCATACATAATGCGCAGCCTCGTGACAAAAATTCTGCAATCACAAAACCTGATTGGATGTCATTATCTTGGCACTCAGCAAAGTCAGAATCTGAATACCTAATGATCTCCTACTGGTCTGACTTCCTGTATGTAAGCATAAAATTTTATGTTCTTTTTAAGTACCTCAAAACTCTTTTGGCTGCTTTCCAATGACCCATACCAGGATCACTTAAGTATCTACCTAACATTCCAATGATAAATGCAATATCCAAACGAGTACAAACTTGAACATACATAAGGCTTCCCACAACAGACAAATAGGGAATCATTTCCATTTCTTTAGATTCGATTTTACTTTTAGGGCACTGTTTGAGACTAAAGTTGTCTCCTTTAGCAACTAGAGTCTTTCATGGTTTACAATCCTTCATGTCATATCGCTGAAGCACCTTATCAATGTTGACCTTTTGTGATAATCCAAGAATACCCCGAGAATGATCTCGAAATATTTGGATCCCAAATACAAAAGATGCACAACCAAGATCCTTCATGTCAAACTTTGTTGACAAAAATTTCTTAGTTTCATGCAATATGCCCACATCATTACTTGCAGCAATATATCATCGACATATAAAACCAGAAAGATAAATTTGCCTCACTGAAGTTTTGGTATACACATTCATCAACCATATTAGTTTCGAAACCAAATGAAACTATAATTTAATGAAATTTGTAATACCATTGATTGGAAAGTTTGCTTTAGTCTATATATGGATTTTCTTAGTGACATATCTACTTAATTTTCTTGAGGTTGTTGAGTTTGTTCTTTAGTATGGAGATCGACATCATTGCCTTCTTCTGAATAGAGTGAACTCAAGTCCCTCTTCAAAGGCAATGTGTTTAACCTAATCACCTCCCCCAAACTCAATATCCTCAAAGAAATGAGCATTTTCCTTTTCAAAGAAAGACTTACTGAATGGATTATAAAACTTATAACCCCTTAATGTTTATTCATTTTCCCTTTATACATACAATGCAAACATTAAAGTCTACAAAATCAAAGAGACTCAAGAATTCTATTCGACATAAGCCTTTTATTCTCTTTTTCAGAGATTTGTCCTAAGTGCCAATGCCATAACATAGCAGAATTCTCTTTGGCTAATTTCTTTTAGTACCACTAAACGTAACATGCAAGGTTTCATGATATGAAGCAACTGTATCAAGCAAATAGAGGTTATCGCTACTAGATAAAGAACCAGTGGCAATCAAATTTGAATGCAGAAACAACTTGAATTTATTTCCTCCAAATGAACAATAATAACCAAATTTGTCCAGTAAAGAAATAAAAAACAAATTCCGTCTAAAAGACGGTACTACATAAGTTTCTGTCAAATTCAAAAAACAACCAGTCTTTAACAATAACCCAAAAAATCTGCTATGGCTTCAATCTTCGCCTTCATGTCATCGCCCTCATAGATGAATCTTTCAGCATCAATTGGCGTCTGACAATTTAGGCAGCCCTGCACAGAAACACTTATGTAAGTAGTAGCAACCGAATCTACCCACAAGTGCCTTGGTACTGAAATTAAATTAACCTCACAACAAACCCAAAGTAAGAATTGTACCTTTCTTTTCACGCCATGCGTGATACTTAGTACAATCCTTCTTCATATGACCTTCATCATTGCAAAAGAAGCAGCTTGATTTGCCTTCCTTATGCTTCTTTTGTTTCTTCATGGATGCGTGATCAACTGCAATTTCTTTAGCCGTCTTTCTTTTCTTACTTTTAGGCGTAGTAGCCAAGTGAATACTTTCTATCCTATCATGCTTCAATCTCTCCTCTTCTTCCACACAGTGCGAAATGAGCTCATTAAGAGTCCATTTCTCCTTCTGAAAGTTATAACTAACTTTAAATTGTCCAAACTGTGGTGGAAGAGAAAGAAGAACCATATGCACTATAAAGTCTTTAGGTAACCTCAGACCTAGTGCCTGTAATTTTGAAGCAAGATGAGACATTTCCATAATGTGCTCCCGTATGTTCCCCTTGCCTTTAAACCTCAGCGTCACAAGTTTACTCAAAAGAGTGCTTGTTTCAGCCTTTTCATTTTTAGCAAAACGTTTTTCAATCTCTTCAAGGAACGCCTTGGCACTAGCCTTTTCAGTAATAGAGCCCCTAAAATTTTCTGGGATTGATATCTTCATGATCATTAGACACACGCGGTTTGAGCGTTCCCACCATTCAAAGTACCGCTTATCCTCATGGGAACTTTGATCTGTTGGATGAGGTGGGCACGACTCCCTAAATGCAAGGTCAAGGTCCATACAACCCAGAACAATCATAACAGTTTCTTTCCAGTCCTTAAAATTCGAACAATTTAACTCAGGAACAGTACTCAAATTTGCAGATATCATAGAAGCAGAACTCACTGTATAAAGAACAACAAAAAATACCAAACATGCTCACGATCAATACATGTACAAAGATGAAACAACAAATATAAATGAATTTAAATACAATGGCCCAAAACCCATCACAAGGTACCAGTGCAACGCTAATATCCAATCTTTGGATTGAAATATTAACTGCAAGTGGCATTCTTGGTCAACAATGAATATAGATAATTAACCCTGTCAAACAACGAGCCTATCTTTGGATTGACTCGCTATTCACATGGAAACCAGAAAAATTATCACATATTCATTGCCCTGTATACTTAAACATGACCAAACAACAATCCTCTTTTGGGCTGATCATTGTCCGCATGGATCAAATATACTATCATCTAATGTTTAAAACAAACAAATTCGTACAACAAAGGTCACTTTGGCGACATAAAGTACAAACGCACTCATTTCAAACAACAGACATGGCCAAAGATCAAATTCATAATCCAAACATTCATCTAAAGCACATACACAATTTTAATAACATGCAAAACATGATACATGAATTAAAATTTACATACAAATTTGCCCTATATTGATTCCAAAACCAAAATGATCCAATAAAAGGGGCTCAAAAGTGTCCAAAATTTTATAAACTGATACCATAATTGTGCTTAAGTATGTCAAGAACCACTGAATCGGCCTTAAAGTGACCCGTATTGTTCTTAAACTACAACAAAAACACTCACATGCCCCTAAATAGGGGTGAACCGGTCTAAAATTGGACGAATCGGTCAAAATTAGACCGTATCGGTTCCAAAACCCAATGAACCGGTCCCAAAATGGTCCGAATCGGGTTTTAAATGTCCGAACCGATCTAAAAAACAACTGAACCGGTCTAAAAAGGGCACGAATCGGTTCAGAAAGGTGCGAACCGGTTCTAAACTTAATGAACCGGTTCTGTTTCAAAACAAACCGTATGGGTACGGGTCGGGTCCGATAGGACCCGATCCGGCCCGAAAAACTTAAAGCGGGCTGGCGGGCGGGCGAACGAATTTTTTTTTTTTTTTTTTTTAAACTCATGGACCCGGATCGGGTCTGTCATGACCTGACCCGGTCTGACCCGCCCGCTCGACCGCGCGAGCGGTCACAGGCGTCGTCTCCACCGCTCGCCTGCCGAACGGCAGGCGTGCAGTGGTGATCCTCCGACAGGCCACCCAACTGCGTGGGTGGCCGCCGGCGGGTGCCGCCTCGACGGCCGGCCGTCGCCGCTGCGATGGCCGGCCATCGCCCGCCCAAAACTGGCCGGAATCGGCCGGTTTTGGCCCTCGCTTTACATTCTCCCCTTTTCTGATTTTGTGTGTTGTAGCGGCGACGAAGCCACCGGCGGCCCGTCGGAGACAGTGGGTGGACGCCTGAGGGTCGCACGGCCCCGTCCGGCGACAGGAAAGTCGCCGGCAGGCCTATGACCGGCCATCGCCCTGTCTGCCGCCGTTTTCCCTTGTTCCTGCCCTTACGGTTGCATCTGAGGCGCAGAGGGCACCGCAGGCCACCCACAGCGTGGGTGGCCGCCGTCGGGGTTTCCTCACGACTGCCGGAAGCCTGCCGTCGCCTACCAGCGATGGACGCCCACCGATCCGGCCGTCCCCTTGCCCAATCCTCCTGATGGCTGCAACGGAAGCCCGACGGCTTCCGTCGCACGCCCTCAACCCTAAAATTTTTTTTTTTTTGAAAACCAAAAAATTGCAGCCGAAGAAAATGAACATCCAAATGGGAAGAACGCGGAAAGATCAACGATTCAACAACAAGCATAGACTCTGATACCAAATGTTGGGATTTCTCCCCATAACGCATATACAAAACCAAACGTATATACCCTAAACAGGATCATGCTCATGCTAAATCATTAAAATAAACGAAACCTTAAACTGAAGCGGAAGCGTATCTGAATCCATCTGATCTGGTGCACGGGAAGATCGCAGCAGGGTCTTCTGAGGTACGTGCGGCGCGCTTGAGGTCTCTCTCAGATGGGGAAGAGGAAAACCCTAGAAACCAATGTTTCTAGCAACCATTGCACGACCCCAGGGACCCAGGGACCACTACCATTATATAACGAGGACAATTACGGATTCCACCTATCAAAGAGTCCGTAATTCCATACTGGTATCTATAAATTTTAAAATTACCCCATATCATCTAAAATGACGTAATATCCCGAAATGCAATCACTTAAGCGGATATTTACATTAAGACAGCCATAATGTCTGAAATTCCTCATAGACATATGCAGGCCCACCAAATGATCTTACAAGGGATTCATTGGCCTACTACTTTTTTCGGCTTGTCGTGCCAATGATTGATCGACCCACAATGACAACAAAACAAGACATTCATCTGATAAACAATCTGCTACAGTAGTGTTTTATCTCCACCCAAGCTTAGCTTAAGCACCGAATGGGAGTGAAGCTTAGTGGAGCTTCAGCCACAATCTTAGTGAAACTCATCTTTCCTCGAGACCTATTGGCCTTCAGCTATGAAAGATCCTTTCAATGCCATGGCAACACCAAATTGAGACCTTCACTTCTTCATGAATCTTCATCTTTGAGCCCAACAACCACTTGTTGGCAATGAGTATCCCATTACCTACTCCCCAATCTCCCCTCAGAAGCACTGTTTCTAGCTCCAACTCGTTATCAATGTGGATAAGAAATTTCTTATTCCAATCATGGGTAAACGACAATTCTTTACCAAGGAACACTGCTTCTTCGAGCCTTCAAAAATGAAATGAATCCACTCCATCCTTGGATCCACCACCGAAGAGGCCTGCCACAACCACTTACTAAAGCTATTGATTCATCTTCTGGTAAGCCTCAGAGTGAATAGAGACAACCTGATATCCCCACCCCCTCCCAATTGAGATCATTACCCTGAAGCACCCCCTTATTTTGTTGAAAAATATAAAAGAAGCATAATAAAAAAGAAAAGACAATGAAAAGCTTATTTTCATGCATGGTTTTTCATCATGAAAGGCTATCATAAGCCTTGATTATACAATGCAAAAGGAAGAGCTTAAATAGGAGACGTTACCGTGATTTTGGCATCTATTTGACGATAATCATGAGAAACTAAATTTGGTTTTATGGGAAGATTTTCTTTTCCTTTATCATTTAATTTTGATTACATTGCTAGATGTTTTCCTTGAGTCTCTTTAGAAACGGTTGCCTTTCAATGAAGGTATTACAATTAGATATTGGCTCTATTAAACCATAGATTAGTTTGGTTACCTGAAGAACACGGTAGATGATCAACTTTGAAGCTTCAATAAGGACAACGTACTCACAGAGAGAATGCTAAAATTCACAATCCTTATCGTAATCAACCAGAAATCAACCAACCTTCTCAATTTCGCTCTTAGCATGGATATATTGCCACATATGTCGATTGCCATCCTCACCATATGCTCTTTTGTTTTCCTCATCAATACTTACATGTTCAATCATAGAGAAAACAATAACTACCAATCTTGCGAGGGAGGCACATTACTGCACTTGGCTCATAGTTTGCCTATCATGGGCTGACCCAGACCCGAGGTCCAACATTCTCCCATTCACACACGACAGGTAAGGAGACATGAAGATTTCTCCAGTTGTTTAGGTATACATTGTTATTCAACATACTGGCGATAGGATTGTGCGACCCGCAAATATAGTAAACTTGTCCAACCGCTTAGAGTAACATAATGACCTCCCCTGCATAAAAAAAATTATTGTGCATTATGCATCAAGAATAATTCGTTGTTCCCTAGATAAAAAATTTATCCACACAAGTCTCAACACATTCAATCCCTCAACACATCATGATGCTAAATGTGTTAGACTGAGGCATCATACTGTGCTATATATTTATCATTGAATCAAGCATCTCTTTTTTGGCGATTCAACTTTGCTGGCAATAAATATGAGCACTAGTATAGTGACAAATTGTTTCATCTCTTATATATATTCAACAATCTTAAATTAGTAGCTTTTTTAGATATGTCCCATTAAGTCAAATCTCTCATGGCCTTAGGCGGTAGACTAAAGTAGCAACTCTAATTCATCATTTGTGAGCATAGTCAAGAGTCCATAAGGGCAATTAAAGTAGATACATGATTTTTACATGATGTATTTGTTGTGGCTCACATAACGAAGAAGCAGGGTAATTCTTCATCTTCTATTGTGGTCGACTTATTTACTAGTGCAATATACGTGGTATGTCTCATGTGGTATGACAGATCAACTCAAGTTCAATGAGTGTATGCAAGCACTAAAAGAAACTTCCATTGTCGTATAGATCACTAGGAGTCCAACTCTATCCACATAATTGACTTGAGTTTTCCAAAGATGTTCATTTTAATCCCACTAAGATGATATGAGCCATCAGATCTGATTACCAGGTCTACATGATTTTTGGAGATCATATCTGTCAGACCTCATCTTGATACAGTCAAGGAGATAAAAGAAATTGTACATAATGTCATCATTTCACACATGGCATTTAAGATCACAAAACCTATACCTCTTTAAAAAAAATTGATTTTTGTCCATCTCATCTCAGCTTGCTTGACACTCAGCACCTGAGGTGATATTTTTGTCTGAGCAAACAATCTACACCTGATTGCATGCTTAAGTATAGATGTGAACATACATAAATTTAATCATGAGATTTCTTCAGAAATATATATATATATATTATATATATATATATATATATATATATATATATATATATTATATATATATATATATATATATATATATGGCTTAGTAAGAGGATCTACTTCCATTTCATGAGTAGAAATGTAGTTAAGCACCTTTTGTACTACATCTCGCAAGTACTTACATCTTGTATCGATATGCTTAGTTTTACTATGGAATTTGATATTCTTGGCAACAACAATAATAGCTTGATTATCACAATAAACTTCAATCAGAGCTTTTGCTTCTGAGACAATGTTAAGGTGTCAAAAAAATCTCCTCAACCAACCACCCTCTTGTACATGGACCCAGCTGCAAACTCCGCTTCCATGGTAGATAGAGCTACACACATTTGTTTCTTGCTACACTATTCACCCAGTTATGGTAGATAGAGCTACACACATTTGTTTCTTGCTACACTAGGATATCACCCTAGTCTGAACATAAATACATATCCAGACATAGGCTTACATTCATTAGGTCTCCTCCCCAATCTACATTTGTGTAACCCTTAAGTCGCAGCTCACCACCTAGATAGCATAGTGACATGTTTTGCCCTTTAAGTATCACATGATCCTTTTAACAGCTTTCCAATGAACCTATCCAGGATTTGATTGATATCTACTGACCATGCCAACTGCATGGCATATGTTAGGTCTTGTACACATCATCAAGTACATTAGATTGTCAAACACACTTGAATAGGATACATTTGACATTTTCTTTCTTTCTTCTGGTGTTTCTGAACACATTCTAATAGAGAGGCTATTGCCTTGACTCATGAAAGTATCTACTTGCTTGTGGCTTTGCATATTGAATCGCTTCAAGACCTTCTTAATGTAAGACTTTTGTGAGGGTATAAAAAATCTTTTTGAGCGATCTCTTTTAATCTCTACTCTCAATATAATTGCTGCTTCACCCATGTTTTTCATTTCAAAATGATCAAACAGCCAAACTTTGAATGACTTAATTAACTTCAGATCATTGTCAGCCAATCAAATGTCATCCACATATAAAGAGAGAATGACAAATTTCTCCTTATGCCGTTTCATATATACACAGTAGTCTTCATCAATCATTTAAAAATTATTAGACATTATTGTTTCATGAAATTTTATATGCCAATTTTTGGATAGCTGTTTTAGTCCATAAATGGATCACTTGAGCATGCAAACTTTGCATACAGAACCTTTGACAACAAACTCTTCAGGTTGTTCCATGTAGATTTTCTTGTCTAGTTTTTCATTTAGGAACTCTGTCTTTACATCCATTTGATGTAATTCTAAGTCCATATATGAAACAAAGTTATTATAAGACAAACAAAGTCATTTTGACAATAGGACAGAACATTCATCATAGTCAATGCCTTCTTTCTATGTTCATTGTTTTGCCACACATCAAACTTTAAATCTTTCAATGGATCCATTTACATTTCTTTTGACATTGAAAACTCATTTGTTCCCAATGGTCTTCCTTTCAGGAGGAACATTGACAAGTTCTCATACCTTGTTGTAGCTCATGGATCTCATCTATTCTTCCATTGCTTGCTTCCATTCTTTCTTTACCGGACAGGAGAGGGCCTCATGCCTAGACTTTGGGACAACAATGTTATCAGGTACTGTCATGATGGCTTCACCTTCTGTCTCAAATTTGCTTCATGGAATTCTTGTCCTTGCACTCTGACGAGACATCACATTTAGAAAATCTGACCCTCATGCGGTTCACTCCCACTATCACAAACTGATTGAGACCATACATAACCGATTGAGACCATACATCTTGTATTACTATCTCTTGATCATTGATCTTTGCATGTTCTAGGCCATCCAACTTGTATAGTTGAATATCTCAATTTATATCTCATTTCTTAGGGAAAACATTTTCCAAGGATATGACATCCCTAAAATCTATCTTGGTTACACTCTCATCTGCATTTTCTCCTAGGAAGACATAACCTTTGAAGTGGTCACAATATTGAATGAAGATATGTTTATTCTCCCTTGGTACTAGTTTACCATACTGGTGGGAAGGATTGTGAACATACGCTACAGACTCCCAAGGTCTCAAATGACTAAGGTCAGGCCACCTGCCTATCCATAGTCCATACGGAGTTGATAAGACAGATTTTGTGGGCATACAGTTAAGGACATATGTCACAGAAAGTATACGATCAGCCCAAAATAAAATAGGTAACTGTGTTTGCACCATCATTGGTCTGACCATATCCATCAATGCTTGATTTCTTCTCTCAACTATCCATCAATGCTTGATTTCTTCTCTCAACAACACCATTTTTTTGTGGTGTGTGATGGGTGGTCAATTGTCTATATATGCCCCTTTCATCGCACATTTCCTTAAATTGACAAATATTGTCTACCTCGATATATTTGAAGGACTTTGATCTTTTGAACATTCTACAAAGTTCATGAAGCGTTTGAAGCAATCTAATGCCTCATACTTATGAGAGATCAAATGCACATAATGATGTCGGGTGTAATAATCAATAAACATGATGAAGTACAATGCACCGCATCCAAATGCAACACTCATTGGTCCATATATGTCAAAATGGATTAACTGTAATGGAACAAAAACCTTAGTTGCTTTCCCAAATGGTTTCCAAGTTGCTTTTCTTGCTAGACAATGTTCGCAAACAGACATATCGATATTTGTAAGGGACTCTCATAATCCATCATGAGCTAGTCTAATAATTCTATTTTGTCCAATATGCCTCAGGTAGCATGCCAGACATGCATCCACATTAACATGCACATTAAAACATTCATCACTTACATAGCAGGAATTTCAATAAGTATTTAAAACAAGGAAGTCATTAACACACTAGAACAAACAACTGAGTTTGAAGACCACTTAGGATCATCACCCCTCCTTCTTTTATGATTGTGAGCCTTTTTGAAACCTTCAATCATGAAGGCCTGACCACTAGATTTGGTAGCTTCCAAGGACTGATATTCTATCTCTAGGTGTCAGGATATGTCATCAAAAGTTTTGATTCTTTCGTTATGTGTCATATTAATTTTCATGTGCTCCTAGTTATTTGGCAGTGACCTTATTGTCACTGCTTGAATTTGTTGTTCATCCATAAGGGTGTGTCCAACTGACTTTAGCTCTCTAATCATATTAGCCATCTCCCTGAAATGTTGACTCATTGAACTCTCTTAATTTAGTGATGGATGTTCCACCAAACCTGTCCTTAAGGGCTAGCCACATCTATTTCGCAATAGTATACTGCTCAAATTAACACATGATGTCATCTTGCATCGAACATAACATTGTGACTCTAGCCAGCTGACATATCCTAAGTCAATAAGAAAGGAAACAACCATCATAATTATTAAATTGTGTCGCTGATGTATGTCAAGTAAAAGTCATTACACATCTATATCACTAGCTAAGTCAACAACTTAGTTGTATAATACTTCACACTAGTAGTAGGATCAAAATGTCATTAAGTTTGAAATCATCTCCCACTCTCCTAGAGATTTGTGACTATACAACTAGGTTGTCCTTCTTTAACTCTAATATCATATTGGAATAGATGCTAATTTTTATGCACATAAAACCAAGTATGGCCAGCACAATTGAAGAATTACTCATGCACAAAAAAAAAATTGTATCATTAGCAAAATAATGCAATTTTATTAATTTTCCATAACAAAAGTTGTCCATGCATGACAAGCTGTCAAAACAAATATAAAAAAATGAATCTAAACAAACCAACTACAATCATATTCAAAGATTGCTTCAAAAAAAAAAAGAAAAATCAATCCACAATGGCTATGTCTAAAGACTGAGTGTAAAGCTTAGCACATTCCCGCGCTATATCAGGAAATCCAGTCTATAATTGAAAACACCCTCCTTTTGAAGAAGGTTATGAAGTTTGTTCTTTTTAGCATGCCATCCATGTCATCCCATTGTTCCTTAAATGTAGGTGTCACACCTTTCCATTCCTAAGAACAAAAATGTCTTCTCGAGCACGGGTTCACCAAAACTCTTGTTTTATTTGGTGCTCCTCATCGAGTTCAATCTCAATTACCACCTTCTTAAACGTTAATGCACTGCCATGTTTTTCCAAACATTTTTTTCTAAATTGTCCCTACTTGTCATCTGAGACGGAGTAAAGTACCGGTCTACCTGCGTCAGTGGTTCCAACTGGAATCTCATATCCATCCACAATCTCACGTAGCCTAGTATGCATATACGCACTACGCCTATAGACAAGGAATATGAGGCACATTTTAAACTTCATAAATTGCTCCCACAGTTCTATCCTCGGGTCATGTTTACAACTTTGTTCTTCAGGTGACTCCACTATGCTGTCTTTCTTTTCCATTTAATTTTGATTTATCTTCTGGGATTTTCCTTGAACCTCTTTAAAAACAATTTTCTTTCAACCTTATCAATAACAATGTTCAGTTTCTCATTCATTTCAACTATGTCCACTCATCTCCTTGGCTTGTGACAACTTCAATTATCACTGCTTATGACCCCTACCCCCTACACACACGCACTGGGGCCACCATGCTGCTGCAGACCTGAATAGAAACCTTAGTGCTTTTTTGGAGGAGATAGAGTCTCAAAAGGTTCCCATTTTTTGCCTTGGAGAGAGAGAGAGAGAGAGAGAGAGAGAGAGAGAGAGAGAGAGAGAGAGAGTCAAAACTCCTGGAGGCGGGGTGATCTTCTTGTTCATATCTGAAGGCATTTAGGCCATGCTCTCTAGTGTTAAGATCCTGAACATAAAACTTTCTTCCCCTATAGCTGAAATACTTGGGCCAAGATGACCAAAAATGTGGTACTTCACTACGATATCCAACATTTCATCTATTAAAATTACGCACCTATTTGACATGGTATGTTCGATAAGTATACACTTGTTTCACACAAAAATAATCCACGAAAATTTAGAGAATATAATCCTTATATGCTACATATTTACGATTTATAGTACACAACATAAATCTACCTTATCATTAGTGCACTTTGTTAGCTGCTGCACTTTAAATTTGTAACTTAATTACAATGAAAATTTTGAAAACTTATACACATGAGCGGAGTCAGAAAATTGGCCAGCTAAAGGGCATTAGTTATATAATTTAAGATTTTTAAAGGGTATCTTTATTTAAATGAAAAAAAAGCCATAAATTTTCAAAAAAAAAAGTTGCTTTTTGTGGGACCGTATGGGTAATTGCTCATGCTTGAATCTGCCTCCGACCCTGCTACACATTTTATCAATGATTGCGGTTGTAAGTGGGATTATGGCCGGAGGAGATCCCATGAGGTTTTCTTATACGGTTCGATGAACTGCCTCGAGTCTGGCATTCTGCAACGAATTAGGGCATTTTTGCAAAGGGTGAGTGTTGCAGGGTTTTCCAAGCAAACCCCAAGCCTAAACTTGGATTGCATGTTCCCCATATTCCATACAAGCCTTAACTTCCATTTCACCCAAAAAATATTGAAGTATTGGCTTTGTTATGCGGCCAATGGCTCCAGTGGATAAAACCCCACAGGCATTGAGGTGTTCGGCAGATGAGGGCTCCCGTAGAATGCCAGCCTGAAATTTGTGCGAGAAGAAACCAACACACAGATGTTTCAACAGGAATATTGAGGGACTTCAAGTTAAAAAGGCAGGGGCAGAGGCAGGATTTTTTTATTTGCGAGCAAGATGAAAATAATTTTGTTGAAATTTTTTCACGTGGGCCAACTGCATTTGATAAAAGTTTTCCAGCAGCTAAATTAGAGTTCCTTAAAATTTTAGATGGCAAAATTTTATTTTCTAAAATTTTTCCTTTGCTTTTGACAGTTCATGTAAGCTAGAGTTGAAGAAGACAACTAAAAGTGATGGAACACCGTAGCTGATCACGTTAGGGATACTTCATGAATAGGATTCAACTGGAAACCGAATACCTGTACCTTTAATAAAAATTAATTGCGAGTGATAGAGCTCAACCACTTCCCCTATTAACCTTTCCATGTCGTTTTCTGTATATATTTCTTGTTTGGCTTATAGACCTCAGCCTGGTCAAAAAATTTGATTCACCACAATACAAAGATTAAAACAAAAGCTTAGGCATTCCTTTTCTCCAAGCACATGCAGACCTTCGAATGTGAAGTTAAAAAGAATCCAAGTCCTTGTCATGAGTCTCGTGCATAAAGGGTGCTAACAAGGGTAGAATACAATTGATCGTCAGGAGTGACTCCTGCCGCCACCATCTCGTCATATATTCTCAAAGCATCATCTGTCTTTCCATTTCTAGACAACCCAGATATCAAGGTAGTGAAAGTAACGACGTTTGGAAGAAGATCTCTTGAACGAATTTCAGTAAATAATTTGAGTGCTTCATCCATTTTATCTTGCGTACAGTTCGCATGTATCCACGTTGTGTATGTATAAACATCACTTTTCAGTTCCTTTGATTCCATTTCCTCCCAAAGCTTATAGGCAACCCCCATCTTCCCTTTCTTGCAATGTCCATCAATCAAAGCATTGTAAGTGCAGACAGTAGGCCTGATACTGTTCCTGCCCATCTCACGAAAGACTCTCATGGCCTCATCTAGATTCCCTTCTTTGCAGTGAATGTCCACCAAAGTAGTATAGCTCACAGCGTTTGGAGAAACCCCTTTGTCAACCATAGCATAGAACAGCCTCTTGGCCTCCTCAAACCTGTCCAACTTTCCTAACCCACTGATAATTGTACTATATGTATAAACATCCAGTTTGATTCCTTTCTTTTCCATGGTCGCCATCAAGTTGAAGGCCTCATCAATATCTCCTGCCTTGCAATACCCAGCAATCATCGTGTGGAGTATAATCTGATTGTAATCAATTCCCTTTTTTTGCATCTCACTGAGAACTGTTGATGCAGCCTTCATCTGTCCCAATTTACACAAACCATTGATCAGTGCCCCATAGGTATGAGCATTTGGTGTCAATCCTGCATCTATGCTTTCATCAAGCAGAGCAAATGCCCTCTTTATGTTGCCACACTTGCAATTTCCATGGACCATTGAAGTATAGACATAGACATCCCCAACCATCCCCCTTTTCTTCATGTCGTCAAACAATTCCTCAGCTTTATCTATCTTGCCTGAATTGCACAATGCATTGATCAGAATGGTATAAGTTGCGACATTCCTTTCGACGCCAGAGTTGTCTACCACTGAATCCAGGACCTCGAAGGCCCTATCAATATCTCCATTCTTGCAATGAGCCTCCACTAACGAGTTATAAGAGAAGATATTGGGCTTGAACCCTCTAGCACTCATGCCATCCAAAAACTCAATAGCTTTCTTTATCTCGCCTTTCGAGCAGAGCCCATCAACAATGATGACCATATAATGGGGCGTCGCCTCCAGCCCCGAGTCCAGCACCGACTGCAAAAACTCCAAAGCCGTCTCCATCTCGCCAGACGCTCTCAAGGCCATAAGAAAGGCCTTGCAGGACCAAGCATCTATCTTCCAACCCTGCTTTTTCATATAAACAAACGCTTGGTGGGCATGCTCCATCATCTTTGCTCTCGAATAAATCCCAAACAGGAGCAAGACAAACTTACGCAGAACCTCAGAATCGGCGGGTAAGTCATCCATGTGAGACTCTACTACCGAAAACGGACAGCCAATATCATTGGCGAGAGATGTCAAGAGGCCCTTTGCAACAGAAGAACGGTCATTCTCCTTGAGCAACCTGCAGGCGAGAATGCAGTAGACGCCGGGGCGATGTCCCAGAGTTGGCTTGTGATCGTTCAACCAGTTGAAGAAGGACAAGAGAGAGTCGGATCTAAGCTTGGTATCGGAGAAGACGAGGTGGGTGATGCGGGGATTGAGTCTGGACACCAGAATGGAGGGGGACAGCGGGCCACAGCCATACCTTGCGATTGTCTCTGAAATTAACCCGGCGAGTTCGTGCGACGGAGACGGCGGCGATGATGATGGGAGAGAAGGGGAGGGAGATGAGGAAATAATGGATTTTGCGCTTCTGATGAGCGCCAAAGGCTTCTTCTTGCGCATCGTGGCTCCAGTCTCGCATCTGTGCCGGCACAGCTCGTCCGAGCGATGATTCCTCCCTCGACAAAGCACAATAAATAATTTTACTAGCTCCTTACAAATTGAAAGTAATAGTCGCAAACTGATACTCCTGCATTGGATCGTACGCGTGTTGTACAAAAAAAAAAAAAAAGAAAAAAAAAATCGAAGGAACCTGTTTGATCCAGCAATTCGACCAAATCTATTATAATACGGCAAAAATATTATCTTAATATATTTTAAAATAAAGAAAATACATATAAATAATTTCGAGAATATTTAAAAATAAAAAGTGAAAATTTTCTCAACATAAAGAATGGTATGTTAGAATAAAAATATAGACACTTGAATAAAAAGGTGCTGCACGCACCTGACTCAAACTTTCTAGTATGTTTTTGCTTGAGTATATGTCTATTACTACATATACTTGATCAGTACTATCCCTCCTTTATTGCAAGGAGCGAAAAACAAACACCTTTCACAAAAATTCAGTGGAAAACCATCTTTTAATCATCTTCATTTGTTCGGTTGTCTTTGTCATGCAACTAATTCGGTTCTTATCGTAAATAACCTAAGTTTGATCCAAGAGCCAAAAGGCATATTTGTGTGGCTAATTTTATAGGGCAAAAGGGTTATAGACTTTATGATATCTAAATAAAACAAATCTTGATTGGCCACTATGTTGCTTTTCGTAAAGAGATCTTTCTTTTCAAACATCAAAGAACGAGATCAAGGTGTTGTCATACCCTTCCCAACAAAGTCAAATGATCTAAGCAACAATACATGACCAAGTTTTAGTCCTTGAAGAGTGTGTTTGTTTCATTGCAGATATGCTAGGATCTCATATTCATGGATTTAAGGTCAAACTCCTTCCTTCCCCAATCCAACTTGAAATCCACGGTTTTTTCATGTAACTGGATTCAAAATCCATGTTACCGAGTTGATCTTCCAAAACATACCTTTCAATGCAGCTTCAGATCTCAACTATCAAACACTACCTAAAAGAATCACCAAATGACATCTTTCAAGGCTTGGAAACCGCATCTCCTCAATCAAGACCAAATGAGCGTGAGACCACAAAAAGTACTCATATTGAACCAAGATGTTCTACAATAACCCACAAACCAATTTAATGTTTGGAGATTGTTATCCTTACTCTTGATGTCACCCTCATCAATCTCGTATTTAAAGAATTTCCAAGCATATACATTATCCCATTTTTTATCCTTTTAAAATCTGTTGCTTAATAACAAGCTGATCTTTTGCATGTAACTGGATTTAAGATCCTTTTAAGCACATATGTATAACACACATTTGTAGATAGAGATACCTAAGAAGAAGTCAATATGATTATACCGCCCTGGTATGAAAAACAAAAACCTCTATGGGTTGGTAGTTTGTGAGCGGTGAAGCCACCCTCCCTTTTCCTTGCTCCGCCCTAGGGTCCAGAGGTGCTTCGGGACCTAGGTATAGCTTTACAGTATACCCTTCAACTCAAGTGTCATACATGCCACTATTTGTAGTTTAGAGGAGTAGTGCCCATATGAATTAAACCAAGGACGCATCATCAGTGCCACACTCAGGCCGACCAGCTACATTACGCTCCTTAGCTTTAGGTTAATCCAAGCACTATAGAACTGGTTTGCAAAATTTGTCTGGATCCATTATAAAACTGGGATTTGTTCAACCCAAAAGTAATTACTCATTGTTCACATACTTTCATCATCACATATTTATGACAGTACTTGTCTATGTTGACATGATCACATATTGCAAATCATAAAGAATCCATTGACAAACTAAATGTTCATCCATCATGACATTATTTCCATATGGCCGACCTTGGACTGCTGAAATAATTTTATGCATAGGGGTGGCTTAAAAGGCCATAAATTAGTTTGGATTGTTCTGATTCACACCCATTGAATTCCTCAAGGAACGATGCGATGGTCTCAATGACTGTGATGGTATATATACGATTGAAAGATCCAACTGCATATCATTGATTCATAACAAGATTGACCTATTTATCTATGCAAGTCAGTTAATCTGCTAATTAAGTTGATCCTTATGGCTAAAGTCCTAATTTAATTTGCTAATTTACCCTTTTTCATGTCTAATTGGCTTCATTTGGATAACGGAAGCATGCATGGATGTCGAGTGAATCACAAAGGGAAGGAGAACTCATATACACTTCGGGGGCATTTAGATGACCCTCTAACCCAGTTTTGTAAAAATTAGGTTTTATAAAAACCAACTTTTTTTTAATGAGTTTAGGCACTTGGTTCTTTTTTTTTTGTGACACTTTCAAGACCTGGTTTTTTGAATAACTTAAAGGAGTTTTCATTTCTTTTTACAAAACCAGGTTTTGTTACCAGTTTTGATAGCATCCATATACTCCAAAACCTGGTTTTAAAGTGTCACCTGAACACTTTTTAAAGTGTCACCCCAACACTCCAAAACCTGGCTTTGAAGTGTCCACAAACAACCCCTTGAAAAGGAAATCTCTCAAGAAGTTTAGAAATTGCATACGCTATGCTAATAAGGAGGTCGCACTTAATTAAGGGAATGGCAGTGGCGATTTTGGCCGGGCTTGTAGCCTAGATGCACAAATGTGTGTAAGGGCAGGGGGGGGGGGGAGGCGCCTAGGCCTTGGGCCCTTCCCAGCTAACTGAAAAAAAAAAATTATTAAAAAAATTAAAAAGTTTAGTTGTTTAAGGTATTTTTTGTATTCTGATTTAGTTTGGCCCTATCTAGATAAGTTCGTTGGACCGTTTGACTTGCTTCTGAAAAAAAATCCTGGCTCTGCCCTAAATGTGTGGCATGTCAATGTACATATAAAGGGATGAACACCAGCCGAGTTTGTGTTGAGTTGGAACTCTAGTTGAGTGCCTAAAGCTCAAGTTTATTAATTCAAGCTCTGGTCATCTCAAGCCTAAGATGGCTCGAACTCAGCTTTCTTAAGCTTGACCTGAGATTTGCTTAAGCTTAGCTGATCCGTTTATATAAAAAAAAAAAAAAAGAACTGTTAAGATGGCGGAAACAACAGGTTAAAATTATGAATTCGTCTCCCTTGCTAGATGCGGGTGTAGCCGCAGTCCAGCTGCCTTTTTTTTTTTTTTTTTTTGGTGGGTGTCAGTATAATAGAATGCCTTTTATATATTTAATCTCCATGGGTTTAATCAAGCCGAGCCGGGCTTGGCTCTTTTTGTAAACGAGTCCTTTTTTAAACCTGAACTTGACTCCTTGAGTTGAGCTTGAGTGGAGTTTTACCGGCTAAGTTCGATTTGAGCCTGAGTTTCGCTCGAGCTCGTTGAACATCCTTGCATGTACATACATTGATGTGTTTGTGTCCATTTCCTAGTAAATGTGTCGAGGGTGCCGGAATCAATATGAATTTGCCGCTTCAAATTGAATTGGTAGCATGTCGATTAGATTTGGTGGCCGATTCAAAAGCGCCATATCTTATTTTCACCTATTTTACAAATAATTTAAAGATTTGTCTCTTTTTTAGTTAAGCTGATATGTTTTTGCTTTATTTTTTTGTAATATATATATATATATATATTGATATGCTTTTTCATCAGGGGATGGTTTTTAACAAATTGGCACTGTCACGTATAAATGTGGGATCAGATGTCGTTTTTAAACATTGAAACCATGCGATGCTGACTGATGCCATCAATTATATAAATGTGTAATGCACTTAGAGGCACGGCACACATTTATAATTGACAATGTCATCCTTGGATTTGATCAGGTCTGACTCCCCTATGCGTTTTTAACACTTAATTTAAAATGTGGATCTCAGCTATCGTTGATTTAAGATCCTCTCGTAAAGCCTTAAGGGAAAAAAATAATGAGACGACATTTAAGATCAATTCCCTCAACCTCCACCCCTTTTTTTGGCTTTTGAATATTATGCAAGTCTTATTGGATTGTTTGAAGTGGAGGTGGCAAAGGCCTGTCCTAATTAAAGTGGAGGAAATTGGTGCATAAGATGCTTGCAGTTCTTCCATATCATACTTTTTTCAATGAGAAACTGATCAACATACCCACCGTCTCATGCTTCAGGTAATGTGGAAGTTCTGTTGCTGCAGATAGTACCTTCTCCAGTGTGTCACATACAAATGCTCTAGCTGTCTTACAACTAAAAGTTTTACAAATGTGAGACATTAAGCTTGGAATCAAGAGTAATGTATTCCAACTGTTGAAGTTAAATAGATTGAAATTATGTAATTTTCTTTCTTGAATCCTTTACTACCAAATAATTGTTGGACATTGCAGGCATTCGCATATAAAGCTTTAATTTTCTTGAATTCTCTCACACATGTACAAATGAACAGCTGATTGATACTGCAGTCCTTCAATTGTTTTGGAAGCGGCAAATTGCTGTAGATACTATTCCATCTGCATACGCCTAGCTGTTACTATTTACCGAATGGAAAATGAAACTAAGATGCTTCTGTCCTCTTCGTGCTATGACATCTTGTCATGACATTTCAAAATGCATCACTCTATTAGCCCCCTTTTTTTTACAGTGAAATTCTTCGACTTACAATGAAAGACTATGGGTCTTATTTTGCTTAGTTGTATCTTATGCAGGCAGCTTGTCCGTTCATGGATCATTTTCACCAGAAAATGGTGCAGTAAGTCGTGCGCGTTAATGTTTTAGAGTTAACCTTTGTTCTTATTACCGCAATTTCAGGATTATGCAGTTAAAGCTCATGAAGATGTAGCTGCAGATGTCTCTGACTCGCCATTGCTTTGTTTTTGTCTGCATGGTTGCGAAAGATATCGTGTTTGACATTTTTATTTCTTTATCCAGTCGTCTACACTAGTCATTTGGTAGTCATCCATGAAATTGTGCACCGGGTTAATTTCTGGGAGAAAATGCTTAAAAGTGCCATATGGCCAGTCGGTGGACAGCTGAACTAAGAACCACACACACACCTTCCATAGTGTGATTTATTAAATACACATTATTAAATACATACATAAATGAGTTGGACTTTGTCTTTTTCTGGAACCTTATACACCTTTTTTTTTTTTTTTACATCTGGAGCAGTTAAAGTTAAACACCATGGTTGAACATTGAGGGATGGCCGTGTTTGGCGGTGGGCAAGTGAATGCGAATTGAGATATCTGTGTGTGACTACTGCAGCAAGAAGAGCACTTCAACTGGGTCTTGATAACCGAGGCAACCTGGTGCTCGGGCAGCTCATCATCAACTTAAGCTTTGAATCACTTGGAGAATTCATACTGCACGACACTTCAGAAGCAGAGGAATCCCGACCTTCCTTTAGCACCATTCTGCACCTGCACTCGATTCAGCGTGCTGAAGGATCGATGAACAACTCTGACTTCCGACCAGCCCTCAGCCGGTCCAGATGTTGAAGATGAGACAACGGAGATGAAGAATCCACCTTAAGTCCGGCCAGTACTGGCCTTACGTTTTGCACAGAATTTGATGATGCTCTAATGAACAACCTCCTGTGGGATCACATTTTCTTCTCCCTGTTCGATCTTAATCTCCTGTGTGTGCAACAATGAACTTGAAATTCATTCCCTTTTTCAGCAAATCCCCGACAAAGCAGGGCAAAATAGTCCACTCAAATGGCTTCTTCAATCTCCATGATTTACCTACCAACTTTAATCACGATTTTTCAACATTATGAGGAACAAGAGAGTTCCCAGGTCAGCACTCATCGTGAAATCAATCCCTTTCTGCTCTTCTTCATATTTTGCAAAACTGTTGAGCATAATGTAGAAAAAACAAATGAATCCGATCCTAGTTGGGAGCCGTGAAACCTTTTGATGCTTTCAACTCAAGCTCTCATTTGACGGTTTTCATGAAAAATGTGAAATTTGAAAAGAAAAATCGTGCAAAATTTCCCTCAAAATACAAATCTTCCCTAGAAGAAAAGACAGCAGCAGGAACTGACCAGAAAGCAACCTCCATGGTTTCTTGCTCTGGCCAAAACCAAAACCTCTCCCATCAGGCGTATGCTCCGGCGCCATGCTATGTAAGGGAGCTGGAAAGGTGAGGAAAGATAGAGAAGACACGACCAAGATGAGGGAACACATCACAGCAGTCCTTCTGCTGTTCATCCTCATATTCTCTGTGGCCGTCATCAACTCCTACACCAGTGGTAAAACCTCCTCTGTTCTCACCTTCCTTCTTTCCCCTGCCACTTCCTCTGCCAGCGGCTTTCTCAAGTCTGCATCAGATGCTCCAGCAAGAGTAGGAATACAAATTCTGTTTAATGACATATACTTTTCTCTTCGTTGATTCGACTACCCATCAATTTGACTGCTCGATCTGTGTTTGTGTGTGTATGTGCAGAGGAAGTGGAGGAGCGATGGAAAGAAGGGCACGTGGGAGAAGATGGAGGAAGGTCTGGCGAGGTCGAGGGCGTCCATCAGGAGGGCTATCCAGGAGACAAACTCACCTCTCGGAAGCGGCAGAGTTACATCCCCAGCGGCTCCATCTACGACAATCCCTACGCTTTCCATCAGTAATGTGTAAGATCATTTGGTGGGCCGACATATGTCTATGAGGAATTTCAGACATTATGGCTGTCTTAACGTAAATATCCGCTTAAGTGATTGCATTTTGGAATATTACGTCATTTTATATGGTATGGGGTAATTTTGAAATGTATAGATACCAGTACGGAATTACGGACTCTTTGATGGGTGGAATCCGTAATTGTCCTTATTATAAAATGGTAGTGGTCCCTGGGGTCGTGCAAGGGTTGCCTGAAACATTGGTTTCTAGGGTTTTCCTCTTCCCCATCTGAGAGAGACCTCAAGCGCGCCGCACGTACCCTGGAAGACCCTGCTGCGATCTTCTCGTGCACCAGATCAGATGGATTCAGGTACGCTTCCGCTTCAGTTTAAGGTTTCGTTTATTTCAATGATTTAGCATGAGCATGATCCTGTTTTTAGGGTATATACGTTTGGTTTTGTATATGTGTTATGGGGAGAAATCCCAACATTTGGTATCAAAGTCTATGCTAATTGTTGAATCGTTGATCTTTTGGATGATTTTTGTGCGTTCTTCCCGTTCGGATGTTCCTCATTTGGTTCTTCGGCTACAAGTTTTTCAAAAAAAAAAAAAAAAAAAAATTGGAAAGGGGGCGACGGCCTCCATCGCGTGGGCTGGGCGATGGAAGCCGTCGGCTTCCGTTGCAACCGGAGAAAGGGAGAGAAGGGAGGGGTGCAACGGCTGGAGTCAGGCGTTCTGGCGGGTAGGAGGGCTGCGACGGCCGGTTTGGCCGGTTCGGGCGACGACCAGCCGCCTTCCGTGCGCCCTACCTTCGTTTTTGTTTTGAAGGATCGCACTGTAAGGGACGACGGCAACAAAAAAAAAAAAAAACGTCGCCAGCCTCCGTCCGGCCAAGTCCAGCCACGCCGGGGGGGTTCACCGTCGCCGGACGGCGCCGTATGACCCACCGGTGCCCACCTCAGTCTGTCGGTGGCTTTTTCGCCGCCGCTTCAGCCACCTAAATTCAGAAAAAGGGGCAGATCTGAAAATGGGTCGAATACCAGTCGGTTCGGTCGGTTTCCGTTGGGTGTCGACCTGCCATCGTGGCAGCCGACGTCCGGCGACGCTGGCGGCACCCGCCGGCGGCCACCCACGGTGTTGGGTGGCCTGCTGGTGGAGCTTCACCGCCCCCCCGCGCGGTCGGGCGGGCGGGCGGACCGGGTCGGTTCTCGACAGACCCGATCCGGATCCATCGTGATTTAAAAAAAAAAAAAAAATTTTGCCGCCGCTCGCTCGAGCGCGTTTATGTTAATTTTTTGGACCGGGTCGGGTCTCGTCGGACCCGACCCGTATCCATTTGGTTTAAGTTATGTAAATCGGTTCATTTTTAAACCGGTTTTGGAAAAGACTCGAACCGGTTCATTCGGTTTCAGACCGTTTCAATACGATTCAGAACCGATTCGGTCCGATTCAGACCGGTTCGGACCTTCTAGGGACCGGTTCAGACCTTTTAAACTCGATTCAGACCATTTTGGGACCGGTTCATTCAGTTTTAGAACCGATTCAGGGCTTTCAGAATCAGTTCATTCAGTTTTGGAACCGATTCTAGCATTTCAGAACCGATTAAGTTGATTTTCGAACCGATTCGGGCATTTTCAGACCGGTTCACTTGATATTTAGACCGATTCAGGGCTTTTGAGACCGATTCATTGAGTTCTGGAACCGTTTTTGGGCCAATTTTAACCGGTTCAGTGGGTTTTAGAACCGATACGGTCTATTTTTAACCGGTACGTCCAATTTTTTGACTGGTTCAGCCCTATGTAGGGGTATGTGGGTGTTCTAATGTGGTTTAAGAACGATACGGGCCATTTTAAGGCCGATTCAGTAGTTCTTGACCCTCTTAAGCACGATTATGATACCGGTTTATAAATTTTGGACTCTTTTGGGCCCATTTCATTGAATCATTTTGGTTTTGGATTTAATGTAGGGCATACGTGTATGTAATTTGGTTTATGCATCAAGTTTTGGATTCATGTAAGGCAATTTTGTATATGTCACATCATTGAATCATTTGGTTTTAGATTCAATAAATGACAATTTTATATGTAAATTTTTTTTAATTCATGTATCATGTTTTGCATGTTATTAAAATTGTGTATGTGCTTTAGATGAATGTTTGGATTATGAATTTGATCTTTGGCCATGTCTGTTGTTTCAAATGAGTAAGTTTGTATTTTATGTCGCCAAAGTGACCTCTGTTGTACGAATTTGCTTGTTTTAAACATTAGATGATAGTATACTTGATCCATGCAGACAATGATCAGCCCAAAGGAGGATTGTTGTTTGGTCAGGTTTAAATATACAGGGCAATGAATATGTGATAATTTTTCAGGTTTCCATGTGAATAGCGAGTCAATCCAAAGATAGGTTCGTTGTTTGACAGGGTTAATTATCTATATTCATTGTTGACCAAGAATACCACTTGCAGTTAGTATTTCAATCCAAAAATTGGATATTAATGTTGCACCGGTACCTTGTGATGGGATTCAGGCCATTGTATTTAAATTCATTTATATTTGTTATTTCATCTTTGTACATGTATTGATTGTTAGCATGTTTGGTATTTTTGGTTTGTTCTTTGTATAGTGAATTCTACTTTCATGATATTTGCAAATTTGAGTACTATTACTGAGTTAAATGATTCGATTTTTTCAAGCAAGAAAAGAAAGACTGTTAATGAAGTTGCAGTTGACCAATCATCCGTTAAGAAACATAAGAAGCATAAGGAAGGCCTATCAGGCTGCTTCTTTTGCAAGGGTGAAGGTCATCTAAAGGGGGATTGTACTAAGTATCACGCATGACGTGAAATAAATGGTACACTTTTCACTTTCGTTTGTTCTTAGGATAATTTAACTTCAGTGCCCAGAAACACTTCGTGGGTAGATTCGGTGTTACTACTCACATAGTGTCTATGCAAGGCTGCCTAAATTGTCGAACGCCAAATGATGCTGAAAGATTCATCTATGTGGGCGATGGCAAGAAGGCGAAGGTTGAAGCCATAGCAGATTTTTGGTTATTGTTAAAGACTGGTTGCTATTTGAATTTGACAGAAACTTATGTGGTACCGTCTTTTAAATGGAATTTGGTTCATATTTCCTCATTGAACAAGTTTGGTTATTATTGTTCATTTGGAGGAAGTAAATTTAAGTTGTTTCTGTACTCAAATTTGATTGTCACTGGTTCTTTGTCTAGTAGCGATAACCTTTATTTGCTTGATATGGTTGCTTCATATAATGAAATCTTGCATGTTACGTCTAGTGGTACTAAAAGTAAAATTAGCAAATTAGAATTCTATTATGTTGTGGCATTGGCGCTTATGACATATCTCTGAAAATAGAATATAAAGCCTTATGTCAAAAGGAATTCTTGAGTCCCTTGATTTTGCAGACTTTAATGTTTGCATTGAATGTATAAAGGGAAAATGAACAAACATTAAGAGGTTATAAGTTTTATAATCCATTCAGTAAGTCTTTCTTTAAAAGGGAAATGCTCATTTCTTTGAGGATATTGAGTTTAGAGAGGTGATCAGGTTAGAAGCATTACCTTTGAAGAGGGACCTGAGTCCACTCTATTCAGAAGAAGACAATGATGTCGATCTTCATACTGAAGAACAAACTCAACAACCTCAAGAAAATCAAGTAGAGGTGCCACTGAGGAGATCCACTAGATAGAGGAGAAATACAATTTCAAATGATTTTGTTTATCTCCAAGAACATAATCTTGATATGGGCTTAATGGAGGATGATCCTGTTAGCCTCCAGCAAGCAATAAAGAGTTCTAAATCTCTTGAGTGGATGGATGCCATGAATGAGGAAATAAAGTCCATGATAGATAATGACGTATGGGAAGTTGTTCCCTTGCCTGAAGGTGTGAAACTCATTGGTTGTAAATGGATATTTAAAACCAATGGGTTTCATTAGGTAACATCGAAAGGTATGAGACACGTCTTGTCGTTAAGGGCTTTACTCAAAAGGAATGCATTGATTATACAGAGACTTTCTCTCAAGTTTCGTCGAAAGACTCTTTCAGGACCATAATGGCACTTGTGGCTCATTTTGACTTAGAGCTGCATCAGATGGATGTTAAGACAACGTTTCTAAATGGAGACATCGATGAAACGGTATATATGGTGCAACCAGAAAACTTTGCTTTAGGTGATGCAAAGAAAATGGTCTGCAAACTCAAGAAATCTATCTATGAGCTAAAGCAAGATTCCTATCAGTGGTATTACAAGTTTCATCAAGTTATAGTTTCATTTGGTTTCGAAACTAATATGGTTGATGAATGTGAATACCAAAACTTTAGTGGGGCAAATTTGTCATCAAAGTTTGACATGAAGGATCTTGGTTGTGCATTTTTTGTATTAGGAATCCAAATATTTCTAGATCGTTCTCGGGGTATTCTTGGATTATCACAAAAGACCTACATTGATAAGGTGCTTCAACGATACGGCATGAAGGATTGTAAACCAGGAGATACTCCAGTTGCTAAAGGAGACAAGTTTAGTCTCAAACAGTGCCCTAAAAGTGAAATCGAATATAAAGAAATGGAAATGATTCCCTATTTGTCTGTTGTGGGAAGCCTTATGTATGTTCAGGTTTGTACTCATTTGGATATTGCATTTATCATTGGAATGTTAGGCAGATACTTAAGTGATCCTGGTACGGATCATTAGAAAGCAACCAAAAGGGTATTGAAGTACTTACAAAGAACAAAAGGGTTTTATGTTCACATACAGGAAGTCAGACCAGTGGGAGATCATTGGGTATTCAGATTATAACTTTGCTAGGTGCCAAGATAATGGCATCCAATCAGGTTTTGTGATTGCAGAATTTTTTGTCATGAGGCTGCGCATTATGTACGATTTAGAAAAACCACTAAGGTTGTTGTGTGACAATAATTCAGCAGTCATGTACTCTTATAACAGCCACAGTTTGTCAAAGTCGAAGCACATGGACATTAAGTTTTTGGGCTGTTAAAGAGGGGATACAGAATGGTCAGGTGTCTTTAGAGCATATTGGGACAAACTCTATGATTTGCAGATCCGCTTGCCAAGGGTTTAACACATAAGGTCTTTCACGAACATGCTGTTCGTATGGGGTGTTATCCTTGGATGATGTGCTGGTTTAGTGGGAGTTTGTATTTTGTTTGCTCTTATGTATGGACACATATTCAGTTTTCTGCAGAATAAAGTTTAAAGTTCTTTGGTTCCATTCTGTGTTTATGTTTTGATCTCCATAAGGTTTTAAAGTTGAACCAGTTGAGAATAGACATGTTGTAATCACATTACATGTAATTCTCATGTTATACATCTATATTAGATCTATGTCATTGGTTATGTTAACATTTGTGATCATTGAAGGTTTAGCTAATTTTGATATAGCGAAAGCCGCTTTGGTTCTGTGTTGATATGATCATGGACGAAATTGGTGAAATAACGTTTAATAAGATAACAGTTATGAGCTCTTAAGGTTTTGTGTAATGTCTGAATGTATTAAGACATATTTGGCCCAAGTGGGAGATTGTAAGATCATTTGGTGGGCCGACATATGTCTATGAGGAATTTCAGACATTATGACTCTCTTAACGTAAATATCCGCTTAAGTGATTGCATTTTGGAATATTACGTCATTTTACATGATATGGGGTAAGTTTGAAATGTATAGATACCAGTACGGAATTACGGACTCTTTGATTGATGGAATCCGTAATTGTCCTTATTATAAAATGGTAGTGGTCCCTGGGGTCGTGCAAGGGCTGCCTGAAACATTGGTTTCTAGGGTTTTCCTCTTCCCCATCTGAGAGAGACCTCAAGCGCGCCGCACGTACCCTGGAAGACCCTGCTGCGATCTTCCCGTGCACCAGATCAGATGGATTTAGGTACACTTCCACTTCAGTTTAAGGTTTCGTTTATTTCAATGATTTAGCATGAGCATGATCCTGTTTTTAGGGTATATACGTTTTGTTTTGTATATGCGTTATGGGGAGAAATCCCAACATAATGAACTTGTTTCGATTTGGAAAATTTAATGTCCTATGGAAACGAATGCTAAACATGACGCATGAGGCTGGTTGGAGCACCTCATTAGTCAGTTGTTAGTTCGATTACCTATGATGTTATTTCTTTGGAATGCAAAGCTTAGTTGATAGGTGTTTTGACCAAGTCCTAAAACAGTCTTAAACTTCAGAAAAAGGGAGAAAAAAAGGTAGGGACGGCAAAACTAGAATTTTTTGATGAGAGGGTAAAGTTTTAAATTTTGATTAGGGCTGAAATATTATTTTTAAAAATTTACATATAAAGCAATAAATTTTTTTAAAACTTATATATATATATATATATATATATATATACACACACACACAAAATCTGATAGACCAAAGCCCCTTCATTTTCTGTGCGAGGTACGGAGCTGCTGTCAGACTTGAATGGCTTTATTGTACATCATTCAACTTAGGTATCATACATGCAATTGTTTGAAATCCAGAGGAGTAACATTCACATTTTGCAGTCAATCATGACTTCTATGTGACTGCCACGAGTATTCTCCTCGTTTTTTTCTTTAGCATTCAATACAAAAAGCAGAAATTGTAGTCAATGACATTGTTGTGATCTATGTAAGTGAGGCAGCTGCTTTATAAATGAAAGGTTCGATTCAAAGCCAGCACAGAATCAAACCCCTAACCGGATACTCTAATTACTTGCAGGATCTACGTAGAGATGGAGAAGAGATTGATGACATGGATCTACAAAGAAGGTGAACCTCCTATGTTCCATGAAGGCCCATGTGGTAATATATATTCAATAGCAGGCCATTTCATCAGTGAGATGGATGAGAATGGACCTTTTGTCACTAGGAACCCCGAAGAAGCCTTGGTCTACTTCCTTCCCTTCAGTGTAGTCAGAATGGTCGGTTTCGTTTATGAAAAGGGCTCGCTTGATCGGCAATTCCTATGAGACATTACTAGCGACTACATCCAGGCCATATCGGCCAAGTTCCCATATTGGAATCGGACCCATGGTGCAGGCCATTTCATGCTCTCTTCCATTACTGGGTATCAAGAAGATCCATCTTTTACTTTTTTTGTATTGAATTCGAATCCACATGATTAAGGGTAAGAGATGCATGGTTATGTGGTTTGCATGTTTTCATTAACACACAACAATAGAATTAGGGTATGTTTGTTTCACCATGGATTTGAGATCCCTAGTGATATGAGACCTCGGAGATCATCGACAGATCCATGGATTTAATGCCAGACACCCTTCATTCCGCCTTAAACCTTGGTTTTTTTATATATAATATGTATTCAAAATGAATTCTATAAATTGAGGATCTTACAATGCACATTTCTTAATGTAGAGATACAAGGTTTTCAAACACTATATGGATCTTATATTCAAGGGGATATGAAATCCATGACACCTGAAATCCACAGTTTTATCAAGCTGTGGATTTCTGCATCCATCCCACCATGGATCTCAAATCAATGCTACTGTATGAAAAAAACATAGATTTAAGATCCAATTTGTTGGGTTTTTTTTTTTTTTTTTTTTGGGGGGGAGGGGGGTGGGGGGATGGAGGAAGGGATATATGTAATCCAAAGTTTTATGGGCGTGCACCTCAATGTGGATCCCAAATCCATGCTTCTATAGTGTAAAAAGCATGGATTTGAGATCTAGTTTGTTTGTTGGGGGGAGGGGGGTTTCAAAACTGCAGATCTTGTATTGGTGATAATCAAACACGACCTTAGGGACTTATGAAGCAACTCTAATGTTAACAAAGACAATATTGTGTCACTATCAATGGCAGAGCCAGAAGTTTTTTCATTTCGAACAATGAGAATAAAATTTCCAGGCAAGAAAACTTTAGACAAATATTCACTATAAGAAAAGGACTGATTCAGTGTCGTGATAAATGTGTTAGGAATGAGATTTGTTGACACTACATCAGTGTAGTTAGGAGACAAAAAGAAATGAAATGAAGTGACTTAGAAAGTAGCATGAGCAACGCATTGAATTTAGTGACGATCCAACGAAGTCAGTGATGCAAGAGTGCGCTACTAAGGCAACTAGTTCATGTCAATTTTAACTTGATTAATTTGCCTTCCACGTTTCTGCCAACATTTTGAAGGCACTCCTCCCTTGAACTTCAGGCACCGTACGCTACAATAGACCAACCTGTGTTCAAGAATTTGATCAGAGTTCTGTGCAAATGCCAACTCCTCCGAAGGTTTCGTCCCAACAAGGGATGTTCCTGTCCGAGAATTCAACATGGGCATAAGCTTCCGGTTCCTGTTGTCGATCCATCACCACTTTCTGCAAAAACCATGCTGGCATTCTTTGCCGGAGGCAACGATGGGCATTGTAAGAAAAATTCTCTTCAAAGAATGGAAAGGCAAGGACCCAGAGCTTCAGATCTTGGAATACTTACCAAAAGGCTTAAACTACAGAGAGTTCTTGATGAAGACCAAGTATTGCCTCTGCCCAAGTGGGTATGAAGCCACCAGCCCCAGAATCACAGAGTCAATACTTGCCGGCTGCATTCCGGTGCCGATCTCCGACAGCTACGTGCTCCCCTTCAGCGATGTGCTCGACTGGACTCAGTTCTCCGTCCCCATTCCATTCTCAAGGATACCTGAAATAAGGAGATTCTCAGCGGCATTCCGGAGAGCACATACTTGAAGTTGCAGGCGAATATGTTGAAGGTTCAAAGGCACTTTGCTGTCAATTGCCCTGCTAAGAGGTTTGATGTCATGCATATGTTGTTGCACTCAATATGGCTCAGAAGACTTAATTTGGGACTCGAGGATGTCTAATGTTCATCTTCATTCCTGTTATGTATTCTTGCATTCCAATTATATATGTGCAGTTTCAATTATATTCTGTTTAGCATGGTGCCATCTTGCCTCAACCAAGTAAGCACAGTTCCAATTATATTCGGTTTAGCACGGTACATATATACCCGTCATTATTTTTCCTTAAACTTTATTAATCTTCATGTTTTACATTGTGGAAATCAACACAAAAATGAGTTTTATAAGGTTAAAAGGATGATATTGACTACTAAGATCTTATTTCTGCATTGTAATGTCATTTTACGTAGAGTTCTATTGTTTTGAGGACCAAGATTCATGTCTACATTTTGCAAGAAAAGGGTATGAAATGTTAAAAGCGGGTGTGACAAATTCAGCACACTTTTTCTAATCTATCTTTTGTAAGAGATCTTCTGGATCTCAAAAGCAATAAATTTCAGAAATCATAATAAATAACAATTTAACATTAATTTCAAACTTAAGCACATTTGAAAGTGATTATGCAAGCCGATGCATATGAACGACACGAGACGGTGTTTTCACTTTTGATACACATGAACGATGCATATGAGCTCTACTGACTCGGTGGAAGTTGGCAGGATCCGAGAGGTGGATTCGGTCCGACGAATAGCGTTTCTCGGGAAAAACTTCACCCCCAAAGCTCTGTCTCCTCGATTCCCTCTGTTCACTCAATAGCTGCCGGCAACCCAGACCACCGACGGCCACCCGCAGTGCCCGTGACAGGTGACATCTTCCTCTCGCCTTGTATGGTTTCTCTCACCAGCTCACTCCCTCTCGATCTCTTGTTTACTCAACACTTTTTTGTTTGCCTGCCACCTGCAGCCCAAATGCACCAACGGCCTCTTATTCTGACTATTTTTCCTTAATTAAGCATGACCTCAAATGGAAGGGACCCATGTAAAAACAAAACAGAGAAGTGGTGGTTATGAGTAGCTGCATTATGCCGCATACTTTCAAAAACATGTGAAACATGTCTTTACTATAATTTGCTTTTCAGCCCATTGAGTAGACATGAGAGGGGCAAAAGAAATTGAGCAAAAAACATGTGTTTTCATTTTCCTTTTGTATTATGTAATGTATACAATCAATTTTTATCGGATCAAGTCAATTTTCATGTTTACCTATGGTTTTTGCCTTTTGTGCTTGTGATTTTCTAGCTATCTATTCTTTTGTTTTGTTCATATGTCCAACGTAGCATGTTTTCTAATTGAATGACAATTGGGTAGTCTTAGTTTTTCTTTATCCAGTTCCCTAGATATTTTATCTATGGGTAACGAAGTTGATAGCGTGGAAGGACTTGGGTAGGTTTTCTTTTGCAAATCCACACCGGATTTGTGTCATTCTTTTTCTGTTCTGCCAACAGTTTCCAGAATGATCAAACTAGGTTGTGCACATACTTTTTGTAGTTGAACCATGAAGTCATAAACTACTATTCAAGTATTTGTTCATTTTCATTGGTGTTTTTTCTTTGTTGGAGATCTCTTCATTAGTTTTATCATTATTGAGCAAACAACTTGTTCAAATAGTTTTCATTTTCTATGTCATATAAATAGAAATGTTGAGATGTTTTGATGTTACCAAACGAAGTTGTAATATTTGTGAGCAGATCTACTCTTATTAGTTTGCCACAATTCAATGTGAATTGGCTGGTTGGAACTCCCCGCGAATCCCAACGGCCATTTAAGATGCAACCACAAACTTTTGTCTCTTATATTTTCTTCTTTATTCCTTTAAGGACCTCTCTCTCTTTTAGGTTTGGCAGGACCACCTCCCTTTTTTTTGTTTTTTTTTTTTTTTTTGCCTCAGTCTACTTTGGAGGGTTCCGTAAGAGATGCATGATGAAGTCCCCAGTGCCATAGTCATTGATTAATAGAGTAAATTAATAACCTGAATAAACAAAAAAGTTTCAATAAGAGGTGATTGGTTGAGGCATGCATATTAAATACATTTTTTATATGCTTATCTAAAGCCGTTACTTAAATCTAAAGCTAAAGCTATTTTGATAATCTTTATTTGATTCTTGCATTTTGGGCCACTTGAACTTTTTTTTTTTGTTTACTTGGTCAGAACTTGGGGTTAATCCAAGATGTACCTATCAGATTTGGCTCATTATTGAAACTTATGGACTTGATATGCTTTTTTTTTAATGCATGTTTGTATGTTGGATCAGGTAGAAGACACATAACTGTTCATAAATTGTTTTAACTTTGAAGGACATTAAATCCGATAAGAAAATTGAGGTAGGTAACAAAATGAAAGGGTCAGGACTTAATTTAGATGTATGATCTGAAGGCCAAACATTAATATTAATGTGAGAATAGTGGCAAAGTCATAGCTTTTTTTTTTGTAGATTTACATATTAATAAATCAATAACTTTTAGGGGATGTTCGGACTAGAAGACAAAACATGGTTTTGCTCCACAACACCGTTTCAAGAATCTTTGGATGATGTTAAAACTGGGTTTTGCTAAAGGTTGCCCTGGTTTTGGTAAGGGCCTCAAAGCCAAGTGGTTCAGACAAAACTACTTATCATCCACACATCTAGGGGGATGTCAACGGGATCGGATTTGAATCAAATATAGCCTTAAACATTTCCGCTTTTTCATATATTCATATATTTGGATTTGAATTCGGATTTGAATTCGAATAAAGAAAAGTTATATCCGAATCTGGAATCTGATTTTACAATCCGAATCCGTTTTTTATATTTATATCCTAATCCGAATCTAGAATCTGATTTTACAATCTGAATCCGTTTTTTATATTTATATCTGAATCCTAATTTTGAATCGGATGTTACAAATTTTCAAAATTTGATAGCTTTAAATACAGGATATTTGTCTAAAAATGAATCCGATCCAAATCCATATCCGAATCCAATCAAATATTTATATATATACAAATCTGAATCTAAATTCGATTGGATGCCACTTATCAAATCTGAATCCGATCCAATTTGTTAATCGGATATTAAATTTTTTTCCATATCCGATTTTTTCAGATCGTTTGGTTGGATATCCAATTCAAATCTTATATACTGACATCCCTACAAACTTCCAAAAAAATTTACAAAACTGAGCTTTTAACCAGGTTTTCATAAAAACTTAGTGTTCATCAAACCAAGTTTTTTGAAGGTGTCATCCAAATGCCGTCTCATTATTTATGTACTATTAACCCTTAAAGTTTTAAACTTAAATTTTTAGTGCTCTTTAATCATAAATGTGTAGCTTTACAACGGTGTGAGAGAAACATTAATTTTTTTCCCTTAAGGCTTTACGAGAGGATCTTAAATCAACGATAGATGAGATCCACATTTTAAATTAGGTGTTAAAAAAGCATAGGATGAAAAAGGTCAGACCTGATCAAATCCAATGATCTCTTTGACAATGATAAATGTGTGCCGTGCCTCTAAGTGCATTACACATTTATATAATTGATGGCATCAGTCAACATCGCCTGGTTTCAATGTTTAAAAACGACATCTGATCCCATATATGTGACGCTGACAATAAAAAAAAATGGACACACACACATATACATATATACATACACACACACACACACACACACACACACACACACACACACACATATATATATATATATATATATATATATATATATATATATATATATATATATATATATATATATATATATATATATATATATATATATGAGTAGCACAGAAAATCCTGTGTCTTTCTATCTCTCTTTTATATATATATATGAGTAGCACAGAAAATCCTGTGTCTTTCTATCTCTCTTTTATATATATATATATATATATATATATATATATATGACACATGCACATATATAGGATGAACAAATCGGCTGATCCAGTGATTTACCTGGTGAACTGATAACAAAAAAAAATATGATTTTTATTTTTTTACAAAAAATAAAGCAAAAACATATAAGCTTAATTAAAAAAGAGACAAATCTTTAAATTATTTGTAAAATAGGTGAAAATAAGATATGGCTCTTTTGAATCGGCCCCCAAATCTAATCGACATGCTACCAATTCAATTTGAAGCGGCAAATTCATATTGATTCTGGCACCCTTGACACATTTACTAGGAAATGGACACAAACACATCAATGTATGTACATGCAAGGATGTTCAAGAGAGTCGAGTGAAACTCTGTCTCAAATCAAACTTACCCGGTTAAACTGCGCTCAAGCTCGACTCATTTTATATATAAAAAGGAGTCAAGCTCAGGATTAAAAAAGGACTCGTTTAGAAAAAGAGCCAAGCCCAGCTCGGCTTGATTAAGCTTGATTGAACCCATGGAGATTAAATATACAAAAGGAGTTCTATTAAACTTGGGACTCGAGGATGTCTAATGTTCATCTTCTTTCCTGTTATGTATTCTTACATTCTAATTATATATGTGCAGTTCCAGATTGCCAGAGAACCAAGATTTCCTGAACTGATTGACTTTTAGAAACTTGATTTCCCATTTGTTTTTGTTTTTGTTTTTGTTCTTGTTTTTGGCCTTTTAATTGATTTCCACCCAATGGCTGCTAGCTGATAAAAAGGAAGATAAAGAGGAACAACACTTAGTTTAACGTGGTTCAGTCTAATGACTTCCATCCACGTTTGAAGAGCACTAGATGCGTGCTCTGTTTTTCATTGTTTATTTCTTTCTCTTGTTGTAGTATACATAGAGAGATATTTGGATTACAACGATTGTTTCCATGATTCTCTCTTGGATAAAGGGAAGTAGTTGGATTTGTGCTGAGTTGTTTGCTCTCTTGATCTTCTCCTTGATTAGCAAGAGATCCTCTTCCGATCTTCTCTCCTTGATTGATTTTATTTGCATTATGGTTGCTGCCTTGATCTTTTCCGATGTTATCTCTGCTGTCACTATCAAATCTGCTAACAGCCCCCCTCAAGCTAACAGTTGATGCTACCAACGGAAGTTTGCTGATCATGTGAGAAAATTGGTGCCGTTCCAAAGGTTTAGTGAAAACATCTGCAATTTGATCTTTAGATGAGATAAACATCAAGTTCTCCTCTAACTATCTTTTCTCTCACAAAATGTATGTCTATTTCAACATGTTTGCAATGGCTGTGATGAATAGGATGAGTTGCAAGATGAGAAGCTCCAATATTGTCACACCATAATTTGGCTTTGGCTCCTTCTTTAACACCTAGTTCTTGTAGTAAAAATTTGATCCACATTATTTCAGCAGTGGTGTTGGTGAATGACCTATATTCAGCTTCGGTACTGGATCTGAAACAACACCTTGCTTCTTTGAGCTCCAAGATACAAGGTTGCATCCAAGGAAAACAGCGTAGCCTCCTGTAGACCTGTGATCATCTGAGCAGCTGGCCCAATCGGCATCACTATAAGCTGAGATAGATGGAGAAGCACAGGGTTGAATGATTAGCTCATGTGATATGGTGTGCTTTAAGTATATAAGGATTCTTTTTATTGTGTTCCAATGCTCTTCTGTTGATTGATGCATGTATTGGCATACTCTATTGACAGAGTATGTAAAATCTGGTCTTGTCATGGTGGCATACTGAAGTGCACCGACGATACTCCTATATAAAGTGGGATCGTGAAAGCTGGAACCTTAATTAGCACTGAGAGGAAGACGTGCCATAGGAGTAGCAACCGGTTTGGTACCCAACATGTTTGTCTTCTTGAGCAAGTCATAGATATATTTTTGTTGAGAAAGTTTTAGACCTTGTTCTGAAAATTTTGCTTCTATACCCAAGAAGAAATGAAGTTGACCAAGATCCTTGATTGCATATTCCTGTCTAAATTTCTGAATAACACTATGAATTTGATTAGTGCTGCTTCTAGTAATGATTATGTCATCGACATAAACTAACACATATATAACATACTGCTTGTTCCTGTAAATAATTAGTGAAGAGTCGGTTTTGGCACTAATAAATCATAACTGTAAGTGAAAATTGCTCAATCGAGCAAACCAACCATGATGCACCTGTTTCAATCCATAGAGAGCATTTTCATGCCTACAAACATGATAATCTTGTGTCCTCAAACCCAGGAGCCTGAGTCATGTATACTTCTTCTGAAAGATGTTCATGCAAAAAGGTGTTTTGTATGTCTAGCTGACAAACTGCCCACTTATGGCTCAAAGCAATGGTTAGCACATTTTTAATTGTAGTGGGTTTGACTATAAGACTAAAGGTTTCAGTATAGTCTACACCTTCAATTTGGTTGTAGCCTTTATCCACCAGACGAGATTTGTATCTTTCCAAACTTCTATTTGCCTTTCTCTTGATCTTGAAGACTCATTTGCATCTCATAACATGTTTATTAGAATCATTTGGAACCAATCTCCATGTGTTGTTTCTCATGAGAGCATTGTATTTCTTTTGCATGGCTGCTCTCCAATGCTTATTTAAAAGGGCCTCCCTAATGGTTTTAGGTTCGGTGTCTGTATTAAGGTTGGCATGAAGGGCGGTAGGCAAAGGATGTTTGGTAGAGGAATATAGATGATAGTCATGGTATCTAGGATTAGGTTGAAGAGTGCCTACTTGGGATCTTGTAGTCATTTGGTGTGTGCAGACGATTTCTTGAACATGTTCATGGACCTTGACTAACTGATTCAGTATCATGGTTATCAAGATGGATGTTTGATTTATTTTCAAGCGAAGGAGGAATGAAACTATTATTGACAGGGTCAACAAAGGTATTGGTATGACTATTCCTTGGGAATCTTTATTTTTTTCTTTGGAGACTTCTCTTTTGCTTTTGAATGGAAAGTCCTTCTCATTGAATGTGACATGTCGTGTAATGTAGAGCCTTTTGCTGTTCATACTCATGCATGTGCACCCCTTGTGTTGAGGAGCATAACCCAAGAATACACTTTGTTCATATTTGAAATCCAATTTCTTTGATTGATAGTCTCGTAAGCAAGGAAAACATTCACAACAAAAAAAATTTAAGAACTTGTAATCAGGAACTTTTCTAAAAAGTTTCTCTATAGGAGATTTAAAGTTCAGCACCTTGGTGGGAGTTCAGTTCAAAAGATAGATGCCAGTACTAAAAGCGTAACTCCATAGATTTTTTTGGAACGTTTGCTTCAGCCATGAGAGCCAAACCTGTTTCAACGATCAATCTATGATGTCTTTCAGTTGTTCCATTTTGTTGTGGTGTATGTGCATGACACACTATGTTCAATGCCACACTCGATCAAGTATTTGGTCAGTGCTTAGAACTCTCCGCCCCAATCCGATTGAAAATACTTTATTTTATGTCCTGTAGTATTTTCTGCAAGAGACTTGAAGGCTTTAAAGACACTGTATACATCAGATTTTTGTTTAATCAAGTAGAACCAAATATACTTAGAGAATCAACTAAAACAACATAATATTTGTGTCCATGCATTCCTTCAATAGGTGCTAGCCCCCATAAATCTGAATAAATCACTTCAAGAGGAAATTGAACATCATTCATATTTGATCGGAAACGCAGTCTATGATTTTTTCGTTTTTGACATGATTCACAAATGTTAAACACTTTATTGCTATAGGGAATATCAGAAGAGTTTAATACACATCTAACGATTGTAAGAGCAGGATGACCCAATCATTTATGTCAGTCTTCTAACGAGTCCTTTTTTGAGCTGAATGCTTCTCTGCTTGATTGGCCAAGATGAATCTTATACAGTCCATTGCTACTTGTTCCATGATGAAGAACCTTCCCTGTCATCTTATCGTTAATGACACAAGTTCAAGGAAAAAATTCAAAAATCACATTATTGTCTCTTGCAAGACGTTGAACTGACATTAATTTTTTTTTATTTTAGGTACTACCAAAATATCATTTATCTTTAAGGAATTAACTTGAGATGATCCAATGCTAGAAATGTGCAAACCTGAACCATTGCCAATTTTCGAAGTGTCACCTCCCTGATATGGACTGTAGATTGGGAGATTGTTGATGTCGTTTGTCACATGATGCGTATCACCTGAATCGGGGTACCAACACTCGTGGTCTGTACCTTGGGTTGATCATGTATGGCAGCAGGACCTGTCCTTTTCTCTTTTAGAAGATTAGTATAAGACCAACAATCATTTGCAATATGACCATCTTTTCCAAGATTTGGTAGACAGGTCGATTATTGTTTTGAAAAGTGTTTATAACACCCTCTTCCTCGGTTTCTATAGATTGGAGAACGATTATAATTGTCCTGGTTGAAGGCAACATTAGCTGCAGGTTGCAGCTGTTCACAATTTTGCTCTTTGATTTCCTTAAGATTGGCTTCTTGGATTAATAATAGCCCATGGAGCTCGGTTAAGGTAATTTGATCATTTTGAGTCTCTATATTGGTGCGAAAAGCAGAATACTCAGAAGGAAGACCCTGTAAGATTTGAAGAATGAGATCATCTTTATCAATAGGTTTGGCAGCTACAGTTAGTTGATGGACAATACTCTTTGCTTTGTTAATGAAAGCATCCATGGAGTATGCTCCCTTTTTGACATCTTGGAGTTGACACTTCAGTTGCATAACTCTAGATTTAGAATGAGCAGCATAGGAGTCTTTAAGGGCTTTCCATACTTTAGGAGAAGACTTTAACCCAATAGTTCGAGTATGAAAAGGTTATGATAGAAAGATTTAATCCAACTTAAGAAAAGTTGGTCGCGACGCAGCCATTCAGTATACCCTTTATTGACCTCAGTAATGCTTTCTGAATTGAACTTTAGAGGAGCATGTTTACTACCATTAGTAAATCCCATAAGATAAATTGGTCCTTCCAAATGAGATGGTTTTTTGTTTGTCAACTTAGAAATTGTTGATGGCTATTGGGGTTCTGAAACAAAAGGGAATTGGGACTCATTACGAGAGTTGTCAAAGTTTTGTGATGCACCTGATCCCTGTCCTGCCATGGTGTGTTACCAACTAGTTTTTCAGTTGATTGTTGTAAGATTTCTGTTGTCGTCGTCCGATGAAGACCCGAGCACACAAGTAGGGGACGCAATTGAGGCTCAGCCTTGTCCAATTTCCGGCAGGGACAACAGCGATGATCGATTCGGGCGTTTCCTCAAATTAGCTCCTTCGAAACTTAAACTCCACTAGATTGCTCCAATATTTAACAGAATTTGTTGGGATCAAAGCTCAACAGCAATCGCCCTTCGTGGAATGATTTATAGCTGAAATTTCCACCGCCTGTCACAGGAAGAAGATGTCCACGAGCTGTCGTCAGTGAGCCTTCGAAACCTAATTCTTACTGAGAAATTGGGGAAAACAGGGGATGCAATGGCAGGCAGCCTTCCAGCGACAGGCGACTCTTCAATAATTCGTAGCATCCCAATGGCTGCGCCTAAAATTCTGAAAATTGGTAGGAAAATTCTTTAAATGTAGGTGATTCCAAGAAGCCCTTGCTCGACCCTTATTGTCGCCGGAGGTGACAACGCCAGCCAATTTCGCGGAAGGGTCCAGACAGTCGGACGTTCTGTTCTGCGATTTCTTCAAAACAGCTCAATAGGCAACTCTTCAATAATTTGTAGCTCCCCAATGGCTGAGCCTAAAATTCTGAAAATTGGTAGGAATAATTTTCAGGTGCAGATGATTCCAAAGAGCCCTTGCTCGACCCTTATCGTCGCTTGAGCTGACAAAGCCGGCCAATTTTGCGGCAGGGTCCAGACAGTCGGACATTCTGTTCTACTACTTCTTCAAAACAGCTCAATTGCCCAATGATCACCCAAATTGATTCAAATCTCGAGCAGACGGTGATAGAGATCAACCCAAAGCGAAATCAACATTCAATTAACAAGGGTAAATGCCTCTTGGCATAATCTTCTAAGGGTCTATACTATTGCAGTTGTTGATAAAATAGAGAGCAACAGAAGGGATAACGAACTCCTTTGTAAGACACTTTGGTTGCAGCATAGATTGTAAACATGGGAAAAGAGGGCAGATCTAAGGCAGAACCAGACCCATTATTGACGATAGCTCTGATACCATGATAAAAAGGAAGATAAAAGAGGAAGAACACTCAGTTTAACGTAGTTCAGTTCAACGAATGAAGAGCACTAGATGCTTGCTCTGTTTTTCATTGTTTATTTGTTTCTCTTGTTGTTGTATTTATACATAAAGAGGCATTTGGATTAGAACGATTGTTTCCATGATTCTCTCTTGGATAAAGGGAAGTAGTTGTATTTGTGCTGAGTTGTTTGCTCTCTTGATCTTCTCCTTGATTAGTGAGAGATCCTCTTCCGATCTTCTCTCTTTGATTGATTTTATCTGCATTATGGTTGCTGCCTTGATCTTCTCCGACCTTATCTCTGCTGTCATTATCAAATCTACCAACACTAGCTGCTTGCTCCATTGGCGCATTCTCCATTTAGTACAAACTTTCTAAGCTATCTACAACACCAGGAGTATTTCATAATCTGGTATATGTGATACTATTTTACCGACACCCAAGAACATTGTCGTAATGAAGTTTTATCGATGTTCACAAAAACAAACTATTACCAATGTTCCTGGATGTCGGTAGTAATCAATGTTTACTTACGTGTTCAGGGCGTTTGTAATGACCTTACACCAACGCGCTTCTCCCATATGTCAGTGATGTTTTTTGCCGACATTTTCTTCACCTACATTGAATCGAAATGTCAGTAAAAACCTTCACCAACGCGATGCCATGTTCCACCTACATGTTTTGGCTTCAGGCAAAGGTTTTTTGTAGTGTTATTCTCCACAACTTTTTACATAAGACTGCATCTATAGGCTAAAGAGACCCCCACATGTTGTAGCCTTGCTTGCTTCTGGCATCAGTTTGCCATAGCTACTCAAATATGAGAACCAGTTGGTGTTGGGATTTCATTCCATAACGCAAATACAAAACCAAACGTATATACCCTAAACAGGATCATGCTCATGCTAAATCATTGAATTAAACAAAACCTTAAACTTAAAGCGGAAGCGTACCTGCTGGTGCACGGGAAGATCGCAGTAGGGTTTTCTAGGGTACGTGCGGCGTGCTTGAGGTCTCTCTCAGATGGGGAAGAGGAAAACCCTAGAAACCAACGTTTCAGGCAAAACCCTTGCACGACCCCAGGGACCACTACCATTTTATAATAAATGACAATTACGGATTTCACCCATCAAAGAGTCTGTAATTCCGTACTGGTATCTATACATTTCAAAATTACCCCATACCACCTAAAATGACGTAATATCCCAAAATGCAATCACTTAAGCGGATATTTACGTTAAGAGAGCCATAATGTCTGAAATTTCTCACAGACATATGTCGGCCCACCAAATAATCTTACAATCTCTCACTTGGGCTAAATATGTCTTAATACATTCAGACATGACACAAAACATTAAGAGCTCATAACTGCTATCTTATTAAACGTCATTTCACCAATCTCGTCCGTAATCATATCAACACAGAACCAAAGCGGCTTTCGCTATATCAAAATTAGCTAAACCTTCAATGATCACAAATGTTAGCATAACCAATGACATAGATCTGATATAGATGTATAGAATGAGAATTACATGTAATGTGATTACAACATGTCTATTCTCAACTGGTCCAACTTTAAAAACCTTATGGAGATCAAATCATAAACACAGAATAGAATCAAAGAACTTTAAACTTTATTCTGCAGAAAACTGAATATGTGTCCATACATTAGAGCAAACAAAATACAAACTCTCACTAAACTAGCACATCATCCAAGGATAACACCCCCATATGAACAACATGTTCGTGAAAGACCTTGTGTGTTAAACCCTTGGTAAGCGGATCCACAAATCATAGAGTTTGTCCCAATATGCTCTAAAGACACATGACCATTCTATATCACCTCTTTAACAGCCCAAAAACTTAATGTCGATGTGCTTCAATTTTGACAAACTGTGGCTGTTATAAGAGTACATGACTGCTGAATTAATGTCACACAACAACCCTAGTGGTCTTTCTATACCATACATAATGCGCAGCCTCGTGACAAAATTCTACAACCACAAAACCTGATTAGATGTCATTATCTTGACACCCAGCAAAGTCAGAATCTGAATACCCAATGATCTCCCACTTGTCTGACTTCCTGTATGTGAGCATAACACCTTTTGTTCTTTGTAAATACTTCAATACCCTTTTAGCTGCTTTCTAATGATCCATAACAGGATCACTTAAGTATCTGCCTAACATTCCAACGATAAATGCAATCCAGATGGGTACAAACCTAAGCATACATAAGGCTTCCCACAACAAACGAATAGGGAATTCTTTCCATTTCCTTAAATTTGATTTCACTTTTAGGGCACTGTTTGAGACTAAATTTGTCTCCTTTAGCAACTGGAATATCTCTTGGTTTACAATCCTTCATGCTATATCACTGAAGCACCTTATCAATGTAGGCCTTTTGTGATAATCCGAGAATACCCCGAGAACGATCTCAAAATATTTGTATCCCCAATACAAAAGATGCACAACCAAAATCCTTCATGTCAAACTTTGTTGACAAAAAATTCTTAGTTTCATGCAATATGCCTACATCATTACTTGCCAGCAATATATCATCGATATATAAAAAAACTAGAAAGATAAATTTACGCCCACTGAACTTTTGATATACACATTCATTAACCATATTAGTTTCGAAGCCAAATGAAACTATAACTTGATAAAATTTGTAATACCATTGACAGGAATCTTGCTTTAGCCCATAGATGGATTTCTTGAGTTTGCAAACTATTTTCTTTGTATCACCTGAAACAAAGTTTTCTGATTGCACCATATATATCGTTTCATCAATGTCTCCATTTAGAAACGTTGTCTTGACATCCATCTGATGTAGCTCTAAGTCAAAATGAGCTACAAGTGCCATTATAGTCTTGAAAGAGTCTTTCAACGAAACTGGAGAGAAAGTCTTTGTATAATCAATGTCTTCTTTTTTTTTTTAGTAAAGCCCTTTGCAACAAGACGTGTCTTATACCTTCTGATGTTTCCTAATGAATCCCTCTTGGTTGTAAATATCCATTTACAACCAATAGGTTTCACACATTCAGGCAAGGGAACAACTTCCCATACGTCATTATCCATCATGGATTTTATTTCCTCATTCATGGCATCCATCCACTCAAAAGATTTAGAACTCTTTATTGCTTGCTGGAGGTTGACAGGATCATTCTCCATTAAGCCCATATCAACATCATGTTCCTGGAGATAGACAAAATCATTTGAAATTGTATTTCTCTTCTCTCTAATGGATCTCCTCAGTAGCACCTCTACTTGCTTTTCTTGAGGTTGTTGAGTTTGTTCTTCAGTATGTAGATCGACATCATTGCCTTCTTCTGAATAGAGTGGACTCAGGTCCCTCTTCAAAGGCAATGCTTCTAACCTGAACACCTCCCCAAACTCAATATCCTCAAAGAAATTGGCATTTCCCTTTTCAAAGAAAGACTTACTGAATGGATTATAAAACTTATAACCCCTTAATATTTGTTCATTTTCTCTTTATACATTCAATGCAAACATTAAATTCTGCAAAATCAAGGGACTCAAGAATTCCTTTTGACATAAGCCTTTATATTCTCTTTTCAGAGATATGTCCTAAGCGTCAATGCCATAACATAGCAGAATATATTTTTGACTAATTTTTTTTAGTACCACTAAACGTAACATGCAAGGTTTCATTATATGAAGCAACCATATCAAGCAAATAAAGGTTATCGCTACTAGACAAAGAACCAGTGGCAATCAAATTTGAGTGCAGAAACAACTTAAATTTACTTCCTCCAAATGAACAATAAGAACCAAACTTGTTCAATGAGGAAATAGGAACCAAATTCTATCTAAGAGACGGTACCACATAAGTTTCTGTCAAATTCAAATAACAATCAGTCTTCAACAATAACCAAGAAATCTGCTATGGCTTCAACATTCGCCTTCTTGCCATCGCCCACATAGATGAATCTTTCAGCATCATTTGACGTTCGACAATTTAGACAGCCTTGCATAGAGATACTTGCGTGAGTAGTAGCAACCGAATCTACCCACCAAGTGTTTCTGGGTACTGAAGTTAAATTAACCTCAAAACAAACCAAAGTGAAAATTGTACTATTCCTTTCATGACATGTGTGATACTCAGTACAATCCTCCTTCATATGACATTCACCCTTGCAAAAGAAGCAGCCTGATAGGCCTTCCTTATGCTTCTTTTGTTTCTTAACGGATGATTGGTCAACTACAACTTCCTTAACAGTCTTTCTTTTCTTACCTGAAAAAATTGAATCATTTAACTCAGGAATAGTACTCAAAAATTGCAAATATCATATAAGCAGAACTTACTGTACAAAGAACAAACCAAAGCATGCTCACAATCAATACATGTACAAAGATGAAACAACAAATATAAATGAATTTAAACACAATGACCCAAAACCCATCACAAGGTACCGGTGCAACGTTAATACCCAATCTTTGGTTTGAAATACTAACTGCAAGTGGTATTCTTGGTCAAACAACGAGCCTATCTTTGGATTGACTCGCTATTCACATGGAAACCTGAAAAATTATCACATATTCATTGCCCTGTATACTTAAACCTGACCAAGCAACAATCCTCCTTTGGATTGATCATTGCCCGCATGGATCAAGTATACTATCATCTAATGTTTAAAACAGGCAAATTCGTACAACAGAGGTCACTTTGGCGACATAAAATACAAACTTACTCATTTCAAACAACAGACATAGCCAAAGATCAAATTCATAATCCAAATATTCATCTAAAGTACACCCACAAATTTAAAACATGCAAAACATGATACATGAATTAAATTTACATACAAAATTTACCATTCATTGAATCTGAAAACTTGAGGCATAAACCAAATTACATACAAATTTTCCCTACATTAAATCCAAAACCAAATGGTTTAATAAAATAGGCCCAAAAGAGTCCAAAATATTATGAACCGGTACCATAATCGTGCTTAAGAGGGTAAAGAACCACTGAATCGGTCTTAAAATTCCCTGTATCGGTCTTAAACCACAACTAAAACACCCACATAGCCCTAAACAGTGTTGAACCGATCAAAAAATTGGACGAACCGGTCAAAAAACAGACCGTATCGGTTCTAAAACCCACTGAACCGGTTTAAAAATGGCTAAAACCAGTTTCAGAACTCAATGAACCGGTCTGAAAAGCCCGAATTGGTTCGAAAACTAACTGAACCGGTCTAAATATCAAGTGAACCGGTTTGAAAATGCCCGAATCGGTTCGAAAACTAACGGAACCGGTCTAAATATCAAGTGAACCGGTCTGAAAATGCCTGGATCAGTTCGAAAATCAACTTAATCGGTTCTGAAATGCTAGAATCGGTTCCAAAAACTGAATGAACTGGTTCTGAAAAGCCCTGAATCGGTCCGAAAATGGTTCGAATCGGATCTGAAATGAATGAACCGGTCCCAAAATGGTCTGAATCGGATCTGAAAGGTCCGAACCAGTTCTAAAACTGAATGAACCGGTCCACCAAATGTCCGAATCGGTTCCCCAAAGGTGTGAACCGGTCTAAAAGGGTACGAACCGGTTTGAAAACCAACTGAACCGGTTCAGAAAAGATCTGAATCGGTCTCAACATGTCCGAACCGGTTCTGAATCGAGTTGAATCGGTCTGAAACTGAATGAACCGGTTCGATTCTTTTCAAAAACCGGTTTGACAATAATGAACCGTTTTTACAAAAGTTAAACCGCATGGATATGGGTCGGGTCCGACAGGACCCGACCTGGTCCGAAAACTTAAACGCAGGTGAGCGGGGTGGCAAAAGATTTTATTTTATTATTTTTTTTTTTTTAAACTGATGGTCCGGATCGGGTCTGTCAGGAACCGACCCGGTCCGACCCACTGCCTCCCGCTCGACGGCTCGCAGGCAGCGAAACCGCCGCTCGCCCTGCCAAGCACCAAACGGCAGGCGAACGGCGAAATCACCTCCGGTGGGCCTCTGGGGGCTTGGGTCGGCGCCGGCGGGCAGCACGGCGCCGTCGGGCGACGGGGAACTCCCCGGGCAGTGGAGATATGGAGGTGGGTGCCGGAATCCGACGAGCCCCTTCTCTCGTTCCTTTGCCTTTTCCTTCAGAAGCCGAAAAAGGAAACGGCGGGACGGAGGTGAGTGGACGCCGGTCATCGCCCGAAACAGCCGTCGCAGCCCACCTTGCCGCCATAACGGCCGGCCCCACGCCAGCCGGTGCTCCTCTGACGCCCCTCCCTGCCTTCCCTTTTCCTTCTTCTTCCTCTGATGGCTGCGAGCCTCGACAGACGACATGGGTTCACCGGCAGGCCACCCAACAGCGTGGGTGGCCACCGGTGGGTCGCGCTAGGATGGCTGGAAGTCATCCGTCGCCTTCCGGCGACAGACGCCGCCCAAGACCGGCCGTCCTTTGTGTTCTCAGGCGACTGCAACGGAAGCCCGACGGCTTCCTGCTTGCCCACCGCAAAATTTTTTTTTTTTGAAAACAAGCCGAAGAGAAGGAAGGAACATCTGAATGGGAAGACGCACAAAATAATTCAAAAATTCAATGAATCAACAATGAGCATGGGCTCTGATACCAATTGTTGGGATTTTATCCCATAACGCATATACAAAACCAAACATATATACCCTAAACAGGATAATGCTCATGCTAAATCATTGAATTAAACAAAACATTAAACTTAAAGTGGAAGCGTACCTGAATCCATCTGATCACGGGAAGATCGCAGTAGGGTCTTTCAGGGTACGTGCGGCGCGGTCTCTCTCAGATGGGAAAGAGGAAAACCCTAGAAACCAACGTTTCAGGCAAGACCCTTGCAGGACCCCAGGGACCACTACCATTTTATAATAAATGACAATTACGGATTCCACCCATCAAAGAGTCCGTAATTCCGTACTGGTATATATACATTTCAAAATTACCTCATACCATCTAAAATGACGTAATATCCCAAAATGCAATCACTTAAGTGGATATTTACGTTAAGACAGTCATAATGTCTGAAATTTCTCATAGACATATGTCGACCCACCAAATGATCTTACAGTTGGCTCTAGGGGTGGACTTAGATAACCAAATCAACTTCCTCCAATATAATCAGTCCTCTTGATCTGATATTTTCGAGAATCTGCTTCCTGGATTTGACCGCTTGGTAGCCATTTTTCTAACACAAGAAGTCAGTACGAGCAAGATTACTGCAACCAGACTGCTGAAAGAGTTGTTGGGAATCCTCATCAAACTCCCCAAATCGAACCACAACATCTGTAACAGAGACATTTATAGTCCTTTGAATAGAAATCTGATCATTGCCATGTAGATTATCTATTAAAATCTGATCTCACCAAGGCTCGATCCAAAATCTGGCAGATTCACCAGATCTCACGTCCCTGTAGATTCCTAGACTAATCATTTTCGCATGTGTAAATGTCCAGGCAATCTTCTTGTTGAGATATTTCTTCCTGCAATAAGAGGCTCATTGCCCTGATGAGTCCAGATAAGCAATGATAGATTCATTCAATTCAGCCTTTTTTATTCCGAACCCATCGTCTTGAACAACCAAAGAAAGAAAAGGAGGTGGAGGAGGAGGCAACGCCAATACTTCCACAACCATCCGATAAAGGAAAAAGAAATAAAACATGAAACATAAAAATATACAAGCATAAGTGTAGCCCATGGGGAGCTGCACTTATATTTTTACAAAAAACAATTCTTGATTTGATTTTAAGAAAATTCATTCAGTCTATATAAACATTTCAAAAAATTATTACTTCAATTCATGTCAAAGTTTTGAAATTATAGTTTCGCCTCTCTAATAAAAAATTCCTAACTCCACCCTTATATATATAAAAAAGAAAAGGTAAAGCACACGTGGTGGCTTCTAATGAGGGTGTATAATTATATGAATAAATTTCACTGATGGTGGATTCAAATCCATCAATAAGGCAAAGCTAGTTATATGCACAGGCCTCCATTATGCTCCTACAGGAAAGGTCTCTTTTCCCGAATCGGCCGCAACGTGCACAAATGACTAAAGTGCCCTTATATTTAAGGGCAACATTTAGAGGTCGTTTGAATGCATTGAAACACTGGAGAACAGAACGGACACGTTCTAGGTCGTTTGAATGCATTGGAACACCGGATAACAGAATGGACACGTTCTGTTCTTCTCTGTTTATTGGTTGGATTTTTTTTTCATCTTAACGTTTTTAAATAATTGTAAAATCCTTTAGATATGTTCATGTAAAAACTTTAAGTGTTCCAACTCGGACCTAAATCATGCACCCAATAAAAATATATAACTTCGATCGCCAAAATTATACAAAAAAACAAACAGTACAATGAAAGAAAAAACTTTCTAATAAAAACAGATTAAATTCAGGAAGACAAATGAAATATGTTCAAATATTGGCGTGTGTTTGTTATTCGTTGAACAACAAAGTATATTTCCTGTAAAGTATTCATCTATTTTCTTTGTTATGAATGGGATGGATAGGCTGAGGACACCAACAGATTGGTAGCTTGGGATTTAGGTCATATGGGGGATGAAAAGCATCTTCAGTGGCATATTCACAGCCACCAAGGCATCTATCAACGAGAGGCATATTCAAAGCTACCAAGGTACCTCAGCTTGTAACCAAGCGGCATAGCCAGAAATTTTAGGTTGAAAGGCGCTCACTAAAACCATTTAAGAATAAATGTGAGCAGATCGAAACACAAAGGAGCATTATTTATAAATGAATAAATCATTTAAGATGTCAATATGAAAATAAAAGACTTTGGTCGGGCTGGTGTGGGCTCCGCCACTCGTGTAACCTACATTGAAACTTTGTGTAGGCTATTTACTTAAAATTTTAAGCCCGGATTAAAAGTTTTTAATCTCATGTAGGTGTCAACGTAAACCTTGCAATTTGCTGTGGATTTTATTTTTTTAATGCAATTTTCAGAATATATGGTAATTTAGATGCTTTTCGATGCATATAGGTATGATCTCTCATGAAATTTGAAGTGTATGTGGTCTGCCACATGTTTGGTCGAAATGTAACTTAGCTGACACAACTTGTGTCATTATTAATAAACTTGTATTCTGCATTTATCAGTAGTGGACATCTTCGCATCATTCTTTTCTTTTTCCTCTTTTTTCTTACATGCTTCTCTCCAACAGTGGTGGAAATACATGGTGGTTAGTTGGTGTGGGCCAGCTGCCGACACCAACCCGTTAAAATTTTCATTGGAAGAATTAAAATCACACAATGTGACAACTCAATAATTTACTTGGACTCTTTAGTAAAAAAAAAAAATCTTTAACTCCACCACTATTTCTGTCACGGGCCGACTCCTTCAGACCGTGCAGCGCGGCAAACTCTCGCCAGTAAGCCGCAAGCCATCGCCTTGTTGAAGTGGGTGCAGATCACTTGAATGCTTCTTCGAAAACTCAAGACGCAAAGTACACAAAGAGTGTGGAAAGAAAACTTGCAATATATTCATTTAAACAGTTGAGTACATCACGAGGGAAAGCAAGTAAGCTTTTACACTTTACTTACAAAGGATGGCCGAAGCCACTTATAGAATTCTCATGTCGACCATCCAAAACAAGGAATCTCAATCTTACACTTGGAGCCGTTTTAAGAGGGTGCTCCAACACAGGTGAACATTCAAGCTTAAACCAAGACTCAACATAAACAAAGCAAATACAGTAAAAACAAAGGATGACTATATAGACACGACACAAGGGAACAGGCTCCCCCCTTCAAATCAAGCACCGTTCTCGGTGCTAACAGCTTCATGGTAGATCTTTACTTTTTCTGGATGGCTTCGCTTCAAATGAAAGGCATACTCTCACGTTGGCTGGTCTTCATCTACCCACTTGACCAAGTATCGTTTCGGTTCACCAAGGTAATTAACTTTGTGTCGAAGGATCTGGTCTAACTGTCGGTCGGTGGCCCTCCGGATCGAAGGAGCTCGTTGCAAGATCGACTCTCGCCGCGTCTGGCTTCTCTTCGGGTCTTCATCATCGGCATAGAAGGGCTTGAGGTTGCAGACGTGAAACACAAAATGCACCTTGAAGTCTGGCGGCAAGTCTAACTTGTTTGCTAGCTTCTCAATCCTCTTGACCATAGTAAACGGCCCTTCATACTTCCGGATCAGGGCTCGGTGTCGTCCACAGAAGATACTCGAGTGGTCTGGGTATAGTTTGACAAGAACTTGGTCTCCCACTCGAAACTCAGCAGGTCTCCAATTCTTGTCAGCCCATTTCTTCATCTTCTTGGCGGCCTTGTGCAAGAACGCCTTAGCTACCTCCGTCTGTTCTTGTCAGTCTCTCACGAACTGGTAGGCGAAGCTGGGTCTTCCCTTCTGTTGGGCAGCAAGAGTGTGAGGCATCAACGGTTGTTGTCTAGTGGCTACTACGAAAGGGGTTGTGGCCTGAAGACTCACTTTTCTGCAGGTTGTAACAAAATTGGGCAACATTGAGCAGCTTTACCCAGTTTTTCTGGTTAGCACTGACAGAGTGCCGCAGGTACTGTTTCAACAAGGCATTGATGCGTTCGGTCTGGCCATCAGTCTGCAGGTGGAAGCTTGTAGAAAACAACAAGTCTGAGCCAAGCAACCAAAACACTTCACCCCAAAATTTTTTCATGAAGCAAGCATCACAATCGCTCACAATGCTCTTCGGCACACCCTAGTACTTCACGATATTTTTCACAAACATCTCCACCGTCTTCTTCGTTTGGCTCTCCTTTGTGGTTAGGATGAACGTGGCATACTTAAAAAACCTGTCCACAACAACGAAGATAGAGCTGTAGTCATCAACTCTGGGTAGACTCACAATGAAGTCCATGGAGATGCTCTCCCACAGACGCTTTGGAACAGAAAGATGCTCGAGCAGGCTGGCCGGCTTCTGGTTACTCCCCTTGTCCTGCTGGCAGATGAGGCAGGTCTTCACATACACCTCAACATCGTCGTGCATCTGGGGCCAATAATACCCCCGTTCGAGATGGGCCAGAATCCGCTCCTGGCCTGGGTGGTCAGCCCAAAGCATATCGTGGCACTCCTTTGTTAGCTTCCGCCGTAGATTGCCCCACTTCGGCACAAAAATGCGTCTGCCCTTGGTGAGGAGCAATCCATCTCGTAGCCAGAATCATCTAGTCTTCCCCGTTTCGGCCAAGGCAACCAAGTGTTGGGCCGATGAGTGCTGCCGCATTGCTTCACGAACCCGCTCGAGGAGCGCACCGTCCAATTGGGCTTCGGAGGTTCTTGCTTGAGAGGCTACAAGTTCTGCCTTTCGACTCAACGCATCTGCTACCACGTTGGTGTTACCAACGTTGTACTCCAAAGCGAAATCAAACTCCTCCAAGAATTCCAGCCAACGAGTCTGCTTCGGAGTTAACTTCTTCTGAGTCTTTAAGTAACTTGTGGCCACAGTATCCGTCCTGACGACGAACTCTGCCCGAGTAGGTAATGCCTCCATATGTGCAAGCAATGCAAAATGGCGGTCATCTCACGTTCATGCACTGTGTACCATTTCGCATGGTCCTTTAGTTTCCGGCTCTCATAGGCGATCGGATGACCGTCCTGCATTAGTACCCCACCGATGGCAAAATTGAAGGCGTTTGTGTGCACTTCAAAGGGCTTTGAGTGATCTGGCAACCTGAGAACGGGCTCTTGTACAAGGGCACGCTTCAGGCCTTCAAAGGCATTTTGGGCAGACTGAGTCCAAATCCAGAATCTATTCTTTTTTAAAAGGTCTGTGAGGGGCGCTGCTATCAATGAGTACCTCGTGATGAACCGCTGATAGTAATTGGCTAACCCAAGAAACGGCCGCAATTCAAGCATAGAGTCTCTTAGAGCCATCATGCTTCGTTTGGAACAATACAGGGGCTTCGAATGGTGCCTTAGAGGGATGGATGATCCCTCACTCAAACATGTCATCAAGCTGCCTCTGCAGCTCCTTCAGTTCGACCGATCCCATTCTTTAGGGGACCATAGCTGGTGGCTTGGCTCCGAGAACCAAGTCAATCTTGTGATCAACTTCACACCTGGGAGGTAGGCATTTGGGCAGCTTGGGGGGGCATCACTCCCTCGAACTGCTTCAGGACAGGAGCTAACCTTGGGGGAATGACTCTCGGTTGAGGGTCATCTTTTTACAAATGTACAACCACGAGGAATGTTTGTTCCTCATGACGTATGCCCTTCTTCAGTTGCATTGCCGACAATGTCGGCTGGGACTAGTCCACACCCATCAACATCAATGTGTTGAACTTCGACAACATCATTGCATTCTGGCCTCTGAGGAGCTCCATCCCAAGAATCACCTTGAAATCGTCGAGGGGTACTACGGAGAAGTTGGTGACTCCCGTCCAGCCTTCAATCTGAACTGTTACACCATTCGCTTCTCCTAGGATGGGCCTGGCTTCAGAGTTCACCATTTTAAGGGTCCTCTGCTGCGGCACAGGCTTCAATCACACTCGCTTCACCTCCTCTCTTGAGACGAAGTTATGTGTTGCCCCGGAGTCTACCATTGCAATAGTAGACATTCCATTCAGAGTGACGTCTAGGTACATCAGGTCCTTGTTCACCATACTGCTAGACACTACACAACTTTGGACAGCATTGATCATATGGGCAGCACCCATCCGTGATTGCCCTTCTTCGGTCTCACCTTCGATGGCCCTCACAGAATTGGCCTGCCCGGTAGGTCTCACGCGTTTCGGGCAGACACGCGCCTGATGCTTTCCTCCGCAGACCCAACAAGTCACTTCTCTTGGTAGCCCAGTGTAGTCCTTGCGAAAGAAGGGTTTTCTCTTGGCTGGCTTCTGGGCCGATGATTCATTTCTGTTGTCTCGTCGTTCCTCCCTCTTATCGTCGTGGTCGGACTTCTTTGTAGACTTGAAGGTATCGGTGTACCTTTTACGTTGGGTGTCGGCCAAGTGCTCAGCTACCACATATGCTTGCTCCAAAGTCTCTAGATTCGATCTCTCCACGTTGGCTTAGGCTTAAGATTGGAGCCCTATGATAAACCAGTGAAATTTATTATTTTTTGGCATCATAGGTATGTTCAACATGACCTTTTGGTAGGTCCTGATGTAATCTCTCAAGGCACATGCATGCTTCAGGTTCGCAACCAACCGATAAGCATGTTGTTCAGCATCCATAGGCATGAAGTATCCCTTAAACTACTTGCGAAAGTCATCGAATGTACCAATCGTGCAGTCTCCATTCTCAATGTCCAACATTTTTCGCCTCCACCAAGCCACAACATCTCCTTCTAAAAACATTGTTGCGGTCTAGATCTTCAAGTCCTCTTCTTCTACGTTCTGTAAGTCCAGGTAGTTGTCAATTTGAAACAGAAAGTTGTCGATCGCCCTGGCATCTCGGTTACCACTGTACTTCACCGGACGTTGAACGTCGATCCTACTGGTCCTCTCTTGACTACTACTGGCTGAGTTAGTACGTAGCAATCTCTGGTTTGAAGCCTGAAGTCCAGCGACTGTGTCCTGTAGGGTCTTCACCAAGTCAGAGAGTGATCGGTTCAAAGCCACTGACTTGGTCATCTGTTCCCGCATCAACTTCATCTTCTCATTGAATCTCTCAAAGGTTTCGGCAGCAAAGCCGAGGGCTTTCTCATGGGTGGCCACATCTGCGACCAACCGGTTCACCGTCTCCTCCAGGTTTCCCTGGTCATGGGCTGGGCTCGTCTCCTCTGAATGGGTCAGCTCCTTGCCTTTGGCACCTCGCAGATTATATTGTGATGCCATGGCGTCCTCCTTAATAGCAACAAGTCGGCGTGAAGCTCTACACCGACTCTCCAATCGCTTCCCCATATGAGCAGAATCTGGGCTCTAATACCAGCTATCAAGGGTCGACTCCTTTGAACCGTGCGGCACGGCAAACTCTCGCCAGTAAGCCGCAAGCCTTCGCCTTGTTCACATGGGTGCAGATCACTTGAACGCTTCTTTGAAAACTTAAGACACAAAATACACAAAGAGTGTGGAAAGAAAACTCGCAATATATTCACTTCAACTGTTGAGTACATCACGAGAGAAAGCAAGTAAGCTTTTATACTTTACTTACAAAGGATGACCGAAGCTACTTACAGAATTCCCATGCCGACCATCCAAGACAAGGAATCCCAATCTTACACTTGAGGCCGTTTTGGGAGGGTGCTCCGACACAGGTAAACATTCAAGTTTACACCAAGACTCAACATAAACAAAGCAAATACAATAGAAGCAAAGGATGACTATACAGACACGACACAAGGGAACAATCTCGGACCTTCACAAAAATGATGGGAACTTGAAACCATGAAAAAATGAATACATTCTACATTTATACAAAGAATTATAACTTACACAAACACCATCTTTTAGTGCATTTTATTTTTGTTCAAAGAAAGTGTGTCAAACAATTATAGCTTATGTAAGCAACATAATGTAAGACGTTGGTTGTCATTGAAATTCTCTAACCATTATAGACACGCAATGTGCACTCGGTTGCAGCTCTCTATATGCTAGTAAACCATGTTTGCAATATTTTTGAAATGGCAAGCTGCAGTTCTTAGAGGTGATGGGGTGTAATGTTGTAAGAAGTGTACGCTTCTTACAAAATAAAAGCGCCTCAAGGCATTTTTTTTCTGAAACGCCTTGAGGCAAGGGTGTGAGGCACATGCATCCCTGAAGCGTGCACCTCATATGTTAGAGACGTATGCCTCAAGGTGTGGCACATTTAGTGCTTGAGGCGTACACTTCAAGGACAGATTAATTGCTTTAATTAAAAAAATTAAAATTGAATAAAAATTGTCAAGAAGCTCAAGAATCAAGTAGCCCTAATTAACCACGGTTCTCTCCGTAAACACCCTATTCTCAATCCCAAATCACATCTGAAGTTCAACCGTTGCAGGACTGCATGCTGTTTTTCTTCTTCCATTGCTGGAGGCTGGAGCAACGGAGCTGCGGCCGGTGGAGGCTTGGAGCCATCGCCCAACAACTATAAGTCAATCTCTTCTCCATAACCTAAATTTGGTAAGCTTTATTCTCTGCAAGTACACATGCATCGTTGATCCTTTGGCTAGGCAAAAAAGGGGGAAACAAGGGAGGAAGAAAATAGAAGCACCAAAAAAGGGATCGAGAATTGATGATGTTTGTTGATTTGTATGGTTGGTTGTTTCCCATTTGCGTGCGACTGTGCAACCCATTTTGCCCAAGTCCCTATTTGAGCCCCAGTTGATCTTTTTTAATGTCAAGTGAGACCAACATCAATTGACAGGAGGCAGAAGGGGCTCTTTAAATTAGGACCGCTTGCAACTATTGGAGACTCCCTTGGACATAACAAACCAACTTGCAAGATTGATACGAGAAGCTCAATCCTGGTGTTTGATCTTATGGGTTCTTGCTGCCCATTGTAGCTGTTGCTACCATACCCTTCCAGAAGGCATCCATCAGCAACCTCTAGAACTGCATCAGGAAGTGCATTAGCTACCCACTGTGTCAAGCTAAAATCACCCACAAACATTGCATCTGTAGGTTTTCTTCTTGTGAATGTCTCCAGGAGAAGAATGCCATAGCTATAAACATCAGCTTTAGTTCATACCTTTCCGCTCAACCCAAATTCTGATCAGTCAGTCCCACGTGCATTAGAAAGCAAGATTACAAAGTCAGTTGGCTTGCAGTGGAATACACAAGTGCCACAGTTTTAACTGATGTTGATGATTTCATTTCTTTATCAGGTCTAGAAAATGGGATTCAAGTCCCTCCAATTTAAAGTGGGTCTGGACCGGCAGCAAGCATGGGCTTGCTTCTTAGTTAGCTTGATCAAAAGCAGGGCAACCATATTTCTGTCAAAAAACTACAAAGCATATGCACTAATATAAGAAACCATGGGTTTGGATTTCATTTTGTCAATCACTTGTGAGAAATTTATCGGATCAATTGATAATTGCAGGCGGTCCCTTTCGAAAATGACTTGATTTTGTTGACGTCGCCCTGATATATATATAAAACTATAATTAGCACAAAAATTTAATCAAGAAAATACAACGGACCCCAAATCCAACTTGTAGACCAATAACCAACATCACTTTGTGGGTAGCTATGTTTCAAGTTCCAATTGACTGAATACATATATATATATATATATATATATATATATATATATATATATATATATATATATATATATATATATATATATATATATATATATATATATATATATATATTCAGTCAATTGGAACTTGAAACATAGCTACCCACAAAGTGATGTTGGTTATTGGTCAACAAGTTGGATTCGGGGTCCGTTGTATTTTCTTGATTAATTTTTTGTGCTAATTATAGTTTCATTTTTCTACCTAACCTTTTTAAAAGGGAGTCGTGTCAACGCCCACCCTTGTCTTCTTCTATTTTATTTAGTATGGTTTTCATGTTAAAGAGCATGACAATGGTCTAGAAAATGCATTGTGGTAGACAATCCTTTTATATTTTTTATGTGTTTCTTCATTAGTTGTTTTGCATGAAATTTGTAATATGTTGTTACTTGTTAATCATTCAAATTTTTCGATTGGTGTTAATATTTGTTACTTTACGCATGTTATGTTATGACATCGTATTTATTTGGATTTACAAATCCTTTTGTGGTTTGCATACGTTGTGTATTGTTCTTTATTGATATGCTTAGGATAGCAGTCATTTTTTTCAGTTTTTTTTTGTTGTTTTTATAAATATTATATATTCACAAATTTGTCTGTGAAGCTCACGCTTCAATTAACACCTCGCCTCATAAGAGGCTCAATGCCTCGCCTCGATTTCTCACCTTTTACAACATTGATGGGGTGCAATTACTCAAATACGTGTAAAAAATAAACATGGCTTTTGACAAAAATGGTTTTAAGTGGTGAACATTAGCTAATAAGTATTGGACTATAATGCATATCAAAAATGTGAAGAAAGAAAGCATTCTATTTCTATACAAAGAAAATAGAAGTACCAAATAATTATGGCTTAATACATTCTATTTATATACAAAGAAAAAAAGCATCAAACATTCACAGCTTACACAAGCAAGATTATTTTAAGAGATTGAACCTTATTAAAATTCTCTAACCATTAAGACACGCAACGCATGCTCGGATGCAGCTCTATATAAACTATCAAACCAATCCTAAGCTAAGTCATCTGAAAGGCATTGAAAGCATTCAGCATTCAACAACAAATGTACACACTGGTTCTAATGGCTGCTCATCTTGCCTCCCTTTCCACTCCTTTCGTTACTTCCCCCAAGCTTGCTCCTAATACCAAGGCTGGTTTCAAGCCATGGAATACAACCCTTGTGAGATGTGAGCCTAGGACTGAGGGCAGCGGTAGGTCTGCTGTTCAAAGGAGGCCCTCAAGATACCGGCCAAGTACATGGAACTATGACTTCCTCCAGTCCATTACCAGCGCAACATCAGTAAGTTTTCATACCTCTGATCTGACACTATTATTTTGTTTATTTTGGTATCATGATGTGATCCTAATTCAAAGACATGAAAATGTGAGCAGATCGAAACACAAAGGACCAGAGTTGAAGAATTGAAAAGAGAAGTCTGACAAATTATAACATCTACAACTGAGCAAGTGGCTCAGTTGGAGCTCATCGATTCACTCGGATGATTAGGTGTAGCCTATCACTTTGAGAGTGAGATCAGCCGAACGCTAGATGCCATATCCATAGCACTAGAGGATTTGAGGACCTCTACTCTTCTTCACTTTGGTTCAGAATTCTGAGGCAATATGGCTATAATGTTTCTGTAGGTACATATATATACATATTCCAAGGTATTGACTCAATAATTAATTCTTAATCTAGACTGTCTATTACCAATGTGTTAATTGAAACTAACCATTATAGTTTCTTTTTGCATTTGGTACAGTCCTTTAGTACATTTAGGGAACAAACTGGCCGGTTCTCTGAGAAACTTCATGAGGATGTGGGAGGGTTGTTGAGCCTCTGCGAAGCATCACAACTGGCCTGTGAAGAATAAACTATGTTGGAAGAAGCTTCGGCCTTCTCTTCAGAGCATCTTAGAGCAAGGATAAGCCGCATGGACCAGAGGATGTCTCCACAGGTACAGCATGCTCTGCAGGTTCCACTCCATAGAAGGGTTCGCAGGGTCAAGGCTCGAGAGTATATTGAGACATTCAAGAGGACGGACCACAGAAGCCAAGTGCAGCATGAGTTTGATAGGCTGGACTTCAACATGGTGCAGACAATCCATCAAAGAAAGCTCAAGGACCGGGTACAATTCATTATTTCACTTTTGCCTAAATAACTTGGTTAATAGTTGATAATAATGCAGCAACTAAGATATATATACATATATATATATATATATATAATTAGTGTCTGATATGTTATGTTGTTGTTGGTTTCCATCTTTGAGTCCACTAATCAACATGGGAAATGGATGCATGGTGAACAGGGAGCTGCTCTCGGTTCAGCAGTAGCAGCAACTGACCACCTTCTTTCGTTCCTTCATGAACGTGGCTCTCAACAGTGCGGGGGTCTTCTAGTGCATATGGTGTCGGTGTCTTGGAGCATGAGTCCATGGACCATGTCTACTCTCTCATTGTCGAGCCCATCCAAACTACCTAAGCGAACCACTAATCGTTGTTTCCCACTTTCAACCATATTGGTGCCCATTAACCGAATCCTACTTATGATGCTATGTATCATCATGTAACAAAATGGGTACATTAATAAATTAAATTCAGTACTCTCTCTCTCTCTCTCTTTCTCCCTCTCTCTCTCTCTCTCTTTCTCTCTTTCTCCCTCTCTCTCTCTCTCTTTCTCCCTCTCTCTTTCTCTCTCTCTGTCTTTCTCTATCTCTCTCTCTCTCACACACACACACATGTATGCACACAGTCATAATTTGTCTACGTACGTGTTTCCAATCTCACCTTTACCATCACTAGAACTGTTTGGATTTAAATGAATGGTGTTCTTGTTTGATAACTTGAACCAAAAACTAATTCAGTAAAAATACAGATCCTGTACAAATGGGTGTAGGTCTGTATCAATATGAAAGGCAAAAAAAATTAACATAGCCATGTCCTTCACAATGTTTTCCTCTATGCCAGTAATCACGTCAGTAAAGCATTTACTCACTTTTTTGCCTTATTTTTCCACATCTCTCAACCGTCAGTAATGGTAAAATTCGATAAGATGTCGTTGATCGTTGTTATCCTGCATGTTGAGATAGCTATTGCATTTCTTCCTTCCTTTCACCAAAATATCAAAGACTTCAAAATGTAAAAATACCTATGTAAAGACCGAATATATATATATATATATATATATAGTCCTTTTCTTCTCTGTTGATGGGCCGAACCGTTCATATTTTTGTCGTCTCTGTCCACCTTGCTTCTCTCATGTATATTTTGCCTTATTTTGATCCACCCAGCTGCGATCCTCTTACAGGGTCAGGTTCGATTATAACGACTCCTAAAACAGATTCAGGGAGACGAGTGAGAGTCCCTCTCGAAGGTGTGTTCCAGCAACTTCATGAACAACGTTGACTCGCAGAATTTTAACTCTTCCATTGTAGCTCCAAAATTGCTGAAATTTGGTCAAAAGCTCAGGTTCAAAGGAGTCTCCTAGCAGGATAGTGTCACCCTCGAAGGCTCACCTGGTTCTCCCATAATAAGCCTGTCATAGGTACTTCAGACGATGCTCAGGAGTCGGAGACACTCGCAGAATTGTCTAAATTCTCCTGTAGATCCGATCACCATGAAAATTGGTCAGATGATAGCCAAGATGTTGAGGAATAGACGCCCAAAATATCAGCTCCAAATCGGCTTCCAATCAAAATCATGTGAAGAGAGAAGTTGCGCTTGATTACCTGTATCGCTATAAGCAACAAAGCCAATTTCCACCAATCGCCACCGCAATTCCGATCTGAATCCGGTAGACTGACCAAATCACCTGTGATCGTGCTTAAAATTTACCAGATTGTTCCTATAATAGTTACGGAGCTAATGGAATCATTGCCATCTTTTGATCGGATTTCGGTCGCCAGAAAATCGTCTCTAATCAGAATTTAATTTCCATGGCTAACAAAGAACACTGAGCATTGACAGATTCAATTCCAGCACCTCAATTGCTCGATTCTCCATCCAAATGTCCTCTGAATTACATCGCACAAGATTAACATGAAGTACAAATAAATTGCGACAGATTTAGATCTGATCTAACCGTGAGAAAAGTGGATCTAAGATCGGTGTTAGGCGATGTGACAGCGTTTAGATGCTCTGGTGCTCGTCAGCACTCTTCCTTCAGGTTTGAACCTTCGATCTTAATCTAAGTAAGACCGAACTCATCTTCACGTTAGACGGACTTAATCTAAATCGCTCCAATCGTCACCATCTTCTCCAGACTTCGATCGGCTCAAACTAGAACTCTAGCAAAGTAATTCACCCGCAGTTGGAGAATTACCTGCTTAGAGTCCACCGGTGTCGATGTGCAGATCTGAGAATGCCAGCTGGAGTGTGTTAAGCATCGTCCAGTCGATCTGAATCTTGATCTCCATCTCTGACCTCTAGACTTCCCTATTGTTTGAGAAGCCTACACCTCGATCGGAAGCCCGTCTGCACCTGGATCATCGTCCCTGGTTTCGGCAGCAAGTCCCAGCCTTGCTTCTTTGGTTCCACGGTGATCATCTTTCTGGAAGAACAAGGTTCAACATAAAGAATTCTGGCGCCACAAATTAGCGGCAAAAGTCTCTTCGTGGGAGACAATTCAAATTTCCATGGATTGTAAAATGTTTGATGATACAAGTTTTTGCTCAGCCCTCATCTATTTATTCAGCTGGACTGAGCCGAGAAGCGGCCGGTTGTCTCATTTCAAGACTGATACAAGTTTTATGAATCTAGACATAAAATGGAAAGAAATACATCACTGGGTCGGTCTGAGTTGGTCTCAACCGCCACATGCTCAACCTGAGCTCTTGTCGGTTGGTCCAGACCGTGTCGCTCGAGCTGCCACGCCCGGTTGGTCTCATCTCGCCTAGGTTCCCCCCGGCTGTTGCAGTCTTCCAGTGACTCGATCTTGCATCCTCTGAGTGGTTTGCCTCTGCCCTACTGAACGCAGTCCAATCTCTCGCTGCTTAACTGACTGAACCCACTCACACCTAGGTCCATCTCGGGTGACTGAACCCTGGCTGCCTCAGACTGCACTCGGTCTAATCCCTCTAAGACTAATGATCGGTTCTTCTGAACCTCAACTAAACCCAACCCAAGCTCCCCTATCTCGGTCTCATCTGTGGTTCACCCCTAGCAATCTGTATTGCTTTCTGGGTTAGCCTCACAATAAAAATCATCGATTGTATCAGCCGCCCGACCTTCATCACACTCTAAGCCCTATGCGTTAGCCGTGTCATTTGCGTGTTTAACCTCACTTTGTTCAGATTCACCCGCTTCAATCTGCACCATGACAAAGTTAACCTCACAATACTTGCGGCCTATATCCTTAGCAGCAGTCTCGGCCACGACGTCGACTGTGGCCCGAGTCTCTTCAACTATCTCAGCAGCCTCCTCAGCGGCACTCCAAGTAGGTGTGTATCAAGTCCACCCCCCTTGGATTGAGCTTGCCTCATGTGGGAAAAACAATACATGACCTCCTCTGACTCCTCTCACTCGTACACTCTATACTCGTGCCCGGATGTGGTCCATGGCAATAGTTCTAATAGTGGCCTTTGTGGACCTCAAAGTCTTGGGTAGTCATCCCATGTTGATGCCCCTTCCAACTTCCCTCGATCAAAATTCAGCCGGATGTGTGCTCTTGCCTCCACCACTTTTTGAGGTGCATAAGTCAGTCGATATTGGCTAAGAACGGCATGTTTCCTCCCTTTAATTGGATCCCACAATACCCTGCTTGAAGAAGATTCCCCTAAACCTTCCATTGCTATGGCAAGAGCCGGCTGTTACAATCAATGGAGTTGGTAACCTATACGCACCCTGTATAGGATGATAGGATTGGTGGGGTTAGGCTTCATAAATTTTCTACCATTGATCAGTCCCAGCACACATGTCATGCTTCCATGCACATGTCCGTAGATCTGCTAAGCAAAGAATCATCACAGCCACAATCCTCGGTTGGCATGCCAGCTGCCTCAACATTAGTGTTGTGTTGTTAAACATGTATTGTTATTGTCACCCTCCTTAAACAACGTTTTAATCAGCGTGGAATTGCCCTCCGAGACGAAGACTGCCTCTTGTACCCATGGCCGCTCAATTAAATTGTCTTGGCCTATATGGTGGTCATTTTGGCCAGTCTGATTCATAGGAGGACACCGCTTCAAAGTCTGGTTTCAGCACTAGGATTCGATTCTCATTATTGCTGGTGGCTGCACACGGTCCAGATTTACTCTCCTCCATACCACTGCAGGCTAATATTTCCCAACTCACCGCTGTCGCCTTCAATTCTGCGATTATCTCCCTATCTGTCAATTTTGCTAAGTCGGCATGCTGTTTTGCCTCATCCTTTTCTGTAAGTAGTATATCCGATGTCATCAGTTCCAAACGCCACTGTGGTTGTTGCACTGATAGTGCTTGTAAGGTAGCCTCTTGAGTCGGTTCAGCGGTCATGATAACTAGGTTGTCACCTTCTTCTTTGGGAAAAGGCGACATGTTCATGTAATCCTCCTCCGTAAAGTCTTCATCCAACGTATTCCCAATACCACATCAGCGGTCATGATAACTAGGTTGTACATGTGGGTTTAATGTCTTTTCATTAAATGTATATAGTTTTTCACCATAGAAGGTCACCATGAGCCTTGAGTACACATTGCATAGAATGAACTTAAATAGTTCAAGTTCCTATAATCTTGGTAACGATAAGCATGGGAAACTGAATCTGATTTTTGTGGAAAGATTTTCTTTTTCGTTTATCATTAATTTTGATTGATCTTGCTGGGATTCTTTTTTTGAATCTCTCTAGAATGGTTTTCATTCAACCTTATCGTTAACATCCTCCCTCAAATTGGACGATGACTCTAAAACCAAGTTTGTTGCAGAACTTTGTAAAAGGTAATCATTGAATCTCTTTGACAGTGATTCGGTGAGCTCAAATTTGTTTCATGAAATTTTTTGTGAAGATAGATCGTGCTTTGGCAGCAATTCAGAAAACCCAAGTTTGATTCTTCAAGATTTTCTTCACATGATCGAGTCTTTGCTTTGGTGAAGAAGGCAACGAGGTATTTGGTCGTCTGCAGGCCACCTATGGCCTTCATTCTTCTTCGTCAAGCATCCTACTCTGATACCAAGTTAAAAAAAAAAAAAAAGAAGAAGAAGCAAACCAAATAAAAACCAGTAATGAAAAGTTTTTTTTTCATTAAATGTGCACGGTTTTCACCATGAAAGGCCACCATGAGCTTTGGTTACACAATGCATAGAACGAGCTAAAATAGTTGAAGTTCCTATAATCTTGGCAATGATAAATATGAGAAACTAAATCTGATTTTTGTGGAAAGATTTTATTTTTCCTTTATCATTAATTTTGATTGATCTTACTGGGATTCTTTCCTTGAATTTCTCTAGAACTGTTGCCTTTCAACCTTATCTTAACACTATAATCTTGGCAACGATTAACATGGGAATCTAAATCTGATTTTTGTGGAAATGTTTTTTTTTCCTTTATCATTAATTTTGATTGGTCTTGCTGGGATTCTTTCCTTGAATCTCTCTAAAATGGTTGCCTTTCAACCTTATTGTTAACAGAACAATACAAGGGTAGCGGAGGAGCAAGCACGGCAGCACATAAGGAACTTGCTAAGGGATGCATGGAGGATGCTGAACAAGGAGCTGCTCTCGGCTCAGCAGCAGCAACAACAGATCGCCTTCTCTCGTTCCTTCATGAACATGGCTCCCAACATTGCGAGGGTCTCCTAGTGCATGTACGACTATGAAGATGGGGCCGGTGTCTTGGAGCATGAGTCCATGGATCGAGTCTAACCAGACTGTCTAACCAAACCACCAGTCTGTTGTTTCCCACTCTGTCAACCATGTTGCTGCCCATTAACTGAATCCTACTTATGATGCTATGTATGAATGATTTCTTTTTAATCATGTAAGATCAATTCAATGCATTCATACATTCATATTTACTTAGCACCATGAATGATCACAAACACCTCTCTAAAAGAACTTAAGCAAGATGTGATTGAGCTCTAACTAGGTACTAACCAAATTAGGGCAAAACCTCAAACCTACTTAAAGTCTTAAAAAAACACCAAAGTGTTTTCCAAAAGTGATCTTCAAATGTTTCTAAATGATATTTGTAAAGATTTTCCCACTCAAAATTTTTCAAAATAAAATGTTGTGTACTCTTAAATGATTCTTCAAAACTTTCTCAAAGATTTGAAACATCAAATTTTCAATATTTTCTCAAACACCACACCGTATTTATAATAAAAGGATGTTTATGTCAAAACGAAATGCATCACGAATAAACATAGCCCTTGAATTAGTTACCCCTGGTAAAGGCAGAGGGAATGGTCAATCCTCGTACCAACGGGTGAGTCCCTTTTTCTTTAATTTAAAATAAAAATCTCATTTTTCTGAGCACTCCAAAAACCAAACATTTTTAGGATGCGAACACATAATTATATCCCTTGTTAAATATGAATGGAAACTAAATCAATTAGATGTTAAAAATGTTTTCCTTCATGGTGACTTGAAGGAAGAAGTTTTTATGGAGCCACCTCCTGGTTTTATTGAAAAAGACTATAGCAAATGGGTTTACAAACTGAAAAAAAATCTCTATGTGGACTTTAGCAATCATCACGGTCATGGTTTGGCAGTTTTTCAAACAAAATTAAGGAATACGGATTTCGAAACAGTCCTCTTGACCATTCTTTTGTTTTCAAGAAAGAAAATGTTACTACCCTTCTCCTTATATATGTTGATCACATCATCATTACAGGGAGCTCAAAGAAACATTTTGATGAGATAAAGGGTCTGGTAATGAGAAACTTTAAGATGAAAGATTTTGAAAGCCTGCGATATTTCCTTGGGGTTGAAATTGATAGGCAAGGATATCGTCTTACCTTGACACAACAGAAATATGCTCTTGACCTATTGGATAGAACATGCATGATAGATTGTAAGCCAGCACCTAGTATTCTGAACCAAAGGATGAGTATAAATGATGGGGAAACATATGAAAACCCCACCAAATATCGCAGAATTTTTGGTGCTTTGCAATATTTACATTTACCAAACCTGATATTACCTATGCAATAAATCAAGTGTCTCAATTTATGCATGCACATAAGGTATCTCAAGGGAACTATTGGAGGTGGATTAGTGTATTGTAAAAGTGAGAATGAAGCTGTTGGTCTTGAATTAATTACATATACTAAGGCTGGACACCTAGATGAAAGAAGATCTATCTCTGGTTTTTGCATCTTTATAGGCAAAAATTTGGTATCTTGGAGTAGTAGAAAACAGAGAGCAGTTGCAAGATCAAGTGCAGAGGCTGAATACAGATGCATGGTTGCAGGGACAACAGAAGTGATTTGGATTCGATAGTTGCTAGAAGATATAGGAGCAAAAATTAAAAGCTCAGTACTAATGTGTGACAACTAAAATGCCATCAACATTACTTTCATTCATATACAACGTGGCCGAACTAAACACATTGAGATTGACCAGCATTTTATCAGGCAGAAGGTGGAGAATAAAGAGATAGAACCAATCTTCATTAGAACTAATAAACAAGTTGCTGACGTATTTACTAAAGGGTTGACAAATTAGAACCAATCTTCATTGGAACTAATGAACAAGCTGCTAGCGTATTTACCAAATTGACAAAGTATCGGTTCTCTTTTTGAAGAGCAAGTTATTCATAGTTCAAAACCATACATAGCTTGAGGAAGGGTGTTAAACAATAAGATTTTCAGATCTTCCATCTGGATCCAAAATTCAACACGTTGAACAATGTCTCACGTCATTCTATGTCCTCGTATTCTATGTTCTTGTAAAATGTGTTGCGGTATTTTATGTCCTTGTGATATGTGAGAAGTCTCCTAGGATTCCGTGATTGAAGAGTCTCTTACGATTCAGCAATTGTAATTGATTGAGTATTATAAATATGGACCATGTAGACCATCCTGGTCACGGCCTCTTCTCCTCAGCCTCTCCCTATCTCATTCTCTCTCTCTATTTTCCTACAAGAATATAGATTTTTACTTACACTTATTGGTGCTAGATTTCTATCTACAAGCGTCGAATATGTCTTTTTGGGATTCAAATTTAGAGCCATTGATTTCCAACATTGTTACTATATTATGATCTGATCTTCTCTTCGCTTGATTATGGAAGAACTGCATGTTTTGATCACCTTGCAGAAACCATTTGGAGTGAGATTTTTGTCTTCATAATGTCTCTTCTTCAAGAAGACAGATGTCTAATTCTTTATGGAGCAAAATTTCATATTCTGAATTGTAGGTCGTGATTCTGTTATCTTGAAGTTGAATCACTTTCAGCTTCCTCCTAATGGCCTCAGCTTTCTTAGAAATTCTTCTATAATATCTTATGTTCCACAATGTGAGAGTGTTATGAACCCTCTCCAGCTTCTTTAATACTTTTATCATGGCACATCCAGTAGCAGAGCAGTTCCATTCTTTTTTTGCTATTTCTTCAGTCATTTTGCACAAGCCAACAAATAAAATATCGAAAGAAACCTCTCCCACATGCACTGTCATCAGCATCAGTAATATTACAAATTAAAGCACCGTGGTCAAAGGAGGTCCTTGGCATGACTTCAAGAGAGAATCTCAGATTCTAGTTGCATCTCCAAGCATGATTCACCAAACACCAGTCCATCCTGCATTGAACATTGTTCTCTCCACTTTTATTATTTGACCAAGTGAATGAACAATGAGCATCAATTATAATCCATAAATCGTTCACTTGAAGAAATTTCAGAAAGTCGTCACAATCTCTCATGTTAGGGCACTGTCCTATCTTGTCACCCTCCCAGGTTCCCAAGGTATTGAAGTCACCAATTAAGACACATCTATTCAGTTTGACCAAGTACACTAGTTCAAGAAGTAGCTCTTTTTGTATGAGCCTATTTGGAGGCAAGTACACTCCCGTATGCAATATACCTAAAATCTGAAAAGCGATCTTTACACTCAAGCATGATCCAGTAAGGACTAAAAAACAAGCTTTCAACATTAATCCTCATCAGATTCCATCCTGCTAGAATTCTAGCCACAGGCATTAGATCAGAAATATAACAATGCTATCGATAATCATATATATATTATATGAAGATAGCATGTCATGTGGGATGCATGTACAATATATCAGATTTGCCTTCATAATTGGGGAATAGTACAACATGTCCTATGGCACAATGTAAAACCGACCAACTTAATTGGCACATGGCTTGACCTGTTCTAGGCAGATATATGCTCTACTTTATCAAAGTGATGATTTAGCGGGTGTTTGTGCATAACACACATCCTGTATGAACTAATAGTCCATGGCCAATATATAATTATAGATAAATCCTAGCACACTAACTACTCAGAAGGGCATCATCCTACAAGACTGTATATACACAAAGCGTGCTCATAACCAAAACATGCAAGCATTAGCATTAATCACATTGCCCAAGGTTCACCTTCAATCCCAACAGCTTCACAATCTCGAGACACCGCCTTCCTTAGAGTGAGTACATGAAACTGAGAAAAAAAAAGTGTCAGAGATAACTCTCGATATTGCCTATCCCTAAGGCCCATACATACATCATCAGTTCGTACATAAATAGCATAGGTAAAACAATAGAGTCGCCAATGCGCTAGGCATACCATCTGAGCAAGAATGATCAAAACAACATAGAGTGCACATTCAAATGTATAACTTTGAGCACTGAGCAACAAGATAGCCTCCAAATGAAATGTGAAGCTCCACAAGACCATTGTGCAGCTTACAATCATCATACACAACTGAGCCACCGAGAAAAACAGTAGAAGTTGGGGTAACATTGCCGTGACTTCCAATAAGGCTGAACTCACCTATAGCTACTACAGCAGCTTGCCCCATATTCTATGTGGGGATGGGCTCCTCACTAGTCGCCTAGGTGAGGAGCATTTCACAATATAGTAAGTTCTTGGAAAGTCTGTTCTTGGAACTCGGTCCTGTACGTCACCCATCTAACCCCTTTGTATAGTGAGCTCGACTAATATGCAATCAGCATAGTCCGTTCATGGTAAATCTGGCCCTAGGAAATTGACCCAAGTCCAGCTCATGCTCTCAGAAATCAGACCATTAATCATAAACGAGCAAAACATAACAGTGCATAAAGATAATATATATTCAACATATCCGGAGAATCCGCTATCAAAATCCTCGATAGACCTCAAGCTATCAGAATCGTCTATCAAAATCCTCGACAGACTTCAAGCTCAAATCTAGAGCTCAACTCTATTCTCTGTCTCCTTAGGTCTCAAGAATACAGTAGAATAACTTAACGTAATCAATACGTATGAGCCTGAGGAAACTTCAACTCTATTCGAACTAGCATGGTTCATACATTCGGTTTAGCATCATCTAGCATGCTTTCACATTTAGTAGGCATGATCTTAAAATAGCATGATAAACTGACGATATACATGTGTGTGCAGGCAGTGTTCATTATAGACATCACATGCACCATAGAGGTCAGATTGGACTTACTGGAATTCGACAGACCAAGCTCTGATACCAATGTCGGGGTTGTCGATGTAGCGGAACTCAGCAAGCTAACCAGCGGAGTCTCCAGGATGGACAGATGTGCGTGAAGAAGCAGCAGTGGTTGTGACTTAGAAGGAGAAGAAGAAGAAGAAAGAAGGCATAGGAAGATTGTTTCTGGGCTTGCTTCTGTGAGGCTCACCTTAGGGCAATCAAAAAGAGTAACCCTAAATTGGAGTATTGCTGGGCTTATATAAACCACCTCACAGGATTTCCTGAAGCCCAGCCTGCGGTTAGGGCCAGAGAGATTTATGGAGAGAAAAACAGGTAATGTAAATCTGTTGAATAATTTGATAAAGATTTTTTATTTGAAAGCAGATTTTATGTTTATCTCGCAGTTACGAGATGCTGAGATATGGCTCAAGGCCACTATCCAACAAAATCCATGTGTGGAGGTTCACACATACAACGAATAGACAATGACACCAGAGGTTCAGCCCTTCTCGAGGCCAGTTAAGTCATTTTGAGATTTCATTAAAATGTTTGAACCCTTGTTGTATTTCTAATCCAAATCTCATATTCTTGGATACATTTCAGTTTTCTCTTAGGTCAAGTTATGAATGCCTCACGTTAAATTTTAGGGTTTAAAGGTCTTTTGAGAATAAAAAAGAGAGAGAGAGAGAGAAAACGTGGGTTAAAAATGGGGTTTGGGATTATTTTTGTTTATTGCTGTTGTTATTTCTTCGTTCTTCAATTGAGATTCGTTGATTTGTGATTCGGAAGAGAAGATCCTCCTTACCACTGCATCAAGGGAGCAGCCAGAGCTCCCAAGTTTGAAACCAAGAGTGTACCATTTTCTTGGCTATGCAAGTTAACTATAAGGTGTATTTATGCTTTGATGCAAACTTCAAAGGTTTATTATATCTCTGCATGTTATTTTTAATGATAAACTAAGAGGTTCAATCCAATTTAAGCTCTCAATGGGATAAGTTCAAATCCGACAAATTTGTGGCTATGGGTATTAAGTACTTCTCCATCTATGACGGAGAAAATGCGGGGTGTCACTTCATATTTTTTTTAAATGAAAATAATAACCACAAAAAAATATATAAATTCATCAATAATTACAACATGATGGCATCTTGTTCCTCCAAGGTTTGATTGTAATCTAATCAATGCCAATAGCATTCTCACTTGCAATATGGCGCAAAGTGCAGTTAGTACTGTGGGGTTTCTTCTAGAGGCTAGAAGATTACCAAAGTAAACGTGAGTGCTTCCAGGGTGTTGTTGTATTTGGCAGTGCAATTTGCAGCAACTGATTTTGACCATGCCTTCAAATGGCTACATTAGTGAGGATACACATATGACTCAAAAGGGTTTGAATGGCCACATATCCAAATTATGTATGCAAATCAAATAAAGCAATTTATGATCTCCAAGGAGGTTGGCACAATGGTGAGGGTGGTAATCGGTAGGCAAGCCGTTCTCAATTAAGTTTTTTTTTTTGCTTATCTCCTTGCACGGTAAGGTGTAACAGCCAAGAACAAAAAATTATTGATCACCATTTTCATCATCATTATCAGGGCCCGTCTCAAAATCCTTTTAAAATCAAGTGTATGTATCTCATCGGTATATATATAAAATCAAGCGTATGTATCTCATCGATATATATATAAAATCAAGCGTATGTATCTCATCGGTATATATATAAAATCAACCATATGTATCTCATCGGTATATATATATATATATATATATATATATATATATATATATATATATATATATAAAAGAGAGAGAGAGGATCACGTCCCTTACATGATATTCATTTTTAAATGGAATTAAATGCGGCAAGACATAATATCACCAGCTTTGAGGACGTCCACTTTCCGTCACGACCTTTTATTTTTCAGATGCTTTGAAACTTCTGTACTTCCACCTTATATTGGAATTCATGCTTTGTTTCTTCAAAATAATATCAGTTGTAGCCCTATATTTGGACCCAAATTAATTGAGCCTCGTGTTTTTTTTTTTTTTTTCTTTTGCCGTTTCGCGGTTGTTCTTTGAAAGTCAGAGAGCGGACGTTGGTGGTGCGGACGACCGAACGTCTCGGGTCCCACGATGCCTAACCTTAGCTTTGAAGTCGTCTGATATCAAACACGAACCACTACAATACACCAATGAGGCGACAAGTTGGTTGCCCACCACAATTACAGAACTACCCCTATTCCAGTTACATTGTTGTTTTGAAAATTATTTTAAATAAAATGTGAAGATCACATTGTGTTTATAAACACCAATTTAATGTAAACCATGTGCTAGTTCAAATTATTTTTGTAAAAAATTTGATTTTTCTATAATCATAACTTTGATGTTATAAGAGTCGTTCATTTTTATTGTTAAAAATATTATTTAATACATGTTCCTTATCAAAACACTCTTAAGATCAATCGGTAATGTCAAATTATAGACAACACTTAATAATTATTTTTAGTGGGTCTCGTTTTTTGTCATTTACCAAAGTAGTGTAGCATTTACCAAACTCTCTCTATATATATATGTGTGTGCTTGTGATCCTTGGATTTCTCCATCCAAATTTAGACTCAAGAATTCTTCTGCTTTTTATAGCCCCTTGTATTGAACCGTTGTGATTATATGAAAAGTTGAATGGCTAGAAGGTTTCATCTTTTCTATATATATATATATATATATTATATATATAAGCACACGACTGCCGTAAATGGCAAGATCGAATCTCTTTTAAAAATCTGTCACTAAAAACATCGCAACAATTGCATGACTTTGACTGTTTTTTAAGACTCAATGCACCTATTGCAATGGTTTTTAGCGACAAGTTTTTAGACATATATAGTGCAGCTGGCTTTATAGATTTTCTTGTAGTAGACATATATAAAAGATACCTAAAGTGGAAGTTCATTGACCCCGCCGTAGCTGTTTCAAAGCAGGGAAGGAAGTAGATGTCCCCCCATCAACAATATCACTTTGAATTTTTTGCCTTCATTTCATTGTCGCTGAAAAAAAAAAAGAACGGAAAAGGAAATTTCAGTTTAAATACTGAACAACAATAATGTCTGTTTCATGAAGTTTGGTGTAGTTGGTTGGCTAGCCGTTGATATAACTAATATATCATTAGTTTAATTCTATGGCGTCAACCCAAAACAAGATATAGTTTTCCAGGCAAAATATTAGAACTGGTGGTTTTGGCTGCCAATGAAAAGGTCTCTCAACTTCAGTGTAGTTCCCTCAAATTACCAAAAAAACAAAATTAAAAGATTTAAGATTAGACATTTTTAACTTTAAACCTTTTGCATGTAACATGTATTTAAGATTCTAGTAAGATCATAAGTTTGTTTAAATTGAATATTTTACAATGCACATCTTTTAATGCAGCTCGGGATTTGAGATGACAAACTTTCAGGTTGTATTTTTTTTACCACAGATTTGAGATGCGTGGTGATATGAAATCTTTAATTTGACCTTAAATATGTGGTTTTTAACTAAGATTCTCTATTTGCTTAAATTGAAGATCTCCCCTAACACACCTTTTTATACAACCTCCGATCTTACCCAATGGTATTAAAGGTCAAAAACAAGTCCCCAATAGAGGAACCTAATTCATTGAATTCTGCTGACCAGCCATTATTCAAGAAAAAAAAAGGTTGTGGGTTAGTATACACACATTTCCATACCAATGTTGCTAAAAACCACTCCATTTAAGAATCAAAATGCTCATTTTTTAAGAAATTAGAAGTATTAAACAAACGATGTATTTTCTTTTTGAAATTAGGAAACTAAAACATGAAATTTTGATTTCATTCCAGTTTGAAGAGGAATTATGATTATGGCATTTTCATTCTTGAATCAATATTCCAAATCATCAAGGTAGCCAATAGACCAGAAGGGCCTGAACAAAGCCAGCCCTTCGTTGAATAACAAATGAACTCGAGACTATAGGCATGGATGGGCCAAACAATCTGTTTAGTATTTGCCCTATTCAAGTTTAATAAACCAAACTCATTAAAAATTACACATTTAGTAACATAAATGATCTATATATATATATATATATATATATATATATATATATATATATATATATCCATATATATATATATATATATATATATATCCATCAGAAATCCCAATGATTGAGACTAAAGGAGGAGTGATCCTCCATTTTATTCAAAAAGAAACAAAGAATGAACAACTGAAAAAAACACAACAACCATAACAACTGAAACATCTCAACCTCTACCACCATATGTACGGGCCTATTTTCAAGATGCCGAAGCATGTGTACGTGATAGAACACTATTCCAAAAATAGTGTTCTATTCAGTACGTTGGCTCTCAGCTTGCTCATGCAGAGATCGAGTGATTCTAAAGCTCATTCATATTGTCCAACAAGAGTTGTTGGATCTAACCACGGCATCAGAGAAATTATCTTGACGGATATTTTCTATCGATATTCCTGATACCAGCCATGACTCACAGGTAAGTCTAGGCATCGAGCTGGCCAGGCCCGACATCCAAAGCCCGGGCCCGAGCCCGTCCCAACTTGGAAAACCCAAGCTCGGCCCGATATAAAAAATATATATAAATATAATTAATCATAATAAAATATTATAAAAATATATACAAATTAATAAAAAATTTCTAAAAAAACTCATTATCGGGCTCACCCGGACTTATCGGGCTGACCCATTTTTCCTGGCCCAAGCCCAAGTCGGGCCAGATACCGGGTACTCGGCAGCTCAGCCCGATGCCCAGGCTTACTCACACGTCACAAAGTCATTAACCACCTAATAAGACATTGTTGTTCTTTTAACTAAGCAAAAAAAAAGTATTTCATCCTTCTGCCCAACAAAAGAGTTAAAACCTCCCTATTCTGTCCCTCTTGAAATATAAACTAATCGACTATCAGCCCCTATTTTGAAAATAATATTTTGATTCCTGTCAAAATTTTGCAACCATAATTTGAACCTCTCATGAAAAATTTCTGGCTTGACCCTGCCCTCGTGGTGCGTGACCAAGGATCATAAACTTTCACAACATGCTTGCCACACCTCTTGTTTTACTACCTTGATAAGTTTCAAAGCATCTTGGTGCACAGCCATATCATGAGCTGCCCATATCTTCCAAATCACAATACCAAAACATAATCTTTTGAAATTTATTACAGCAGAACTTCCAGCCCAACCACCATTGCAGCTTAGGACAGAAGACTCATTGAAGGGATACATCCAATTCCAAACCATTAAGTAATGTGCCTCCACTAACTAAGATCTTTCTGTAAGTGGGGGTGCAAAATCTTTGTTTGTGAAACAGGTTCTTGCATTCTGGTTTGAATTTTATAAAATTGAGAGCATAATAAAAACTAAAAAATAAAAAAATGCAAAAAATAAAAAATAAAAAATGGAGAAAGAAACAGCAAAAGAGAGTGACGCGGGTCCGTCGAAGCGCTGTGATCCGGTTCCATTCATTGAGAGCCTTAGACAAAGTCTAAGTTCTGGACATTCAATTTTTTTTTTTTTTTTGGCTTAGTCGGAATCATCGCCGAATGTTTTGACCAATTATACGCTGGGCCTAATATTAACACGGGGCTGCATGTTAGGTGCTAGAAATGACCAAATAACTCGAAAACAATCACGGAACCCAAAAAGCATTAGAGGGCAGCCCGTGTTGGCTAAGTCATTGTGTTTGTGACTGTGGAATGCGTGTGAATGTTTTCTCCTACTTTTGCAAAGATCAATTTATGATGCTTAGATATTAAGCGGTTAAGTTATTTTATCGTCAAACATAAAATACCCTAATAAATAACTTGTTTTGAGAAGGACCTTTTAAAGGACTTAAAACAAAAAATGGGAAAATTTTCCAAACCAAATATCGTGCTCTTGAGTCAGCCGAGTAATTTACACCTAATCTTGGCCGAGCAATTTATACCTAATACAAGAGCGTGTGTTAAGAGTGGAAATGACCAAAATGTTTTTGCTATTAAAATGTAGGAATGTTCAACAATGAGTCAACTCCGGTTCTAACTTAACTCTTAAGTAAAGCAAGTCGAGTTCAAGCTTAACTAACTCGAGTTTGTAAATGAAGCAACTCAATTAAGCTCGATTAGGCTCGTTTGATGCTAATACTTATTTTTGTATTCAAAAACTTAAAATAACTTAAAGAAAAACATGAAAATTTTAAACAAACATTATATATTAAAGAACAGACCATACGTATATGTAAGTCGAGTCGAGTTCGAGCTGCAGCTCGACTTGCTCGTTATTCATATGGTCAGAACATGGCTTTCCGTGTTATGTCGCGGAAAACGCGCGCCGGAACACGTAGCCGTCGTGGAAAACTATTGAAGAATGAAGATGAACGTTTATGGAAAACGTGAAAATGAAAAGCCTTTTTCAGATTATGCACAAATTATTGGAGTTTTCGGACAATCTTCACCCAGAGTAAATAGAGAACCAAGCGTCTTTCCCGGATTTCTTTCTCCTTCTCTAAAAACGGTCTTCTCGTGGACGCGGTTTCTCCCTCTCGTTCTCCTTCATTCTCCCTCTCTCGTTGCTCTAGATCTCTGGTAAGAGTTTGCTTTCCTTTGCGATCTCGATAGGTGGTTTCGATCTTAACACCTCGCAATCTGATCGAACGGTCTTGCTGTTTTTGGCGGGAATGCGTCCTGTTCCTGCTCGCTGTTGCTTTGTCACGATTGCTGTTGCTTTTGAGAATTCTGAAGGTTGCTTCAGATTGGTTTCCAGGTGTGCGAAATAGGGTGATGGATTCGTTGCTTCCGTTTGGCACGTGGGAATTCAGGCTCTTGGTTTGTCGATTCGAGGATTTTTTGGAGTAGGAATTGATCGCATTTGGTTCTGGGGTTCGTCTTAGAGTTTGGACGGTAATTGTTTATCGCCTTTCGCTGGACAGAGGTAGCTAGTGGTTGGAATTGGTTATGTTGATTCTTTGATCCTTTTTCGTGGAGCTTGTCTTTTCCATGTGATGAATTTAGCTTATGTCTCCCATTTTCAAAAGAGATTGATTCCGTGAATTGATTAATTCAGTGTGCATCAATGGCGACATTGACACGCATGATCTCTTTTGTTTCTTTGATTTACAGAGAGAACTTGGTGGAAATGGGGCGAACCTTGAAAGTGAGGAATTCGACCATCAGGGTTTCTCTGTTCTGCTAATTTACGGGGCGAATTTTACGTTCACGGAATGGTACTTTCTTGCTAGTGCTGCGAAGATGGACACAAGAAGTTGGTTTCAGAAATTCCAGCCAAGGGACAAGCTGAAAGCTTCAGGAAAAAAGAAGGAAACGGAGATCGAGAGATATGGTCAAAAACAGGTGGATGACGAGGCTCCCTCGACCATCACGAATCAGAAAGTTGCCGCTGCGAAGCAGTATATTGAGAACCACTATAAAGCTCAAATGAAGAGCTTGCAAGATCGGAAGGAGAGGTATGATTTCGTCCAAATACTTTTTTGTGGGATAATTAACAATTTAACGTGACTTTCTAGTTCTTCTTCTTTGATCAATGTCGGTTTAGTATGTGTTGTATTTTTGAAAGCAAGTTTTGCAATTTGTGCAATGATTTTTTATATGATTATTGATTACTCTGGCTTTTGTACATGGTTGGAATTTTCGGAAGTTGGACTCGGATCAATCACATGCCAACTCGTGACTTGTTGATTTTTCCCATCCGGGTTTACAAGGAGAAATCTTCCAGTCTTTCACAGCATACTGACCAATGCATTGCACTGGAGACTGTGTTTAGGCATGCCCGCCCAATGCATTGCATCAGGAGGCCATGATTGGATGGAGCTCAGGATGACTGGGGTATCCAGCAAAAAACCTTTGAAAAATAGAGAAAGTCAACCAATTTTTGCGGGAAGTAATGTGTCACATGGAAAATAGGTTGAGCTTCAAGGGCTTAAGGCAAGAATGGGAGAATAACTTTCAGCAAAGGGAGGGAGGCAGGGTAGGTTAAAGTAAGCGGGGAGGCTGAGAGCAAGATTCTAAAAGTCCAGTTATTCAGATTGAATTTGCTTGTGATTTGCTGGGCCAACTCGGTGACTCGGCCTGGTTTTGATAGTATCTTTATTTTATTATATGTATATCTATATATATATGATGATGTATATGTTTATGTAAGATATACTACACTTACGTTATTGGCATATGGATATTCCGCTTTTATGTGTAATATAGTGGAAATTTGATATGTGTGTGTGTGTGTCATTATTGCTCTTGCATTTTTTATCAACAAGGTTTCTCTTGGAAAATCTTGGGCATTCAAAAAGTTTTACAAATATAAAACTTAATACATAAGTTGTTGATTTTTTTACTAATTTTAATACCAGAATATTGATCAAATTCAAAATATTATTTAATAATATGTTAAAATAATTAAAAATACTAAATAATTTGAAACTTTTTGCAAAAAAATGGGGAAAAAGACAAAAATTTCATGTTTGTTCTCTTTTTCAGTTTCCTTTGTTTCTTTTTTTTCACATTTTTTTGAGAAAAATGGTCATATATATATATATATATATATATATATGAAAATTGAAATTAGCTGGACACAGGATGTTGCCAGATAATTAAATAATTTAAAATCTGTTGTTCAGGAGCACCATAGGCCATGTACCATAGGCATAAACCATTTGCTATATCAAGAACCATTGCTAATGTCCCTGTGGCTAGGAGATTTTTAGTGACAGGTTTTAATTTTATTTAGCCATTTGGCAGCCAGCTTATTTCAATTCTCCTATACATGAATTGAAATCAACCCGCTGTAGATGGATAAACAATTAAACCCCATTGCTAAAAGCACTATAGACCATTGCTAAAAGCACCATAAACTATCGATATACCATAGCCCATCAATAATGCTCGTGTGACTCTCTGGTGGATCCTAGAGAGAGAGAGAGAGAGAGAGAGAGAGAGAGAGAGAGAGAGAGAGTAGTATGTCTGTGTCATATAGCATGAAGAGAGGGTAATTGTATAAAAAGTATTTTATTGTTAGCATTGTGCTTCTGATTGTATATGCACCTTTTAGGCGGTGGAACTTGGAGAAGAAGCTGGCTGATGCAGAAGTATCTGAAGAAGAGCAATACAACCTTCTGAAATATCTGGAACAAAAGGAAACTGAGTATATGCGCCTCCAGAGGCACAGGATGGGTGTCGATGATTTTGATCTCCTTACTATAATAGGGAGGGGTGCATTCGGAGAGGTATTATTCTCTTTTCTTTGTAGTTTGTACTCAATAACAAAACAAAGAATCCACATGCTAAAGTGAAAGTAGTTATATGTCTTATTTGCATGGTGTTGTTTAAGTAATATAGATATGCATATGGTTATTTCAAAGAAAATCCAAGATTAGATTATTTTCGTTTATATATATATATATATAAATCTTGAATTTTCTTGGAATAGTCATATCAATATCGATATCGTTACTAGAAGAAAAGCAAAATGAATAGTTTTTTGTGAAGGCATTTGGGGGCCTCAGGTAGTCCTAGGCAGGAACCTGATCTGTTAGACCTTTGGGACCTGGCAAGTATCTGTCTAAGATGACCTCAGACTCCTCAGTGGTCTTCCAAAGAGCTATTAAAGTTCCTTTTCTTAACAATACTTCTGAGATTTTTATTATTGCATCAACCTACATAGCAGTGAATATCTGGGTTCTTTTTTATATGAGTTGCTTTTGTCTTATGTTCCTGAAGGTCCGCTGGGATACATCAAAGAAAAGAGGTAGTTTTGCATTTGGTGTTGGTGGTGCTTTTTGTGTATATTTACATTTTATACCCCTTTAGGGGGATCAGAACCTTCTATGGTGGACATTAGAATTCAGTGCTACTTACTGCTGCAACTTATTAAAGATAAGCCTGGACTAGGTCAACTTTCTAACGATTCATGCAGTTTTGAACCTACCATTAAACTGTCTAGATTCTTCTTTTGTCGAAAGCTTCGTTCTTTTGAAGCATTCTACTTTTGTACGCCCTTCACGTACCCTGTTTCATTGTCATCAATATTCTTCAATGCTTCATGCTTTTGAAGCTTTCTGCTTTCGTATGACCTTCAACCCTGTTTCATTATCAATACATTTTTGGTATCTTGTAGAAAAACCAAAAGAAGAGAAACCATCTTTCCTGTTCACTCTCTTAACTTAAGGGCAAGATTTGGCAGAAACTCGTTTCCTTTTAAAAGTTTTAAAATGCAGCCGTACCCGTACCCGTGTCGCCATACCCACGTACCGACACGGGTAACTGGGCAAAACTGGCGTACCCATGTCACATAGGTGTGTGTGTGTGTGTCTATAAGTTCTACATATGTGTGGCCAGTTTTGTAATCAGTCTTATATATATTATGCATAAATTCAGAATATATGCTGTATGTTTATACAGTTATAAACTTATAGTATTAGATATATGCCAGCTAATTGCTTGGCCTACTTATGTCATCGATAAGGTTATAAAATCTGAAAACAAACTCCAAAGTATGAATATTACATGGAAAAAATTAAAAGGCTACAGCTTTTGTAATCTAGGATGTGATTTTAGACAGTAAATTTGTTATTTGTTAATTGATAATATTGTCTTGTAGAGGGACAATTTTGTACTATATATCTATACCATCCGCACCCACACCCATGTTTTAAAAAAAAAAAAAAAAAAAAAAAAAAAAAAAGATTCTGTCCCCACACCCACACTGGCACTCAGCCCTGCACCCAGGGTACCGATATCACATAAATTATTAGATTGTGTGCTATCTAAATGCTGGTAACATTTTTTGTATAAAGCATTTGAATTTGAGTCGCTTTATTTCCAGGTAAGGGTTTGTAGAGAAAAGGCTAGTGGCAATGTTTATGCTATGAAGAAGCTGAAAAAGTCAGAGATGCTACGCCGAGGACAGGTGCCTTTAATGATTTCTTTGGTTGCTTTGATGTCCCTGTTGTTTTTCAGAAGGCTTTCTTTTTCTGACATTTGTGTATTAGGTGGAGCATGTCAAAGCAGAAAGAAACCTTCTTGCTGAGGTTGATAGTCCTTGCATTGTGAAGCTGTATTGTTCATTTCAAGATGAAGAATTTCTGTACCTAATAATGGAGTATCTTCCTGGTGGTGATATGATGACATTACTTATGCGCAAAGATGTACTGACAGAAGACGAGGCTAGATTTTATGTAGGTGAGACAGTCTTGGCTATTGAGTCAATCCACAAGCATAATTACATACACAGGTTTTTATTTAATTTTACCTATTTCTTTTGTACTTTCTTAATCTTTATTTGCTTTAAGGTTTACATTCGCAGTATGTTCTTCTTGGCAGAGATATCAAGCCAGACAATCTATTGCTTGATAGATTTGGACATCTAAAGCTTTCAGATTTTGGATTATGTAAGCCATTGGACTGTAGTAGTTTCCCTACTCTTAGTGAGAGTGATTCTGTTGGAAGAAATCTGAAGTCCTCAGCTGGTGATGGTATTTCAAACAGTTCTCCAGCACCTAAACGCACACAGCAGGAGCAACTGTTACATTGGCAAAGGAACAGGCGCATGCTGGCAAGTTCATGATCTTGCTGCCTTGTCACTTTTTTCAGTTAATTTTTTTTCATAACTTTCTTCCAAATGTGAAGATTCATTTGCACCAAGAGTTATTGCACCACCAAAACTGAGTTTTTGCCTGGCAATCAGATTAGGATTTTTTTTGGGTGATGTTATCATATGGTATAAATAATGACATTGTTTGATGGTGCTATTCTTGCATCAAATGTCTTAAAAAATTAGAAGAGTTTCATGTAAGGCCATACCTTCTAGAATGCTGCAGAAGCAGCAACTTATTGCCACTTACCAAATAAGATATACATGAATCTTTTCAGCACAAGTTATGGTGTGACTGTTGGAGATATTGTAAAATGGCATAAGCTCTAAAAGTCAGCATTTAACCCATAATGCTTGAGTGCATAAACGAAGAATTGATGGTCAAAGCCTATGGTAGTATTAACTAATCTTTGTTACTGAAAGAAACAGTTTTACTTGCTAGCACTTGTGCAAAAGGATGTATATTCACTATATATACAAGGAAGCATTTCAGGTTCTAAAATTCAAACAGAAAGTATCTGCTCCTCCTGCAGTTTGAGTGAAACTTATTGGAACCTTGACATCAGAACCTACTGGTATATTGCATTTCTTGCTTCTAATTTGTTTCTGCATTGGACCTCTACCTGAGGGAGTACTTGTCTGATTCCTTTTTCTGCTTAGTCTATATGCAGCAAACCTGATGTACAAATTCTCGATACACAAGCTTTTTCTGTATAAAGGTGTACTTTTGTGTCTGGTTTCTGTATATTTTGCTGCTGACCCTGTCCTAGCAGGATGAGATTTGATACCTAGGTCAAGAGTTGCACTATATTAAGAAAGAAACTTTAGATTTCAATTACATTCGGAAGCTATCTATAATTGCTTACCACTTACCAGCAAACTAAAGAGGTTTTGATATCTCTCTCTCTCATACTGTCCTGTTTTATCTCTCTGACCTTAACTTGCTTCCACATGAATCAGGCTTATTCTACAGTTGGCACACCTGATTACATTGCTCCTGAAGTTCTTTTGAAGAAGGGTTATGGAATGGAGTGTGACTGGTGAGTGATGTTGTATGGAGGTAACTTTTTACTGTATTAACATGTCATGTGGTTGTTCTGTAAGCATGTGGTTCCTTCTTGTAGGTGGTCTCTTGGTGCTATCATGTATGAGATGCTTGTGGGTTATCCACCATTTTATTCTGATGAGCCAATGGCAACTTGTAGAAAGGTATATGTACTTCTTCAATAAGTATCAACCTGCCGACAAAACCACTTATTTGCATATTGATATATTTTTTAGTCATAACTTTTCTGACATATTTCAGACTTTTATTGTCTAACTATGAAATTATATTATAGAACATGTTTTTCAAAGTGAATCTTGTATATTTGGTATATGTGTGTATGTGTGTATGTATAACATTTATTGTCTAACCCTGGCAATAGCTCTCTTTGCTTCTTCTTTCATTTTCTGTTCTTTAATCGTTGTCTTGTACACATGTTCATTTTGTGTGAGCATGTTTGTCATTGTCTGTGAACGTTTAATATGTCTGAGTCCATGTGCTTAGGAGATGCAATCTCATTTGTGCATGGTTGTGTGTCTTGCTAAGGGCTATTGATTGCCTTTTTCTTTACTCATCCAGGTAAAATTTTGCTACCCAAGCAATTGTTTGGTTTGTATGGGTAATCACAATGTGCAATATAAACTACGTTTTCATCATTGTCTACGTTGTCAATGGTGCACCAGGCTTGTGCCTGGCCTCCATAGGCATGCCAGACATGGTTGGTTGTCTAGGCTGGCTGTTCCAAGGCAACCTGCTATATGGACATGTCTAGGTGGTTGCCTAGGTCACCTATGCGCTAAGCAGTGAAGTGTTCAACATAGAAAAACAAACTCAGCTATCTTTTTTTTTTATTTATTCCTTCTTTTTCTTCCTCTTCTTTTCCTTCTTGTTCTTCTTCTGCTGTCTGACAAAGAATTTTCTTCCTTCCTCTTCTACTGTCTGAGACACTTTCTTCTTCTTCTTCTTTTTCTTCTTCTTCTTCCTTCTCTTATTCTCTTATGCAGGCTTTCTTTTTCTCATTCTTCTAAATGCTGCCTGTGATTTTGCATCATTCTTGTCAGTATTGCACCATAGTAATGAAGATAGCATGTGACATAGATTGTGATACAGACCATAACTATGGGGAAACTAATAAGTTACACTCCTCAAACTAGTTTAAGGAATGTAACTGTACTTTGTAACTAATAATATGCATCTCTGACGTTAAAGCACAATATGGGTTGTCTTTTACATTGCATATCCCATAAAAAATGATAAGTGAAATATTAAGTTCATTTTGAAAAGGTATGTTTGCATAGTTGAAGTAAAATTTATTTACTTGAGACCTATTCAAATATCTCAAGTAATTTAAGTGGTTTATTTAATTGATTTCTGGTCAAAACTTGCATGTTATGGTAGCATATACTTTTTGTTTTTTATGTTTATGTGATTCATGGTCTTGGAGGGTGCATTTTTCCTGATTTTCTGTTTTTCTTGCTTTTTTTTATATTTTAGCTATTTAAATATTAAATTTGAAATTTATACAATAGTTTACGTTTCAAACTTTGATCTTGACTGGAATCTGGATTACACATTGTTGCAAATATCACCATTTTTCTAACAAAATATGACAAAAGAAAAATAAAAAAGCAAAAATTGGCAACATTTTGAAAAAATTGACAAGATGAAAATGTCTGCATTTTTTTCCTTTTATTAGAAAAATTGTCTTGTAATATATCTATGTTTCTTATAATATTTTTAAAATATCTTTGGTTTTAATCAGTGTTTTAAGAAAATTAGTAGAAAACTCAATTTTCGTAAGTTTTATATTGTTTTCTTTATAATTATAATTTTTTAAATTCTTTAGATTGCCAAGGAAAACTACATTGTTTAATACCCAAGGGAAAGCTCACCGATAAAAACTTGAAAATAATATTTGTGACAGTTATTGCACATTTATATTGTTTTTACATTATACATATATATGTAAACTCTACCACAATCATAAAGATAATATTCTCACACTCAAGCATATTGATGAAATAAATCTGAATGAAAAACTGAATATTATTCATACGAAACAGTCATACAAGACTGGCTTCAAAAGCTACAACATTATTTTAGAATGATACAATATTTATAGAGTGAAAGAGACAATAGAGAGAGAAGCTAGCTGTTGGGCTTAGTTCCAACTGCTAGAAAACTAGCCGTTGGAACTCCCAACAGTTAGAAACAAAAAAAGATAAAAACAGAAAAACAGAAATATTACAAAAACAAAATATATTGCAGTCCTATGTTCATAATATATGCATACGTATATATGTATTCATCCAACTACTTAAATATAGTGATGTATGTCGAAACATTTATACATTCAAATATATAAGTCATTGTCACAAATATTGTTCTTGGGTTTTTATGGGTGAGGTTTTTCTCGGGAATTTTTCAGCAAAGATGTTTTTTTTTGAAAAAATATCGGGAAAATTTTGGCGATTTAAAAAAAAAATTTGTCAAACTTAGGTAAAAATAAAATAAATGAGAAACTAATATGAAACATAAAAACTAACTAGATAAGCAGGAAATGAAAATTAGAAAATGGAAACTGGCACTCTACCTATGTCACATGGGTGCGGGTACGGACACGGCAATTTTCAAATTTTTTGGATATGCGAATACGGCAAATTTTATATTCTCAAAAATAATAAAATGAAAAAAAAAACATTAAATTAATAATTCTGATAAAAACATGTCTTCTTCTACTGTTTTCTATAAGAGGAGAACTAATACAACAGGAAAAATCATACAAATCGACTTCATTTTTTGGTTCGGATTTGGTCTGGCCCAGATCCAATCCAAAACGTATCCACCCCTATCCCGTATCTGTATTCTCGTGTCAGCGTATCGACACGGGTACGTGGGCTAAACCCACATATCCTTGTGTCGTAGCACTCTACCAAAAACACAGATGGCTGAAGCATCGGATGAGATGCCCTTCTGGGTTTCCAACAACCCTCACCTTCAATGCAGGTTATCACTCATCACTCCTCAAACCCTCACATGCCAAATGCGGCTTCCTCACTTGTCAAACCCTCACCGAAGAGGCGGACACTGGGAAAAAGGTTAGGCGCAGCTGGAAGACGTAGCTTCCACTCTCACGTCTCACACGAAAGGTAAAGTTAATAAATGCTATTAACTAAAAGTTAGAGTTAAGTACCCTTTTTTCCATTAAAAAGAAATTTCAGTTCAAAAAATATCCTTTGTTTCTTTGCTTTTAACACGTTATACCCTTCTTTAGCAAAATAATCCATCATGTGTAGTTTTATGAATTAAAGCTGTGCGGAAGAACATATAAACAACACAGAAATTAAGTGGTGAAAAAAATGTGATTTTATCGCGATAATATCATGATAAATATTTTTTGCCGATATTTTCAAAATATCATGATTTTTTGGCATTTTTGTTTGTTTTCCCCTTTTTAACATTTATATCATGATATTTTTGAAAATATCGCGATATCTGTGACACTGACGTAAGTGTACTTACATATAAAGTATAAACTAACATCTTCCCTCAAACTTGTGGTGATATCACCGAAAGTTTGCCAAGAAGAAATTGAAATCTATTTGATGTCAATGCTTTGGTGAAAAAGTCTGGAATTTGATATTCTTCATACACAAAGGACAACTCTATATTCTTTCATGGATATTCTTCTCGAACAAAGTGACAGCCTATCTCGATGTGCTTTGCCCTTTCATGAAATGTATGATTAGTAGCAATGTAGATTGCACTCTTGTTGTCACAACATAATCTAATATTTTAATTTCTTCTTCAATGTGAATCCACATATCTTTTGGCAAGTACTCTTCAGCCACACAATCTCCATAGCTGCAGTAGTCATAACTCGATATTATGCTTTAGTAGAGGATAGTGAGACTTTATTTTGTTTCTTGCATCGCCATGAAATCATTGATTTACCTAAAAATACAAAAACCAGTGGTGGATTATCTATTATTTAGGTCTGCACCCCAAGCAACATCTATACATGCATTGCAATCATATTGAGGAAGAGGGGGATAAGAACTACCCTTTGTTTGTGGTATTTTTGATGTATCTAATGATCCTTATAATTACTCTCATATGTATAGATGAAGGTGCATGTTGAAATTGGCTCGCAACACGAATAACATGAGCTATATCAGGCCTAGTAATAGTCAAATAGGTCAATGCTCCAATCTACTGTTGATATGGTGTATGGTTCTCCAATGGTTCACCATCACATGATTTCATCTAAACCCCTAGAGCTTTGGGTGTCTCAACAACTTTATCATCTTTCCTGTCTATCAAATCATTTGCAAATTTGATCTATGAAAGTAGATAATCTCTTTCGCTGTATGCACCTTCAATACCCAAAAAAATAAGTAAGAAACTCCAATTCAGTTATTTCAAATTCATTTTTCAAAAAATGTTTGACATGCTTAATGCCTTGATCATCACTTCTAGTAATAATCATATCATCAACATACAATAGTAATATAATTGCACCAGCAATAGTATTTTTAACAAACATAGTTGTATCAAAATAACAAGATCTAAACCCTTTATGAAACATTACCTTACTGGATCTATGATACCATGCCTTTGGAGCCTGATCAAGGCTTTCTTAAGATGTAAGAGCTTACCTTTAGGTATTTCATAACAGATGGAGCATTCATGTAGACTTCCTCACTGAGATTTCCGTTAAGAAATGCATTCTTGACATCCATCTGAAAATAGGCTAATTTTAATTGGATGCAACTGTAATTAATGTTCTAACTTCTAACCACACAAATATCGCAATATTTTAAAAAATATCGCGATATAAAGGTTAAAAAGGATGAAGATGAAAAAATGCCAAAAAATCATGATATTTTGAAAATATTGGCAAAAAAAAATTTATCGTGATATTATTGCAATAAAATCGTGTTTTTTTTGCCATTTAATTTTTGTGTTTTTGTGCTGTTAAGCGTTCTTGCACACGGTTTTGATTCATAAAAACTTCATGTGATGAATTATTTTGCTAAGGAAGGGTATAACGTGTTAAAAGTAAAGAAACAAAGGGTTTTTTTTGAACTGAAATTTCTTTTTAATGGCAAAAAGGGTACTTAACTCTTAACTTTTTGTGAATAGGCTTTATTAACTTTACCTTTCGTGAGAGTGGAAGTTGCATCTTCCAACTGTGCCTAACCTTTTACTGAGTATCTCCTTTTCACTGAGGCTTTGAGAAGTGAAGAAGCTATGTTTGGTGTGTGAGGGTTTGAGTGACGAGTGATAACCTATGTCGAAGGTGAGGGTTGCTGGAAACCCAGAAGAGCATCCCATCAGATGCTTCAGCCATTAGATAACCTGTGTTTTCAGTATTTATTAGAGTGCCAGTTCCATTTTCTAATTTTCATTTCTTGCTTATCTAGTTAGTTTTCTGATGTTTTTTATATTAGTTTCTCATTTATTTTATTTTTACTTAATTTTGATGTTTTTTTTTATTTTTTTATAAATCACCGAGAATTTCCCAATGTTTTTCCCAAAAAAAAAATGGCTTTGCCAAAAAATACCTGAGATAAACCTTGCCGATAAAAACTCGAGAATGATATTTGTGATAATGGTTCTAACAACAGTCATTTTAGCAACAGCTGCAAATGTTTCTTCATAGTCTATACCATACTCTTGGGTATATCCTTTGTTCACTAATCTAGTTTTATATCTTTCAAGTGATCCATCACTTTTGTTTTGACTTTATAGACTCATTTGCAACCTATAGTCTTTTTTCCTGTAGGTAAACCTGTTATTCCTAACTTCTACATTTTTTAAGGGCATCAAGTTATGATTTCATGGCATTGATCCAATGAGGTTGGCTTTGAGCTTTTGTTAATGAAGTAGGTTTTTCATAGGAATGAATAGCTAAAGCAAGCCCTATGCCTAGGAGAAAAAAAATCATAGGAAAAAAATTTGTGTGTATGTCTTGTAGTTCTATTAGATCTTCCAAGAGTGTGTTTAAAATTGCATCCTTTGCCTCAATATGTTGATTTCTTCTTCTATATGTAAGAATTTTCCTAGCTGGCTTATTTTCAGATGGAGCATCTTCTTGTTCACATGCAATGCTATGTTCACTGTTAAAACATTTATCATCATCATGACTACCTTCAGAACATTCTTCATCATCCATCAGCTCAAAAGAAAAGTACAATCATCACACTTGGATTCATTTTTCTTAAAGCCCTTTTCATCTTCAATAAAAATAACATTTCTTTATACATATACTTTATCTCGTTCAAAGTCATAACACTTATACCCTTTTTGAGTTTCAGAATACCCAATAAAATCACATTTGATTGCTTTGGATGAGAGCTTAACACTTTTATCGTTCAAAATAAAACAATTACATCCAAAAACTTTTAACTATTTATAGTTAGTTCTAAATTATGAAGCTTTTGAAAAGGAGAAATGTCATTCAAAGTTCTAAAGGGCATTCTATTTATCAAATATACGAAAGAGAGAGCTGCTTCAGCCCAACAATTTTTAGGAACACTTTTTGAAATTAGAAGTGCTCATGTAGTTTCAATTATATGTTGATGTTTTCTTTCAGCAGTCCCATTTTCTTGAGGGGTTTTAGAGCATGATTTTTGGTGAACAATACCATTTTCCTTCAAAAAAACAAATGAAATCATTTAAAAAATACTCTCCTTCACAGGCACTCTTCAAAGCATCAAATTGAGTCTTGATCATATTATAAAAATTCTTAAAGTGAAGGAAAGCTTCATATTTATATTTAAGAAAGTAGATCCAAGTGAATCTAGAGAAGTCATCTATGAATGTCACATAATAAGACAACCTCTCCTTTGACATAATAGGAGCGGACCCACATACATCCGAATGCACCAATTCCAAAGGAGTTTGTGAAACAATGGTTCTTTCATTGAAGGATAAAGAGCTCATTTTTTCTTTGATACAATCATCACATGTGACATTTTTGATACATATGTCTTTCAAAAAGGGGGGATACATGATAGTTTTCCAAAGCTTAAATTTCCCAACCTTTGATGCCAAAGATTTACATTGGTTTTCTTAACTAGATTACAAAAAGGTTTGTATAGGTCTAATAGTCCACATAATATGGATAGTCTCTTTTAATACCTTCCCAATCATCTTCTTGGGAACTTGGTCCTCTATAAACCATTTAGTTTGTGAGAAAGTAATGTCACAACCATGGTCAGCTATTTGAGAAGGAAACAAGAGATTAAAATTTAATTTGAGAATATATCTTACTTTTAGTCAATGTTGTAAAATGCGTATCGTAAGGCGTATCGGTTGGGCTTTAAGATACGCCGTATCGTAACCGTATCGTAAATTTTTTTAAAATAATAATAATAAATCAGAAAAAAATTAAAAAAGATCGAAAAATTCATAAAAAAAATCAGAAAAAATTAAAAATAATAAATTCTTCATAGAAAACATGTTTTAGATAATGATAGACTTATTACTGCTAAATGTTATAAACTTACGCGTTCACGGTTCATCATTCATACTTCATAGACATCAAAATTCATAACAATATCATTCAATTTCAATCAACAAAGCATAAGTCATAAAGTGATAAAACATTCAAGTGTTCAACAACCATAGATTCATAACTCTTAAGTGGTTCGATACATATAATGATTCATCATTCATAATCTTCATCATCTTCATCTTCTTCTTCTTCTTCATCGTCAAGAATTGGAATATCCTCACCAACATATCCAGCACTAGTAGTAGCACTAGCAGACTCTCCTTCATCAACAAAGCCTTCTGTTGCTTCAGCTTCAAGGTTGAAGCATTCAAGATCTTCATCATCAAATATTGTAGTCGGTTCTTCCTCAATCCATGGCTCCAGATCGTCAAAGTTTTCCAAGCTGATAGGATCAAACTGAGATGTGTGCTTCCTTGCTGATGTTTTTTGTAATTCTCTACGTTACATAAGAGAAAGCTTGTTAATATATAATTTCATATAAATATATTGTACAAAAAATGTAAACATTAAGCTATATTACCTTTGTTTCAACCTCATATTATATCGAACAAAGACAAGGTCATTCAACCTTTTATGTTCGAGTTTATTCCTTTTTTTGCTATGGATATGTTAGAACACACTCCAGTTCCTTTCGCATCCACTAGCACTGCATGTCTGACTGAGGACTTTGATTGCAAAACGTGCTAGGTTTGGACAATCAAACCCATACCTATTCCACCACAAATCTAAACAAAACTATAACATTATAAGTGATATCAAATCAATGTGAAAGTTCTAAAAGAATCAAATGTAACAAATGCAAAGTAAATTAAACATTTCTATGTATTTACCTGGACGCATGGTTGTCCTGGCTCGAACGGCGACAGGTTGTCCCATGCCCCGATAACAAGTATCATATAGATCTAACTCATTGCTGATGGCATCTTGTTCTCTAGAATCTGCCACTAACACTTTAATACAGTCCAACAAACCACTTAAGACTTCTCTGTCCTTAAATGTAGGAGAAAATCTAATTGCAGGATTTAGATAGTAAGCTGCTGCATGAAGAGGTTGATGAACATGTCCAGTCCACCTTTTATCTATCATCTTCCATATGGGCATATATAACTTTTTCTTTCCTTTTAAGTTGTCTCGAATTGCCTCTTTTGCTTTATCCATGGCCTCGTATAAGTATCCTATGGAAGGCCTATCCTCACTGTCAGCTAACCTGAGGACTTTCACTAATGAAACACAAACTTTCAATAACTTAACAAATGATTCCCAAAATTCGTTATTAAATATGATATCCACAACTAAAGAAGCATTTCTTTTATGAGCATGTGGATATACAGTCCATTCTTCACTAGCGAACATCTGCCTCAAAGGAGTTCTTTGTTTCACCACACTCTGCACAGTCAATACATTTGTGGCAAATCTAGTTTGTGCAAGTCGTATCAATTCAACTTCTTTTGTAAACTTTCTCATCAAACTCAATATATATGCATGATTATAGATAAATTTTGTTACCTCTTGACATTGGTCAATGGCTGATTTCATATCATGCATCTCATTAAGATCTTGAAGCATAAGATTAACACAATGAGTGGCACATGGACTTCAAAAGAATGTTCCATACTTTTGAAATAACAAATCTCCTGCAACTCTATAATTTGCAACATTATCTGTAATAAACTGTACAATGTTTGTAGGTCCAACTTCTTGTACGAAATTATCAAAAACATTGAACAAAATCTCAGCAGTTTTAGGAACATCAGACAAGTCAAGAGATTTCAAGAACATTGTACCTTTCGGGCAATAAACAAGAAAATTTACAAGTGTTCTTGACCTTGTATCAGTCCATCCATCTGACATAATGGAGCAACCTGTTTCCTTCCAAGATAATTTCAATTGATCGCAATGTTCAGACACTTCTTTCACTGTATCTTGAAGAATTTTACCCCTCAACTGATGATATGATGACATTTTGAATTCGGGGCCTATAGAAGCAATTGCATCTGCCATGGCTTGGAATTGAAAAGAATTAGCTGCATTAAATGGAATACATGCATCATAAAACCATTTCCCTACCATCTTTTGTGCTTGATATAGCATATCTTTAGATGTCATAGCAGCACGAATTTGCGGCTGACCACCTGGGCTAGTATATGAAGGGAAAAAGCTCTTAATAGAGCCAACACTAGACCTACCAATAGGAACTCTACCACTAGGTGGTCACATACCACACCTGGCCCTATCTGCTGTGCCTCTTTTCTTCCTTCCCGTTATGCCAGATCAACCTCCTTCATACATGATCCATTTTCCTCTACGATCTCTACCTCTTGAGGTCTCCAAATCTATTCTTAGACTGCTATCATCTTCATCATCACATTCATAAGCTTCTTCCTCTTCTTCTTCATCTTCCAAAGGCTCACTATAGCCTACATCTGCCTCTTCAATTTCTTTTTGTATTCTCTTTTGATGTAAAGCATGAAGCATATCTAAACATTGCTGACGCACATATGGAGGCAAAGGTTTGTTTGGTCCTCCAACACAAGGAGACGCATCTTTGGAGGTCCCTGCCAAATGGTGTTTCATTCTACTAATCCCTCCTGAAAATGTATTCCCACAGAAGCTACATTTGAGTTTCAAGCGGTTATTCTCCTTCACCCTTTCACACCATTGCCATGTGGGATCCATATCTTCAAAAAAAAAACGAAATCCTATGGTAAACTTAATGAAAAACACTCAAAATCTTTCAATCTACGATTATACGGTAAAAAATTATGAATAAATGGTAAAAACATGAGATTTTATACCTTAGGAAGAAGAAATGAAGAAAACCCCTTTCCTCCCAACGAAAATCAACCACCCAGGCACAAATCGACCCCTTAATCTTTGATTTCACGGTGAAAATCAACTTTTTGATGGTGAAAATGGACGATCACCCTCCCTGACGGTAGTATCCGAGCTTGAGAAATGAAGAACGGAGGCTTTTTTTTCAAAAAGAAGCCGAATAAGTAGGTCTCGAGCGGGTTTCCGTGAAATCAGACCGTATCGTACGATACGGGGTGTATCGCCCCGTATCGTACGATTTGGGCCCTATATCGCACGATACGTGCGATACAAGAACGATACACCCCCTATTTACGATACGGGGGGTGTATCGTACCGTTTTTTTAAAACGATACGATACGTATTGTACGATACGGGGTCGTATCGTACGATACGTACAACACTGCTTTTAGTACTTTAAAAATTTTTGAATAAATTTTTTGATCAATGTTGCCAATAAGGTTAGTAGAAAGAGGTGTTCCATCGTCGGTTTTTACAAAAGAACAAGAATTATTATTGGTGCATTCTGTAAGAAAGGGACATGAGGGGTCATATAAAAGGATGCTCCTGAGTCAAGAATCCATGAATACTTACTTGAGGATGTAGATGCAATCGTGGCTCCCAATATTGGTTCTTTTATTCCTTTCAAGAGAGGTTGAAGTGCAATGATGATCCATTATTGCTTTCTTTCTTCATGGCTCCAACAGTTCCCCCGCTCTTTTTTAATTTTGGACACTTACGTTTTATGTGTCCTTCCTCTCGACAATAGAAACAAATGACTTTCTTAGTTCTTTCATCATTTGTCTTGTTGAAGTTTGGTGGTCGATGTGGTCTAATATGGGATTCAGGATATGAAGTTGCAAGAGCATTATCATTCTTTTTTTCAAAAAAGTTCAAACGGTTTTCCTCCATTTGCAATTTGGCTAATTGCTTCATTCATAGAAGGAATTTTAGATCGATGAAGTAAGGAAGTCTTTACACCATCACACTCTGATCTTAATCTAATAACAAATTTATAAAACTTTTCCCTTAAATTTGTTTCTCTTAGGACCGCATCATGTGGATCCACCCAATTTGGTTGAAACATAGCCATCTCATTCCACAACTGATCCATCTTGGCAACATGCTCCTTAATAGTTCTATTTCTTTGTTGGAGATTAGTAATCTTAACTTGGATATTGCACATATAGGCCACATCCTTGTGTGCGAGTCTTTTCAAAATAAACTCATGCTTCATGAGCATGGCTGAGTTTGGAAATTTGTTATCCGGTTGCATTATCTACACAAGTAAAGATCCAAGTAATAATTTTGTGATGGTCAATCTTCCATTCATCCTATTTCTTTTCATAATCAGCCACAACTTTATCTTTTTCACTACCTTCTAATTCTTGGGTCTTGCCGTCAACCACTTTAGTCAATATTAGTTGGGGTTCTGTTTTGTTCCCATCGACTAATTCTTAAAGTCCCTTACATATAATAAAATGCTCAATGGTTCCAGCCCATTGAGCATGATTCGTAGAAGTAAGTTTTGGAATGGGAATTGTGGAGACTTTTTCATCCATAATGCTGACAAAAAATCAGAGGATAGAAAAAAATGAACTTACAGTTTTTAGAGCAAATTCAGCTGCAAAGATTAATCAAGATAGCTGCAGTCCGATGGCCAATATAAATCCCATAACTTCTCCTTATAATCTAATCGACAAATACTTTGTAGTTTGTGGGCATAAGCATAAGAGGATCGATTCTTCAATAAAACTTAATTATATTGCTGTTTACCATAACAGCAGCCACCAACAATCAAGAGGAAACTTTCAGCAGAAAAAGAAAACGGCAGCTGATCTTCAAATAGCAAAGTCACCAACCAATTGGTGAGCCAGAACTTCAAGTCAGCTTGAAAACACCTCCCCAAGACATCCTCAGCTTGGCGAAACAAAAGAGAATCAGATCGAATAGAGCCCCAAGCTCTGGTACCATGTAAACACTACCACAATCACAAATGATAATCTTTTCACACTCAAGTACATTGAGGACAATCTGAATGGAAAGCTGAATATTATTCATACAAAGCAGTCATAAAAGACTAGTTTCAAAAGCCATAGCATTATCTTAGAATGATACAATACTTATAGAGAGAAAGAGACAATAGAGAGAGAAGCTAGCTGTTGGGCTGAGTTCCTACAGCTCGAAAACGAGCTGTTGGCTGAGTTCCAGCAGTTGGAAAACTAGCTGTTAGAACTCCCAACACTAGAAACTAGCTGTTGGAAGTCCTCTGTTTATAATATATGCATATGTATATATGTATTCATACAACCACTTAAATATAGTGATGTAGGTTGAAGCATATATACATATGAATATATGAGTGTACTGACATATAAACTAACAATATAGATATAAAAGTCATTGTTGTCGTGTGCTAGATATTTGCAGGATTACTAAAATTTAAAAATTTGTTGCTAAAATCACCATCAATCATCACTAATGCCACCAAGAACCGTCGCTGCAATATAAATTGTGGCTAATACTAATTTGGTGACTGTTGTTTAGTGATAAATTTTTAAATATTAGGCATCCGACAACATCCGGCACATGACAGTATCAAACTCTTTTATATATATATATATATACATATATATTAGTACAATTGAAATTTATCTAAACTGCTTTATGGCTCCTTTCATCAAGTTGATGGTTAACAGGTGTCGTGTAAAATTAGTTTTTCAAATCAAAGTGCAAATTGTCAGTCACTTTTTCTTATGAAAGTGATTTTACAGGTACCTTGTGAAATATAAATGAAGTTCATTGGACGGCGCATCACCGGTTCACATATTGATCATATCTGCTCAATCCACATATTTCATGAACCCATATATATGTGTGCATTTAATATTAACCATTATTCATATGAACTTTAACCTTCTAATTTTAATTGTTCAACTTCATTAAGTTTGATGTTTTAATCTTCTAATTATTTTTATTTTCATTTATAATGTGTTTAATGTGTATGATGGGTTTTAAACTTTTGGTGCTTTCATTGTTATAAGCATTTTTACAGAATGTGTAGTGTAATCCATATCAGTTGGGTCTGGAGGTAGATAGATGAGGTAGCAATAACAAGAAATTAATTTTTAATATCAAGAACCACAAAAAATAGAATTTCAGAAAAAGTTTTAAAAAATAAGAAAAATAGTAAAATAAATTCCCTCTTATACAAATATGAATTTCATTAACATTAACAAGCGAACAAGTATATGCTATCTACAACATGCAGAATTTCACTAGAAGCTAAACGTTGAGACGTTGACCTAATTTTCTTGGCAAAATGAGCTCTAATTTTGTTCTTCAAATTTTATGACAAGGTTAAGATTCAAATTTACGAAGTTTATGTAACTTTATGTTAAAAACAAAAAGTTGTTAATCTGTGTTTTTTAATGTTTTGAAGGCGTAACATTGAATACACGTTGTTTCATATTGTATTCTAAGATATGGGAGTGTGGAGTGCCACTGACCCGATATACCATTATTAAACTCCTGAAATATGGAACCTGTTAAGTTGCAGTTACACCCCTGAACTGGTTTCGGAGGTTATCCTTTCATTGTTCTTCATGGTTACATTAAGGTAATGTATCATCATATGATAGACCATTTATGCAAGAGTAATGATATATTGATAATTGTATGTTTCCATATTGAAGAATGCATGTCAATGAATGTTTTTTTTTTTCATTTTATTGGTTTTTTCTGGAGGGTGAGACAACATAGTCCCACCTAGTCCTGTCTCTGTCTCGCCTTAGGCTATAGAGACCACTCACCACCTTGCCGGAACTTGGCATGGAGCATTATTCAACTAGGAGTTATTTAGGGATTTCTTTGATGGAAAAGCATGGTTATTGTTAAGAGAAAGAAACTGAACAATTGTGTGTGAACGTTGGTAACATACATTGCACTTTCTCCTGAAAGGGCAATATAATTTGTTGGGTCCTGTTTCACAATAAGATCCCCTTTTTGTTTCCTGTCATCACTACATAATTTATGTTTATCTCTTTCATAATTATATATTATCTTGCTTGCAGATTGTGAATTGGAGGACGCACTTAAAATTCCCTGAGGAAGCAGATCTATCTGCTGAAGCTAAAGACCTAATCAGCAAATTACTATGCAATGTTGAACAAAGACTGGGTACAAAGGGTGCCGATGAAATAAAGGTTTGGAACTTTGGGTCCAACTTCCAGTGTTTCTCTTTTCCTTTCATGGTGCTTATTGGGGCGTAACTTGTTTGCTTTTTAATCAGTCACATCCATGGTTTAAAGGAGTCAAATGGGACAAATTGTCTCAGATGGAGGCTGCATTTGTGCCACAGGTCAATGATGAGTTAGACACTCAGAACTTTGAGAAGTTCGAGGAGGTTCGGTGCCTCTCTCCACCCCTGCTTCTTTTCCAATCAGATACTTTTGTCATTTCTATTCTTTAAGGGGATTGGTAAAAATTTCGTAAGTCTTATGTTTATTTACATGCAAAATTTTTTTAGACATGGCAACCATTCTATGAACTATAAAAATTGCACAATGGATGAAAACTTTTTGATAAGATGTGAGCAAGTTTTTTGAAGGCACATTTTGTGATGGATGGTGAATAACTGTTGGGAAAGCTGGAGTTCTTGCTCTCAGGGCTTGTTAGATTTTGTCATGATGGGTTAAGGTTGCAAATGGAGTGGATTATATATCTGATCCAACTGAGTGAATTTAGAGGTGGAAAAGGATTAAAAATAGATTCATTCATAAATTTGGTCTGGTAATGAATTAACATATCTAACTTTGTCTATTCTCCATCTGATGTGAAGGGCGGAAAAAATCAAATTGGAATGAAAATTGAACATACTCTTTGAAGATGGATTTAACTTCAAATCCAAATTCTTGTGCATATTCAAACTCTTCTGTATGTAAAGAAATAAGAATTATGTGCTCCATGAGAACTTGAACCAACAGCCTGACATAAAATATGAGTTTGAAGAGCAGCTAATTCTCTTTCCTTCTTGTGGAGACAATATTGGTTGTATTGTTTAAAGAACTAAAATATCAAATACAATATATGGAATGATGTAATTTGTTTGACAAAATTAATTCATTCAAACCCCTCATCTTGTTAGATATAAAATAGAACGAAATGCACTATGAGAACTTAAGCTAAGAATCTGACATGAAATATGAATTTGAAGAGCAGCCAAGTTTCTCTCCTTGATTTTCTCGTTAATATTTGGGTATATTTTAAAAGAAAAAAAATCAAGAAAACATATAGTAGTATATTTTTTAAAATTAATTTCTTAGTTTATTTTGATCATGATTTTATAGAAATTAATATAAAACATACTAATAAACGTTTGAAGATAAATGGTTTGGATTTGGTTTATATTTGAGTTTCTGAATCCATACCCTACTTTTTGGATTTTATGCATTTTTATATTCGGTTTGATGGATTGTCATATTGGATTGGTTTTGAAGTTGGATTTAGATTATTAAAGAGAACAAAACAAATGGACTTCGATAATGCAGTCCAAACCAACTCCTTTTTTGTACCCCTATTATTGAGAGCTGTAAAATATTTTGTAGTATATGCATGAACTAAATTGTACTTGGAATGTTACTGTAACATTGCCTGATTAGCGACCATCCTGATAAAAGGAGCTTACTAATTGAGAGTGGTAGTCAGTACCTATGCACAAGGCCCTAAAATGTTTAATTTGGTGTCTAGGTGACCCTGGATGTTTTTCATCTAGACAAAGAAAGAAAAGAAAAAGAAATTGAAATACTTCATTTAAAACTTGCCATGTTAATTAATGAAAAGTAATAAATCAATAGCAAAAATCAAGTAGAAAATCTTACAACCTTATTTTTTCTAAATGTCAAGTTGCACCACCTAGCTGCTAAGGACAAGCCACATCGCATCGATTCAAGTTGATCTTTCCTTTGAAGGAAACTCCCTTTCTTCTTTAAGTTAAAAAACTATAAGTTATACATGATATAGTGCCTTCCTCCAAAACCATGACAGTATGGATTGGAGGTTGCATGTTTCTTGACATAGCCTCAGTAGAAATAAAGAAAAAAGGTACTCAGGGCCCAAACAAGCAACGCATATGAAAAAAACTTTGTAGATAATGTCTAAAGCTAAGTGACATGTCGGGTGCAGTAACAAATAAATTGCTTTCTTTTTACATTGAATCATTGATAAAATCATAGCTTATTAGTTGTTGATACATATACATATACATACATACATATATATATTGGATGTGGATTTCTCCAGCCATCTGGATGCTCATGCCTCTCACACTCGGGCTATATATATATGTATAGGACGTTAATTTTTCCAGCCATCCGGATGCTCCAGCCCCTCACACACGCGACTTGATGATGCATCAGTTTGTTTGTGTGAGAAGCTGGAGCATCCGGTTGGCTGGAGAATTATATCCTCTCCATACCCATACCCATCTTTTTTCAAGAATGCTGAATCCACACCTGCACACACTGCATGCACTTGTGTGGCATAGGTCTAAAGACTCTAAACCTAATGATTCAAGGATAAATTATTCCAAAATAAGAAAACACTGTTTTCAGAAATTTCCTCAGAAGTCCCAATCAAGTAGAGATGGAACCAGAATAGGAAATGGAAGCATATTCTTCACAAGACAAAAATAAAGATTTGTAGACCAGTCTATACTTTTTGGTCCTTTGTTAACTGCCCAACTTGAAATGAGGGCCGATGGTATTTTTCTTTATTTGAGTTTTAGCAAGAAAGAAGGAAAATTGACAAATTAATAATCTAATTGATGATTTCAAGGATCCCATTTGCTATAGATTTATGTCCATAAATTTTAATATTTATTTCTCAGACTGGATATGGGCATGAAGGAGGTAATTTCCTGTTTATCATGTTCTTGAGTGTTGATTTCATTGGAAAGTTAACAAAGTTTAAGCTTATTTTGGATGGTGTTGCCTTTTTGTTGGTTTTAGAGGCTTATCACAAAACAAATTGCTGCCTTGTTGAGATGACTCGTAAGTCCTTACCACATAAATTGACGTCATAATGCCTTGTCACCCTCCATAGAGACATGATTTTGTGGATGAGGAATTGTGCTACAAACCTGTTTTGCTTGTTAGGTCTTCTTATGTAATATGTTCACATGGCCCTGACTGTAGCATTTTTATATAATGTGGTTCTTTTTTTCCTTTATTTTTATGTGAGAAGTTTTATGTATGTTTTTTTTTCTTAGTAACATTATTAAGAATTTTTATTTGGATTGCGTTTTGCAGTCGGGGGGACCTATCCCGACGTCATCCAGATCAGGTCCATGGAGAAAGGTGAGGATTTATATTACTGCCACTACAGAAATTATTAACCTTAAATTATGGTTCTAGATCTATTAATGCTACTCCCCATTTTCTGTTGTGATATTGATATGAAAATATATCCACATCATCATAACTGTGGGCAAATGCTCCACGGCATCTATTTCTGACTCATTTGGTTATGCCCGTAAGGGTCATCTTTTAAAGTTAAGTTGATCAACCAATTCTAGTATCAGGAACAACATGAACATTGAGAACAAACAAAAAATCCAGTATGATGAGGCTAATGAGTCCTTTGTTTTTCTTTAGTAGAAGATACTACCAAAACAGGGGCAGTCTTGGTATTTTTGAAAAGTTTTAAAATTTTAAACTGCACATGCTCCATTTCCTTTTTAAAAGGGGTAGTTTATGTAAAGAAAAGATTTAAAAGGGCAGTTTTGAACTTTTTGTTCTTTCTAATGTAAAAGCGGTAAAAGAAATTTTTATAGCGTAGGGGCTTAGGACTTTTAAGCCCCCTTTTTCCTCTACGATATGTTTTGAACCTCGCTGCCCTTTGGAGAGAAGTTGGAGACGGGAGAAGGGAGATATGTTTTCTAGCTTTTTTTTTTTAATTTTTTTACAGATTTCCCTTCACTCCCAAAGTTTGTTTGTCTTTTAACTATTTTAATAGAGCTGCAATCAGCGCCTAGTTCTAGAATCCGGACTTCAAGTTCTCTTTTTTTTCAAGTTTTAACTTCTGTTCTATGTCTCCTCCTTAGTTTTTTGTGCATTTTACTTTTACATAATTTTTTGTTTTTTTCTATTTTTTTAAAAAATTGTTGAGATTTTCCCGAGATTTTTCGAAAAAAATAGCTTCACCAAAAAATGCCCGAGAAAAACTTTGCTAATATTTTCCTGAGAATGATATATGTGTCTATGCTCCCAACAATGAAGGTCAAAATTGGAGAACCAACCTTCAGGTAATTTATTCGTGGGGTGCGTATACAAGCTTAAAAATTGATCCTGACCAAACAATAGATACTTGTCTATTCATACAAATAATACTTGTTAAGCTTGTGACAAGCCTATCTGCTTCCTTTTGGTTGGTACCATCTTTTGAGAGAGAGAGAGAGAAGCATTGATTCGCATCCAAAGTAATCCTTCTCCACCGACTACTGAGGAATGAATGACATCAACTATGTCTCTAATAGAAGCCTAAGATCCCATTTGGCCATTTCCCTATTCTCTCTCTCTCTCTCTCTCTCACACACACACACACACATACACACTCATACCTGTGCTCACACACACTCATGCAGATGAACTGAAAATTTCAGACAGTTTGTTTCTAAAATCCTATTCAAATACGATGTGCAACTGTGTTAGCCTCTGACCCTGAACAGTCTTATTAGTAATAGTATAGGGCACAGGAATAAGGTGTGGGTCGGGTCTTAGGAGCAGGCGACCCATTTTCCCTCTTATATAAAGGACTGATACTGTATTAGGATTTTATGACTTTAATGACATGGATGCTCTCTCGGTTGAGAGAGTTTTTTGGCCCTCATTTAGAGGTGAATTAGGTTAAGTGTGCTGTGTGTGAGTTTTATCGCAGCTCTGTTAGTCAGCAGCTAACAAACTGTAAAAGCAATGATTTATGTCGGGTTGTCTGGTTCTTGTTCTTGGAGATAGAGGTCATATCTGTCCAGTTTACTTTTTGAAATTCGAAAGGCAATGGTCTGCATGTATGTGCTTGTACATGTGTGACTCTGTGTGTGTGTTTTCTCTTTGAGTTTCTCATCCTCAATTATGTGGTTTTGCGCTTGTAGAAACAGTGAAAGCTTTAATTCTCCTTGCAATTAAGCACAATGTCGCATCAGAGAGACATCCAATTAAAAGTAATGACCTATTCATAGTCAAAAGAATATCTAGGGTTTGGTTTGGCAGCCTAAACGCCTAGGCTGAGGCACCTAGTTACCTCATAAAAAAATGTAGTATAATTTAAAATCTTAACACTTATAATGTAATTCTTTTTGTTTTGCTCTATCTTCCAATATAGTATTAGAGGCGGAGAAATTTTAAAATGCACGTTTTTCCCCTTTTTGTTCTTGCATTTTTCCCCATATTCCTGTCAAATAGACCTCCTACCCACTTAGGCTTTTTTTGGTGCCTGCCACCTAGTCCTGCCCAGCGTTTTTACTTGTATAGGTAATGACCTGTTTTGTGGAACCACACCATCCAGTTGCAAGCCACAACTCACGGTTTTGAAATCTACTTGATCAAAGTTTCAAACTTACATGAGCATGTATGGTAGATTTATATAGTTTTCGAGAATCCCACTAAACGAGTTGATGTTCCTTTCCATATGTAAAAAGACCCTCTCTGCCTTCTTTGCCTAAAATAGTTTGTGCATTCCAGGGTTTGTCTTGAGGCATCCATCCATCCAAGGTCATACAAATGCTGAAAGAAGTCACATTCATAGAAGATGAGAAGTTGTCTCTTTATGCTAACACATAATGAGCTTGCTCAATTTTTTTCTCTTTTATCTCCATGTTTTGGAAGTTTTTGATGATGCTGTTAGCTTTTGTTATCTTTACTTCCTGTTAGTGTTCTTCTGTTGACAAATCTAAATTTCTTTTTCACCTTATGGTTCTATTTCTGGTATGCGTCTTGTTTAAATTTGAAAACTGTTTGTTTTAGTCATCAAGTTTTTGTCTTGCAAAGTAATTGCGGTATTTTGTTATTCTTTTTCATGAAAGGTTTTGAAACCTCATCTACCAAGTGTCAATCCTCAGGTATCTGAGCTGGTTTAGTCATGAGCTGAATTTGACTTTTCTTTTTTCCCCTGTACAGATGCTTTCATCTAAGGACGTGAATTTTGTAGGCTACACATACAAGAACTTTGATATTGTGAATGATCAACAGATGCCTGGAATTGGTTCTCTCTCTTTCACTCGCTCTCTCTCTCTCTCTCTCTCTCTCTCTCGCGCGCGCGCGCGCGCAGTGTGTGTTTTCATGCATAAACTTGTCTAAATGTCTAATATAAACTTTTTTTTGGTCAATGCAGCAGAGCTGAAGAAAAAGAGCAAGCCAAAGAAGCCATCAATCAAGTCATTGTTTGGTATGAACTTCAAGGCCTTCTCGTTCTCTGAAATGTGGTCCGCCAATTTATTATTTTCAAAACAATCAGTTTCTTTTTGCTTGTTCCCTCACTGCAGACCCTGCTGCTAGCCCCAACCAACCTGTTCAAGGAAGCTTCCTTAGTCTACTGTCTACTCCTCTGGAGGTCTCTGAAAGCCCAGATGATGATTCACCACCACCCAACGCAAGATCTTCGCTTCAGCCTTAATAGTGAGTTTGAGCAAACCTGGCGTGTTAGTCAAGAAATTGTTTGCCTCAGAATTTTGTAGCAAAAGATGCCGCAAGCAGGTCTCCCGTCTTTTCTTGGTGTGTAAGCCTTCAATTCAAAGGCTTTTACAGTTTGAATGGACCATATATCACTCTAAGAGCATTCAGCTTAAGCAAAGGAGAGAGCGGGCTTTATTGGTGTAGCTGCTTTGTAAATCTTGATGTGGAAAAGAGAATTGAAGGCTCGCTTTGTAAATGTCAACGATAGCCAGATATGTGTTTTCTCTGTCTGTGTGTTTGCAGAACATGGCATATGAAAAATGGGGAAGTTTATTATAATTTTACAATATACAGTTTTCTGCATGACTTGCAATAGCGACTCTTGAAGCAGCAATCGGATGGTGTGGATGGTGAGGTCAGTGAGCACAATCAACAGTGTGGGATTGCGATTGGGATGGGGATGGGGCCTCTAGTAAAGAAAAACTTATTTAATTTCATGACCGTTTTATGCGTTTATAATAGAGTCCCATTGAACGCCTGGTGGATAGCTATCATTCCTTTGCAGAAAGTACTGGGCCTGCGCAAGGGATCTTTGTTTAGGGTTAGTGGCAGACGCGCCCGTCAGTGAAATGTTTCTGCCTGGGCTGCAGCCTGTTGGAAGCCGTGGTTTTCTCTTTGTTTTGGGCTGCCATCTGTTTCTTAATATAGATTGTATAAGAACTTGAACCAATTGGTGCATTGTGGTACCCTGCATATATATATAAAAGAAAGCTTTGGTCCAATTTTTGTAGTGATGGATATAGGCACTATCTATACTCCTGACCGTTTATACAACATAATGAGTCTTTAAAAAATAAAAAAAATCCGACAGTGGGCATCTTTTCCTTTCCATTTCTTTTCGACTGACTGGTGAGCTAAAGAGATGGTACTCGAAGAGACGGAATAAGGCTTCAACTAAACATGCTTTTAAGAACAAGAATTATCAATTTGTAGTTTAGATTTGGTAAACATTTCAAAGTATTGCCGGTTCATTAGGCTGATCCACAAATCTCTAGATCATGAATTAATTTTTTAATTCTAGTTCTTGCAATTAGTGTCCATTTGCTTAGACCACATGTCCAGAAAAAAACCGCGATTATCAACCTTGAAAAAATTCAGGTTTCCTGAACCTTAGAACATGGAGTCTACATGTCTCTCTCTCTCTCTCTCTTTCTCTCTCTCTCTCTCTCTGTGTGTGTGTGTGTGCCAAACGACCTTCAGATCTATTCCTCTGGCGATTTACATATGTAGTTTAATAATATTGCGTGTTCTAGTTCTCATCATAGCTATTCTTTGTTGGGGGAGGCAAGTTCGATAGGTTGCAAATGATTATTACTGTGAGGGTAGTGAATTCGTGGAATTGTTTTTTTATGACATCAGGGTAAGTGAACAAGTGACGAAGGATTTGCAACTAGACTATAAAGATGACTTGATAAACTTGTGTTCATGGGAAGACATCCAATTTTGGGTGGCTGGTCACATACCCTTCAGTCCATTGCACTAAACTTTAGTGTTCGGTACTGGTGTAGCTGGTCAAGCTATCCAGCAGGTGAGAACCCCGTCCGCAGTTTGATTTTTATGGGCATTAGGTCTTTCTACTGCAAATGCAGCAAACACTAGTTGATATGCAATGCAGGTGCATATTTGAAGCATCAAAGCAGCTCTCGACCTTGAGGGCAGGGAGAAACTCAAGGGGCAGTGGGCTTTCGATCGGGCAGTCGATTTTCTCCTGCTATCCTTTTTTTCGTATTTCCATTATCAAGTTCTAGAGAGAGAGAGAGGAGGGATGGTGGGGGCAGAGAGAGATATTTGAAAGATATCTTTCACGATGTAGATTCAAAAGGACTGCCACCAGACCTGTAAGAAGTCTCCGTTTTTGCAGAAAATGATTTTGTACTTTTTCAATTTGTATACCTATACAAGGTAATTTTGCCTCTTAGTTTTTTTTTAATGAAAACATAGCCTAGCCATAGAAATTCAATTCCTTTTGATCTTTTCCTACCTGTGCTATAAACAGCATGGTTGATTGCAATTTGATTGCCCAATTGCTGTTCGAGTTCAGCGTTACTTTGGGTTCTGGGTGGAGTGGTACACATGTCAATTAGTGTCATGCATCCATTTTTGAAGTTCGTAATATCTAGAAATAGCACTTACAAAAATCAAACTAAAAGAATTGTGGCAGGTATACGTCTATATAGTTACTTGCAGTGGAAAGTGCCCAGGATGAAATTATTCCTTTACTCACGTGATGCTTGCACAATTTTTTTGTGTTGACATTTTTTTTTTATGAGAGATGGAGGAAGGTCAGTTCACAAACTTGCACATATTCTTCAAGAATTAGAAAAAAGTGTCAGCTAATTATTCCTTTGGAAGTGGGGAGACCAAAAAAAAAAATTAAGAGCTTAGGTTGGAATCGAGTACTCCCTCCAATTTAAATATCTTTGTTGGAATGCTTATAACCCAGATGTGCTCCAACTTTATTTCAGAAGAAAATCATTGGACTCCTAGGATTTTAAGTGTTTGCCACTCACTGTGTAGGCCACTGCTGTGTACGGCAGATTGAATACTCAGTCCCGAACACAAAGGGAGTGTTCGGATGTTTGAAATAACAAATTATCCTAAACAAAAAAGTCGATAAAAAGTTGAAACACCCACCACAAGGACAAAGGTCAAAGAAGCACCTTTTCATAAAGACTAAAATGCCCCTCTCACGGTCTCACCGCTGATGGAGCCCGAAACTCTGGCTGGAAAATCATTAATTCAATAACTTTAATGCTTTTATGGGGTGTTTAAACAAACTAACATTATGTAAGTGTTCGTGGACTAGGGCATGTTCATTTAACACAAGAACTCACAGTTTCGTAAATCTGTCTAATTTTTGGAACAGATTTACAAGACACTGGCATAATGTTCCTTTATCCCCACATCACATCACATCACCTTATGGGCACTATATATATAAACAATAAAATATATTATAATATATAATATTAATGTAAAATAAACATACTTTATGAAGTTGGTGTGAGCACCACCCTGCGGCTCCGCCACGGCCCCGGTGTGGTGTGAGGGGTTGGAACACATATTCCAACACCCCACAATTTCTAACCGTTGTGAAACTTGTTCTTTTATCACTTCACACGTTTGTTGGTTCCACGTCGCCTTGATGAAGTTTTACATCTTCTCGAAATAGCCTTTACTTGGTTTATGTATTTGGAGAACCAAGATTAGCTTAAGAAAAGCTTAGACTTCTGATGAAGGTGGGTTTCGATGTCAGGAACGCATCTGAGATTAATACTGCCCTAGTGGAGACACATGGCTTGGAGTACTTGGGCGGCATTCATAGGTGACCTGTTGTTGACCTTGACGTTGATGTTTGTGACCCAAAAAATGTTTAATTTCATGTTGATACTTAACGGCAAGTTTTCTTATTTACATATTGGTGCTCCATAAAAATTTAATATTTTATAACTAATGTTCCTTAGCCACTAATTTTTTGGCTCACCCTTGATAATAACTAATGGAGTCCAATGGCAGGCAGATGGGTGTAATTTTGGCGACACTTGGATAAGCCTATGTATGGAAAAATACTCTCTCCGGGACCTGCTTGGTGATTGGTGATGGAAGAGACCAGCAACTCCTGAAGGGAAAAAGATAGTACATCTTTAGCTCATAGTATGGACAGAAACCTTCCTGATGAAGATAGGATAGATTAGCAATCGGAACACTGCCATACGATACGATGGAATTCGGATAAAAACTTTGTAGTCTGAAGTGCCCAAATATCTGTGGACATAGTAACACTCGAGAAACAAACTTTGGGCCCATAAAGACATGCAAATTAAAGATGCTTTGGCACACACACACACACACACGTGTGTGCGTGTTTTGCATAAAAAGAATTGTGGCATAAACGATTTTTTGCCGATCTTGAATTCCGAATCATGAAAGTAATATAAAGTATTTCAGTTTGAACTTGTTTGTAATTGTCAAATGAAAGTACAGCAGAGACGCCATCGGAAATGCGTAAACTTGAGTACTCAAACTGTTGCAGAAATAGTTCGTGAGATGGGAGAATTTCCAATGCAAAGGCTGGAGGAAATGAGGGTCTGCTGGCCCTATTATTAGACAACCAATAGAGAGTACAGAAATATGCAAGAATGTAGAAGGCGGAATGCCCAAACAATCATCAAAGATAAGCTCTATGAATCAAAAGATTCAGGAGCAAGAAGATAATTCCAGGATTGTACGGAATTAACTTTCACCCTCGCAATTAACAGCTCAATAGCATCATTTGCAAGGTTATGATCAGAAATGAATCTATGGCAGTACGGATGCATTAGAGCACGTTTCAGTTTTTCTCCTCCACACAATACGGTCCTCCAACAACAGCACATCTATCTTTTGCAGAATGAAATTCATCAGCAATGTTTTTTAAGAAATCCTCAGCCTCACATTTGTATTTAACTTGGAAGTATCTAATGCCTGATTGCACCACCTTACCATCATGGCTTTTATCACCATGATCAGTTTCTGCATACCCTTTGAGACCTGGTTAATGGACTGTACCACATTTTTTTGCTTTACCAAATGATGGCCAAGGGTCTGGCCTAGTTCCGGACTTCAACCAATTCAAATTCAAACGTTCTTTCCGATGCTTAATAGCCCATTGAACACCACATATCAAGTTTTGGATATCCTCCCAAATCTCTTCAGCAACTCTTGACTTTGCCATAGTTTCCGATTGGAGAATTTGCTTCTAGTGAAGTTGAAAGGAGACAGTTAATAAAGAAAACTATTTGTTGAAAGCACTTGAAACGATAATGTCTGGGCATGTTTGATCGAAAAAGCATCGCAAGGCCAAGCTCGGTTATGTTCTGATCAAGCTCTTGTTTAGTAGCAGCATTTTGCTGTTGAGTCTTAGGGCATGACATTGGTCATTCAGTACCATTCAAGTCATTTGACGAATATTTTCAGTAGTATGATCACCATCACCATCCGACTGAAAGTCTTATGTAACACTCTTTCATTTCGGGTAGTAAACCAACTTTCTTTTTTATGGGGTAAATCCACGTGAATATTGATTAACCAAACGATCATCGCTCATAGCTTTGAGCTTTCTAATATGCTCAATCAAGGAATCATCTCCGTGTCTTAGAGACCTCACGATGGAGACATCGGATAAAATTGGAATGAAGAGCAGATTAGCATGGCCCCTGCGCAAGGATGACACATACGAATTGAGAAATAGACCTGAGTGAAGCGGAATTGCCATTCTTGGGATTCTTGGTCCTAAGCATCGGCGAACAAGCTACACATTTTCCTGCAACTGCCTAAGCCTCCAATGAGACGAAGAACACCTCCAAAAGGAGAGCACCTGTGATCAGGGGCGAAGGCAAGTGTGGACATGATGTGGGCAATTGCCCACACATGCCCACAAAAAGTGATCATTTCTGTACTGAAATTTTACGGTAGTTTTTCTCATTTACATACAGGTGCCCCCTAAAAGTTTAAAAATATATAACTAGTGCCCGTTAATCGAATTTTCTTGTGGCTCCGCCTGCCTGTGATCCATCCCTTTAGTGGATGATCGGTCTTTGCCGCACTGCATGCTCTGGACTAAGAAAAAACCTTACAAACTCGTGGCATCAGCACGTAGTTTCAGTAGTAGCAACATGATACGTAGTTTCAGAAGTAGCAGGCATATGTGTCCGTCTAAAAATTCCTTCTCTATAGAAGTTAAAGTAAGCTTTAAGGGAAACAAGGCGATGTTCAAGCAGTGTATCACAAAAGGGAAATAGGCAAAGATGAAATTAAAAAGCGATGATTCTATGAAATTAGGCATGGAGAACAAGAGTGAACAAAAATACCTCTCCTCTCTGGGCTCTCATGCCACAAAGAAAACTAAAACGGACAAAAACTTGGCATGACGTGCCCACATATGCAGACAATTAAACAACAATTTTAAACTGCATTCTTGAGTCTCAAAATACGTACATATGTACAGAATATAACCTGATAAGGACGAGAGCAGAAAAACAATCAGCCTAGTTGTGAATAAAAGATCATTGTTTCACCATGGGAGGATCTAGAAATCTTGAGACAGATGGTTGATTTCTTGCTTCATTATCTGTAACAGAGAACTCTTTAGTTCTGAATTTGCTAGTTTCACAGCCTTTGCAAACAGTGAAGAATCGTTAAGCACTTTGAAGGAAGTGACACTGGTTTGGGGCTAGGTTAGATGTGGATGGTCAAGTATGATTGAAGAATATGATTTCATAACAGGTGAGGAGGCACAAGATGACTGAGGGGAACGAGTCCCAGGGGAAGGGCACAGATGAGAGAAAATTTCTAGCTGTTAAGGGATACAGGACTGCTCAATAGCCCAGATGAGGCGTTGCTTTATGAAGGACGCTGAGGAGACTTGGGGTAGCTGAGATATTCCTCAGGCATATTTTGTTACAGTGGCTGCCAAGGAAACCTCTCTCTCTCTCTCTCTCTCTCTGTGTGTGTGTGTGTGGGAGACTGCCCTCTCCTAGTCAGACGATCAGGTGGCATCAACGGCATTACCACTTAGTCAAACTGCTCAATGCCAAATCTTAGCAGAGTCAAGGGGTTCAAATGTTCAATACGAAAAGGCAACTGCCTTCAAATATCGTGCACGTTCCATCTTCTCAGGTATCATCTGTTCAGAACAAAAGGCATGCAACAATTGAATTAGATTTTGGTCCCCTTTCTTTTATGTGTGTGCGTGCGTGTGTCTGCGCCTGTGTTTGTGAGGGAGAAAGAGACAAATTTAGAATAGCTTTTAGCCATATGGCCAGTTTTCTGAAGCCTGCTTCCACCAATGAAAACACAAATTAACCATTTATAAGTTGGCCAAAACCTTTGAAATGTGAAGCACAAATGAAACCCCCAACAAATAATTTAAAACCGTGGACTTTAAATTGTTGTACTGTCCAACGTATGCGTCGGTTTTCAGCGATTTTCTAAGACAAACAAATTTGGGCATTCTGAGATCAGATTTCAACTTAAAGTATGCGTTAAATGTCTCATATCTACAAGCAATGAACATGAAAAATCATACATTGCTATTATGCAATTTCATAGAGAGAGAGAGAGAGAGAGATTTCATAAATAACCTGCCTTGTTTCCTTGCCTCTAAGAACCACATATTGATATAACATTTATACCAGTGCAGCACTTTACACATTCTAAATTTTAGCGAACTCAAATGTACAATGCTTCTCAAGGATGATCCTTCATCCGAATCTTCTTCTTCGGAGGCTGCCCTAATGATCTTCGTGACAGTGGTGGGTGCACAATCATATCATCACTATCACTACCAGCACGCTTTTCCGACCCATCTGAAGGTCTCATCCAGAGGCTTTTATCTGGGATTGGGTGTATGGGTTCTGAATATGCCTTCCTATAATTTTCTGCGGTGAAACACTTATTAACAAATTGATGCACATCTTGCTGACAAGAAAGCAATGCTGCTGCAGCATGAGTGCATGGGATGCCGTATATCTGCCAACCACGACAGGAACAGTAACGATCACAGATGTTGACACCATGAGTTCCTTGTGTAGAGAGAACCTCAAACTCTACTTCGTTTGCTTGAAATACCTGGCACCGACGTGCATAGCTAAGCGTCTCAGACAGGCGCTTCTCAATGGAAGGAACAAACATGGACGCCCATGTCATTGCCAGATCTAGCCGTTTCTGAAATCTATTTATCAATCCTTGGTGAATGTGCTCAATCAGTTGCACTATTGGAAGGTCTCTAGCTTCAAGAACCCAACTATTAAATTGTTCCACCATGTTTGATGTCAGATGACCAAATTGAGCTCCCTCGATGTATGATGTGGCCCATAGATGAGGAGGAATTTGGCGGACCCACTGAGACGCCTCAGTCGAGATTTCTTCAATTTTTGACATATTACCTTCAAAATCGGTTATTGTCAGGGAATAGGCTGCATTCAGGAACAGCCTAACTAATGCCTTATTTCCAAACTTCTTTTTGAGATTCTCACTCAGATGGCGCAAGTAAAATCCATGGAATGCTGATGGAAAATTTGCAGCAACTCCTTCAACAACACCCTTCTGCCTGTTTGACAGGATTGTAAGCATTGGGATACTTTCCATGTTTTGCTCCAATAGGTTGCGCAGTTCAGAGAGGAACCACATCCAATTTTCATTGCTTTCAACATCAACCACACCAAATGCCAATGGAAACAATCCACCTTCAGCATCAATTGCTGTAGCAGAAAATATAACCCCAAAATATTTTCCCTTTAAACGAGCTCCATCAATTCCAAGAAGTGGTCGGCAAGCATTCACAAACCCATAGATTGAAGCATGTATAGCAACAAAAAGCCGTTGAAACCGGTGCTCTACCTCATCAGTCAAGACCAAAGCTACACTTCCAGGATTGATGTTCCGAATCTGCTTGCAGTATACATTTAAAAGACGATATCCTCCCTCATAGGATCCATAAATGTTCTCCATACTGCGTTCCTTTCCACGGTAAGCTTGCTTATAAGATATAGAGATGCCATGCTCTTGAAGAATATCCTGAACAATCTCTTTAGGCTTATATCGAGGGTTTTCTCTCAACCGCTGCTGCACAACACTTGCAACCCAGTCAACTGACGCTTGTTTATGACTAAGGTTAGCAATTCCACCACAAGTATGTATTCCTTTAAGAGTCCTAATTGTGAAACTTGGACCGCATGGAAGCTTTGAAGCATGTACACGCCATGGGCAACCTTCCTTTGAACACTTTGCTGTAAAGCAAGTTGGGTTAGATTTGACAGTTTTAAAATCAAACCTTAGTGCAATAGCAATCTCCTTTATTGCTCGCCGACAACTTTTAGCATCAGCAAACTCTTGTCCAATGCTCAACGCATGGTTTGTCACAACTGCAGGAGGAAGTGGTTCCCTCATAACTTGTGAGGGATATGTCAATGCTTTGGCATTAGAAGACTCGTTAGCAATCTGCATAAGGAGACATTAGGTTATCTAAAACAGCTTGAAAGTTGAAAGCCAACAATTAGGAAAGGTGAAGACAAGAAATAGCGCTGCGCCAAACCAGAATAAGGTTGGTGACTAGCATTTGCATGAAGCAGAAGAACCAGAAAAGCATGAAAATGTGAGAAGCCGATTTAAAGAAAATGACAGATAGAAGCGCAAGCATCATCATTTAAAAATATTTGTTTAAATGACTTCATTAACTTAAACAGGAACCCATGTTTGAATGCTTCCGAAATTTTATGAAGGATAGGGAACTTCTTGGCTAGAATAAGGTCACATAGAGATATGCCTAATACCATGCTATTTGAATTCTTGGACTCCAGGCATTTTTAAAACGTGGTCTTTGCATCATGATCTGCAAACTCAGCAAGTCGCCCATGACACACCTGAGAAGCCTAAGATCAGGACTCTTGTAAGTAAAAAAACTAGGATAACCTGGTCAGTGATCAAACTCAGACACGACAGCCAAGACTGCTCAAGTTCAGCTACACTTTGTATCTCAGTCTTCTAAAATTATTATATAACACTTCTACATTTATTATGTAACACATACCAATGTATATTGATGTTATATTTAAACATAGGTTCACTTTTATGATGTAATATATCATAAATAACAAGTTATGTTTTTTTTTAAGTGTTTGAATCACAAATCACCTACGTCAACATGTGACTGACCAAGCTATTGAGCTGGTTATGGGTGGCCTAGTACCAATTACCAAAACTCCAAATGCAACGTTTGCTTACATATGATCCATATTTATCAGATATTATTCAAGAAACGAAATCTAGTAAGAGCAGAAAATTACAAAATAAGTGGCTTAGAAATGGCTTAACAAAAGCACAATACAAATAAATTATTGATGAACAGATGGATGAGAAACGAGAATATTCACAACACAGAATATTTATTCTTGCTATCTTAATAGCAAAAAACGCAGCTAGGCTCTTGCCTGGACACCTACCTTTTTTACTAGGCTGGGCACCTAAGCTCCCAAGTCAAAAATAAAGACATCTTAATTTTTTTTTTCTCCTACTTGTACCTCTTCCTCTTCTGCTTTTTCCCTTTCTCTTCTGTTTTTCTTTCCTTTTCCCGCTTCTTCATCATATTTTTCCTTTTATTTATTATACTTGCCAGCCCCATGTATTTTTCAAAGTCCATCACCTATGCCCACCAAACACTTTTGACTATTAAGCTTGCAATAAGTTTCACCCTATCTCACACAGATATGAGTGTGGTTGTGAGTGCAACATTTTTCAGAAAAAGGTGCTGTACGGTGGCCACCTGCTACCGAATTCATATGGGTACTTCAGTAAGGTCCCCGTACCCATGTTGCATACCCAACACAGCAAAGCGGGCATCTGGACACAGTTGGGTACATTTTGGATAGAATTCGATCCAAACTACTTACTTTTACTTTAATCAACTTGTTTCTAACTCAGTTTTTGTTTGTTTTTGAGAGTTATTGGTCATTAACATGTACTATTTATTTATATTACTTGTTTATTTAAATGATGTTTTCATTTTGAAATTATTGCAGTATTTTATACATAAGCATATACATCCTGCCACACCCTTGCAACCACATTTTAAAAATTATTGTGTGTGTAACCTCATCTCCGTACCTGTACCTGACCCCAAACCCACACCCATGTGACTTAGGGGGCTACATATTTGCGTGTGTATTCTGAAAATGTCTTCCAAACACAGCAACATATAAACCACAGGGTTATACTTAACCTCACAAGCATTCATAGCCACACAATAATTAAGCACAAAAGGTAGTAGGCAAAAAAAATCCAGATATAATTGAATATGCTTAGAAGAAATACAGAATCTATACGGGGGAGGTGTGCCCTATATATATACAAGAGGGAAGAGCTGAGCTATTGGTAGGATAGCTCTCAATAGCCAGATTATTAGCTGTTGGAGCTAGCACAATGGCTAGCCCAGTCAAGGCTCAATGTCAATTGTCAACCATACGTAGAAACAGAAAAATGAAAAAAAAAAAACAAGTTGCATGAATCTTAGAATATATATGCACCCACAAGATTTCAAATATATATATATATATATATATATATATATAACATTTTTCCTCAAACTTTTGATGCTATGATTCAAAGTTTGTCAAGGAGAAAATTGGATCCATGTGAATAGAATGCGTTGGTGAAGAAATCTGCCACGTTATTCTAGTGATACACAAGATCAATAATTTTCTTCAAGTGCACTTCTCTAACATGGTGACAGTCCATCTCCATATGATTTGTTTGCCCATGAAATGTGTGACTGTGAGCAACATAAATGACATGCTTATTATAGCAATACAACTTGGTAGGCTCCTTCAAATGCATTCACATATTACCCAACAACTGTCTCAGCCAAACTATTTTCTTTGTTGTCGTAGTCATCGCTCTATACTCAGCTTTGATTGATGAAAGTGACACTTTCGTTGTTTTTCAAAATCTCAAGGATATTAATTGTTCACCTAAGAACACACAAATATTTGAGTCACCCTCAATCAGAGACAAACATAGAAATACCCTCTCTAATTGCTTCTTTTATGTATCTAACAATTCGAACAACTACACTCATGTGAGCTAACATATAAGCATATCGAAATTGATTAGCAACATGTACCGTATATAGCTTGGTGATACTTGGATACATCAATGATCCAAGAAGCTAACGATAGAGAGTAAGATATTCAGTGAAACTCCACCAATCTTCATTTTTTACTACTACATCTGGAGCGTGATAAATCTTATGATCAGTAATCCCACAAGTTTAGTTGGGGACAAAAAAATTATTCTCTGTGAGAATAAGCAATCTTTATATGGAAAATGTATGATAGCAAACCCAGGTCTAACATCTCAAATTTTTCTATAAATGGATTTAATGTTTTGCATACCTTCAAGTTAACATCACTCTTGTGATTAGCAAGTTTTCAGCATATAACAATAAAATAAATTTTGCATTTAATTTCTTTATAAAAAAAGCAAGTACGGCAAGATCTAGAATCCCAACTGTCTGATAATGAATTACTTGACTTCGACACATGCCAAGTACCATGCTTTGGATATTTGTTTTCAGCCATAACAGCTTTGACTAAGAAATAAACTTTTCATCAGGCACATCCATAAGTAAGTAGGTAAGCACATAAATTTTTCATTTAGATTTTCATTCAGTAAAGCATTCTTAAGTTCCTCTTGGAAATATGTACCATCTTTTCATAAATATGACAACAATAGGACAGCCTACAGCAGTCATTTTAGCAATCTGTACAAAACTCTCAATATAGCCAATCCATATTCTTGGAGTACCTTTGGCAACTAATCAAGTTATCTATCTTTCAAGTGATCCATCAACTAATATATTGTACATCTAAGGTGACCCACATGAGACAAATCCATCACGAACCTTTTTAATTCTTTCAGATCTATTATGATCACAACCATTGGTTGTACATAATGATTTAGCTCATTAGTTTAGATATATCTCTCTACAGCACTTATAGAGGTACTCCATCTGTATGTATATAGGTGATAGATTCATTAGAAGTTTTCCTTTGAGGAGTTCTGCCACAATTTGAGATGAAGAATCATTACTAAGACCACCACCATCTTTAGATAACAATTCAATAAAAGTAGTCTATAGAGATTTACAACCTTCAAAGACACTTTCACTTTCTAGTAAAACTTATATCATCTTTTATATCATAACATCTAAAACCTTTTTGAGTTCTGGAGTATCCAAGAAAAACACAGGGAATAACTTTACACCCAAGAACCCTAGGCCTTTTGTAACAAGTCCTCTTTTCTAGGGTTTCTAACAAGTACATATGTTGGTTGAAGTTTTCGAAGACAACTGATTTATAAGATAAACAAATGCAAGAGTCGCCTTGGCCCAAAACCTTTCTAGAATATTTTAGAAATAAGTTCCAGTAGTTTCAATTGCATGTCTGCCTTCCTTATCTGCTAATCCATCTTGCTTTTGGGGTTTTAGAAAAAAAAATTATGAATAATTCCACTTGTCTCATGATAACCCTTGAATTCATATGCAAGATATTCCCCTCCTCATTCGGTTCTAAATATTCTTAAGTTTCTATCAAATTGATTTTAAATAGCATGTGATAGACTTGAAGGATGCAAAAGCTTCATCTTTGAGCTTAAGGTAAATTAGGTAATATATTGAACAATATCGTGTATAATCATCCACAAATGCAACAAATTAAAGACATGCTCGTTCAAATAGAATGGATGAAAAACCACACACATCCGAATGAACTAATTCAACATTTTGAAGCAAACTCGTTCTCATATCAAAAGGCAGACTTCTCATTTTTGCAATAATACAATCATAATAAATCATTCTTTAAAGGAAGTTGGGCTGAAAGAGTGAAAGTAAATAAGAAAACTTAATTACATTAAGATGTGCAAGTCTTTTCAGTCAAAACATTTATGACTTTATGCAGAGTAACATTACAAGGAAAGTTCTTTGGAATTTTAAGAAACTCCATAGTGCATAAATAGTACATACGCCTTCCCTCAGTTTTCACCAATCATCTTTTCGAATTGTCAATTCTGCACAGAATGCTTTGATGCAGCCGTTTGGGAGAGAGAACCAAAAATTATTCATTCAGTTAACCCTAACCTCTCTTAAAATAAAGATTAGGAGGGTGGTAAACAAGTTACAATTAGATGCACATAATAAAAGAAAATTATTAAAAAGCACTCACTCTGTTTCTCTAAAATTCTAATAACCATCCGACTAACATTATTATTTGTTTCAATGCTCCTCCTCAAGCTACTATTATACTCAGCTTGTTACACACTTTAAAAAAATCATATATAGAAAATGGTTTTGTAAACATGTCTGTAATTTGCTTCACCTGAAACATGAAATGTGGAGATATTTCCAGCTTGAACCATATCGCAGATATAATGACAACCAACTTCAATATGTTTGGTCCTTTCATGAAAGATTGAATTATTCGCTATATAGGTTGTTGTCTTATTGTTGAACATTATCTTTATTGGGAGCGAAACATTGGCTCTCAGACAAGTTAGTATAGTTTTAATCCACACCATCTCAGTGGTTTTTTGGGCCATCTCCTTATAGTTTAATTTTGCTAAGATTGATTTTCATATCAGTCCCTGGTTTAAATACAACTGAAGCTCCTTCATCTTCATGGTTTACATCTTCAGATAAAGGCATCTCTAATAGATTATCATTTGTCTTTCCATTTTCAGATCTCATCTCCTTTACTTGGTAAGAAGGGAAGTGAGTTCTTTGATGCAATAAAAAGGATGGGGCCCTAATCCCCAGCAGGTGCATATTAGAAAAGAAGGGGAGTGAGAGAAGATGGGAGGGTAAACCTTGTAAATTTGAATACAGGTTGAAGCACATTCAAGGAATTAAAGAAATGTTCTTCCTTCAATTACCTTGGACTCATTTCAATGGCATCGCTGTTTTATTTAGGCTAAAAGGATCTAATTCATCTCATGCGATAGTTGGCAACATGCTCTCTCACAGCCATCTCCCCTTATTGAAAATTTGTGGCCTTCCGTTGAAGAAAAAATTTATGAGATGAATCTTTTGAGCATGAGATGCTTTGTTAAGCTTCAATCTATTGCACTAGTTCTTGTTCTGATGGTGAAGAAGAACCACAAAAGAACTTCGAAATTTTCACATCCCATTCCACATGCTTCTTATTATAATCTTCAAGAGTTTTCTCCCTTTCGACTCCCTCAAGGATCTTCAGTCCACCATCTTTAATTTTGGTAACTTAGCTCCAAAATCATATCTTTAACACACCTCCAAAGTCCCTTGCCCTTGATTTTTACTTCCATACGTCCAGCCTAAACTAGGTAGTAGAGCAATTTAGCTTTGAATTCAAGGGAGAAGTAAGCCGTTCTACATCATAAATGAGATGGTAGTGAGAAAGAATCTTCCATAAGTAGTCTTCTCCATAGACAAGAAGTGACTTCACATCAGCATGCTTCAGGAGAAACCAAGCCAACCTTCATAAGTTTAATTGGTCTCCAAAAACAGCAATATGTAAGCCACAACATAAGACTTATACCCCACAAGGGTTCAAATAATACCTAACCCCAAAGGCGTATCTCACAAAGTGGATGAAGGCACTAGAAAAAGAAGTAAAATAATCTGAATATATGCTTACAAGGAGCATAGAATTTAGAAGAGGAGTTGTCCCCCGTATGCATACAAGAGGGAAGGGCTGACCTCAGTCAAGGTGAAAGTTCAGTTTTGACCTTATAGAAAAGCAGACGAACAAAAAAAGGGGGAAAAATATATAATACTAAATACATGTGTAAATACCTATGTCACATAGGTACGGGTACGGGTGCCGGTGCGGATACCGGTACTAACCATTTTCAAAAAACTTGGGTGCGGAAGTACGGCCATATATATATATAAACAATAAGAAATACTTGAAAATATGTATCAAAATAAAGAATATACATCAACATAAACAAATAAATAACATAGAAAATATATATCAACGGCTCTTGCAACAGTGTATTTAAGAAACCTATGAAAAACTTTAAACATATGAACAACCAAGCAGCCCCCTAGTCAAATATGAACATCAATCGAATTTTCACATCCAAAGAATAGAATAAAAAGTAAGGTGGAAAAAATTAAATCAAAGTAAAATTAAGCAGTTTGGATCTATAGGTACCCAAGTGTCAAAGTACCCATTTTGGGTACGGGTACGAAGACCTTACTGAAGTACCCATGTGACTTAGGTAAATACATACATATATACATATGTATGTGTGTATGTATAATACTACAACCCAAATCTCTGTTTACAGAGCCATATGACCGAACCATAATTTTTGTACTAATGCTTCGTAACGGTGTTCGCACCAGCAGTCCAGCACCCTTACCAACAACAACCATATATGACATAGCACCCTTACTGATGCCAGTATATGACATAGGTAAACAGTAGGGGCACTTGATGAAAATGATTGTGATATAGAAACAATGAAATTCAATTGAAACAGTTACAACTAAGATTGACTGCCCCTGGAGAATATCATCAACCAAAAGCCACAGCAGCCAAATTATTGCAATAATGAACCACTTCACAGGGACAGTCTTGGAAGGCTTGCAATAATAAACTACTTATATGATGATGGTCTTACTGCAAAATTCTTCATGGGGAGACTGTCAATACTTTTTCAGACACTAATGATTAGCAAAAGCTATATGACATAAATGCATGTGACTACAGGCAAAAACAATGAAATAGGGCTGCTCATGGGCCATAACTACCATAGAACACAGAAAAAGAACAGGGAAAAAAAAATATCACCTGATAAAAAGAAGACTCAGACAATGCAAAAATAAGCTGAAGGTTGAGACAATATCAATGATGAAGTAGTTGAAATTTACCAGCTATAAAAGTCAACCATATAATCTTGTAGAAGTATAGACACGTCGAGACAGTCATAGCTCGGGGTATGGAATTATCAGTTCAAGAGCCATACTCATTCAAAAAACCTAAAAGGTATTTTACATTATCAAAAGTTTGTTGTATCCAACCCACCATTTCCCATTATTTGATGTGCTCTATGTTGTCAGAAGCCTAGCATAGGGGTTAGTTTAAAAAGCCTAAAAGGAACTAAGTGCATTGAACAATTGACCAAATGAAAAAAAGGAACCAATAAAAATGCAATATTAAATGTTAAGAAAAAAAAAAAGAAAACTGAAGCATTTCTCTGTGAGAAATATATGTAATGAAAAAACAGTTGAAATGCACAGTAACACTAACACATTAAATATTCCATTAAATGTTTGAAAGACCAAATTTTAATAAAGTTGAACAATTAAAATTTAAATGTTCTACAGCAGTATAAAAAGAAAAAAGCGAGTTTACAACTTAACATCATTATTTTTCACTTTTCAAAGCTATAGAGCACGCAAAATCTTCTTAACTGCTTAAATACCAACTGCTACATCTTTATTCTAATAAAAAAAAGGGAAAAAACCTAGCCACGGCCTCCTGTTAATAATTTTAATAAGCCAGAAAAAGATAATAGTAAGACCATATGTGTGTGTGTGTGTGTGTGTGTGTGTGTGTAGCCATAGATATCACTTTTTTACCCCCAAAAAAAAGTGATATCCATGTTAGAAAAGAGAAAAGCAAAAAAAAAAGGTGATAAAGATGAACTTTTTTGAAAATAAAAGGTTCAAAATATATTTGACAGGTCATTATTTCGCCTTTTCATGCTCTTTCATAACCTTTGTCACCATTAAAGAATTTTTTGAAAATGAATTTTTGCATGTGGTGAGTTTTTTTTAAAAAAAAGGAGCAAAGTGGGTCAAAAGGTAGGTAAAGCAGCAATTCTGAACACGTCATTCCTTTTTAATTTTCCTGGTGTATTTGCTAGTTTCCATTTTCTAATTTTCATTTGTCACTATGAAAGTTTTTCACATCCCATATCCTTCATCGTATTGTGATTATTAAATGTTAACTCTAGTTTTCATTGTTTAAAATTCAAACTTAAATTAAATTATTGATCACCATTTTTATCATCAATAAAACATCATTTTATCTAGTTATTTTTATGTCTTCTTATTAGTTTCTCATTTATTTTATTTTTACCTAACTTTATAATTTTTTTCATTTTTATTAAAAAATTGCTGAGATTATCTCGAGAAAAAGTAACTTGGCCAAAAAATACCCAAGAAAAATCTTGCCGTTGGAAACCTGAGAATGACATTATTACTACGACATATATTTAGAGGAGCCCATGTTCAACCCCATGAACGCCTTCGACAACATAATATGTGATAATCACATATAATGCATCTGCCAACCAATTAAAATATGAGCCACAACACTTTTAGTACAACTGTTTATTTATACTATTTGCTGCCATCAGAAATTGTCCGCATGAACACAATACAGGATAAGAAAGAGTAAAGAATAAATGAATGAATAAATCATCCCACAAAAAAGAAGAAAGTTTAGAATGCTCACTGAAGCAGATATGAGATTTTCATCCAGTGAAGGTTGTTGCAAAGCATTTTGGTTCTTGGATCCCATACCAGTTTTGGAAGAGGTGGATCTTATGATCTGACCTTGATTACTTCCAGACACTTTCGTAGGACTTGAATGTGCCATTTCATTTGTACCCTGAGCAGATAATGCTCGCCGTGCTGCAGACTGCTGAACAGTACTAGATTTAGATGTCTTCAACTTTTTGTCTGTATTAGCAACTAAAGTGGTTGGTGTATCAAGGCCAGAATTTTTAGCAGCTGGCATATCATGGTTGTGCTTTCCCTCATATGTAGTTATGACAGAATTTGAGTCATTTGAAGCCCTCTCCACATGTTTACGAACATTACACCCCATATGTGTGCATTTGTAATAGCTCCTAAAAAGTATAGCAAGGAGGAAAATTAGAGCAAATAAACATGAAATACACCAATTGGCACCAAATGGGATGGTTGATTTGCAAAGACAACAAATTTTCTAGCTTAATCTAAAATTCTAATAATGACAAGTGCATAGATGAGAAAAATGAAGTCCCAGATATTGCAGACATTAAATTAAACACATTTATCATGATCTTCTTATTTTGTTAATACATTGTCAACATATATGTACATAATGGGGCATAGAATTGGCAAATGCCTCTGTGTGAATACAACGGACAGTGCCCTGGACTCATGTGGCTTATAGTGGCACTTTTTGAACAATAATCTGAAGCTAAAGTTTTTAACAGAAGACAAACTTAATTGTAAAAACATTTAAAGAACCTATTTCAAGTACGAAAAACATCTGACATATCATCTTTAAACTAAAATACATTCAACAAAGTGGTAAGTATAATCTAATGACTTCACCAAAATAAAGCAGAAATACCAACAGGAAATTTTTTGTGGGTCCATTTATACCAGATGCAGAATGTTCTGAATGTGTGTCTTAGTATATATGCATATAATACATATGCTGCCAAGTGAACACCCCTCCTCCTTTTTAGGTTCTGGTTCCACCTCTCAGTCCGACATTGACAATTGAACATGTGGGATAACGTGGTCCATGGACCAGGTCTAAATATGAAAGAAAAAGAGATCGGAGGAACAAGGGATATATGTAGACTCTGGTCATATTTAGGTATTATAGACTTAATTGTATCTAATTTTTATATGGGCTTACTTTCTGAGTCAATATGCAATTTTTAAAAAACCAAACCTGGATCTGAGTAGTAGCAGAGCGACTTTATGTAACACAATCATATTTCTTATGTTTAATCCAGTCTTAGTTTGTGATTTGAATGCAAAATTGCACACCAAACTCACAAATCCTATGTCACATGGACACACGTTGAAGAGCACCAAACTGGTGTCAACACAGTTGGACACTGGTGTGAAGTGAGACACAACAAAATTTTTTGTTTAGTAAGTTATATTTTATGAACATAGAAAATGAATAATGTGTTTTTCGCTTAAGTTAAGATATTATTGTTGATAGACACACACAACCGCACCTTCATACCTAAGGTTTTTGAAAATGCTCTGCACCGATGTCCACACCCACACTCATGTGACATAGCGTCTAACTATTATTAGATCCTAGTTTTTACAATACAGCACAGTACTTGAATAAATCTAACTAATTGGTGATAAGATGTTGGATCTAATCTGATCCAAATCCAACACGTCGAACTATGTCTGATCACATTTATCTAGGCAGGGTTATGATTGTAATGTTTGTAATTGTTTTATTCTAGACTCTAGATTATTGTGTTGCTTCCCTCTTAGACTCTTAGATTATTGTGTTGCTTCACTCTAGACTCTAGATTATTGTGATTGTTTCATTCTAGATTCTTGTAAATTGTGTAAACTGATCATTATATAAATGGGCTGCGTGAGAATGTAAAGACTCACCTCCCTTTCTCATTTCTCTTTTCTTGTTCTCTCTCTTAACCTTTTCTTTGCTGAAACTGATCGTGGGTTATAGTTCGTACCCAAAATCTTAGAATTGGCATCCCTAGTGGAAACTCAAAATAGTGAGTACAGAAACCACCTCACCATACTAAAGAAAAAGAAGATGCCCTCATCAGTAGAAGATGCCCAAGGCTGATAGATCCTTCATAATTCTCTCAACACCACTACAAAACTTAAAGTTTGAGGGCTGCCTATAAGAGAAGAATTCTGAAATATGTGAACTGAATCACATGGACGCTCATGTTGGAGCTTTACCAGACAATATGGAATCTACAAAAGTTGTTCCCAAGACTTGTAAGAGATAATTATTATCAAAACTCCTTGCTTCACCCACAGGACCACAAAAGGAAAGAAATCTCCTCACGAATTTTGAGTACCACCAAATTGCTCAACAATATGAAAACTAGATGAGCTAAGCAGATAAGATATCCATTTGTAAAAAATTAACAGTTGATCCATAGTAAATTTGCATCTGTGTGCATGACAATCCAGCTCATATCGGCAGTGCATTGATCAACATCTGACATTTTCCAATAATATACTTGCCAGACAATCCACTGACTCAAACAACCATACAAGTAATGGACAGGTTCGCCAACTTCACCTTGTTGAATGCCACCCAATGGTTAACCAGTGATCTGCTAACTAAATTCAGACCATAAGAAAGTATTTTTATTTTAAGTTAACAAAATCCCATCTTTATTTCTCCTCTTTCTAGCTTAAATAAACTGCTCATCCATAAGGATATGTCAGAGTCTGTTATGAAATATCGACTTTGCTTTTATTATAACCGCTAAACTAGTTAATCGTTGTAACAAAGAGATAGAGCAGCATAAAATAAAAAAAATAGTTCCAACAATGTATTAGCTCACGTGTCCTCAAGATTTTTATAACTAAAAACTTATTTTTTTACTTTTGTAGTAGGCCTTCAAACTCTTCTTTATTTCTTTCTCATGATATTATTTTTTGTCCAGGAAATATATAATATCTAGATAAGATCTCTATGACTGGGATTTCTTGGTATAAAATAATCCAGCAGTTGAATTTATCCTTCCTCCTTGCAAAAATCTTGGACGAGTCATTCCATTTGATGTCATTCCTTGTATATGACCCAGAATATTCATTAATGCATCTACACTTACATGCATGTGCTTAAGCGATACATAAGTTACCTAATTGTGATGCACATTGCCATCAAGAAATGTGATTGTCAAATAAATTATCATATTCAGCATGTATTAACATCCCCTCTCACAATGAGAATACTGATTTTTGTAACTAGCCAAAGCACAAACTGAAAACAAGGAGCAATAGACAAATTATAATCAGGAAGTGGACACAATAAAATATTGAATAATTGAGGAAATGACACGGACAACTGCTATGGAGGTCATATGTTGGATCATATAAAACAGAAGTAAATTAATATAGTTAAACACAATGTAGGAAATGATAGCCAAGGCTAATATAAAGTAAAATGACACATGAATCAAGCCCGTGTTCAAGGATTATGGTTCCTGATCCATGGTAAACGGGATTCCTACTTTAAGTAATATAACTTTGGACTCAATTCATATGATTGGTATTTCTAAAACAGAAGATTATGATCAAACATAATAATCCACCTTTACACCAAGCGATCTGCATGGATTTTAACACATTATGTGACAGACATCCTAAGTATGCAGGAAAGGAACATGATACATTGTAACTTCTCAAAATCAGAATTCAAACACAGGTTGTTCAAGAACCTAGAAAGAATAATCAAGACTAGTCAATCTAATTTGGTCCATGTCAATTAACTATACAACACATATATGAATAAAAAAAATACAGAAAACTAATATCTATACAAGAATGCCATATATATTTATAGATCAGGTATTAGTCAGTTGGCCAACAACCAGGCTGACTAATTGACTAGTCAAACCAATAACTTCTTGATTTAAAACACAGGTTAGTCGATAACTGACTCAACCGATTAGTTGGACTAGTTGGTGGACTAGTCGGGTTTTGACACTAAAGAAACACAGCATCAAAGCTAGTTTAGTACCTTATCTAGTTTAGTATCTTATGCATATCAGGTGTAACATAATACACCCCCAGTGGACTTAAAAAGGTCTTGCCATGATGGAACCTTATTTTGTCTGTTTGTTGGATTTTGCAGAACCTTCAGGATTTAGCTCTAGACAATCCAAACATGTATGTGGCAAGCTCTTGCACTTTTAAGAGAGAAGACACCAATCTTGATAGTTTTTCTGTTGAAGATAGCTTTTTCACAGATTTCATGTGGGAGACAAATTTCACTTCCAACACTAAACAAATTCAAGCCTTTCATGGATCTTCTTTGTTCATGGAATGATCACTGCCAGCGATCAGACAGGCAGTTGTCCACTCAAACACAAAGTTGGGATCTTTTCAAATGATTGTGATGGGATAATTTTTTGCTAAAGAACCATTTAGCTAGAATGCATGAAGTCCGATCAGTATCATGTTATCGTCAACACTCCAGAGCTCTTATTATTTTCTCTAACATCATAATTTTTTTTTTAGTTTTTCTTATTGTTGATGAGTTTTTCTTATTTTTTGTGTTTTTGTGAAGTTTTCATGATTTAGCAGTCAGCATCCACTTGGATGACAGGTGAATACCCGGTTCTGTTATTAACTACTAGGCTTTGTATCTAAAGACAAGTAGGTGGGGTGTCTGGAAAAGGAGAACATGGAATCATGGAACAGAAGAAAAAGGGTGGGGAAGAGGGGAGGTGGGGATTGAGGGTGCAGACCAACCAACGCCATCAAATAGCTAGAGAAATAACTTCGCATGGTCCAAAATCTTTACACAGGATAGTTGCAAAAGCAACTCGTTCACATTCTAAGTTTCCTGATTTTGAAGATCCTCACACAGATCTTCACTGTCCTCTGTATATCCAAGCATCCCTTTCTAATTGCATTTTCCTATTTCATAAGCTTGTTCCATCCTTAGAAAAAAAAAAACAAAACTGAAGGAAGCTACAATACGATAAAGTGCATCTGACGTAATATTTGCAAAGTAGTTTCTAGGCACACTAAGCATATGCATGCTTATCTACCCTTAATGGTGGCAGTTGTTGTATCTTCTTATGCAATCGAGAGATAGCAAACCTGCATACAGTCAGAGCAAGTCATCAAGGCAATTCTGCCTTCCAAAACCTTTTGCTATTATTAAAGACTTGCTGCAGTGAGAGGCAATTTCAATACTAATAACTTATTTACGTGAAGAGGGTTGTCAAATGAGACTTGCAGTTAGAGCAAAAGGAAACCTTTTTATACATAATCTGAATAATCTGCAGTAACTGGAAAATAACCACATAGCCTGAAAGAAAAGTTGTTCTCTGACGTATTTGCTAGGACCACATGAATGATGTTTAGAAGGAGATGACACTTAAAACAAACAAACAAACAAAATTAGCTACTTGTAACTCAGGCACTCACATGCATCAGGTTCTTGCAAGTTAAATATACCATTAATTCAAATCTAGGTAACATAAGTGATGCTTAGATGTTGTATTCACACCATTATGGAACTTCGACTAGAGATACAGTCAAGACGATGCACAGAAGATCAATAACAGAAGCACCTCTCATTGTTTGGTGCTAACAAAGCATGAAAAAAACCCACCTGGGATTAGGATTCCCTTTTACAATTTTCTGCCCATATTTACGCCACCTGTAACCATCATCCATGCTATCCTTCTCATTAGTCGAATGTACTACGACTCTAGTCTCTCTTGGCGTCTTTGGAGTCGTGGGAGCTGAATCAAGCATCAAAATATCCATATTCCTGCAATGCAGGGGCCAACAAGATCTCAAACCACTTAGACATAATATCAGAAAAATGAGCAAACAATGCTATGCGCATACTTTTCTATTGAGAGTGGCTCAATTCCATGCCGCTCATCCAACACAACATCGGCATCAACCTCGTCATCAAAGTCACTGGATCCAGATAATTGTCTTGGCGACGGAGGCCGACCATCGTGATCTCTTCTTGATAAAGAAGAATTGGCTTCATAAAGGTTCCCACCAGCATAACTCGTGGACTGGGTTTGCAATGGGGCAGGTGCTTTCCCATACAAATTGTCATTCTTCCCGGTGGACTTAGCAGATAAATCCTTTCCTGCATTATTAAGAGTGCGAACTTGAGCAACCTTGGTTCCTTTTCCCTCGACAGCCCCGTTCTTGCCACCACTCCAAACAGAAGAGGCACTTTCTGCAACATTTGCAGAATTGCCCAATGAGTTCAAATGGGCTGCCCTCTTGTCAAAGCTCTCATTTCTGACAATATGTGAAATAGTACCTAAATGATCTTCCCGCAGACCCAAATTTTCTTTTGCTGGAGCCACCACATCGTTCTTTCCAATAGGAGCACTCGCACCGTGTAAACCAGTGTTCCTATCATTGTCCTTTCCATCAGCACCATCAATCTTCCCGCTGGAGGACATGCTTTCCTTGGCACGCCGCGTCTGCTGCGGTGGTTCGTGGTTGTGCTGGCCTTTGTAAACGATTTCCGTCACCAGGCCGTCTGACGACCTGCCTACCTTCTTTTTCATGAAACAATCAGGATGCGAGCATTTGTAATAGCTCCGGGGGTAGTCTGTACCCTTCACCTGCTTCTGCCCATACTTTCGCCAGTTATATCCATCATCCGACGGAATGGGAGCAGGATAATTCTTCTGATCGGACTGGACAACCAAAGCGACCTCCAACGAAGGTGTCAATGAATCCACTCCCTGTGTAGGCACGGTCACGCCGCCCCCAGCTGCCGGCGCTGCCGTATGCGAGTACTCGGATTGAAGTTGGACATGTCTTTGAACCTGAGGAGCTGAGTGAGCAACTTCAGCCAGCACCTGTGAAGATGAAATCTCAAAGTGACCCTGCACAAACAGAAAAGCACCACGCCCTGTAATTTCCTCACTCCTCAATTGCCAAGAAAGAGAGACAAAGAGCACTGGAATGGGAGAATTGGAAGAAACGGAATCTTAGTCCCGGCAACCATGCGACTACGAAGCTGCAAATTCAAAACCTTGTTCGAACTGATACGAATAAAGAACAAGTGAAAGGAAAGGGCGCAAAAAGAGGATTTTCTAGGAAACCCCAACCCTGAAGAAAACGAAGCGAATTAGCGGAATCCAGCAGAGAAGGCAGAAGAACGAGAGCAAAAGCCGACGAAGCACAATTCCCCCCACAGAAACCCTAACTCCTCGGCTTACCGAATCGAGTAAAAGACGCCACTCAGCTCAACTGCGAGCTAAAAGGCCACTCGTCAGAGGGAAAAGCAAAAGAGCAAGCGAGTGAGAGGAGGAGCAAGTCGCGACAGAACCTCACCTGGTCGCCGGCGAGGAAAGCGGAGGATTCCGGCGAGTGGATCAGCAATGACTGCGCCTGCCCTGCGGGGGACTTGGAGTCGGGGCTGCGACCGACGACGAGGACACCGGGGGAGTCCGCGGTGGACGCCATGGCGCCGGGGAGGAGGCCGGAGAAGAACTGTGAGTCGGAGCCGCCGGAATCATTGCCGGAGAACATGTTATGGACGGCGGTCGGCTTCTCGGAGGGCTTGAACACGTGGTGATGGTGGTGGTGGTGGTGGTGAATTGCCGGAGCTCCACCAATTGGGGCCTGGTTCTGGGCCATGCCCCGACGGTGGGGAGCGGTGGTATTCAGGTGTTGGACTCTGGATTCCGGGGGGTCTCCCGGACGGTCGTAGCCATGACCATGACGGGGAAGGGGTTGGCTGGGAGGCGGAGGCGGGGAGAAGGGCGAGGAAGCGGTGGCGGTCCGAGGGAAGGCGGAGGGGATAGCACGGGAAGACTCAATTTTGGGTCTGACATCACATCCCCAACAGACCACTCCCAACACAGTCTCGGCTCTTTCTCTCTCTTTCTCTCTCCTCTGGGGTAAAATCGTTGCTAGGGTTATATGAGGGCGAGAGAGAGATCGGTTTTTGTTTTGACTTTTTCTTACCGCACGAAATTATGGTGTTGCCCTTATTACTTCCTCTTGTCTTATTCTTTACTTTTTCCGCTTTTTTTTTTTTACTTTTTCATCTTGTTTGACAATATTTGATTTTTCTTTTTTCTTTTGCTTTTCCGTTGTTTAACAATATTTGATTTGATCTTTGATTCATTGTTGAAATGATTGACAAAACATTTTAAGTCCAATCTCATCAAAAATGGGTTCGGGCTGAATCAATTCTTTGGAGCACCAAAAGTGTGATTTGTAAGGTTTTAAGTTTTAACTACTACTTGAAATAGTTCCTTAATTATTTCGAATATTTGATTTAAAAAATCAATTTCTACAAAATTGATTAAGTCTAATTAGTAAAAATATTTTTTTTTTTTTACCAAAGCAGGTAATAAATAATTGGAGGCATACTCATAATCTTATAAAATTTTTCAAAACGTATGTGTGGTAAAAATTTAGAAACATATAAACATGACTTTCCATGTTAGCGGTAGCACATGGAATGCATTTTTCTTTTTAAATACTAAGTTAAGATTTAAAACAAAAATAAGGTGATGGATTAGTTATGCAATGCAACGACATTATATGAACTAGTTTTATGATAAAAAAAAGTATAGGTAATAAGTAGTCAAACAAATTTTTTTTTTTTGTTACTGACTCCCATAAAAGTGTTGAAGACTGAAACTTTCTTAAAAAGACAAGCTTCCTTTAAATAGTCTATCTATATCATGTGGTTTCATAAACATGAGCATTAAATACTTTTCTTTGAAGGCATAAGCATCATATTATTTTTGGTAAGTTGCTTTATAAATAATTTAAACATCCCTTAAGTTCTTTTTCAAATGGCATATAAAGTTATTCTTCCGCCACTAAAACCAATCAAATACAAAGTCAAAAAAGTTAGTGGTGTGTTTGGGTGATATCAGCGGTGGAGCAAGGATTTTTTGGCTGAGCGGCACTTAAGTCACCAATCCGAGTTTGTTGTGCATGTCTCGTATAATTTTCGAGTTGTTACATTGTAATTTAAAAGTCTTCCACTTAATTTTTTAATGGGTATCCGCCGTGGCCCACCCTAACCCCCATGTATCTCCGCTATTGGGTGACACTCTCATAAAAAATAGAGTTTTTGAAAAACGTTGTTTTTTAAATGTGTCATGTAAAAACCATTTCAATTTTTGTGGTCTTTTATTTTTGACATCAAGTAGACGAACAAGCTTGCTATTTTTTTTCAATTGACACGTAGAAATCATCAATAGGGTTCTCATCTAAGCTTATGCCTAACATTAAATTACATTGATTCAATGTTTTATCTCTTCATGAACATATTTGCTTGGTTCACTAAACTTAAAAACTATGTTATGCTACCTTTTCCCCCTAAAATGATCAGTTTATTTTATTGGTGATTCTCAATGAGTTTGGATGGTGTTAGTTTTGATTGAGTTGCAGATAAATTTTAAAAAATAATCATTATATATCAATTTAGGATATATATCTATTATTAGAAAAACTCTTATTTGAATATATTAATTATAATGCGTTGTGATATCCATGTTTCATAATTAAAAAAAAAAACATCACTTTTAGTTTCATAACTGTTGTATAAGGAACAGAAAAATCGATATTTGCACTTTCTCAAATTTGAAAAAGAAAATGTGTCCGAAAGCGTGACGTTTGTATTGACGTTTTCAAATACGCAAATCAGTACGGTTGGTTTTTATTTTTTATTTCAGGTGACATGTACCAACCAAGTGCACGGGAGGAACCCCTTTATATGTTCAAGTTAGTCCAACCAAAAAAAGTAAAGAAAACGGTCAAATTTTTCACACTCTCTATAATATTATATATATATATATATATATATATATATATATATATATTATTCAACAATTCAATCTTTAAAATTTAAAATTTTGTCTTCAAAACCATCTATTATATTGACAATGCCAATCGTTTATGGTGTGACCATAGTTTACAGTATCTTTAGTGACAAAGTGTGATCCTTTAGCAACAAAACTTTAAATTTTAGTTGTCCTTGTCTTGCATTTTAACAGAAGAATTGACTTTTTTTTATAGATGCATATAAATAATTGTTTAACTTAGTCATTCGCCAAGCAAAGTCCATCTTTGCTACCGAGCTATATAATTTCTTGCACTATTTCGGTTAGTTTTTCCTCTTATAAACAAGAAAAGATAAGATTCGAAGGAGCATGTTAAAAGCGATGATAAGTGTTATGAATGAAGTCCTAAACCATGGCAGTTTCAACCTTTTCCATTTTGCAGTTTAAGCTTTTCTTGAAAAAGTAAACAGTTGAGCAAGGGCAGACCTATAAATCAATTTAGTCCTTAAGATATATATATATATACATATTTTTGGCAGAGTAAAAAGAGTGTTTTTGCCCATAAAAAAACTAAAACTTCGACTTAACTCTTTGTTTCCTTAAGGTACATGACTTATTGTAGTGTTTCAGACATTGTGTTTTTAACTTGCATGTCAATGGTCTCCTTCTCCAGCACTTGACTCTTATTAAAACTGACTGTCTACCAGCCTCCATACCTGGCGTTGCACCAAGGTCCTCCAAACCAATATCATTTCAATGTTGAGCTTTCGACAAGGAATTCTTATGAGGAAAATGACAACAATGAACACTATTGAGTCATTTTCTCATTATTATCTAGTGGATGAAACAAATTTTCAAAAGAATTAGATAGAAACCTAATTAGTTTGGTCCACCAACAAATCTTCATAGTTTTTGTTGTTGTTTTTTTTTTTTCAATTCCTTGGGAAGTTACTTTCCTAGTCCCCATATTTCTTAAAATTCATATTTTAGAAGCGGAGGGCGTCTCCCATGTTGTAGAGGAAAATTTTCAAGTTCCAACTTTATCCTTATTGGGAAAGAAATTTCATTCAACCGACATGAACATTTTGACTATTTTTACTAGACAACTCACCTGTCTTTTGCTTAGGGGCTTATAACATATAACTTGATAGGGAAAGCGACGAGTATAATACTAATATTCATTTCTTTCTGCCACTTATAGATTTTTTACTGTAGGTAACATGAAATATATTTATTTTTTCAACTCTGCTATTTAAGGCAACCCAAATGTCCGTTTTCCATGTCTCACTTGCCAATTACATGCAAGTTCTACCAATCCCCCCTCCTGAGCAAACTAACCTTACTTTTTTTGCAATGCAAATTCCTTTTTGAGCCTGTTTTTGGCATTTGTAAAAGGCGCATCAGTGTTTTCGGAATTGAACGCATGATGAGTTTGACGCATATGCAGGGGTCCATGGTTCGAATTTCATGTGCATTTTTCTCCTTGCACGGTAAGGAGGTAATGCGTTCACGCAGAAAACATGCTCGTGTAATCACAATTACAAAAATGCCCTCATGAGATAAAAGCGTCATGTTTTTCATTTTGAATGACCAGGTTTACGAGTAAAACCATAAAATTTTCATTAAAAAAATTTTTGACTAGGGCCTTTTATATATAAAAACAAATGAAATTTGCTAAAATTTATATATAATTTTTTTTAAAAAAGAAAATTATATATAAGCTAAGGCCCAAGAGGACCCTACCTTAGCTTAGCTATGTTCCGTTGAAGCACTCCAAAACGTTGTTTTGAAGGGAAAATATAGATCTATCATTGATGGGGTAACATCAAAAGTCGAAAATTTTATAAAACTGTATATTAAAAGAAAGACGAAAAAAGTGCAATATTTTTTGAAAACGATTTTTCTCTCACTACACGTGGCAGATGCCAAGGCACGCATCTATAGGCACAAAAGCTGCTTTGAAACATTTATTCCCTAGCCTAACAGTACAAGGATGCAATTTTTTTTTTCTCTCTCCAAATTAATATATTTAAAAGGACTTGTGCAAATATTGTACTTTATATTATTTCCTGCACATTTTGTCAAAGGCTATTCTATTAACGTATGAAGGAGGGAAATAAGAGTCAAGCCATCCACCTGCTTCCTATACAATTATTGCCGACCCTGTCCACCGCCTCCCTTCTCACGAGAGTGGAGGGGGAGAGGAAAAAAAAAAAAAAAAGCAACGGTCATATCTGATTCATTTCCACTTTTTTTTTTTTTTGAAAAGTCGAAATCCACCATTGGTTGGTGAATAAGCAGTGGCGAAGCCAGAATTTTTTGACGGGGCTAGTGTGAGCTAAAGCAGTCCCAATGTATCTCCGGTGTTGCGAACAAAATGAACGAATATTTAAATAACAATTTTACATCTACATTATCTGTTATATTATGCAGATGGTTTTATTGCTGCTTAATTCAATAAGACTGAAGCGGCGATGAGCCACATTTGGGTTTGTATGGGCAGTCATATCTTATTATTTATTCTTTAGGGTTTTAATATGTACTTGAAAGCTTTAGATTTTTTAAAAGATTTAAAATTTAAGTTACTATGTATTAGTGCTTCTTGGCAAAAAAAAAAATCTGACTTCTCTATTGAGTTCAAGCTTGCCAGGGTGCTGGCAGGGGCCACGTATGCCTGAATTCTCCATCTCTCCTCTTTTCTCCTGATATTGTTGAAAAAGTATATGTTAAAATTTTCAAAAATTTGAAAAATATAGTTTGGCCCCAGACAATATAATTTGTCTCTTGCGCTGGGAGAGAAAATTCTTAGCCTCGCCCCCCTGGTGTTTTTACAAATTCTGGTGAAGGAGAGAGGTGGCTTCTTTTGCTTGAGTTGTCATTGAGTCATAGGTTGGCTCAGTTCTATATATATATATATATATATATATGGTGTGATTATATTAATGAATGTACAGTGATCGAAAGTACATGTCATGAAAATAAGAAGCGTAGATTAGATTTGATAAGAATCTAAAATTAATTATCTAGACTTTGTTGGTGTAAAGGTCGACTTTTTTTTTTTTAATCTTCTTAGATATAATATATTTTTAAAAATATTTTGCATCGGTCGATGCGGTTAAGTTTTTGGAAAATGCATAAAACTCTGGATAGCACCATACGGTCGATAGGACAGCACAAGCTAATCTCTCTTTGTACACATACATAAAAATATAAAATATTTTGAAAGGGTATAAAATTCTAAAAACAATGTATTTGTAAGCAAGGTTTCTAATATTTTCAATGATGGTATCTGCAACCCTTCTCATGTTCTATAGTTGTCACAAAAAAATGCCTCTTATTAAAAAAACACGTATAATACGTGAAAAATAATTTAACCATATAAAACGTGAAAAAACATGTATTGTAAAAAAACCACCAGAAAATAAAAATTATGAAAAAACCACGTTTTTATCAATTTTATTTTCAAGATTTATTAAATGTTTTAAATTTTTAAAAAATTTGTTAAAATTTTCTTGAGATATACAACTTTACCTTATTATGTCCAATAAATTTTTTACCGTATAATACATGCACACGATATATATGACAATATTATGTACTTGACTTGAGCAGCTGTTCCCTGTCAATGCACCAAGCAACCCATTATGTGACACTTTTATTATAAGATTATAAGCAAACATGCTATATATATATATATCTATATATATATATATATATATATATATATATATATATATATATATATATGACTATGACGTAATATTCCAAATTAATATGTGCACCTAAACATATTCATAATATCAAAAAGAGGCATCAGAAATTTTATTTTCTATTATGGGCCTTGCATTTGTTGGCTGCCAAACCTATATACATCTCAATTACATCACGTTGTTTTGGAGACTTTATACTTTCTAATGCTTTCGTTTCCAAGCTGATTTTTTTTTTAAAATACAAAAAGGCGTTGCTATCGTTCACCCCAACTCGAGTAAATTTTTTACCCAGCTTGTTTGACAATTCTCGCCGAAAGTAAAGCCTATATTTTTATATTTTTTGTCTTGAGCAGAAAAGTATATTCATAATTTTACAAGAGAATTTTTTTACAAGAAAAGTATATTCATAATTTTACAAGAGAATTTTTTTCGGGCTCCACTTTGCCTTATGAAGAAAGTATCTTTCACTAATTTTTTGGTCATTTTTTGTACATGGTCTCTCTTGTTAGAGGGCTATAACATATAACCTGCTGAGAGAGAGAGAGTATAAATATGAAGGGCATTATGGGCTCTTGTTCAAATTTTCTTGGGTCAATGTGACAAATCAGTGATAAACTTTTAAATCTTCTAAAGTTTGACAAATGAAATGATTATTATGTTGAAACTTTTATACGATTGCTTATTCGTTGAAACTGATATGATTGAAGCATTTTTCATTGTTTAACCATAGGTTTCATGCAGAAAAGGGTCCAGCCAACTTGAACTTTCTACATGCATGTAAAAGTGAGTCCAGCTCGAGTTCAAATTTATGCTCAAAAATGCTAAATGAGACGAATTTGAGTTATAAGAACTCGAGTCGTTTAAGCTTGGTTTTGCTCTACTAAATAAATGTATGATGAGTAAAAAAAATTTTGTTACTAAGTTTTTCTTTAGGAGATATGTATATGTACATCTTTCTTTGGATCTTTTGTCAGATGGTGGTTCGTAGTTTAATTAGTTAAAATAAACTATTAAACAAGTTAACGAGTTAAACAAATTAAAAGAAACAACACAAGTTAACAGAAGTGAATTAAATGAGTTAAAGAGAATCAAGCTGGAGCTCCAACTTTCTCAGTCAATTTGAGCTTGCCTAACTTGAGTTCAACTCAGGTCGTGTACATATTGAACAATCGTATATTTTTACATGGATATATCTTTAGGGTTTTCAATATGAGAGATATCAGATCACAATATATGGTCAATATATATATGTGTGTGTGTACACTTATATACGTTCATGTTACGAAGTTCATATAATTACTTTTTCTTTTGTTACCCCATATTCTTCTGCTAACCCTCTTTCTTGAAGTTTCTTTTGGTTGATTCGTTACAGTAGTCATGATACACGAGGATAGATAAGTTTATCTCTTCCTGAAAGTCCCAAACTCTTGAAAACTTAACTGTAGACAACTGTTACTTGGAAAAAAACCATTAAAGGTAGTCCTTGAAAGCAGTACAGATTAAATCAGCATAGTGAGTGGAGGAGAGTGGCCGGTCGATCGTCTGAATTACAAGGAGCAGCAGCCATGGCCGCAGGCCTCATGGTGGCGACCATGGCTGCTGTCATCCGGTGGCAGCAAGAAAGGAGGATGGTCTACCATTAATTTATGGTGGTCTTCTCCTCCTAAAGTTGCGCGCCTTTCTCTGTTCAGGAGAAAAACCGAGAGCCATAGTCACGTGAGATCCTGCCCTGCGGTGGGCTGATGTGGATACAGCGTCCCCGTCATGGCCCATTAACCGGCGATGCGGTCGGCGGAGAGGGCCATGGTAGAGCCTCTGTGACTCTGTCTGGGGGGCAGTCTACGGCACCTTCCCTCCCTCACCTTTCTTCTTCATTTCAGGGGAAAAGAAAAAAAAGTAAAAGAATCTCTCGCAGCCACGGCTGGTGGGCAACCATGGCTGCCGGCCATAATAGACTCCACCGGTGACGGCCTTTCAATGTGTGGATTTGAAAACCACGGTTTCCAAACCCGACCCCAACTTCCATCGGATTTCAAATCCGTACATTTTACATTAAAGCGTAGATTTGAAATCGATCTACTTTATGAGTAGCTTGGGTAAAAAGCTGAAATCTATATTTTTATGATTCCAGCAAAAGGGGGGAAGTCATAAATTTTTCGGTTAAATTAAAGTTTTTAAATTTTAACATAATTTAAAATATTATTTTTTAAAGAATCTGTATTTCTAGAGCATTAATTTTATCTTCTGTGTAAAAACTTATCATACATGTTTTGCCTTTATTTTATGTTCTTGAAAGAATTTTTGGGCTTTTTCTTTAAAAGCAAGATATTACCTCCAAATATTTCATATACAGGGGCTTTATTGGCTCTTCCTAGTTTTAATCATGGCCACAAAAAGTGCATTTTTTTTCAAAAAAAAACATGATATAAATGGCTGTTTAAAATTAAAAAAACAGGTTTTTTTGAAAAAAATATTAAAAACAAAAAAAATGCATTTTTCGTTTTTTTTTTCATTTTTTTAATGCTAAATAGTTTCTTTTATTTTTTATTTGTTATAAATATACTTATTTTTTGATGTTTGTGTTATTAGTTTTTCGTCGCAGAGATCGACCTACAGTTTCAAAATTTTAATAGGACTCAAAATAAAATTTTTTTAAATGTTTTATATAAAATAAATTAAAATTTTTAAAATTCATTAGTAAAATTTAAAACTTTTTAAAATCAGAAAAAAAAGCTATGACCCTGCCGTGTTGTGTCTGGCCCTGCTTTCAAGTCCTTCATACCAACAGTACTATACACTTAGAAACCTTAATGCCTACCCTACCTGTACTTTATCCACTTTTGAATACACTATCAAAGATGCATAAATTGTATAAAATCAAAATTACCTACATGGTGCTCACATTTTCAATATTCTGGGCAGCAAATTGATATTTTGATCCAAATGACAAATTAAAAGAAAAAACAAGAAAGTGCATAAAACGAAGTAAAAACCCCAAAAAAAATGAAGTAAACCCCGTAAACTAGCCTTTTACCATGTAGAATTGAGCAATAACCGACAGTATGTTGAAATTTGTAAATTTTAGAAAACGGTGTCCACATTTCATGAAATTAGTCTTATCCTCTTCCTACACAAAAATTCACTATATTTCTCCATACGTAAGTGCTTTACAATAAAAAAAATAATAATACAATCATGTTCAGTTCCAACTTAGAAAAGCAAAACCAGAGCCTCAAATGTCTTCCAATGCATATTATCGAGTCAAATTTAATAAAAATTGGTATGGAAATAGTGGGCACATGGACCAAGACAACAAAATTAATTTGAAGCTAAAATTCACTAACAATCCACGTGAACTAATGGGCTACACTTCATAAATAGTACACTACTCAATTCATGCTTAATATAGGATGCATATTAGAACCTAATTCTAACTCAAAATCACAATGAAATGTATAATATTTCTCTCTCTCTCTCTACACACACATATATATATATATACCAGAGATAAAGAAAGAGAGAGAGAAAGAGAGAGTCGATAAAATGAGAATGTATATCAAAATTTGGGGACAAGAAGTCACTCAAATACAAAAATTGAGGATAAGAAGTCCCTTTGTTACATTAACAAACCACAAAATAAAAAACAAAAGAAAAAATATATATAATACAACTCAAAAAAAACGAAATAAAAGGGGTGGAAAGAGAGTGGAATGATGGAAAGACACCATCACCCAACCGTAGAATGAGGACGCCGCCAAGAGAGAGAGAGAGAATTATAATTTGCATAATCCAATAAAAACTGCACAAGGTATGATAAAGATGAATTATTAAAATATATGTGTAATTATAAAGCACGATATTAGTTATTTATTTTTTGGAAAAGTTATCACGAAAAGGTTAAGCATGCAACAGAACACCTTGGGAAGAAAGCTACCTTTGTATATTATAATATATACTCATAAAGAATATAGTTTTTGAGAACTTTTTGGAAGTGCTATTTAAAGACTTGAAAACAGTAAAGAAGATGCTTAACTTTTTAGATATTGTTAAAGACGTACCTAACTTTTTCGAGGTTACCGAACATTGTGAGCACATCCAAAATTCTCTTTCCCAACTTTCTACCGTACATCAAGAAAACATTCACAGGAAAAATTCACAAATTAAATTAACCAATTTTATTGGTCGTTGTTCAAATGACTAATGAAAATTACTAAGCACAGTCTTTTTGCATTGTGTATATTTAATTGAGTCATTTTTTCTTACTGCCCATTTTAAATAAATTAATAACAACTATGTTCAGTTGACGGAAGGTTTTTCATATTATCACTGAGACTCTCAGGTACTTTTTAGCAATATGCAAAATTTTCTATAGGACATATTCATCACATTTATTATCCAGTAAACTTTTTTCAGCACATTTATGATCTACTTAGACTTAGACTTGTAGTTCCCAGTTGACTACTTATTCAAGACTTTCTTTTTCTCTTTCCACTTTTTTAAGTGTGGGCAGACGAGGTGATACTCAAGTCCCTGACATCACTAGTGGCAATGCCTGCTTTAGATCAACTAGTTTTTGAAGGTTCTATCTTGATCATCGCTTGTGCAGTTTTTATTGATTATGCAAATTATAATTCTCTCTCTCTATATATATATATATATATTCGGACCGCATGCATTAGTACAACTTCCTGAACAAGAGAGAGAGAAAGAGAGAGCTGATAAAATAGGAATATATAACAAAATTTGGAGACAAGAGGTCCCTTAGGTACAAAAAACAATTCGTAAAAAACAAACCGTAAAAACAAAAACAAGAAGAAAAAATATACAATACAATGCAGAGAGAAAAAGAGAGAACGTATGTATGCACAACTTAATTGACGGATCATAAAGTGGCACGAATAAAGTGACTTTCTCAAAGAAAAGTAAATAATATAGTTTGACTTTAAAAAAGTAATTATTCTTTTAATTGACGTCTCATAAACCAGCCCACATGGTTCTCATATTTACAGATTTTTGTATGTATTCCTTTGTCCACAGCAATCCGCAAAACTCACGTCAAATCTAATCGGTTTCAAGGGCAGCTCTGTCTGTGGTCTTCCGTCAGATGACAGATGAAAGCAATATGGATTCCAAAGAAGGGAATGGCCTTCAATATTAGGGGAGGCTGGTAACTAAGCAGCATGATAACAAATACTGTAGCTCATGGCCAACAATCTTGGGCAACCTCCAACATTTCCTGATTGAGTTCAAACTAATTTCTCTAGTTTAATATGAAGCTATGTAATCAACTCAACGAAGAAAATCTAGCAATTATCTATCTATAAAGTCCTCCAGCTATTCCACAATTTCATGGCTCCAATCATTATTCGCAATGGCTGTTTGTGAGAGGCAAAGCCACCTCCTGTGCCTCTTGCACTCAGGATTTATCGCGTTGCTTGGGGACTTGGGTGATCCTATGGCGCATCATCACCATTCAGCTCGAGTATCTCGTATGCTACTGTTTACAGTTCAAAGAATAGCTATGAGAATCGAATTGAGACCATGTCATCAGAGCAATACTCAAGCTGACCATCTATGTTACGCCTTTCGGTGTTGAAGCTCCATTATATTGCATTGATGTATGTGGAGAAAACACATTTTTTTTTGAAAAAAAACGAAAAAAATTAACTAGCCTTTTAAAACTTTAAAAAAATGTGTTTTTTTGAAAAGAACGTTAAAAACAAAACGCGTTTTAACACATTTTTTCGTGGTTTTCTTCAATTTTTTATTTTTTCGGTTTTTTAATGTCAAATAGTTATTTTTTATTTGTTTGCAAATCTACTTATCTTTTGATGTTTGTGTTATTAGTTTCTCACTTATTTTATTTTTTCTATTTTTAGTTTTTTAAAATTTTTAAAAATTTACCATATTTTTTCATTTTTTTCAAGCTTGCCGTATTATACCCAAGAAAAACCTCGCCGTTTAAAACTCCGAGACGTTATTTGTGACTATGGATTTAAGGTCGGATTCCCAACACAAGACCTTAAACCAATGGTTTTTAACATGTAACTTGGATTTAAGATACGTGGTACAGAGATCCTCAATTTGTTTAAATGGAGGATCTTGGGAAGCACATGCTTTAATGCAGCTTCGGATCATCTAAGATCCAAGGCTATCAAACACAAACTAAAAGACATTGACAGCCACATTGGGCTTCATTCGACCTTATATCCTAACTTGCAGTCCTTTAACAAGTCATAATAAAAGCTTAGATCCAATAGACTACAGGATGAAGTCGATTTTGCGGCCAGCTGTTGCAGTTAGCATTAGAATCATCAATCACGCCTGCAAAACCAATCAGTGAAGATGTGTTTTTCTTACTAACACCGGATTAAATATCCGATGTTTGAAGAAAACACTTGAGATTAATAGTCCCACATGTAAGTTCTAAATGAATGAGGGTACAGATGAGACACTTATCAACTATAGTATTGTGATCTCACCATTTACAATCCAAAGGAGTAGCACTAACGGAAATCAAACAAATGACGCACCATATATGCACTCTCTTGTCTGACTAGCTATGCTACGCCCATTGGGGTCTCACACACTTTTTTTTTTCCCACTTGATAAGAGAAGCAACAATTTGGCATCAGACAATTTAATGTTATAAAACCTTACAGAGCAAACCAAAACTACTGTTTTCTAAAGCTTAATCTAGGCTCTCAATACTTCAGCTCTCTAAGCCCCAATATTCTGTTTCTCAATGCCCAGACCATGGTTATCAGGAAATCCACTTCCCTCCTCTAGAGTTCGCTCCCTTGCATCTGATCCCTTCTTAGGTCTTCCTTATTCCAATGTCCCCAACAAATGTTTTCTGCTCTTTTGCTTTACACATTCCTCCTTCCAATTAGTAGGATGATTGGAACAGCAGGCCATAACCATGGGCTAAAGCTCAAGTATCATCTGGGCAAACTTTAAAACCAACAGAAATTATAACATCAGATGCCAACCGACTTTAATCAACATGGCCCGTATGTGCAAGACAGGTTCATGTTGTCTATATGTGTTTGCACTATAGTGGGGATGGGAGTTGGCTCGAGTGTTCTAGCAGAAAGGATACAGAATGTTGATTATCAAGGAAAAATTTCTACGGTGCCTTTCTACAGAGCAGAGAATATGGTTCACGAAACCATGAAACGACTCAATTGGAAAGAATATTTGATGACGAAGAATACTTTTTAAGATTTTAAGTGGAAACTACAAATGGGTTGAGAGATCCTGGCTCGTCCAGGTTCATAAAACCACATATCCTTTTTTCTAACCTTTTTGATTTATGCAGAGTGGGTGCCCATGGGCCTTCAACCTTGGACCACCAACCTAGCGATGGCTCATGAACACACTTCTCAAACCATCCATGAAGTCGGTACGCGAAATTTGAACAGGCAATTGGATTTTTTCTGCCAAGAATGTTCCACGAAACCATAAACAACGAATTCATTTTTTTACAGAAGGGGAAAGAAGGACAAAAACGTACACAAGCCTGCAGCAGCTCCCCGTGATGTAGCTTTTGGACAGAGGAAGATTTACAGATTATGCAACTGCTATATGATGAGTCAAGCCAACATGGCACCAACTTCATCAGATGAATCAGTTTTTATAGATAGAGAGCTTACACTCAAATCCTCCACAGCTTTTGCTAATCCTAACCTTCCAATATCTAACTTCCTGTCTGCATCTTTACCCTCGGTTTTGCTCACATCTGGTGTTTCTTCCATAACAGCAAGACACTCACTAAACCGGTAACAGCCGACCAGATGGTCGTTTGTAATGCCTGAAACCTGCATAAATGTATAGATAACAGTAGGCCCAACGCTTCTGAAGCCCCTCCGAACCATATCCTTGCTGATCACTTCTGCTTTTGGGGTCTTTACAGGCACCTGCCTGGGGTAGCGGAACCCATTCACAATAGGTTTATGGTTCACGAAGCTCCAGCAATAGTTATCAAATGATCCAAACTCTTCAACAATCTACAGAAAACAAGAAAAAAAATTATGCATAAATAACCTCTTAGAGGCATCGGAGTTGTAATAAAGACAAGATTTTGCCTAACAGCATAACTGATCACTGCTTCCAAAGTTCTAATCATCAAGAACTTTTTCTAAAACTGGGACTCCTACACAAATAGGCAAAATACAGATTGATTGGTTGTCGTAAATGCAGATACAATTTGACCTGCTATGAAAAAAAAAGGCAAAGAGGATAAAAGGATAGGAAATCAATTAAGGCGAACCCATTTGAAGTACATAAATTTTACTAGAAACGCTAAGTGGAAACAAGAAACAAACTGCAAAACATAATATTGTCAATCAACGTAATAAGCAGATGAAACCAGAAGTACCTTTAGAATCTGCCTAGCATTTTCAATGATGGAACGGAGCTTTAGTTCCGATAGTAGGGAACTGGCAGTGCTTCCTGGTGCAATGACCTTTTTCTCGTTCAGTTTGGCAACCACGGATGGGTCAAAGTCAGCAAACACTTCCCTGCATGAGCAGAACTTAGAAAAGGAACCATCACAATAAATTTCTTCGACTCTCATTTCACAGGAATGGTAGCAGCATTACCTAAATATGGGTCTTTTACCAAGGATAGCTGGCCATGTAAGTTCAGCTAGTGCTCCCGACAAAGACAGCAGTTCAAACAATTTCCTGCAGTGGGGGATGTCAACGCCAACTAATACTCAGTAACTAGTTATTCACTTAGAGTCTAGACCATCAAGAAGAGTACAACCGGCTTACTTATCATCATGAACTGGCATTCCCCACTCCTCATCATGAAAGGTAACATAGCATGGATCTGAACAACACAAAAACGTCAATACCATAATTAGTAAACTCAAATAATTTCAACATGCTTTCTCATAAACATGGCTTGTTGTAAAGCATCTGTTTATGCATGCACAAGCTAATCCAATATATTCAAAATCTGAATCTACGACACTGCAATGTAGACATTTCAAATATCAAAGTGCCTGTATGTTCTATCACACACTAATTCGCATGGTCAACAGCTGAATTTATGATAACCAGGCGTAAAGTATTGTCACAAATTTCGTTTTTGGGTATAAAACGGCGAGGTTTTTTTTGGGGTACAATACAGCAAAGTTGAAAATCTTGGCAAAATCACCGCCGCAAGTTTTAAAAAAGTTCAAAAACTAAAAATAAAATGTAAAAACAAAAATCTGGTAATCAAAAAAGTAAAAAACATGAAAAAAGGGGGAAAATAAAAAAAACGAAAAAATGTGAATAAAACACGTTTATTCCCCTTTTTCCATTTTGGCATTTAAAAAAAACGTGTGTTTTCTCGTTTTTTTTTGTTGACTTGTTTTTAACGTTTTTTCGCGTTTTTTTAAAAGGACCATATGCTAAAAGGAAAAAATCAAACCTATTCACTCTATTAACCTGGCATGAGAAAATCATGAAAGCTGCAACATACGAAGTTTCTTAAAAACAAATGAATAAAAAATCAGATGTACTGAAATTCTTTGGTCAGTTTCCTAAACAAACACTAGATCATTGTTGTAAAAGTCATCTGGTTTCAATGGATTTGAATATGTTAAAGTTTTTATTTTTTATATACTTTTTTCCCATTGTTTTTCAAATGAATACAATAATGCGTTTTGCCAATTGTTTAACAATTCAGCTGAATCAGCTAACTCACTGCATTGCAGCCTGACCAACGCAATACAATTCCAAACTTACACAGCATTATATTTCACAAAGTGCAAACTGAAAAGCATTATTTGAACCAGAAAAAAATAAATATGAAAAAGAAAACAACCTAACAACTATCAAGACAAAGTTGGAAAGGAAGAAGAAAAAAACAAAAGGCAGCACATTAACAATAATATTTGTTTCACATTCCAATAGCCCCTCTATGTCCATCATTAACATATTAAAAAAATTAGATTTCATTTTCATTTCACTGATCAGTGAATCTTCATTTTATACTGCTAATTGTAAAAATACATATGCATCAGAAAATTAACCACATAAATTCATACCATATATCATTATATCACAGGCAGAGAAGAAGCAAGCACAGGAAATGCTCACAAAGGTCTTGCTCCGCAGTGAGCATTGATGATAATAGGAACAGCAGACAAAGGTGATTGGTGGTTTTGAGGAACCATAAAAAGGAGGGAACACATTGGTTTGAGAAAATCCATGGAACGCCAGAGACAATGATGCTCATGGAATGTATGCCCCCACAGAAAGCAGTTTCCTTTATCTTGCCACAATAGGAACCAACAGCAGTTAGGACAGAAGGTTTACTGGGATTTCATCTAAATACACATTTTAAAGGTATATACTATATTTAATATTCCATCGAACTCTTATTTTGTAGCTGCTGCGCAGCTACTTATTTACTTGGGAGCCATAAATGTCTTAATCTTATTTGCTGTGATGTTTATGAATGGTTCAGAATCAATGGGGATTTTTGGCTTGGAGATGATCTTATTCTTCAGAAGATTCAACAAAGGTCGGGGGTCTCTCACTCTCCCCACTCCCCTTTTCCTCATAAGTCATAAGTATCTGCCCGAAATATCACAGCAGGGGCTCCATGTCTTTTATGGTGTGAACAGCCCAAGTTTGATGTGCTCTGACTCACAAAACACCTAAGTTTGGACACAAAGAAAATCCCATGATTGGGAAGGTAAGATTTTACATTGGGGAAGACCAACATGTAGCAGACATATGACAGTACTGTGAGTAGAACTTCTGTTCACAGCCAAGGTCTTGAGACCAACATCCAAGCCCTTTCATGATCTGCTTCTGGACCTCAAATGTTGTTGTTAGAATATCTTGTATAGGGAACCGGGTCTGGATATGGACCCGGTCCCATGGGCGCGGGTACCGAGGGTGGCTCGGTACCCTAGGCGGGTCTCCCTCTTATATAATCCCACTTATTGTGTAATTGTTGATTAAGTGGAAATAACATTCTCTCTCCTAGGGTTGCGGTTTTGCCCCTAGGTTAGAGCTTCTCCATGGTTTTTCACCTCTTACTGAGGTTTTCCACGTATATCGTGTGTTTCTTCTCCGTTCTCTTCTTGTGTTGCTTGTTTCTACATGGTATCAGAGCCAGCGCGTGTGGGATTTTTGGTGTGATCGTGGAGTTTCCGCCTGTTTCCGCCGCTGTCAGAGTTCCTTTTTTTCCGCCGCCCGCTGCCGCTGCCGTTTCCGCCGCCACCGCCGCTTGGACTTTCTTTGCGCCCGCCGCTGGTTTGTGCACTTGTCGCCGTGACCGTTGTTCCGTGCCTCCGCTGCTGGTGACCTGTGGCGCCGTCGTTCATCCGCCGCCGCCAGGGTTTCACTCGCCGTCAGGGCTACTTCTGCCGCCGCCGTCAGGCCTTCTTCCGTCATGGTTCTTCCGCCTTCGCCGCCTGTTGTCTCTTGTGCTGGTGCCGCGTTTCCTGGTGTTGGGTATTGCTTTACTTTGGTGACTGTGATGGCCGAAGAGATGACTTCCAAGATCAATGCTGCCTTTGACTCGAGCAGTAATACCAAGAGCAAGAACTTGCGTGTTCAAGTCACCTTCATTCGGCTGAACAAAGACAACTATCTCTCTTGGTCTGCTGTACTTGAAATAGGGATTACCAGTCGCGGTCGCCTTCCCTATATCATTAGGGAGAAACCTGCACCTTCTAAAACGGATCCACAATGGGCGACTTGGGCGTTGGAAGATAGCCAAGTTAAAGTATGGATCATTAGTTCTGTTTCCGTTGATATTCAGCCTCTGATCTTGCGTAAGTCGACTGCATATGACATGTGGACTGTGCTTGCACGGATGTATGGCCGTAAGAAGAGAGTCTTGCGCACGTACCAAATCAAACGTGGCATCTACTCTCTTAAACAAGGTGACTTGTCTATGGCATCCTTCTTTGCAGCCCTAAAGACTAAATGGGAGGAACTGGACTATCATGTGAATGATGACTGGCATCGTGGTTCTGATCATGCCTTGTACTAGGAAAAAGAATGGATGGACCGGACTTTTATTTTCCTTGGAGGATTACGTGATGAATTTGAATCCATTAGGAGCCAAATTCTCAATTGTGACGAGATTCCTGGGATTGAGGAGGTGTATGCCCAGGTAGAATCTGAGGAACAATGTCGCCAAGTCATGCATATTGACTCCAGCCATGGGAGTTCTCCCTCAGCGTTTGTTAGCCGTGCCTCAGGGACTGGACAACATCCTGTTCGGCGTTGTAGTCATTGTAACAAGTTGGGGCATTCTGTGGATTTCTGTTGGGATATTCATCCTGAGAAGAGACTTGTTCGTGGTCGTCCTCCTTCTAGTCGGCGAGGGTCTTCTGTGCCTGACTCTAGTCAGGGTAGTTCGTCAAATGTTGAAAAATCAAAGCTTTCCTCTGATCAAATCAAGGAATTGCAAGCTTATATCAGCCGGCTTTCTACTACACAAGAGGAAACTTCCACGTCCGAGGGAGCTAAGTTAGCTCAAGCTCTTGTGGCCACAAGTGATCAAGGTAATCCCTCCCTTGGTGATTGGATTGTTGACAGTGGGGCTACACATCATATGACAGGGGATCCTAAGCTGTTTCAAGAATACAAATTGTCTTCAGGGCAGCAACGCGTGTCTATGGCTGATGGGTCTTCTATCTCTGTGGCTGGAAAAGGGAGTTTGTCCTTGTTGAATAAATATCGTCTGCATAATGCTCTTCATGTTCCCAATATTCCTGTGAACTTGTTATCTGTCAGCAGTATTATCAAAGAACTAAATTGTAATCTAATTTTTTCTGCTGACCATTGTTTCTTACAGGACTTGGTGACGGGGAAGAAGATTGGGATTGGTTCGGTTATTGATGGACTCTACAGACTGCCCGTGCAAGTTGCGTCTGCCTTGATTTCAGCCACTAGTGGACAGTTGTCAAGTGTGGAAGACAGGTCTATCATTATGCGATGGCACGAGCGTCTTGGACATCTCTCATTCCAGTTGATCAAGAAGTTGTTTCCTAGGCTTTTTACTTTTGTTTCCATTGACTCCTTCACATGTGAAGTATGTCAGTTGGCTAAGCATGTCAGGGCTTCGTACCCTATTTCTTTCAATAAAACCACCGGTCCGTTTGCTTTGGTTCATTCTGATGTTTGGGGTCCTTCAAGAGTACCCACTTGTCGTGGTTTTCATTATTTTATGACTCTTATTGATGACTACTCCCGTTGTACGTTCGTGTACTTGTTGAAAGAACGTAGTGACGTTCCGGTCATTGTCAAAAATTTTGTGGCTTTTGTTGAGACTCAGTTTCAGACCTCTGTTCAGGCTTTCCGCACTGATAATGATAATGCTAGAGAGTATGTCTCTCAATCTCTAGATGATTTCTTGAAGAGCAAGGGTATTATTATTCATGAAACGTCTTGTAGTTATACACCTCCCCAAAATGGCGTGGCTGAACGGAAGAATCGCCATTTATTAGATGTCACCCGGGCTATTATGTTCCATCGGCAGGTTCCTAAGCGCTACTGGGGTGATGCACTTCTCACTAGTGCCCACCTTATTAATCGTATGTCTACCCGTGTGTTGCAGGGTCATTCCCCATATTCTATGCTTTGGCCTACTCAGAATCTCTGGCCTCTTACTCCTCGAGTGTTCGGGTGTGTCTGTTTTGTTCATGACCATAGTCCCACCCTCAAGAAACTTGACCCTCGGTCTATCAAGGTTGTTTTCTTGGGGTATTCCTCCACTCAGAAGGGATACAAATGTGTTGATCCTACCACTTCTAAAGTCTATGTCTCCCGAGATGTTACTTTTCATGAGCATGAGGCATACTTTCCTGTGAATCCTCTTCAGAAAGAGTGTCTAGGGAACAGTAGTGAAGAGTATTCCTCAAATCAATTGATTCAGTTTATGGATTTCTTGGATTACAAGGTTAGTTACAGTGTGGCAGACACAGTCAGAGATGGTAGAGACAGTCACATGGACGGGGGCCTTGTTGATAATCAGTCCACAGCTCGTGATCACTTGTTTGGCCAGGTGTACACCAGGAAGAAGACAGATGTGGTTGAGAATGTTGATATAACCAATCTCAATCCTGTGAGTTCCCCGGATGACCCAAGTCAAATCAATGAAGAGCTTCTTATAGCCTTGCGCAAGGGCACCAGGTCATGTACTTCTCATCCTACTCAGAGATTTGTCTCTTATGCGAAACTTAGTAAGGATTACAAATACTTTATTACATCCTTGTCTAAGTCTGTGATTCCCAAGTGTGTGGAAGATGCTAGAGAGGATCCTAAATGGCTACATGCCATGACAGAGGAGATGGATGCCTTGGCGAAGAATGATACTTGGGAAGTAGTTGATATTCCCAAGGGGACTCATTTAGTTGGTTCCAAGTGGGTGTTCAATGTGAAATACAAACCGGATGGTACCGTGGAGAGGTATAAGACTCGTCTTGTTGCAAAGGGGTTCAGCCAAAAATATGGTATTGATTACCTTGAAACCTTTGCCCCTGATGTTAAACTGAAAACTGTGAGGGTCATCTTAGCACTTGCCGTGCAAAAGAAGTGGAGCATGGATCAGCTTGATGTCAAGAATGCATTCTTGAACGGCTATCCACAAGAAGAGGTCTACATGAGCATGCCTCCTGGATATGTTCAAAGCGGAAAATGTTGTCATCTCAAGAAAGCCTTGTATGGATTAAAGCAGTCTCCTAGAGCATGGTTTGAAAGGCTGAGGATAGTGATGAAGACTAATGGATACAAACCGAGAAATGGTGATCACACCTTATTCATTAAGCAGAGAAATGGCCTGGTGAGTCTTCTTCTTGTGTATGTTGATGATATGATAGTCACAGATGACGATGAAGAAGAAAAAAGGAAGATGAAGGAAAGGTTAGCTGCCGAATTTGATCTTAAAGATCTGGGTAAACTAAGGTACTTTCTGGGGATCGAGATTGCTCGGTCAGAGACAGGGCTTGTTATGAGCCAAAGGAAATACACTCTGGATCTTTTAAAGGAGACAGACAAACTTGGATGTAGGCCCTTTCTAACTCCAATGGAGTCCGGTACAAAGATAAGCATCAAAACTGGCAACATCCTAGATGAGGAAGGAAAAGGGCGGTATCAGAGGCTGGTTGGTAAGCTCATCTATCTTACTCTTACTCGCCCTGATATTACTTATGTTGTAAATGTGTTGAGTTAGTTTATGCATGCTCCTACTGATTGTCACTGGAAGAGTGCAGAAAGAGTGTTGGGGTACCTAAAGAATGACCCAGGGAAAGGATTACTATATACTCAACAAGACCAACTTAATATTGAAGGATACTCTGACGACTGACGCAGATTGGGCAGGATGCACTGATAGTAGGAGGTCTACCACAGGGTACTGCATCTTTCTGGGGAATAACCTGGTTGTATGGAGAAGTAAAAGGCAGGAAGTTTGCTCTAGATCCAGTGCTGAGGCTGAATACAGGGCTGTGGCTATAGGAGTTACAGAAATGTTATGGTTAAAGATTCTCCTAGCTGATATTGGTGTTGAAAAGGAAGAAAAGATGAAGATGTACTGTGACAACAAGTCTGCTATTAACCTTGCAAACAATTCCGTCCTACATGACAGAACTAAACATGTGGACAATGTTATCCGTATCGTACGATACGGACGCGTATCGTATGATACGTATTGTATAGGTCAAGAAAACCTATACGATACGTGTTTGAAACACGATACGTGTCCGTATCGTACGTGTATCGCCCGTATCGTGCGATACGGGGGCCGTATCGTACGATACGGGCGATACACTCCGTATCGTACGATACGGGAGAAAACACATATTTCTTTATCTTTTAAAAGTTTAAACACTCCTCCCCCTCTCTCTTCTTGTATTTAAAGACTCCAATAAACGTAGGAGGGAGAGATTTTGCCCATTTTCATAAAAAATAACCAAGGATTCATCAATTTGGGAGATATTATCGTTGAATCAGGAAAGATGATAACTATATGTTTTGAACTTATAAAATTGTGATGTAATCTAAGTCATAAAACTCCAAGTCCTAAGACTCCAAGTCCTAAGATTCTATAAAATTTTCAAGTTTAAAATCGCGATGGATGCTTATATGTTATTCTTGAAGATTTGATTTCTTATTTTTGAATGTGTCGTTGATACACATGAATGTTCCTTATGTATGATGATCTTTTTTATATTTGAATACATTTTTCTTAATTTTTAATTTTTGTTCATTTTTTCAGATTTTTAATTATTTTTAAATATTTTTTAAAATAAAAAAAATTAATTTTACGATACGCTACGCTACGTTTGCGATATGTTACGATACGGCGTATAGGTCGGCCCGACCGATACGCGATACGCTACGCCTTTTATAACATTGCATGTGGAGATTGATCGCCATTTCATACGGGAACGCATAGATTCCAAGGAGTTGATCCTGCCGTATATGAAGTCTGAAGATCAAATTGCCGATGTTTTAACCAAAGCCTTATGTACATCTCAATTCGAGAAAAATGTGAGCAAGCTTGGCATGTTTGACATGTATGCCAAGCTTGAGGGGGAGTGTTAGAATATCTTGTATAGGGAACCGGGTCTGGATATGGACCCGGTCCCATGGGCACGGGTACCGAGGGTGGCTCGGTACCCTAGGCGGGTCTCCCTCTTATATAATCCCACTTATTGTGTAATTGTTGATTAAGTGGAAATAACATTCTCTCTCCTAGGGTTGCGGTTTTGCCCCTAGGTTAGAGCTTCTCCGTGGTTTTTCACCTCTTACTGAGGTTTTCCTCGTATATCGTGTGTTTCTTCTCCGTTCTCTTCTTGTGTTGCTTGTTTCTACAGTTGTTATGAGTAGACTAATGTGTTCAAGGAAGCTGACTTCCAGTTCAAACATAATCCTTATGGCACATGGTCATCCAAAAACATAATAAAAGTCTTGTTAATCATTTATAGTAAAAATTTGGGTCTTTTCTCAAACCTCCTTCAAACATTGTACACAGACCATGTAGATTTGTAGGTAATGCAGCCAATTAAAATAAAATTTGATGCTACCATTACCTTTAAAAGATGAAGCAGAACAGCCATTACAACTGCCACAAGGAATCTATTTCATCTCCCAACAAGATGGAGCTAGGCAACAGCAACTGAAAAGGAAATGCAGTTGCAGATCTCCAATCAAAAGAACCAACCTGGTTGTTTATACCTCCATACCCGCTGCACAACAAGCTCCAATCTAAGTAAAAATCTGGCACTTATTGATGAACTTGCAAGAAATGGGTCTAAACTGACAAATTCTCTGATGAACTAGTCTCTTTATAAATCCTTGTTCCAAACGTCCTCCCCTCAACTTTTCTGGTTGTCACCAACTAGGGCCCCTCCTGGACACCTCCAGTATAACCCTTGCATTATCGGGACTGAGTTTCAACACAGCAACTCTCTGATAGAATCCTCAGATCTAAACCCATTACAAAATGCATGTGCAGTCTGGCCACTTAACAGTGAATTCCACAAGCCAGTTTTCTTAACATATGGTCTGTTTTCAGCTCTTGTCTAGCAGCATCACCTTCTCAGATTGGCACATCCACAATACTAGACTAGTTACGATTGGTAGATTTGAAAATCCTCCTTTTATTGTGAGAAAATAGGACTGTTTACTTCTTTCTCATCAACCCAGGACTAAACTTGAAAAGGACAACTTAAAATATAAAAAGTATAGGTTTCTCCACCTTTTCCCAATTTATTACCAATAGATAACACTGCATACACACATACTACAGTAGAAAATTTGTTTTCTGCTGTCAAAAATAAAAAATCAATGGAAAGATCTTCACGTTAAAGTTTTCCAATTTGGCCCATATATATAAGGGCCAAATAAAAAATTGGACAGAAAAACTTTTCCATTTTCTAGGTATAAAACCTCATGATTTTTAAGTTTAGTCCTGCATGAATGAGAAAAATTAAACTTTTCTCTAGAAAAGGAGGGCATTCAAAGTAATTGCCCATGTGCCAATTGAAGAAGGTGATAGTGCTTGTCAAACCAAAGATTGTTATCTGCCATGGACTTAGTGTTTTCAAAGGACATAATGCCCTCAAGTTTAAATTTTCAAAATTTCCACTATAAATACACTTAAGTGAGATACTTGGACAAGTTGAGGCTGTAGAGCCAAGAATTCCCATCTTCGCTACCAGATTCCAACTAAGTTTTAAAGCAAGCAAACCTCTGTGTCCCTAACTGATACGAGTGGACCGTTAGGAGAATAAGGCTGGATAGCCGTTAGGGGTGGAACTAGGAAATCAGCAGAAATCTATGTAGAAAAAAGGGGCTATTAACAATTTATCAAAGTTCTTTTTTTTTTAGGTTGGGGGGTGGTGGGGTTGGGTACAGATGTTCTCTCAAATTTTTAAATATATAAAATTTAATTTCCAAAGTATCAAAGACTGCCAAGGGCTTGGTATATAAGTCACATAGATGTGGAATATAGCTGTACCGGGGATGGTGCAGGCATGGCAATCTTTTAAAAAAATTGGGTGGGTGCAACGAGGTGTATATATATATACATATATACTGTTATATTAGGTACTTAGCAGTTTAATCGCGACACTTTCAAATATTTTTTAATGATGATCACTTTAATTTAATTCAAATTTCAAGATTTATTAAATAAATAAAGTTTTTGTGGTTGTCCTATGTGAAGGACGAGAGGCCTGATACAATAGGTGCAGTCATCCTCTTTAAACAATGACAGGCCGGGTCGTCCTTTAAAATTTAAAAGGGATCCCATACACACACACATAGAGAGGGAGTGGGAGAGAGAGAGACAGATAGACAAGGGCAAGAAAGAAAAATAGGAGGGAAAAAATAAGGAAAGCAGAAAGAAAGAAGGGAGGAAAAGGAAAAGAGACAAGGGGGAGACGAAAAAAAAATTGTGGGTGCAGTCAGCAACACTCACTCACGTTGACCAAGTTAGATGCCATGCCAGAGGCAAATCTGTACCCACATCCACATATGCATTGCATCAACACGGGTGAAACACTAGTTTTGGCTTGTCTGTGTGACTTAGTTTGATACTAACCTTGCTTGCATGTTCTGTGATAATATTTTCATGGTTATAGTTACAACTAACAAAATTACTCAATTCTAAGGATGTAGCTCAGCCTCTCCATTATCAATGGTTGATCTATTAGGTGAAGCAGGTGGAATAACCTTACGGCCCTATTTGATTTTTCTACTTTGCCATAAAGATTTATTGTTTTTGACAAGAAACTTAGAAAACAGCAATTTTTCATGGCTGAGTGGCACAACCATCGAAACACGACTTTTTGTGCATCCCACTATAAAGCACTTGCGACTTTCTCTGCAAGTCCACATTCTTCACAAAGTTGCATTACAGCTTCTTCCCTACAATTGAACTTTCCTATTAAAGCTTCCATATATTTTCCCAGCACTATCATTCTCACATAAAAATTCTTCCTCCTCCCCCTCAACCCCAACGCCCCCCCCACCCACCCCCAACCCCTCAGAATGAAATAAACCAACCCTAACACCATGGTATAATTTGTGACCTTGAACTTTTTTCCAGAACAGCTACTGTCTAGCGGCTAGCCCTTTGATTTTCGATGTCACAATTACTACTATCAATCTCATCAGACAATGTTTTCAATGACAAGGATCGTTGTCAGGGAGGGACACTATTAAATTCCTATGCGATGACAGCTTCCCAAGGGTATTTCAAGCCTTAAAATGGATGGATATAACCTAGATCATAAACTTCATATCTATGGGGACCATACTGCCGTAAAAGATATGACATGCAAATGAAATCAAGCTCGGACCAGCATTACTTTTACCAATCAAAACCAAACCCTCACGGATATCTTGCCCCATAACAGAAGCATGCCAACAAAAATTTCCATCTATAAGTGAAAAATCAGATTTTCATTAGACTTGACGTTATCCATTTTGATCAAGAAGCTCCTATATCAGCAGCTGCATCTGTTTCTAACACTAATTAGAATCTGATCAGGTAACCTTCATGGGTGGTGCATGATGGACACTATGCTAATTTGAATTTGCATCCAAGTCATATGGGTGCAGCAAAAATGGTCACACACATGCATCGATGGCACATTGCTGCAGATGTAGATTCACTCCAACATGGCACCTGACTTGGTCAACATGAGTCAGGCGCTGCTGACTGCACCATTGCCCTTTTTTTTTCTCCCCTTCTTCCCTCTTTTCTCTCTACCTCTCTTTTCTTTTTTATTTCCTCCCATTTCTCTTCCTTTCCCTTTTCCCCGACCATTTCTCTCTCTCTCTCTCTCTCTCTCTCTCTCTCTTATGCACACACACACAGAGATAATGGATTCCTTCCAAATTTTAAAGGACAACTAAGCCTACCATTCTTTAAATAAAAGCATTGCCATTTTTCAGAACACACAGTCCATCAGGAGATCTCCTCATGGAAGTTTTGGAATGATATTATAACATGTGCATCCAAACTCTTTGCAGCAGAATAAAGTTAAACATGAAATAGCAACTGCTTGACCCTGTTTGGTAGGCATTGTCGTATGCAAGATTTTTTTATTGTTCTCCAAATCAATCAACAATACAAAGGACAGTAAAACATATAATATGCATGCAATCATGAATCACATACATATAATATGTTTGGAACTGAATAAAGGAAGCTTAATTTGGAAGAAAAAAACAGAACAATGTCCAACCGCTTACTATACCATGCCACTGCATGGGAGATTCAATTCCTAAGGCAGCAAGGTAGCTGGTGTAAGATAGAAAGGCAGCTAAAATATTTTTAGATCAGGTGAAGCATCAAGCACAGAAAGATGTTTTCTTGCATGTCTCAAGTGATCCACATGCTAATAAAGCAACAAAAGAAAGAGGAATACGTCCATTCAAGCAAATGCATCCCATATCTTCGGGTGCATAGACTATCAAAGTAATAAAAAAAAAGCTCTTACTCCCAGGACCAGGACTGGATGAGAATAAATAACAGGGGGGATGAGTCATGAAGTACATTAAGCTTGAAGCTTTGAAGTAAAGTACTTGCAGTTGCACAAACAGGTTATAACAGATAGTACGAACAATGCTATATGATATGAGACAACTACATGATGTAAACTGAGACGTTTTACAACACCAACTGACACCTATAAAGTATAAATTGTTATTCAGATACTTGCAGCTGTATCTCAGCAGTTAAATAGACTGATGACTCAAACTAGCGACCAGACAAAGCAAGTTCAAGTAATTCTCCTACTGTTAAGAAATTGAACCTCTCAACAAAGTATGAACTGATCTTGATGGTAACATTTGCGCATATCTAATAGAAAGTGTCCTGCTATTTGGTTGGATCTAATAAAAATAAAACAAGAAAACAAAATCCACAAACAACAGAATTTGCATGGACAATCAAAACATTCAAATTCAAGGAACAACAATTGCCGCCTACCAGATAACCTAGTCTGAAGTATCTCCTTCACAAATTGGATTTATAGTTTATTCATAGACCCCAAACGACAGGAAGTTTGCGACTTTAGACAAGCTGGTAGCAGATATCCCACAACTTAAATGTTGGCAGGCAGCAAACGTTTTTCTGAAGGATCATATTACTGCTTAAGACTCATCAAGAATCGTGTAGCAGAAAGTAAGAAACCATTCCATAGGGTTGCTTCAAGCAGAATTAGGATTCAATAGACCACATTTATCTACTTGGAAAGCCTTCTCTTTTCTTAACACACACCACATGGAAGAACGAACTAATGTTGATGCGGCGGATACTGCTGGCATTGGATAAGCCACAACGTCTGAAGGAAACGGGGCGTTTTTAAAAAAAAAAATATTCAATGAAATTAGTACAAAAACCTAGCCTAAAATGCACATTCTTCTAAATTAAAACACAAAAGAGAAGCATAAAGAACAAGTCAAGAAGCTTCTGCAGTATCAATGACAAAGAAAGCAATCTGAACACGAGGGCAAGGAAGCAATAGAAAAGGAAAAGCAAAAAAAAAAAAAGGAATATTTTTCCTTTTCTCGAAGAAATATATATGACTTAACTAACGAGGGATTGCTCCCATTTTGAAAAGGAAAACAAGGAGGAATTGTTCCAGCTCGGCCTAACTCCGTGCTTACCGGTGTTTGCGGTGATCCAGGCACACGTCTTCTTGGACCGCATAGAAGGTAGGGGAGGAGGAAGCGTTGATCCATCGACACCATCTGGAACAACTTTAGCAGGCCTAGGCCCATTGCTCAGTGGCTTTCTTCGATTCACAACGCCAGTGCTCCTCCTAGAAACCAACCTTCCCGTCGAAGCACGGCTGCAGGACGACTCCGTCGACGCATCCGAAGAGCAAGAGGCATTAAGCGAAAGATTCGAATGGAGTAGCACCTCGTGCCCTTTCAGAACGTTACCAGCTCGCGACAGAGACGATGAGAGAGTCGCGGGCTGCGTCTGTTTCTTGCAAAGAGACGAAGCAACAGACTTCGAGACTGCCTGCGGCGCAACGGCCTCACTGGCCGGGGGTTTCTCAGTTGCGACAGAACGCAGTTCGCGTTTCTCGTCTTTCTGCAAAGGCTTCCGTACGACCGGCGACCTTGCCTTGTTTCCGGCCGGGCCCAGAACCGCGCGCACCTCCGTCTCGACAGAGATGTTCATGGACCTCACCTTCGGCGGTCCCGACATTCCTCTCTCTCTCTCTCTCTCCGACTTTATGCAGCTGCACTTCAGCACAGAGATTGTCAGTCCTGCTCGCTTCTCTCTGTGAATTCCTTTGCGACTAATCGACGAATTTGGGACGATCCCATCATCTAAAAAATGAGCTCCCCAACGACGGACATGCCCCGGACTGTCGATTTAAAGGGTCTGATCTCAATGACCGAGGGAGAACAAAGACAGAAAGAATGCAGAAATCCTCTTACCCGGAAATGGTACTTCCTTCTCAATTAGAACACTTTGTGATATGGGTACTTCAGATTCAGAGAAAAAGAGAGAGAGAGAGAGAGAGAGAGAGAGAGTGACGGAACAGCTGAGAAAAGGAGGGAACAAGATGAGACCTTATAAAAGTAATGATAAATAAGAATAATAAGCAACGATGGAAGAAAGGAAGCGGAAGAGGACGAGTGGTGGGGGTTTAGAATTTCAGAGAGAGACCGGGATAACCGGAACAGGGCGGGTGGGGAAACGGGTTGCAGCCGGTGACAGCATCCCACACGTCGTCCAAGGCTTCGCACCTCACCTGTCTCTCTCTCCCTGGCTTTTGGCAAAAATACTAATATAGAAAACGAGATGATGAGCGCAGGCAGGTGAAGGAACGAGATTCTCTCTCTAACAGTGGGCAGCAAGTCAGCAACTACTGCCCATCTCTCTCTCTACGAGTCCTTCTGTCTCTCTGTTTTTTTTTTTAAAGTGAAAATTGAAAAACTTCAACTCTCTCTCTAACCTAGTTCAAGCGAAAACCAACCAAGCTCTCTCTCTCCTTCTCCTAATTCAAGCACAAACTATTATTTCGATCAGTTGGTCCTTTTAACTATGAAAAATTTGACAAAACAACGAACAAAAGTTAACAATTGTGCAGAATGAGGCTCATAATCTGAAGACAAATACACAAAACAGCAGCCTTCCACCAACTATAGGATCGCTGCTGTTTCGATTCATGTGTTGTTATGTTCTTACTTTTAAAATCATAAATTAGTTTATGAATGTTAGTCCTGATCCAGTAATCAAATGCTAAGTCATAATCAATTCATGTTTCTTAAAGATAAAAACAAGTATTTTTTTTATCATATGCTACTGAAAAGTAAATATATTGTCTCAAAAACACGATATTAACTACAAACACTGAATCAACATGCTTAACATAACTAGTTGGGCATACAACACATTGAAATGTATGTCCTTGGTTCGATTTCTGTGAATGTTACTCTTCTTTGACCATAAATAGTGAGATTGCGACATTTTTTGATAGGTATATCATACCCCACTCAAATCCTCTCAAACTGCTCAGTAACCTCAAGATAAAGAGAATAGGGGAGAAGCTTTTTAAGTCTTTCTTTTTGGTGAGTTGTTAATGTCCTGCTTACCCAAAAAACAATATCAATGAACAGTAACAGGTAGTTGTTAGTGGTAAATGGGAAAGACAAAATGAACAGTAGTAGTTATGAAGCATATTTTAAAAGTTGGTATTTTGAAATGGAAGAAGCAATGTGAAGTGGAGAAGACATTGTTGTTAAAATTGGTTTAAATTGAAGAGATCTTTAAAAAGTTTCATGCAATTGATGGAAATCATTTTTTCAATTGGTACGATGAAAAAGTCGAAAGTCAAAAGAATTTAAAAAATAAAAAAAATGAAATATGTGACCCGTTATACGCTTTAATTGGAAACATATCACCTTAAATGTCATACGTTGAACTTCACCCAACTCAGTCTGATTTTGACAATGCTGTGGAAAGTGGACGAAAGTCCGACGCAAAAATTCAGGGAAAATGGAAAGGAGTCTCTTAATAGCAACGGAAAAATAACTGCAGCAAATTGATTCGCAATAAGTGTTCATGGGTCTTCTCAGAATTTGATTTTTTTGTTCATTCAAGGGACGTGGTTGGTGGGATGAACGAACCTGATATCCATATCTATTTCAAACACGAGAAAAAAAGTTCACTGAAAATGTCTTTGTTAATAAATGCCGTTGAGTAATTTTTGAAGGTAGTGTTAGTCAAAATTGGTTCGATCGGACCGTTTGAATCAAATCAGAACCATTTGTTTGATATTCTCTCTAACTTGACAAAGACAATTGGTATTTAAAAAAATTGTACTTAGTTTTCTTTAATTTTTTTTTTTACTACTTTACAAACAATTCCAGCCCCTACCCATTGCCTGAAATCTTTTGCTGATCAATTTCATTAAAAACCCTAACGACTTCTTAATTGCACCCAAAGGAGGCTCCATGTTTTCCATGGACAGTACAGAGTCAAAAAAGGAAAAATCAAGAGCAGCAAATTGATACTCTTTATAAATTATAGGGGGATGTTCTTTACTTGTAAATTTAATTTTTTTAAAATATCATGTGATTTTTTAAAATTTCAGAAAATTCACCGTATAGAGCTAGGCCATTAATACACAAACCTCAAATCGGTACTTCCCAAATCTCCTTAAAAAACCACTACCACATACAAGTACCATTTGTCAATTCATGTACTAGATTTTATATAACTTAGATGTTAATAAAAACAAGTTGTTATTGTTTCATAAATTTGTTTTAAAATTTAAGGTAGATTTATAAATCACTTGTTATGTTATAGTGTTTCATAAATCTAAATCTTGTGTGATAGATTCATAAAACGATAACAAACTGTCTCCTTACCAAACATGCCCAAAAAGTTTCTACACCAAGGGAAAAACGTAATTTCATCATGATTAGTTTTGGTTCCCTACGATGATTACTCTGGTCGAGTTGAGGAAGATTCTTACTCAGGTCTCTATCTGTGAACATTCAAGAATTGGGGTTGCTTCTATAAATACAATAAAGTTTTGGAGATATTTCATAATTTTAAAATTTTTTTTATATACTTTTTCACGGATTTGCTAAGGCCAACCATATCAATGATTAATATTGGCGTTCCAAAGTTTTATTTAATGTGGTGTATAGGTTGGCATCTGCACGGCTTCTAGAATCATCATGTTATCCTGCTGGAGTCCTACTCTTCTGCTCTCTCTCATGGATACCCCTTGTAGTTCATAAAATAAACGTCCTTGCTTAACGGATTTGGATTATATATATATATATATATATAACAATAATATAACGCATAATTGTCATATATTTAGTAATAGGAATACATTGACAAGTCAAATGAAGCCTATCTTGCCAGATAATGAGCTATTGCCATTGGGCGAGATAGAAAAATGAAATTACCTAATGGGCAAGCATTGCTGTCTTAAAAGCAACCAAAGTTCTATACAATTATTAATATCTTCTTTAAGGATAGAAAATCACCCGTTTGATTGGGTTGGAATACGATAATAAAATGAAAGTACTGACTTTTCACCGGACACTGACGTAAGAGTATGTTTATGTTATGAGTATGGTCCCGTCATGTTATAAACAAAATAATAATAATATAGAAAGGCTAAAAAAAATCCGCATGTTATAACATAACTCGACTTTAATATGGGCAGTTCTCAAAGACGCTAGATCATGAAAATAAAGGATGTGAGACATCATTAAAACTACTACAAGAGAGTAAGTTTATGACCATTCATATTAATTTTATACACAAGCTTGAAGTTGGAAGACACCTGCCCACCATGTCTTACAAAATACATCTTTAGTATTGAGTTTTTTTTTTTTTAATCAAATCATATGGTTAACCTTTTTATAATGTAGGTCAAGCGCCTCTTATTGGTAAACAAACTAAGGCCTACGAAATTGATGTGCGGACCATGTCCGATATCGAGAGACACTATGCATAGCTGGTCGAGTTGGTGGGTTTACAGACCATAGTTTAATTTTATGATGCTGTTGCAATGTCTCCACACTGGCTTCAACACCGCTCTAAATCTTGAAGTTAAACGAATGGAATGCCATGCCCTCAAGCGTTCAAGTCTTTTGAGGCCAAATGACAAAAATGCCCTTAAACTAAAAAAAGAAAATGAATAAGAGATAGAGATCCCATAAGAGGATAAAGCTGGGAAAAGTAAAAATTTTATCATTTTAGAAAGACCAAAATGCCCTTCAAAAAAGAAGAAAATACCTCACCCAGCTATGTACATGGTGGTCAAATGTGCTCTGCCAATTTTCTTTCGCTACTGAGTGTGTTCCGTACATCAATACTCCTCATGTTCTCGTAGTATTTTTCAATCTTACGACTCAATGAACCAACTCCGGCTATTTATTTGAAAACAAAAATTTGAATAATTTTTTATTGTTTACTTCCTTAAGCGAAAAACCCCCAAGACCATATCGTTATGGGGCCCATGCGGACCTATGGTGCATTATTGTATCTGGTGTCGTGTTTGCCACTGTTTACAGTTTTCAAGTAACATACCGAAATGTGATAGCGACCATAGGATTTTAACCTCGGGTCCCTTGGGTGTGAGCCGCCTTGTCGCTTGGCTATGCTACACCATTCGAGGTTAACAAAGACTTGAACATTCATCAATTCGGAAACTACTCTAAGCATTACTTGATCTTTTACCTGCAACAGTGTTATTCAATAGTTGTCCAGCCTGTGATTCCTCAACTATAAAACCTATAGGGGTCATTTAATAATGAGAATAGTAACATGCTATGTCATGTATCTACCCCAAAAATTGTAGCAGATTCATGTTTGTTACCTCAATCATGTGGACAGGTAAGTAAATCAGCATGTTACTATTCCCATTGTCAATGATTTGTCATAATCGAGTCAAAGCTGCCACTTCTTGTGAGTTAGCCACAATATCAATATTTTAGGAGCTTTGGCTGAAACGTTGAGTCTTTTATATATATATATATATATATATATATATTCGATATGCAAGTTGAAATATAACGACTTATCACCTAAATACACCAAAAGCATGTTTGATATCTTGGGGGTGGGCAGAAGGATAAGACTTGGGCCTTCTGAGTGAGTGCTCATGTCAATAATGCAGGGGCTGATACAAATGCTTCTAACTATAAGCTGATGTCTAGGTGTTGGTTTTTCTTTTTGACTAAAAAAATGTTTAGAAACTTAAAATTTAAGCAAATATGAAATCATTGTCCAACTTTTAAAAGTTAACAAATGGGTGGTCTTCAATTTTATATTAAAATTTTCCATAAGCTGCTTGCTAATAAAAATTATCAATTGTTCGTTTACAATAATAAATCAAAGTAGCCACTTTGACTAATAAAAGATATTATTGTCTTTATAAAATGTATTTCTGTTATCTTATACAAATGATTAACGTTCTTTTGTCAGTAGGTGGCTCTTGTAGAAGCTTTTTCCAAAGGTTTCACTGCCTATTGATTAACTTTCAAACGTTAATTTTACACCATTTGATCATTAAACTACAATAACCACATTAATTAACAGCACCATAACAATGATCAAACAATTCTTCTTTATATAAATTTATTTTCTGAATTTGGCTTCCCTTCCCACTACCTACTGCTTTCCCCAACCTTATTGTTTATGTTGATATCAATACATTTGTGCGCTAATATTAATACATTTCTATGCTTCACGTACTGCTTGCAGCCTCCTTTTCATTCACAGAATAAAGAACAATAAAACAGTTTCGAATGATGATAATGGGACTGCAAAAGCAGAAAGCTGATGGTTTATGGATCTCAGTTTCTTCATTCTTTATCAGCCAAAACCTGATTTCAGTACCCAGAGACTCATTACGGAAACCGGGTCCAAATCAGACCCGTTCCATTTGCATCTCGAACGGCCGGAGTTGCCGTGTATCACGTGCCTCAAGGAATGGAAGCGTCGCCGTCGAACTCTTTCTTTAACATGTGAATCCTGTGAGGAGAGGGAGAGAGAGACTGATACATGTGAATGAATCTAGAGAGAGAGAAGAGTTCAAATTTCGAATGGTAGCGGAGAAGAAGAGTGAGCACGTCTCTCAAGGGCGATCAGATGCATGCGCATTCTCTCTCTCTCTCTCTCTCTGTGCACTGTGCAGAGTTCTGATCTTCTCCTGAATCGCTTCTTCTTTTTTGCACTTTCTCTTGGATTATTTTATTGGTTTCTTTTTTGTTTGTTTGTTAGCTTCAGATGGGTATCCGAGGATTTCGATTTGGTCCCCAGAAAATGTTTCAGGAAAGTGGTGAAAGAAGAAAGAAGGCGGGAAGATCATGGCCGCCGACGACGGGACGCGGCCGGATGCTCCGTCGACGGTGTCGAATCTCGATGAAAATTTGAAAGCCCACGGATTTGAATTTCGTATGAGGTTCAATCGACAGTATGCGGGTTGGACCCACAGGAAGCGGATCTGGATAATTTATTTCTAGAGGACGTCATCAGGTCCGTATCTTATCTTGTTGCCCGACCAGATTTGGATCCGTTTAGTCTCGTTCAAGAAAATAGAAAATGGTACTTGGTTTAAGTTTGAGTTTGACACCTGACAAGGGTTGGACTTGATTCCATGCAAAACCAAAAATTTCTTCATAACCAATAAATGAAAATTTTATAAAATAAAAGAATATTTTAAAATAATTACAAATATATAAAGGGGTACAATTTTTGCAATTTTTTTTAGAAGACCGACATTTTTTTAGGAAGACGCCTAAAATGAATTATCATGAAGACTCAAATTTGTGATAGCTGAAAATCCAGAGTTGTATTTTATTCTCAAGGTGGATTTCAAATGCACACTTTTAATATACACATTTTAATGTAACAAGTATGGATTTGAAATCGGAAGGTGGAAGGTCAGATTTGAAAGTGAAAATGATAAGAAAAGTTATGTACCAAAAAAAATGTTAAGAAAAGTTAAAGAGGATAATATTGAAAAAGAAATTGCACCAAATATCCTTTTTGACTTATCAAATGAATAAAAATGTGACTAAGGTCCTTGTTTAATTGTTTTTATGAAAATTGCGAATCTTATTAGAAAAATCATAAAAAAATTATGCGCAAGTCGTAGGCCTAAAAATCGAAAATTTTCCCTTTCATAGAATTAGAAAAACTTAGGAAGTAATTGGAAATCCTCAAGTCGAAGGTAGGTATGGATTTGCTAATGGCTACAAGATATGGAGGAATACAAAGAAGAAAACTCAAAAAAGGAAAAGAAAGAATCCAATCTAGTCTGTGTTCATGGATAAAACAGAAATAAACAGGCAGAAAACTAAAACTTGCAAGTATGAGAAAGAATTTCAAATTCTATTAGCGGTGGCCTTTTTCATGCGGCAGAACTTTGGTTGGTCCCGTTTTCTTCTGAAACAACACCAACTTTTTGACTAACTGCATCTGAACGATGGAACCCATCGAACAACTCATTTGACAAAGAATTCACCCTGCCATTCAAAAACGATCAGCTCTATATTTTTCTATTCTTCTTTGAAGAAACGTTAATAAGCGGTGATACGAGATCATCAATAACAAGCAAAATGCGTCGATGATTTGAGATTGCCTTGGATTTTGAACATCGTTTTATAAGCAGCTTGGTAGCGGCAGTATTGGTGCCACACATAAAGTCATAGATATACATGGTGAAGTAACTGCCATTCTCAAAAACATATTTGAGCACCATCTTAGATAGATCGGTTCTGGTTTTTGAGGTTGCCATCTTCTACTGTAATTATGGATGCCAATATATCCAATTTGAATTGGATATCCAACCAAAACGTTTCAAAAAATTCAGATACAGATCAGATTCAATTGTAAGAAATGACTTCTCATCGGATTCAGATTGAGATATACTTAAATATCTAACCAGATTCAGATTTAGTTTTAGATAAATATCCTATAACCAATGCTCTTACATTTTGAAAATCAGTTAGATTCGATTTAAAACTCGGAATAAGGCATACATGTAAAAATAAAATTCGGATTGTGAAAGTGGATTTTGGATTCATATATGACGTTTCTTCCATCGTATTTGAATTCAAATTCTATTATATGAATATCTGACAAAGCAGGTCTTGTTAAGATTATATCAAATTCGAATCTGATCTGTTGACATTTCTAACTGTAATTCCAACCCAACTTCTAGTGTCATGATTTGTCCTGGATTTCAGTAAGCCTGCAACCCTATCAATGAATCCATTGGTGTTTTTTATGCAACTTCACTGCTTCCAGCAAGAGACTAAAAAAAACAAAACACAATGAACCGCAGTTTTTTGATCTCAGCCAATATGCCTCAAAGGGCAGAAGATAGCGTAGAATCTATTGTGGTATGTTGAGCACATGTTGCCAGTTCGGTTCCAGTAGGTGCAGGTCAAGGGGTAAGGGATAGTGGAGGAAGAGTAAACTGAAGAGGCCAAAGTGCCTCCCCATTTCCCTTGTCCTCGGAATTAAGGACTACTTTGAAAACTAAATCCTCATGAAACACCTATCAACTAGAGTGCCACACATTCAGTATTTTACAATCTAATAAATAGCATCCACAAGAATCAAATTTACAATTGGACTTTCACCAGTCTCTATGCACCTCAAGGCGAAGTACATGCTTAGGAATGCAAATAAGATGGATCCAATATAGGTGTTATGATGTTATGGTGGTACCAAGTTTGATTTTCAGCCAAATTATAACTTATTTTAATTAATCTTTGTCATTTCCAAATTATGATGCCCATATCCTCCAGTTCCATCCAATCACACTGCCTAATGCATATATAAAATTTGTAGATTTCACCATCTGAGTTTAGATAGGGAAGTCCTCCAGTCTCGCACAGCATCCGGCAAAGTGTTTAAACATAGCTGCAACAGTGAATGGCACAACTCAAAGTGGCAAGATGATTTTAACTCTTATATATATGTATATATAGTTCTTCAAACTTGACTATTATACAAGTATACATCTAGAGACATCAAATATGGGACAGATTTTTCATCCCACTTTTCCTCTCCCTCTCTTCGTTCCTCTTGCAAGAAGCGAGCTGCCCACCTCTGCCCTCGATCCTCTACCCTCGAAAGGTAGAGGAAACGGGAGGGGAGAAAGGTCCCCATACTGCGCCGCCCGACAGCACAGGCGTCACCGTCAGGCAGCAAGGGAGCGATTCCCCCCTTCTTTCATCTCTAAGGGGCAAGACAGAATCTTTGCCTGCCGCAGGCAGCGAGGGCAGCAGCATGCCTGCCGCAGGCAGCAAGGGCAGCAGCATGAGGAGCAAGGGTGCTCCAGATGTAAAAGAAATATCTTTTTGACCGTCCGATCAAAATGAGGGACGCTCTTAGTTTGATGTCTCCATACGTACTGGAGAGGCACAGTCACGATTCATATATATATATATATACACACACACAAAGGTGTGCAGATCACAGCCAGGACTTGTGTAAATTGTGTACATTAACTTGGAGATGCATTGTAGTTCAACCGTTATCCCATTGCAGTAACACAGTAACATTTGTTCCAAAGCGAACATTGGCAGCAAGGCTGGAGTTCTTGTGTAAATTAACTTGGAGTTTCAACCGTTATCCAATTGCAGTAAACAGTTGTCTCAGAAGGAGGCTTGGAGGAACCCATGGAGGATGAAAGGAAAATTCGCACCACAGCCCACCTGCCAATACACAGTGATGTACAAATGACATCCTATATAGTGCTAAACACAACTCAGGTATTGCAATTGGCAATCAACAGGCGTCAGCTATAACCACAGTGGAACCATGAAGTTGGTTATCATGTGTATAATAAATTTTCTTTTCCATTCTAAAAGAAAAATAATTTGCAGGAAAATAATCATTCAAGGTTCTATGACATCCAAAATTCCAGACGATGCAAAATTTCGAGAATGGATATCACCAATTATCTCATTTATGACAATTGACAACACAAGAATCTAGTCTAGCATCCAGTTCAGTGTTCAACTTACAGTCATCAACAACTAAATAGACCACAGAACATGCTATGCCAATCTTCGGACCGGTACTGACTACTGAGAACATCACAGGATTCTGAAGTGGCAACTGCAAAAATGAAAATACCATTAGTAAGAAGCTCCATGACCGTGCAAGATACCTCATCAAATACTCTATCGTAGGTTTACAAAACGGTGCAAGTAGTCATGACAGTTCACTTAAATTTTGACTATAGTTTTCCTTCCTAATTAGTTTAAGGTTATCACCACAGTTTATTACTTAAGATTAAGCCCACTACTTAAATCATTGACAACGAAAGATGAACATGGATACACTTGGGCTCAGCAGTAGATGAACAATGCTAACAGCTGTAAGCATGTGCTCATATCCATGTCCTCCTTCATATCAATGAACCTGCACAAACAACACCATTCCAGTGATTCCACCCTCAAGCAGATTGTTGTGCGATATGTGCATATATAGCATGTTGACTGTCTATGTTGTATCTGAACAAAACGGACCTAAGAACCTACCCCAACAATCCACGTCCGTGCCATGGTCTAGGTGTCACTATCAAATTGATGACCGCCCCCTGGCGTATGATGATCAGTGGTACTGGGTTACCCTGGTTTGATTGAGCTTCAGTAGCAAGTCTTGGAAGCAATGATTGACCACCACCTTCCACATTCCCAAACTTCAGTATCTGGTCACCAAGTTGGATTCCATCTTCAGCAGCAGGTGAATCACTGGCTATTTCATCAACAACAGCGAAGGGCACCCTACTAACTGGATCCTCTTCCATGGCATCTGAAGAAACCTCAGAAATGACATGATCAGTTAAGCCAGATGAAACAGCAGATGCACATGAAGCTACAGGGTTTGTCTCCTCACTGGCAGCTGTCAGAGGTGGGAAGAGAGAGAGGCAAGAAAGAGAGAATAAATAGATGATTGAAATCCTTCAAAATCTGGCATGTTATCCAACACTACAAAATGTGAATACCTGATTTTTCAGAGGGAACTGCCAAACTAGAACTACTTCTTGCTGAATGCAGAACTTGCAAGCTCTTTTCAATTTCTGAAGTTAGATTTCTATGATCATTACGCAATTCTGCATTGAAAATGGAACACTTCATGTTTGCTGCATTTTATGATAAAACTGTAGGCACTGATTAAAGCATAAATTGGAAAAAGTCATAACAAACAAAAATAGCCAGACCGAAACTACACAAGTATAGATGCATACATGTTTTTAAGCTTTCATGAAACCACACACATGTTCCCAAAAAAAAAAAAAAACAGAAAGATGGTAAAGTTATGCAACATTTGGCTCACAAGTGACCGTTTAAGGCTTCATAAATGGATGCCCATTTAAATGAAAGAATCCAACAAACTGCAAGCATATCACTACATTCATGTCAAAATCAGTGCAATGCATACATAAAATACTGTATAAGCAGACAATGACATTTATGGTAAGGTATGGCACGAGAGTTGGTGTGTGTGTGTGTGTGCGCATACATATATATGCACATACTACATGTATATGTACTTATTGTCAGCAGTCGCACTTGTATGCAGTAATCTTAACTGTCGTATCTATAGATCACATAGTCATAAAGAGGGCCAACTAATCAAAAAGGTCAACTCACAATGGAAGAAAGTAATAACTATCTAACATTCTAACTTATTGGAAGGGTAACTTTATATATGTACTTTATATATGTTCAACTATGAACCATTAATGAGATGTGTGTGTATGTGTGAATATATATATAGAGTAAATATTGCCATCAGAAATGTGAAAATTGAAAAAAAAAGAAAAGAAAAGGGGAAAAATCACAATATCTTAAGAAACAAATGCCCAAATGAAAATATTGTCTATTTCATACTATTCCCGCATTTTTCAGAAAAAAAGGTTCCCATTGATACCCTAGAAAAACCACAACAATAAAATCCCAAGAATAAAGTTTGGGACAATGATATCTAACTAGAGAATGTTATCCAGCTTGATGGTTTTGCATTCCTATAATTGTTGAGAACATGACCTATCTGCCTCTTCAATCTATAGTAACACAAATGGAAGCACCATGTCTATCCAACGCATAGGTTACCAGGAAATTTGCTTCCTCAGTTCAGCTTCACTACTAGAAGCATCTCACTTCCTTGCTTTCTATTTACTGGTTCAGTGACAATAAGGAATCTATTTCAATAACTTTCAATCACATCATGAGAAACTGAAGGACATTCATTCTGATTGTTACTTCACAGGAAAAGTGTAAGCTCAAACTATTGCAAATGACCTACGTGCAGGCTCAACCTTCACATCCTAAAAAAAGTACCTAGAACTGGAAGAGTTAGACTTGAAAAATGTAGAAGCAAGTTAAGGATGGTAGATATCTTTCTCCGCCTGAGGACAAAGAGGAGTTGAATTGAGAAGAACAATGACATATTCTAGGTGAGAACTTATAGCTGTTAATTGTGATCCTTCAAAACTAGTTTGTTTATGAGATATTTCAAATGAATTACTATATATGCTCTCAATCACGAGCAAAGTGTACCCCACCGGACACCCCTAGTATTTTTTATCCTTTCTCTCTTCACACCACTTCTTTATATTTTTTATTTATTTTTTTCTTTTTAATTTATGTGCCAAGAGACTTCATGATCAATTAACATGAAATAGTTATCAAGTTAGAAATGCCTGGCTTTACTATAGGTATCTTGTTTCATATTCCTTCATACATAGAATAACAACAGCTTCATCATCTTCACAGTTCAGTCAGTTCACATATCCTCCTTTCAATTACCTGATGACCTTACCAACAATTTCTTGATTCACATTAACCTTTTCCTATCAACGTTGCCATATTATGCAATTAAAAGGAAATTTTTTCTTCTTGTAAAAGTATTATGAAAATCATCAATAACATCCTATTGTGAACCACTAGAAATACGAACACTTTCTTCCACTTACATTCTCACAAGTAGGTCGCTTTAGCTTTCATATTCCTAACTTGTATTTTCCTTCCAGTAAAACAGGAAAGATGACATATTGACAATAGCCTGCACTAAGGATAGCTAGGTCATCTGACATTGTCTAACCACACTCTGCCAAGAGTAAACACGTCTGAGATATGAAAGGTGTTCCATGAGAATTATTTCTTTCATTGCTTAGATGTGCTCCTGTAAATTCTCCACATTTGATTAAGAGAGTAAAAAGTTAGCTATACCATAAATTGAAACAATGAGAAACATATGTAACATATTAAGAATTCCTATTTTTTCTAATCAGTTCCTGTTGTACTTTTTGCATATCAATTTGCACCAAGGGTTGGGAGGCCGTACTCTGCCGACAGTAAACACATCTGAGTTGCAGGAGGTGTGTCTTCAGAATTATTTCTTAACTAGAAGCGAAGACATAAGTTTTGAAGGCTTAGGTGTGCTTCTGTAAATTCTTGAGGTTTGATAAGAACGTAAAAGATTAGGTATACCATAAATTGCAACAATGAAAAGCATATGTAAGATGTTAAGAATTCCATTTTTCTAACTGCTTCCTGCTGTACTTTTTTTCACATCCTGAGAAGTTATTTTGCTAACATTTCACATATAAGAAAGCTAGAAAATTTACTTTTGTAAATGTTAAGAGATCACACTACCAAAACTCCAAACTTCTTGTTGTTGGGAGTCTATGTACAACCAAATAAGAGTCATGCCCTAGCAGGGAAGGAAGAGCCAAGTTAACCTGCAAGTCGATGGCGATCTGACCGGATGGCCATTATATCAATGTCTGCTCTTGGAAACCCCTGCACAAACAAGCATAAGTACAACTTAAAGTTGCTAAATTCCATAAACTTCAAAGAAGAATACAAAATATAGTTCCGGGCAAATAAAAAGAGTAATAGATATCATCAGGATCAAAGTCATCTCTGAAGCTAGCTTGGATTTTTGTTCTAGGAAACAAATGAACTTTGAAAAATGAACAACTTATGAAGCAATCTATCTTCTAGCACCACTGGCCTGAAATCCAATACAACCGTGTAATGGCCATATCCTTGAAATAAGGTACGAGTGAAATGGTAAAGCACGTCAATGATCAATGTTCTCACAATGTAATAAGAGAGCCCGCAATAAGATATACGCACGAGGAAAAAACAGGCATACGTTGAAAACCCAGTTCAAGTTCAGCATGGACAAAGATAACCTTCCATCTCAATTTACTTTTATGCAATATGTCAGAATGTAATATTTCAATTATGAACAAGACAACGAGACTCAAGACAGTGAGATCCTCTGGAGACCACCCTGCTTCCCTAAACTTTAAGAAACACATAGTTAGAAGATTTAGAGCGAGTACTTATATTTCATTGCCAATATATTTTGTCTTTTCGCCCATGAGATGCCATTTGCAATAATCAGAGATTACGTTGGCAACACTCGTGAATCAGAGGTATTCTCATAAAAGGTTCACATTTCAGTGCACACTGGACCTCAACAAAGATAGGACAGTTGAATTTGTGTCAAAAAGGGTCCGAGATTATATCACCCAATTCATTATGCTCCAAGAGGGTTTGGTACAGTGGAAGCAGTACTAGCCTCGGGGACTCTATGCACCGCAGAATGCGACTAATTTTCAGTTCCTCCGCTTGGTTTTCTTGTATAAGAAACGAAACAACACCGGAGGAATACACAGGCAAGTCCTTGGAAATTAACCAACCAAAAGAGTTGCCACACTCCATGATTGCTGAGCAAGAAAACAGCGCCAGGCAGGAGTAACCATTACATGCATAGATGGAGCAAATGCATCGTAACATAAAGCATGAACGTGATGGAGAATGGTTTTTCCGGCAAACCCAATAACGGGAAGTGATCAAAGATTAAGCAATTGGTTCACTCCAAAGGATGCTAAAGACTAAAAACAGGAAAGGAGGGGAGAGAACGGGAGAGGGGAGGCGAAGGAGACCTCGGAGTCGAGGAGATTGCCCGAGATTCCGGGGGCACCGGGAGCGGTCAGGCGGGAGATGATGGCGTTCATCTCCTCTTCAATGAGTTCCCGCCGCTTCATCAGCGACATAGTCTCCTCCTTCAGGTTCGATCCCACCATTTCCTTCTTATTGCTGAGATTGTAGCCGACAGTGAAGAGAGCGGGAGGAGACGGAGCGAAGGCGGCAGAAAAGGGAGAGCAGGGACGCATGGGAGTCCACTCTAACCAGGTGGTGACGCAACAACGGCAAGATCGGATTCGGTTCCAAGCTCAGAATTCTCTTCCATCTATTTTGGATCCAAACAAATTGCAAATGGACTCGGCTCAAGATTGTAGATCTGACCCGGAAAGTTTCAGACTCAAATGTTCTTGAGTCCGACTAGTTGTAGATTTATATCAATTTACAGTTTTCACCCTCCAAAAAGATCTGCAGCCATCTGGCCTTTTAAACATGCTCTTGGGCCTTTCATACATGCAGTCCAATGCCATGCATGTGTGAAAAGCCGAAACATTAATATAATAGAAAAATCTAATAATAAGTATGAAACAATGTATATGAAATAAAAAGATTTACAAGACAATAAGATACTGATAGATATATGAAATAATAAAAGATTTATGAAATAATAAAATAACAAATGAATGTATAAAATAACACTAAATATAAGTATGAGATAATATTTATAAGATAACAAAATATTTATGAGATAATGAGATAACAGGCGGATGTATAAGATAACGTTAAACATAAGTATGAGATAATATTTGTGAAAATATTTATGAGATAATGAGATAATGCTATAAGCGGGATAAAAAAACCAAAACGGCTGCTTAGAATAAAAAGGTATATTGGTCATAACGATATATATATATATATATATATATATATATATATATATATATATATATATATATATATATATATATATATATATATATATATATATATATATATATATGAACTAACAAATTTTATGTTTATCGAATCTCTAATTTTTTTTTGTCCCTACAAAATGTTTTTTTTTTGGTATTTATCTTTGGTACTTTTTGTCTAAAAGTACCCACTACACATAGACTTGTGTTTCTTGTTTCTCCTTTTCCTATTGTTATTTTCTTCCCTTCAACTAAGTGTATTTAATCTAGTTACAATGCAGGCATGGAAACAAAATTGCAACAATCAAACAAAGAAAATGGGTTTTTTTCTAAAACAAAGTAACACACTTTCATTTAATATGAACAAGGGAACACGACATGACTCAAAGAGTACAAATGCTCATATGATACCTCAAGATTCTCTAAGATAACACGCTTTAATAGTATAACTAAATGATTAAGCTAGCGTGCAAGTAAAAAATATAACAACGGCCAAACAATGTTAAGGTCATACACATGCATATTGCCTTACTGTTAACTCAGAAGATGACCTCACTTTGTTGGGGGCAAATAAAATATAAACAAAATTATTCTATGGTCAGGGAGTGTGCATTTTGTACGTTGACAGGCAACAATTCGAGCTCATGAATTGACATTTACAAACGCTTATATTTGCTACATTTTTTCCCTTTTTTTTATTTTTTTTTAAAAATGAGCAGCCGAAAACTAGGAGGTCCTCTGCACAACCGAGGGATTTGTCTTCGAGACTTGCTATTCCCTATTTGTCTTGTTTTCTGTTTAGCGTGTCCTTTTTATTATTATTATTTATGTTCACAATATAATAAAGAGACATCCATAAACAAAAGGAGATACTAACTTGTGAGCGCATCTAGTCGAGCTATGTATACATAGAAACAAAACCGCAACAAACAAACAAGGAAAAGAGATTTTTTTTTTTCTTACAAAGAAAAGCCTTTCAATTTTATATGAACGAAGGGAACACGACATGACTAGCAGTATAAATGCTCAAATGATATCTCAAGATTCTCAAAAATAACGCTATTTAATTTAATATAGATGTACTAAGTGATTAATCTACCATGAAAGTAAAATATATAACAATAGCCAAACAATACTAAGGTCATACATATGAATATTTTTTTACCATTAACTCATAAAAAAATAGGAGACCTTGATCTATTGAGGCCAGAAATATATGAACAAAATTAGTCTATGGTTTGTCTAATCTTATTGTTTTGTCGAATCTTATTGTTTTGAAGTTCTTTTGCAAGACCTTGGACCAAGGTCTCTTATACCACTGCAAGCGCTCGATGTAGAAGCTTGATGGAGCTGATCTGGCTACTGCAACAGTGCAACCTCCACGCTACCAGCACCTTGTGAGGAGCAATGGAGAGAATAAGAGATGGGAGAGAGAGAGAGAGGGAGGATATAAGAGATGGGAGAGAGAGAGAGAGGGAGGATAGTAGACAGGTTTGCTTCAAGATGGTGTAACCAGCTTCAAGATGGATGTAACCAACTAATCGATCCGATCCAAAAAAATTGGATATGGAAAAAAAAATTAATATCCGATTAAGAAATCAGATTGGATTCGAATTTAATAAATGGCATCCTCGGATTTAGATTTAGATATACATAAATATCCGATCGAATTCAGATACAAATTTCGATCGGATTCATTTTTAGACAAATATCCTGTATCTAATTCTATTACATTTTGAAAATTTGGATTCAAATTCAGATATAAATATAAACATTGGATTCAGATTGTAAAATCAGATTTCGGATTCGGATAGGATTTTTCTTTATTTGAATTCAAATCCAAATATGTGAATATCCGAAAAAACTTGATTAAGGATATATTTGATCGGGATCCGAATCGGATCCGTTGACATCTTGGTAACTTTTGAATTCATACTCAAGAATTGATATCTACAAACAGCAGCAAGTGTGTTTGCCTCGTTTTTCTTGCGACTCTTTAAAATAACCTTATGGTGTGCAGTGACTGGACTTTAACTGTTTCTTTGCTCCTTTTTCTTATTGTTGTATTATTATTATTATTATTATTATTATTTCTTTTGTTTGAGTTGCTGGCTAAGCAGCAGAGGACTCAGGGGCCTCTTGTTTGTTTGTTTATTTTATTTTTTTTATATATGTGCAGCTGAAAATACGGAGGCCCTCTTCTGACTCGTTTGTCTGGTTTCCTATTGAGCTTGCCCTTATTTTTTTTCATATTATTTGTGTTCAAAATATAATAGATATATATTTTTAAAGTGCATTTAATTAGCTAATGCATAGAAACAAAACCACAACAAACAAGTAAAGGAAAGAGATTTTTCCTTCTTGCAGAAAAGCTTTCATCTTATATGAACCGAGGGAACATGACACGGTTCATAGTATAAATGCTCAAATGATATCTCAAGATTCTCAGAGGTGACACTATTTGATCTCATATGCATACACTAAATGATTAAGTGAGCATGTAAGTAAAATTTATAACAATAGCAAAAAAACATTAAGGTCATATGCATGCATATTTCTTTACTGTTCACTCAAAAAAAATTAGACAACCTCACTCTGTTGCACTTTTTTATGTCTCTCTAAAAGCTACTATGCAGAAACTTGGGTATATTATTTTTATTGTTTATTATTATTATTATTACTATTTTCTTTTTCCAGAGTTGCTGCAGTCGAGGACTCAAGGGCCCTAATAAGGGCCAGCCTAGGAGCCCAGCGAGAGACGAGGCTGACGATGCCGAGAGACGGCGAGCCACACCGGCCAAGCGCCGAGGGAGTGGAGTGAATCGCCCTTTGCCGCCCAAAGGCCGAGCGAAGCTAACAGAGGAGACGACCACCCTAGGCACATCGCACCCCGCAGCGCCTGATAGTGATGAGAGGGACTGTGGATCATCGACCGGGGCAGGCAGTGCCAGCGTCAAGGGATGCCTAAGGTGGCATTTATTGGTCGAAGGCGGTGTCGAGAGACGTAGGCCAGCAGACGCCGAAGGAGCGTCGAGCGTAGAAGGCACTGGGTTTACGCGCCGCACAGGGAAGGTGACCTTTGTCGAGGCTGATATTATTTTCTGTGAGGCTAACCATTCTTGCAGCCGGGCGAGTGAGGAGCCAGGGACGAGTGGTACCAAGGAGTTGAGCATCTAGTCAGACATGAGACAGAGACAAATGGAGGACGCCCAGCTCACCGAGACGCATGAGGAAAAGACCACCCTCGCCGAGACGGGGTGAAGGGGTTTGCACCCTAGCCGAGCTTCATGGCGGACATCCTGCCCAAGTAGTGGGCGTTGTTTTGACTTTGTTGACTGACCAGCTCGATCAAGTTCATTATTTGTATATGTCATTCTTATGTGTATTTTGTTGGTATGTACTGTACTGGTACGGGTTGAAACCGTCCCGAGTCACTTAAGCTTATAAGTTTGAGCTGCTGCGCATGAACATCATCTATCGAACATGAATGTTATGAGAATCCCCATTTCATTATCTCTCTTCCACTCGTGAGTGTTTCTTCTTCTTCCACCCGTCAGGGTTTCTTCATTCTCTTCCTCTACTTCTTCTTTTTCTCCTACTTCTTCTTCTTCTTCTTTTTCCTCTTCTCCTCTTCTTCTTTCCAGTGTCCCTTCCCTTGACGCCATCCACTTCTCGTCCAAACGACATCCACGCAAGCCACGACTGGAGGAGCTTGCCCTATCGCAGACCCCATCCTGCCGCTCATACACTGCTGCTCTGCTCCACACTGCCCCAATTTGGGAAGCAATCTCAGTGAGCAGACACCACCGTCGAATTCCCCACTTCCTGACGACACTCTGGACCAGATTATAGGAGGAGCCAATAGTCAACGACCGAGAGAAACACCCCTGCCGGAATCAGGCGCATAGTGACAGCGTTTTCTGCTGAACCCGCCAAACCGGCGAAAGTGACCCCAATCTTCGACTGAAAACTGGAGAAAACCCTACCAACGGTGATATGACTTTCCTTAATCTCTCCTTTACATTGATTTTGATCTTTCCTAGCCGTTTGAACTACTTCTACCCATGCATTCTGCTGAAATCGTGAGGAGGAGCTCGGGCGGCCTTGCTCTGTTTGAGTTGCCTACGGCTGGCGACAGTAAAGACCCTTCCCTCTGCAACAAGGGGTACTTAAGGAGCTCTTTTGGATCCCATCTTTTGGGCGTCCCTTCCTGATCATCCCAGCCAACTTTAGTCCAAATTTTAGCTCGATCCAAGCTCTGGATGATTTTTGAATTTTTGAAGAATCAACCTTCCCTATCCTGCTGCAGAACCTGAAACTCACCCTTTGCCTGTAACAGCTAGACACCTTCACCAGAGCTTCGACTTTGATAAAAGACTTCTTAGAAGCTCAGAATTGGGGCGTCTATTCATAACCATCTCGAGGAGCTGTAGCCCGAATTTCAACTCGTTCTTGGTCCTCCACGAATTTTGTTAATTTTTAGAGTGCAGAGTGCTCCTGTGAACCAGGGAGTTCAATTGCGAGGAGGGGAAGGAGAAGCTTGGGGCATTAGCTGCTCTGTAGCGCGCATTCATCGGCGTAAATCGGTGTTTGCCTCACCCCAAACACGTCTGCTCTTGGAGTTAACTTGTTCATTCGGTGACGCTTCTCCACCTGACATATTTTTCTCTATGCTTATTTGGTAACTGCCCTGTTTATTGGTGTTGAGGAATCACCGAAGGCGTGTAAGGCGACAAGGAGGAGAAGCTTGGAACATTATCTGCCCAGCAGCGCGCATGCACCGGCGTAAATCGGTGCTTGCCTTACCCCACCGACGTCTGCTCCTGGGGTTATCCTGATTTTCTGGTGACGCTTTTCCACTTGAGCAATTTATATCGATTGCTTTTTGCTTTATCGGTGATTGCCCTCTTTATTTGTGTTGAGGAATCATTGAAGGCATGGGCAGCAACGAGAAGGAGATTGACACATTCTCTTCACAACAGAAGTGCTGGATGCCGAGGACCTGGGTTTTCTGTCCTCTGTAGAGAGGGCTGGACTTGCTCCAGCCAGGTTCGCCTCGATACCCCCTATAGAACGTGGGGGGGGGGGAATTTACTGCTTTTAGCCTTGCCAGACCGGTTTGTGGCTGACGGGGTTCCCTCCCAGCACCTTGGCTGAGGACACGAACCCGAGTTGTGATCCATCCTATTGGTGTGGAGGTTGGTTTGCACGACTCCTAGGCATGTATGGCATGATTTGCTGAGTGAGGCTTGAGGGTCAATTTGTACGCTGTGTTTGTAAGGCCTGAAACCATCTTGTTGTAGTAGGTTCAGACCTAGTGTAGCTTGGGGAAAAAGCCCTTACTTGTACCACTTCTCTTGGGGATTTTGCTAGGTCTGTTTCCAGCAGGGTAGAGTTCTTTACTCAGTACTTTCGAAGCATCCTTGAAGAGATCTTGGGAGGTTGGGGCGGCAGTATAGGCAGTGACTTCGGCGGTAGACTGCAGCGCCTTAAGGACCGTCCTACCAGTAGTTATTAGAGCGACTTCAAGGTTCAGATTCGCGGAGTATCACCATCTTGTTGGGTCAGTGTTTCAGATATGACACCCTGTAAGGATAAACAACTGGCTAAGGAACTGGAGGCAGCTGAGGCAACAAAAGGTGAGACAACCATCTTTGTGGTTGAAACCGTTGAGAAAGGCACATCGGCTAGCTTGGGTGCCATCATGGCCATGCTAGCTAGGATAGAGGTAGAAATGAAAGAGACCAAAAGGGATGTGAGGGAGATGCAAGGCGAGAACCGAAGGGTTGTTGAGCTCCTGGACAATCTCGAGAGGATGTCCATTAGTGCTTCTATCCAAGGGCCACATTTTGGCCAAACATCAGCTGGTTTTGATGTCCCTAGCACTTCCTACCAGCAGTCGCGTGAGATTATTGAGTCCTCTTTACAACAGGTGTTAGACAAAATGCAGCAGGTCATAGTGCAAGCTGGTAGAGCACCGAATTGAGAGGGTTTACTCCTTAGGCCACACGAGGAGGCACGCAGTGCCAGCGTTTATCGACCTCCCCAAAGGAACAGTGTTGAAATCGATTTGGATGTGGTTGATGAACCATTTCCACCTCCTAATGACCAAAGAGTACAACAAAGAGGAGAGCTCCAGCCATGGGCTCCTCTGACCTACCTTAAAAATTGAATGCCCCATGTTTAATGGCACACACACCTGGGATTGGATTTTCAAAGTTGAAAGGTACTTCCAATGTTGGCTCATTCGAAGGAACTCCAATATAGGATGGGAAGAATTCCGAGTTGCCATGATGCATAGGTTTGAGGATTCTAGATTTGCAGACTTTAACGTCCAGCTCAAAACCTTGACGCAAACCGGTTCAGTGATTGAATACCAGTATCAGTTTGAGAATCTCTCATGTTTAGTGACCGGTTGGGAGGATGAAGCCTTAGTGGGAGTTTTTATTGGTGGGCTTCAACCCGAGATCCAGCTGACCGTCTTAGGCCAACCATCGAGGGATCTCCAAGAATGTATGCGAGTTGCTAGGCACAAAGAAGAAAAGATAAGAAGGAAACAAGCCCTTCAAAGGTCTTACAAAGAAATTTCTAAGAGGAACTATGGGAAACCGCCTTCACCCAAGGCTATCAAACCGAGTTCGGGTAAGCCTTATGAAGGCAGGCCAGCCTTCCGAGATAGAGTACCCGTGAGATACATTTCTAAGGCAGAAAGGGAGGATTTGATAAAGAGAGGTCTATGCATTAAGTGCAGGGAGAAATGAGACCCAAGACATATTTGTAGAATCTTCCAGTTTGTCGTGGTGATAGAGGAGAATGAGAGTCATCTCCCGGATACCTCAAGTGGCGAGGTTGAGGTGGACACTACCCCGAAGAGGCCGGAATCGCCTAGTGGTGGTTGCTACACCATTGCCGACCCGAATCACTCGAAGGCTATGCATGTGATTGGAACCATTCAGACCAAGGAAGTGACCGTCCTTCTTGATTCCGGGGCTACGCATAATTATATGAGGACGAAGGTTGCTCAGACCTTGGGATGCACCTTGGCACTACATCGACTTCTTACTGTGGTAGTCGGGAATGGATCCCGACTTATTTGCAAGCATCTTTGTGAGGCAATGGAAATAATGATGCAAGGGGAGCCTTTCACCATCGACCTTTTGGTCTTGCCCATTGAAGGGGTCGATATAGTCCTAGGGGTTCAGTGGCTGGAAACCCTTGGAGTTATAACTTGGGATTTTGCCAAGATGAAAATGAGTTTTTAGAAAGAAGAAGGGGGTAAGCACATCACTCTACAGGGCATTGAGTCATCGGTTACACCCAAGGCAACGTTCAAGTGGATTGCTGCTCAACACTCAGCGTGTTGGGTGATTTCGATAGCCACCGATATACCTCATGCGGTCGAAAATGACGATGAACAAGTGCCGCCTGAAATCCATCAAATCCTAAGTCAGTTTAATGATGTCTTTGAAGAACCAAAGGGGCTCCCTCCGCAGCGATCTTATGACCATCAGATTGTCTTGACCCATGAGATCGAGCCGATTAATGTCAGACCATATCGATATGGTTATGCACAAAAGTCAGAGATCGAGAGGTTAGTAAAAGAAATGTTGGACGAATGTATTATTAGGCCTAGTAGCAGCTCATACTCTTCACCTGTTCTCCTAGTGAAGAAAAAGGAAGAGAGTTGGAGATTCTGTATTTGACTATAGGGCTCTAAATGAGGCTACAGTGAAAGACAGACATCCGATACCGATAATCGATGAGCTCTTAGATGAATTGACAGGTGCCACTATTTTCTCTAAGTTGGATCTACGATCAGGTTACCACTAGATTCGAATGAGGGCTGATGACGTCCACAAGACGGCCTTCCGAACTCATGATGGACACTATGAGTTCTTGGTTATGTCCTTCGACCTAACCAATGCACCGACCACTTTCCAGCGTTGCATGAACGACGTATTTTGGCCGCACTTGAGGGACTTTATACTGGTTTTCTTCGATGACATTCTTGTTTACAACTGATCTTTGGAGCAGCACATGGGTCACTTGGCGCTGACATTGAGTTTGTTGCGGGTCTATCTAAATGTAGCTTTGGCAAGACTTTTATAGGCTATCTGGGGGAAATTGTATCAGAAGAGAGTGTGAATGCTGACCCGGATAAGCTTTGTGCGATGAAAGAGTGACCACTTTCTAAGGACTTACGAGGACTTAGGGGATTTTTGGATTTGTCGGGCTATTACCGTCGTTCTATTCAAGGTTACGACATCATAGCAGCACTCTTGACAAGTATGTTGAAGAAAGGAGCCTTTACGTGGACAGATAAATCTAAGGCAGCCTTTGACGGGTTGAAAGACGCAATGATGACCGCTCCTGTGTTAGCATTACCGGACTTCACTAAGCCATTTGTGGTGGAGACCGATGCTTGTGATACTGGGGTTGGACCTGTGCTCAGCCAGGAAAGACACCCCATAGCCTTTCGTCGAAAGCTCTCACCAGCCGAGCTAGGCCATATTCGACGTATGAAAAAGAGCTTTTAGCTATTGTTCTAGCCGTTAGTAAGTGGAGGTCATATCTGTTGGCAGACGCTTTGTCATCAGGACAGACCACAATAGTCTCAAGTTTATGCTCACTCAAAGGGTTTCGACTTCGATACAACAGAGGTGGCTTGCTAAGCTCCTCGGGTATGATTTTGAGGTAAAACACAAATGGGGGCCCGAAAATACTGCAGCAGACGTCTTGTCTAGACTTTCAGAGCAGTTTATGACCCTTTCCGTAGTGGAGACTGACTTGTGGGAATGGTTAGATATGGAGTAGCTAGAAGACGAGGAGATACGGCTCATGAGGCACTCTTTACGTGGCCACCCAGGATCTATACCCTTTTACAGCCTAAAGGGAAACTTGTTATGCCGCAAGGGGCGGGTGGTGGTGCCTAAGGGATCGGCACTGAAGCGAGATTTGTTCCCCCACTTCCACACTTCTCTAGCCGCATGCCACGAGGGAGTGGCCAAGACACTTAGTCGGATAAAGTCCCAATTCTGGTGGGAGGGACTTCGGGCAGATGTGAGAGGGTTCGTATGTCAGTGTCAGGTTTGTCAGCGTGAAAAGTACGAGACGATGAAGCCTCCTGGGCACTTGAACCCTTTGCCCATTCCGACCAAGCCATGAGCTGACATATCGATGGATTTCATTGATGCCATGCCACGATCTGAGGGGGCAAGGAGGCCGTTCTGGTAGTTGTTAATCGCCTAACGAAATACAGTCATTTCGCACCATTGCCCAGACATTATCATGGACCTCTTGTGGCAGATGTTTTCCAGGACTTTGTGGGCAAGTTACACGACATGCCCTGCACAATTGTATGCAATAGAGACTTTATTTTCATGAGCTCTTTCTGGCGAGAGTATATGAGCAGAGTTGGCACGACCCTGAATTTCAGTACTACCCACCATCCTCAGACAGATGGGCAGAGTGAGGTTGTCAACCGTACTCTCGAGACATATCTACGTTGCTTCGTTGGAGATAGACTAGCATCGTGGGTGCGGTAACTTTCGTGGGTCGAATGAGCCTACAACATGAGTCTTCCTTCTGGGACAGACATGACCTCGTATGAAGCTCTATATGGGGTTCCACCACCCCAAATACCGAGGTATGAGGACGGCACAGCCGTGGATGAAGAGATGGACTGTAGTCTGAGGAATAGAGATGATGTTTTGACTTCACTCATGCGGAATATCCTCTGTGCGCAGAACCGAATGAAACGGTTTATGACAAGGGCCGCAAGGACCGAGAGTTTAGTGTTGGGAAGTATGTATGGCTAAAACAACTATCTCTTAAGCAAAAATCATTGTTGGGGTAACCTTACTCGAAGCTGCTTCCAAGGTACTATAACCCCTACACTGTCTTGTAACGAATAGGCCGAGCAGCATATCACCTAGCGTTACCGGCGACAGCAGAGGTCCACCCAGTTTTTCATGTGACCCGCCTCAAACCTCATGTCGGCAGCTTCCAGCATAGATTGAGCACATTCCTGAGCAGCAGCCTCGACCCTATCGGATTTTACGACATCGCTATGCACAACGCCAAGGGCGCACTAGGCATGAGGTCCTGGTCGAGTGGGAAGGACCCGACCAAGGTACATCGTGAGAGGAGTTTGAGCAGATCGCCCACCGATTTCCGTATGCACGAGCTTGGGGACAAACCCAAAGTAAGAGGGTGGATCTGATACGGGCCAGCCTAGGAGCCCACCGAGAGACGGCGAGCCACACCGGCCAAGCGCCGAGGGAGTGGAGTGACTCGCCCTTTGCCGCCCAAAGGCCGAGCGAGGCTAACAGAGGACACAACCACCCCAATCACATCACACCTCGCAGCGTCTAATAGTGATGAGAGAGGTCGTGGATCGTCGACCGGGGTAGGTAGTGCCAGCGTCGAGGGACGCCGAAGGTGGCCTTTATTGGCTGAACGCAGTGTCGAGAGACGTAGGCCAGCAGACGCCAAAGGGGCATCGAGCGTAGAAGGCGTTGGGTTTACGCGCTGCGCAGGTAAGGAGCCCATTGTCGATGCTGATATTATTTTCTGTGATGCTAACCCTTCTTGCAGCCGGGCGAGTGAGGAGCCTGGGACGAGTGGTACCAAGGAGTTGAGCATCCAGTCAGGCATGAGACAGAGACAAATGGAGGACGCCCAACTCACCGAGATGCATGAGGAGAAGACCACCTTGGCTGAGACGGGGTGAAGGGGTTTGCACCCTAGCCGAGCTTTACGACGGACATCCTACCCAAGCAGTGGGCGTTGTTTTGACTTTGTTGACTGACCAGCTCGGTCAGGTTCATTATTTGTATATGTCATTCTTATGTGTATTTTGTTGGTATGTAGTGTACCGGTATGGGTTGGAACCATCCCGGGTCACTCAATTTTATAAGCTTGAGCTCCTGCACATGAACATCATCTATCGAACATGAATGTTATGAGAATCCCCTTTTCATTCTCTCTCTTTCACTCGTGAGGGTTTCTTCTTTCTCTTCTTCTTCTACTTCTTCTTCTTCTTCTTTTTAGTCTTCTTCTCTTCTTCTTTCTGGTGTCCCTTCCCTTGACGCCTTCCACTTCTCGTCCAAACGACATCCACGCAAGCCACAGCTGGAGGAGCTTGCCCTATTGCATACCCCATCCTGCCGCTCATACACCCCTGCTCTGCTCCACACTGCCCCAATCTGGGAAGCAATCTCAGTGGGTAGACACCACTGTCGAATTCCCCACTTCCTGGCGACACTCTGGACAAGATTAGAGGAGGAGCCAATAGTTGACGATCGAGAGAATCACCCCTGCCAAAATCTGGCGCATAGTGACGGTGTTTTCTGCTGAACCCACCAAACCGACGATAGTGAACCCAATCTTCGACTGGAAATTATAGAAAACCCTACCAACGGTGATCTAACTTTCCTTAATCTCTCCTTTACGTTGATTTTGATCTTTCCTAGCCGTTTGAACTGCTTCTACCCGTGCATTCTGCTGAAATCGCGAGGAGGAGCTCGGGCGGCCTTGCTCTGTTTGAGCTGCCTGCGGCTGGTGACAGTTCAGCCCCTTCCCTCTGCATCGAGTGGTACTTAGGTAGCTCTTTTGGATCCCATCTTTTGGGCATCCATTCCTGATCATCCCAGCCAGCTTCAGTCCAAATTTCAGCTCGATTCGAGCTCTGGATGATTTTTGGTGAATTTTTTAAGATTCAGACTCCCCTGTCTTGCGACAGAACCTGAAACTCACCCTGCGCCTATAACAGCTAGGCACCTTCACCAGAGCTTCGACTTTGATAGAAGACTCCTTAGAAGCTCAGATTTGGGGCATCTATTCATAACCATCTGGAGGAGCTGTACCCCGAATTTCAGCTCGTTCGGTGTCCTCATCGAATTTGTTAATTTTTAGAGTGCGGAGTGCTCCTGCGAACGCCTCTGAACCAAGGAGTTCAATTGCGAGGAGGGGAAGGAGAAGCTTGGAGCATTAGCTGCTCTGCAGCGTGCATTCATCAGTGTAAATCGGTGCTTGCCTCACCCCAAACACGTCCACGCTTGGGGTTAACTTGTTCATCCGGTGACGCTTCTCTACTTGAGAGATTTACATATTTTTCTCTCTACTTATTTGATAACTGTCCTGTTTATTGGTGTTGAGGAATCACCAAAGGCGCGTAAGGCGACGAGGTGGAGAAGCTTGGAGCATTAGCTGGCCAGCAGCGCGCGTGCACCGGCGTAAATCCGTGCTTGCCTCACCCCACCGACATCTGCTCCTGGGGTTATCATGATTCTCTTGTGATGCTTCTCCACTTGGGCGATTTATGTCGATTGCTCTTTGCTTTATCGGTGATTGCCCTGTTTATTTATGTTGAGGAATCATTGAAGGCACAATCAGCAACGAGGAGGAGATTGACACCTTCCCTTCACAACAGAAGTGCTGAATGCCGAGGACCTGGGTTTTCTGTCCTCGGTAGAGAGGGCTGGACTTGCTCCAGCCAGGTTCGCCTCGATACCCCCTATAGAACGTGGGGAGGATTTACTGCTTTTAGCCTTTGCCAGACCGGTTTGTGGCTGACGGGGTTCCCTCCCAGCACCTTGGCTGAGGACACGAACCTGAGCTGTGATCCATCCTATTGGTATGGGGGTTGGTTTGCACGACTCCTAGACATGTATGGCATTGTTTGCTGAGTGAGGCTTGAGGGTCAATTTGTACGCTGCGCTTATAAGGCCTGAAACCATCTTGTTGTAGTAGGTTCAGACTTAGTGTAGCTTGGGAAAAAAGCCCTTACTTGTACCACTTCCCTTAGGGATTTTGCTGGGTCTGTTTCCAGCAAGGTAGAGCTCTTTACTCAATACTTCCGAAACATCCTGGAGGAGATCTTGGGAGGTTGGGGCGGCAGTACATGCAGTGACTTCGGCAGCATATTGCAGCGCCTTAAGGACTGTCCTCCCAGGCCCTTTGCTCAGCAGAACGGCTTTATACACATGTCCCCCTTTTTCTTTTATTTGACACATTTTGTTCCTTTTTTTTAGTAATATGACCAGTCGAAAACAAGTAGGCCTTCTGCACAACAGAGGATTTTGTCATCTGCCTTATTTGTCTTGTTTGTTTCTTATTTTTCTTATTATTATTTATATTCACAATATAGTGGTGAGATATATATAAACAAAAAGAGATATTAACGTTTCAAAGTGCATTTAATCTCGATATAGTATATGCATAGAAACAAAACCACAACAAACAAATAAAAAAAACATATATTTTTCTTCTTAAAAAAACACTTTCATTTTATATGAAACAAGGGAGCACAAATGCTCACAGTATAAATGCTTACATGATATCTCAAGATTCTCAGGGATGTAAATCAAAGCTCGATTGGATTCTTGGTATTCAATATGTTTTTCAATCTTTCTTCAAATAAACAGAAAGCAATATTTTTAGTTATGCAATCTATAAGATGAGTGAAACATTTGACTGGAGAATTTGTAATGTAGTATTGAGCAAGACTTTTCAAGCTAATGGTGTCCGCAGATAATTTGTTTACTGTGGTTGATTCTATTTGTTACCTTTTGATACTATAGTTTTATAAGTATATGTTACCTTAATGTGTGAAATTAGTATGCGAAAAAAGGAAAAGTGCAAGCATAAGTTAGATTAAGATTCATCTTCACCTCCTCATATACCCAATATACTATCCAATTGATCAACAATTGATATGGGGAGACTTTCTTCCCTTCCGTTCTCATTTTTAGACATATTTTCACCATAGAAATGAATCATTTTTCAGCTTAACGTGCATTGTCTCACATGTCCATTGCATATAAAAAGTCTACCTCTCAGAGAATGCTGGAAGTGCAAACTTATCATGTAATATACTTATCAACTGTATGTGTATGGGTTACATTATAATACAAAAAAAAGAAAGAATGTGAGTACCTACACACATTCACATAGCATCCTTTTGGTTTTTGTTTAACACATCCTTCCAATGTTAAACAATAGACATAAAGCTGCTATCATGCACTAATGAGCCAATATATCTTGACACTTTGATGACATCTGGATTTATTGGTTGGCCATTGTTATTAGTTTGCCCTAAGATCTTCTAATCTATAGGCAACTTCACAACATCCAAAGGCTTATTTGGGCTTCGTTCAGCCCTTTTTTCTAGCACTAAATGACAAGATTTACAACATATATATATATAATACTTAATAAAATTAACTTTATTCACATGTGAAAGAAGAAGAAACCATTTCTCAAACCAAAAGCCTATAAATGTTTCTAGTTATTTACTATTATGATCATGTCATAAAAAAAAGTCAATCACCTAAATAAATGAAAATCACACAACAATCATATAATTATTTTAATTGCAAAAAATACAATGAGTCATACTTGAGACATTCAAAAAATGAATGTTATGCTAGAAAAAAGGTCTTAACATATGACAACTCAAAGAAAACAAGAATCTACATACAATCAGTCATCAACTTCCTCTCTTATTGTTTGCGTTGTAGTCCCACTCATATTTGATTTAATTCAATCCATGTCACTATTTTCATCAGTTGTACCATTGTCATCACATGGACTATTATCTTAGCTTCTTCAAAAATCATCAACTCATGCCACCACTTCTTCATGCATAAAACAATCTCTTAGTTTTTCCTTTATGACAACTTTTCAATACTTATTTGAAGGGTTTTCAACATAGAAAACTCATTGAACTTTTCATCTTGCATGCATCTATGATTATAATTAACATGTGTAAACAACATCCCTTTTCACACCTTATTGCCCAAAAACATCTATTAATTCATATTTGAACAACACAAAACTGAATTTTCCATGGTAGTACAAAGTAATAATGTCATATAACACCCTAGAAAGCGACATTTCCTCTTCTGGGTCAGATATCTCTTAGCAACAGTAGTAGGGAAATTAATAGAAAAAAATTTCTCTATTATTCAGGTACCATCAATGCACATATTAAGGCTAAAGAAGCGTCAGAGTATATTCTAATTCATTTTCCGCATTTTGACACTAATAGCACTTGTGATCATTGTGCATATACTGTGCTAACTTCTCATCATTGATATTGTTTAATGATGCAAAATCAACATAGAAAACCAATTTTTTCATAGTGTAAATAGCAATATGGTAAAGAAGTGATTATAGTGTCCATACACTCCACAACATAATAAATAGAAGAGAATAGACAGGGATTTTGTGGAAAGTGGTACAAGCGTCTTTCTTCCCTGTGTATTTGAACTTGAACTTTTGCATCACCATTTTAGAATTGTTATTGATCTCAAAATTTAGGTATTGTTCAAAAGAAGCCTGAGTGGAAGTAGCTTAAAGTTTTTTTGTAAAATTTCCAAATAGATCCCTTGAAATTTGATTCTAAACCACCATGCATATTTGTTAGATATGGTGTTGTTAAAAATGATTTTGTTACAAATCATATTTCAAGAAACACATGTTTCAAGGCATGATTTAATGAATAAGAAAAATTCATAGTAATTGAGTAGTGAAGTGGCTTTATAGCTTAAAAGAAGAGATGACTACAAAGGATCTTGACCATATGCTACAAGAATGACTTGTCTTCAATCTTCACTAACGCAAAAAGAGTAACGACAGTGAAGGTTCAATTGTAGTGGCGCTAGCTTAAAAGCATCACGACGAGGCTCATCTTTAACACTATCCCATCCTACATTAAAAATGGCCAAAGACTCTAGATCTTTGCTGATGCTATCCTGCACCATATCACTCATGTACATATGGTTATAGTCCAGACAATGACTGCATGGGGGTTAGGCCCCTATCCTTTTATTCCAACAAAATGGAGTAATATGTATAACAAAAATGGGTCCACATAGGACCTGAACTCATAGTATTACTTCCTATTAATGGATCCCACATGTTGTCATGGTGAATCCATTTCCTATACAATTCATTGGCTGAAATAATCGACAAAAGGTTAGTAGCTCCAACAACAGGCCATCCCTTGCAAATGGTAAGCCTATTAAGAAAGTTGTTGCTCATCAAAATGTTGTTCACGAATCCTATGCCACGTTCAATATTGCTGCGTAGGTGCTGCTTCTAATCTCCATCATTGAACAAAAGGTAAATGTGCCGATGCATTCCATTAGGATCTCTATCTCCCACCGTCCAATGCTTCTCAAAGCAGCAGGCCAAACCAAAACGAAACCATCCAGAGGCGTCTCTAAGGAAATCAACCACTCCTCTTCTGCCACCCTTACTCCATGAATTAATGCTAATTTCTACCCATCTATCACCATATCCGACTCCATTGCTCCATAGAATCTCAGAGCAAAGCCAGTTACAAATTTTAACCAGCTGAGTTCTTTTCCATTGGAAATTCCTCTAGTAATCACTACAGTGGGCCCAAAGCCGTTCCACCAAGTTGACAATTGATAGATCACCTTTATGCTTGATGCAATTACGAGTCTTCCAAATAAACCATATTGCCATATGAAAGCTGTCTTTCCAACATGTGTCAAGCAGTTTGTCTTTAAAGCCATTCTTATGCCACCAGATAAGCCCTTGCATCAGGTTCCGGGGACTCCTATGCCACTGCTTGGCCCTCCCAAAATTTTCAAAAATGGATGTCCATATAAAACGAGCTCCCTTGCAATTGAAAAAGAGGTGCGTCATGTCTTCAATCTCCTACTTGCAGACTAGTTACCTAGAGGCAAGTGACTAACCTTGCTTTTGCACAAACCCATCAGGAGGTAGGAAACCTAAAACACCTAAATAAACAGTCCATGTGGCCCTTGGAAGTCCTCTCCCTTTCTAGAAGAGCATGTTCTCATTGCTCTTGGAGCCTTTTTTTCGAATCCTTTGCCAAAATTCATGCCGATTGAATTCCCCTTGAATGAATTCAAGGAGTTTATAGCATTATGGTCTGTTAGAACTAAGATATTCCTGGCACTTATAATATGTCAATGACTTCTTAATTTCAAAAGTATATAATTATAAGCCTCGTATCAGTATGCCTACTGCATTTTTCTATTAAAAGATGGGGTAACTCTGTTTCCTTTTCTTCTACTGTTATGGCCTGCTTATGATGCTTGCATGTAGATTAATTTAGTCCTGCTTCTCTGTCTACTTTTGATGTTTGATCCACTCTCTTGCCAGTGAAGCCTCAGAAAGAGGATGCAGTATTCTTCATTTCCGTAACTGCTGTAAAAATATCAACATTTTGATGTTGATTTCTGAAATCCATAAGCTCATTTAGTGCATGCCCATCTTAGGACACCTATGCTCCAAGTTTCATGGTTTCCCTTTGGGTTTCCAGCAATTTGATGAAGATTAGTATTTATACAGTAAATGCCTCCATTTCCCATGTTTGTGTGAGAGTGTGCATATATATGGTGAATCTCCATAATTTTTTCTATCTTTATGTCCTCAGTTTCACTTGTGTCTGAACACTGTTTTCTGCCTCGTAAGTTAGTTTTAGTTTTTGAAATTCCATCATGAGTGATCAGCTATGACTGCATAAGGTTTTGCATCTTTAATGCACGTGCAATGGGATGTAACTTCAGTGGTTGTACACCTTGGAAACTTTCAGCTTGGAAGATTGAACCCTCTGTTGCCCTAGTGCCGTGAATCCTACCAATGCCACATGGATCCTGATCATTTTGGCCTTGGTAGTGCTGGTGAGTGAACCTATGACCAGTCTGATTTCATCTTTGTAATTGAATAGTCATGTAGCAAGATCATAGTTTCATTCAAGTCTCGCACATTTCGTTGTAAATAAACAAGGATTTTGGTTGGCAATCTCTATGTGAATGTGAGATATATTTCTGATAAACTGCTAACACATGTTCCAGATCTATTCATTTTACCAAGAATTCAAGTGAATAGTATGCTAGGTATCTTCTAGATCATTATTTATTTCTTCTGCGATGGAAAAGCCTTATATTTCTTCTTTTTCAGGTTTCAAACTACTCGATTGGAGTTTCATGTGCCTTCTGTCATGAGCCTACGCTAGTCAATAATTGGTGGTCAGTTTGAGCACAATTGTTAACAGGCGGGTCATTTCTCAAAGGATCAGGGTTCTCAGGCTTTTACATGTTCATATTTAACTACACCATTTGTATGCATTATGACTGTACCATATGCAGTAGTGGAATTAATTATGGAACTTGAAAGTATGACCTTTCTGTTAATTGATTTTTTTTTGTTGATGTTTCTTCTCAGTTCATTACATTTATTGCAAATTTGTGTATCTTATAGTATGAAGAGCTTTTGGAATTTAAGTATTCATTGCTATTTTCCTATGTAATGTGCTCTTTTTAGATTGAAACCATACCAATTTCTTTTTACCGGTTTTTTTGTCTTTCCAAATTTGGGATGTATGAACGTCCAACATGGCAACACATATTAAAAAATGGAAATAACATTCTTTAGCATGCAATTATTCTGTCACTGAAGGAGAAGGAGCTTTAGTGGTACATAGTAATACGTCAGCGAACACTTTCAAGCAGTTAATTTACTTGGAGATGACAACACTTTCTATGATGCAAAAATGGCCTCATTTCTGGGACTTTCAGTAACACATTATGTGCGTGTTACTGTTCCTCCAAACCATTACTAATGCTCCATTCGCCTCAGTAAAGATAACAATTGAATCACCACATAAGAGCTTCTGTGATGTTTTTCAAATAGTTTCTAATGCAGTTTTGGTGTCCATGATATTTTGTCTTCATTGACGCGTGCACATTTAGTCAGTAATTCTTCAGTTACGCTACTTTCATGGATACATTATATCATGCCGATTGACATGATTCTTTTTCACTTTACTAAAGAGGTCTTTTTTTGCACTAATAGTGCATTTCTGAACCAGATCTCAACATCTATCAAACGTGAATTTTCCTCACGAATTATACAACAACCAATGAATACAATCGACAAGCTCCAATCCAAGATGATTCAAACCCCATAACCAACCCAAGTTCAAACGAGTCATCATATCCAAACCTTCTGGTTGCCATTTCCATTCAATTTCCTCACGACTGACACCACAACTATCAAACTGAATTATTAAGCTTCGATTAGGAAAATCAAGCTCCTTAATCAATCCATGTTCATTTTCCGTTCGTGGACCCATTCCGTTGCCAATCAGCCAATATATGGAACTAAAAATTGAAAAAATTTTCAGCCATCACTTTCATATGAACAAACGCATAAAGGAAAGGCAAGGACATGTTTTAACGTAGTTCGGCTTAAACTCAGCCTGCATGCATCCACGAACTTAACACTTCTCTCGCACTTTCTTTATTGTTCTTTTCAATAATAGAACTAATGTAGGGTAATATCTTCGGAGACATTAATAAGGAAAGGATAGCCATTTTTTCTTCTTTTCAGTTATTTTTTTCCTACTTGAGAAATATTTGCTGATGATTTCTAAATATTTTGCTTATAGAATATTTCAATAGGCACTTGATTTCCTAATTTTGTTTTTATTATATTTTTTCTCAACGCATACCAAAATTGATTTCATCTTAACTAATGATGACCTATGCATATATATTGTGCTGCCTTGGCTTTTCCTACCATTTTGGGCATATATGTTTTGTGTTGTGGAGCTATGAGGCTAACAACATATGCATTACATTTGATGGCAGTGGCGGCACTTGAGGCATCAAAAAGTAGACCCTATACCATAGGAAAATGAGGGGTTGGGTGGGAGCTTCAGCCTTCAGCCGGACGGTGGGACACTCCTGCTCACTCAGAGCATGACAAAAGCTCTAGCTGAAGCTTGTGTTTGTTTCAATTAGATCCAAGTCATGATACAAGAAGTTAAAGCCTCTCTTAACAACAAAAAATTGGGACCTAGAAGTTAAATCCAATTTTTATCTGCTAATTTTGTTTCCTGTCCTAGAATCAACCATGTAAAAGAAAGCTACTTGTTGTCAAAGTTTTGTGCCAAGAGCAGAATTATTTCGCCTAAACACATGATCAAGTGACAAGTTCTAATGTTTAATGCTAGATCAGCCATGAAGATTGGCTGCAAGAATTTAAGAAGAGACTTAATTCAAGATACCAGTTTCGTATGAAGGATCTAGAGTCAATGCAAAATAGCAATAGTCCAAAGTTCTTCCCATTCTCAACCATTTATTAGTTAAATGAATGTGAGAAAAAAACCTCTTGATGTGAAGCTCATAAAATTGCTGACAGTCAAAATGTTATCACAAAAAGAGAATATTGTAGGCCAAGTACAGTCTAGCTATCTTCATTAATTTTGTGTCTGCCGTTTTATAGGAAAATTGAATGGTAACTCTGCATTGATTAGATGGTTGGGTGACTTTAAAACCACCATTCACTATATATATATATATATAGAAAGATCCATTAGTGGACATGGGGCTATATCAATTGAACGATATTAATTGAACGACCACTCTCATTTTTTAGTTTTTTTATTTTTATTTTTTATGTGTGACTATACCAACTTTATGCAGAGAGAGAGAGAGAGAGAGGGCATTGTCCATATCAGGATTAATGAACCTTGCACTCAAAATTTTTGAGATCCTATTGTGCGACTATCCCAACTTTACGTGTTCTAGTTGTCATCGTCAAGCATTAGAACAGTGTGCTGCATGACCTTTTTGAGAGTTTTGAGTTTTTGCCTTGTAATGTGCTACACTGCGTTATCATGCTTTGGGGAAAAGCTGTCTCACAATTCTGGTTGAGAAAAGTTGGCCTCTCATCCCTACGGTTGTCGCATTCACCTCTTTTATAGCCCGATTATCCTTGAGATCTCTACTTCTATAAATGTCGCCACAACTAATCTACTAGGTTTGCACCACCAAACACATCACATACGTTCCCAACGTCTTAAAAGTAGGCTTTTTATATATCAAATCAAACCCTTGAATGATAACTTAATGACTTGGATCCAAAATGTATTATTTCAGTGACATGATGAGATTCATTCAATTGTAATCTCTTAAACTATGAAGAGAAGGTTGGATTCTGCTTTAAAAGAAGCAACACCAGAATGAGATGGTTACGTCCACCAGAACAAGATGGTTACGCGCACCAGAACAAGATGGTTACGTGCACGGGTGTGCAATGTGCGCAGCCCTAGTGTACAACATGTGTTCCCTTGGCCCACTTTCATTGGGCTTTTAGTTCACTCCTAAGAATAGGAGTCATGCACACAGGCCTGTGCATATAACCAACTTGGCACCAAAATTAGTCCTCATATTAGGATAAGATGAGGCATGATAGATTTGTTAAGTATGATACAGTTTCCTGTTGTCTCCTAAATAAGCAGCCCTTACACTGTAAAAGGTGAAATGAATTAAGAATGGGGTTCAGACAATATTTGTAGGAATTTGTCAAATTAAGTCTATGTGTTTATTGCTTAAAGCATAAATATTGTAAGCTCTCATGCAATGTCCACCATTGATTATACAGACATTTCAACGATTCCCTAACAAAAAAAATTATTGATTATTGATCATTCGGATATGTATTGTTTGGACATGTACAAAAGTTCTCAAATTGTTGATTCCTAAAATATTATAGGGTTTTATGTTTTTATGTCTAGATCAAAGCATCATTTTTACGTGAATTTGACATCCATGTGGCATATTCTTCAAAAAAAATAATATGAGAACGAAGCTAGCACACAAATCAGTAATTAATTGATTGTATTAGATGATTAGCAGCATGACAAATCTAACTTAAAAAGTTATTTTGTTGAAACTTTTACAACATTAGATGAACTATATTATATGTCCAAGAATTAAAAAAAATCACGATGATTAATTTATAGGAGTTGAAAAACCAATCGTACGTCTCATCTTTGTGATTAGGTCGTCAAATCTTATCCATTGTAAAGTCGCAAAATCATATTTTTTTTTTATTTCTGTGCTTTTTGACATTTTAGACTCGGATTAGTTTGAATTTATCTAACATGAAGTCTAAAATGTCTAAAATACATGTCTAATGAGCACAAAAAAACCTTCTGTGCACTCATCAGTTGAGATTTATCTAAAATAAAGTTTACAATGTTCCGTTGTATATCTGTTAGTATGAGAGAGGCGAAGCCCCTTTCCCCTGCTCTCTAGGATCCACGATTGATTTGAGACCTATTTAGTTATACAGTACACTCTTCAACTTGAATGTTGCATATGCCACCATTTGTAGTGTAAATGAGTAACACCCACAGAAATCGAACCAAAGATGTGTACGACCAGCTGTACTATACCTCTTGGGGGAAGTCGGATAGTATATCTGTTAACCACAAAAAGTGCAAAATGTTTCATTGCACTCATTGTGCATGTGTATGTCTCTTTATGTTTTAAGGTATTTGGTTAAGGTCTTTTTTATTAATCAAATTGCATAAATACAAGATATGGGATGATTAAAAATAGTGGAACAAGAAACGATGTGATTGTCTAGATTAAATTTTATGACCTGATGAAGCTAAGTCTTTTTAAGTCTTTATAGAGTTGTTTGGCAATAGGAACATTAACAAACTGTTTAATGAATTGCTTTAAAGGTTGGGGCACATTCATGGAATACTATGTTATAGTTTTCAATTAATTTGCACCAATATACAGATTCATCAAACACAGTCTGTGACTGTTCCTGTTACTAAACAACCCCTATAAAATTAAATTGATGTATGTTTATAATTTTGAATATTTGTTTATGAATCCAACAAGTTTGTGGAAATAATACATTCCAAAGGTTCTTATTTGCTAAACAAATTATCCAAATCTCATTAAATTACAAAAACTTGCAGCTCATTAGTAAATCAGCTCTAGTTGTTTATAGACATCGATCACAAGGGGGAAACATCAAATCAGACCAACAAAAAAATAGATATAAGATCATCTGGAAGTCTTGAGTATATATTAATTCACTTTTTGGTGGACAATTTGGTAGACCTGCAATGACATCCTTTACTAGAGTGCCTCATTAAATTATGCTATGCTAACTGCATAAATAAATGTAGAATTTTAGGAAATGTAGGAAGTGAAAACTCATTTACGTATCCGATTATCGTCAAATTTTTGCTATCCTAATTTTAGATTGATTCATAGGTTTCCAATTTGGCCCCTGTAAAAAATTTAAAAAATATAGTTGTCTTCTGAAAGTTTTTAAAATCATTTTTTTTTTGTGATCAAGCTATTGCTAAATTGGGGCCTTGACCCCTTCAAGAAAAAAAAAATTCGTGCCTCCATCCTTGAACTTGACCTTTAGGCTTCAATTGAGGCTAGAACTTTGGATCTGACACATTCTTAGATGGTTCTTCAGAGATAGTTTATGGGCGAACAAGAGGTAACAGTTTTTAACTACATTCAGCATGCGTCGGTGAACAGAATCTATATTGACGCATGAAGCAGAAAAGCCAGTGACAGATTTCACCGACATTTTGTTCTCTCCAATGTCCAGAGGTCCTTTGGCCTTTACCGATGTTTTTCGGCCGTCGTCGATAAAACACTAATTTTTTGTAGTGATAGTTCCATTCTTCTGTGCATAACACGTATCTGTCAATTATGGCATCTCTAACTTTCTTGTATGTCGGTGTGCTCCTTCTCTTTCCATCCCTTTCCAATGGAAAAAGGACATTACAAAGGCCTTTACTATATCAGGGCACTACCTTTATCTAAAGTAGCAATACATCTCTTTCATCTTTAAGTCTGCTTTAGTTCAATCCATGTACCCCCTCATCCTCTTTTCTCTTTGGCTCTTCTTTTCCTGCTTTAAATCTTCTCAGGCATTTTTTCTTCCAGTCATCTGGCTTCGACATGAACCTTTTGTGTCCTCCTATTTTCTTCCTCTTTTTGCCTGCGTCTTCTTCTTGGACTCCTTGTTATGGTAGATGTTGAAGTTGATCACATCTGACCAAAAGATGTGGTGGATCATGGCTATATTTTCTCTTTTCGAAAGAACGGTGCTTTTCTTTTCTATAAAGAAGGTGTTGTATCTCTCGCATGCAATCGAACCAAATAGTGGCATCATTATCAAAAAGAAGGAATCAAGTCTTAATTTTTAAAGAGGCACATGATAGAGCTGCAAGTCCGAAAGAACTGATCAGTTTCACTATCTAAGCTGGTCTATTCATTGTTTGTCTGTTTCGTCCTACTAGATGGTGAGCTGTATCTATAATTGTTCTTTATTCCTTGGTCGATCCTGACAATATTACCTTTTCTTTTCCTGCATATAAATCAAATTCTCGATCGAAAATTTGACCTCCACAAGTTGGATGCCGATACTTTTCCAAAATCTTGAGCACCATAATAATTAGAAGACCATAATAATTAGAAGAGTAAAAGGGCACTGTTTTTAATGTTTACTTAAGGGAACCATCTTCACATAAAACCTCTATCGCCTTACCTTTATGGATCCAAGGTTCTAACTTCCATAGGTGGATTATAGCACATTTTTAACTTGAATGTTGCACACTTGCATTTGTTACCATTTGCAGTCTAGAAGGACAACACATCAAAACAAAACAACAGCCATGAAATTCGAACCTTGAACCCCTGGGATGTGACTACCCTGTTGCACTGCACCCCTTCAGGCAGAGTAAAAGGGAACTTAAGTGGAAGCATATATAAATGCCCAAGCACTTTCTTCTTTAAATTTGAAGGGGCATGTATTGTTGATACTTTCGGTCAAAACGTAGATCCCTGACCACGATACTTTTTCTGTGTCTGCCTCGTGGGCAACTTGCTAGCTGGTTGGAGTAATCATCCTGAATTATGCTGTTTAAAAGTCTGAATCCGATGCTGAATTTTAATGGGTACGCGTTTATACTGAAACATGGTTAACAAAAGTTTTTAATCAGAGGGGCGTGAATGCTCACGATGAGGAAGCATGTCTCTGTCTTTTGAAGATAAAAACCAAGGAAGCACTTCTCCTATTGAGAAACTCATTGCATCTTATTTTATTTTTTCTTTTTGAACTTGGCATGCGGTTGATGCGTTCTTTCTTTTCACTGTTTTTTCTGCTTTACTTTCCCACTTCCTTTCCGATGGTCTGATCTCATCTCACAACAGTATATGACTTTGTAATATGGCATGGCAAATGTCTTGTTTATTTCTTTGTTTGGTCCCAGTTCACATCCTTGTAAACATTTTTATGCTTTTTCATTTTTCCGACCGTTTTGGTTTTCTCACATATTTTGCTTACCAAATTAAACGTTTTATAAATGCAGGTTCGTTTCCTGATCCATTACATTTTCCAACATATGTTTCTGTTCTTTATCTTCATGTCACACTGGTTTTGTACAGAAATGCGTATAATTTGCATCAGTTAATTAATGAACTGAACTCAAGCAAATTACACTATAATATACCTGACCAGCATATTAATCACATGATCTCGTCCGGTCAGAACTTTACTTGCCGTAAGATCATAACTGCTCTATCGGAAGCGTCTTGCCCCACAACAAGAAAGACGAAAAATTAACCAGTTTCAGGAAGAGTAAGGTTGGCAGGTAGGCAGGTTTTGCCGGCACTGATTCCTCGAAGGAAAAAGGAGGAAATCAAAGCAGGCTTTAACGGCGGCCACTGTTGTAGCTGCAGATGTTACTTTTCTACTGCAGCTGCAACTGCTTCTATAGTTTTGACACCTCTGCAACTGCAACTGCTTTGGTTGCTGCTGCTGTGCTGCTAGTGTCGCCAAAGTCTGTCATGTATTCTGCACCACACCTCCACTTTCCGGTGTTAGATTTTTCTGTTGTTTCATGAAGATCATCACCAAGGATTGAAAAGCACCCTAATGTAGAATTCCACAAGAATACAACAAATTGAAGAGAGAAAAAAAAAATCAAAGGGAAGTCTGCACATTTAAAATTTAGTTTAAGGCTTTGTGTATAAACTTATACCAAAAAGAAATTCCTGAAAAATATCAGCCCCATTCTATTCATATGACTTACCCCACAATCATATTCACTAGGGATCACAAACAGCAGCTGACATACATAGGAGTTGGTAGGTGCCACTGCCCGCACCAACACGGCGCAACTAGTAGCTTTTTGTTGTAGAAAATTTAAAAAACAGAAATTAAAATTATACAAATTAAATTAAAATTTTTAAAATTTATATGTATTTTGTTTTCAAATCCTAGGAGAGCCCGTGCTGACCTCCCGTACCAGCCTATCAAAAGTTAAGAATAGAAGAATTAAAACTTACATTATAACTTAAAAGTTCCATGAAACGTCCACATCAGACCTGGACTGACTGGATTTTCTCAAATTCACGTGTTGTGTACTATGGCAACGTCACAGCTTCCAAAGACTAGTGATTTAGAAATAAAATAATATCATATGTTCCATCAGTTACGTGAGTGAGAAAAACAAGAAGTTGACGTTGAATATGTACCACAAATCAAACTGTTTTCGTTCATTAGGTTGTAGCAAAAAACGCCACATTAATTTTACACTGAGAATGATGACACAAGGACATTCTTATAGCTTTAAATTCATGGATGGGCAGATCTGCTTACGATACAGATAAGATCAGTCAAGATTTCCATCACTCATATACGCATTATAACAAAAAAAAAAAAAAAGCAGGCCCTTACTGACGCAAGGAAAGGTAAAGGTCCGCATTCCTGCCTGTTCTAGCCTTGCGGTACAATATTATCTTACCAAATGTCCAAGTTCCCTTGATGAAATATCTTAGGGGGTGTTTAATTCGCTCGGAATCAATGAAATTTTAAAATTATTATTCTCATTGTTTAAAAATTGGAATTGTATTACCAACAAAGAATTTTGATCACAAAATTATAGGCTCCATTTTTTTTCATTTTTGTTTGAGACACAAGGCATGAAGGTTTAAATTTATGACTTCCAGAATTTTAATTTCTTTTTTGTCAAGCAACTCATTTTTAATCTTGGAATCAAAATTTTATGTTATCAAATATAATGAAAAAATGTAATTCTCGAATTCTCGAACCAATTAATCCAGTTTGAGGTGGAATTTTGATTTTAGAATCAAAATTCTGGAACATCAAATGCCCCCATCAAAGAACAGAGTTTGGCACTACAGAGCTTGTTCACATAAGCTACAACAGTATTTAGCAGTTCTAATGTATGCTGCTTTTGGGCCGATGAATATATTTAGGAGACGTTTGGCACTCATAACAGATTGCCGTTGTCCAGTACTGGGTTTGCCCTAAAATTTGGGTTGCATTTATAGAACACTATGTTACAGGGTACGATACTTCTACCTCAATTTTTTGGGACAGTTTCATTGAACAGTAACAATTTGTTGCTGGTAAGAAACAACCTCTTAGTGTCTTTGCCTGAGTTCTTAAAGAAGATCGCATTACTGATTGGATGTTACTAATGAATCATTTATCGCCACTGAACAGTAGTAACAGGAAAGTTTGTGTCTGTGAAGTTTTTTATTGAACTAATTACCTCGGTCATCAATAAGCATTTTTGTTTGACATTTTTAATGTGTCACAGTTGTAATAAAAAATGCAGAGTATCACTAACCTTGAATGATTATTAGTGATATTTTTATATCCCTCATCTTATTAAAAGTAAAATAGCATAATTGAGCAGGGAAATGGAAATTGAGCAGCACCAGTTTGGCCAACGAATAATGTGAAATCATGAACAGAAACATAAGAACAACCCGTTGCCATTGACAATTACAGAGTTCATACTCAGCCTTTGTTACATATACCATTAATGCAACAAAATTACACAACTAATTTTTGTTTGATGCTATTTTAAGTGTACACTACAATAAAACGTCGATAAAAAAGATTACCGATGCATGGAAGTGCATGGATAAAGAATATTACCGACGTAGACGTAAAAATGAAAGTTGATCAAAGTATTATCGACGTTAAGGAAGACATCGGTATAGTTTTCACTGACGTCTGGAATGGTGTCGATAAAAATTTCTACCACAGTCAGCGATCGTCAGTTATAATTATCACCAACACTGGTCGGCTCCTTGTTAAAACCGTGTCAGTAATAGCTCATTTAACTATGTTTCCCACACATCGGTGACGATGTCTATACCAACGCATGCCGTAGAAATGTCGGTGATAATTTTCACCAACATTCCCGTCTTGACGTCCTGACTAAACGTCGATAAAATTATAGCTATCGGCAAAGTACCAATTTTTTGTAGTGTGTATCGCTTCACCAACATGTGTGATATGTGTCTCAAGCTGGGAACCGAATTCAATAACCAGATTCAATTCAGTCTCAGTAAAACGTTTTAAAATTATATTTTGCTCAGAATTATTTGATCACACATCTGAAACTCTCTTTATCAACTCTAGCTCGCTAGTATGTCTTGGGCACTAAGATACCAATCTTTTCAAATTTAGAGCCACATTAAAATCTCATAACAGTATTTTGAGTTTGTATATAATATAAGTGACCAAATTTGATTCGTTTGCACTTTGATTTAATATTGATATGGTATTTCTTACAATGTGTTTGGGTCGGATCTCCACTTAATCAAATTAATTAGCCATTATGTCATGGTCACATAAAAAAGTGATGAATAAATTTGATTCAGATATAGATCTAAATCGAATGAATCTATTGATACCATGAAGAGCTACACAAAGCTTATGTTCAGTGGCAGAGATAGAAATTTTAGTTAAGGGGTCACACGGCCACCAATATATATAAATTAATAAGTAAAAAATGTTGAAGCAACCATATGAAATAAAGAAAAAATTGTGAGGCTTGTGTGAGCAACGCCTCATGCCGGTCCATATGTAACTCTGCTACTGTGTATGTCAATAATAAGTTTACCATCCCGGTTACAGTCCAACTAGGGCCACCGGAAATTACTTATAGCGGCTAGTGGGATCAATACCCATCTTTTGATTAATTTGGTCTGAGTTAAATCGTTGAAAGGAATGAAGAAAGAACATTTTTTTGCTTTTACTAGTTGCTTTCCTTTAAAAAACACAGAAATCTTGTTGGTGGGACAAAGGTTGGAGATTCTTTTGGCACAGCCCATAACGGTGATAGAATAACACCGGTATAGATAATTACAGGCCACTAATTTCAACAAGCAGAAAAGTAACCATGGGCCTTAGCTGAACTGTACGTTTGAGCTCACATAAGCATCACGTGGGTTATGCTTAAAAAGCAATGAAAAGCAGGAGAAAGTTGTGGAGATTCCACATGAAAAGATAAAACAAGAAAGATAGGGCATTTTAAGGGAGAAAAGGTTACGTGCACTGTGCACCACCCCTGTGGCTTGAATGTGATCTCAGGCGCACTTTAAGGGAAAGTGTTATGTACACATGCCTGCACCTTTGTATTATGCACAGGCTTATGCATATAACTACCTTCTATTTTAAGGGTTATCCCCTACACAATCAGCAATGTGGCCCGAAAATGAACTGAAATATTATAATTGAAAGAAGCCATCGATAACTCATCAATGGGCTCATCTGATTTACTGCAAGAAAACTTTGGTTGGAAACAGTGAGGGAGCCACATGTGCTCGTGTGTGGGCAAACCACAAAGTACCTTTATTTTTACGTCCCTGACTTCAAACATTCGATTATTTATATTTATATATTAGTGTCCCTTCAAGCATGAAAGTTTTGCATTAGTGTCAGGCTCCGCCACTGGATGGAAACGGAAACTTGATACCAAACTCTTGGTGTGCAAATTTAATAAACAAAAGTAAAGGTCTGTACGTTAGTGTTCGAGAATTTCCCTTATGTACGCTACAATAATAAGCAAGATAAGGAGGAAACTATTGAGGGCTAGCCGATCTTCAGATCCTATAAAAAAGTCAGTGGGAGTCGTGTAAGAGGCACTTTATATCCATAAAACTTTTGCCAACAATCAGGCGATTAACATTATTATGTAAGATCATGTCAACCGGCTGGGACCGTATTTGTAAGCTCCAAATGTGCTATATATATATGTATATATATATATATATATGGTATACGTATTCCTTCAAGTTAGAAGGAATATCCGACAAATTAAAGGGGCTAGCTTGTTCAACTTTGAAGATTTCAGGTTTAGTTTATTGGAAAGTTTTACTGCTTTTTTGATATATTATTACAAGTTAAGCGACGTTGCTAAGTTCATATTTTATATTGTCCACCTATTGAAACAACAGAATGTTCTGCCTTCACTGATGGTAGGAAAAGGTGAGAGAGAGAAAATATATACAACTAAAAAGTTGCTAATTAGTACGTCCAATAGTGAAGAAATGAGCAAGAAGTGTGGAGAAAAGGCAGTCACCGAGTCCCATAGACAAAAACTTGAGCAGAATAATCAAATCATGACTCAGTTTCACTTTCTTGAACACATACGAGTAGAAGGCGTCCAAATGCATGAGAATCTTGAGCTTTCTTACTACCAAATTGCAGTTCTGTTGTCAATGTAAATGCAACTTCAAACATCACGAGGCCTGTAATTACAGCATACAACTACAGTGCTGCTTTTATCTGAGAACAATATTACATTCAATTTAGAGGCAGCTATGAACTAGCAAGTAACTTGTTCTGCAACATGTAAACATTGCATGGACAAGATTAAGTTGAAAGGGAGATTAATAGTTGTACATAAGAAATATAAACGAACTACTTTGCAAGGAAATTCCACTCCTGTTTGCAGAATTCAGCAGTAATACTGACACCATCACCCAATTACTGAATATGATCAATAATCTTTCGCAAAGATGAGTAGGTGCCGATAATGGCAATGAAGCAGCCCACCAAAACAACCGCCGTGATAATCATGAGCTCGTAGATGGATCTTCTTGATCCTTTGCAGATCTTCAGATAGAAAATGCATGGGAGCAAAACCGACAGTGCCATGCTGAACAGTGACCCGATTAAAGCCATCAGATACCCAAAGAAAGGGAAGGCCAGAGCTACCAAGACAGTGGTTGCCACCAGTATGGTTCTAGCGACGAAGCTGGTAATGTTCTGATTGCAGAAGAGCAGACTTTCTTCCATTGTGAGAGCTATTGGCGTGACAACTAATGCATACTTGGTCAAAGGGTTTATTAGAGTTACATATATTGCAACCTTTGAGCTCATTTTGTCCAGAGGAAGGTTCAGTGTCACCTGAGATCTTACTTGGCTCCCAAACATCAAGTACCCAATTGCTGCCATTGATGCATAATTGACAGCGCAGAGAGAAAAGCAAGCCAGCAGTACCTGAAACATAATGGCATAGTGAGGAAATTTCATGAAAACATATAAATATGCAATTAAGTGCAGAACTGAAGATTTACTAGTTTCTTTTACAAGAATACTTGCATGAGTATTTCTCTCTCTTTGTCCTTGAAAAAATTTCGGGCACCCCATTCATTCTTTACCACTCATTGTCACAAGAAACCCTTTCTTTTTTTTTTAAAAAAAAAGGTGTTAAGAACACTTAAAATAACTAAGCTGAATAAAACGGCAAAAGAACACAAACAAAAAACCGTTTAAAATGCATTCTGTTTGTAGTTTTTCACGTTTTCCCCTTTGTTTTCTCATTTTTAGGTTTTTTTTTTTTACGTTTTTAAATTGAAACTTGCTTGTTTCGATTTTTTTGATGTTGGCTTCAGAGTTTTCATTTATTTTAATATTTCCACTAAATTTTAGGAGTTTTTAATTTTTCATGCTCACCTTATTGTACTTGAGAAAAACCTTGTTGTTTAAAGAGTGAAAAAATATTTGTGACTATGCTACCACTATTTAAATATGGAGTATTGACAGAAAACTTTGGAAAAAATTGCCGTTTAAGACACGAAAACAATATTTATGACTATGCTACCACTATCTAAACATGGAATATTAACAGAAAACTTTAGAGATAGAGGCTTGCCTTGGTGAATTTAGTTCTATCTTTCATGGAAGAACATATGGTGGGGAACATAGAATGGCCACAATAGCAAAATGCATAGACGCTGACAGCAGTGGGCATCCCACTAAGGTCGAAAAGCTTTCCCTTTTGATGAACAAAACCGACGCCATCAACTGTGGCAGCCCAAACAACAGCAGCCAAAATAATAAAGGAGGCAGCAACCCCACCAGCAGAGACGTAAGCAAGCCACTTGAGGTTCTTCAGCCACACAGTGGGAAGAAGCACGAAGGCTGACAGGACAATGAACACTTGGTTCGCTACAAACGTGTGTGCTCCAACCCTGAAACTCATCGTGGGGAAGAGCTTTGCTAACCCATCGCCTTCCAGTATCAGGAACTCCACTGCTACCAAGTACAACTCACAGAAGAGGAGAACGACCACTATGGTTCTTCCCTTGGTGCCAAAAGCAAGGCCGCCGATGTCCTGGTATGTTCTAATACACGGGTCTGCGTCCATGCATCGTTTCAGAAGAATACCAGTGTAGCAACATAAGGCACCTATTATGAATATAAACGTAAAACTGAACCAACCCCCTTCTGAAAGTGCATATGGAATTGATAGTATACCGATTCCTGCAAGAAAAATCAAACAGCTGGTTAGAGATGATCAGTGTATCAGGTTGGTCTGCTCTCGCCAACGTGTCCACTATTTTCTGCATTTTCGAGACCTGTAGATCAGATGGTCTGTCAGCATTAATTGCGGAGCTGGTTACATGGGCACACTTTCTTGTACACAATTTTTTTTTAACTAAATTAGGAAAAGAGAACTTTTTATAAGGATAAAAAAATAAAAGAAATTAAAAATTGCATTTTTATTTAAATAATTTTCAAAGTACCCTAACTCCTACGTTTTTTTCTTTTTAAACTTACGTCTTACATTGCACTGGCGCACGCAACTAACTCTCCATTAATTGATGATAATGTACATGGCGACTTAGACAATTAGCTTGGTTTGTCCTGGCCAACGTGTTCGACTGATTTTTGCAAAAGAGGTCAAACCAGTATCCATGCACTAGTTGTGAAATTTCAACCCATTGATCAGTGGGCCAAGTTAATCAACAAGAGAATGAGCCAAATTAAAAAGGCTTGGCCAGCTAGTAAAGGTTGTGTGTGTGCTGGTTACATATGCAGTAAAAGAAGGGAGATGTTTTTGTAATTTAAAAAAAATGTTTTTTGTAGTTATTTCATTTTTTATTTTTCATTTTTATCTTATCAAAACTTATTTTTTTTTATGAACAAGAAGTACTTTTGTCATTAACCAGCGCACGAAACTTCGTGTACCAATATGATGTATATAACTAGCTTTGTTGGCCTGCATGAGTATCGATCAAGGTGAAAGTGAAAATGATTATGCAGATGTGTCCCACAGAACCTAGTTAAATTTAGTTTTTTGTTGCATGCGAAAATGAAGCTGTAGGAAGTGGAGCATACCATCTGAAGGCAGTAAATGAAGAAAGGGCTTTCGATTTATCAATGATGATGGGAAAGGAAGGGCGTTTATGGAGGTATATTTCTTTGTCCGAAGCCTTAGATCAAATCACAGTCCGCTAACAAGAGCAAAGTTTTTAATCGGTGGCCGAGATACATGGCAGCTGTTGTGGGCTACTGCCCACATCTTCCCATTAAGAATTTCATTAGAAGATTTAAAATTGCAATGTTATAACTCAAAAATTACATGGGGTGCCTAAACCGAACCTGGGCTGGTGAGTCAAGTTCCCCTCTGCTAGAAAATCTTGGCTGCGTCACAGATTTTAATGTACATAAACCCTAAACCCATGTGAGTAAGTAAAACATGTGATTCATGTGATACTAGGCCCTTCAGTACTTCTATGACGAGACTTGAAAGCTAACCAATCTCTTTTGCGATGAGAGAGAGAGAGAGAGATGGAAAAGTTCAACTCACACTCCACACGAGTAAAATTTTGAAAGTGGTGAAACAAAATGTCCGTGTGATTCAAAAGACATGATACGTCTCTCTAAAAAGAAAGCTAAGAGCGGAGCTAAAAAATTCTGGCTAAGAAGTAGTAGCTATAAAACTTTAAATTTTTAAGAGCATCAATATGTGGAGAAAAATTGCCTTAAAATATCAATATGAAAATAAACACTTTTTGTGGATTTGGGTGGACAGTTGCCCACCCATGCCCACACCTGCCTTCCCTCTGCTTGCCGTATGCCCTCAAATGGTCTAGAGGTCGCTTATGAATAACCTTCGATCTTAAAAGAGAGAGATAGATAGACTCAAATAAAGATAAAGTGTGTGTGTGTGTGTGAGAGAGAGAGAGAGAGAGAGAGAGAGAGAGAGAGAGAGAGAGAGTTGAACCTGACAATGCATTGAATCCATGAAAACATGTTTTGAGGAAGGAGGTGCCAGTTTTAGAATGGCAAGCCTCTGGACAGGCATGGCTCTCAACGTCCATCCTGCTAAAGCTTTGGTTCAGATCTCATGCATGCAATCACCAATAAATATACGCTCAAAAACGACTTGGTAATCAGTGCATGTCGATCAAAGGTGCACTACATGGAAGAATTTGCTTTTGGAATCTCGCTTCCGTGACGCAAGCGTACTCCTTAATACTCCAATTTGGAATTTGTGGCCGGGTATAGGCAAATGAGCCTCAATTCAAGAATTCACAGGTAGTCTTCTAATCGATCCATGATGAAGTGCGTGGGTCAAAGTTCAAAGCGTCCAATCAATCATCTCGTGGGATCTTCTAGAAAGGATTATCAATCTCCATGCACCATGTACGTCAATTAGCTTTTTGCAAAAGTGAAAGCTCAAAATGATCAAAAGGAATCTTGATCTTGTAACTTGAATAACTTTCTTCTATTGGAGGAGCCATTCTGAATTTTATGATATAGAAAGAAAGAAAATAGAAGTTTCATGTGTGTTGGTCCCATTGAAGATAACTCTCAAAATAGCTGACAAAGAAATCTGGCATCATTACTCTGGGATGCCTCTTAGATAGGCTACGAGCTAGATCTTTCATTGCAAGTGAAGTCTTAGTGATCCGAGAAAGAGATGTACCGCCACTACAATAGTCGTGAACTCTAGTGACAGGTCGGTGGTGAAAACCTTGGCCATATTGTCCAAGGTTTGGTTGGCTGAAGGTATATGCCTTTAGGAGCTGTTTGCCAATGAGAAAAAACACAAACTGTTTTATGAATCTGCCTAAAAAATTTGAGCAGTTGAGCAGATTCATGAAACATTATACTACGATATTTTATGAATCTGCCCCAAACTTTGAGGTACATTCATACAATAACTTGTTACTATTCTCATTGTCAATCAACCACTTAAAAGATTGTTTGGCAGCAAGAACATTTTGTCAATGTTTCATGAATCTGCTTCAAAGATTGAGGTAGATTCGTAGAGCACTAAAATAATTGTTCTCTGAATTTACGTTAACCTTTATGTCAGTTTTATGAAATGCTTAAAAGTTTTTCTGCTAGCGAATGACACCATAGGGATAAGACAGGATATTGAAGAATTTTTCTCATGATTGAAATTTGTAGAGAAAACAAGAACCCTGTACACTAGTGGACACTGAGAAATTGGCACTGGGGTTTGATGTTACTGAAACCAACCTATGGGTTTTTTCTAAGTTACATCCTTGTGGAGGAGCCGCTATAGTCCAAGGCTTCCACTGCATGCCTGAGCACTACAAGAAGAACCATATCTAGTGGTGCCACCTACATATCACTAAATGTTTTCAGTGACTAAAAGCATGTGTCACAGGCTTCATCATTAAAATACCGGTGAAAGTGTGTTCAAAATATGTGTGTCAGTGAACTATAATCTGGTATGCTACTGATAATTATCAGTGATAAAACAGCTTATGTCACCGGAACATTATTAGCGATGAAGGCCAACTGCCACAAACATTATTTGCAACGCATGGTTTCTGTCGTGAACTAATAACGGGGACCTAAATGTAGCTAGTCATCAGTGACGAAAAGGTGTGTTGTTGATAGCATTACACCAAAGAAGGATTATACATCATTATGTGACAGCCAAGATTTTTTAATTTAATTTGTTAAGTGTAGCTAGATTAGAATTATGATTAGGAAGCCGCTCTTGTAGCACTACTTTCCCACATTAAGACTGAAATAGCATCAAACTTTTTTTTAGGAAGGAGATAATGTAAGATCCTTGAGGAGGTTGGCACAATGGATGGGCAAGGGCTGATAGGTGGCCAATATTCATTTCAATCTCTTGTGACATCAACTCTCCGTGCTCCAAAAGGGTGGTGTCACCAATATGCAAGTTGAAGTATAGTAGGTGCATCACTCTGAAGCACCGAAAGCAGCTCTAGACCCTGAGGGGATTGGGGGTGGCGGAGAGGGAAAAGGCTTCAGCCTTCACTCAGATGGTGGGATTAGCCCTCCCACTCACTTGAAGGAGCCAACCTAAGGCCTACTAAATTTCTGACACCACAAATCACAATCTTCACCTATCAATGGTGGATCTACATGCTTAGCACTTAGGTTGTCCAAATCGTGTATGCAATAGGGATTTTCCACATTTTCCTTAGGTCAATTCAGATCCAATTTTTCCCTTGTACACTTGAAGACTTGTTGTCGCCTACCATGCATGACTTAATTGACCTAGAGTTTGGATACTATGTTCAAATTTGAAAAAAAATGTTCAACAAATTACAAGCAATAAAACATCCAAAAGTAAAGTATTGACAATTTGTCACCTACCATGTATATTTCTTCTGATCAATGCCATAATAACTGTAAGGACTATAGTAAGAAGGTTGCAAAAATTCACATGATTAATAGACAACGATGCAGAAAGGTTCAACTCATTCATGGTCGAGCAATGCTAATTAATATAGGATTTTTGGCAGACAATATTGGCATACTAAGAAATATTCATTCATAATTCTTTTCCTTTATGTTGATGATGTGTTTATTATTAAGACAAAATATGATTAAAATATCAATGAAGCATGTCTCCAATGTCTTATGATATGAAAACCTAGGACTAGCTAGCCAACGAACTTTTGAGAATGAAATTATGTATTTTGTTGAGATAGTGAAGTTAAAAGGCTTTCATTATTATGGCTGAGGTATCTTGAGAAAGTATGACTAGCAAAGTATATATAAAAGATAGATTGATCCATTCAGTTTGAGTTTTTTTTTTTTTATTGTAGGAAATGAAATGTTAGTTTCATTGGTTAGTTCTACAATTATTCATGGAAGCTGCTTTCTCGTGGCCATATCAAAAGAGGGTAGCTTCTTCTATTATCAAAAGGATAAAGAAAATATTATTTTATGCCAAGACAAAGTGATTCTTAAGTTTGAAGGCTCGAGATGGCACCTTGTGTTCATTTCCATATAGTAAATTTATTTATCATGACTCTTTGGTTTTTCCTCCTTTAATTTCTTAAGAAAGGGTCTTCGGCATAAATTAGGTGTTCTTTCTTTTGTTTGTTCTCTTTTATTATTTATATATCCATTCTGTTGTATGTGATGAAATCATGATGTGATCGTAGTAGTGGTTACTTGTGAATTGTTTCTCTGAGTGTTTTTATATGCGCATGCTTAGTATTAGTCAAACACTTCTAAGTGATTCATATGAAAGGGACATCTTATGGACTTTTTAGATCCTCTCTAATAAGATAGGCTATTGATTAAAATATAATGCTATAGAATTTAAATTAAACTGGAATAAAAATTCCTCATTAATTTATGTTTCTACCATAGGGCTTACTTTCGCTTTCAAACTTCTTTTCAATTATATCCCCAATGGAAATAACTCTCTTAAAGCAAGCGCTGATATTAAAGTAGCTCAATTGATAATACGAACATGATGGGTAGTAGTTACGAAATTGAAATAAGGGAATCAGAGAAACCATTATGTTGTAATCATTATATAGATTTAGAAGTTGAAGGCCCATCCTAGGTGCATGGAAGACAAGAAGAGAAAACTAAACCCACGCAATATTTATCTAGTTACTATTGGAAGGGCTAAATTCATGGTAAAGAGGGATCCTTCTACGACATTTTGTTGACAATCACTCCAATTTTACATGTGAAGTCCCTTGTATTGGCAACTATAATTGCTCCTTTCGTTTGTGCTCAAGTTTATCATGTTGTTATAGCACTATCTTTTCCTAATCCCATTCCTTTTTATAAATATAACAAGTGTGGGACCCTTCAGTATTTCATTAATATTGTTTTTACAGAAGTCTTTTCCTTAATATATTTTCTCTTTCATTATTTTAGGAACTTTTGTCAGACAAAGTGAACTTTAATGATATAGTGCAAGCATGCATTCATGGTTGAATTTGCCTGACGCAGACGTGCATACATACATTAAGGCTGTGTGTTAGAAGATGTTATTTTCTCAACAATTCATTAATTGGTCATCTATGCATTCATGGTTCAAAGCTTCATGCATGTAAACGTAGGCATACATGTCCTCTGAATGTCCCATTTTGGCCATGAGCCCTCAATATTCATTAGAAATGGCAATAGATTAGGGTTGTTGCTTTAATAGGATTTCCTTCTCACATAAAGTTGATAAGTTAAAAATGGTCCGTCTTCTTTCTTCGATACATTAAAATATCACATCACAATTTTTTGCCTATTTTGTGGGAATTCTTATCTATATTATTAGAACCTCTTCATATCTTTGGAAACTTATAAAGATTTATACAAGTTCTCTTGTATATTAAAAATTTTAGAAAAATGTATACATGAGATCACTACTGCAAAAAGTGTTCATCATCGCTACTGCAAAAACTGTTCATCATTAGTTGTCAAATGAATAAAACCATTCCCATGTCATGCCCATATATAAACTGGAGAGAGAGAGAGAGAGAGAGAGAGAGAGAGAGAGAGAGAGAGAGAGAGAGAGAGAGAATTAAGTTGTAAGCTCATTTTGAACGAAGTTACCTTTAAAGGGTGGAGCTAGAGAGCTCTAGATAAAAGGCACTAGTTATAAAATTTTAAATTTTTAAAAAGAACCAATACATAAATGAGAAAAATTACTCTGAAGTATCAGCATGAAAATAAACTTTTTTTGTTGGTCTGTTTGGGTTCGTGCCCACACAGTGGCCACCTGCCTCTGCCCCTGCCTTTACTTGATCATGGTTCTTGTTCCATGTTCAATACTAATGCAAAACTTCTTTAAGTTGTTGATCCACATGCTAAAAGTTGTGGTTCTCATTTAGTAATTTCAAATGTCATTTCAGGGCATAAGACACTTTTCAAAAAGAGTAGCTGGCTTGCACCCTAAAGCATAACTAAAGCTTTGCTGTGAAATTCATGTCTTCCTAGGAAATTGTGAAGGTGACTCGATTTCCAACACCTAGCTAGTTGTAGAGCATCATATTGGTGACATACATGTGGATAATTAACTTTTGGTAGTTGAGAAATTGGGACCCTAGCTCATTACCTTTATAGGGGTCAGGCTTATAATTTTTGTCGGAGCCCACTATATATGACCATTGCTTTGTCCTATACTTGAATTGCATGCACCATCCTTTTTGGATGATTGAGCTTCACATTATGACATAATAAGAACCAAATTAAACATATTAAAACACACAAATTTAACGTGGTTCTGTTCAAACTCAACTTACATTTATAATTAATGTGAAAGTCAATGTATTTTCCATGCGTCGGTGAAGGTAAATGTTTAACGACATTGTTTTCCAGACATTTGTAAAAAGCAACCAATGGCGTGTTTTCCATGCGTTGGTGAATCCATGTTTTTTTGTAGCGATACTTTTGATTGAGCTGGGGTATTTCATCGTACTATCTAGAGAAAAGCCAAATCTTCCCAACCCCCTTGTCCCCTTAGGATACAAGGCTTCCTTTCGATACCATTGGATGCCACCTCCTTCACGCTTGAACTTTTGTGTCAGTGACCCCTCGTTTACATGACAAGAAAGTTAACACCCCAAATATTTGAAACAAGAACTGACTGCCTAATAGTCTCCACTTCAATTTTGCACCAACCCCTGGAGAACCTAAGGTAGGTACTCTCTTTTCACGAGCTTCTTTAGTTTCCTTTCACATTTATTTAAACAATCGATAGGTTACTAGCAGGTAACTATATTCAATAACCTTAACTTGTTTGAAATGGTTGAAGTCGACGATCTTTCTTGTTGGTGAGTAAAACATAAAGAGCACTAGCAGGTAACTACTTCATTTAATAGCTTGAATGTGAACACTTTGTTAAGCGTGGAATTATGGAGATATGTCGTCGCATTGTTCACTCCAAGAACCAATTTGCCCCCTTGCATACTTTTTTCTCCTAGGAAAACTTAATGAATGCATAGCTTCCTAGTATGTTGAAGTGCCAAAAGAGAATGCATGATTGGTTCCTCAGAGATGATATAGCAAAAACAAGTCTTTCTGTGGCATTGGTTAATGGTATTGTTCTATGTGAAGTTGCACGAACGAGCATCCAAAAACTTGTCTCCATATTAAAAATCGTTGTTATTTGAATAAAATTGATGCTTTTCAATAGTTTGTCTTTAGTAAAAGAGACCATTTATGTCTTTTAAACCGATCCTAACTCCTAAGCCTCGACGCATGTAGAAGCGGTAGCGGAGCTACATGGAAGCTGGTACCGGCCCTCATAAAATTTTGTTGGGATTGACACAGGCCTGGTCACATTCAACGCCCACACCAAACTTGGCCCGGTGACTCCAGTGCCTTCCACCTAAAAAATCCTAGCTCTGCCAGTACTAGCAGGAAACACCTTATACAATAAATTGTTCCTAGTTAGTGCACCTCTTTTATACAAGATAGAGGTCACTTCTCAAACCTCTTATTCTACATTAGCTATTTTTCACTTGTTGCAAACAGCAAGAAAGTATCAAAGATGGGAATAAGATGGTTGATTTTCACCAAGTGGAGTAGCTTTGTCAAGCAAATTAATTCGAGAAAAGAGACTAACTATGTTGCTAATAAGGATGTCAATATATCCGGTTTGGATTGGATATCCGACCAAAAAAATCTAAAAAATCAGCATATGTAAAAAAATTGATATATGATTAAAAAATGAATTGGATTTATATTTAAAAATGACAGCTGACCAGATCATTTGAATTTGATACATAAATATCTGATCGGATTTGAATTCGGGTCAAAATTAGTTTAAATAAATATAATATATCCAATGCCCTTATATTTTGACAGTTGGTGAAATTCAATTTAAAATTCAGATTCACATTCGGATGTGAATACAAAATAAGATTCGAATTGTGAAATCGGATTTTGGATTTGGATTCAAATATACTTTTTTTCGTTCTTATTCAAATCGGAATATGTGAATATCCAAAAAAAAAAATGGATATGATTAGTTAAGAGTATGTTCGATTAGAATTTGATCCATTGACACCGCTATTTGCTAATCTCTACAAGGCTGTTTGGTGCTGATTGAGATGGTAGGAGTGTTCTCCTTAGACAAGTGATCCAGAATGTGGCTAATTTTAAGAATCTAAAGTCATTTACCCTTAGTTGACGAAGCATATGGTGAAGTGCATCTGATTTCTTTCCGCCTAGATTGAAAGGATCTTTGGGGGTCCTTTCACCATGTTTGTGGTCCGATTTGCTTTCGGCAGGACATAACTTTCTACCATATTCAACTAAGTGCATATAATTGCTTTATTAGACTCAGAGTCAAATTTAAATTCCAATACATGTGGTACAAGGCCAAATCCAAATTTTTACATGCATTTGGATGTAGGCATCCTGGATTTGTAGAAAGGTATACCAAATTTTAAGTTGATTAACAGTCCATTCTAAATTCGTTGTTCCGATCCAACTAATAGGACTCTTTTGAATTGAACAACAAATACATCCGAATCATTTGCATCCTCGGAAATGGCTTTGAAGTGAGTTGTGTTGGGATCTCAAACTTCATATGAGCAAACGTTACATGCAATTGCTCTACACCAAAGCATCCACTGTAAGGAACTTCTTTATGGCCCTTCACTGATCTTAGAACGGACCTCTCTCAGATAAATAGATAGGTAAAGATCAATCCACTCACTGTTCATAACTCGAGAACTGTAATCCTCTCCTTGTTCACCAACGGGTTTCAAAGGTGCATTATTAGTAGTGTCTCTTAGGCACTTCAAAAATAAAATTTTTGGTGAACATCTGGAGCAATGATATGATCAACTTCTTGTAAGTTGATGTAGCAGCCATGAAGAGTCTTGGGTTTTATTATTGGTAGAAAAGTTTAAGTCATTGAGTTGAATGTATCTAAGTAGACACAAGTTCGTATGAACATGAATGAGATTTAAGTTATTCATTTGATTGCTTATAGTTAATCTAATGTGTTGAACTTATTGTTATATTTATATTGAATGAATTAAATGATTGAAAACATAAGTTCGTATGAATACAAATGAGATTTAAGTTATTCATTTGATCCATTATAGTTAATCAAATGAGTTGGACTTGTTATTACATATATATTGAATGAAATCACAAGTTCATATGAATATGAATGAGATTTAAGTAATTCATTTGATTCATTATAGTTAATCAAATGAGTTTGACTTGTTGTTACATTGATATTAAATTATTTAAGGGATTAAAATCATAAGTTTATATGAATGTGATAGGATTTAAGCAAACTATATTGTTCAAAATTGTTACAAGGATCCTAAACTACATTTCAAAATTTTATAGGGGTTGAAAATTTTTACAAGAATATTATGAAGAGACCGAAACCCCTCCTTCTTTCCCCTTGCTTTTGGGTTGCTTGAAAACCTGAGCGGAGAGCAGACACGCCTACCGTCTGCACTGGAGGTGAGTAGCACCCACATGAATCAAATTGATAACCAGCCCCTCAATGCTCCACTAATCTGACAGACTACGATATGCCCCTTGGAGTTTCAAAATCCCAAAAGAGAGATCGATGGGCCGATAATGATGAGAAACCAAGATTCACTTTAATAATTTTTAATTGTTATTGTATATGCAAAGTTGGTTAGCTATATAGCTCCTCACTATGTTATGCCAATAGAAACATATGTGGTAATGATATTTAGTCCTTGATGCCATGAACCATTCAAGGCGAATGATCAATGCAAGTCGCTTACCAATTTAAAAGATGCCAGTCCCTTTCAATCATACAAAACACATGCCTGTAATTAACAATCCGTCCTATCTATTGTCCTTTGAGGAAGGTCTAAGCTTCCTCAATAAAGTAGGAAATAGGAGTGGCCTCATTAAAGTAACCCTTCCTGCCATGGGTACAAGCTCGCACACCATTTTGGCTGAAAATTATTGTTGTCACCATAATTATTGTCACCAGAAGCACCACACAATTGATTGCTGCTATAAAGAGTCATTTGGTAGCAGGGACACTATGTGTTCAAAAATTGGGCAAATTCATGGAATACTAGAACTAGAATTACATGAATCTGATTCAGTCTTTGTGTCCCTACTACCAAATGACCCCTCAATGATAATTGTATACCAAACCATTGCATGGTCGCCTTGACTAGCTAAGACCACATGCACCCTCTAACTTAGATATCAAGATAATATCTGCATAACTAGTCTGTCTAGAAATGTACTTTGTTGGCGAAAGAATAACTATGGGAAATGGTGCCATCTCTAACAATGTCCCAAGTTTGAAAAAGAGAACTTGGAAATCCATGACTCCAAGTAAACTAACTCATTTTCACCGGGCTTATATTTATCTGTTTAAGCTTCTTCGCAATGGGATGCAGCACCTAAGTTGAAGAGTGTACTATTGCCCTTGCTGACGCCAACACAACTCAGGACCCCGAAAACAGGAAGAATTGGAGTGCCATCAGTCCTCTTTTCCAGATGGTAGGTTGTTAACCTCTCATTCAGCCAGAAGCTTCTTTGCATAGCCTCATAATTTTGCTGACTTTTGGATGCTTACTCCCTTCAAGCTCCCCCTCCAAAAGTGCTGGTGGTTGGAAAGACAACAGATATCAGCAAGCCTATTGAATCTCTCGTCTTTTGCCACATGATTAGAGTCGGTGATGGAGGATTGGATGTTCGATGTTTATGGTGTTTTCCCCTTCCCGTTGGAGCCAACCAGGAAGGTTAAGCGCCAAAGTTTGCTAAACATAAGGTAATAGAGAATCTTTAGATGTGACGGAGGTCTCAATGTTCCAAAGCCATCTTTTCCCATGTCCCACATTCAGTTTCTGCAATTGTGACAGTTTATCAATTGAGTTTTGGAACATCCCTTTGCACCAACTCTAGCTTTGCAAGTAGGGCATCTTGGTCCGAGCTCATCCAGACAGCACACGAACTCATCCCAAATTTCACAGCACCAACACAATAGACGAGAAAACAATACCCACACAATTTTTATCAAGTTTGCTTTCACGTTGATTTATTAACATATTCTTTCTTGTACTATCAGCTATCAACGTTAACGTGTTTTTCTTATTAAATCTTGTTACCTATTACGAAAAGTGAAAGGGTGTCTTGGTTAGTTCTTATCACGAACATTCCGTTACAATCGTTTTCCAAGAATCAAGAACAAAGGAGGAACAATACTTGCTAATTTCACAATTTGGTATCGCTTGGAGCATGTATAACCTTACTTATTTGTAGTGTTTCTTTGCGCTCATCCACGCTTGCACATGGAAATCTCTAAGCCTGCAAATGTTAATGTCAGTCGTTGTTCTAGAAATCCTGCAATCTTTTAGGTTGTGTTTGATTGCCACAGATCTCAGATTGATGCAAATTCGAAATCCATGGTTTTCAAATCCAACACAACGCCCCCTCCCCCACCACACACACACACAAACATACCTTTCCCGATTTGAATTCCACATTTTTTACATTAAAGTGTGGATTTGAAATCCACGATGGGGGTAGAAGCTGAAATCGACAGTTTGCTACAACTATAGATTTCACCTATCAAAGATTTGAGACTGATATGAGATCAAGGAAAATCAAACGCACCCTTAGGCTTTTTTCAACAATCCTGGAATATAAAAAATAAGGCACAACTACTGTAAATGGAAAACTGCTTTGCTATGCCCAAACAAATATTTCAGAATTGTGTTTGTATGTAGTAGTGGTTAGACCTGGGGGCCGCACCAGTCCACCGGTGGGTACCTAGTACCCAGCCCAAAAAACTCTGCTAAGGTCAACCCGACGGGGACCCAAGCCCAAAAAACTCGGCTAAGGTCAACCCGACGGGGACCCAATCTGACTCGATAACTTTTAAATAATTTTTTTATTATTAATAATATATATTTTATTATTAAAAATATATTTGTATTAAAAATTATTTTATATTTTAAAAAATAATTTTTTATTATAACCAGACTGAGCCTAGCCAGGCCCAGGTTTCAGATATCGGACCCAACCGGGCCCAGGTTTCGGATATCAGACCCGAGCCCAGGCTCCAGTGTCGGACATCGGGTCAACCCAAACCCGGTTCTAACCAGGCGATGCCCAAGTCTAGCAGTGGTAACTATGGTCCGGCATACCCATCATATTCACATAAAATAGCTTCTTATGGAGCCAATGAGAATCTCTCTTCAACAAACTGCAGGATCCACCATGTTTCATGTTTAGATTAATATTATGTGTCAGAAACTGCAAAATTTGGCATCAACACCATATCCACATAGAATTTTAAGTTCACATACCTCATCTCCGTTCAATGATTTAGCAACTACAATGCATTTCACAGTGTTGTTTCCTCTTTAATTTTTTACGTTTGGTCATACATAAAAAGTACATAGCTCGAGGCACCTTGACATATGTATACATCCGGAAATTTTTTTTTGCCGTTGAATGTTTTATCTTTTCAGGAAGATTTCTAAACCCTGATTGCCTATTTGTTAAATTCAACACCTTGCTCTCACGCGCTTCTGAAATACAATCGACAGATGAAGTGTATTTCTCACATTTCAGCTCCTCCTGCTTATTCTGAGAATGCTTTCGAACAAATAATGCTATGAAAAATCCTTCCATGCCATCAGCTGGGTCTATCCTTAATAAATGCTCCGCTGAAACACAAAGGTCAAGAAATGCAGTCACAAAGCGACAAAGAGTTCACCAGCAACAACAATAATTACCACCATAAAAAACTGGACGACCATGTAAGTACACTCAAAACAACATAGAGTAGTAGCAGCAGTAGCAACACTCACCACCACCGAAAACAGGAAGACCACGGCGAGGCCACTGAGGGAAGGGTGCCTCCAAGTGAAAATTGAGGGACTCAGCAATTGGGAGAATTGTCTTGATAACATCTTCATTTTCCTCCTGATGGATGGAGCATGTACTATAGACCACCCTCTCAACAGAAGGAACTGAAAGAAGTGCAAAGTGGAAAAATGTCACTTCACCTATGGATATTTTCTAACATCATTCAGATTAGAAGACAACTATGCAGAAAAGGGTCATTTGTTAAGCATGACAGCCAAAAAAAAGTACATAGACAAATCCATCAAGAACGCACCATGTGAAAGTAAATTATAAGTTTGGGGGACAGCAAGCCCACAAAAACTTGAAAAGTAGTTAAAATTAGATTTTGATGATAAGAGCATGAAATAAGAAGAAACATGTCAGGAGAAAATCACAGAAAGAGGAAAAGTGAGAACACATAGCAGCTATCACGCAAATTCCCATGATCAGCAAGACATGGACATGGGCCTACGATGAACTAGCATGAGCCAGACATAAGAAGGTTATCCATTTCGCATATGCGACAATGGAAAAAGAATTACTCATTGAGCACATGCCCTAGGCTTAAGCCTGCCCTGCGAACATGCCAAGTACAAATTACCTAATGAACTTGAAAAGGTTTGATTAGGCTATTTTAAGCTTTAATTAAGTATACATGCTAATGTTCCCCCATCAAATATATTATCCCTTAATTAGGTTTAGATGCTCTAACAACCACCACCACCAGTGGACTCACAGTGACCACCTCAAACTTTACCTATTGCTAGTGCTGCTTACTTAGTTGTAGCATTTGGCATTTCTATCAGATCTCTTCTACACATTCAATGAAAATAAACTCGAGAACATGTGATTTTAGGTGCACCATTTTGAGTAGACAAACTACCCTATGAAAAGGTGTTCAATTTTGCAATATTAGGTGCATTTGGATCCTTCTCCAAAGGTTTTTGTGCTTATCTTTTTTCATCCCTGTGATTCATACTCATGCTTAATGGATTATTTTTGTCCTTAAAGGCCTTTGAGTTACTGTTTCCTATTGCCTGTATCATGGTCACAATATTAAGAAGAAATTTACTTGCATAGATCTTGTTTAGACGGTATAATATTTATCATGCTTATACGGTTGACCAACCTGCCATATTTAATGAGTATATTTTGCAATAGACACCATGATTAAACACAGAGCTACCTACTAACAAACCTCTAGTTGTTTCTTGGCAATATTTGTAACTCAGCTTCTTGTCCCTGTTACCAAGTTGCCATCCTTTTGGACATGTAAATATTACATGTTACATTACTCATGCTTGATGCTTCATGTCACAACTCACAACAATTGCCACTCTATTGAATCACATTAGAAAGCTTGCCTACAATTCTTTGCACTCTAAGCTAATGCTGTGGACAATATACTGCATTGATCACTAGATGACGCAAATCTTAGTCTCCAGACACTTTCAGCAGGCTAAAATCCTTGAAATATTTGACAAGCAATATTCGCAATTCTTTAATTTTAAAAAGGCAAGAAAACAATAGAAATAAATACAGTATATAACACAAACACAAATATAGCTGCAGTTAGGATATTTACATATTCAACACAGATTATCGTAATTTAACTTGAGCAAAATAATGTGCTTCACTTATTCAGTAAATTCCTTCTTATTGTAGCCTATTTCAAAGAGCATGAACTGTTGCTTCATATAGCAAAATATTAACTTCCAAAAAATGAAACCACTATCATGTTTATGAAGGAGAAAGGAATGTTTTATAGATAAAGTATTTAATGGAAACTAAAAATAAGTTTCAAAACAAATTTCTAAGCTCACGTTCACACTTCCTGCACATTTAGAATTTAATAGTACTAAACTGGCAGGACAATCATAAGCACCAAACAAGACATTAAGTATATTTAATTTCAAATTCAAGGGTCACATGCCTTCATACTTGCAGTAGATGAACTATTCTTTCAATAAGGAAACACTTTGTGGATGTTATCCTTCAATATAATTTGACAAATCCAATCCTAGAGCATGAATCAACATTTAAAGATGCATTTTCTAAATACAAGACACAACACACATGTTTTTCAGGAAATTAAAGAAGAAAAAAAAGAGATAAACCAAAGTTATTTGAAATTTTTTAGTAGCATTTTCATAAATATTCCACAACTTTTCTCAAGTCATTTGTACTTTGTACCAAGTCGCCAAATTATGCACCCCTCAGACTAGTAAGCAAGAGCTCACCTCCACTCAGTGCTATCAAAATCGGAGTGAATCAGTCAGAATCGGCCAAGTCGAATCAAATCGCCCCTCTTCTAATTTGATTCAATAGCTGATTCAAGGTTCGCCCAAATAACTGAAATCGGGTGAGAATCAAGTGACCCAAATTTCAATGTGAATCACCCAATTTTGCATCTGTGCTTTGATTGTGCCATTAATGTGCAACCTTGTTCCGCATAAATGAGGTAACATCATTACAGCAGCACCAGATTTCAGAATAGAGTTTTATTTTAAGAGTGAGGCCCATAAATTTCTTTCAAATTTAAAAAAGTGCATCAAGTTTTACCTTGATTTTGTTTTTTTCTTGTTTTCTTTTGCAAATAAACTAATTTATTCCAAAATTCTCAATCAGTTATAACTTACAACTTAGGAAGCTTATCCGAAGGGCACGGCATTTCCATCCTTTCACACATCACTAACCCCTAATTTGTCTGTAAATTTGGCATAGTGTTATCAGATTATTTATGTTTTCTTACATTTTATAATTTTTTGTTTTCTTAAACATTATTTTTAGTTTTTTTTATTTTTAGTTTTAATTAATTTTTTAACTTTAAAACACTTTTTTCTTCAACCTGATTCATAAAAGATTCTGATTCCAATTCAATTCATCGATTCGTTGAACCATTTAGCTTTCTGCTTCAAATTGAGAAACTGATTTTGATAACATTCCTTCCACTGGTTAGTCAGCTTCAGGATTTAAACAAGGCTAAGAGTTCAATACCAACATGTCTCTTGGCATAATCTAGTGGGAGCCTGCCAAAACTTTGTTTGCCTCTCTCTCTCTTCACATACACACACACAAAGGTGCAACAAGTTGTTAAGACAAATGTTGGGCCTGTCTCCAACGGCTAGAATTCTAGGTCATACTTGTAATTTTCCATTTTCTTTTATGTATTTTTCTATTTCTTTTACACCTTTTTTATTATTTAAGAGGGGAACTAGCTGTTGGGCCTGTCTCCAACGGCTAGAATTCTAGCCGTTGGAAATGGCCCAACAGCCATTTCCCCTCCTCCTCTCTTCTTCCCTTGTATTATAAATAAGGGACTGTTGTCCCCTATTAGGTCATGGCTTGTTAAGCCACATCTTGTAGTATTGTTGAAGATCAATATACGTTTTGTTTATCCTCTTGTTAGAGGACTCTTGTGCATTGCCTTGTTGAGTTAGTGGGACATTCAAGAGTGATATTCTTGAAGTATTTGCCTAGTTTGGGCCTAATTTACATGGTATCAGAGCCTCGTCTTTGGCTCGTTGTCTTGCTGCCGTTCAAGATTGAAGGTTCAGTTTTTACTCTTACGTTGGAGTTGTGAAGCACTCCAAGTGTTTAAGATATTGCTTGCTGCAGTTTTACACAAGAAGAAGAGTGTTTTTGTTGGCCTCTTTTTGGTGATCTCTTGACAGAATTTAGCTCCCTTGGTGGTGAACTCGTGGCTGTTGGAAGGGTGGCTGGTTTCTATTATTGCTGAGCTTTTATCCTTGCCGTGGACTTCTTTTCACGTGGCTGCCATCTTCTTCATAACTTGTGAGTGGATTTACCTTGTTGATTGTGCTCATGGATGACAAAGTCTCTTCTCTTCCATTTCCCAAACTCTCATAAACAAATTACATACAATGGGCTAGAACTATGGAACACTTTATTCGTAGTAAAAGCCTTTGGGGACTAGTTGATGGGACAAAACTTGAACCACAACTAGTCCTTACGAAAGTTATTGATGGAAGGGCTATGGAATTGGATGGAACCGAAAAAAAAAAGGTAGTGGCTGAATACAACAAGAAATGGGAAGAATGGAGTGTTGGTCATCATAAAATTATTACTTGGATCTTGACTTGTGTTGACAATGCTATTAGTGGGCAAATCTCTAAATTAAATTCTGCCCTAGAAGCTTGGGAATATCTAAAGAAAACTCATACCATGAGAGATATTGCTTATATGCATCATGTTCAACTCAAAATTCACAATCTTCAACAAGAAGATAGATCCATTAAAGATTATGTGGCTGAAATGGATCAATTGTATGATGAATTAAGTATTTTTGAACCACATTGGACACAAGATCTTATTCTTAGAGAAAAGCAAATACAACATGACAAGTTTTACAAGTTTATCATAGGTCTTAGACCTGAATTTGATGGTGTTAAAACCGCTTTACTTCATCGTTCTAAAACACCATCTATGAATGAAGCTATTGCGGAGCTTCAAATGGAGGAAAATTGTCTTTGTCTTGATAAAGAGAAAGTCAACAATGTGCTTGCCACATCTAGGCCGGGGGCCCATTTGAGACCTTATAGACCTCCTCACTTCAATCGTACAAATGAAGGAGCAAGAAGAAAAGTTATTTGCTATCATTGTCAAGAAGAATGACATACCAAGCCAAGATGTCCAAAACTTAGAACTTTTGACAAAAGAAGCAATGTTGCGGCTCCAATTCAAGAAGAAAGAAAAGAAGCAAGCTCATTCCAACTTGATCAACTCATAAGTGCTCTTCAACCTTTTCTAAAGGGAGGAGGCACACCTTCAACTTTGGGAGCTACCGTGGCATCTACTTCTTCAAGTAAGTATTCTTGGATTATTGATTCGGGTGCATCTTTTCATATGACTCCTTGTGGATCCCTTCTCACCGAATGCACTAAAAATGATTCCTATTCCTTTGTGAAAACGGCGGATGGTACTTCTCTTGAAATTGATTTTATTAGAAATCTTGACCTAGATTTTGGATCCAAAACTTTAAAAGTACCTCAAGTAAGACACATTCCTAAATTAAGCTTAAATTTATTGTCTGTTTCTCAAATAGCTGATCTTGGTTTTGATATACTCTTCTCACAATCCAAATGTTTGATACAGGACCGAGTATCCAAGAAGACGATTGAGGAAGGTTTTAGAACAAAAGATCTCTACTACATAGACTTTTTGGACCTTTCAAGACCATCTTGCAATATCTCCAAAGAATGTGACATTCAAACTTGGCATCAAAGACTTGGACACTCCAATATAGAAAAAATGTCTCATCTTCCCTTCATGGAGAATTTTTGTCAAAAGAACTTTTATTGTAATGATTGTATTAAGGCTAAAATGAAAGTCTTACCTTTTGATAATAGAAACTTTATTGCCCAAAAATCTTTTGATTTTAGTGCATTCGGATGTGTGGGGACCCGCTCCTATTATGTCGAAAGGAGGATTATTGTACTATGTGATCTTTATTGATGATTATTCTAGGCATACTTGGGTTTACTTTCTCAAACACAAATCGGAGGTATTCACAAACTTTAAGAATTTCTACAACATGATCTATACCCAATTTGGCTCAAATATCAAAGTCTTTAGAAGTGATTCGAGAGGAGAATTTATGTCAAATGAATTTCAACAATTTCTAAAAGAAAAAGGCATTGTTCATCAAAGATCTTGTCCTAACACTCCACAACAAAACGGAGTGGCCGAGCGTAAACATAGGCACATTATTGAAACTACTAGAGCCCTTCTTTTATCTAAAAATGTTCCCAAAAACTTTTGGGCTGAGACTGTTTTGACTTCAACCTATTTAATTAATAGAATGCCTACCAAACTTTTGAAACATATTTCTCATTTTAAAAAACTTCACCATGTTAAACCTAATTACAATAGACTTAAAGTCTTTGGTTGCAAATGTTTTGTGTTAAGTGACAAAGACAATAAGCTTTCTTCCAAAGCCATTTCTTGTGTTTTTATTGGGTATTTCGAAACTCAAAAGGGTTATAGATGTTATGATATTGAAAGAGATAAAGTTTATGTTTATAGAAATGTGATCTTTTCAAAAAATGAAGATGGTTTCAAAGATGAAGCCAAGAAACTAGAAGATTATACTTTTCTTTGGACTAATGATATTGATGATGATGAACCCGATAAAGTTGTAGAAGTGCCAGTTGAAGAAGTCAACAATGATAATTCTACTCATTTGATTCCTCCAAAAGAAATCTTAGTTTATAGAAGAATAGATCCCCAAAATCAAGAAACTAATCAATCTCTTCCTAGGAGATCCCAAAGGCACATTAGACCTCCTCAAGGATTTATCTTTTATGAGTCTTTTTCCCCAAAATTTCGAGTTTGTCTTATGGCACATCATTCTTTTTATGAGTCATCTTCTTACCTTGAAGCTAAGGAAGATCCCAATTGGATTGAAGCCATGAATCTTGAACTTAAAGCTCTTGAAAGCAATGAGACTTGGAAGATTGTGCCTCTACCAATGGGGAAAAAGACTATTGGTTGTAGATGGATCTATAAAATCAAAACTAGAAGTGATGGAACCTTAGAAAGACATAAGGCCAGACTTGTTGCCAAGGGATATGCTCAAGAATATGGGATGGATTATGAAGAAACCTTTGCTCCTGTTGCTCGCATGACTTCTGTTAGAACTCTTATTGCCATTGCTTCTGTTAAACATTGGATTATTTTTCAAATGGATGTTAAAAATGCTTTCTTAAATGGTCACCTGCAGGAAGAAGTTTTCATGACTGCTCCCCCTGGTTTTGATCTACCTCAAAACAAAGTTTTACATCTTAAGAAAGCCCTTTATGGTTTAAAACAAGCTACCAAGCCTGGTTTGACAAGTTTAGTAGTGTCATGCAATGTTATCCGTATCGTACGATACGGACGCGTATCGTACGATACGTATCGTATAGGTCAAGAAAACCTATACGATACGTGATTGAAACACGATACGGGAGAAAACACATATTTCTTTATTTTTTAAAAGTTTAAACACTCCTCCCCCTCTCTCTTCTTGTATTTAAAGACTCCAATAGACGTAGGAGGGAGAAATTTTGCCCATTTTCATCAAAAATAATCAAGGATTCATCAATTTGGAAGATATTATCATTGAATCAGGAAAAATGATAACTATATGTTTTGAACTTATAAAATTGTGATGTAATTTAAGTCCTAAAACTCCAAGTCCTAAGACTCTAAGTCCTAAGATTCTATAAAATTTTCAAGTTTAAAATCGTGATGGATGCTTATATGTTATTCTTGAAAATTTGATTTCTTATTTTTGAATGTATCATTAATACACATGAATGTTCCTTATGTATGATGATCTTTTTTATATTTGAATACATTTTTCTTAATTTCTGATTTTTTGTTCTTTTTTTTCAGATTTTTAATGATTTTTCTCTATTTTTTATGATTTTTAAATATTTTTTAAAATTAAAAAATTAATTTTACGATATGCTACGCTACGTTTGCGATACGTTACGATACGGCGTATAGGTCGGCCCGACCGATACGCGATACGCTACACCTTTTATAACATTGGTGTCATGTTTAATCAAGGTTTTCAATCTTGCTATTCTGATACTGCCATGTTTGTAAAAACCACCTCCGTAGGTGTAATTGTTTTATTATTGTATGTTGATGATATGATTATTACTGGGAGTGATGATGAAAGGAATATAGAGGTAAAACATTTTCTTAACAAATGCTTTCAGATGACTGATTTGGGAAGACTAACTTATTTTCTTGGAATTAAAGTTGCTTATAGCAAACATGGTTATCTTCTTTCTCGAATGAAGTTTGTCAGTGAATTAGTTGACAGAACAGGTATCTCAGATGACAAAGTTGTGGATACTCCAGAAGCACGGAGAGTAAAAATGAAAATTGATGATGGAGAGATATTGGAGAATCCCACTCCTTTTCGGCAAATAGTTGGCGCTCTCTCTTATCTCTCCATCACCAGACCTGACATTGCTCATGTCGTGCATGTGATAAGCCAATTTCAACAAAGACCCACCTCAGTGCACATGGGAGCGGCAATGCAAATTGTCCGTTATGTGAAAAACACTATCAACAAAGGACTATTTCTGTCTTCCTCTTCTATATTAGAATTAGTTGCTTATACAGATGCTAATTGGGGTGGAGATCAAAACAATAAGCACTCCACCACTGGTTTTTGTGTGTTTTTAGGTGATTCCTTAATCTCCTGGCGATGCAAGAAACAAAATAAGGTGTCACTATCATCAACAGAAGCTGAGTATCGTGCGATGGCAACTACAACAATGGAGATAGTATGGCTCAAAAGCTTATTGAAGGATATGAAAATTCATATCACGAATCCTATCAAGCTTTGTTGCGACAACAAAAGTGCAATCTATATTGCTAGCAATCACACATTTCATGAAAGAACAAAGCATATAGAGATGGACTGTCATTATATTCGTGAAGAGTTCCTTCAGAAAAACATAAATCTCTCCTATGTTCCCTCTGAATATCAACTAGGAGATTTCTTTACCAAGGCTCTTGCTGCTGCCAGGTTTCAATTTCTCCTTGGCAAACTTTCGATTATCACACCGTAAGTTTGAGGGGGATGTTAGAATGTATGTATTCCTATATATATATATATATATATATATATATATATATTAGTGTGCTAATATATGTCTTACATATATAGATATGTGTATATTTTAGGGTACCTAGGTCATACTTGTAATTTTTCATTTTCTTTTATGTATTTTTCTATTTCTTTTACACCTTTTTTATTATTTAAGAGGGGAACTAGCTGTTGGGCCTGTCTCCAACGGCTAGAATTCTAGCCGTTGGAAATGGCCCAACAGCCATTTCCCCTCCTCCTCTCTTCTTTCCTTGTATTATAAATAAGGGACTGTTGTCCCCTATTAGGTCATGGCTTGTTAAGCCACATCTTGTAGTATTGTTGAAGATCAATATACGTTTTGTTTATCCTCTTGTTAGAGGACTCTTGTGTATTGCCTTGTTGAGTTAGTGGGAGATTCAAGAGTGATATTCTTGAAGTATTTGCATAGTTTGGGCCTGATTTACACTTTACAGCATCCCTTTGTGTTCTGTCTTTCCTCCTTTTCACGGTGTTGAAAAATGGCAGCAACAGCAAAATCTTTTACGGTATCAAAGCCAGGTTAACAGATGGAGTTTTTCTAAAAGGTACTTCCAAGGCAATCTGCCATAGTGGGCAAAACGGGCAATTCAACTCTAGAAGTGCCCAATTAAACTCAGATCATCCTCGGACTAGGTCACAGTTCAAGGTTTGACCCATATACACTTGGCTATTTCCTTAGTATCAAATCCGAAAGATCCATCAAGGGACGGTAAAATTTTCTCCACTATGAGTGCAACTTACATGGAGCGGGCCTCCACGTGTAGTACACACATACATACACACATGTTAGAATTATATGCAAGTATACTACGTATTTAGTCATAAGTATATGTATACACATGTATATATGTAGTTATGAATAAATACATAATATATATAGGTTTATTTTGTACACATTCTATAACCTTCTTTTTCTTTATTTCAATGTTTTGCTGCAATCTTGTGCAGCAGGGAGGTAGTCGCTGGCTGAACCCAATGGCTAGTGATATAGTCAATGAAGCTTATCTAGCATCCAATGACTGACTGCACCGGATATGTTGTGTCAGAGCAGTACCAGCACCAGTGTGGACATGGGTGCGGCAGCTGTTTATGATACACACGCACACACACACACATTTGAACTCATGCTATGGAGAGGAGATGAGAAATGATAAGAATGACACTGAAAGCACAAGAACAATTAAAAGCATGAACAAGATGTCACAAGCACATCCTTTGAGGAACAACATCGATGCACCAAATATGGCACATATAGACCTCTAATGCAGTAGCACAATCTTTCAAGTACAGTTTAATCTGAAGGAAGTAAGAAAAACTGGCAGCAGTTGCAGCTCTAGAATTATGAAATCAATTAAGAAAAGGTCCAGCACTCATATTTGCAACCAAAAGAAGAACAAAGTGGCTTAAGACATACAGGACAAAGCATGGGCTAAGGCCTTCTTCTGGAATGCAGAAAGCTTTCGAGCACGTTCAGCATCTAGACCATTGTGAAAATGACCTGAAATGTTGTGAAGTGGAACTAATCAGAAACAAAGGAATGGAATACAGCTCAAAAAACTCAATAAACTACTTGACGTTACCTGGGTTACAGACAAAGTGACAAACAGATAAGATATTCAAGCAGGTTAGCAACAAGTACAGTAGCCCATATCTATCTCACGTTTTTATTTATAAAATTGATAAGAACAAACAAAAGTCTCTGGGGCATTAGAAATATGGATTCATTGGCACATATAAACAAACACATGGCACAAGAAGTTTTTGCATGGTATTACATTAAAGCAATTTTCATAAAGGATAACTAGAGCAACTAAGATGTCGGATTGAATCATTATGATTTCAGAACATTAACAACCTGTGTCATATGATGGAAGCAGATAATCTAAGCGATTGGTGGAGGTTCCAGACCCAGAGCATGAAGGGTCCAAAAGAATAGCCCGGACCTGCATAATCATATTTCAGAAAAAAAAAAATACAGAACATTGAGCATCTATCGCATTTAAACAGCCTAGAAATTACAAAAAAAAAAAAAAAAAACTGAAATTAGGTCTATCCTGGTTTTGTGAATTTTTTGTACACCTCAATCTTCCTTTGATGCATGAACAACTTATGCATGAGGTTTGGACTTGCTCGACATCACTTAACCAAAAAAAGTGACCATTTAACATTAGATGCTATTTAACTGATTCCAGAAAAGTCAAAGAAAATGTGCATATTAGCATTTTCCACCAACTTTTCACTAACAAATTCATCTTGTTTCTGCAACAAAATTTTCAGGAAGGTCTTCACCTCAGGGGACTGACTTACACTTGATACAGAGTAGCGGTAAAGGGGGATCCCTTTCCCCTCCTCTGTGACCCTACTCCCATACCCGGTCTCCAGCAAGTCAGTCCCATAGCTGTTATATATACAATCATCACATTGGGAAGACATAGTTTAAATGAAAGGCAAGGAAAACTTTAAAATGAATCAAAACGGAAAAAATAACCTAAAAAGTACATAAAGTTTTTAGTGGAAGGTAAATAAAAATGCAAGACCCTTGGCTAGGTGCTTTGCAAGTATTACTGATTAATTTTTGAGATCAGATAACATATTCCACATTTTCACAATGGGAAACCAGCCAATGGTTCACAAACTGAGGACAACACATGTACAATGCCAACCCATTTATAGAAAATAATATGGTCCAATTATAATCAAAACATAGTTAGCCTTTGTAAAAGTGCAGAATGTTAGAGTGATGCAATGGCATGAAGTACTTTCTAGTTAGACTGCTTTTTACAATTAAATTTCTAATCAGGCATCTAAAGGAAGCAGTCTTGGAAAATAAAATTTTTAAAAATGTTAAGTCATGTAAATACCTGAGATATTGAGTCATGCAATTTTCACCTGCCATTGTCAATTGGTTTTCGGATTTACACTAAAACCTAACAGTTTATTCTTTTAAAAGTTTCTACTTTTGATATTTTTTAATAGATTCAAAAAGGAGACATTGTCTCATCTATATGCATAATTGACAAAATTCGAACTAATCTGATTAGTTAGTTGAGTCCGTTACCAAGCAACCTTTGTTACCAACCAGCAACCAGTTGGTCAGACTAGTCAACTAGTTAGCTAACAAAATCTTACCTACACACACACACACACATATATATATATATATATTGTTTTTCATGTAAATATATGTATTATTTATAGTCAATCAACTTGGCCTGAGATGGACCGACTAGTCCTTTTAAGGTCTTGAACAGCCTGTGTGTGGCTTCCAATTTTAACAACCTATTACATATGTATTATGACATTATCTTAAGTGGAGAACAAAGATAAAAATATAACAGAAACACCAGCTTAGGTGATAATACACGTACATGAGTTCCAAGGATAAATCTATGATAATTAATAACTTAGGATAGCCACATGCAAAATGGTCCAGTGCCAAACAACCTAGGCACCACTCTAACAATCTGATGCGCTCTATAAGTAACAGTAATAGAGTAAATCAAGAGGGAAGGAGAAGAAGCAGAACTAAGGCATAAGGTGCAGCATAATTTATGTAGGAGGGCCAGTCATTAGAAGTAACTAAATTTCATTTACTATAGTTAGAATCATTGCAATAAATATCGTTCTCGGGAAAATATTGGCAAGGTTTTACTCGAATATTTTTTGGTAAAGTAGTTTTCTTGAGAAAACCTCAGCAAATTTTAAAAAAATTAATAATAATCATAAAAATTAGAGAAAAATAAAATAAATGAGAAACTAATAAGAAAACACTAAAACCTTCTTAAAAAAATTCAACATACTCTTAAAAATTTTTCTAATCACAACGATGCCCACAAACTCAGTGTAAGAAAAAATACATGAAAAAAAATGCAAAAATCATAAAAAAAATGTGAGATTTTGGTTTTGACTAGATTTTCAAAATACCATGACTTTTCCCCTTTTCTATTTTATCTGTTTTTCTCGAAAATATCACGATATTTTCAAAAATCCTGTGATATCTGTAACAGTGGTTAGAATCTTTGGAGTCAAAAACCTAGGCAGCAGGCACCTCCTAGTTTGCTAGACTCTTAAGATGCAAGTCTAGTGTCTTCAACTGTTGGGACCTTAGCTGATATCTCTGTGGGAAGAAGCATTTCTATTTCTTGTTTTAATGTTTTCATGTCTAGAAGACTAATACATATGGAGTCTTCAATTGGTTCAATGCTACGGTTTTTTTTTTTTTCTTGATTTTGGCCCTTTAAACTAATTACATATAGCTACTAAGCAACCTTGTTGCACCTTGCATTAACTAGTTCTTTGAAGTCTTCCTTACCTAGGCATCAGCTAGCAGTGCCATAACCAGGGGGCCAGGTGGGGCCAAGGAACTCTCTGTCCCACCAACTGTAGATCTGGTCCCACTTCCACTCACCAGCACTTTTCCTTTTATATTAACATTAGATAGTTAGTCATGTACTTTTCTCTTTGGTTACCAGAGCTAGATAACTTATTCACAGTTATATAGGAGATGAAGTTCTTTAATGTTAGCTTCTTAACATTGTTATTTATGGGCTTTTGCTTATAAACGCAGGATTTGACAGAGCTTAGTTTCCCTTAAATGGCTAAATCAATATATAACAGGATGTTTGAAATCATTGCAATATATTATTTATATATATACAGATATATATGTGTGTATATATATATATATATATATATATATATATATATATACATATATATATATATATATATATATATATATATATATATATATATATATATATATATATATATATATATATATATATATAGAGAGAGAGAGAGAGAGAGAGAGAGACACCAAAACAAATGCTGTGGCATGTCAAGGAACTTGATGAGAGGAGAAAGGTTAGTTGCAATTGTTAAGACTTAAGAGAATGGAAAACTTACCGAGAAATGGTTCTTGAAAAGAAGTTTAAGAACACCTTTAGAAAATCAAGAGAATACAATATATAGCATTATAACTATAAAGCTATGCTACATTAGTTGAAGAAAGAAAATAATTAAAATTCAAGCATATGCTATGCTATGTCATACCTTTGAATACAAGGGACTTTTGCTATTAATCTTTAGAAAGTCAACATGAGAAACTTCAACATCTGAAAACTATGTTAAGATAAACGTGTAATCTACACAGTGAGAATTATAAAGTTCATAACTTCAAACTAAACAAAAATATGATGCCCTAGGAAATAAGATTAGTCAAAGAAGGAAGTCTCAGAACACTGTAGCAAAATTTGCAATACCTGAGAAACACTCTTGAAGAGAAGGTGACCTGGCTACACTAGCTTAATCAGCTGTACCTACGGCTGCTTCCCCAACAATGTAAAACTCCAAGCTGAAGGCCCCTTGAACCCAGGAAGCTTGATGTGAACAAGGTGTAGATTCGATGATGTTTGAACTTTCAAAATATAGAGCTAAATCAATCCCACACAGGTGATTACCCAGAACTTGACAGAAGACAAAATCCGCCTTGGAAGCGTTTCCAGCAACCATAAGAACAACCCAGTAGCAGGCAGGAGCAGCAGAAGCACTGAGATTTGCTTGTTCAGGGATGTGTCAAAGTATACCTAATTACCTATGAAAGTTGACCACAAGGGTCAGGTACCAATGTTGAATTCTATTGTTCTAGAATCACAGACAGCTTTTAGCTAATGGTTATGAAAAGAACATTTCTTTCCATAGATCGAAAGATGCTGTAGACTCGCCCACCGCTACTTTCTGGAGCTGTTCCAAAACGTTCTCTCCACTGCCCAACCTCTCTAAATGAGGAGGGGACTCTTTGCCCATAGGATCACAAGCAAGGGTGCAAGCAACTAGTGAAACCTGAGGTCTCAATTTATTCATCTCAGTCTCCTCTTTGTCAGCTCTTTCCTAACTATTTTCATAATACGTTGATCTAAACCCTCTGATCGAGTAGTAAACACAAAGGGAAAGGATTTCATGTCAATGGGAAACATGGAGCACCCAACAACGAACCTTCATAGACCAAGAACTACAAGATCACCCCACAATAAACATAAATTGTGTAGCGCTTTGGAGGCAGATTGATTTTGAGGTTAACCTCTCAACAAGAGTATTGGAGATATTCATCTATAAAATGCATAAGTGTTATTAAAAATTTAAAATGCATGTTCCATTTCCCATTAAGTTAAATAGCAATACTAAATTGGCATTTTATCTACGTTTGTTTCCTTTTCCATTTAAACACTCATGATAACCAGCCTCACAAGCGAATAAGTCCCTGTTTGGAGTCAACTATCTGAATCAGTAAAAAGAGAGCACACTATTTTACATTGTATGTCACACAGATTTCATAGGTCCGAAACCAATACAATGAACATTCAGAACCAGCTTCAGGGTGTGAATTCCTCTTCAAAGTAAGCCATTTTGATTATTGTGAAAGGCGCATATTACAGAATTTCTTGTGTTATACATAAGACTTTTACAGGTTCAAGACCTATAGTATGCATAGTCAGAACCAGCTTTGGGGTTGAGCACCTATCTGATACTGAGAATCATACAGTAGTGTATAATATATATATATATATATATATATATATATATATATATATATATATATAGTTGCTTTACATGATAAGATGTTTCAGAAGTGTATCTCTCTAGGTGTTTGTTTTGTTAAGTTACGTAACCCACTGTCTAGCAACCTCTGTCACATATCTTGATGGCGTGTTGGGTCACTTTTTGTGTTTTCCATATTTCATCACTATTGTCCAAGAGAGAAAGAAAGGGAGAAGATCAAAAGTTGCCGAGATTGGATATTTGATATCCACTATTTGCTAAAGTGTGTTTAGAGCATTGTCACGAATATCATTCTCGAGGTTTTGTCAGCAAGATTTTTCTCAAGTGTTAACTATTAAGCAAGAAGTTTATTTTTCTTAGGAAAATCTCGAGAATTCAAAAAACATATACATATATTAAAACAGTTTGAGTTATCTTCTATTGTTACAAACCATTGATCATAATAGTTAATAAAATATCAAAATAAATATTAAAAATTAATAAAAATTCTGAAAAAAATGTGAAAAGAGTCAAAAGACATGATGCGTACAATTTTATCCGAATTACCAATTTTTCCCAATTCTCTTTTAAAATTATTTTTTCTTTTCTTGCCATTTCTTTTAAAAAAAATGTCAATATTTGTCGCAAGGGCTGAGAGAAAATCATTGGCCCCTAAATGTCATAACCTCACTAGATAACCAAACCTATGATGGATGTATGTTGATGCATTTTAGAGGATCTCTCTCTCTCTCTCTCACAATACACACACACACACACACACACATATATATATATATATATATATATATATATATATATATATATATAATCGAGAGATTGTGCCACATAATAAGGATGAAGAAAGAAAAACCATATATTATGTACCATGTACAGAAAGTGCAGATTTGTGTACTATTTGATTTCATGTTGTAAGGCCAGTAATTTCAGGAAGATATTGTTCCTCTCTAGAGTGTTCCTTCAGAGAGTGTTTGGCAAGACAACACATCATTCCAAGAACACCCTGTTCTTGAAAACGGGTGATGCTTACCAATCGCTGGACATAAATTGTAGAGGACAGCATGTACTTGTGTCCTCAGAGAACGGAAAAAAGTGTTCTAAGCTGGAACAGGATTCACATACACCCTTCAGCAAAAATGCATGCCCTTGTCCAGGAGGACTATTTGGCTTACATACTCATGTGCCTTTGCTCTTTCAGGTATGGACCAACTCAGGGCCCAATTCATATTTAGCTGCTAGTTGGAGAAGACCCACTAACCATGATCTATTCCTGAGTTCAGTGTTTTGCAGAAAGGACTCAATGATATAAATCTCCTCCCACTAATTGCATCACATCATATACAGCAACAAGGCAATAATACCTCAAAAGAGATGCCTATACAATATCAAAACAAACATAAAATAGAAAAAGCTGCAGGGACATGTGAAGGTCCCCCTCTGGAGGCTAGTCCTTCCATTGATCCCAATCACTCTACATGAAGGCAAAATTGGTAGACTTGCAGTTGTAGATCATTCGACCTGTCAAGAACTTATTATTTCTTACATGTTAAGTGGTTATACAGCAAAGAAAGACAAAACTCACTCTTCATCATCTATTAATTTCAGAAAGATGGTTTTTTAACTTGAATCTATTGAGCCATATCATATGATGAGTATACTAGGTCAAAGTTTTTTTTTCCCTTTTATTTGTATAGAAATTCAGTTGTTGCTCACTTATGTATATTGATTTATTTTTTGCAATATGGCTATGTAGTTGTGTTTATTATGTGCTGCCATTGAGTGTGGATTGTGTATGAAGATCGGGTCCAATGACTATTATTACGGGTGGTTACAAAAAAGCTATAGTGGTGAAAGCAACAACCAGTATAGACTCACTCGCCAACATCTACACTTGTGAATAAACCACTAATATAAATTCTAGCGACGATGTTGACTGCATAACTGATGCCAGTGGCTGAAAAATCACCAATATAGTCTTATATTTGTTACTTTATATTATAGTCATAGAAAACACGTTTTTTCGAAAAAAACACGTTATAAATGCGTTTTTTTCGAAAAGAACACGTTTTAAATGCGTTTTTTCAGTTTTTTAAAGTCAAACAGTTTTTTTTTATTTGTTGCAAATCTACTTATCTTTTGATGTTTGTGTTATTAGTTTCTCACTTATTTTATTTTTCCCCCATTTTTAGTTTTTTAAAATTTTTAAAAATTTACCGTATTTTTCCCTTTTTTCTCTTTTTTTAAGTTCGCCGTATTATACCCAAGAAAAACCTCGCTGTTTAAAACTCCAAGACGTTATTTGTGACTATGCTTTTGTGCATGTTTCATTTGGTGTTTTAATTTATTGTACCTAGATCGGACATTATATATATATATATATATATATAGAGAGAGAGAGAGAGAGAGAATTAACGCTAGTTATTTAAACAAATGGTGAACAAGACAAGTTCAAAAATTTGTCCTTATAAGCAAACGCTGGACAAAATTACAACTTGTCCATATGGACAAGGACTCTTTGTTCTTAGGACACTTGTCCTTCGGACAGTTGTCCTTGTAACCAAACAGTATCTTAGCTTTTGCATGCCTTTTATGACTTTCGCCATGTGCTTTATAAATTGACTTCGTGTATTTGCTATGTGCCATCTTATTTTAAGTTTTATTTCCTCACTGGCAGATTGTCAGAGAACGACAAAAAGAAAAACTTGGCCAAATAGAAGAAACCAGCAACATCAATTTGTGTGCCGCTGAGAGGTTAAATTACAGGTTCTCGAATGGATCCCCAATAACATAATATCATGTCAAAAGAAGCGGACAAATGTAGATCATATTATGCTGAAAACTCCTCATTTCATGGTATAGATATAATACGCAAATCCTATCGGTAATGATTCTGAACCATATTGGTGATTGCTGTGTTGAAAATATTTATCCACTATAGCGAACCTTGCAACATATTCTATGCAACAAAAAGAATCATGGAATCTTCTCAATTTCTAAATAAGAATCAGTTACATATCATTCAGGAAGCATTACATCCTAAAGTTTCAAACTCATAATATAGCATGAACTTAACAGGTCAGAATTCTTGAGGGTCTTGAAGGTGCACATGAAGTGCTAAACAGACCTATGCAAGATTAAGTTCACCAGGCTACAAAGTAGGTCTAAGCAACAAAACATGAATGAAGGGAAAGAAATTCTCATTCTCAAACCATAAAATGATAAGAAAAAGCATAGTCAGATTAGGAATTTATCACTCTTCAAGGATACTAGGGGCTCCTGAACGTTTCACCGTCTCTTCTAGGAGCTTCACCCTTTCCTTGTTCAGTTCACATGCTACAATTCTTCCTGTCCCTCTCATAAGTGCCGCCATCTGAACAGCTTTGTTACCAGGTGCTGAACAAGCATCCAGGACCTTAAAGAAGACACATAATTGCTGTCAAATGAAGCAACTATAACTAACAAGAGTTGTAATATGCTACCTGAAGACCAAGAAAATGTGAAGATTAATCCACAAAATTGGTAACTACAAAATTTCAATTGAGAGAGTATTTGTAAAACATGGAAGAAATATTCTCACCAAAAAATCACTGACCAAAATCTATCATGGGTCCTCATTCTTATCACTATTACTAAGCATCGGATATAACTTTGGCAGTTCTATTGGACAAACCAACATAACAAAAACATGTGCATATTGTGCATTAGAGATAAAAGGCAATCAGACACAAGTATTTCTCTATTCTTTGAAATTAGCATCTACGACTTGCTTATTCTTAAAACTGAAAATTACTTCAAAGATGCTGATTAAAAAGTAAAAGTTTGTTTATCTAAAAATTTTGCCACTTATCAATAGATACATTATTTACATCATTGTCACAAATATCGTTCTTAAGAAAATATCACCAAGGTTTTTCTCGGGCATCTTTCGGCAAAATTGTTCTTGGGAAAATCTTGACAACTTTTAAAAAATATAAAAAAACATTAAAATTTCCAAAAATTATAAAATATTACAATCTCAGGAAAAGATATCATAAAATCGCAGAATTTTAAAAATCTTGCAATTTTTTCCTATTTTTTCATTTTGTTTTATTTGCTTGTAAATATCGCAAGATTCATGAAAATCTCACGATATCTATGACACTGATTTGCATTCACTCATGAGATCATTAAAATCATACTACCTATGAAGATGGTGTGCTTGCTTTTTTCTTGACACTCATTTCTTGCTGAAGGGATTCTAACATTTCAAGGGTAGACTCGTCAAATTCTAAAAGCGCTGTCAATTTAATGTTGTAGAAACAGTGAAAGCGAGAGAACAAAGAATAACACAGATGTAACGTGGAAAACCCCTCAACGAGAGGGAAAAAACCACGGGTGAGGACTGGTGCCCACTAGCAGCCAGGCACTCTCTCTCTTTTGATTTTCATTCACTCACCGAAATTAGGGCTTACACAGGTTAAGTAGGGCCATAACAGTAACACACTGGATCGGGTTCAGATCCAAACCCGAATAGGTGACCCAAATACAACATATGTCAACACTTCCCCTCAAGTTGGGCATACATATCAGACGTGCCCAACTTGGATACATTTCTCTCAAACTGAGTCACAGGTAAGGATTTAGTCAGAACATCAACAATTTGGTCTTCAGATTTCACATATGGTAGAATCAACTCTCTGGCATCAATTCTCTCCCGAATGAAGTGACGGTCAATCTCGACATGCTTTGTTCGGTCATGTAACACAGGGTTGTTGGCCAGATTGATTGCGGACTTGTTATCACAGTACATCTTCATAGGTCCTTCCGTCTCTATCCCAATATCAGTCAGTAATACTTTCAGCCACAGTAATTCTGACACTCCAGTAGCAACAGCCCTATATTCAGCCTCTGCACTTGAGCGGGAACAAACATTTTGTCTCTTGCTCCTCCAAACAACAAGATTTCCCCCCAAGTAGACGCACTACCCTAAAGTAGATCTTCTAGTATCAACACAGTCTGCCCAGTCTGCATCTGAATACCCTTCAATCTCAATCAGCCCTTGTTTCACATATAGAAGCCTTTTGCTAGGATTCCTCTTCAAGTAAAACAAGATTCTATCGACAGCCTTCAAGTGAGTATCTGTAGGCGCGTGCATGAACTGACTCATCACATTTACAGCAAAGGTGATATCAGGTCTAGTCAGAGTGAGATAGATCAATCTTCAAACCAGGCGTTGATACCTCCCCTTAGCTTCTTCACAGAGAGGTTCTCCATCTTTAGTACTGAGTTTGTGTGTCCCACATCCAGAGGAGTAGAAGCCGGTCTATGCCCTAGTTTTCTTGTCTCCTTCAGTAAATCCAGGGCATACTTCCTTTGATTTAGCACAAAGGTCGTACCTAATCTAGTAATTTCAATACCAAAGAAAATATCTTCGTTTGCCAAGGTCCTTGAGATCAAATTCAGCAGCTAGTAAACCCTTTAATATTGTTACCTCATCTTCATCATCACCTGTAACAATCATATCATCAACATAGACTAACAAGTGAGTAACCTTACCCTTCTTCCTCTTTACAAACAGAGTATGATCTCTGTTTCTTTGATTGTAGCCATGTTGTCTCATTACAAGTCTAAGACGTTCAAACCATGCTCGGGAAGACTGCTTGAGCTCATACAAAGCCTTCTTCAGTTTACAACATTTTCCCAGTTTCTCATATCCTGAGGGCATACACATATACACTTCTTCTTCAAGATTTTCATTGAGAAAGCATTCTTAACGTCAAGTTGGCACATCTTCCACTCCTTCAACACTGCTAAAGAAATAATAACTATAACAGTTTTCATCTTCACAACAGGAGCAAACGTCTCCAAGTAGTCAATCCCATATTTCTGACTAAACCCCTTGACAACCAGGCGAGCTTTGTACCTCTCAACATTCCCATCTTATTTGTACTTAATGGTATAGACCCACTTGGATCCAACCAGATGAGCCGCTTCAGGGATCTCTACCACTTTCCATGTCTGGTTTCTGCTCAAGGCTTCCATCTCTTCTTGCATAGCATGAGTCCACTTGGGATCACTCTGAGCCTCTGTAACAGTCCCGGGGATCATAGCCAAAGAAAGCGATGATACAAAACATTTGTAATTTGTACTCAGTCTAGAATATGACACAAAGTTATCAATAGGATGTTGGGTACAGGACTGATACCCTTTCTCAGGGCAATGGGAAGCTCCTCATTTTCAGTTTCTGTCTGAATGTCTTCCTCAACAGGTTTCTTCTGAGCACAACTTGGGTCATCCAGGAAAGAAGTATGATTGGGATTAAGAGTAGAATTCTCACCATCAGTCACCTTATCTGTACGAACTCTTCGCCTATAGTACACCTGCCCAAACAAGCGATTACATTTCTCTTCTGTCCCATTGAAACACCTTTCATTCCTCTCATGTTCAAGCACCTCAACAACCGGTGGACTTTCTTCCCGCTTGTACTCCAAGAAATCTGTAAATTAAATTTCCTGACTCGGAGAATACTCTTCCCCTGACATAGACTTCTCCCCCTGAAGAGGATTCTCACCGAAATAAGAGACATGTTCCAAGAATGTGACATCCTTGGTAACGTGAACACGACCAGTGGTAGGATCCACATAGGTACGGGTACGGGTGCGAGTATGGGTATTGATCATTTTCAAAAAACTTGGGTGCGGGGGTACGCCGTATATATATATAAACAATAAAAAATACTTAAAAAATATGTATCAAACTAAAGAATATACATCAACATAAACAAATAAATAACATAGAAAATATATATCAATGATTCTTGCAACAATGTGTTTAAGAAACCTATGAAAAGCTTTAGACATATGGACAACCAAGCAGCCCCCTAGTCAAATATGAACATCAATCGAATTTTTACATGCAAAGAATAAAATAAAAAGTAAGGTGGAAAAAATTAAATCAAAGTAAAATTAAGCACTTTGGATCTATAGGTACCCAAGTGTCAAAGTACTCATTTTGGGTACGGGTACGGGTACGGGTACGGCGACACAGGTACGTGGACCTTACTGAAGTACCCATGTGACTTAGTTTATACCCTTTTTGAGTAGGAGGATACCCAACAAATATTCCCTTGATTGACATTGGATCAAGTTTTTTAACATTAGGGTTGTGATCATGAATGAAGCAAACACACCCAAAGACACGAGGGGGGATGTGAAATGGTTGACGATTCCCTGGAAACATAGAGTAGGGAGTCTGCCCATTTAACACACGACTAGGCATACGGTTAATCAGTATGCACTAGTAAGAACAACATCTCCCCAATAATGTTTTGGAAGATTCCTTTGAAACAAGAGGGCTCTGGTGACATTAAGCAGTTGACGATTTTTCCTCTCAGCGACCCCATATTGAGGAGGGGTATAGCTGCAAGATGTCTCATGAACAATCCCCCTTTTTCGAAGGAAATCCTCAATAGCTTGACACACACACTCACGAGCATTATCAGACTGAAAGGTCTTAACAGAACCACCATATTGGTTCTCCACAAGAAGAACGAATGTCTCTATGACATGAGGCTCTTCACTACGATCTTTCAACAGGTAAACAAAGGTATTTCTTGAGTAATCATCTATAAATGTTATAAAATACTGAAAACCACAACAGGTATGAATTCCTAAAGGCCTCCACACATCAGAATGGATCAAGGAAAAAACTTCATTAGCACGACTGTTGGAAACAGGGTATGAAGCCCTAACATGTTTTAGCAAACTGACAAACATCACAAGATATCATAGATATGTCCAAACTAGAACATAACTCAGGAAATAACTGTTTCAAAACTCCAAAAGGGAGATGTTCAAGGCATTCATGCCAATACAAAAATAACTGAAGACAATCTTCTCCGTTCTTCTCGGTTCTACTAACTGCTGTCATAAGAGCATTGGCCACACGGATGGGAAATCGATATAAGCCTTCAGACACCAAACCAATCTCAATCCTCTTCCCTGTCACCAAGTCCTGCAAAACACAACGATTTGCGGAGAATACGAGTTCACAATTCAACTCCTTAGTAATCTTGCTGACAGATAAAAGATTCAAGGGAAGATGAGGAACATGTAAGGCACCATGCACTAAAAATTTGTTTAACAAACAAATACTCCCTTTTCCTGCCACAGAGGTAAAGGAACCATCGGCAAGAGAAACACGTTCCTTTCCAAAAGATAGCTTATACTCATGAAAGAGCTTAAGATTGCCAGTCATGTGATGGGTGGCACCACTGTCAACTATCCATTCGTCCATACAAGAATTACCTTTTTCACCAGAAATGGCCAGAGCATGGTTAACTTTCACATCATCTGACATTTCGGCCTGACCAACATCAAGCTGACTTAAATAAGCACGAAGCTCACGAATCTGTTCAACAGAGATAGAGGCTTTCCCTCCACTAGAGTTGGTAGCATCAGAAATAAATTTCTTTCCACTGAAAGGTTTCCCTCGACTATTCTTCTTTTCTGGATGGAGGTCCCAACAAAAATCCACTATATGACCAGTCTTTTTGCAGTGAGTGAACTTGCGAGGAGGTCAGGCAGCTCCTACAGGGCCACAGCTAACAAAGGCAGACCTCTCATTATACGAGATGTGATCCCCTTTTTTCCCAGTAATAACAAGGCGTCGTTGCTCTTCAGCCTCTACACGGAAGTAAACCTTCAATACTAGGTAGTCTGTCAGAATTAAGGATTTGACCCCTTATACCTTCAAAGTCATCATTCAACCCTACTAAAAATAGGAACACCCTATTCTCCCATTCTTTGGCTAAATAACGCACTTGATCTTGAAGACAATCCCAAGTGTCATCAGAGTAGTAGTCAAGTTCCTCCCACTTAGATTTCAAAGCAGCAGAGAAATCTGCTACAGAGTTTTCACCTTGCCGTAGAGAATAGACATCTTTCATCAACTGATACACCCGAACAACTTTCTTCTTTTGGCCATACATCTGCTCAAGTATAACCCACATATCCCTCGCAGTCCTTTTGCGAAGGGTTGAATCTCGGGGGACACAGAGTTGACAATCCAAGTCTTAACTTGGTTGTCCTCAAGAAACCATGTGTCCCAGGCAACACTCGTCTCAGCCGATTCAATCTTCCTCCCATTTATATAAGCAATTCGGCCATGAGTTGCGATCCCCATGGTGATAGCAGCGAACCATTGAAAGTAGTTTTCTTTGGTCAGACGAATAGTAGTAACTTGAACTGGAATATTTTCAGTTCTAGAGGCACCAACATCAGTCTGGTCCATATTCACCATAGAAGAAGAAGAATATGCCATAAACGGAATTCAGCACTGTAGCAAGAAACCAAGTATGCTTCAAACAAACAGCAGCAGAACAGGAGCGGAGCAGCAGTGGAGCAGGAAACAGCGGCAGATGGACAGTAAAGCGGCGGCGGAGCCGGGAGCAGCGGCTGAGCAGGGAGCAGCGGCTGAAGCAGGGAGCAGCTGCAGTCGTGGCTCAGGCAATGACAGAAAAAACAGGGAGAGGACAGTGGCAGAATGGGCCTCGAGCGGCAGCCGAGACTCAGGCGTCTCACTGTTCGAATTTGGAAGCTCGAGCAGGGAACGGCAGACAGAGCCCAGGCGACAGCAGCTCAGGTGCAGGCGGACGGGCACCACTGGCAGAGGGAGGCGACCAGCTGACACTGGCTACGCTGGGCGGAGGACAAAAGCAGGACGATGGCACCCCCACGCACGGCAGGAAAGGGCGACTAGTAGGCCACGGCAGCAGAGCAGAAGCGTCGGAGCTCCATGGCAGCTTCTCAATCGTTGAATGAAGGAGCGCAGAACCACGGCGACCCTTGGGCGACGCACACAACAGCGGACTCCGTCGGGCAGTGAAGACAAAAACCACGAATGACGATGGTGGATCTGGGCAGACCTCGCCGGAAGTCACGACAAAGTAAAGACAGCGTCGAGCGAGCGTGGAGAGCTTCGAGCGACAGCATCGGGCGAGAGTGGAGAGCGAGAGGCGATGCAGGGATAGATGCCAGAACTTCACGGCAACGGCAGAAAGGAGGCAACGGAAAATCCCCCATTCAAACAATGTCCACGGATTTTCTGTCCAAACTGAACAGTAATTTCAGAACCAGTCAGCTCTAATGCCATGTAGAAACAGTGAAAGCGAGAGAACAAAGAATAACACAGATGTAACGTGGAAAACCCCTCAACAAGAGGGAAAAAACCACAGGTGAGGAGAAATGGTGCCCACTAGCAGCCAGGCACTCTCTCTCTTTTGATTTTCATTCACTCACCGAAATTAGGGTTTACATAGGTTAAGTAGGGCCATAACAGTAACACACTGGATCGGGTTCAGATCCAAACCCGGATAGGTGACCCAAATACAACATATGTCAATAGATGTCACTAAATATCTAAAAACAAACAAAGTCAAAAATCTCATAAAATATTTAATTTAAAGCATCCTCAAAGCATGTGTGTGTGTGTGTGTGTGTGGATGTGTGACATAGAAACACCTGAAAGGCAGCACCACCATGCCTACACGCTGGACAAAGATGTGGGCGTGGGAGATTGCTTGACACAGCGTACTAATATTTTGCATTCTTTTTTGTCTATGTTGGTATTTTTTTATTGGAAATATATATATTATGAATATGAACAATGAATGCATATGTTTGCTTGCCTCATATCTTACACTTAGTACATACCTACAAAACACACATATATAAATCATTAAAACCACAATGACAAATGACATTTGGAAAAAAAAATGTTGTGAATGAAATACCTTAGAAAATAAAAATTTTTGTTTTTTGGGAAAATATCAAAACATGTTTCACTGATCGAAGTGAATTAGAAGCTTCTTAATCAGAAAATGAGGAAGCAGGCTCCACAGGATAAGAGCTCACTGTATAAGCTTAGAGTCCTAATAGATATACTAGATTTTCCTAACATGCTGGATAAACTACTACATCTTGATCATGCTCACTGGAATGAAGTGATTCCACTTGCAAAAAGGTTGCTGAAAGAAGAGGCTCACATAACAGAAACCTGATGTGCAATATTTTTTAGCAAACAATGCCCAAAAGTCATCATTCTTCAAGGATTAAAACGAGGCCCAGAAGAACCAAAAAAGGTGCAATACTCAAGAGAAACCTACATTAAAAAAAGGTTTAAAATTTACACCCCTTATATACAATCGGACTAACCATTGCCTAGTTGCCATTCGTTAGCTTTGGGCAGCATGACAACAGAGTGACGAGCTCAAATGGAAGATAATAAAATTACAAGATGAAAAAGTGTGTGCATGCACATATGTGTGTTTATACTTTATATACATGATATATATATATATATATATATATATATATATATATATATATATATATACACACACCCCTCAAACTAACAGTGCCACAACAAACTAGTGTCACAAAAAACGTGTTAATTTTCAAAAAAAAAACGCGAAAAAAATGTGTGACAATGAAACGCTGTAAAAAAACGTGTTTTTTCAAAAAAACAAAAAATACAAAAAAACACGAGAAAAAAACAATAAAATGCATTTTTTCGCATTTTTTTAAAGTGCGACTTTTTTGGGGCAGTGGCATGAATTGTAATTTTCAAAAAATTTTAAATGGTAAATTTGGAAAAACCCAACAAAACGTAAATTTAAAACACTTAGTCGACAAAAGGATAAAACAAGTCGACAAAAGTTTTAGGGTTTATGGGTTTTGAAATTGGCAAACTCAAAACCGACCAGATTTCTGACTTCCAGCGAGTTTTCAGACCTGCAAACTCACTTGCAACACCTTCAACATCGAGTGGCGACACAACAATCCTATATTCCTCTTCTGTCACCAGCGGAACCACCCTGAGCGACTTCCGGCAAGAAGCACAGCAATCCACTTCCAGAGAGCGACACGGCAGTCAACTTCCGGCGGCAACACAGCATTCCACCTCTGGCAGCGACACAGCAGTTCCCTGGGCGACTTTGGTTCCTTTGATTTTTTTATGTAGACATGTTTTGCTTTGGTTTTTCTTTTGTTTATCAATTGATTTGTTAATAGTTAGTATTTTTAGTACTTACTAACTTAATAGGTTCTGTTTATTTTTTATTTTTTACTATATTTCTGTTCCTGATTTTTTAGTTCGATTCTGCATAAGGAGTTAATATTTTGTGCATATATATACAGACGTGTGTATCTTTGGTTTTTTATTTTCAGTTTATCAATCAGTTTGTTAATATTTAATATTTAATAGTTAAATGCTTAATATGTCTGCTTATTTCTGATTCTTATAATGATCTGATTCACTGATTCTCATTTATTATATTTTCCCTAATTTCTGGGATTTTTTAAATTTTTTGAAATTTACCATTTTTCCCATTTTTCAGGCTCGCCGTATTATGCCCGAGTAAACTTCGCCGTCTAAAACTCCAAAACGTTATTTGTGACTATGCAACAAGCAGTCCATCATAGCAAAGACTAAATTCGGGGCTTGAAGGAGGTTTTAAAAAAACAGAAAAAAGGGGTGCAACACAGAATTCAAAAGAAACATAAGATAAAACCCACTATCTTCTTCAAGTATTTCTCACAAACATAATGCAACCCAGCCACTTTCAGTCAACATGCTTCCAAGCACCACACGAAGGTGGTTGAAAGGAGCTTAGGGCAATACTGAGTAGGCCAAAAGAAAAAGTCATACAAATGGATCTACAGAAAATATAGTGCATTATGCACTTGGTAGGATAAAACGAAAAAATTATACATGAAATGCAACAAAAGTTCAAACAGATAAAATGGTATATTCGAAAAACAATAGTTGCATATCACTTAATTTGGTCATATACTAACCTCCCATCCAGGCTGAGGACCAAGAGCAACTGCAGGCATACAACTAGCCTTACCCTATGAATTCAAAAACCACAGAAGTAAATGAAAGTAAATAAGAAACTGAACTTTCATACCATTCCAAATAATCATAAGTTGCATGATAACGTAACCATGGCAAATTGGCATATATCATTATTACTGTTACTGTCTCAGATAAAGAAGGATGGCTGGTTATGTGGAGGTTAAATTAATGGGGTAGTGAGATTATTATGTAATAGGATTATTATAATTACATTTATAAGAATTATTATTATTATTATTGATGTTATTATTATTGTAATGTCTGATGCTCTCCTGTGGTCGGGCAGCTGGATTACGATCTAGACCTGGACCCGCGTGAAGAATGGCCCGACGGCATGAGCTCTCCCGCCTTCTTGTTGCTTTCAGGTGTAACGAAGAAGAAGAAGAAGAACTTGAGGAGGCGGAAGAAGAAGAACAGTGAAGGAGGAATCGACAAAGCCTGGGAAGGGGAAGGAGAAGCTTAGTGGAAGAGGCAGGGAAGGCGCTGCAGAGAGGTGTTCTCTCTCTCTCTCCCCCAAATGCTCTCCCCCTCTCTGTCCCGTGTTCTCCCTCATCCTCTGCTCTCTCCCGTCAGTTTTCTCTCATCCGCCCTCACTGCTCTCTCTGATCAGCCAACCCTTTCAATGTCATTTCTTTGCCCTATCTCCCTTTCACTCCCTCGCTCCCAATCTCCCTCCCATGAACTCTATTTCTCTATGCACGCCCCTCACTCTTGAAGTCTCTCTACTCTCCCTCATGCACACACTCCCTCTATCAGGCGCGTTGTCACTCTCCCTTGTTGTCTCCCTCACGATCCCCTCGTATGTGCCTTCTCACCTGCATGCATCCTCACTGCTCACTCACTCTCTCACAGACCCTCAATGCTCAACCGACCACCTGCTATTACCCTTGTGTTCCATCTTTTTCCGTGTCTCACTTTCATTCCCTATTGGTGTCATTTGGGTTGGATTGCAGATTGAGGAAGACATTTTTTCCCCTTTTTCCAGAGATAGAGGGTGTTGGAGGCAGTGACAACGGACTGTCGTCAGCAGTTGGTGGCTGGCTGTGCGTTTGGGGTGGCTGCCAGGGATGCCTACAGCAGTTAGAACTTAGAACTCTATAAGAGGCATGAGTATGGCTAAACAAGCTTATTTTTGCTGGATTTTGCCCTAAAAGTATTGATAATTATCTTGTTGGCATCATGAATTTATATTTGAAGCATTTAGGGAGCATAGTCGAGATCTCATTGCATTAGGGAAGATTTGTGACTGCCCTAGAGGGACATTAGCTGCCTAGATTAGGTGTCTAATTAATCAATGATGCGTGTAGCGTTGCATTTGGGAAGATTCATGCTTAAAGTTCCCAATCGTGCGACCCCAAAGTCGTTGGGGGCTAACAAGTGAAAGATGTGAATTGAGGTCTATAATAATCTGAAAGTGTATTTGCAATCGAAGGATTGAGGAATATTATGCTCAATTAAGATTGGGGGAAAGCTCGTGCAAACGTGTGGAAAGTGAGTAAAGGCACTCCATGGAAAAACTTGAAGAAGGTTCTGCAGGCTGATTTAACCTATCGCTACTCGAGTCGACAACCTACGACTCGATGATTTCATTTCTTACTTAAATAAATTTTACAGCGAGATGGATAGAAAACTTATTGCTTTGAGTTTTTGCAAGTAGACCAGGCACATCGAGCATACCTTGAGCGACAGAATCCAAAGCTCGAGGTGATTTTGGTTTTTGGTGGAGGCATGCAACAAGTATGACGGCATTCCAAGCAAATGTCTGTCTGAGGCCAAACATGGATGGAATGTGTATTTCCCACTTGTGGGTTTTCAGGATCGTTGGATCCAACGAATGTGTTTTGTTTGAATAATGTATGATACAACGTGCTTCTTGACATATGAATGTATGTGTGAGATTGATTGATTGTTTTTCAAATATTACGTGATAGTATATGCATGCTAAAAGTTATAACTGCTTAAGACAGCTTAGGCAAGGTATCGCGTCGAGTACCTCATCGACCTCGATCATGCATTAGTGAGCATCATAGCATTATATTTGCTTAGGACAGCTACAAGCCAATCACAGATTGAGATTACTCTTTGTGGTTCAGCTAAGTTTTCATATGAAGCAATTGTTATGATTTAATTGTTGTGATCATTATGAAATTTTTGTCTGCATTGCCGTTGGACAATGATTTGATTGAATGGACTTAACAAGTATGAGTACCCATAGAGTGTGGTTTGGCTAACCAAGAGTATTGATTAAATCATTTATGAAGTTAGAGGATGTTGCTATCGTGAGTGAGTACTCTGATGTGTTTCCTAAAGAGCTATCGAGTTTGCCTCCAACACGAAAAGTGGAATTCAAGATAGAGTTATTACCAGGGACAGCTCCTATTTCTAAGACATCATACCATATCGCACCGGCAGAGTTAGAAGAACTGAAGAAGCAATTGTAGAATCTCTTAGATAAGGGCTTCATTCGACCCAGTGTGTCACCTTGGGGAACACCCATGTTGTTTGTTAAGAAGAATGATAGAACTATGCGCTTGTGTGTAGATTATCGTATGTTGAATCAAGTCACGATCAAGAATAAGTATTTGCTTCCTAAAGTTGAAGACTTGTTTGATCAGCTCAAGAATGCGAAGGTATTCTCCAAAATTTATTTGAGGACAGGTCATCATCAACTCTTGATACGAGAGGAAAATGTTTTTAAGACTGCCTTTCGAACTAGATATGGGCACTTTGAATTCAGGGTCATGCCTTTTGGATTGACCAATGCTCCCGCAAGGTTTATGGACCTTATGAATTGGGTCTTCCAAGATTACTTGGATCGGTTTGTTATTGTTTTTGTAGATGATATATTGGTGCACTCAGATAGTGAGGCAGAGCACAGAGATCACTTAAGGAGTGTCTTGGGTATTTTGCGCAAGCATAAGTTATATATCAAGGCAGTCTGTGACGGGAACAGAGCAACAATGACTACCTTGATATGATATCCTGTATTGGAGGAACTTATCTTGAAGCAAAAGGAAGATCCTGATTTTGCTAAAAATATGAAAGAAAGTAAGAAGACAAATTCTTTTTTGTATCATGATGAAGATGGTTCACTATGGTTTCGATAAAGATTGTGGGTCCCTAGAGATGATGGGGTGAAGCGTCAGTTGCTTGATGAAGCTCACAAATCCAAATTTTCGATACACCCTGGCAGTACAAAGATATTTCAAGATATGAAACGAAATTATTGGTGGCTTGGAATGAAGCATGAAATTGCAGAATATGTGGCAAAATGCTTAGCTTGCCAGCAGGTCAAAGGAGAGCATCAAAGGTCAGGAGGTTTGTTGTAGATAATAGATATTCCAGTGTGGAAATGGCGTTTACTTCACACCAGGAGACAACATGATGCCATATGGGTGATTGTTGATCGACTTACGAAGTCTGCTCATTTTCTACCAATCAGAATCAGTCAGTCATTGGAAAGTCTTGCAGAGTTATATTTTGGCAAGATTGTGAGATTGCATTGAGTGCCAAAGTCTATTATCGCGGATCAAGATCCATGTTTTACCTCTAGGTTTTGGGAGCAATTGCGAAAGGCATTGGATACGAAGCTTAAGATGAGCACAGCGTTCCACCCCCAAACTGATGGACAACCTGAGAGGACCATCCAAACCTTAGAGGACATGTTGTGTGCATGTGTCTTAAACTGGAAGGAGAATGAGATAAATATGTGAAATTGGCAGAGTTCGCTTATAATAACAGTTACCACTCTAGTATCGGGATGGCACCTTTTGAGGTCCTGTATGAAAGGCCATGTAGATCGCCAGGTTGTTGGAACGAATTGGGTGATGGCAAAATCGAAAACTCCTTGATATTGCAGCATTACACCGATCAAGTACAATTGATAAGGAAAAGGTTATTGACAGCTCAGAGTAGACAGAAGAGTTATGCCGATGTTCCACGCAGAAAGTTGGCTTTTGATGTTGGTGATCATGTGTTCTTAAGAATTTCACCTACTAAAGGTGTTTTTCGATTGGCATTAAAGGAAATTTGAGCTCGAGGTTCATTGGACCCTTTGAGATATTAGAAAAGGTCGGAGATGTGGCATACAGATGGATACTACCACCTAATTTGAGTCATGTTCATGACATTTTCCATGTTTCCATGCTTCGAAAATATATACCGAATCCTACACATGTGATTGACTTTCAAGGTAAGGTATTCAAGTGCAAGATGATTTGACAATGCAAGAAAAGCCTATTAGAATTGTGGATCAAAGAGAGCAAGTACTTCGCACTAAGAGAATTCCTCTAGTAAGAGTGAAATAGCAACACCATAGGTTGAAGGAGAGCAGATGGAAACTCGAGGCCGATATGCGAAAGAAGTATCCACACCTATTCTTGCATTGAAGTATGATCTAAATTTCAAAGACGAAATTTTTTATCTAAATTTCAAAGACGGATTTTTATTTAAGGAGGGTAGGATGTAACGTTTTTCGTTTTGGGCAGGTCGAACTGGATCGAGTCCAGACCTGGACCCGATCTCCACGTGCAAAGAGGAAACCCGACGCGGCTTCTTCATCCTTGTCTTCCTCTTCGTCTACTTCTTCGTCGCTCTCTCATCTCGCGGGTGTGAAGTAGAATGCACTGAAAAACAGAGGCGGAGGTGAAGGGTGGCGACGAAGGTGAACGGCAGAAGCGGTGTCGTGTAGGTAAGCCCGTTGGTCTCTCTCTCTCTCTCTCTCTTCTTTCTTCTTCTTCCCCATTTCGTTGTTCTCTATCGTTTCCCCCTCTGTCCCGAGCGTTCACTGGTCATTCCCTCTCTCTCCCGCAAACTCTCATTCCCTCGGTCGTTTTTCCTCACATCCTCAATGCTCATTTCCCCTCTCTCGCACTCTGTCCCTTCTGCGTCACCCTCTCGTTCCTCTCTGCCCGCACTTTCCCTCTACCGCCAGCTTCTTTCACTCGCAACCTCTTCTCATTCTCACTATCACTCTCGTTATTCCTCTGCATTCTCCCCCAACTGAGCACTCACTCTCTCAACACTCTCCCTCTCGCCTGTCTCTTTTTCCCCATGCTCGATTGTTGGCTCTCCCTAACCGTGCATGAGTGTCCCTCAACCGAACCTCATTCTCATAGCCGAATGCCTTCTTCTAACAGGAAACCCCTCTTTTTATCTATCTTTCACTAAACCTCACCCTATTCATTGTTGTTTGGTCGGTTTGCAGCTTGGGGAAGCATCTTTCCCGTCATACCAGGGAACTGAAGGCATTGGTGGCGACGGCATTTGTGATTTTAGCCGTTTGGAGATCAACCGAGCATTTGAGGTCGCTGTCGAGAGCATTACAGCAGTTTGGGCTCTAAGAGTGGGGTAAGCGAGGTTTAATCGAGCCTAAATTGTCCAATATTTTCTGCTAGTGCATGTATAATTATTATTTGAGTATGCTAAACTCAAGATTGGATGATTTAGAATGCATGTTAGCGACGTTGCTATTTTGGGGAAAGTCTAGGACTATTTTGGAGGGACGATCATCCATGTCTATAATTATCTTTCTAGCATGATGGGTTAATATTCGAAGCGATTAAGAAGCATAGTAGAGATTTGATGCGGTTGAAAAGGTTTAGAACCGCTGTTGCAAACATGTAGCGCATGATATTGTCGATGTGCGTATTGCGTTGTTAGTTTGGAAAGAGTACGTAAGTTGAGTGTAATTATTGGAAAGACGCCTCAACTAAGAAAGCAAATGAGAAACATATCAGTGATTGATTCAATCGAAAGCTCAGAGCTTAAGTTGTGGTCACAACCACAAAGAGTTGGGAAGAGATCTATTGGAGGGCTTTATAGGCCGATACACCCTTCGGCACCCATTTAAGGCGATGACCTACGTCTCAATGATTCTATTTCATACTTGTATAAATAGTAAAACCAAGCGAGTAGAGAACTTATCACTTGACTATGTTTGCAGGTATATCGGGCACGTCGAGTAGACCTTGAGCAACAAGATTTGAACTCGAGGCATTTTGAGTAATTTTGGCGACGCGCGACAGGTATGGCAGCATTCCAGGCCAATCCCTGCCTAGGGCCGACTTTAGAATGGTACCCTTCAGGATCGTTGGATCCTATGTTTGTGTTATGATTGAATGAATGTATGCATGTGATTGAATTGTTATGAAATTGATTTTGTTTTAAAAAAAAAAATTACTACGCAACTGCATGTGCATGCTAGCAACGATAACTGCTTAGGACAGATGAGGTGAGGTATCGAGTCGAGTATCTCATCAACCCTGATTGTGCATTAGAAAGCATCATAAAATGATAATTGCATAAGACAGCTATGAGTCAATCACGGATCGAGACTACTCTCTGTGGTTCGGCTAAGTTTTAAAAGATGTGATTGATGTGTTTGATTGTTGTGAATGTTGTAATATGTTTCGTATGCATTGCCGTGGGCATGACGCAAATGAATGAATTTGAAGGGTAGATGCACCCGTAAAGTTATGACGGCTAGTAAGAATGTTGACTATATGTGTTGTCCTCGTGTGGAGGCATTTGGAGGCATGAGTGCACTTGTGAAGTACACCAACCTCATGTGCTAGCCGGTCATTTTGTGAATGTGCTATCATAATGATAAGTAAGAAAGATTAAGAGACGTGAAGCCAGTGGGTTGTGGCAATGTGTTTGGGAGATGTCTCGCCTTCGCCACTGATCTCGCCTGCTCAAAGCACAAGAGGTGCAAGGCCCTAAGATATCGTTGTGTGATGTGCTTAGAGCATTGGGCTCCCGCCTTCCCAACCTGAGTGTCCTAGGAAAGGCTGAGCAACTCTCCTTGGAATTCACACATCCATCGGGAGTGTTCTACCGTTGCAGCGTGAACAGATCCGTATCGTTTCGGGTCACCACGGGGGTTCTCCCTACTGTAGGTCGTCTGTGGTGTGCACGTGCTTGTGTTTGCACTCACAGGAACTGTCAATTCACTAAAGCTAATGTAAATGTAAAGAATGTGAATGAAAGCTTGCACCCACAAGAACTGTCAATTCACTAAAGCTAATGTAAATGTAAAGAATGTGAATGAAGTGTATGTGAAAAAAATGAATATGCATGAAGTGAATGTGGTTACTGAGTGTGTAATTGTGGCCAATGAGTGGTCTCTACATGTCGTGGTATATGTGAGGGGCTTCCAAGACAAGTCATGTGATTGCATGCTCCTATCTCAACATGATAGTGTTTTGTTATTGTATTTATTATATCCCAGATTCGAGCCCTTATCGGGTTAGGGATTTATCTGGTTTGTTGCCATATTGCGAAGGCTAAACCTTCTGTTGTTTTCCTTTTTCAGATTTTGACGGACCCGAGGCAGCAAGTTGATCAGATGGCTCAACTCACATCCTACTGGGGAGGTTTTGGGTCTATTGTAGTGTCGTCGCGTCATGTGTAAGTCTCTTTGATGTCTTGTTTTGTTAGGCATCAATGTTATGGTTTTGGAGCATTTTTGTCATATGTGTTATTAAGAAATGTGAAGTGATTTTGTATGAACAGAATTTATTATATAATGGAAAGTTTGCCCCATTGTCATTGACTTGCATAGCTTATTTCCTTTTGAATCGTTGTGTCGTCGCACCTCAATGTTTTATGTTTTAACAAAAAAAAAAAGTTATTTGAGGGTCAAAGTATTGGGGTGTGACGTCTCTAGTAGGCAGATATTAATCACCTGAGCAAATCATTAATGAGGGAAAGAAGTTCACACATTCTCTTCTCGTTCATTGGTCAATTTCATCAAATATTTGCTGCACAGATGGAATTGGACGAAGCTAGTTTTAATCTTGGCAAAAATATCAAAAATATAACATCTTGACAATAATGTCAAGAACTCAGTGCAAGAGATCATGTATTTTTACTCACAATCAGCTTCAAAAGAAGCACCAAACAAATAGGGAATAAGATACTAACTGATAGGAGAAATAGATAACATAAGGAAGAAAGAAGAGAGGAGAGAGGTAACTGTTGGAGAGAAGACTAGCCATTGGATTTCCAATAGCTACAAGCCGTGCAAAAAGAAAAAATATTTACAAATGAATAAATATACAAAGGAAAGATAAGAAAAAGAAATAATCATATACATATATAAATGGTGACTCCACATTTAAGTGGACACTATGAGACATCGAATCTGAACCATCCAATTAGATCAGATGGTCCACATTTATTCCCTCCGATCCTTTATTTATAATATCCCCTCTCTTTCTCCGTCTCACTGCCAGCAGCTCCCCACTTCCCTCTACCCACGATGGGTGCCTCCACCCAATGTGGGTGGAGGGAAGGAGCCATTGGGGCTCTACTGTCCCCTCCAGCCACGATGATGGAGGGCACGCCGGTGGGCCCGCCGGGGCTCCACTGGACCAGCGATGGGATGGGGGAAGCCGGTGGAGTACCAACTGGTGGTCGGTGGTGGTCGGAGAGAAGCAACAAAGAACAAAAAGAAGGTTTAAAAATCACGACCATCTAGTTGGATGGTTCTGATTTGATGTATGATTTTGAACAGTGACTCCAAAGTCACCATTCAGTCTCTCTCTCTCTCTCTCTCTCTCTCTCTCTCTCTCTATATATATATATATATATATATATATATATATATATATAGAAAGTGGTAAAAACCAAATACCTAGGTTAGGGATAAAAACGGGACCCTTTGATTTTGATTTTTAAAATGGTTTTTTTTTTGCAATCTAACCTCTTATTGATATAATCTTAAAATGGCTTGATCCAAAACATATACTAAGTTGATCATTTGTTAGACTTTAATGGTGTTTTTATAATAAGAAAAAATGCCCCATGACATGATAATAGAAAATTCAACATTTTTCATTAAAACAACTTGAATCAAAGCAAGTTTTATATCAAAATAGTCCTTATAAACATATTAAGATGTTTATATTTTATTTAAAATAGATTTTAAATCAAAATCAAAGGATCTGATTTTTGTTTTTACCACATTCTCTCTCTCTCTCTTTTTTTATATATATATATATATATATATCTTAACAGCTATAACTGGCAACTTCAGTGCTGACACTAGCTAATCACTTCAGCAAAGTCTGGGTGTCATACTGTCGATTTTCCATGACATGACAAAGTTTGACCATACAATGCCTCAGAGTCAGATAGAAGCATTTGAAGCAAATTATTTAGCCAAAAACTTGTATAAAAAGGTCCGGAGTGTAACATGACAAAAACCCGAAATCTGAGAGAGTAAGAAGGGAAAACAAACAACTAAAAAAAAGTGTATTCAATTTACTTGCAAGAAGATGCTTCCACTAGTCACCAATGGATGATTGTGCAGATCTACTCCTGATGGAAGGGCCAATAGATCTGGAACCAAGACATCCTTAATCACCTAAGCAGAAACCAAGAAAAAACTTCAACATCAGGAAACTCTTTGCACATAAAATAGAAAAATGTAACCAAATTAGCAAAAAACAATGTAAAAAGTGGCCCCATGAAATAGCATTCACATGATCGTTCAGTCATGCAAGTTATTCAAGCAAGTTAAGCAATATTGCATGTAATTGATAAAACAGAGATAAACCTACTGGCCAAAAGGTTCATCTGTTTGAATAAAATAAAAAGTCAGTGCTGCATGAGTCAAATTATGCTTAGTTTGAGTATCATTTATCAGTTGACCAAGCATGACATCCTTTTTGTGCAGATGTAAATTAGAGACAAACTTCAAAAAGGCATAGAGTTCTACAAAAGATCTCAACAAAAATCAAGATCAAACACTCGAGACACTTAAGAAGAAAGACAAAATGTGCATACAGCACAGAAAGTATCAACTATCAACCAATAAAAATCTAAATTTAAATAAAATAAAAAGAAGATAAAAAAACTCAAAGTGGAGCTAAACATAAGCAGCGGAAGCTGTTTATCCCAAGTATCAATTAGCCATCAGGACTTGAAGCGGGCGCAAAAGATCAACTGTATGGAATTTTTACTCTTGTATTTATTACCATACCGAGGATCCACCAAAACTGAGTGGATGGTTAGGAACACTAAGGGTACACAAAAGATTAGTAATGGAGATAATGTAATGAGAGAAAGAGAGAAATTTGGGCTATTTTGCCGTTTGAAAATAGTCAAATAAAAAATAAATAAAAAAGAAAAATACTCAAAAAAAAAAGAAATACAAAAACACATATTTGGCTATGAGACCAATCTAAGAATGGAAGTTATATACGTTCAATGTTCTAAAAGGTGTATCATATCGTGTATTGGTATATGCTGTTCATAACATATCATAATGTAATTTTAAAATAATTCATAACAAATAAAATATCAAGAAAATAGAGAAAAAATCATGACAAATGGGTTCTATATAGAAAGCTGATCACACATAATGAACATTTATGATACATCATTCATAATCCATAACATGTTAACAACATATTAAGAAGTTATAAAGTGTTTTATATCACATCACAACATATAATTTTTCTCTGCCAAATGAGAATTGAAAATATATTTGCGATTAATATCATGAATCCATGATTATCATCAATAATATGTATCAATCTCCCACACACAAATCTTTCTCCAAACCGGCTGTGTTCTCTCTCAAATCAACAATCTATCACTCCAATCAGCTACTTTTCTCAAAAAAACGCAATAACTGCCCCTCCCAAAGCTCTAGAAGTGTTTGGAATTAGGGAAAGCAATGAGTTGTAAAGTGAAAAATGAAACAAAAAGGCATGAGGCTCTTTCAAAACGCCCTAGCTTTGTATCGTTAGATACGGGTAAGATACGGTCGATAGACTATCAATATACTTTTCACTTAAGAAAAGTGTGTCAGTGGTGTATCATATAGGTTTCTTTGACCGGTACGGAACCGTATTGTGTGATGCGGATAACACTGCATACATTAAGTCTTACATGTTGCTCTATCAACCACCAACTCATCTCCAAGAGCATCCCAATACTTGATGGCCCAAATTTATGTTCAGGTAGCTTTCTTGACAGCAATCTCAGAAGAGAATGTTCATATATTAAGGTAGTGTTTGGATGACATATTGAAATGATTTTTCAAAAAACTTGGTTTTGTAAAACGATTCTTTTAATGAGTTTTGAAGAATATCTTTTTCACGTTTTGGGTGAGCAGGCAAAAACTGGTTTTAGATTAACAACCTGAGGCCAGTAGCTTTTTTCACTCTCTTATGAAAACAGTGTTTTCAGAAACCCATTTTTCTGAAAACTCTGCTTTGAAGCCATCCAAACAAGCCAAAAAAAAAACACATTTTAAATGCAAAGCAGCATTTTTGCCTCCAAAACACCTTTTTGGGTGTGTATCCAAACACGCCCTAAGTCTTCTCCTGCTGCACATGTCATTTGTTCCTTTTGATGGAGCAAGTACAAGAAAAGGTACACCAACTTCTCTCACACCATGAAGATGATATCAAACATTTGTCCTAGCAACCAAGAAGCAAGCTTTTGTGGACAATAAGTACTACTACAATTACTTGCCCACCCTGCAATGGGATCTATGGTAATTATCTGCTTGAACTTCCCATCATCTAAAATCTCTAAGTTTAGTAGAAAACATGTCATATTCACTTACAGTTGTTTGCCTTTCAATTGGATTTTTAAACTTCTCAAAGTAGTTGTCCTTTTATATAAATTTTCCCCTACCTACATGTGAGGGCTCTTGTCTGTGCCTAGCCTAGAGGTCTTTCATGTAGCCCCTGTACAATACAATAATGACGATGAACACTATGAGCTATGCAATGAAGTGGAGTTTTACTTTTGATCCACCTATCAGTTAAACACCTCAAGCACTACATTATAAAAAGTCTGACTTATGCACCTTCAGGTCCTAGAGTATCGGAGCACAAGAAAGAACTTGATATCTTTCACAGTTTGACTTGAAAGTATAGAAGCTAAAATATTAGTCCTTTAGCTTCAAAACATCTAGTTTGTAATATGTTTAATACACTTCAAATTCTGATGTCCAACAGCATCAACTCAATTAAATAAGACCATGCATGCAGTTCATGATAGATGCTACAGTATGGCACTTGGAGATGAAAATGTGACATTACTACCTTATATTCTTTCTCAAGCTCACTAACAGCTGCATCTACATCCATTTTCAGTGTATTAACACGAACAAATCGAAGGTTTGGAAAATCTGAAACAATAAAGACAAATCATTTATTTGAACTGGTAGGCAAACTTATTAACATAGAAGAGTTAAAAAAAAAAAAAACAAACACTAGAATTGCTATTACTGGCATGATGAGAAGCCTAAAAGACAACTAGAAAATAAAGAAGATTAGATACTTTTAGAGGCATCTACATCCTAAAAAAAGTCGGCCTTATTTCTAGAATTCTATAGGCATGTAGGAATATGTCTCCATGTAGTTTTTGTCACCACCCATGCAAGCACAAAATTATCCATATCAGTAGCTCAGACAAAAATCTGATGCATCATTTCCTATTTACCTAGATCTCTAACATCCAAAATAAAGTTAAAAGAACCAATTTCTTTAATCCTACTAATACCAGGTGACGTTAAATTTTGATTATCACTTCGCACCCAGAGCACCACCGTATATGAAGCTTCCAATAGAAGACAGTGAAACAACAAAAACATGACAGGAATAACAGAAAAAAATTACTTCGGAGCAAAAAGGGCGAAAGCGGCTTTCAGTCAGGTTGTACAAGAAACCGCACCAATACAATAACAATATGTGATAGTTGTTTTAACAAGTAGCAAGTCAGGAAGCTGAAATGAAATTTCTACAGATGCATAGGTCGAGAACCTGACATATGCTGCAAAGTTTTATCTAGTGTACGCCACTCCATGCATTAGAAAGAGACCAAAAAAAATGAAAGCTACTAGTTAGATACGTTAGTATCAGAACTTTTTTTTGCTAAATAATATTAAAAAAATATCTATTCAGAAAGATGACAAAAGGATGAGAGAGATTGTTTTCTTTGAAGGCCCCAATGTGGGACACAGCCTTAAAGGCAGGTTTGTTCATGCAAGTTGTCAAGGAGATTTTACAGAAAATTCACTCCCAACTGGTTTTTGTGATAACGGTAACCCATCTCAATCAAAAGAAAGAGATAAACTACCCTTAGGAGTCCTTGACACATTCTCAGTAGACGTTCATGTCAGAACAAAAATGGATCCACCTCCTATTACTGATGGTCCTATTACTGATGAAATTAGCTAGTCACCCTTCAGTGAGAAAGTCAAAAAGAATTCAGCATCCTACTCAATGATGGGCCCATTATGATAAAGCAAAAACAAGAAGAATTCATCACTATTCGTCAAGCCATGGAGTCTTGAAAGCAGATAGAGGCAGCATGAGCACCAAACATGTGAAGTTTTCCCAAAACCAAAAGGAAAAATATTGTAGGTTCAAAATGGGTATTCAAAGTAAAAAATAAATTTGATAAGACCACAACCACATCCTTAGTGCTCTTTTATCTTGTGTGCCAATATCACCTGCCCTGGATTTACATTCTAAGCTTTTCCAGTATGAGATAAGTCTAAAGCAGCTTTTGACTGATGACAATGAACTCTCAAATGCATAGCATGTACTTGTAACGCTCGGCGTTTTGGGCAGAGCGGGTCGGGTCAGGGTCCAGACCCGGACCCTAGCCCCACGCGCGAGGAGCCCGACACCGTCTCTCCTCCCTTGCTTTCTCTTCTCCCCCGTTTTCCTCGTATCGTCTCTTCCTTACCCACGACCGGAACTCAGGGAAGAAGAAGGCGGCGACGGTGACGACGGCGGCGCTTGAGGTGAACCCTGTCGTCCCCTGCCTCTTCCTCTCTTCTCTCCTCTTCTTCTTCCCGTTTTCTTTTCCCTCCTCCCTCTCCCACTGTCTGTCGTCTCCCCTCTCAACCGAATGACTCTCTCTGGCCGTCTCCCTCTTTTCTCTCGTGCCCTCTTCTTCACACGATCCCTCTCCTCACTCACTCTCACTCCCCCACCTGCTCTCTCTCTTCTCTCACCCCCACCGCCGTTTTCCCCTTTTTGGTCTGAACCCCTCCTCTCTCTGTCTCCCCTTTTCTGTCAGCGCCTCTCCCAGCCCACACGGTCCCTTCGTGAGCACTCTCTCCCTATTTTCTATCCGATTTTCCCTTTTTCCCCAACTGAACACTCGTTTTCACTAATTTTATCGCTGTTGATCGATTTTCAGCTTGGGGGAAGTGTTCATTTTCCTCATTGCAGCGACTAGGGGTGTTGGTGGTGGAGGCTGGGCACGATTTTTGTTGGTTGGGGATCGATTGGACGCTTGAGGTGGCTGTCGAAGGCGTTGCAGCAGTTTGGACTTTTGATTTGGGGTGAGCTAGACCTAATCAAGCTCAAATTATTGAATGTTATCTTTAAAAGCATGTATAATTATTGTTTGAGCATGCTAGAGCTTAGAATTGATTATTTGGAACACATGTTAGTGATTTTGTTTTTGGGGAAAAGCTTAGGACTATGTTGGAAAGCGAAGACTCATACATTTGATGATTATTTAAGCATGATGGATTAATTTTCGAAGCATTAGGGAAGCATGGTAGAGATTGTGAGGTTGTGGGGAAGATTTAGAACAGTCTTAGGGTGCATGTAACACATGCTTTTGTGAACGGGTGTGTCATGAAGTTAATTGGGGAAATATACGTATTTGGATGTGACTTTGGGGTTGATGTCTTAATTAAAGAACGTTATTGAGGAAGGTGTTAGTGATGAATTGATTGATGGTTGTGGGTTTTGATATTTTGTGCCAACGTCAAGTTGTAAGGAGGAGGCCTAATGGAGAGCTTGTTGGTCGACACTACCCATCGACCCCCTCTTGAGGCGATGACACGTGCCTCAATGATTCTGTTTGTATTTGTTTGAATTGTTTAGGTATCTAGTAGGAATCTTACCTTTGGTTTATGTTTGCAGGTACACCGGGCACGTCCCGTCAACCTTGAGTTCAAAGCTCGAGGAGTTTTGAAGAATTTGGTGAGCGCGCCACAGGTATGGCGACATTCCAGGCAAATCCATGTCTGGGCAAATGTGTGACTTTGTGCTCCTAGGATCACGGGATCCTAGGATTGAGATGTGAATTGATTGATTGTTTCGTGAATGAGTATATGTATGCTTTGATATATAACATGAACTGTTTTGAAAGGCTATTATTAGTTTGTTTTGAAAATGACGCATTTACATGTGCATGCTAGAATTGATAACTGTTTAGGACAGATGAGGCGGGGTATCGAGTCGAGTGTCTCCTCGACCCAAATTGTGCATTAGAAAGCATCATAGAATGATAACTGCATAGGACAGCTACGAGCCAACCGCAGATCGAGACTACTCTCTGTGGTTTGGCTAAGTCTTCAAAAGATGTGATTGATGAGATGATCGTTATGAATGTGTATGTTGTTGCATATACATTGCCATGGGCAATGATGCAAATGGATGATTTGGAGGGTAGTTGTACCCGTATAGTATGACGGCTAGCAATGACTGTTACTGTATGTATAGACCTCATGTGGAGGTAATTGGAGGTATGGGTGCACTCGTAAAGTGTACTAACCTCATGTGCTAGCCAGTCATCTTGTGAATGTGTAACTATAATGATAAGAATGAATGAATAAGAGATGAGAGGCCAGTGGGATGTGGCTATGTGTTTGGGAGTTGTCCCGCTTTTGCCACTGGTCTCGCCTGTTCGAAGAGCAGGCGGTGCAAGGCCCCAGGGTTCTGTTGTGTGATGTGCTTGGAGCGTAGGCTCCCGCCTTCCCAACCTGGGTGTCCTAGGGAAGGCTGAGTGTCTCTCCTTGGAACTCACACATCCATGGATGAGTGCTCTACCGCTGCAGCGGATGGATGGATCTATACTGTTCTGGGCCACCACGGGGGTTGTCTCTCGGCTGTAGGCCGCCCGCGGTGTGCACGTGCCTGTATTTGCACCCACAGGAACTGTTAATACACTGAAGTTAATGAAAATGTGATGTATATGATAGAATGCATGTGACTGATGTGTATGTGAATGATCTGAATGCAAGTGTTATGTTTAAGCATGCTTCGTATGTGATTGACATTGTGTTAGTGTGGCCATCAAGTGGCCTTTACGTGTCGTATTCTGACACGACATGATGATAGATGGGTTGATATTTGTTCTCTTATTTGAGCCTTACTTGAGAAGGTTTGGCATTTTCCTGGCTTGTTGTCATACTACGAAGGCTGAGCCTTCAGTTGTTTTCTTTTTCAGGTTTTGGCGGACCCCGGGCAGCAGGTTGAGCAGATGGCTTCACTCACGTCCTACTGGGGAGGTTTTGGGTTTTGTTTGTATAGTGTCGGCGCGTCTTGCTTCGTTTGTATTGATGTCTTATTTTGTTAGGCATCAATGTTAGGATTTTGGGGCATTTTTGTCATGTATAGGGATGTGATTTTGTATGAAATGACATTGTTCTATAAATGAAAGTTCGCCCCATTGTTTTGAATTGTTTGGCTCATTTCTTTTGAACTGTTGTGTAGTCACACCTCGATGTTTGATGTTTAGAAAAAAAAATGGTTGTGTGTCAAAAGGTCGGGGTGTGACAGTACTAGTCATTGAAACAAATTGTGCTCATGCACATACATGAAATTTCTTTCATGGCCATGGAGAACAGGGTAGATTTGGACAAGTGGCAGGGCTTCTTACCTAGTCCCAATATGCTGCCCAATGCTAATCTGAAAAATCATGGAACTATTCCACTTGCTTTTTGTGTAATCAAGGAAGGCACATTAAAGCTGACTGTTAGTTCAAGCCTTCAAATAAAGGAAAGGTTACCACACCAAAGGTCAAAAAAGAAAGTTAATCAGGCAAAATCAACAATCATGTTCAATAATTTCTCAGCACTTTCACAAATGAGCATAAAGCAAAATGACCAATATGTTTGGTACATAGATTCTGAGGTAGCAACTCCTGTTACAAGAGATGCACGTAAGCTTTGTCTCCCTGTATTCTAAGAAAGGTACTATTGTCACAAGATATGGTATACACCATTCTACTTTTTACACTGGAAATGCCACTATTCTGTTGTCTAATTCCTTTATGACATTGTATAATGTGCTTCTTACTCTTAATCTTAAAGGAGTATCATCTTTGAATCTAATCTTATTATAATATACATTCTCTCATTGAATTTACTCCTATATGTGTTAAGGACCTTTGAACAGGGGAGACATTTGCATGAGGGAAGCTCCTGGAGGATATGTACAATTGTACATATTCAAGGAAGAGTCTTCAGCCTGTATTTGTTCAGCTTCATTTCATGTTCCTGTCACGAAATCATCACCATAAATTATAGTCTCCTCCATTTCCGATGAATGTTTTCAAAATGTCGAAGTATAATAAGCCAAAATTTTTGGCATGCGCATCTTGGTCCTTGTAGTTGTCCCTTATTGAAAGATTTGTTTGACAATTTGATTCCATTGTCAGGTGTAAGTCTAAAGTTTCATCATAAAAATTGTTCTAATTGTCCGTATGTAAGAATCATATCTTACATATGAAAGCAGTGAAAAAAAAATTCTCATATACTTGAGAGGGACAGTTGGGGATGGTCTTCATTGTAAGAGAAATTAGCATAGAAGCCCACATGATATCATCACTTACATTGACGCAGACTAGGCAGGAGATCCAAATGAAGGACATCAATTTTGGGTTATTGTATATTTGTGAATAAAAATCTTATATCCTGGAACAATAGAAAGTAGAAGGCTGTTGCAAGGTTGGGTACAGAAGTCAGATATAGGACTGTGGATGTTATGAGCACTATTGCAAGAGTTGCTGAAGATGTGGAGAGCAAAGGAAAACAAGTTCAGGATAAACATAAAATAATTTAGAGGAATCTAAACATGAAGCAAGGATGTGCAAGTGAACAAATAAGAAAAACTCTAGAGAAATATGACCAGAGCAATTTGAAATAGATGAGAAAACCTTCTAGTCTTGGCAGAGATGAATCTGCTTGGACATAACTTTTGGAAAAGAATGCAGCTTCACAAACCTGACTCGTTTATCATATCAGAATTTAAAACTATATATTTCACCACAGGATACATCAGAAAGATGAGGAAAGAATGAGTAAGATGTGTTCTTCATAGCTCTAACATGGAGCACAGAGCTACATTTTGTTGAAATTATATTAGGGTAAAGCTACACATGAGAAACAAATGCAATAATACCCCAGGCATAGAACATATTTTACTGAAGTAACATATATTGAGAGCCAAACCCAGAACGTCATGTCTTAACAATCATCTCATGATTCATTAGAAAAATCACATACAGCCGTTAGCTGTTAGTGCAAGAATCCCTGTCACTATATGAATATGTGTGTATCTATGTTCGTGTGGGCATTGTGTGTGCATGTACACATTACATTGGTGGTCTCCCTTGAAAATGACCTTCTTTGCATATCAAAGGAGAATGTCCATAGGGTTGTTGAAACAGAATCGTAGTTTTTCCTTTTCCACTGTTCTCTCAAACAAAAGAGTGGTCGTGGTTTGGAAAATGAGGACAACTTAAAAGTTCCCAAAATGTGGTATTGCCCTATCATTTTCAGAAAACTACCTACTGGGAAAAAAAAATTCTCATATGCATCCTCACTCTATAGGTTATATTCAGATTCAGTCCTTGCTTGGATCCAATGAGAAATTCATCTGCAAAATGCACACCTATTTTCCACTTGACCAGAACAAGCACTTCCAACTAAATATTGGTAGAAGGTCTTTTTTTCTTTTAATAAAGTAACATAAATGCCCCCAAAAACAAGAAAAAGAAAGTAGCTCACTGAAATAATACAAAAACAATGGTGAATAACACAGATTCATTTTGCTGAGAATGTGCCAACACAACATGGATGCTGGTAGATAGTATGCCACTACTCAGGATGTTCAGCATTAGCTGCGCAAAGGTAGATGCTTGCCTGATTTCCAAAACTCACCAAATGTACAGCTAACCTTTTTATGGCTTACTATTTACAAGAGAAAAAAAAAATGCAATGCTAATTAAAACAAGGAGTCACATAGATGGCAGTTTTTGCATTAGGGTTCAAAGAAGCAAAGCTAACAGGCTAGAAAAGTTTGAAATCAGTACCTGGATTTTTATGAACTGGAATTAACAAATCTTTATAGCATTTCACATTTTCCTGCTTGCAAATTTGTGCCAAAGCTGACAGTAGAACATCTTTCTTTGAAAGGACCGAATATTCTGCGACTCCTATTGAAGTCATAGCCTGCAAGAACCAATACAACTAAAAGCTCAGGTGACTTCTTACATTTTATAATGGCAAAAGAATCAAGAATATAAATTTTCTAGCAGCAGAAGATTAATTGATAGTTAGAGAACGCTAAAATTCTGAGAAAATAAACAGACTCTTCCAGCAAAAAGTATAGCCTCCTACTTCCACACTGGAACACAAAAATTTGCATGTCAAATTCAAGCAAAACAAATTCAAACTTGGACATGACTGCATGAAAATTATCAAAATGAAGGTTGACAACATACTGCACTTTCAATATAAAGACAAATTATTATTGAAGATAAACTAATTAATTCTTCTAAACTGTGTCAGTGGTGGTATAGCTAGAGAAACACAATACAGCTATGATGGAACATCAACCCCAATTAGTAATACTGCTATGAAAACAATCTGTAAAATTTCTATTGTATATTACAAAAAAATAAAAATAAAAAGAATCTTGTTTCTTAGAATTACAATAGAAATCAATTTTATGGCAAGCAATATTGACACAAACGATGATTATATTGAGAGTTATGTTTCCCCTTTTTAAATCATACGAGTAATTTTAGGTTGTTTGAGGATTTTAATTTTAGAAATTAGAATTAGAGAGTAATAGTTGGCAACTAGGAAATGTAATTAGAGAGAATGGAATTAGAGAATGGAATTAGAATTACAACTAGTTTCCTCCAAACACTTGTTGCTTCAACAATTGAAATGTTGTATCCTAGTTATATTAAGATATCTGCCCTCAGAGAGATCCTATTCCCAACATTACTGAAATTTAAACATGTTCCAACCGCATGACTGCTGGAAAGAATATCACCTGTCCAAAGAGAATATCATAGGCAATTATGTAGACAAGTTCCTCTTGCCGCTGGCAAAAAGTGAAAGTCAAAAATTAGTGACAGCACTCAAATAATCAAATCCAATGGCCTGCTTGCACATAACAACTTCAAAGCAAGGAAAAAGTTTTTAAGACAACTTGATTGAAGAAAGCACGAATAAGAAAACTCATGGCGCACTTCCTAGCATATTCTGGACAGCAACCAACTCTAAAAGCACTTATACCTTCAATTTTCCTGTCAAAATATCAGTAGCTGCCACAATTTTCTTTATGAGGGGAAGATCTGCACAAGAGGGTCACAAGAAAATCAGCACATTGTATACTCATGGACATCATGAAGAAAAAGAGAGACAGAGTGGATATAATGAAACACACAATTGGCGACCACTGTTCGCAAATGCAATTAGGCACCTTCTGCATTGTTGTTGCACTGAATGGCCCTCCTGATGCCTTTTTATATTAGATGTAGACCGGATTATGTGAAATGCGCGCTGAAGTTCCCCAAATTTCAATTTGCACATTTGCACGACTTCGTGATAACCACCACGATCCAACATTACTAAAAAATCTATATACAAGGTTTTGTCTCAATGCACTCTCCCGAAAACATGGAACCTAACTTGGAATGTCCCTTTCAATGTTGCATGCTTGAATTGCTTGGCCGTCTTTCTCCTTGCCTTGAATGGCCTAAAACTTCGCCATTCTTCGGCCCCACGATAGAGCAGCGCCAGTATAATGAGTTTCTACTTCACCTCTCAAAAAGTGAAGGAAATTACAGGATGTGACATAAAAAGTGTTCAGGTTCGTTCAAAAGCAATTCTAAAGGTAGCCATCATGTGACATCTCCATCCAGAATTGGACAATGCATCAAACCATGTATTTTACTATTCTGTGGACTTCAGAAATATGCAGGTGCACTGGGTCTCTGAACCTACGTCTTCCTATGCGATAATCAGTCGTGCATTAGGAAAAGCTTCCCCCACTTTCACCTTAAAACAATCAGCATTCGCTGAAAAATCGAACTTCTAATCCCCTTGAACTTGAAAAGCTTAGATTTCACCGCCGCTTCCCTAAGAAGAAGAGTGTGACAGAGAGGAAGAGTCTAGGGCATACGTTTGAGGGTCTGGCAGACGAGGGCGAAGGTGGCCTTCTTGTTGCGGACGGAAGGGCTGTAAACAAGGGTCTTGATGGAGGCGACAGCCTTCCTCTGGGCGTCCCCTCGGAGAACGCACCGCAGCACCCTAGCCGCCTCCCTTCGAGCGAAATAAGAAGAGCGCTCCTGCCCCTTTGCGTCCTGAATCCTCTTCACTCCGCTGCTCCCGCTCCCTCTTCTTCTTCTTCTTCTTCCATCTTCCGCTTCCATTCTCTCTCCCTCTCGGCGCATGTAACGTAAATCTGTCGTCGAATATACAGTTTAACCGATATCTTCTCATTTCCACGGACCGTCGATATTTCCGGCGCCGTTAAAGTCGCAAAACCCATTTAAGTTAATTTGCTTTCCGAAGTGACCGTCTACCGGAAGTACGAGATCCGTAATGGCATTCTTCTGATTTTTGTTATATTTTACGTTATTTAAATTCTTGTGCGGATCGCAATGGTTGGAAAATGTTCAAAGTATATTTATCGTGTTAAAGAGGTTAATTAGTTGCCGTCAAGTCCAAAGGTAAGAATGGTTCCATGTGCTTGCATCTAGGGATGTCAACGGATCGGATTCGGATCGGATATGGTTAGTAATTTGACATCCTATTGAGAAATCGGATCGGATTCGGATTTAAGATCCGATCGGATACGGATTCGGATTCGGTTTTAAGTAAATATCCGATCGGATATTGAACCATCTTAACAAGTATATCCGAATCCGAATTACAGCTTGATATCCGAATCCGAACCGTGATATATCGGACATCCCGTTTTGAAGTAGAGACCTGTGAATGGTTAGCCAAAAGGTCTAACCAAGCGCACCAACTTAAAGTTATGATGTAAATATAATATAAACTTTATATGAAGGTATAATCTGATTAATAGCTGATTGTTTTTATGAAGTTGCATATAATGATATAAACTATTTATACCATTTAACTTAAACAATTTAAAACTATATCATATAAAAATAATAAAATAATAATTAATATTATATTTAATTAAACGTTTTTCTGTAAACAAGCAAACTATTATAGTTAAGACATCAACTAAATAGGATATCTTAAATAATGTATTTATTTAATTATTAATAATAATAATAAAAACTTCTATAAGGAAATTTCAATAAAATTAGTAGTTTAAAAAATATGAAAATTAATCACAAATAGATATGTTTAATATGAAAAAAGTCTTGAACACATAAAAAAGTTTTAATTTATGAAATTAAAAATTATTTATTCAATTAATCAAGTAAATCATTTTGTATAATCATATAATATGTCCAAAAGTCTTATCATATATAACACATAATTCACAAATTTGAAAACAAAAGCCTTTAACTATTAAGAAAACAACACATTGTTCGATTTAATAAACTATCTTACATATCATTGGAGTAATTATAAAATTTTATGTAAAGAATAATTATAGTAATAAAGGTAAGAGGATTAATAAATTATTTTATATTATTAAACACTCTTTTTACGGGTGTAACACAAATTATTTTAATTAACTCAATAAAATGAGAAAAAAGAGAAGTTAAATAATATTTTTTAATGATAAATAATATGGGTGTCACGATTTAATAATTGACAATAAGTGATCAACTGATGATCATGAAATAATAGTTTACTCAATTTAAAATATGTTATTCGTTTCAAATAAACCAATTAATGTTCAATGTTCACAATTTTGATAACGAAAGTAGGAAAGCTTCTTCATCGTGTATTTTAGCAGGAAATCTTAAATAATATATTTAATTAATTAAAAATAATAAAAAAAACTTCAATCAAAAAATTCAAAAAAATGAGAATTTTTAAAATATGAAAAAGACATTTTTTAAAGCTATAAATTTTAATAGACTATTATGTCAAATTGGTTTCAAGTATAGCTATATTATATATTTAAGAAAGTAAAGGTGTCAAGAAAAACTATTGGCATGTATGTCACTTATGAAAAAAAAAGTTGATAGCAAACAAACTGCTAAACTGCTAAAGTCATAAAATAAAAAAAGTTGATAGAAAATCTTAAACGCATTATGATATTCATTTTAGTTGAAAGCTTCTCCACTTGCATAATCGCAAATAAATATATTTAATATAAAAAATCTGCTATACTCATAAAAAAATTATTTATCAAATAAATTCTTATCCAAAAGTCGTAGGTGTTTGATATATAATACATAATTCACAAATTCGAAAACAAAAACTTTAACTAGTAGCAAAATAACAAATTGTTCGATTTAATAAATTATCTGATATATCAAATAATAGCTTTTTTATATACTATATACTTAGAAGTTGTTATGTTGTCAGAGTCAAACTATAGTTTTAAAATTTAAAATGAAGCCAAAACATAATTTTTAAAAATTTTTTTAGCAGTGAGTCACCTGAACTCTTTTATTTTAATGTCGCACCCGCGTCGCATCAAGTCGGGTGCGCACCGAACATGGGTGCGGCTCCGACTTACACCCGAGTCCAGTTAGAATGTCATATTATTAAATTACTTATATAATATATGTTCTCAAGTTTTCAACTTTCTTTAGGTTGGACGAAATTAAAAAACCATAGTTTTTTAAATTACTTATATTACAATTTTCAACTATCTATAGGTTGGACGAAATTAAAAAACCATAGTTTTTCCTTGAAGTTCAATTTAAGTTGATCAAATTTAAAATGAAAATGAAGCTTCCCGCCCATTTTGTTTGCTTGTAAAAGCAATCGTTTTTATTGGTTGTTAAATGAACGTTATTGAAGATGATTGGTGGGTGCCGTTTCTTCTTTCCTACGGCTCAAAGGAAAAACAAAAAAGGAAACAAGAAAAGGAAACAAAAAAAAGAAAAGAATTGCTTGACGTTCTTGACGTTCTTCCTTCCCTGCACCGTTCCTCCCTGCACCAAAGATTCGAAGAATAACCCTTGCCATTCTTCTCCTCTTTTCTTCTCCCTCTCGCTCTCTCACGCTGCGTTCAGGGTCAAAACAAAAAAAGTTTGAGGTGAGTCAGGTGACTTGGTCGGCTTTCCTTCCCTCGGTGGCATTGTAGAAGCTGGTGAGGGAAACGTTGGCTTTCAGGGGCAGGGAGGCGAACGCGCGGCGTAGGTTGTGGTCGAAGTTGCTGTCCACAGTGTAATCGGTGCAGTACCAAAAGGGAGGAGACTCGACCTTTTCGTCCTGAAAGTGCTCGCCCTTATCATCCCCAACTCACTAAGGTAATGCTGCTCTCCCCTAAAGCTTTTTCTTGCCTCTGGTTTTGATGTGTTTGCTTGTGGCATTCTTTCTTCTAGTCGAGATGTTTGTTTAAAGTCGGAAGATGATGCACTTTGGTTTTATTTGATTACAAATGAACGACGTATTTGTTGTAACTGCACTGATTGATATGTATAGCAAATGTGGATGCTTGGACAATGCATACCAAGTGTCTGAGAAGATGCCGCAGAGGGATGTGGTTGCTTGGAACTCCATGGCTGGTGATGTTCTACCACTCGCTGGCGCTGATGATGAAGTAACATGTTTATTATCTTGTCAACAACGTTGAGAAGTTGAGATGACTGTCATGCTAGAAATATGAAAGTCTTATCTCTGTTTCGTAGGTCTTCTTGTCCTGCATTTGCTTTTCTTAGCTCATTTAACCTCTTGGCTGAATCCTGCTAATGTAAAGAGATCTGTTTGAGAAAAGTTGATATTGCTGGTAAAAAAAACCATATATACGATTAATACAGAATAATGTATCAGATTTGGTTCCCACTCTCTCTCTCTCTCGCCCCTCTCCCCCACCCCCACCCTCCGGAAGACATGAAAGAATAATGCCAAGAAGCTGGACATTTCTGGTTTGTGGGTTTTGTTCCTTTTCATGAATATATGATCTCATTTTCTTGAAAGACGCACGTTCAGTATAATGATTTTCATTTTCCCCGCCGATTACATCTCTCCTCTCCACCTCAATTTTTTTGTGATCCTCTGATACCCTTTTTTCCCTAAAATATCTTCATCGCATAATCTGCCTTTTTTGGTCATTCGTTATGTAGTCAATTTTCTGCTGTACTGCCAACAAAAGATTATTCACTATGATTTGAACCCTGGAAATGTTCTTTTTGATGAGGTCGGTATTGAAAAGTGACTGATTTTGGTCTAAGGTAGTGGATGATGATGTGGGATCCCAATGGATGGAACTTAGATCCCAATGGATGCAAACTTGCTTATGAGTTATGAGCCTGCATTATATCGTCTCAAATGAATTTATACCACATAGCTTTTCAAAATAGTTTAGTAACCGATGATAGATATAAAGTTAATAATACACGACAGTGAGGGCCTCTGAGTTGGAGCAGCAGAAAAGGGAGAGAGGAGAAGGGGACCATTGGTGCTGGCGTGCTTCCTTCCATTCACACTTTCATCTCATATGAAAGGGGAAAAGAGAAACAGAGGGAGGAAGAAAGAAATGGCGATGCAGAAACCCACGGGGATGGTGGCGTATCACATGCCAAAGCTGCTTCAGCCTCTCTCCAACCCACGGTCCTTCTCCTCTCTCTCTCTTTCTCTCTTCTTTTCTTTTTATTAATCTGTTGAACAGAGTGTGGTGGAGTGGTGATGGATTCTTACACACGGAGACTTTGGACCACGTGTATTTACCACATAGGTTGTGTTCATAGGGACGCGTTTCATTTATGCCTTGATAATTCCACACTTGTTTGCAGTGAAAACTAGTGAAAGGCGAGATGGAGCTAATTGAAAAGTGACTGATTTTGGTCTCAGCAAGGTAGTGGATGATGACGTGGGATCCCAATGGATGGAACTTACTTCCCAATTCCCAAGGAGCTAAATGATGTTTTATCATCGTTAGAAGTAAAGTGCAATCATATATGCAGTTTCCATAGTTCCACATTTTCTCCTATCTGCCATAGCAGGAGTCACTTATGCAGCATCTTCAGTTTCCAACTTAAATACTGACTTATATGACCGAGGGTTTATGAAAGGAAAACTTGCTGTTTATGAAATATGCAAAATATGACATGTCACTTTCTATTTTTATGCATGTGCCTGCTTTTGGTTGGCTGCACTTGTTGATATGGTTTTGTAGTTTCAAATAGTTGTTTTGGCATTTGCTTTTCTCTAGTACTTCTGTATCGTTTTGTGCCTCCTCCTTTTTCTTCCCATTTTTTGCTTTCGAATGGTTTAGTTAAAGTTTTCTATTTTTTATATGCAGATTATGGATTCTACAACATCAGGTGCCAATGCTTCTAGTTCCGTCTCTGCTAACAATATAGAAGTTGACATATCTACGAAAACCAAGTCACTAAGATCAGCGGTATGGAAAGAGTTCAGCAGGACAATAAACGAATCAGGTATTCAACGTGCTATTTGTCAACACTGTAAAGTATCTATGGATTGCAATAGTAAGATGGGCACCTCACGTTTGAAGAATCATTTAAAATCATGTCCTAAAAGGCCTAACTTAGAATCATGTCAACAACGTCTGGTTTTTTATGAAAAGGATGAAAAATGTACTGTTGGTACTTTCAAGTTTGATTCAGATAAAAGTCGACAAGATTTAGCCAATATGATTATTCTTCATGAATATCCATTTTGTATAGTTGGTCATTCTGGATTTCAGAAATTTGTTAAAGGATTACAACCACAGTTTAAGTTATTGTCACGTAACACTATTAGATCAGATTGCATACATATTTATGAAGATGAAATGACAAAATTACGTATTATTTTGGAGAAGACTAATGGGAGGATTAGTCTTACATCTGACATGTAGACTTCGTCTTGTCAAAAACGTGGTTATTTATGTTTGACTGCACATTATATTGATAATAGTTGGGAAATAAAAAAGAAAGTTCTCAACTTTGTTATGGTTGAAACACCTCATACAGGAGAAAGACTTGCATCAGTCATCAAAGATTGTTTACTAAAATGGAATATTGATCGCAAGTTATTTTCAATTACATTAGATAATTGTTCAACAAATGATATCATGGTTACAAAATTGATAGAGTGGCTTCTTGAAAAGGATGCACTTGTCTGTAATGGAAAATTTTTTCAAGTTAGATGTGCTGCTCATATTCTTAATTTGGTTGTGCAAGATGGTGTCAAAGAAATAAGTGATGTGATTGACAAGATCAGAGAAAGCATAAAATATATTAAGGCATCTCCAGCTCGCTGTGAAATTTTTGATCGAGCAGTGCGTCATGTCAAAGTTACTTGTGAAAAAAAGTTGTGCCTTGATGTTCCAACTAGATGGAACTCAACATTTCTTATGCTTGATGTAGCTTTACAATATAAAGAAGCTTTTGGTCGTTTTGAAGAACTTGATCGTCACTATCATTTCAGACCGACAAAGGATGAGTGGAAGAAGGCTACTATTATTCATAACAGTTTGAAGGTATTTTATGATGCTACTAATGTCATTTCTGCAGTCAAGTGTCCAACTTCCAATATCTTCTTTAAAGAGTTTTGTGAGATAAAGTTGGAAATTGAAAAAATGTGTTCAAGTTCAGATATTTGACTTTCAAATATGACAATGAGGATGAAAACAAAGTTTGACAAGTATTGGGATATATGCAATTTAATTTTAGCAGTTGCAGTGGTATTTGATCCTCATTATAAGATGAAAATAATTGAGTTTTATTATAGGCAATTTTATAAAGATGAAGCATATGAACTTGTTTCTGCAATTAAGAATTATCTTTGTGATCTTTATGATGAATATAAAGCTACTTATGCATTGAAGACACTTTCTGCTGGTACTGGTTACATTGTTGATGTTGAGAAGGATAATGAAGCATCTACTTTGACTTCTTTGATTGAGGTTTCTTTTAATAAGAAGCCTACAACAAGTGCATTAGATGACTTTCTTGAAGAATCATCACAAAGCCAACATAGAAAATCAGATTTGGAGTTGTATTTGGAAGAGCCCCTTTACCCAAAAAACAATCCAATTGACATTTTGACTTGGTGGAAAGTCAATGCACCTAAATACCCTGTGTTATCTAGAATGGTATGTGATATTTTGGCTCTTCCTATATCAACTGTTGCATCAGAGTCAACATTTAGTACAGGTGGACGTATTCTTGATTTATACAGAAGTAGATTAGGTTGCAAGACCGTGGAGGCTTTGATTTGTGCACAAGATTGGTTGCGAGATAAGGCTGAAGGTAATTTACTTATTATTAATGTTTTTAAATATATTTTTGTGTTGCTTATTTTATTCTTTTGTTAGATGATTCCGATTTGCCTACACCTTTACCTGAAGAGGAAGCACCATTTGCATCTGCATACATTGAAACTGAATCGTAAATTAGAGGTATATATTATTTTGTATTTATTTGTTTTCATTAAATCAATTAAAACCTAGAGTTATGTGTCAAGTGAGTCTAAGATGTTTATTTAATTAAAGTTTTCATTTGCATAATGCAGGTTAATTTGATATCATTATCTTCAGGACCTTAATATATCCAAACAGAAAGGTCATATCCTTTGTGGCAAATGAAGGCATTGAAAGAAAAATTTTGTAAGCTTGGACTATATGATGATTTTTTTTTATTATTATTGAAGATGTGAAGGATGGCTCGTCTAGTCTCTTGTTGCATCAACAAACAACAAAGTACAATTTTTAGAAATTTATATCAGAGAAGGTGGACTTTTGTTTCATATCATAGTTTTGTTTTGAGAATTAAGGTTTTTGTGCCTTTCTCACCAATTACTTTCATTTGTATGTTATAACAGTTCAAGTGTATATATTGAAAGCTTCAGACTGTATAGTTTTTTGCAGATGCCTAGATATTTAATGGAAACTTATTAGGCAGTCTGGCTCGTCGCCCTTTATGCTTTGGGCATTTTTTTGTTTTTTGTTTTGTTTTTAAAAGAACATTGGTAATTAACGTCCATGGAGGCACTTGGTAAAAAAATACATGATATTTTGCTAAGCAGGCAGAATGTGCAGCTATTGTAGTGATAATGTTTTAGATATTGCCTTGTGGGCCCTTTCTTGAGCTGTGAGAAACAAGAAGTGGTGGAATGAATTTTTTTAGCAATTTAAAAGTTAGTTTTGGATGTCAAATATGAAAGTCTTTATATCAGAATGAGATCTTTAAATATAAAATTTGGATTCAGATTGAAATCGGATAATGAAATAAAAAGTCGGATTCGGATTGAAATCGGATAATGAAATAAAAAGTCGGATTCGGATTGAAATCGGATAATGAAATAAAAAGTCAGATTCGGATTGAAATCGGATAGTGAAATAAAAAATCGGATTCGGATTGAAATCGGATATTGAAATAAAAAGTCGGATTCGGATTTTAATCGGATTTTGGATTTTAAAGTCGGATTCGGATTCGGAACCAGATTTTGATTTAAAAGTCGGATTCGGATCGGATTCGGATATGGTTTTAAAAATCGGATTCGGATATTTTTAAGATTTTATTTTATCCGAATTCGAATCCGAATTCGAATCCGAAAATATGTATATCCGAAAAGTCGGATATGATAAAGAGTATATCCGATCCGAATCCGATCCGTTGACATCCCTACTTGCATCCTCAAGCATTAACTTGACCTGTTTAGTTAGAAAATTATTATATTTTAATAGCATATATTTTTGAATTATATGTTTTAAAAAGGCCATTCTGTTGTTTAAAAGGTGTTATGCAATTCCGTTTAGCATTTGATTATCATATTTAGAAATAACATTCATCCTAGAACGAAGACATCGTGTTGTTGGAGCTTGTGTTTTTTTTTTAAATAAAATGTTTTGTTTGAGGGGCACGACCAAAGAATTTTTTTTTTTTTTCTTAGGAGCCACCATATTTAAAATCTTTATATGCATCGAACTATAATTTTTAAAACTTTTTGTAGCGGCTAAATTATGATTTTGAAAATTACGACCACTAATTTAAAAAAAAAACGAAAGAGCGGCTCTTACCTTGTTCTTTTTAGTAAATGACCTCATAGATTGTCATAACTAAATTGCTCAATAAAGATGCCTTCACTCGAAGGAAAGGCATTGGAGTGACTCGGTGGAAAATTGGCGAAGTCCTTTAACCAAAGTCTGTTGCTTATAAGTGAATGCGAATGGATTTCGCTTCACATAGCTGGTCAAGAAAATGACCTGAGGTAGGGATGGATTGGATATACCTTTAATGATATCTTTTTTTTCCGATGCTAACATATTTACATTCGAATTTGGAGTCGAATACTAATAAAAAAAAGTCATATTGAATCCGAATCTGAAATCCGATTTTACAAATCAAATCCGATCAGAATCTATTTTTTATATTCACATCTGAATCTGGATCCAGATTTTGCCAATTTTCAAAACGTAGTAGCATTTATCTCAATCCGATTCAAATCTGCATTTTCTAGTGTAATATTTATGTATATCTGAATCCAAATCCAATCAAATGCCATTTATTAAACCGATCTGATTTCTTAATAAGATATTAATTTTTTTTCTATATCTGATTCTTTCGGATTGGTATGGTCAAATATCTGATTCAAATCGAATATATTGACATCCCTACCTATAGATCCCTACGAGGGATTTGAACGAGATTAGGGCTGCCGGCCTAAGTGGTGATTGCCGGCGTCGTCAAAATTGGTAGGAGTCGGCACACTTACGTCGTTTAACCCCATCTTCTTCAAGTTGCAACGCTAACCACTTGAGGTCTGAGTTGGGGTTTACCTGTGCATTGCAAAGTCAGATGAAATTGCTTGCGTTTAGCAAGATTTCCAGAAAATGTGAAAGTTCAAAAACAGCCATGAGTCGTCTATTACAACTTGATCGACTTCTACTTCCTCTTCGTTTCGTATAAGCGGGAGGTCAACAGCCCAGCGCACCAAAACCCCACCTTCCCAATCAGTTCCACTTGCCTCCGAGACCCCAAGCTGCGTTTGAGTACTCTATGTGGGTGGCAGCTTCCTTTAGCTTCACAGAGCGCTCCTACCTTTTTGTGGCTTAGGAGAATAGCACTTATGAGAATCAAAGTTGGAATGTGTCATCTACATGACCCCCATCTCGACTATTTCCCCCCACTACCAATCAAAAGTCTTCTGCATGTTTTGCTACTAGTTCTATCTTACCTTCTCTTTGCCCATTTTTTTTTCTTGTTCTCGCAATCATTTGGAGCCACAGATAGATTGTCTGCCATCAACATTCTTCCTTACAAGACTGCATATCACACTAGGTGTTGCAAGAGACATCCAATGCCTTTACAATGAGGCAAATCCTCCAAGATTTCATCAAGATTGTGAAGCTGATAATATATCGTTGGATCTAAAGTTTGTTGCAGAGTTGCCGATTTAGGTGACTAGGAGGTGTATTTCATCCGAGCACCCAAGAAAAGAGTCAAGCCCCACCCAACCCCTTGTTCCCATAAGGTACAGGACCTACATTGGTGTTTTGCAGTGCTGCCTTCGTCGTGCTTCAACTTAAACATCATAGTTGATAATTTGGACTCTCAAGGCGACTTCCTATTCCTGAAATAGCGGGTAGTGAACCAGATTGTATGGCTACTGTAGTCAGAGATACTCATGTAGGAAAGGTCTACAAGATTTTTGTTTTCTTTTTAAATATGTTACATATTCATACTTTGTACTTGTTTGTTTGTGTTTTATACATTCTATACATTGTAATCTTGTAACCAAGCCACCCCCAGCCAGGCCCCCTCCCCCACTTTCTTGCTTTTAAGAGGGTTACTTTCATTAGCGTAGCCAAAAAACTTTGGTGGGGGTATTTATTCAATACCTTTAATTTCTTTGGGACATTTATATGTACAATACAACAATCAAATATATGAAAACATTAACATATATATTAAACTAATTTTGTGAGGTCGGTGTGGGCAACTGCCCACACCAACTACCATGTCACTGGTTACCTTGATCCTGAGTACTTCTTTACTAGTAAATTGAGAGACAAAAGTGATATATACAGCCTTGGAGTTGCGTTTCTTGAAGTATTTTCATGCATGCATCCCATTGTAATTGCTTCTAAATAGGACAAAAAAAAGTGTTGGTTTTAATTGACATCACATAGCATGTAGGGACTTGGATGTGAAGGTTAGTTACTCTGAGAGGACTTGAGGCTGAAGCTCAAGTCTCTATTGTGGTGGGAAAATTAGCAGCGACATCTCGGATCACACCCCTTTAACAATAACGTCATGCAACGAATTTCACATGGGTTTTAATAAAATGTTGAAGAGATAAAACATATCCAAATAAATTGCTCTCTTTAAAGGGTCTATTGTCTGTATAAATGTGTAAATTGCTCTACTTTGTGTGTTGTAGAGCATCTTTAGAGGAAATTGTGCCTTATGTTTGTATAGATTTGAGTGATGATGCTCCATAACTTCCTTTTATAAGATTTGCTTTGTATACTTTGCCTATATGTCCATGACATTGTTAATTTGTGTTTCTGCAGAATCTTTGCTTCTATTATTCATATTTTCCTGGTTGCCCTCCCCAAATGATGGTGTTGTTTCCTAGCAGCTCAAGTTATATAATACTTATTAATTATGCTCATAATCTTCTGGTTGCACAAATTTCGTAATCTACATTCAATTTGCCTTTTGTTTATCATTCTTTTGTTTATTAATGCTTTGTTAGGTCATAAAGATAAATGTATAAGCAATGCTATTTTTGTAGACAATGCAATATAGGTAAACATCTATAGCCAAACTTGTTGTAATGCTTATACTCTTATTCAAGCAGTGTGATTCTCTTGCCCTCACCCGAAAGAAAAATGCATGCGCATACTTTAACATAACGAAGTGCAAGTATCAATAAATTAATTAAAAAAAAAAACTTTAACGGAAAACAAGCATTAAAATCACAATTAAACATTTCTAACTATCCAATGGTTAACAAACTCAAGATGCATGTACATATGATATATCTAAAAGTAAAAGTCCAAAAGTAAAGAGCCCAATGCTCTAAAAATCAAAATGAGTCGATAACTATTCCTAAACTTAAACCTAATAAGCTTCAACATTTCATTTGTACTGTGCAGTGGGTTGACCTAATAGTTGGGGGTGGAGTTGAGCCAACTCAACTGAGTCAACAAGTTGACTTGGTGAGTTTTAAAACAAGGTGTGCAACTTATTCTCAGCATCAAGACATTTTGCGGACTACCTTTCTAAGTTGGACTGTCTCGCATGGATTGAAGCTCAAGTAATTTGCCGTTTTCCAAAGATAAACTTCCTTTCTTTGTGTAGGTCATTAACTTGGGGGTTTGATGGTACATATATCTGACACAGAGGCTTGCATTTGGTTTTTTTATGACTTGTTTTCATCTGGCATTTGGGTAAGCCTGGCATTGGGCCGGCCCCGCCCGATAACGAGTTGGGTGCAGGCCGACTCGACATCCAAAAATCAGGCCCAGGCCTGGCCCGACATAGAAAACCTTAGCCTGAGCGTGGTTGGGGCCCGATTAAATTTAAAAGTATTTTTAATAAAAAATAATATATAAATATAATTAATTATAATAAAATATGATATATATATATATATATAAACTTTGAAAATAAATTATCGAGCCCGAATCGGGTCCACCCAGGCCGGCCTGATAACGAGTCCGGCTGGCCCGGGTCCCTTTTTCCTAGGCCCAGTGCCCAGCCTTATATATGGGCATGTAAAAATGTGCAACAAGGGCGAACCTTTTAGCAGAAGATCTGCACCTTAAACGATATTGTAAACATAGTTGGGTGTAGTAGAATCGCTTCATTTTCGAGTAGATGATCGAAGCAGGTTGTTTGTTATGTCATGATAGTGAAACAGCTTAATCACTTGGTGGCACATGGCACAACTTATCACATGCCATCAGGTGATTGAGCGAACGTGGTTATATGCGCCATACTAGTGCACAAATTTTTGTGTGTCAGTATGGTTAATGACTAAAATACCCTTAATTCACATTGGAAAAAAACTTTTTGTAAAGACAAAAATAAAATGAAAAAAAAGTAAAAAACACTATAGAAGGCATTTCTTCTTAACAAATTACCAAAATATCCTTCCTTCATTTTACTACCCATGCCACACAACTTTCTCTCATGATTGAGTCCTTTGCAATGTATGTGCCCCTGTACACTATTATAACATGTCTAAGGTCAATGGTGGCCTTCCATGTGCAAAGAAATTGGCTCTACATTTATGTGACCTCTATGTCTATCTCTGTGTTTTCGTGTCTCAACAATCCATATAGATACTAAGAGATAATGTTTCTACATTGATGAATATTTCTACAACAAAAGTCTCATAGAAATCTTTTAGCACTCCTGTATGTGTTCATGAACGATCTCATATTCCATCGCCTTCAGTGGCCGCCCTGTTGCGATTGGCTAAAGAATGAATTAGTCACTTTGACAGAGATGTTACGTTTTCTTTTCAATAACATTCTAGCATGAGCTTCAACAACATCATTAAAGCAAAGGCTGTTGTGACCCTAAAGGGTGGAGCCACATGGTGAGTTGCTCACACCAGTTTCTTAAAAAAAAATTTATTTTTAAATAATATCTTTAAACATTTGTATATATATATATATGTATATATATAAGTGCCCCACCAAATATGAGTATTTTTAAATGAGTGCCTCTCCAGCGAGCTTCTAGACTTCTTCTCTGCACCTTTCGTTGTGTGTCAAGAGAGTCTTAGCTGAAGAACAAGTGAGACACTTCATTTGAAAAAGGCAGTGATGTTATGGTTACTATGTTCCGTTAGGCAGGAGATCCGCCGAATTTTCATTTGTGCAGAGATCGGGTCGGGTCTGCACGAGCCGGTCTTAGACCCGACTCGGGCATTAGATAGCCCTACATCGAATTCTTCAGCCCCCTTCGGGCTTTAATTGTTGGGTGATCTTGTTCCCCTGGGGCTTGACTAATCTGGACCAGACCCGTTGGACCTTCTTTTTGGATCCAACTTGACCCGGTTACCCTTAGGATATGTACAAAGCCTCAATTGGCAACTCAAATATTTTAGTATTCTAGTTTAACAAGATAACTATCGGAAACCTGTCTTCATTGGCAAGAAATGCTAGCACCGATGTCACGTTTGAAACGGCTGCCTGAAATTCAATCATTCAATCAAATTCTGTAGGGGTTGAAAAATCAGGAGTCAAGTTGTTTTGGGACATAAAATTCAAAATTGTACATCAGACTTTGACAATTTCTCTCAAATTAACCGGCTACAAAGATTCTTTCTCTCTCTTGATCTATATATATATATATATATATATATATATATATATATATATATATATATATATATATATATATATATATATATATATACACTAAAAGTGACTTCAAGCTTTAGGTGACATCACGGGATATCAAACCAGAATCATCCATGGTTCTGATTTTTTCCTCCATTTCTAAAGGAGGGGGGTCGCCGCCATGGAGAGGAGGGGTGAAGAATCTCCCCTTTCCCCTGCTGCATGGCAGTACAAGGAAAGGGGAATTCCTCTCCGAATCAAACGGCTGATGGGAAGGGGAGGAGGAACCCATCCCGTCCCCCAACCCGGCGGTGGTGCACATGCAGATAGCGTTCCTCCTCAGCTTAGCCATGCTAGGTGCAAATGTGCGCCTTACAGGCAACCATAACTGGAACAGAGTCAAGGTAGGGTCTACATTGGTCTTAGCTTCACCTTAATTTTTTTTTAAATTACATATAAATTAAAAAAATCATTTATTTTATATAAAATTTTTGAAAAATAATATTTTGACTGTAGTTAAAATTTAAAAACTTTATTTTGGTCTTAAGAAATTTTTTTAACTCCGCTGCTAGAAGCAACAAAAAAAAAAAGAATGACAATGCCGTTCAATCAAAATGATGGACAACCTTAATGTCCATAGATATATAAAAGTTGTAGACTCTAGATTATTTTTCTTCCTTTTTTTACTTCGTACGCTAAAAGCTGTCAAAAAATGCATTCTATGATTAAAAGTGATGGTCAAACAACTGTTTACAGTTTTTAACAATAAAACAATCATATGGCCATAATAGTAGCGGCTGATTTAATGTTTTTACACACATATATATATATTAAAAAAGAAATTGCTGGATTAGGATGCAAGAAATCTGGAGCTTGCCCTGACTTATGTTAGGTTTCTTGAAAAGAAAGATTTAAAAAAAAAAAAAAGTGGAAGGTTCGATGGAGATCTCATGTCCTGCGTACCGTGGGTTGCTTGGGCAACAAGAAAAAGAGGAACCGCTTGTCCAAATTGGGGTGAGGAGATGATAACTCACGGGCAGAGGAGGGCCCCTTGAAAGTTCCTGAAGAGATGATGGCATGATGTTCCCTTAAAATATATTATTTTGTAAACTGACCTCATATTTCCTAAAACAGCGCACATAAGTGGTTCGGTCCGTTCGGTCAAGATGTCACAACAAAACAAAATTAAAAGAAAAAGGACGCTCTTTGATAAAAGAAAGCCAGTACCACCCTTATCTCTTTCTATCTATAGCCCTTTTTAAATAAAAATTATAAGAATGAGACTCTTTTTCCTTTTAGTCTCAAAGGGTGTGGCACAACTGGGCTGGGCCTGCAGCGCATATAAAAAGGTTGATGGGCTGGTTCCGATGGTCACACTCTCTTGAGCTATATTGGTCCCCAAGCAAGTGTTGAATCCTAGTGGGCTTCATAAACTCCCAACTTACAGTTAATATATATATATATATATATATATATATATATATATATATATATATATATATATGCTTTTTCCTTTTTAACAAAAAGAAAAAGAAATGCCAATGTATTGAAACCGTTTGATTTCTCATCCCAATCAGATCTGTTTAATGCAATCCAGCAGGAAAAAAGAGGATCTAAATCCTAGTGAGACTTGGACTCCTTAAGATCCAAAGTTGAGCCTAAAAGCTTGGGGGCGGGCTCATTACATGTAAAACGCAGGCTTATCCATTGGATCTGGATTTTATTTTTAAAAGATCCAATATCAAGCTCGAGTCGAAATTCCAATCCAACTGCGTCAGATCTAAAAAAAACGGTGAGTCCGTACAGTCGAAACCGTTTTATAGTCAGTCGTAGCGGCCCCGGCAATTCGGCAGCCACACGTTGTAAAACGAGCATAAGAAATGTCGTCTCATACTCGCAGATCTTGTTACTGGAGATTTCTTTTGGCACGAGGGCTTCTTATTACTGATTTTGAAATCATATTTTTCTTAGGAGAATGTATATTTAACCTAAAATGCCTAAACACTAAAAAGTCTACCAAATACTAAACTTTTTAAAATCAAATTATTGCTAAAATAACAAGATCAGGATCATTGAAATGCCCTTGCACCATAGGGTGAGCAGTTAACAGCCATGCGAAAAGTCTAGTTGCTGTCAACACATGATTCATTATTTAAGGGGTAGTTTGGCAATCATAACAGTTTGTAACTCTTTCATTTGTTCTGAATTTGATTTCAAACTCATCTTGGCGTCATTAGTTTCGGGTGAGCAAGGGGTATTAATCACACCGCCCGAAAAAGGCCCGAAGGCCCCCCCATTCCCCCTGCCTCCGGGGTCCTGAGCTGCGTCGGTGTCAGCGATAGCAACGGTGCACCCTTCAGCTTAGATGCCGCGTCCTACCGCTTTAAGACACATGAACATAACGCCCACGGGAATCGAACTAGAGACCTGTCTTAGTACAAGCTCCTAACTCAACCAGCTACGCTATGCCCCTTGATTTCAAACTCATCTTCGCGTCATTAGTTATAGTGTAAGAATTAAACTCTTTTGGAGTATTTCTTAGAAAAACTGATGAAATTTGAAGTATCATAGATTTAAGGAGTGAAGTGCAGCTTGTCTGATTCAGTCATCGATGGTCGGTTTGACTCTTATCAGCTTCATTTGCATAAATGCTACTCTGGTTATAAAACTTTAGGGGTTCCCTAATTTTTTTTGTCTTCAATCATGAACCCGACATGTAGTTTGTGAAAAACAGTTTCAAGAATGGAAAAGCTCATAAACAATGTACTTCCTGTTTGTTTGATGCAAATATATACAGTTTATTTCATTCAACGATCGGTTTACAATCGTCCAAGAACAAACCAAAATTACTCTACAAGAGGAAAGAATTCAGAGAGAGAAAAAAAGGGGAGAAAAAGAAGAGCGAAAGGGATGAACATCGAAGCATCAAGAAGAACTCGATTTGTTAGTCCATCACTTCAAATCCGCCATTTCTGAATTGCGCGATCCTCCACCAACCGGCAACCACCACTCTTTCTTGGGGCTCATGAAACCTGATATCTCCTCCCTCTCTTCTTCCTGACGCGTCTCACCGTCTTTGCTTTGCTACCAGCGACGTCCAATTCCCTGAAGACGGCTCCGAGGTACCACCAGAAAACGGTGAAAAGCACCGCAAGGGTCTTCCCGGAGATTATCAAACACAAGAGCAGCAACACCACCAAAGTCAGAGGCTCGCTATTCGCCACATTTAGCCCGTAGCAAGCGCAAGCTATGATCCTCTTCCGATCCAACAACGATCCGTTCTCTGATCTCGCTTTCTCCTCGCTCCCTCCCTTCTTCTGTTGAGAAGGAAGCGAGGAGACGGAAGAGTGAGGCGGAGGAGAAGCGATCGCCAACTTGGCGGGAGGCTTGGGAGTCACGGCGCCGGCGGAAGGCTTATGGTTCTGTTGGCGACGGCAGTGTTTGGGATCCAATTGCTTTTCTTGTGGCTTGCTCTGCTTGATTATGACAGGCACCCAGCCGATGGAGTTGGAGTAGGCGAACCGGACGGTGACGTCGTCGGCCGGAGGGTCGCCAAGCTGAGCCATGATCTTCTGCCGGCGGGCCTGGAGCTCCTCCGAGAGAACGGCGAAGCGGTCGAGGCCTCTGGCGGAGAAGGGGTTGCGGTCCTTCTTTCTCTTCATTGGCAGCTTCTCTTTGGGGGGCGAGGGACAGGTGCCGCTTGCTAGTACCTCTTCCTCGTCCCCGTCCACAGCAGAGACTCTCACGCAGGAGAACATGGAGAACAGAACACAGAGAGCGAGGGAGGAAGGAAGGAAGATGAGTCGAAGAAGAAATGGGGGGAGAGGAAGAAATTTTATTGGCCTTCAAAACCTTCTCTTCTTTGACGCGTTCGCCATGGAATGGATGAAGGAGGAGTCAGCCTCTCTCTCTCTCTCTCTCTCTCTCGTGGTAGCTTCTTCAACCGCGGATCTTGGTATTGAAATAAACGTTTTACTTGAATGAATTTAAACCCCGTCTCCATTTTTTAATTTATTCGCAAGTTACCCATGAATTGGAGCATTATTTCTGATCAGTGAACCTATTTTTTTATATTTGCACTTTGAAGATCAGATTCCTTTTTTTGTTACTTTAACCGCATTTTTGTCATAACACTCAAGTCGCCTTTTCTTGTATAGAGCGATGACGTTGAATTCATATTCTGAAAATGGCAGAAAAGGACATGCATTTATTACTTTTGACTCAATTAACTTCTTTTTGTTATGTTATTTGAAGCTTTTAAAATTGCTATATTTTGCCATGTTGAAATATCTAATAGGAAGAGATTTGACATTCAATTTGTTTCAATGATTTAGGTGAATGAAACTAAAAATACGATTAAGTTTGTTTAAAAATGCAAAACAGTTTAAAATTTAAAAATTTCACGAGGTCAAATGAAGCCAAAATATATTTTGTGAAATTGTTAAAAAGGTCAAATAAAAAAATTGTGTAAGTTATTACATGAAAAACCTTTAATTTATTTTTTTAAATTAAGGTTGTGCCATGGCCCTTGCCAGACCCCCTTGCCTTTGTCCTTGCGACGACGACACTTGTTCATGAAGACTTGGATCGCCTTAGCGGTTTATCTGAACTCACAACATGTTTGCAAAATTGGAGTCTTTTACGTGTTTGCTTTCATACAAGGGAAGAGACAATGAAATTATTAGTGTATTTTTATAATTTTACTATCACTCTTTCAGATTTAATTGTTGATTTTATTGTTTGTATCTTAGTTTTTTCGTAGAAAATATAATTTTTAAAATGTCTGTCTAATTAGCGAATTATTGTGGTTCTGGTTTAGAGATTTTTTTCAAAAACTGAATGACAACTGTACGCATTTAAGGCATGGCATAAACTTTAGGGCATGCTGGGCAGACAGCAAGAAAGGTTTGTTGCCTGTTTAAAATTTCCCCAAAATTTTGAGTTTTTTCACCTTTAGCCAAAAAAAAAAAAGAGGTTCAGTTCATTGTGAAAACTTCTCACCTTATCGTGTTTGAAACATGTAGACAGAATGTCTGTGACATCTTGCCCAAGGTGCCCTTTTATAGTTGCAGCTTACGCGCACTTAAAAATTTGACCACGAATATTTAAAAACATAAAATTAACTCTTTCTCACATAGCCCTAATGGTTTTTCCCCCAGAATGAGAAATTTAAAATAAATAGAAATTCATTTTCCCTCAAATTAGAGACAAGTTATCAAGCTGAAACTTATCCCTTCCTTGGCCTTTTTACTAAAATCTAGTATCTAGCTGAAACTTGCCTTAGATAACTATTCCTTGCAATCAACCTTACCTTAAGTTGGTGGCATCTTTTTTTTTTATGGTAGGTGCCAAAACCGAATCAGTAAAAACAAGAAGAAAATGAAAAGAATGTCAGACAATCAGGATGATCAAATAATTTTTTTTCCTTCCAAAAATATAAAAATTAGAGAAGGAAGGCAAAATTTCATTGGTGCATGAACGCAAGAGCCCGAAGGTGAGCATGCTTTCATGAAAACCACAAAAGTGAGCCATGTATTTGTAAATTATTATTATTATTTAATACATGAAGTGGCGGAGGCTAAGACCATTTAACCGGCGAATTAAACATGCTTTGAGGAGGGGTCATGGAAGCATCACTTATTTGGGAAGCCTTCCCTTTTCATGTGCCGGGGAGTTCGTGCAATATCAAAGTATCTGTATCATGTTTCTACACATTAGAATATATATATATATATATATATATATATATATATATATAGAAAGAGAGAGAATAAAAAAGGAAAAGAGAAAAGTTGGTAAAAACCAGACCACTTGAATAAAAAACAAAAAAGCACATCTATTGAAATTAATTATTAATATATTTTTAAAATATCTAATATTTATAAGTGATTTGATCAGAAATATATATATTAAGTTAGTTGTTTTTTTACTTAAAACAATATATATATATATATATATATATATATATATATATATATATTTATTGTTGTATGCTGGATGGATAAATTTAAAGATCATAGCTGAAAAGAGTATACATCCTCGCTTAATCTAACATAAATTGTTGCTATATAACATAAACTCTGGCTAACGGTCAAGTCAAACTCATTCAAGTCACAGAAAAGATGTCAGAGTGGGGCCGAGTCAATGTGCATTCGTTGAAAAGTTAAAGGTTGAGCCGCACATGCTCTTGTGGTTAAAGCGGCGAATTAAGAAAACTAACCAACGTGGCATTGACCGAGAGGTCCCTATGACACCAGGCTTCCCATCGCGTTCATCAAACTCGGTATTAGTTTCTTAAGCTAATTGGGTTCCCAAACAAACAACTAGCTGGGGCCGCAAAATTTGAACCCAGAGAGGCATGACTTGACTCGGTTCAGGCTCAGCTATCTCCAACAGGTTCAATACCACTAACGAGTCAATCTGCTCGGCTTGAATATGTGTGTATTGGATGTAGGAATGTCAATGGTTTAGATTCGAGTGCCTTTATCGAGTTTGACTTGATTAGCGTTACAAATGAACACAAAAGTAGGCTTTTCAAATGTACGTGTCATTCTTGTGCAGCGCCATGCTAATCTTATCAAATGTCATTCATGTGCATGGAAGGTGTTAATCTTCTCTGTATCGTTCCAATATTATCGGATGTCTTTGATAAGTTTTTCTTGATAATTAAATCGTCATGTGCCTTTATATGTCATTTCATCATGTGGTTCCTCAAGATCATAATGGTGCACGTTAGTACTTTACATTTCCTTGTGTTCCTAAAGTACCTATACTCATGTTGTGAAAACAATAGTTAAAGGCCACATTGTTTACTTAGAGTGACATGATTTATTAAAAAAAAAAAGTTTTAGATTATGCTCGTTGCACAGGGAACATGAACCCTGAAGTCTTAAATATTCACATTTCTACTAGAAAATTATGATCTAAAAGCCCGTGCTATGCTAGAAGATGACAAAAAAATATACATATAAATCATATATACGCCTGTGTGAGCAATTGGTAGATCTCTTACCACTACCTACAGGTCAGCCACAAAAAACCAGACCCCTTAATAAAAAGGAAACACGTATTAAGTTAATCATTTTTTAATTTAATAATGTTTTTATAAGAGTAAGAAAAATCTCTTATAAAATACATAATTTTGATGTGAAAAAATTAATATTTTTCACAAAAACACCTTTTTTATGTCATATTTTACAGTTTTTATTAAATTGGTCTTTCTAAACACATTAAAATCTTCATGCTATTTTTAATTTATTTTTTTAAGAAAATTTAAGGGTTCTGGTCTTTGTCCTTATGGTAAAAACTTCACACCTAAGTCGGCAATAAAAACCAGACAATTTGATTTTTATGTTTAAAGTGTATTTTTTTTTTGCAATCTAACGTAATTGATATGATCTTAAGAATGGGTTGATGCAAAACATATACTAAATTGATCATTTCTTAGCTAGACTTTAATGGTGTTTTTATAATAAGAAAAAATGAACAACCTCCATGACATGATAATAAAAAAAAATCAACATTTTTCATTAAAACAACTTGAATAAGGCATGTTTTATACCAAAATAGTCTTTATAAATATATTTATATTATATGTTTTTGAACAAAAAATCAATGGGCCTGGTTTTTATCCCTTACTTTAAGTGTCTGGCTTTTACAATATATATAAGGGAACCGTATGAGTGCTCAAATTTAATGTTTTTTCTATCTCAGTCTGAATTGTCCGCTGATTTGAACCGTTCGACAAGTGAACTTTTAGCTTTCCTTTTATACATTTTAAGAATTTTCGATTTTAATGATTTTAATACATTTTTCTTTTTATTCAATTTAAAAAAAAGAAAATTGACCTATTGGGTTTCTCCTTTTCTTCCCGAGTCTTTCCCACGTATGCACTATCAAACCTGAAAAGATTAAGTAGCAATATACATGAACAGATACCGATTTATAGGAAGTGAAACAGAAGCAGGGATGCGAGTATTAAAAACGCATGAAGCAGGCATTCTAGATTTGTTTGCAAAATTAATTGCTAAAAAGAGGAATTACACAAGTCGAAATAGAAGATGCAAAACGAAAGCAACTAAATAATAACAAAAAAAAACGATTAAAATGATAATTATCTCCGCAATTCAGTGGCGGAGACACATGTGGGTTGGTGTTGACCAACCGAAGCAATCAAGAAGAGGAAGGAGCTCGGCTGGTCACTGGATCTTTTTTTTGAAGCCCTAGTCATCACAGATCACTAAACATGTCACTTGGCCCTCCTCTCTTGAATAGGAAAGATACAGTGTGCTCCTCATCACTAATAATGAAGCCACAACCTAGAACAACCCTGTAAATGATGACCAAAATAGATCCAGTGACCATCTGTCCCCAAACAACAAAGTCTAAACCTACTTGTTGGTTTGCAGGAAAATTTTAAACACAAGTGGCTTTGGTTGGAATCCCACTTGAAAGTGCTTTGAAGTAGATGATTAAGTGTGGGCAAATTACATAGCTGTAAGTCATACATGATTGTTTATATAACTATATTTGTAAGTCTTTTTTTTTTTTGTTACAATGTGTGATTATGGATGTTATTGCAGAAATATCCATCTAAGCGAAAAATCAAAAAAGCTAAACAATAGAAATATTATGAAGATCTGGCTGACATATATGGAGATTCGAGTGCCATAGCAAGAATAAGCATACAACATCTAGCTTGTTTGATAATGGTGCTGATGAACAAGTATGCACTGACTCTCAGCCATGGGTGTTTACTGAAAGTAGCTAATCGTTCACATAGATGTCAAATGGTGAAAGTCCCAACCATCACCAACTCGATCCCTTTCAAATGAGAAAAAATGAAAAAAAAAAAACCTTGATGAAGATGTTCACATGATGTTAAATATCATGTTAGATAATGTCAAGGGCCTGTTTGAAGGCGGTTCTAGAACTAGTCAGTTTAATGATTGTGCATCCATACTTCGTGAGATGTGTGAAGTAGATAAGATAGATGACCGATTGCTAGAATTTGCATATGATGTGTTGGCTGACAAGAAATGACCAGTTGTCTTCCTCAACCTTGATCCTCAAGCAAGAGTTTCTTAGTTGCTTCGTAAAATTAGAACACTTTAGGTATTTCTCTACTTTAGTTGCTTACAACATCATATGCTAATGCTTGCGCATTATATGTTGATCCATTACTGTGCATAGAATCCTACTCTAGTTGTATGCTAATCTTTGCTTTTCCTTGTTTTGTATGTTAATCCTTGCTTTACTGCATGTTGACTATTGCTTACGAATATTATTCTACTTTAGTTGCTTTATTGTCTTTTATGCTTATGATTAACCTTTATATGCAGTCTTGCGTTCATGGCATCCGAAGAGTAAATTGAGGAAATGTGGGCTGAACTCATCCCATTAATAACATACTTGATCATTAGGTTTTTAATTAAGAAACAAAAACTAATTGTTCACACATACAGAAATGCTGGTTCTATTTTCTCCATAACTTGGTAAAGGGTCATCCTAGGAATTGCTTGAATTTACTACAAATGGATCAAAACAGATATGTGAAATTATGTGACACACTAAGATGTGAGAATCTATTGCAAGATGCTTGTGACATTTCATGACATTAAAGTTGAGGAATAAGTAGCATATTTCTCTTAACAATTAGCGAGTGCAATCATGCATGTCAAAATACATTTGAACATTCTGGACAAACGATAAGTAAGTATTTCAATCTTATTTTGATTGGTACATTTGATGGCTAAACAATGACATCCCAAGTAAAATCCACCATGACAAGCATTTTGATCCATTTGTTAAGGTAATTCACGCCAATGCTATCGTCTATAATTTCACCTTCACTCATATTCTATATGCATCTAATTATAGTATGTGAACAACAGACTGCGTAGGAGCTATTGATAGCACTCATGTACCTATGTGGGTGCCATCGACACTTCAAGGAAGGTACCACAATAGAAAATAAGTACTATCACATTTCATGGTCGTAGTGGTGTTTGAAATAGGATTCTACTATATGTTAGCGTGATGGGAAGGGAGTGCATCTGATTCAAGAGTATTATACAATGCACTTAATCATGAAACTAGCTCTTTTATTATACCACAAGGTAAGGCAATGATACGATGGAGTGTTATCGCTTTATGAAATGTAACTATGAGTCATTATGTGATTTAGGTAAATATTATCTTACTGATGGAAGTTATCCAAACATATGTGGTCTCTTGACACCGTATTGAGGTTCTCGTTATCATATGTTTGAATATAATACACCTGCAACATGGCTAGTCAGTACAACAAAGGAATTATATAATCATTCATATTCTCAACTCCGAATAACAACGGAACGAGTATTTGACATGTTGAAAAGAAGGTTTCTTATACTGAAATCACAAGTATCATATTCACTTTTTAGACATGTGATAATTGTGTTGGCTATTTCTATAAGAATTTATTGACAATGATGCAACTTCGTATGAAACAAGTAATAATGCAACATTTGTGAATAAATTTGAAGTCTCAACACAAACTTCTCAACTGGGAAGCAACAATTCATTGTGCTCAACTATAATTGCACAAATGTTTTCAGACTTTTAAATTAGTAAGTTAGTGTTTCATATCTACATAAGTATATTTGGTTGACCACATACTAACTTTGGTTTACATTGTTTTTCAATTACAGGGAATCGAGGATGAAACCCCACAAGTGTTATCTTGTATTTGAAGGTAGGAAACAACGTGTATTCGATAGCGCCATCAGCCATTAGTCTATCGGTACAAGGGTGTAGTTTTTAGGTCATTTACCAATATAAAACAGCAAAGTTGCATCTATATAAATACTTAAAAAAGGGATTGACATGGTGTCAAATTGTGTTCATCTTCTTCTTATTTGTTTTTGTATGTTGGTTCTTTGTGTGACAAACTCTGGATCGTTCATTTTTGCTTTGTGACAGATGTATTTCTTTTTTGCTCTATGACAGATGTATGTTAGCATACTTTTATATGGTGGTCAGAACTTTTATTAGAATGTTGAAGAAGAACTATCTCTGAGCGATATTTTGGTTGTGCAAATTGACTATTAATTTGTTCTAAGATATGATATGATTGTACTTTTTGACTACTAAACTGTTTTAAGGCATGATGTGGCTGTGGTTTTTGACTATTAAATTGTTCTAAGACATGATGTTGTTGTGCTTTTCGACTATTATATTATTTGATCTAATGTTTTAAGTAGGTATATGTTTTACAACGACATTTGTTTATAATTAGTTGGTACTTTAGTTCCACGCATAAACAAACATGGAACTAAAAGTACCTAGACTATAGTTCCATCCCATCAAACAACAAGGGATATATGGAATGTGGAACAAAAATTCCACATTCCAAGAACCTGGCACTAAATACTACACTTTTTACTCGGATATATAGTTCTATCAATTCAAACGGGCCTTGAAGTGTATCGTTCAAAACAAACAATGACATTTTCACTTTGAGAAAGAAAAAGATCACTATATATATATATATATATATATATATATATATATATATATATATATATATATATTAAAAAGATATTTCAGAATCACAAGAAAATGAATCCAACAGAATAACCACATGCAGGCACTTTAAGGAATGTGGGGTATATGGGGAACTATAGTTCCATCCCATCAAACAACATCTGGCATATGGAATGGGGAACAAAAATTCCACATTCCAAGAACCTGACACTAAATACCCAGCACTTTCTACCCAGATATATAGTTCTATCAATTCAAATGGGCCCTGAAGTGCATCGTTCAAAACAAACAATGACACTGTTCATTCTGAGAAAGAAAAAGGATCACTAGTAAGAAAGGCTAAGCTGTCTAAATGGAATATATATATATATATATATATATATAGTTAAGTGAAAAAGGATCTTCCAAATAGCAAGAAAATGATTCCGACAGAATAACCACATGCAAGCACTTTAAGATAAAATCTGATACACGGAAAAGCTTACCAACTAGAGAAGTAGAGCATATGCTTAAACCATGATAACCTAAACATAAAAGCATTAGTTTGCTTAGACAATTATCTCCCATATGAAGTAAATGCTTAAGGGGGGCGAACTATGGTTCCAAACTATTAACAAGGATAGAAATATAAATTTTTAAATTTTTATATAAGACTAAATAAATTATTTTGCATGACCCCTCTTGGCTCCGCCCCTGATGTAGTCATTGTAGGGGCGGAGCAATCGCCCACGAACTAAAATTGTGGAATTGATGAATTAAAACCACCATGACATCTATCATCAAGGGAGATGAAAAAACTTTTAAAACTGTTGAATCTTAATTCCACCAATTACCGTAAAATCACAATTCTAGAATTTTGATTTAAGAATAAGCCTATAAATTTTGGAATCAAAATTTTTTATTTGATAAAGCAATTCCAATGTCATTAAAAATGACAGTTTTAACTATAAATTCTACAATTCCAGCCCCATCAAGCACACTTTATACTTAAATACTGCTAATCAAGTGAATTGAGGACTATTCCTCTATTCCATTTATGTACTTTGTTCGAGTAAGTATGATGCAGGAAGTGACCCTACGGTGACATACATATAGAAATATGGAATTATAGTTATTCAAATTCTCAAGAATTTTATAAGCTCATGCACTCGTGTATTGAATGCAATCACCTGTGGCTCCATCATGCAACCACTTAATTATACTCCAACATGAATGCTTCCACAAGCCCACATATAGAAATTAGTTGACAAAGCTTTCATTTCAAATTTATTCACTTGCAATTCAACTTCATTCACCTTGTACGTGTTCCAACTGAAAAGCACATTGACATTATTTTAGCCAATTTATTTCTATTATTTAAATTACAAGTTAGTAAAATAAATTTATGTAACTCAACAGTTAATCCTGCCCTTTCACTAACCAATACTTTAAGAAAAATATTTCATTCATTTTGTTGAAGGAAAAATGAAATGAATAACTTTGAAACTATTTTGAACAACTTAATAAAGAAAAGCAGTGAATCTGTTATCGATGGTAAAATGATACTTATTTGGCAAACAAATCAAATAGTCATCTAGGCTAATGTGAATTGAGAGCAATTGACTAAAATATTTTTTATTTTACTTTAACAGCTAAAAATCAATTTAAATTCATTAAGTTATAACTGGTTGAGTATTCCATGTTCAACAAATCTGACGTCAATAAACAGGAGCATTTATTATCACCAGCAATCAAGACTGGCCAAAGCCTAGCTCGCTGAACTGGCTGCTGGGCAGCTTTAATTTAGAATCTATATATATATAAAGTTGGTAAAAACCATACCACTTGGGTAAGAGACAAAAACCAGACCTACTGAAACTAATTGTTATTATTTTTCAAATATAACCTTACTAAGCGAGTTTTTTTATTTAAATAATGTTTTTTAATAGTGAAAAAGTGAATGGCTTTTATTACATCAAAATTTTGGCAGTATAAAGACAAACTTTTTTACAAAACTAACTTGAATGAAAGCATGATTTAGCGTTTATAAATATATTAGAAGGTTCACATTTTGTTTAAAATACCTTTCAACATAAATTTTTTTTCTAACACAAAATTTTGTTTCAGGAAACATGGCCTCTTCTAGTCAAACCCACATTGTCCAAATAGACCCAGACCTAGGCTTACCTATTTCCTCCCCGGACTCCAATCTTACATTCTTAACCTTGCCTGGCATGACTCTTCACCAAAAAGACCATATTTTAGTAGATAATCTCTGACATAATAGAAAAAACCCAACCTTCTCTAAAGTCCTCAGTATCATGGCAACCTACCTTAGCATCAAGAATGCAGTCCATTGAATACTATCCTTATACATTTTTACCTGTCAAAATCCAGATTTACAATCAAATTTACTAAATATTTTACTGTGTTGTATACTGTTGAATAGTTCAGTTTTATCAGGTATATCATAAGAGTCGTCTATAGTATTATCATTAAGTCACCTATAGTCTATGACCATTCTGGATTTTCCACGGACTTGTTCACTATGTTTATTGACAATAAAGACATGACTTCTATGAGGGCTTATGCTTCTCCTTATGACTCCTAGTTTCAATAACTCATTTATAAGTGTCTTAAAATCTTTGATATTTTCGTTTGTGGCGTTTATCTTTTTGTTGTAAATAGTAAATTCTCGGTCTTTTATCTGGAGTATGCATTCTATTTTATTACGATCACAATGTTTTGTAGGTATTTCTCCTATGATTTCATCATTTTCTAATATTTTGAGTAAATCATCTATTTCTGTACAGCTTGTTTCTAATTTATCATAGATTTTTTATATATTTATAAGGTTATAATCGGGGTCTATTTCTAATTCTTCTAGGTCATCTTTTTCTTCTGAGTAAGTTAGATCTACTTTTTCTTTGCAGGCTCTTGGAATTTTACATTTACAACCTTTATTTTTATATGATTTCCATTCTGGTACCCAAGGAACTTGGTTGTTAAGAAAGGAAAGGTCTGTTCTAGTTATGACACATCCAGCCATATTTTCTAGAAATAAATTTAATCCTATAATGCATTTTATACTATCATGTAATTGCATATGTCTAATGAATGTCTTAGGCCCTGGTTGGTAGGCAGTATGTTCCTCTTCAGAGATTCTAAAAGTTATTTTATATTTGCATATCTCTTCATCATATTTATGTAAGGATCCGTCCATTTGTTCTGCCCAAAGTTGTAAGGCAGAGTCTAAGCTTCTATGATACTCTGGTGGGACTAATGCCTTGTCTAACACTGAAACACTACACCCGGTGTCTATTAAGGCATCTATTTCTAATTTTCATTTTTCTATTTTGAATATAGCCAGGATCTACTATATAAGCACCACCCCGGCGTCTGTACTCATCATCCTCTCACCCATCCACCACCAAGTACTTGCTTCTAAGTGCTTGAGTCCATCTCCCTTCCTCACTCCCCTTCCTTTTCTTCTTCTCCACTCCTCTGCCTCCCATGCTATTGTAAAAGTGAACAGCGTAAGAGTATTAAATATTAGGCTGTAGGGTCATGAACAAAACATGTTATAGCAGGTTCTTCCTTATAAATCAAACAGAAAAGGGAGTCGGATTTAAGCACAAAAGTGCCGGTTCACTTTTACAACAGCATGAGAGGCAGAGGAGTGGAGAAGAAGAAAAGGAAGGGGAGTGATGAAGGGAGGTAGACTCAAGCACTTAGAAGCAAGTACTCAGTGGTGGATGGGTGAGAGGATGATGAGTACAGACGCCGAAGTTGTGCTTATATAAGCACCGGACTTCAAAACAAATTACAAATTGGAAAAGAAATAGGATTCCTTCCCGAACAAGCTAAACACTAGCAAACAAAAGCAGTTACAATCGAAGGAACTCGAAAGTGGACAGCTGTCATGTGCTGGATGACGTGGCAGCCGATCGTGTCCAAAAAACCAAAAAGTGCTATAGTACACTACAGTGTCCATCGCAGTGCTACAGTGATTGCTACAGTAACTGCCTTTACTTTTTTCTCAATGAGAAGCCGCGTGTCTTGCTACTTTTACTTTTTTGACGCGTGTGAGATTCCTTCTTCTTTATTTTCTTTGTCCTCATGCAATGTTGCTTTATATTACATAAAGAAAGTTGGCAAGTACAACAATCTTCTAGAGGCTCCTCGAGATGACTTGCCTCAGGATGTGACCCAGTGCTTATCCTGTGGGGTGCGTCACATGGTAAATTTTTATTCTAAAAATTTACAAACATAAAACCCATATTTATCCTAGAGGTTTTTTTTTCAGGGTAGATTTTGAAGCGATAATCTACAACGCAAATCCTGTTTTTAACTTGGGGGATTTTCCCAAAGAGAAATTCATTATGTTTCTTCTCAAACGGATGATGCTTAAGTTTTACATGGAAAGCACTATACCCATGGGAAGTTTAACCATAACTTGCAAGGGCCAAGTTTTATAGATCTTGACAAACGTTAGGTTGTAGGGTTAGGGACTCAGCAGCTTCGTCCCTACTTCTTTCAGTTGTTTTCTATTTCTTCTATAATCTCTTTTTCGTATTGTTCATTATTATCCCATCCTTCTTCATCACCAACATTCCACTCATCTTCACTGTTGTCTCTGTGAATGACTGCTCCAACATTTTGATCATCACATGTCCATTCTACAGGATTACTGTCGCGGATTTGGCAGAAATTTACAGAGGCCTGGGTTTATCTGTAGATACTTTGGAAAGGAATATAAAATTTCTCAGTAAGCCAACTATCTGCTAGGAAGATTTGTGTATTTCTATCTTCAGCTACCATACAAGTAGTTCTTATCCACCGGGCATGTTGGTCTACAGCAATTGTATAAGCTCTCCAACACTTCAGTTATGAATATACATCTTCTTTAATTAAAAGAGTTCTAAAAGTTTCTTTAGAATTCAGGTTTGTAGGGGAAATAGTGAAGTGTATATATTGATTGTGATCTCCTATTTTGCTTCACAAAGATATTCATACGAAGGAGGAATAGATTCAATGTCTAAGTTAACGTAGCCATAAGACTTTATATCTTCAAGTTTGAACATCCTTCTTAACGTATATGCCATTCGCCAATGAAAATGAAGATGTTTTACCTGCTCTTCTTTACTAACCAAGATTCTTTTTAAAAATCATTGTTCCAGAAGAGTTTTGGGGGAAAGTTTTATTCCCTCGATCTCTTGGTCTTGCCACTTTCTAAGGTTAAGGGTGGTTTGTATAATTAAAAATCATTGTTCACATTCACAGAAAGAATTTTCTTCATGGTGGTTGTGTCTGTGTTTCAGCAGGGGAATTCCAAACCAGGCTTTCTCTTTTTTGAATTTCACGCCATTGTCCTTAATATATTATGCATGTTAACTTGTTCTTTTCTTTTTGCATTCATCACCAAATGATAGATCTGTTCCTTGACTAATGGAATATTTGGGGGAACTGCCTCCCTTTTTTCTCCTAATTTTCTGATTTCTTCTTCAACATGTTCCCTGAGGATTCTGTCTTCTGATTCTAGAGCCCGTATTTGTTCATTTAACTCTTATTTTTTCTTTTTTTTTTCGCCAACTTATTTCTGCTTGAGCTGCTTTTAGGCTTCTTCCTAGGGTAAGATAAGCATCCAAGCTTTGAGGTCGGAGGGGTATATGATCCGTGGAGAGTTCTGGTAGAGTTTTGGACTGAAATTGTCTGTTCTTTAAGTTTAGATGGCTGACTAATAAAGAAATGATTTTTTGGGTATGAGAGATTTCTTTTGTTTTGCTAGAGGTTGTCTAGAAGAACAAGATATTCTAGATCAAGGATGATGCTTGGAGAGGTTCGAAAGACCAAATTTGAATGAGGTGGGAAGATTGGTATTCATAGGTCTGGGTCAAAGGGCAACTGGTTTGTAGAGGTCATCTTATCCTGCAATAAGAAAAATATCAAGTGAAACAATGCATTCTATCTTGTCTACCATGAGTAATATGTATGTGCAGATACCTTAAATGATGTTACATAAAATCGAGAGAAGAATGAGATGAAGATGCTCGAACTCTTACTTGTTTCATGGCCGCAGCTGACTGCTGCATACTTAAAACAATGTCTAAAAGATTATCACTAACTTTCCTTATTTCGGTGGAGAAAGCAGGGACAAGGTCATGTAATTTTACTCTGGATTGGTCAAGATAACTTATAATTTTATTGAGTCTTCTTATCTCTGATTCATAAACATCAATGTCTCTATTCATCTTTTAAAAGTCTACTTAGCATGTCGGCTAGACGATTGTTTTCTCCTTTTATGTGTTCAAATGTCACTTTATAATTTTGGTTTATAAGGGTGTTTTTAAAGGATATCCATCTTTTCTGGCTTATTCTTTTAGAATTTTTATTTTCATAGAATTTTACAATCGCATCACAATCGGTCCTAACTATTATTTCTTTTTTATTTAGCAAAAATAAGCAAAAACTATTGAGCTCATATACTACTGCAAGAATTTCCCAATCTATACTATTAGAGAGTCTCTTTTCCTTGTATTAGCCGTTGCTATATCTGCAAACGACTTCTGTCGCTTTGGAAGCATACTTGTTGGGTTTTCTTTTTAACACTTCTCCCCACACGTTAATATATCCATCAGTTTTAATTATTAAGAACTCTGAGTCTAGGGGTAGATACATTTCTGGTAAGTGTTTTATTGCTTCCTTAACTTTTTCTATTTGTTTCATATCTTCTATATTAAAGGTCTTAACCCCAGTTTGGCCGAGTTTACTATATAATGGGCCAACCATCTTCCTTAGGTCTTTAATAAATGGTCTAGCATAGTTTACTAATCCTAAAAACCGTTGAAGGCTTTTAATGTCATATATCTCAAATTCTGAAGCTTTTGTTGCTATATGTGGTTGTAGCTTGACTTTCCCTTCACCAATTTCTACACCTAAATATTCTATGTGTTTTTTGAAAAACTGTGCCTTTTTGCTACTAATTATAATTCTATTTCGTAAAAATTCTCCTAATACTATCTTTAAGTGGCCTATATGTTCTGGTTGAGTTTTACTATGAATGAGGATGTCATTTATATAAATACAAACAAATCCTCTATATTGGCTAAATATCATATCCATTTTTCGTTGGAATATAGCAGGAGCATTTTTTAAACCAAAAGATATGACTAACCATTCAAATCTTCCTAAATGACAAGTAAATGCAGTCCATTGAATACTATCCTTACGCATTTTTATCAGCCAAAATCTAGATTTTTAGTCAAATTTACAAAATATTTTACTGTGTTGTATACTATTGATTAATTTAGTTTTATCAGGTATATCATAAGAGTCGTCTATAGTGTTATCATTAAGTCGTCTATAGTCTATGACCATTCTGGATTTTTCATGGACTTGTTCACTATGCTTATTGACAATAAAGGCAGGACTTCTATGAGAGCTTATGCTTCTCCTTTTGACTCCTAGTTTCAACAACTCATTTATATGTGTCTCAAAATCTTAGATATTTTCGTTTGTGGCGTTTATCTTTTTGTTAGAGATAGTAAATCCTGGGTCTTTTATATGGAGTATGCATTCTATTTTATTACGATCCCAATGTTTCGTAGGTATTTCTCCTATGATTTCATCATTTTCTAATATTCTGAGTAAATCATTTATTTTTGTACAGCCTGTTTCTAATTTATTATAGATTTTTTGTATATTTATAAGGTTATAATTAGGGTATATTTCTAATTCTTCTAGGTCATCTTCTTCTTCTGAGTAAGTTAGATCTACTTTTTCTTTGCAGGCTCTTGGAATTTTACATTTACATCCTTTATTTTCATATGATTTCCATTCTGGTACCCAATGAACTTGGTTGTTAAGAAAAGAAAGGTCTGTTCCAGTTATGACACATCCAGCCATATTTTCTAGAATGAAATTTAATCCTATAATACATTTTGTACTATCATGTAATTGCATATGTCTAATGAATGTCTTAGGCCCTGGTTGGTAGGCAGTATGTTCCTCTTCAGAGATTCTAAAAGCTATTTTATATTTGCGTATCTCTTCATCATATTTATGTAAGGATCCATCCATTTGTTCTCCCCAAAGTTGTAAGGCAGGGTCTAAGCTTCTATGATACTTTGGTGGGACTAATGCCTTGTCTAACACCAAAACACTACATTCGGTGTCTATTATGGCATCTATTTCTAATTTCTATTTTTCTATTTTGAATATACAAGGAATTCTGATAGTTGTTCTTCTTTGTTCCTTATGGTCTATCTTCATATTGGGAAAGGTTATGGTAGTTAGTGTCCTTTCACCTTTTTCTTAAAATTATGCTTTTACCTTTGTTGTTGGTATTCGGTATCTCGTAATTCATTGGATCAAGTCTAACTATCTTGTCTTCTAAGGATCCTATCTTTAGTTCAGCTGCAGCTAAAGTTCTTTCTATATCATCTATTTTATTTTCTACTATAAGGATTCTTTTTTCTATAGTATCGTCTTCTCGTCCTACCATTTTTTTCTAGAATAAATTAATTGATACGGTCTTTCTTCCAAACAGAATTACATGATTCGGTCATACAAATCTTGCATTGGAATCTAAGTTCTATACTAGGATACCCATTACAGAAGATGCATGAGTGGTCACTACTTCCTGATCTATGCTTCCATTCATGTTCATGTTTATATTCTATTTTTGCTAAAGTTCTCGAAATATAATCCATGTTTAGCGTTATATTATTTGCTTAATTTCATTTTTTAATTTTATGATTTCAATATAGTTTTGATTAGGATTTTGAGGGTATTTTAAGGTTTGTTATTGTAAGACTTCAATATTATCTTTATATTCCTGGAGGCTTCCAATTTTGCTTATGATGGTGGCTAATTGGTCTTTCAAGTATCTTTGGTTTTCTAATATTTCTTTAAGAATATTTTTTCTAAGTTTATCAAATATGGGTTGCCAAACGGTCTAATTCTTTATATTGTAGGATTCTAGGTTTTGTGTTAAAGAAATGTGTAGATCGGTTATACCATTTAGTTGTTGAGACATGGAACTAGTGTCTTCATTATGAAGTAAATGTTTTCCACTTTGGAAATAACAAGTATGACTGAATTGATTGTTTTTTATAGTGCTCTTAGTTTTTTGGTATAATTCTAAGTTTAGATATTCTAGTCGATTCATATGATAGCGTAATGGTACGCCAAACTTTCAAGGTTCATACCATTCATTGTATAAATACTCTTCATGGTCTGAGTAGTCTGAGTAACTATCGTCTAATTGATAATGTGCATAATATTCTAACATACGCCATTGTTCCCCTATCTTATTACTAAACACTAATCGTTTTAATTTTTTATAAATTTCTTAACAATTATAAATTTTTTGAGATATTTTATAACTTTGCATCTAGCTATTTTTTTTACCTGTTTATCATAAATTTTTTTGTTTGTTTGAATTATCATATTATATCTGTAAGTAGGGTCTTATGTTTTGGGTATATCACAGGATTTAGATATCCTAGTCTATGCATATAATAATATGAAAGGGAATTCAGTAAACTAATTAAACTACAAAGAGAATAAAGTAATCTAATAAAACTTCTACAAATTTTGGCTAGTATAAGAGTATTAAATATTTTTGGATTTTTAAACAAACGCAATTTTCTGAAATCAAAGGGTACGGTTTTTCGAAATTAGAAGGTTCTTGAGTCTACTAGGTACTCATCTCTTTTTATACCGCAGTCCTATGTATCATTCATACAACTTCAGATTCTGTTTACGAGTCTTTTGTTTTAGGTTGGAAAAATTCCTTTCACTTGAACAAGTTTCTATGAACAGATAACACATCTATTATAAAAAAGAACAAACTAGAACATGGTAAACTTATGGTATGATTCCTCCGATTTTGAAAACTTTTTAGATTCTTCTTTCATAGAACACCATGTGTGACACCATGTCATCCCATTCAGACCTCACCGTTCGTGTACTTTTTTCCCCTAAACGTCCTCCTTGCCTCAACGGGTACTCCTTTCCCACAATAGCCTATTGGTCTTAGAGGATTTACATAGTGGCTCATCCAGAGAATCAAGAACTCAAAAACACGAGAATCATATCATGAACAAATCATGTTATAGCAGGTTCTTTCTTATAAATCATGGTTCCTATGCATAGATCTTTGCTAGGGCCAGAACTTCCAACATAAAACATGAATATTAATAACAATATCTTATGCAGGCATATGCAAAGATACATTCTTCTAGGGAAGAGACTTTCTCATTCGGCTTATAAGCGAAACGCTAAAGAAAACTTTAAACACACATAAAAACTTTCATTAAAAGCAGAACATACTTACAACACCAAGAGTGTACTACTATGCTCTGATACCAAACAGAAAAGAGAGTTAGATTTAAGCACAAAAGCATTGGTTCGCTTTTACAACAACATGAGAGGCAGAGGAGTGGAGAAGAAGAAAAGGAAGGGGAGTGAGGAAGGGAGATTGACTCAAGAACTTAAAAGCAAGTACTCAATGGTGGATGGGTGAGAGGATGATGAGTACAGACGCCAGGGTGGTGCTTATATAGGCACCAGATTTCAAAACAAATTACAAATTGGAAAAGGAATATGATTCCTTCCCGAACAAGCTAAATACTAGCAAACAAAAGCAGTTACAATCGAAGGAACTCGAAGGTGGACAGCTGTCGTGTGCTGATGGATGACGTGGCAATCAATCGTGTCCAAAAAGCCAAAAATTACTATAGTACGCTACAGTGTCCGCCACAGTGCTACAATGTCCACTGGAGTGCTACAGTACGCTATAGTGTCCGCAGCAGTACTACAATGTCCACTGGAGTGCTACAGTATGCTACAGTGTCCGCAGCAGTGCTATAGTGACTGCTATAGTAACTGCTACAGTAATCACCTTTGCTTTTTTCTCAATGAGAAGCTGCGTGTCTTGCTACTTTTACTTTTTTGATGCATATGAGATTCCTTCGTCTTTATTTCCTTTGTTCTCACGCAATGTTGTTTTATATTACATAAAGAAAGTTGGCAACTACAACAATCTTATAAAGGCTCCTCGAGATTATTTGCCTCAGGATGTGACCCAGTGCTTATCCTGTGGGGTGCATCACAGGGTAAAACCCATATTTATCCTAGAGAGTTTTTTCTAGGGTAGATTTTGAAGAGATAATCTACAATGCAAATCATATTTTTAACTTGGCAAATTTTCCCAAAGAGAAGTTTATCATGTTTCTTCTCAAACAGATGATGCTTAAGTTTTACATGGAAAGCACTATACCCATGGGAAGTTTAATCATAACTTGCAAGGGACAAGTTTTACCGATCTTGACAAACATTAGGCTGCAGGGTTAAGGACTCAGCAGCTTTGTCCCTACTTCTTTCAAAGAATGTCTACTGCCATGTTGGATCAGTATCTTCTTCGCTATCTGAATGTCAATCAAAATGGAGAACTATTGCAGCACCATCATTACCATTGTCTCCGAATTTATGAACTTGCCATCCTATATTCATTTGGGCAAAATGTTCTCGTAAGCCTGGATTAATATAAATATGGTTTTGGAAAGGTACAACCATATTTACATGTTCAGAATCAGAGATGTATATTCTGGTGTTTCTATCTTCTAAGATGAGGTTGTTTGAGTGATGTCATTTTTTCAACTGTTGGGACATCTTGAATTCTCTCCATCTTGTAAGTTCATCATACCATTCATCTATACTTGCTTATGGTATGTCTACAAGAGGTAGAGGGGTTTGTAGAGGGGTGGTAAAAGAGTATGTCCGAATGATTATTTCATGTTTTGCATCACAAGGATAGTCATATGTTGAAGGAATTGTATTAATGTCTAGGTTAACAAATCCTTTTGTGACCCAGTTATTTCTGAAAATTTGTTCTACTATATGAGCCAGACACCAATTGAACCGTAGCATATGAGTCTGCTCTACTGCCGTTACGATTATCATTTTTATATATCTTTGTTCCATTAATTTCTGTAAGGAAATCTGCACATCAAATACCTCCATATTTGTCCATTTCTTCAGATTAATGCTTTGCCAGGATGATCCCAAATCCTTTATAACATTTACAAAAAGAGTTATTAGTATGCCTTCCTTGCTGAAATTTGACTAAGCAGAATTTTAATCCTTTCTTTCGTAGTTCAGGGTTTCTGGCAAGAAATCTTAATATTTCATGAATATGTCCTTATTCTCTCTTTTGCCTCTGGAGTACTATTTTGTAAACTTGTTCTTTTGCTACATCTATTTCTGGAGGAAAACTTTCTCTTTTTTCTTCCCACTCCTTTTTCATTTCTTTTTCCCACTACTCTTTCAGTAATTCTACTTCGGGTGTTGACTACAGTCATATCTTCTAATTTCTTTTTACAGAGAGTTAGCTTTTTATTAGTATCTTCTAACTGTTGGGCTAAGTCCAGAAAAAAAGGGTTTTGGGTAGGTTCGGGAAAGAGCTTGAGTTGATTTTGTGAGATTTGGTTTTGTGTATTCTTGATGCTAAGGTAGGTTGCCATGATATTGAGGACTTTAGAGAAGAATGGATTTTTTCTATTGTGTCATAGATTATCTAGTAAAATATGGTCTTTTTGGTCAAGAGTCATGCCAGACAAGGTGAAGAATGTAAGATTGGAGTCCGGAGAAAAAATAGGCAAGCCTAGGTCTGGGCCTATTTGGATAATATGGGTTTGGCTAGAAGAGGTCATGTTTTCTGAAACAAAATTTTGTGTTAGAAAAAAAAATATATGATGCTCAAAAATCTACCAAATATTATTAGTCATTATTCATGTTATCCAACATATATTGCAGGTTGGTTAAAGTGGAAATTTTGTCTTGGAATTCTTTACCATATTTCCTATTTGATTCGAGTATATTATGACTCATGCGGCTATCACTACAAGGTTCTTCATCAGAGGAATTATGATAATGAAATGATCCGTCTATAGAGACAATACTATAGATTCTTTCAGTGTCGCTAATATATTCATCTAAAGCTAATACATATTCATTTACACAGTCAACAAGGATTGAGGCCTTATTGTAAAACTTTTTTCGTTTTGAACAATCCCTAGCTAAATGTTCAGCCACAAGTGAAGCATGTTAATTTGTTTTTTTATCTTTTGCCTTATAAGTTTTTTGGTGTCTAGGTTCTTTATCATATCTTTGTGATGTATAAATTTGTTTGCAAAAACTATATTCTCCTTTTAATTGCTTGGAAATGGTTAGTTTAGTACATTTCTTTACTAGCTCTTCAATAATGAATTGGATTCTTATGCTAATGTTATCTAGTTGAGGTATTGTTTTTTTTCTTTGTATTTTTTATGAATCTCAGAGCCCCAATGGATCTGGTAACTTAAGAAATAGGCTCTCTCCTATTTCCTTATTATAAAAACATCCTGCTAAGAAACTATAATAAAAGAAATCCTGCAAGAAAGGTTTTATATAATGCCAATCTTTAATTTGGAGTTGTTCTAATTTTCTAATCGAATCTTGCTGCTGTTTATCAAACCCTATATTTGGTTGGTATCATAACAAAAGTAATTGTATTTTGTTAGTGAAGTTATAAATGTTCTTTCCTAATAAAATTTCCTTTTGTAAGTCTTGGGGATGTTCTCTTTTGTAGGCTTCCCAAGATGCTCTAGTAGTTTCTCCTAAAATTTTTTCTGCCCAAGTATACATTTCTTCTATTGTCCACATTTCTTGATTCATTTTGTCTCATTTCCTAGCAACTCGTTGGGACCACATATCTATTACTGAGGGTAATAATTGAGGATCATGGGCACTTATGTTCAAGATTCTTCCTTTATTTAATAGATCTTTCCTGTCTAAGGTTTCTAAAGACATCCTTTTGCCCTTAGGTTTATAGGTATCTCGCTCTTTATATTCTACATAAGGTCTTCTGGGAGGTTGTCCATGTGAATAGAATACTACGGGTGAAGTTGATGGGTGTTGAGTTTGTGGTTGATCTTGTGGTGGTCTTTTAGTAGTAATCAAAGAGGATTCTGGAGCATCTATTTCCACAAGATTTTTTGAGATTTCATAGGTTTCTATATGTAATTATCTTCTAGCCTATTTATCCTAATATTTCCTTAGGGATCTATATATAGGTTATCTTCTTCTTGAATTTTGCCTTCTTCGACTAATTTTATTTCTAGTCTAAGGATGTCTTCTTCTGATAAGTCAAATCCCTTAGGAAGTAAAATACAATTATGTGTTAAGGCTTCCATCAGTCTTCTATTTGGCTATGAAATTCTTCAGATTCATTTTCTACATTAGGTTGTTTTTCCTTATAGTCTAGAAATCTCACAGTATAACTACCATTGGGGTTTTAAAACATTAAGCTTTCTTCAGGATCAATATTCCAGTCCAATCCTTCTAATTCTTTAGGATCAATAGCCATAGGCTTAATCATTCTTATACATTTACTCGTCATAGATTCAATGATGGCTTTTGTATCGATTTTATACTTTGTAATACTACTGTTTGTTACTTTTCCCAAAAATCCTATATTTATAAGTAAATTTGCTTTTCATGTAAATGTTTCATATCCTTTAGTTTGAATTCCTATGACAATATGTTCTAGATCTCTTATGCTTAGTAAGAAATCAGGTGCACAATAGAATATTCCCTTGTTATTAGACATGTCAATTTCCATACTTGCTATAATGGCTTTTCTAGCATCATTTGCCCATCTCTTGTCTAGTAAAGTAATTAAAACTTTTGTTCCTAGATTTCTTCTAGCTAAACCCTTAATTCCTATGATTATTAGTCCAAGATGAATAAATCTATTATGGTTTCGTAATAATTGTTTAATACTATCTCGACTAACGATGTCAATGTTTTGGTGTTCAGTAGTTACACAAACTTCTTCTTCTCTACTTATCATAACTAATTGTGGGTTTATACTCCAAAACCCTGTCCTATATAAAGTCCTAGGGTTTAACAAAGAGAGTTGATGATTGTTGTAAATTTCTAAATCCCTGTTTACATCTATTATTTCTTCCAATGTTCTAGGGGTAGGACCCTAGGTTCTGATCATTCTAGTTAATATATTTTCATCTATTCGCCTTATTTCATTGGTATCACTGAGATTTCTACTGAGACTAGAAAAGAAACGTCTTACGACCATTATCTTCTGAAAAAAGCTATACTTTTAGGAATAGGGGCAGAGGTAAGTTTGAACCCTCCATTTCCTATGTTTAGGTTGTCTAGCCTTCTTGTTAGTTCTTCTAAGTTTGCTTCCTGTGGTTTAGGTTTTTTGCCTATAGTTCGTTCAAGTTGGCTAATTCTTTGACTTAATTTTGTTATCATAATAATTATCATGTTTAGTTGTCGTACTATTATTTTATCAGAACTACTAGGTGGATCATATGTGCTAAGTCCTTCTGTATCTGGATAGTAGGTTCTTGTTTCTTTCAGACTTTGTATGTAGATGTCTTCTTTATCACTCATAGAATAAGTATAGTAGAAAAAGATATGTCTGTAAAGTTTGCTAGTTTTTAGGGTCTTATGTTTGGGGAATATCTCAGGATTTAGACATCATAGTCTATGCATATAATAATGTGAAAGAGAATTCAATAAACTAATTAAACTACAAAGAGAATAAAGTAAACTAACAAAACTACTACTAATTTTGGCTAATATAAGAGTATTAAATATTTTTGGATTCTTAAACAAACGTCCCAAAATCAAAGGGTACGGTTTTTCGAAATCAAAAGGTTCTTGAGCAGAATAGGTACTCAACTCTTTTTATCTCGCAGTCCTATGTATCATTCATACAACTTCACATTCTGTTTACGAGTCTTTTGTTTTAGGCTGGAAAAATTCCTTTCACAGGAACAGGTTTCTACGAACAGATAATACATCTATTATAAAAAGGAAGAAACTTGAACATGATAATCTTATGGTATGATTCCCCTGATTTTGAAAAATTTTTAGATTCTCGTTTTATAGAACACCATGTGTGACACCATGTCATCCCATTCAGACCTCACCGTTCGTGTACTTTTTTCTCTTAAACCGCCTCCTTGCCTCGGCAGATACTTTTTTTCCACAATAGCCTATTAGTCTTAGAAGATTTACATAGTGGTTCGTCCAGAGAATCAAGAACTCAGAAACACGGGAATCATATCATGAACAAAACATGTTATAGCAGGTTCTTCCTTATACATGGTTCCTACGCATAGATCTTGGATAGGGCCAGAACCTACAACATAAAATACAAAGATTCATAACAACAGTTTATGCAGACATATGTAAAGATACACGCTTTCGGGGAAGAGACTTTCCCGTTCGGCTTATAAGCGAAACAGTAAAAAAAACTTTAAACACACATAAAAACTATGATTAAAAGCATAACATATTTACAACACCATGAGCGTTACGTTCTATACCAAACAGAAAAGGCAGCCGAATTTAAGCACAAAAGCGCCGGTTCGCTTTTACAACAACATGGGAGGCTGAGGAGTGGAGAAGAAGGAAAGGAAGGGGAGTGAGGAAGGGAGATAGACTCAAGCACTTATAAGCAAGTACTCGGTGGTGGATATATATATATATATATATAAAGTTGGTAAAAACCATGCCACTTAGGTAAGAGACAAAAACCAAACCTATTGAAATTAATTTGTTATTATTTTTTAAATATAACCTTATAGATATGATATTTAGAGTGATTTGATGAGAAGCATATATTAAGCTAGTTTTTTTATTTAAATAATGTTTTTTAATAGTGAAAAAGTGAACAGCTTTTTTTACATCAAAATTTTGGCAGTATAAAGATAAACTTTTTCACAAAAACTAACTTGAATTAAAGCATGATTTATAATGAATTAGCGTTTATAAATATATTAAAAGGTTCACATTTTGTTTAAAACACCTTTATATATATATATATATATATATATATATATATATATATATATATATTATATATATATATATATATTATATATTATATATATATATATATATATATATATATATATATATATATATATATATATATAGTATTCATATATACATTAGAAGGTTCACATTTAGTTTAAAACACCTTGTAACACGAATTTAATAGGTCTAGTTTTTTATTCCTTATTCAAGTAGTGTGGTATCTATCAGTTTCTTGCATATATATATATATATATATATATATATATATATAAAGAGAGAGAGAGAGAGAGAGAGAGAGAGAAAGAGAGAGAGAATATTATAAGGACACCGACAAATACAGGGTGCAATTTTTTGAAGACTGCGATATGTAAAATCATGAAATATTGTGGCATTCCCTAGACAAGCTATGAGCTTATGATGAACGAAACTAGACAGTTCGTAATAGACAAACTCGCGTGTTTTTTTGATGGCAAGATTGACTCGGTGTGAAACTATGAGATAAATATTAAGTCAACCATTTTTGAGTTTAAATGTGTCTTTCAGTATTGAAAAGCCAACGGGCCTTGTACCACTAGAATTATTGAATCAAATAAAACATGTTGTCAACAAAAGATAACAACTCGCGTAAATGGAATCGTATCTTAGTTAAAAATTTGTTTAAATTTGGACGGCGTCATGTATGCACAACGCATGAGTTCCTTGGTAAATTTTAATTGGAAATCCTCTTGATCCAATACTCATCAGGTGATCCAATACTCATCAGCCTTCACGATCTAAAGACAAGATAAGAGATTCTATGTTGGGAGAGCAGGAAGAGTATTTCATCTTTCTGTCTAACAAGAAAGCCGAAACCTCTACTCCTCCTCCTAAGGGTGGAGCTAGGATTTTTTTCAGGAGATGGCCAAACGGTCCGCGGGTTGGGCCAAGAGGAGCGACAGGTCGGGTCAAAGAGGAGCAGGTCGGGCCAAACTAAAAAAAAAATTAATTTTTTCAATATAAAAGATTTTTTTTCCTGCGCTCACCAGAGCCATGACCCTGGCTGGCCCCCCACTCCCTCCGCCCTTGCCTCCTCCCAAGAGGTGCCATTAATCTTTAACTTGTATATCAGTATCAGCATACAAAGTTGATGAGTCGGGAGCTCGAAATAGAGACTGATTGTTTATGAGCCCTTGTCTCATCTCTTGTGCCAACCCCTGTAACATTTTTCTATATATATTCTCTTTTGTTGGATAAGAGAAACAATAACTATCACAAGAAAAACATGACGAATAGATGCATAGACGTGATGGTGCCAAAAACCAAAACAATATATTCAACAAAAAAAAGAGAGAAGGAAATACACCCATTGCGAGCTATGGCTACTACCCTGGCTTTTTAACCCAAAGATAAAAAAAGTGAACAAGGAAACCAACTAAGTCCAAGATGCATCTGCACCAATATGTGGTCTGTAGTTATAACAAAGATATTGCTTTCTTCTAAGACACAGTGTTCCATGAATATGATCTAAAGATTAGGCATGTTGATCAGAACATAATGCAAGGAAGGTTCCTGTTCATCCAATGTTCCTATTACCAAACCCCCATTACAGGTTCTATACAGACTAACACAAGAGGATTAGGGGAAAAAAGAGAGTAAAAACTTAGCTTTTGAATCTTAAAAGATTTTTGGTGTAATAACTTAGGCTAAGGGTCAAGGTGGTAATTCTTCTTGCATCTCCACTGTCATAAGGCCGCAACATAGAGGTGCATCAAAGGAAAGAGAGGGATGGAGTTTCTCTCGCTTTTGACATAGTAGACTTCTTTTTTTTTTTTTTGAGTGAGGGAGTGGTTAATCCCACTACTCGAGAGAAGGTCAAAGTGGTTACTCCCACTACTCAAGTGAAGGTCGAAGCCACCCCCTTTCTTTCATCTCCCTAAGGTTCAGGGCTACTTTGGTGCCTCGAGGTAAGCTATACAAACTATTTGTATAATAGTGTCACTCATTTTGTAGCATGCATGGTTGATGTCATGGGAGATCGAAGCGAAGACTGGTCACCTACCAGTCCCTCGTTGCACCAACCTGCCTTGGGGATATCAGACCTTCCTTTTTAGTTTCAAGCTAACTTTATTTGAGAATAATTTTATTGATTCACTTGTCATTTGAAAATTTTTCAAATGTTATATAGAAATAGGTTAACAGTTAATGTGCACAGTTTTGTAACCTTTTCCTGTTTTTTAAAAAAACTTTTTGACAAAAGTTTTACTGCTTTTCATATAAAAATAGTAGGAAGCATTGGACGGTCTCACCATTCTAAGACTTGAACCTAAGAGCCGAACCGCGCTGAGCATCCCTTTACCGTTGCTGATATAACATTGTTTTTCTATATGAATTTTAATACATCAAATTGGTCATCATTTTCTAAATCAACATTTAAACATAAGAATAAATACTTCTTGTTCTCATAGTCATGAACGAAAGATGTTTATAATAACACTAACGCCCAATAGTAAGTACAATTCCACCGAAAATAGTTTATAAACCACTTTACTTAATTAAAAGAAAAATATTTGTACGTGTTCTAATAAATCGTAACGTATATTTTAAGAAGAATGACAAAAAATCACGATCGAGTGCAAGAAAAATACATGAAAGCTGTCGAGATGGTGGAATCGCATGAAGATAGTTGTTGGGAGATTATAGCTTCTTGTTGGGAGATAGCAATTATATCTGTTAATTTCAAAATAAAGACAAAATATTCGTAATTTCTGGGTTAAATTAAAAATGAAAAAATTGAATTTTTTTTTTAATCTGTGAATATCACATTTTTCACTAGATCTAACATACATGGCATTGACAAATTGTATTACTTTTAAATAGTCTTAAGTCTTAACGTCTTATTATACTTACTTTCAGTTATATTTTAAAATGTTAATTGGAAAATTTTCCTAAAGCTCCTTCACCGTAGAAGCAAATTTCTATTTTATCTACTCTAAAATGTAGCATATTTTTTCTCAATAATGGAAATGAAAATACAAGTTTTTTTCTGGAAGGTTTAAGCCTCAACGGAAAAATTTTAAGTGTCATCAAATCAACGGCAAAGTCTCTCCACTCCAATGTATTTTATTTAGGTTAAGAATAAAAACAAAAATACACAAATACTGTATACAGTAATTATATTCGTTCTACAGTCAATAATAATTTTTCCTTACTTTTACTAAGGGCAAAACGATAATTTGCTAAGAAAGTGAGTTTAATTTGCTATTTATGTACCACCGACGATATTAAATGCATGAAAATGTTCAAAATATTTAGTCCTTAAGGGGAATTTGGTTCTTAAAAAGCATGTATACCCAAAATTTTTATGATTTTTACCCAAGATAAAAAAGTAAAAATTAGCTTGGAGGGCAATCAATAAAAAAGACAGCAAAGTAACTTAAGTAACAAGATAAGTTGTAACAAAATATTAAAAAAGGATAAACTTCATAAGTCAATGGGCAACAGCAATCTTGATAAACTTCTAAATCAGTCTTTTATATATCGGATTACGAATCGGGCCATATCAGCGGAGATGAAATTTAAATTAATTGATTTTTTTCTTTAAAATCAGAAAATGTCACATCCACAAGGTGCCAATATAATTATGTATTCAATATTTGTTTCATTCGGTTAACATAATTATTTTCTCGGCAAATAACAGTTTTTAACGGGAAAAAATGGTTGAAAAAAAACGGGTCCTTTAATACAAACTTGTATAATCGTCGAACATTCAAATGACATTTGAAATTGCGAATAAAGGAAAGGGAGTGAGAATGAGACTCCCCACTTCCCATCTTATTATTACGATTTTCTACCGCCTCACATTCAAAAAACCGGAGCAACAGTGAAGCCAAGATTCGGGTTTCTCCCTCTCTGTCTCTGATTGAGAGTCTGTTCGTCGATTGCTCCTTCCCTTTCTTGATTATCTCTCCTTTCCTTGTTCGATCGCTCATCGATCATCGAGAAATCATCAAGAGAGAGAAAGAAAGACGCAGACACGCGCTGAAAGACAGGAAGTCGTAGACAGAGGAAGTTGCTATTTGTTTATACACTGTTTGGTAGTTTCCAAAATTGATTCTTGAATCTTGATCTTTCGTTTCCTCTCTGAATCACCGCCTCTCCTTCTCTCCCTCCCGGAAGCCCCCTTTATCTCCCTCTCTCTGAGGTTCCTAAACCCTTGAGAGAGAGAGAGAGGAAGAAAGGCTTGTTCGTTCTGTTGGTGGCTAACCCTAGGCTCATTTGATTGGCGGCGATTCCTTCATTGAGATCGATGGCAGAGGGACCGAAGACAGCGGGGGAAGAGCAGCAGCCCGCTGCATCTTCGCCTTACTCGCTGGGCCACTCTGTCATACCCATCGTCAATAGGTTGCAGGACATCTTTGCCCAGTTGGGAAGTGCCTCCACCATCGACCTTCCACAGGTGGCCGTCGTCGGCAGCCAAAGCAGCGGGAAGTCGAGCGTCCTTGAGGCGCTTGTGGGCAGGGATTTCCTCCCACGGGGCTCCGACATTTGCACTCGACGGCCCCTTGTTCTGCAGCTCGTTCACCTGCCTCGCCGTCCTGACACAGAGGTCTGCGAGTGGGGGGAGTTTTTGCACCTTCCAGGAAAGCGATTCGCCGATTTCTCGGCGATCAGACGCGAAATTCAGGTTTTTTTTTTGATTTCCTCAAGACTATTGGCGTTTCGGTCTCGGCCATTCATCTCATTATATTCGTAGTTATTGCCTGCCTTTATTACGTCGCTCACTGGTACAAGAACCTCGATTCGAATCCGTTATCGTCTGTTTAAAAGTGGTCCATCGATTAATGGAAAGTTTCTTGGATTTGTTTACCTTATGTCCTATGGAGTCATGATTTGGTTGGAAAAACCTGTAGTCTCTACTAGAAGATAGTGCCAATTATGCGAGTTGATCATTGATACAGGCGGAGACTGAGAAAGAAGCTGGATCAAATAAGGGAGTCTCTGACAAACAGATTCGCCTAAAAGTGTTCTCCCCCAATGTCTTGAACATTACGCTGGTGGACCTGCCCGGGATAACGAAGGTCCCAGTGGGTGATCAACCAACTGATATCGAGGCGAGGATTCGGACTATGATACTTTCGTATATTAAGCACGAGACCTGCATTATCTTGGCAGTCACGCCAGCCAATTCAGACTTAGCCAACTCGGATGCACTTCAGATGGCAAGAATTGCAGATCCTGATGGTACTACTCACTGCTTTCATTCAGCCTGCATTTGTTGTCCTCATTGTTTGCCAACAGCATGATGATTGTGGTCATTTTTAATGGAAATCTGTATTTGCAGGGTCCCGTACAATTGGCGTAATCACAAAGGTTTGGATCTTTCATATATGGAAAAGGGGCACACATTATCAGTCTTCGTGGCATTTATAGTTTCTTTGGTTGAGTAATTTTCTGTATCTCTGTGTTCAAAACAATAATGTCTTGCCTTTTGGTTTCAGTTGGATATCATGGACAGAGGTACGGATGCATGCAACTTTTTGCTTGGGAATGTCGTTCCCCTTCGGCTTGGTTATATTGGTGTTGTAAATCGAAGTCAGGAGGTAACTTATGTACTATTATCAGTTATGAGCATGCCTATCTTATGTGTGATAACTTACTTATTTCAAAATGATTGGTTGTAAATACAATGGGTTAAATTCTATGAAGTTTATGATAAACTGAGATATCTGATGATGGAAAAATGCACTTCTTTTTATCTTCGCCAGTCTACTACTAATACATGTACTTGTGCTACGTTTTGGATAACTGTGTGCCAAACTATCTTTGTTGCGTAACGATGCAACGGAAATTTCTTATTTATTGTCTTCAGGAGAAAGAGAAGCCAATCACATGCAAATCATGTGGTTAGGCTAGACGAAGAAGGAAATGAGGATGTGGAAGAAGGGAAGGTGCAGGGAAAGGGTGGGGGAGGATAGTTGGCTATACAGACACACACACACGCGCGCACACGCACACACACATACACACTTACACACAGAGAGGGGAGAGACTTCCCTATTTTAAAACTAAAAAAGGTTCTAAAAGTTGCATTTATGTTCCTGTGCCTATAACCTATGCTGAGTAGGCCGTTGACTCATGCATCCATCTATCCATGGTTATAACTACCTTCATACAACATATACCAGTATATGTGTGCCCTCAAGCATATGCACTCCCAATACTGTCAATGTGCAAAGTGGTATTACCAAACTAACAATATTAGCATAGCTTTCCAAGGTTGTCTTTGATTTTAAACTTTTTAGAAATTGTGTTTTCTAATATTTTCTATGTTCAACGTTTTTCCAGAAAAACCACTTAGCTTTTATCTTTTTGCCACAATCACTTTCTGTTGCGTATTTACATAGTGATATATGTGAATGTTGGGAATACCATTGAAAAGACATGGACATATTTTCCATTTGCTTTAATCTGTTATTTGACATTGCAATTGAACTTGGTTTTTTTGATGTTGTCAATTGTAGTTTCTAAGAAATTTTCATTCAAGAGTTTGCACCATGTTCCATTTCCATTATAGTTGTATGAGCCTGACCTGGTTTTTGAGGACTGCAGTATTGCCCCAATCTTATTTGTAAAAATTTTAGCTTTTTTTTACCCCTAGGAAAACCATATCTTAGCTTCTAAGGAAAAGCTTGCAATGAAATTGCTGAGAGCAATGTTTGTAGCTATGCAGTAATCTAATTGCAGAAAGACTGCAAAAGTAGAAGAGAAGAAAAGAAGATGGCTTTCGTAGTTTGATTTAATGTAGATGCTTCTAAAATCTAAACGCTGTTTGTATTCCAATAAGTGCAGTTGAATAAGGGCATGTGGTATTTGGTTCTTGATAGGATATCACACATAATAAGAGCATTGCTGAAGCCCTTGCCTTTGAGGAGAACTTCTTCCGTAATCGTGCGGTATGTTTTGCTGCAAGTGTTTCTGTTATACTGATATGCTTTGCAGTCTTTTCTACTACAGTTTATCTAATTTATCATTTCTATCAGGTGTATCACAACTTATCTGACCGTTGTGGCGTTCCCCAATTAGCAAAGAGGTTGAATCAGGTACAGATTACTTTGTGCTCATGCCCTTTTCAATTCCATTGTGTATTTTAGCAGTCAGTTATTTATTTTGTTGCATAATTTGTGATTCATCAACCATCAATAAAATTTGTGACTACTTTGGATATTTTGTGCAGACTTGTCATCTTGTCTATTCAATGTTTTGTACTCCTTTAGTTTTGTGCACTTCAACTTTTCATCTTTTTTCAGCCATAAACTTGAATATATTTTAAGTTGCTGTAAAATAATCAAGTAATCAACTAATGTTGCTTTTTTGTGCTTTTGTTTAGTCTTGTGCACTTCAACTGTTCATCTTTTTTCAGCCATAAACTTGAATATATTTTAAGTTGCTGTAAAATAATCAAGTAATCAACTAATGTTGCTTTTTTGTGCTTTTGTTTAGTCTTGTGCACTTCAACTTCTCATCCTTTTTCAGTCATAAACTTGAATATATTTTAGGTTGCTGTAAAATAATAAACTAATGTTGCTTTGATGTCCAGATACTGGTGCAACATATTAAGGCTGTTCTTCCAGGTCTGAAGGCTCGGCTGAATACTCAAATGGTTTCTGTTGTAAAAGAACTAAGCACTTATGGGGAAATAACAGAGAGTAAAGTATGTATCATGGTTTTTATTTCTTACATGCTTTTGTTTTTTGACACTATGGCCTGCACATCTGTAGGAATCACATCATGGTCACCTGTGACATTGATATTTTGAGAATGTTGCAACAATATTGCCAACTTCAAGCTTCCGATTGATAATTAAAATAAACTCAGCACATTGTGAAAAATGTGTATATTGTAACAATGTTTTGATACTTATCCAAGATTTTTTTAAAAATTCTTTTTTACATTTTTTTTGGTTTTTACTCTATATTTTCTATTTTTAGACTATTTTATATTTTAAAAATATTTTTGTTGATTTTTTTATTATTTTCTTCGAAAATATGGACACACATATACTTTCTTTCCTTTTATCCAAACATTTTATCCTTTCCCTATTTCTTGAAAATTTGAGGTTTTCACAAAATATTCCAGAAAGACAATTATTTTTGAGACAAAATTTCTTAGAATGCCATTAGTCAGAAACTGGCGTAAGGAATTGGTGACTGTGGCTCACGTATACTCTTTTTTTTTTTTTTTTGCTTTTTTAAAAACGTCTTTGTTATTGTCTGTGACAATTGTTTCATGTTTGGAAAGAGGATTTCCTACTTAACAATGGTAGACTATGATCAAGAGTTTGCTGCTTAATGCTGATATATTGTTTCATCTCATAGGCTGGTCAAGGGGCTCTTTTGTTGAACATTCTAACAAAGTACTGTGAAGGTAAAATCTGGAATGATCTAGATTGTTGCTTCAATACTTTACATTAGGACTCTTTGTTCTTTTTATGTCAATTTCATGCATGGACATGGACACAGTCGGTCTGGAATTTTTGTGTGTTTTTTATGCTTCATAATTCTTACTATAGCTGGTTCAATTTTTTTAAGGATTGCAACTTATTTTAAAAATGTCAAGTAAAAAAGCTAACTTTTGTGTTTGTAATTTTTGCTGTAAGTGTTTTCTTCCTGTCTGTGGGTCATGAACGTTGAATTTTTTAGTGCCTTATACTTGGGAATGACATATATTTTTTATTCTGAAACTTGTATATATGTTGTTTTAAGTTTTTAACATAAGAGAACGTTTATGTAAAAAGCAAATGTCTGTCGTTTTTATATTAATCGGAACCCTAAACTTTGCAAATTTAAAAAATAAAACATAAAAGTGAACACTTATAAGGTATCTGCAGACTTGTCAAAAGTAGTCAATTGATCCCAAGAATTATCTTTACCTTGTTGGACTTGGACACTAGCTGATGTTATTTTTCCTTCACTTAGTAATGATAATTGCAGTAGTCTAATAAACAAGGCCTATTGCTGCACAAGCTACTGAATGGCAGATGAAGAATGTAGTTCATTTTTGGCCCGCCTGGCATCTATGGGCTGTGGTAGGTTGTCAGTATCTTCTTGCAGAAGGAACTAATGTACGTCTGCTTGCTGATTATCTTCTTAACAACAGTTAATGTTGCAAAAGGAATTGTATTGGTAAGAAATGGATGCTTGAGAATGTCAAGGTAAACATGGCATCGAATGTTAGAAGTTAGAACATACTCCCTTTGATCTTTCGGGAATCCAATATATCTTCAGTTATTCCATTTGAGAATAAAAGAACAAAATAAGAGCGAGATAAAAATATTGTGTTCTTGGGACCTTAAGGTTTGAGCATATTGTATTGAGAAATTTGTGGTCCCAAAAGTATTGGGAGCCCATTAATGACTTTTGAATAATGGTCGCATCATGTCCTTGATATTGCTTGTCAGATTATCATATAACATGGTAGGCAAAAATGTTGCTTTTTTTTTTCTTTCAATGTGTCATTGCTTCTCTTCTCACAAATGTACTTGCAGCTTTTTCGTCGTTGGTGGAGGGAAAAAATGAAGAGATGTCAACTGCTGAACTGTCAGGAGGAGCAAGGATTCATTACATTTTTCAGTCAATCTTCGTTAAAAGTTTGGAGGTTTATATTTTTCTTCTTTTGGGATGCTGTTGCACAAGTTAACTTTTTTAAATTTAATTTGCTATGCTATGGAATGCATTTGTCTGTTTGATTATAAGTTTATAACATAGGAATGTAGCAGTAGTGCCTTAACCCTGTTTTTCACCTTGCTGATAGTTGCTGGTTAACGTGACTTAAAATTAGGTTGAGCTCTCAGTCTTATGAATTGCCATCCAATCTGCAGTTTGTTTCATTTTAATATGCAAAATGGTTATTGAGCAGGACACAAGGTATTGGGTCTAGGTATATAAACACTATCTTCCATAAAAAGACTGGTGGTTATGGGGCTATTCACGGTTCATTTTCATGTATGAGATGTACAAACTAATCCCCTCAAAGAATGGACCTTTTGAGAGTTAATCATGTCTTGATCCCATTTTGCCATGGCTTAATCCAATAATAACCAGCTATACCATCCTGGTGAATCCTGATTGAAACTATAGTTTACACTTTGGTTCAAGGATTCACCGCCATATGGCTGACTGGCAATTACTAGCGATTCCGGCTTCATGCAGGCAAGTTGCAGCCCGCAAAATCTGAACCGAGGACGGGTATCCAAAAGGATTAATATATAAGATAGTAATTATTCAAAATATTTATAGGCAGTCCACCGATCCATTCTTTAGAATTCTGGCATCTATGGAAACTATTCCCAAGTCATCCTTGTGCTTAAGATGTTAGAATTACTTTCACAATTTTGGATATTCACTTGTTATTATATAACAAGGAAACAACTGGACATTGTTGAATTGTTTTCCAGGAAGTTGATCCCTGTGAAGATCTAACAGACGAAGACATCCGTACTGCTATTCAGAATGCAACAGGCCCCAAAAATGCTTTGTTTGTACCGGAGGTAAATGCTATTTTCTTGCAAGGTTACCTTTTTATTTGCTTATTCATGAGAATTCATGGGTAATTTGATCTTCAAATTCTTACCTTCTAAGTTCAGCTAATTCTTGGTAGTATGTTCTCTAAACAAATGTAGGTTCCTTTTGAAGTTTTGGTTAAACGGCAGATTGCACGCCTTCTGGATCCAAGTTTACAATGCGCAAGATTTATTTATGATGAACTAATCAAGGTTTTGTTGTGCCTGTTTGTTTTCATGTAAATTTGGAGGTACTGCCATAAAATATTATCTGCTGTATAGGCAGGAAGTTTTATTTTCAAGTGGCTTGCATCTTTTGCAGATGAGTCATCGTTGTCATGCTGTTGAACTTAAAAGGTTTCCTGTTTTGAGGCGACGTATGGAGGAAGTGATTGGAAAGTTTTTGCGGGAGGGTCTAAAACCAGCTGAGACGATGATTGGACACATAATTGAAATGGAGGTAGGTTAGCAGAATATTTTGAATATGTGAAACTTTTACATTTCTCTTCCTGTCTGAGGAATTTTTACAAGAAAAAAGAAACCTCTGACCTTTGTTGTCTTTCTGTACTTACATGTAGCCCCTATATTTAATTAATGTTTGCTTCGAGTTTATTGAAGCTGCTAAACTTGTGAATTTGAATTGTATGAGACAATGATCTATCCAATTGCACATCCGTAGTTGATAATTTATTCTAGATTGACTTTTGAAGCTTCAACTGATAGAAACTTGACCTGCCATCCTGCCATTCTGATTTCTTTTGGCAAAGTAAATCTACAATTTTACCTTTAGTGTATTGTATTAATGTGATACTGTCCTCTTTAGTAAGGAAGTTTCTTATACATGTGTTTTTATATATATGTTTGTGTGATTTGTGTCTCAGCGAGAGAGAGAGAGAGAGAGAGAGAGAGAGAGTTTTCTCTTAGACTGTAGTAAATGGTTTGGAACAGAAAGCTTTACCTCTTTATTCATCTGAATCTTAATCCATATTCACCCAAAATATTTCCAAGTTAAAAAAATTTACATGTTTTATGTTTAGTTTATCTGAAAACATTTTTCTAGCATGGGCATCAAAATCTCCAAAAATTCTAATGTCTCAAGATTATTGGCATTTGGATCTTTACATACTTGGAAATATTTCCGAAATATTACTAACGGATAATATTATATATAAACAACAATACTGCCACAGGAGGAGGGTCAATCACTAATTTTATGCAGTGGGTACTTTTGAAGTTTGTGGTTTTGACTTGTGAGGCAGCAAAACATAGAATTCAATATACAGTATTTATCTAGTTTAAGGAGGAAACATAACTACTTTTGGTATGTTCCATACAGTTAAGGCTGGGCACCGGGCCAGGCCGGGCCTCTGGCGGGTACCCGGTACCCAGTCCGACTCGGGCCCGGGAAAAGGGGCACCGGGCTGGCCTGATTCCTTATCGGACTGGCCCGGGTGGGTCGATAATGTTTTTTTTATAAATATTTTAATTAATATATATATATATATATATATATATATATATATATTAATATAATATTTTATTATGATTAATGACATTTATATATTATTTTATATTAATATATATATATATATATTTAATTTAATCGGACCGGGCCGGCCGTTGCCCAGACTTACATACAGTATATCTGTAGTTACAAATCCCCTTTCCTGACTTTCACTTGATCACATATGCACTTCCCTTTGCTGCCTCGTTTGTGAAGAGGAGAAACTGCTTTCAAGGAGTAGCGTATAGTATTTTTTGAGGTTTCAATTTAGAAGGGAGAATAACTGTTTTGGCCCTTTTGGCTTTCACTTAGACATTGCATGAGTACAACCATATTACCGCATGGTGTACTCAATATTGCTTTTGTTATTTAGCCATCAATTTGGAGCTAATGACACAGGTGTTTCAAATGATCTGTTTGATTACTTAAATGTTTAATCACATTCAGTACATTTTGTGAGCTTCACAGTAAGTTTCTAAGTTTTATGGATGGACATGAGGACGGTATATAGACTGCGCGGATATGTGGTATGTTATGACAAAGTAACTAAGTCATGCTAAAGGTGACTGAAAGTTTGGGAGGTTAGATTTGTGTAGCAAGAAGTATAGCACCTTGCATGGTCCTATTGAGTTATAAATAATTTCTTGTGTAGATACAATCTCCAAAGATGGTAAAAATTCACTCAGAAATCAGTGTAATACTTTTTATCTTGTTGTCATGAATGCCATTGTATAGTTGAATGAGATATGAATCAACAATATCTTCTCTCTCTCTCTCTCTCACTCACTCACACACACACACACACAGACAGACATATTTTCATGCATATGCACATATAGAAGCTGTATCTAACAATTAGTTCTGAACGTCCTATTTGCAGATGGATTACATAAATACTTCACATCATAATTTTATTGGGGGAAGCAAAGCAGTGGAAGTTGCAGTACAACAGCAGAGAGCATCGAGGCCATCTACTGTCCCTGTTGTAAAAACAAGGGTCCGCTTTAAACTGGAATTCTTGTGCATATTTCTTCTTAGGTCCTGGGAATGACTATGACTGGTTCTGAGACATATAATACACATGCAGGAAGGTACTGATTCTGAAAGATCAGAGAAGAGTCAGAAATCTCGGGCCATTCTGGCGAGATCTGTTGCAAATGGAGTTATTCAAGAGCAGGTGAGTGCTCTCATGTTCTATGAACTTTTTGCTTCTTGGGTTCCATTTGATTGGTGCCCCTCCTAAGGTTAAGCTTTGATTGCATAGTGCAATAACTACAATTTAGTTCTCAAAAAAGGATGGTGTAGCAAAGGACGGAAGAAGATGCCTATTTATACTCACTGTCTTTGTTTGTCACTTGATTCAGTCGAATTAAGATGTCTTGTTGCTCAAGGTGACAAATTTACGGTGACATCTTAAGTGTGCGGCAAAGCTTGTTTAGGTTGTTTTCCAAGACTAAGTCTCTAACTGCATTCATGGAATCAGAATATCCACAAAATTACAAATATAGGAATAAGACAAGTCTTGATTTTTTGATGTATGGATTGGATTTTGTGAGGAACAAAGTTAAGCCCATTGATTTTAAACTTTGTGAAAGTTGATATACTATCAAAATTCGCGTTCTGTTTGAATTGTTACATTCTTGTACATATATTATCTGCAGTTGGATTTGTGAAAAACTACACTCAGATTGCTGCAGACTCGATGGCCAGAGGCAAAGATAAAATGTGACATCACAATCTGAGTGTGTATACATACCCACAAACACATCAGTCAAAACACAAAAACACTGTATACACACACACACACACACATATGTATATGACACACAAACACATACATATATCTATGTATGTACTATCTGTTTTCTTTACCTATGTGTTTGGGTGCATGGCATGGACGCATCTCTATTGGCTTTCTGCCAAGTATCCTCATGTTACGGACTCCTATTTCTCTCATTCAGTCACCTACAGCTTTGAGGGCTATGGCCTCTGGTTCTACCTCAGTTGTTCCTTAGTAATTGCTGCTTTAATGTTTTAAAGCTCCGCTACGATCATGACCTTGTCCTAACTGTTCCTTGTTAAACTGGTCCATTGAGTGTTAGATCTTCAGCATGAATTAACTGTATCTTTTTTGTTTTTTTGCTTTACCTTCATTGCAGGGAATTCGTCCGGTGGCAAACAATGAGAAGCCTGTTTCTAGTGGTAATGTTCCTACATTCTGGAGCCACCTTTTTGCATGAGAATTATAGGTTTTAAATGGTCATTATGAGAGATCATTATGAGAGATAAGCCTATTGAGATAAACTATATCATTAATTTAGCATAGTTATTCTTCATTGTCTGAAAAATGAGGATTTATGGACTATTATGTAAATGCTGTATTTCGTATTCTATTATTCTCGCACTCACTATTTTACTAGCATACAAGTAAAATATCACTGCTGAGTTTCATCTTCTACCATGCTGACACTAGTTGACTATTTCGCGAATAAGATACGTGGTTGCAATTCAAATTAGAGCTTGGTACACCTGGAAAAGGGCAGTGAAGACCTTCAAGTTGAAGGAGGTTAAGGGGTCGTTTGGGAATACAAACAGTAACTAACTGTCCCATGAATCTGCCTCAAAGATTGGGGCAGATTCGTTTGAAGCAGATTCATGGGACAGTGTGTTGCCAAACGGCCCCTAAGGGTTGGATAGGGCCTACTTAATATCAACTTTGTAACCTTAGATAGAAAATCTCAGTACTAGCCTTATTTGTGTCTGCAGCTTCTTCAAGTTCAACATGGGGCATTTCGTCGATATTTGGAGGTGGTGAGCACAGAACAACGACAAAGGAAAGCTCTATGAATAAGCCATATCATGAAGCTGCTAGTGTGGAAAATATGATATCTATGATCCAATTGAAAGAGGTAGTGAAGAGTACCTAATACATACCGATTTGCTCTCATTAGGTTATGAATACGTGTGATTATAGTTTGTTAATCTGTTTGCAGCCACCAGCAGTTTTAAGGCCTTCAGAGGCAGAGACTGAGCATGAATCCATTGAGATAGCTGTCACAAAGTTGCTATTGAAATCTTACTATGATATTGTTAGAAAGAACATTCAAGATGTGGTTCCGAAAGCCATCATGCACTTTCTGGTAAGAGCTTGTTTGATACCATTCTGATCCCATGCATAACTCCCTTTTTTCATTTTCTAAATGGGCAAATGCAGTGCACTTTAACCAAGTGATTTAGGCATGTTCTATGGCAAATTTCATAAAGAATGTGATCTCTGTTCTCTCATAGGTTAACCATGCAAAGAGGGACCTGCACAGTGTTCTTATACAGAAGTTGTACAGGTAAATGTGCTGATTTTTTATCTCATGCTCCTTCGTTTTGGTCCCTTGGCAGAAGCTGTTGGTATGCATTTGGTGAAATGATTTTCTTCGATCTTTGCAATTTTATAATGTCTACACCAGTTCTTTAAAAAAGCTGTATTAAAACATTGAAGAGCCACAGCATATATGTATTATAGCAATGACTTAATGTTAGAATAACTGCGAATTGTAGAAATAGAAAACGTGGCATCCATTAGAAAGATAAAAATTAACGCACTGACACAGAAAGCTAGATGACAGTGTGCACTAATAAAATATACTCGAGAATGTTTAAACTTTAACATGTTTCATAGTACATTAGACTTGTATTGCATCATATAATGTTGACTTTAGTTGCGAAAAGTTGAGAGCATTGCACTTGATATTTTACATCTTATTACACAACCAGGGCACACAGAATATGCATGCATGTATAAAGTGAGGAACCATTTGAGTAGACTGAAACACATTTATGTGCGGAAGTTGTAAAAGAATGGGACACTGATAGCTCATCATTGTTGGAAAGTCACTCTCCATATTAAGAATGTTCTTTGTGGAATCAGAGAAAATCTATTTGAAGAAATGCTACAAGAGCGTGAAGAGGTGGCAACAAAAAGAAAGCAATGTCGGGAGTTGCTCCATGTTTTGCAACAAGCTGTCTGGGTGAGTAGGCTTTGTTTTACTTGCTCCGGTTCTGTTTTTTATGGATCTACACGTGTATACATTGGTTAGATACTTATTCAGCTAACTGGAACTGTTTTTTCAACTTTCCTCATTTACGTTTTGATTTTCAGACGTTGGATGAATTGCCACTCGATGCTGAAATGGCTTCTAAAGGTCCAACCTCTGGCGTGGATGCAACTACTGGATTGCCCAGGATACAGGGGCTTCCCTCCTTCTATTCATTATCAAATGGTGATGCAAGTTCCTCGTACTCTTCATCACCGAAGAATCCAAGATCCCGCAAGTCGTCTCACTCTGGGGAGCAGCCATCACCATTCAACTCTGCAAATGGTGTGGGCTACCAGTATACAGGCATTGGAGCTGGTTATCCGACAATTGAAGCATAAGCAGGTCTGGGTTGACCTCTAAAGTTATTGTTTTTCGCATTGATACTTGTTTCGGCTAGCAAGTATATATTGCAGGCAATTTGTGGATCGTTAGTTGCTTTGCGGTTCTTTTTGGCAGAATGTAGAAAAATTGCATATTCTTTGATAAGTAAAGTTGTCATATATCTTTCGGATCAAGAATCTGAGTTATTTTCGGATGTGCTAGATTCTCTATTGTAAATAAAAAATTTTAGAAACGTAGCACACGTTGGTGGTACTCTGTAGAGGCCATTGGTTGAGTCGTATGGCTGCATAAAAATTTATTATTGCGTTAAAAATTAGTGCATTTTCGCTGCTGTCATCTATTTATTTATTTGTATTTCTGATACGGGGCTAGCGGAGGCCTTTCAATTGTTGGTTGACTTAGTTTTGTGAGTTGTGACATGGCCCGATTTACTGCTCGGGTAATATGGTGCAGATAAACGCAGGCATATTTGGACGTACGCACTTTGTTAAAATTTAAACCTGCTGATATTTTTCAGAGCAGCCCTAAGAATTTGCATGAGTATTTGTGAAATCTCAAAACCTGGACTTGTGACCATGATATGAAACAATATGATACGCTTGCAGCCACGTACGGCTGATGATAATTTTCTTGGGGGAATAAATATCAACTTGATTTCAAACTCATGGTTTCTTTTACATGATTGGCATGTAAGGGGAAAGGAAAAAGGGCGATTTTGCCTTTGCCTTCTATATGAAGTATTATCCCAAATTTGCCAAGCGTCAGGAAAAATTTTAGTTTGCAAATGTGGAAGCAAATTTGACATTTTAAACTCTCACATCCGACCATGTGGAATGTGCTTCTCTTCACGTATGGGTAGTTTCCAGCAAATACATTTATTGATGTTTTTAATCCAATATGAAGCTGCACGCGTGTTTTGTAGTGGTTATTTACTAATAAGAATAAGCGGGGATTTATTTAAACTAAATTGGCAGAAACATGTGGACTTTCGCTATCAAGTATTTGTTAATGGGATTTCATGTTTCATTTTCTCATCAACTAAAACTGAATAACGTGTAATATAAGTATTTATGTATATTTAGTAAAGTTTGTAACATTTAACAAACTTTAGTATTCAAGAAGGGACAATAAAGAGGAACATGTAATTAGATGACAATCGCAATAGACTCGATGAACCCTGACTCGTGACTTAATAAATGAATGATCCTAGCCGATTCGCAACTCTGATCGGTTAGTTTGCCAATTATGGTTATAGTTTTTTATGTGTTATTATGAGGCCTAAGCTTCTTCTTGGTGTTATCCTTGTTAATATTCATGAGCTAAGCTCACCCGCGCCGTGCACAAGAAAGTTCTCGTATTTTTCTACTGCACTTTTAGTCAATCAGCGGGAGCCTATCGCATTTGGAATGGAACAAAATTAGAAGATCATAAATTGTGGAAACCACCCAACGCGAGCAGAATCAGAAAATTTATGTGGGGAGTCATTCATGCCCCCGTTTCCCCGAATGTCAAGGAAGGTTTGGCTACTTGTTTGTACCGCTTTGATTCTTATGAAGCTCTTAAAGCACTAATTTATAGTTTTTGCATCCAAAGTAATTTATACTTATCCTATGCCTTGTTTCGTGTTTCTATTCTTGCTTGATCGGATGCTTTCTTCTTTAGACATTGGAGTTGGAAGTATGATGATGATAGCCCAGCTAGTCGAGTCGTCAATCTTTGCAGAGTGGACACAAATTAGAGATAAGTAAAAAATGATTTATAGCCAAGCTGTTTATTTGGAAAAAACGAAGATTTCTCAGAGTTCCACAGATATTATATTGAGACTACGGTTTGAAGATTCTTGGAATACATGCTTTTAGAATGCATATTCTAAGAACACCAGATTCTTGTTAAAAAAAATATGGTGTGATTATATCTAGCCTTTGATTGTTGGATCTAAGGACAACATCCTTAACATGTTTCTTGGAGCAAAAACATGGTATTTTTTTTAAAAAAAAACATGTGTTCCAAAAAACACAAATATTTTTTTTTATCAAAAACAATTTAAATATTACTCTTTAATTCATAAATTGCTTTCGCCACACACTTTGTATTCCAAAAAATTTGAAAGTACAGCAGCACACGAGCTAGAGACATGCTCAGGGAAATAAAACGGAAGCCTAACCAAAGCGTGCCTCGTAAATATCTATAGATTTACAGCAGAAGATCCTCAGGAGTCAGGAGCAGGACACCCTTTGGGATCTTTTATGGATTTACAAAACCGAACTTCATTAAAAAGGAACGAACATTTTTAATGGTCTTTCCCAAATGCGGTGGAAAACCCTTAAGGGAGCGCTTGTATTCATCTTTTTTCTTGGACAGAAAACAAAAATTTTCAAACCGAATTCCTGTGATTAGATGATACATTTAAAACCCCTTTTTTTTTAGGTAACCTTACAGGCTGTTTAGCAGAGGTACATATTGCCACTTTCTAATGAATTTGCCTTAACAATTGACGCAGATTCATATAACAATGTAACAAAGTATTCAATAAAACTGTTCCAATTTTTAAAGCAGATTCATTAGACAGACAGTAACAGTTTGTTATTATTACCAAACAGCCTCTTAGGGGATCAGGAAGGGGCTTCGGGCTTTTTGCTCACTTCTTGAAAAACTAAGTCTTGTAGAAACAAGGATTTTCTCAAGGTTTGCTGCCATTCAAACAAATCCAAAAATGTTGTATTGAAGGCAAAACCAGTTTCTGCCTTCACAACAGTTTTTGGATTGCCATCCCACAACCCCAAAGTTTTTTATTTGTGGACTGAATGGATGGGCGAAGAGTTCTAAAAATCAGACGACGACTACCCCCGTGATTTTCACTCTACTTGCTGACAACTTGTCTTTTACGAGGAAAAATTTCATAGACCACATCAAGATTGAAATTCTTAACATATTCCATCGATATTGACCTCGTGATTGAGATATCTGATAAATAAATAAAAAAAAAAGAATAGTGACGATTTCAAAATTGACATGCTTTTTCATTTGAAAAAGAGAATGTTCGAGAACAAGAATTTTCACTGGTTCGACCATGGCAGAACTCAGATTGGAGTCCCCAACATTTGGCAACAACTATAAATGTTGGCCGAAAGGATGAGTGAAGGGTCGGAGCAGAATGTTCGGTCTTCATATCTGGTCCACCGTGTTGGGATTTCCCCATCTGGATAGTCCTGCGTCGATACGGGTCTATATCTGTTTGGAACCCTAAGTATAAATACTTGTGTCTTGTAATGGTGTGAGACACATCAAGTTTTACGGTCTGGGTAATCGCTCCCCTTAGCCATACGTGAATTGCCTGTCCCCATCACTGGGTTGCTATGGCTGAGGAGAGAAACCCTTTGCCGCCGCCACCACCGCCGCTACCTTCGCAGGGAACGACTCTATGGGGACTGTAGCCGTTCTTTCCACAGCCACCGACATTCAGTCGGCGGTCGCCTCTACAGGTTCTTCTTCCTCCTTTTATGAAATACATGAATCATGAATGTCTCTTTCGATTTCTGCATTTTCGTTTATGCGCTATCTAGATTCCTCGCGAAGTTCCAACAATGGGTTATGGGCCCACTTAACAATTCCTTTGCGCGTTTTCCCTTTGCATTCTATCTTCTCTCTAAGGAAATAGGGCAGAAACGTGGAAGAAGAGGGCACCGGCGTGCCTGTGGAAACGTTGGTTTCTGTTGTAGCAGCATAGAAAGGAACAGGGAGAGGCGACAGACGTGCGTCTTGCCGGCGCCCACCCACTGTTTTGGGGCAGAATCCGTCGCCCTCCGTTGTGATGGAAGCCTCTGTGCTTTTGTTGCAGCGAGAGACAGAAAAGGTCAAACATGAGGAAAGGGAGCAACGGCCTTCATCGCGTGGGCGATGGAAGCCGTCGGCTTCCGTTTCAGCCGCCCGAAGAAAGGGAAAAACAGAAAAAGGGAAAGGGACGACAGGGAGGAGCGGCAGTTTGGAGGGGTACCGGCCAGAAAAGGGCGACCGCTGACGACAACAATGTTGTCGGATGGGCTCATCAGGTCCGCTGGCGTCCACCCAAAGCCGTTGGTGTCTTCCCATTGCCGCTACTGCATCCACCAGACGAAAACAGAGGGGGCGGGAGAAAGGGCTTCGCCCGATTTCGCCACCCACCTTCAAAACAATACCGCTGGGGTCTTACCCGCTGCCGGACGGCGCCATGAGGCCCTACCGGCGCCCGCCCATGGCCCGCCGGAGGCGATTCCGCCGTTCGGCGTAGGGAAGGCGAGCGACGGTTTCGTTTTCCCTGAAACCGCCCGCTAGGTCGAACGGGAGACGGTCGGGCGGAAGGTGGGGAGGCGGGTCGGACCCGGGTCGGGTCAATCTTGACCTGACCCGGATCCATAAACGTTTAAAAAAAAAAAAATCTCGTTGCGCCCTCTCTGCCGCCCGCTTTGATTTCAATTTTTCGGATCGGGTCGGGTCCGGTTGGACCCGATCCGTATCCATTCAGTTCGATTTTATAAACAGAACCGATTCGGTCCGTTTCAGAACCGATTCGATCCGTTTCAAGATCGGTTCGATCATTTTGGGACCGATTCGGATTTTTCTGGACCGGTTCAGTTGATTTTCAGACCGGTTCATTCAGTTTCAGAACCGATTCGGGTCTTTTCAAACCGATTCAGAGTTGTTTGACACCGGTTCTATCTATTTTTTCAGACTGATTCACCTAGTTTTCCACTGGTTCGGTCCATTTAGGACTGATACGGGACCAGTTCTAAGCTAGAGGGAGCTGGTATATGTGGTTGTATGCCCATTTAGGGTGTTTAATGGATTGGTTCGATCATTTTAAATCGATACGGGACCGATTCATTATGTTTTATGGAACTTTAATGAACAATTTAGATAGTATTAAGTTGATTATGCAGAAATGATTCATGTGATTCGTGTATTTCATTTTATATGTGTTATTATAACGTATTCTTGTATCATGTTTTGTTTAGGATTATGCTAAAGTTAGTTTTATTGCATGATCATAAACTTTATACGATAACGTTAATGTAAAGAGCATATGATTAGTTAAATCATGTCATACCTCACCAAAGTGACTACGCATGATTTAAATGCACATTAGTGTTTCATTTTGTATTTATTCTCATTTGAAGTAACATAATTACCCAAAGGTAGTATGTTATGTTCAGGAGAATAAGTAGAGTAAAATAGGAAAATAGATCCTTAAATAGTTCTGTCATTTTACACCCAAAGGTGTTATGCTTAACTATAGTTTGGATTTACATTTCCTAGTTTTACTAGATAAAGTTAAGACGGAATACATGTGCGTATTAGGTATATTACCAAAGTAGTATCCTAATGACCCCAGGTATTTGTCTTGGAAATAGTAGACATAAAAAGCCTTTTATTTGGTTTACTGTTCCATATGATTTGTCTCATATAATGCATGTCAATTTATAGATATCTTTTGTCGTCTGCAGTGCCTGGTTCTATTTATTTTAATGACTCAAATTCTATCCCTTTACTTGATGATTCCAATTATGCTGAATGGAAAGAAAATGTTGTGTTTATATTGGGGTATATGGATCTAGATATGACTTTGAGGCGACCTGAGCCACCACCTCTTACACCATAAAGTACACATAATGAAATAGTGTACTTTGATAAGTGAGAGCATTCTAACCGACTAAGTTTGTTGCTTTTGCAATCAAGGGTCGCTAAGAAGATACGTGGTGCTATCCCACCTTGTAGAACGGTGAGAGAGTTCTTGGATGCAGTTGAGGCTCAGTTTGTCAGCTCCCATAAAGCCAGAGCCAGTACCCTAATGTCAAAATTAATATCTATGAAATATCAAGGAGGGGGTAACATTCGCCAGCATATGTTAGAAAGGAGGAACATTGCTTCTCAATTAAATGACATGAAGTTGACTATTTCTGAATCTTTCTTAGCATTCTTTACTTTGACCTCTTTACCAGCTGAATACACTCCTTTTAAAATCAATTACAACACACACAATACTGAATGGACATTCAATGAATTGATGTCTAAGTGTGTTGAAGAGGAGGAAAGAATGAAAGGTGAGAAGTTGCAAAGTGCACATGTGGTTTCTCACTCTGAGGCTGGTAAAATTGACATAAAGAAAAATTTAATGAAAAGGAGTGCCAAGAAGAAGTCATCAAGTCAATCTGCTTCTCAAACTGCGCAGACTAACTTAGCTCCTATAAAGTGTTTCTTTTGCAAGAAAAAAGGGCATAAGAAGTCAAACTGCATCAAGTATAAGAATTAGTTAGAGAAGAAAGGTAACATGTCATTTGTTTCACTTGAAAGTAATATGTTACATGTTCCTATTAATAGCTGGTGGATTGACTCTGGTGCTACTGTGCATATTGCCAATTCTTTACCGAACTTTCTGAGCAAAAGGGAACCAACGCTACATGAGAGAAGCATTTTCTCAGGAAACAAAATGCGCTCACGTGTGAAGGCTGTAGGAGAATGCCAGATTAGGCTTCATACTGGCTTTGTTTTGGATCTTCATGATGTTTTCTTTGTTTCATCATATAGTAGAAACTTGATTTCTGTATCAAGACTGGACAAATTTGATTTCTGTTTAAAGTTTGAGAATTCAAAGATGTTCATTTATAAAGATCTTGATAAAATTGGTTCTGCTATTTTGTGTGATGGTTTATACAAGATGAATGTGAAGATCCAATCTCCTGAATCGTTGGTTTCTAGTCATAATATAATTGACAATAAGCGTAGTACCATAAAGGATGATTCATACATGCTATGGCACTGCCGTTTGGGTCATATTTCTGAAAAGAGAATAAGGAGACTCATAAATGAAGAGATCTTACGATCTCTTGATTTTACAGATAACGACATATGTGTAGATTGCATAAAGGCAAAGCAAACTAACATATATAAAGAAGGTGCCGAGCGATGTACTGAAAGATTAAAAATTGTTCACACAGATGTTTGTGGACCTTTCCCTCCTTGTTACACAGGCGAAAAGTATTTTGTCACATTTATAAATGACTATTTTCGGTATTTGTATCTCTACTTAATCTTTAAAAAATCCGATGTGTGTCAAGTTTTCAAGGACTATAAGAAAGAAGTAGAGAAACAAACCGGTGAGGTTATCAATATAGTCAGATCAGATAGAGGTGGTGAATATTATGGTAGGTTCATTGAGATGGGACAAAGGGAGGGACCATTAGCGCGATTTATAAAGGAAGAAGGCATTGTGCCTCAATATACCATGCCAGGCAGTGCCTACCAAAATGGTGTTGCTGAAAGAAGAAATCGTACGCTTAAAGAAATGGTTTGAGCTATGTTAAATTACTCTACTCTCCCTCTAACCTTGTGGGGTGAAGCTCTCAGGACAGCAGTGCATATCCAAAATAGGGTTCCTACTAAAGCTGTTCCTACAACTTCTTACGAGTTATGGACATGTAGGAAACCTTCTCTTTCTTATATGCACATATGGGGATGTCATGCTGAAGCTAAATTGTATAACCCCTACATAAAAGCCTTTGATCCTAGAACAACCAGTGGTTTCTTTATTGGTTATCCAGAAAGATCGAAAGGCTATAGGTTTTGTTGTCCATCTCATACACCACATATTGTGGAAATAGATAAAGCTAAGTTTCTGGAAGATGGCTCATTTAGGTTAGATGCATTACAAAACCTCACTTTTGAGGAAATACAGGATACTGAATGTAGACCTGATAAAGAGAATGTAAATGTGTATGATTATGTTGTCTCTCGTGATGACATGAATGCAAATCATACAAGCAATGCATCAAATCCAGATGAATTACATGTAAATCATACTGATGAACACGAACAGGATGAACACGAACAGGATGTAGACATACAAATTGAAAATGATCAATTACCTGTTCGTAGATCTGCAAGAGCCAGGAGATCTGCCATATCATCAGACTATGTGGTATACCTACAAGAGCCTAGTGATTTCATAGATGTTGATGATGATCCTTTCATATTCAATGAAGCCGTTGAAAGCAAACAATACAGGTTCTGGATTAATGTCATGAAAGAAGAGCTTGACTCTGTGGCTAAAAACCAGACATGGAGTCTTGTATCGTTGCCTAAAGGAGTAAAACCCGTAGGGTGTAAATGAGTCTATAAGACCAAGAGGGACTTTAAAGGCAACATAGAGAGATACAAGACAAGGTTAGTTGCTAAAGGATTCACACAAATGGAGAGCATTGACTATAATGAGACATATTCACCTGTCTCTGCTAAAGAGTCAATGAGGATTGTCCTTGCACTTGTAGCTCATTTTGACTTAGAGCTACATCAGATGGATGTGAAAACGGTTTTCTTGAATTGTGATTTGGATGAAGAGGTATATATGGATCAATCTCAAGGGTTTTCTGAGAGTGGTAAAGATCATTTGGTATGCAAGCTTAATAAAGCGATTTATGGACTTAAACAGGCCTCACGTCAATGGTACATTAAGTTTTCCGAAGTCATTACGACTTTTGGGTTTACAGAAAACATCGTTGATCGATGTGATGTGTGTATCTTAAGACATGTGGGAGTAAGTTCATAATTTTGACTTTATATGTGGACGACATTTTGCTTGCTTCAAATGATCTTCAATTGCTAACAGAAACCAAACATTTTCTCGCATCTCATTTTGAGATGAAGGACATGGGTGAGGCTTCATTTGTTCTCGGCATTGAGATTCGTCGAGACAGATCTAAATGTGTTTTAAGTCTCTCTCAATCAGCATACATTAATAAAGTTCTTAAGAGATATGGGATGGAGAATTGTTCTCCTATTTCGACACCCATAGCTAAAGAGGATAAATTGAGCCTAAATGATTGTCCAAAAGACGAATTTGAAAAGACACAAATGATCAACATTCCATATACATCTGCGATTGGCAGCTTGTAGTATGCGCAGATTTGTACTAGGCTTGACATTTCCTTTGCTGTTGGCATGCTTGGTAGATTTCAATCTAATCCAGGCATGACACATTGGAAGGCCGTAAAGAGAGTCATGCGGAACTTTCAAGGGACAAAAGATTACATGTTGACATATCGCAAGGTGGACCATTTAGAAGTGATTGGCTATTCTGATGCCGATCTTGGAAGATGTACCGATAGTAGAAAGTCTACTACTGGTTTTTTTTTCCTTCTATCAAGAGGTGCCATCTCATTGGGGAGCAAAAAGCAGACTGTGACTGCTGTTCACACCATGGAAACAGAATTCATTGCATTATATGAGACTACATCACAGACAATTTGGACAACTCAAGATAGTGGATTCTATTGATAGACCACTTAAGGTTCACTGTGATAATGAAGCTGCAGTGTCATTTTCCAACAACAACAAAAGTACTACTTCTTGTAAGCATATGGAACTTAAGTATTTTATTGTTAAGGAAAGGACAGAGAATCAACTAGTGTGTATTCAACATATTGGAACTACAGATATGGTTGCAGATCCTCTTACTAAAGCGCTAGCATCTGGTATGTTCTTTGAACATGTTAAGAGGATGAGTTTGTGTAGTTCAATGTAAACACACTATTATGCAAACATTTATGAATGTGATCACATACAGTTTGTTGATTCTCATTAAGTTTGTTGTCTATTTATTTTGTATTATCATTTGTTTGTTGAGAAGTTTTGGAAGACAACAAAGGTAGGACCTTGGAATGGATTTTAAGGCTAGTCCATTCATTTTGTTTACCCTCGATATCGACTTGAACTAGTGAGAGATTGTTGGGATTTCCCCATCTGTATAGTCCTGCGTCGATACGGGTCTATATCCGTTTGGGACCCTAAGTATAAATACTCGTGTCTTATGATGGTGTGAGACACATCAAGTTTTACGGTCTGGGTAATCGGTCCCCTTAGTCATACGTGAATTGCCTGTCCCCATCACTGGGCTGCTATGGCTGAGGAGAGAAACCCATTGCCGCCGCCGCCGCCGCCGCTACCTCTGCAGGGGAACGACTCTATGGGGACTGTAGCCGTTCTTCCCACAGCCGCCGACATTCAGTCGGCGGTCGCCTCTACAGGTTCTTCTTCCTCCCTTTATGAAATACATGAATCATGAATGTCTCTTTCGATTTCTGCATTTTTGTTTGTGCGCTATCTAGATTCCTCGCAAAGTTCCAACACACCGTTCTTGAGGGGCACAACATAGTTGGACAGAGGCTCCAATCATTGCTTAATTTCTAACAACTATAAAACTTCAGTGATCATCACCATTGAAGGTGGTTATATGCACTGGCTTGCGCCTAGGCCTGTGGGCATAACACTTGTCCTTGAGAATGAGTTAGAGCCACATCCTGAAAGTAGGTCGGGAGTTCACATGTCATGCTCCGAAGACTGTGCACCATCTCTTCATCTTCGTAACTCTTTGGCAAGAACGAAACTCCACTATCATATGCTGCCTCATCCTCACAAAAACTTGAAAATGTTGAGCAGAGGAATCCCATTGATTTCTAATTTCAAATTACTTGTAGTAACATTTCGGACGTACTAACAAGATGTTAAAAAACAAAAAAAAATGGTGATCAGAGTATCACCTTTGAATATAAGAGAGAAGCACCGACAAGTGACCTATCTGGAACAAAAGCTTTCACCACAGTCTATTAAAAAAATAAAACTAAAACCTTTTTACTCTAATGGTTCGACACTATGTTCGTAAGTGATGAGATCTCCATATGTTTCAACTTGCATGTAGAGACCTAGCCTTTTTTTTTTTCTACTGATCAAATTGCATATGCTCAATCAGAGGTGAGGCCAGAAATTTTTTTATGAGGAGGGGTCAAATTAAAGTTTTTAAATTTTGTCTAAAAAATATTATTTTTTAAAATTTTTATATAAAACAAATGAAATTTTTTAAAATTTAAATATAAATTTTATTCTTTTTTAAGGTGGAACTAAGATCCATGCGAACCCTCCTTGGCTCTGCCCCGGTGCCCAGGTAACTCATGCTGGTTTCTTTATCGGGAGAAACATCAAACCTTCGTTTTTAATCATGAGGGCGACTTTGTTTCGGAATTTCCCGCGAGAAATGGAGTGGAGGGAAATTCTCACTCTCATTAGAACAATACTTGAGCTCGAAACCCCTAGGCAGCGCCAAAATCAGGAGCAAGAACACATGTGGCACGCTATTCCCACTGCTTTCGGGACCCAAAGAGTATATTCTTTGTGTGTTTCGTGCCTGGCAGGAACGGTTTGTTCCTTGTCGGTTTGGCAGAGTGGAGATAAATGCAACATAGAGAAAGGCGACCCTGGAAGTTGGAACACTTCAGGCCAAAAAAACAAACAAATTTAAAAACTAAAATTTGAGTTATTTCATTCAAAGGCCTAAATTTAAGAAAATAGCAAGATACTGGCACAAACGGCGCCGAGACCGTTATTTATAAGACCGCGATAGACATAAGCTCGTTCTCGCGGGCTGAATATATTGTCCCTCATCTTTCCTTCCAGTGTTTAGCAAGAGAGAGAGAGAGAGAGAGAGAGAGAGCAATCAACAAAGACACAACTAGTTTTCACATCAAATGGGATTATACACAATGACGATGAGAAGTCCCAGCCGATAACAAGAGCCAAAGAGATGTAAATGAAGTTAGTTATATTATATACCACACAGTTCAGGAGACATCACAAACCAGGTGGATACAGGAGCACGAGAAGAAGAAGAAGAAGAAAGATCTGGGGAGAAGCGGAACTAAAAGAAAAAATAGAAACAGAAGAGGATGTAGGAATGGCCACGGCCTCCGCCAAGTCCGACGCAATCACCAGAGGCATATGACGGAAGGATCGCAGCAGCACTCGTCGATCAAACAGCAGCAACAGAGAGCCGCCAGGCTGACCAAAAAAGCACAAATAAGCAAACCAGGATATTTTCAATATGCTCAGAGAGAGAGAGAGAGAGAGAGAGAGAGAGAGAGAGAGAGAGAGAGAGAGAGAGATACCATCCTTCAAGGAACCCCACGTTCCTCTGCGGAGGCGGCGCTGCATACTGGGGAGGCGCCATGACAGGCGGCCCCTGGTAGTACCCTGCAAAAATAAATAACACCCAAGAGAAGGAGAACCCTCTTCAGTCCATCAATCAACAAAACCAGAGAGAGCGACAGAGGGAGAAATTAACGGACGTCACAAACAATCTTGGAGCACAAGACGTGGACCAAGACCAAAACCAAACATAAAAGCTGTACAAATCAGACAGCAGACTCTGAGAGAGAGAGAGAGAGGAGAGACCTTGGGCAGGGTAGGGATAGGCGTATTTGGGGTCCGACATGATGGATCGCTTGGTTCTCCTCTTCTTCTGTTGTTCTTCTCTCTGTCACAAAAGGAAGGCAGCAAAGAGGCGAAACACAAACAAAGCCCAGCGATTTCCCTGATAAGAGAGGGAAGGAGAAGACTGTCTCCTTTTATAGATTGCAGACAGAGGAGATAGAGAAACAGAGAAGGAGAGAAGAGAAAGGGGAAGGAAGTTTCTCTGTCAAAGCGGCAAACCAGAGCTCCCTCCCTAGTTCCCTCACGAATAAGAATCCCTGGCCGAGTAATATAACATACGTCTACGCTAAGCAATCTTATATTCTTCCCGGAGAAGGAAGAGAAAGAGAGAGGAGAGAGAGTCGGTTCAAACCTCTAGCGGTCTACTGCTTTCTATTTCTCTCTGTTTTTTGGATGATACCTTTCCGAGGATCTCCCCTTCACATCTTCCTTTTTCCCTTTGGAAATGGCATCCATAGTTAGTCGGCCAGGCTTTATTCCCTTCCAACTGAAATCTGTCAAAAAGTAAACGCGTTTATAGGCGCGTGACGATAGATTGTGTAAGTGGAGTGGTTGCCCCCTTTGATACCAAATAATGGCCTCTCAAATCTCCTCCCTTCGTTTTTTTCTTGCTTGAATCTTTCGACAAAAAGGAAAAGAAATCTATTAAGTTTTTCCTCTTTTAGCTTTCTACTTTAAGTTTTTGTTAAGGTGGAATAAATTGGGTCTACTAAAGTCTATTGTGGTTTTGGTTAGTGTGTTATTATTTAAAGGGTTTTTTAATGATCAGAAACATTTGTAGAAAGAAAATCAGAGGTGAACCCCCATTCGAGATGGGCTCAAACTAGAGTGTTTTGTTAAATCTCACATGGGTTAGTTAAAAGGAGTAGGGCTTGAGTCAGGTGGGCTCAGTTTGTTTTGAGAGAGAGAGCTGTCCAAATGAGAGCAGAAGACTCTGCCTCTTCACAACAAGGTCCATTGCTCTATTGGAGTTTAGGCTAGAGACGGTGCACCATTAACTTGGTAAAATGTTATACCCAAACTCCAATAACATAATGCCCATGAGAATCCAACTGGTGACATGCTTTTTGGTGCCACTAGTTTGACCAGGTATGCTATGCTCATTATGGTTAGGACGTCAATGGATCATATTTGAATTGGATAACCTTTAACCATATTCTATTTTTCAAATATTCATACATTAGAATTAGACTACGAATGAAGAAAGCTAATATCCAAATCCAAATATGAAGTCTGATTTCACAATTTGAATCTGATCAGAATCCCATTTAAAAATACGTGTCCAGATCTGAATCTGAATTTCGAACCGAGTCTGGCTGATTTTTGAAATATAGAAGCATTGCATATAGGATATTTATTTAAAATTAAATCCGATCTGAATCATAATTATATCATATATTGATGTATATCCAAATCCGACTTCAAACCCCTATTGAATTTCATTTCTTAAATATGAGTCTGTTCCAATTTCTTAATCATATTGTAATCTTTTTTATATCTGACCTTTTTTTAACTATTTAATAGGATATTTGATCCAAATCAGATATATTGACATCCCTGTTTATGATTAATTTAAGCTTGTGGAGTAAACATCCCTGTTTATGATTAATTTAAGCTTGTGGAGTAAACATATCTTATATTATGACAAAAGTGTTTTGAATTCAACGAATTTGTTTTCTCCTTTGAAGTGCTGGTTCGACCCTCATGGCCACATTTTGTTGCTCTTATTTTTTTTTCCTATGTAGCTGATACTCAAGCTAAGCTCAAGCTAGCCTACTTGAGCCCAGTTCGAGCTAGCTTAGCTTTGGCTGGCTGGCTTGATGAACCCGGCTCTACCAAGACCAAGAGCCCTTACAAGGCCACACATATTTTCCCTGTTTTTTCTAAACATTTTTTTTGAGCTTTTGTCCTTTGGAAAGGAACCGTCCTTCCCTAACATCAAGGCTATTTTGGTCATTTTGGGTTCTTAATAAGCAGTCCCTAGATTAGGACCGGACACTGAATCCTGTATGTGACAACTTTGGCTCACAAAAGACAAGTTGACAAAGTTTCAAATACCAATCAAATATAGGCATTTGTCGTTACAGAAAACTACACAAAGCAAATTTCCAACTCCCCTTCAAAGTTTATCGCCGCTTAATCAAATCGCCTCAAAGCAGAAAATGGTGGGTTAGATGAACTCCTTTTGTCATATTTCAATTATTATATGTCCTAGTGAAAGCTATTTATTCTTAATAAAAAATTCAGAAATTTGCTTTTATATTTATGATAAAATTGAATTGTTGAGATGGTAGCAAAGCAGTTTTTTTCTTTTCTTTTGCTTTAATATTTACTTAGGCGAAACTTCTTCTATGTAAAACATTCGGGTTATACTTCTAAGGTTCTAGCTTGCTTCAATGGTATAAATGAACCTAGGTACATTTTTCAGTTCAAGTGTCGCATTTACCAGACAACCCAAAAAAGTAACACAGGAGAGCTGCAATGAGTGTCAACTGCCTTGCTGTCTTGCTGTCTTGGTGCGTGATATCTCTCCCTTGAGAGAGATTTTGACAATAGTTAGTTGCCCTATTTTTTTTTAAACGGATTTACTCCGATATATGCTATTTGAAATGAATCACATCCTGGCAATTCCACAAATCAAATAAAAATTTCAATTGAAAGCTCAAATGATAAATTCGAGCATTTAAATCAGATCCGCCTCAAATTTTGGATCACGACTTAGATCTGCTACATTTTGAATCCAGATTATGATATTCACATCGTTTTCACAGGAGAATAGCTTATAGTTGAAATTCGGTCCAGGGTGTTAGTTCATCGCTTTCACAATATTTTTATGCGCTCAGATTTGACAACTGATTGGATCTGTCTAGGTCCAGATATAAGATCTGATTTTCATACTAGTACCTTGAATTTGGCGTCCAATTTAGAGAGAGAGATGAAGAAACTTTGGAAGTTCCTGTCCACATTTAATGGGTAGAATTGTCAATTCAAGTAATTGTAAGGAGACAGGTTTTATCTTATTTAGGTGTTATTTGGTTCACGAGAATCAATCACGAAAGTCATCTCAAATAAGTAGATTTGGCCATCGGGTCGGCTTGGCCCGGCCCCCGCTCCGCCCGATAAGAGTGGGGCATGGGTCGGTCCATGCTTGAAATCCGAGCTCTAAAATATATTTTTTAAATATAAAATAAAAATTTTAAATATAAAATAAATTTTAAATAATAAAATATATATTTTTATTTAAACAAAAATAATAAAAAAATTAATCCGGCCGAACCGGGCTCCATCACCGATGTTAGTCGGTTTTTTCGGACGTAAATCCAGGCCGGAATGAGATGGGTACCAGGTACCCGTCGAGTACCGAATCCAGTTGCCTGACTTATTTACGTTTTGATGTATTATACTTTGGGCTAATGCGCGCCTCGGTAATAAGACTGTTCAAGTCAAAAATGACAAAAATATTATTTATGGCAAACGAAAATACGTCCCCTCTATAAGGGTAAAAATGGAATTAAAAAACCCCTGGAAGAAACAGGTTCCATGTTGGCCACCTTACACGTAAACCGGTCATGAAGTTCGGTGGCCAGACGAATTAAGCCATAATGTTAACGGGCCATTTGAAAATCCACCCAATATGTTTTTAGTTGACGAAAATTCTTGAGAGGACGCTTGACCCAAGAACAAGGAAGAAGCATGCTCACGGTTGAAGCATGAACAACAGAAAGCCAAATGGCCTCTCTAGAATGTTGAGGTTTTTCTTCGTAATTAATTCAGCAATCTGCTGAAGTCGGGCAGATCAGATGATTACTTCCCCAAATAAAATAAGAGCAGCACAAGCGGATGTTTTCTTCTTCCAATTGAGAAGGAGATGACTAAACTTTGGTCGTTGCGCTCATTTCAAACAATCTTACGCATAATATAATGATTAAGAAGCACTATTCTATGGACAATAAATTATTGGAGACTACCAACATAAAAATATATAAAATTTGTGAGACTGGGTGGGCAACTGACCACACATATAGGCCTGCCAGTACCACAATTTGAATTTGATAAGTTTTTCCAATATTATAATTGAAGATGAATTGGAACCACCAAAAGTGTTGTATCAAGAACATTAAGTGTTGTATCAAGAACATTAAGGAAACCTCAAACATGAGAACGATGAAGTTGATACTCGATTGTCCACGAGCCTGGCCGTTGATTTTTCTCTGTTTTCTTCTTCCCGCGTGGGGTTGACCAGTGACCGATAGAAGTGGACTTCACCTTCAATAAACAGCGGTGTATATTCATATTTAGCTTGTTTGGCAGTTGGTTTAGAACTCTGATATGCGTCACAAACAGGTGTTTAGACGAATATATTCAAACCTGTTAATATTTTTATCGTTTAAGATTTGGCTGCGCGTCAATACGTAGCTAAAGGCCCCCGACGAGCCACATTAGAAAGGTTTCAACTCAAATTGTGGCATATTTATTTAGGCAAATAACAATGGACGACTAACCAATAGGCCCTTAATTTTTCTGCATAATTCTCAAGTCAGACCTCTAGATAAAAAATGTGAAATAAAAACAATTTTAGGGAGCCAAGAGGATTCCCGCAGGGCCCCTGGCCCACCTCCCTAAAAAAATACTTTTAAAAATTTAAATCTAAATTTTAGAAAAATTTTATTTATGTTATATTAAAATTTTGAAAAATAATAGTTACGTATCCGTTAAAATTTTGAAACTATAATTCCACTCTCTCCATAATTTTTTTTTGTCATCTGCCCGTGATTATATGTTATGGCTTTCTAAAAAGAAGGCAAAATCCCACACCCTTTTTTTTTGCTTGCGGTGGCTTTTTGTAACCTTTTTTCCTAAGAAGCTGAAAATTTTCAAATAAAAAAAATTATAAAAAAGGCGCACAATTTTGAGCATTAACTTACAACCTAACAATTGAAAATTTATACTTTACTGTTCTGTTAAGTAACATGCCTCACGAAAACTTGTTGCATGACAATTAAGAGGCGAAAAACCCTATGTGATGTGAAAGGATTTTTATTCCCTAATTTCCCTTTCTCACTATAAAATCCAAGCAGCTCAACCTCTCAACTATAGCGATTCCACACCTCTCCCTATGTTAAACACTTTTTTCTCTCTAGACAAATTCGAGCTTAATTGCATGATGCGGGTGCTCTTCTATATATTTTCACATGGTCATAATGAAAAAAAAACCAGGTTCAGCGATTATTAAAACAATGAGATATCTACAACAAAAAAATCTAAATCCTTATAGGATGATCACATAAACAAAAACTAAACTGGCTTTTGAACCCCAGCCACCCAACTTGGCCTAACTCTCGTTCCTTGTACCCCATTTCACCGGAACACAAAAAAGACAGTGCAAAATTCACCAGCAGGTTACTGATCAATAGTACGTCAACTACAAGTGCTGACCCCCAAAACTCCTGCTTCCCCTTTTATGGCCTTGTCCAGTCTTTCTTTCCGTTACTTATATAGCCTTTCATCATCTATAGGAAGTTTGCCAAGTTATTTATTAATCAAAATGTCAATATATCTGATTTGGATCACATATTCGACTAATCATTTTGAAAAAATTGGCGGATCTAACACTTGATCCGGGTTAAAACTTGATCAAAATAACTCAAGCAAATGGCGCACTCCAAATCCAAAGCAAAAACGCAACGCTCGATGAAGATGATTGGGAAGGGTAGGATGGCAAATGGACTATACGTTCTTGAGGGTGAAGGACCACGTGCTGCTGCTGTTTCATTGGACCAGCAAAATCTCTGGCATCTTCGACTTGGTCATCCCTCTTTTCCTCGTTTGAAGGCTATTTTCAATTTTTCTAATTCTGCTCCCAAACATAAACATTGTTCTACATGTTATCTTGCCAAACAATCACGTTTGCCATTTCCGAATAGTTCTATCTCTACTTCTAGCATATTTCAGTTGATTCATTGTGACATATGGGGAGACTATCAAACACCTTCACTATCAGGTGCCCATTATTTTCTTACTATTGTGGACGATTTTTCCCGTTGCACTTGGGTTTTTCTTATGCGTCACAAATCAGAAACATATTTTTACATTGAAAATTTTTTTAACCTCGTAGAAAATCAATTTTCTACAACCATTAAAAAAATTCGTAGTGATAATGGGACTGAGTTCTTTTCCTCCCACATGGAGACCTTGTTGCATAATAAGGGCATAGAGCGCCAACACTCTTGCGTTGCCACCCCACAACAAAATGGAGTGGTAGAACGGAAGCACAAAGATTTATTAAATATCGCTCGTGCCCTTCGTTTTCAAGCTGGCCTTCCTATCAAGTTTTGGGGCGATTGTATCTTATCCGCTGCTTACTTGCTAAACCGGTTGCCCACACAACCTTTACATGGCAAAACCCCTTACGAAATTCTTTATAGAAAGAAACCCAAGTATGAACATCTTCGAGTTTTTGGGTGTTTATGTTATGCATATAACATTGGCAAGTCTCACAAGTTTGACGCTCGTTCTCGCAAATGCATTTTTCTAGGATATCCTTTTGGCCAAAATGCTTATAAATTATATGATCTCAATAGCCAAGAAATTTTCACAAGCCGCGATGTTAAATTTTTTGAAGATAACTTCCCTTTCCACAATATCAAGGACACCCATGGTGATGTTGTTATACCTCTCCCTATTCATGAACCTCTTGAATATGTCGACCCTCCTACCTTGCCTACCCAACATCCAAATACATATCATATGACCAACCAAGCAGCCCCTCCCTACACCCAGCCTGATGCTGCACCACCTGTGCGGCGCTCAACCAGGGTACGTGCACCTCCTTCACACCTCAGGGACTTCCAATGCTACTCCATTCATCCAACTCAATCATCTGAATTGGCGTCGGCATCTACTAAAGGCACCAGGTACCCCATTGCTAACTACCTTCATCTCCAACATTTCTCTCCTAACTACCAAGCTTTCTTCACTTCTCTTCTCTGCCATTCCGAACCATCATCCTTCCACGAAGCGATGCAATTTCCAGAATGGCGTGATGCTATGGCTGCTGAAGTTCGTGCACTCGAAGAAAATTCAACTTGGGACGTCGTTGATTTACCTCCCAACAAGCGCCCCATTGGATGCAAATGGGTGTATAAACTTAAATACCATGCTGATGGCACCATTGAACGACATAAGGCTCGACTCGTCGCCAAAGGTTATACCCAAACTGAGGGCATCGACTACACAGAGACCTTCTCACCTGTTGCTAAAATCACTACCATTCGTTGTCTCTTGTCTATTGCCGCAATCAAAGGGTAGAGTCTATTACAAGTTGACGTCAACAATGCATTCTTACATGGTGACCTTTCTAAGGAAGTTTACATGACTCTCCCTCCTGGTTTTACCCGACAGGGGGAGCACAAGGTATGTCGGCTAAAAAAATCATTATATGGGCTCAAGCAATCTTCTCGCAATTGGTTCTCCAAACTTACTGAAACCTTAATACAACTAGGTTTCACTCAGTCAAAGGCAGACTACTCATTATTCTCCAATATAACTGCCCATAGCAATACCTTTATCATCATCTATGTGGATGACATAATAATTGCAGGAGACAATCAAGAGCAAATTACAAATTTGAAGTCTGTCATCAACAACAAATTTCGGCTGAAAGATTTGGGCGCATTAAAATATTTTTTGGGTATTGAAGTCACCCGTTCCAAACAAGGCATATTCTTATCTCAAAGGAAATACAGCATGGATATTCTAAGCGAGGCTGGACATAGTGGTGCTAAACCTGGCTCTGATACCATATTAAATGGTAGAAACAAGAAAGGAGTGAAGACGAAGAAGAGAGGGAGAAAGTGAAGACGAATGAATTCTTCATTCCAAAAACTATATTGAAGCCTTACCAATCGTAAGGTATTTATACAACATTCAGTGCTCATCTTCCCTATTTACTCGAATATACAACAAGATGATAAGGTAGGAAATCACCAATGGGATAAGGCAAGATCACGTCTCAATCTGGCTCAATCCTTTCTTGAAATCACGACATTGCTGATTTCTGATCTTCTTCCTGAAATCACGATGCTGATTTGTGTAACGTCTAACAATCCCTGTAAGGATATGGATATTGTATAATGTTCCCTCTTGGAAGTTCCAATCAGCCTTAAAATACGACAAGCCCGAGCCAAACTTCAATTTGTTGTTCGTCCATTATGCTCCACTTTATTTTCCTGTATTGTCGTTTCAATAATTCCAGAGTCTAATGACTACCACTCTCCTGAAGCTTCACTGCTCTACTACGTCTGATCATTCCTCCTACTCTATAGACACCATATCACAATATGATAGGTGATAGACCAAATTCTTTTCCAAACTTTTCTTTTGAACTTTCTTTTGGACCATCAAAGCAGACCTTGCTTGATTGTTTGTTTCTTCGGTGGCACATGGTTGAATTTTTTTGACTAGACACTCCCATGAACTTGTCTTCATGCAGCCTTCCTTACTATGGTAGAATTCACACCGTGATGCAATCTGCAGGCAGAGCTTCTTGACTCTGGCATCCATCATGATTCTTCCTTTATTGCCTAGATAAACAGTCCACAGAGCCCTAGGATAACCATTTCTAACCCATATTAGTTCCATCAATTTCCCAGTGTCCTTCCTGCTCCTCAAAATCTCCCCTACCCACTTGCGCAAAATAGACTTCGATGGTTGGTTAACCCAATCAAGTATGTCCTCTTGATCATTACTGAGAGTAATGTTGCTAAGCTTAGGTCTGTCAAGTAATGTTGCTAAGCTTAGGTCTGTCAATCTACAGACCTGTTTGTATAAATCTTGATTATCTTTCTGCAGCATTTCACAAATGTTCGTATTATAATTGACCCTCCCAAGCATAAAGTTGTTGTTGTCGTCAATCTGCTCCAAAAGGGGACTCCCTATCCAGCTATCTTTTCAGTTGTTAATTTTCTTGACATCCTTAACTGATCAAGACACCAAATCTTTAATTTGCTTTCAGCTTTTGAAAATATCCTTCCATATCACAGAGCTAAGGAGCTCAATTGCCACATACGGCAATCTTTAATATACTTTCTCCTTACATATGAGGCCCAAATGTTATCTGAGCTAATTGCAGGACATGCCAAAAACAATAGCTGATCACATCTAATCAAAGGGGGCTTCGTGTCTTCACTACCACCACCCCATAAGAAGTTGGCATACAATCTTTCCCCTCTTTGAATCATTCATGTTTACATAGTTCATAAGTTAAATTAGGTACAAGCTCAACCTCTACAACTGCTTGTAGTTGTAGTTGGTGTCAAGGGTTACCTCTCTCTCTCAAGGCCTCTGGCCAGCTTCTATCATTTAGTTGCAATTTGGACTCCACCTGCATTGGGCTGTAGACGAGTGATAATCAACTTACAAAAATTAATGGCCTCTATGATGAATGTCTGGAACGCCCTTTTCTCCCATCGGATCAATCCTCCCATGTTGAAACGGTTCTACAGGAGGCTCGTTATGGCAATGCTATTCATGCTATTTCCATGATTAGTTGGATATGTTACCTATATTAAAAGTTGCCCACTATGGATTGCCGTTAATTTTTCTTTCCATGATTTCTTGCTTTGTAACTGTTGTATTCACTCACGTTAAATAGTGATTGTAGAGTGAAACAACGATTATAGAGAAAATATACAATACGAGCTCTCCCTTGCTTCTTGTGGACGTAGGCATACATGTCGAACCTCGTATACTCCTTGTTTTTCTCATTCTTCTCCCTAATCTTTATGGTATCAGAGCCAAATTCCTTTTGAAATGGAGTATTCCATGTCATCCACTGCTTAACAACATTTGCTGTTTTCTAAAGGCTCCGTTGTTCGGAGTTGTTGCCAGCAAAACGGTGTTTATTTCATTGCAGGAGGCTCAGCAGAAATCAGAGTATATCTCTGTGATCGATTTGGGGGAAAACCCCAATTTCTGGCGAAGGAGAATCGTGAACACCACTGGAGTACTCTGTTTTACTGTAAACAGAGACTGTCATGATAAAAATTCCAGCAATATTCAGACGGGGTGCATTTCTTCGTGGAGGCTCCGTTGAGGCTGATTTTTGGGGCGTCCCTTCCTGTTCATCTTGTCGACCTTCAGTCCAAATTTCAGGGCAAATGGAGGTCTGGGTGATTTTCTACGAATTTTTTATCGTGAACGCCACTGGAGTATTCTGTTCTACTGTAAACAGAGACTGCAATTTCCAGTAATATTCAGATGGGGCACATTTCTCCGTGGAGGCTCCTTAGGGGCTGATTTTTGGGGCGTCCCTTCCTCTTCATCTTGTCGACCTTCAGTCCAAATTTCAGGGCAAACAGAGGTCTGGGTGATTTTCTACGAATTTTTTAGTGTTGCTATATCCTGAGTATTGCCAGAAGGCTTCTGCGAGATGCACAACTGCAAATTCAGGAGGAAGCGGAGTTCTGTCCCTTCCATCTAATTCTCGGTTCGTGCGATATTGAAGGTTTCTCTCATAACGTTATCAAGGCAGATAGCTCCTAGTCACAAGGAGCAGGGGATTAGCCTCAGCAACAGTTGCATGGCCTCAGCAACAGTTGCATGACAGCGTCAATCCTACACTCAAAATCACCACTGAATCTTTAAATGGGTTCAATTATATTACTTAGGCAAAATCTGCTAAACTTTTCCTAAGCAGAAAGTCTAAACTCGGTCACGTCACCGGCAGCAAACCAAAGCCTACTGAGAATGATCTGAAATTTGCTGAATGGGAATCAAACGACCACACTCTCATGTCATGGCTCTTGAATTCCATGGAGAAAAAATTGCTTGTGGATTCTTTTTTATTGAAACTGCCAAAGATGTGTGGGAGGCAACTCGTGATCTGTACAACCAGCAATACAATGTCGCTCGACGTTTTCAATTAGCGCAAGAAATCAACAAGATCAAAGAAGGAGATATGACCTTTACAGAATAACTTGGACAACTCTCTCATGTCGTGGCTCTTGAATTCCATAGAGAAAAAATTGCTTGTGGATTCTTTTTTATTGAAACTGCCAAAGATGTGTGGGAGGCAACTCGTGATCTGTACAGCCAGCAATACAATGTCGCTCGACATTTTCAATTAGCGCAAGAAATCAACAAGCTCAAACAAGGAGATATGACCTTTACAGAATAACTTGGACAACTTCGCGCCTTATGGGATGAATGAGAATCCTATACCCCTGTAGCGACTGATGTTGTTACTCTCTAGAAAAATCGAGAGGAAGAAAAATTTTTTCAAATGTTGGCTGGACTGAAACCCGAATATGATTCACTGCGCAGTCATGTTCTCATGTCATTGGAAGTTCCCAAACTCAGCACCATCTACTCCATCATTATGCGTTAGGAAACCCGGCGTCAAATCATGAATCCTTTCAACCGAACTGAGGAGGACTCCCAAGCAGCGATGGTCTCCAAACAAAAGGACGTGAGTATGTCTTCTAGTTCTGGTTTTTTAAATTCCAAAGGAAAAAAGAAACTTTTTTGTACCTATTGCAAGAAAGAAAATCACACCAGAGAGAAATGTTGGAAGCTAAACAAAAAATCGAATGATGAAGGACGACACAAGGCTGCTCATATTTTTCACAATGATCAGAAAGATACACCGGTGACCATGGAAAAGCTGACCCAACTTTTACATAATTTTGTCAAACAGAATTCAGCTACCCTGGCCACTAACGAAAGCGGCGACGATGTAGGTACGTGCAGTTTTTTGTCTTATTTAGATGAGAATACTTGGATAATAGATTTTGGTGCATCAGACAATATGGCAGGTTCCAAAAAAATTTTAACCGACATTGAAGGTGTCTCTTAGGGCCCGTTTGATGGGCTGGAAAAACACTATAGCAGAAGAAAAGAAATTCAAAATTTTAAAGTTTTTCTCATTCCATCAAATGTAGAGAAATTTTTTTGACCGTTGGAGGTGATTCCAGAAATATATTTTCGGAAAAATTTTTCCAGCCAGAAGAGTGGAAAAATTTTTCTAGAAATTTTTTTGTGACCGTTGGAGAAAGAATGGACGGGGAGGAAGAAGAAGGGAAGAAGGGAAGGAGGGAAGGAGGGAGGAAGAAGAAGGGAAGAAGGGAAGGAAGGAGGAGGAAGAAAGGAGGGAGGAAGAAGAAGGGAAGAAGGGAAGGAGGGAGGAAGAAGAAGGAAGAAGGAAGAAGAAGGGAAGATGGGAAGGAGGGAGGAGGAAGAAGAAAGAAAGAAGGGAAGGAAGGAGGAGGAAGAAGAAGGAAAAAAGGGAAGGAGGGAGGAGGAAGAAGGGAAGGAGGGAGGAAGAAGAAGGGAAGAAGGGAGGAGGAAGAAAGGAGGGAGGAAGAAGAAGGGAAGGAGGGAGGAGGAAGAAAGGAGGGAGGAAGAAGAAGGGAAGGAGGGAGGAGGAAGAAAGGAGGGAGGAAGAAGAAGAGAAGATTAATCAAATTTTGTGATGAACTTTTCCCTCGCGCCTCTGTTTCTTCTCCTCCCTGTCTGAATCATCTTCTACCTCCCGAGCATCTTCCCTTGGCGAATTTGGAGGCGACGGCCGGAATCTGGCGCAGATTTGCGGCGCTCCAACATTAATCTCTGCCACAGGTGGCTGCGACCCAATTTTCTCTTAGATTATTGGGATTTCAACATAATCCAATGAATTATCATCTTGGCTTTGTTCTAAAATTGATTATCTGACTGTTCCAAGTGATTTCACCATTTGTCTCCATCGGATTGAGGAGAAATCAAGATTGGAAGCTCGGATTCTGCTCAAAGAGGTGGCGGCGCTTTTTTGAAGGAGCTCGCAGAATACAGCCAACTTCAATCTCAACGAGTGGGCTGAATATTGTTCAGTTTTGGCTCAAATTTGGAGTGTCCGCTCCTTGGCTCGTGCTCTTGCTGTGGTCCGATTTTCAGGAATTTTGGAGGAGTCTATGAATATATAAAAATCCACGAATGGAGCTCTCTCTACCAGGCGTGAAACTGAGTTGCAACTGAGGAATTCCTGAAGCAGATGATAGGCATTCTGCAAGTTCAAGGCTCAATGACTGGGGTTTAGACTGCTCGGATTCAGCTCAAATTTGGAGCGTCTACTCCTTGAATCCTGATCTTGCTACTGTCCAAATTTCAGGCAAATCGGAGCTGTCTGTGATTTTTAAAAAATCTACAAGTGAGGATGACTCATGTCTTCCGCCTAAACTTGAAAATATATTTCTTTTTCCTTAAACAAAGAAATATATTTCTCAATCATCACACACGCATCAAAATGAGAATCGAAAATATTTTTTCCATTTCATTTTTCCAAGAAATATATTTTCAGAAATATATTTCCAGACCATCAAATGGCCCCTTATTTAAAACCTGTTACTATAGCTAATGGGGGCAAGATTAGCGTCACAAGAAAGGGAGTTACATAATTTTTTGAGAAGCAGAGTCCTATTAATGTTTTATATATGCCTGATTCCAATTTCATGTCCGTTAGTAAGATAACCAAGACTTACAATTGTAATGTGAGTTTCTCGCCCTCAAAGGTTGTGTTTCAGGATCGGATCACCGGGAAGACGATTGGTGAAGAGGACGAATTTCCGCCTCTATTACTTGAATTGCAGAAATAAGGCACTTGCTGCCACTACAAACAACATTGTAGGAGAAAAATGGCATTTGAGGCATCCTTCAAATTATGTTTTAAATTTCTTGAAGCCTAGAATTTTTTTTTATTGCAATACTTGTGAGGTGTGCCGGTATGCCAAGTTAACCCGACCACCATTTTTTTCATCTGAAAGTACTACTAAGTCAGTTTTTGAGATTGTTCACTCGGACGTTTGGGGACCAGCCCCTCTTGATTCATATAATGATTTTAAGTACTACTTATCCTTCATTGATTATTATTCTCGTGTGGGTAGGATATATTTCTTAAAAACCATGGACAATGTGTTTTCTAAATTTCAAATATTTGACAACATGGTAGTCACTTAGTTTGGGACAAAAATTAAAACCTTACGGACAGACAATGGGACTGAATATATAAACAAGAATTTTGAGTCCTTTGTCAACAAGGTTGGCATACACCACCAGACTACATGTAGAGAAACACCTCAACAGAACGGAGTTTGAAAGAAGAAATAGACATTTACTTGAAGTGACTCGTGCGTTGCTTTTCCAAAACAATGTTCCAGAACATTTTTGGAGTGAAGCAATTTCAGCAGCCAACTATATTATAAACAGGCAACCGTGACGCTATCTTGAAAATAGATCCCCTCCATTGAAGTTCTTAAAGGAACGCAACATACTATTGAACATCTTAGAAAGTTTGGATGCATTGTTTATGTTTGGAAATCTCCCAAACATCGAAACAAGTTACAGCCTCGTGCCATAAAATGTGTGTTTTTCGAATATTGCCCTACCAAGAAAGGATATAGATGGTTTGATGTGGCTTCAAGGAAAATGTATATATATCGTGATGTTACATTTGATGAGTCACAAGCTTATTTTGAAAATCGTCCTCAGGAGGAGACTCAAGTTCATCCTCAAAGGGAGAAAATAAACTCAAAATTTCAGTCTCTCCCTCTTTCTAATGCTTTTCCTATGGCTGACGTTGAGAATGGTAAAGTTTCTATTCAAGTCCAAAAGAATGAAGATACCACTCCTATCATTGAAAGAGTTGATAGTGCCTCACAACAAATCACTGCAACTGAAACACAGTCAGAAAATACCCTGCGGCGATCAGAAAGGATTCGACAACATCATTCCCAACAAGTTACTGCAACTGAGACACAACAAATGCATTCTTCAACGCTCAGAAAAACTTCGCCAACAGCCCGAATGATACAAAGATCTTGCTATGAGCAGTATGGTTAAATATCCAATAAAAGCCTGCATTGATTATGGTGCTTTCTCTCAAACTCTTTTTTTATGCAGTTAAACAAAGCCTCTGAACCAGGGACATTTGAAGAGGCTGTTCAAGATCCTCTAACAAAAAATGACACATGGGAACTCGTCCCTCTTCCTCCAGGTAAAAAACCTGTTAGTTGCAAATGGGTTTTTAAACTGAAATTTCATAGTGATGGAACTCTTGACAGACATAAAGCTCGTCTTGTTGCTTGCGGCTTCTCTCAATAGAAGGGATTGACTATACAGAAACATTTGCTCCAATGGCAAAGTTGACAACTCTTTGTACCCTTGTATCTATTGCCTGCAATAATGAGTGAGATTTATTTCAGTTTGACGTAAAGAATGCTTTTCTTCAGGGTGATTTACGGAAAGAAGTCTACATGAAAATTCCCTCAAGGCCTCAATTATGAAAACAAAAAAAAATCTTGTTTGTAAATTGAAGAAGTCTATCTATGGACTCAAACAATCCCTGCGAGCTTGGTACTCAAAGCTCAGTTCTGCATTGATCGATTTTGAGTACAAACGTAGTGTTTCAGACAACTATTTATTCATTCATCATTATCAAAATAAAACTGTTTTGGTTCTTGTTTATGTTGGATGATATTGTCATCACAGGGGATTCCAAGAATATAGTTGAGAAGACCAAACTATATCTCCATCAAAAGTTTGAGATAAAAGATCTAGGAAGATTGAAATACTTCCTAGGAATAGAGGTAAGTCACTCCAAGAAAGGTTTATATTTATCCCAATGAAAATATGCTCTTGATCTATTGAAGGAAATAGAGAAACTTGGAGCGAAGCCAGCAGTCACACCAATAGAAGTAAATCACAAACTTGACAAGATAGATCGTGAAGTACCAGTACGAGATGCAAAACAGTATCAACGTATTGTTGGAAAATTGATATATTTGACTGTTACAAGGCCTGACATTACCTATGCTGTCACGACCCAATTTTTGACACCAAAAATTTTCTTTCATTTCTATAATAGCGGAAGCAATATTGAGTCATGACCAGAACATTAGACATTGTTTTATTTCAATAATAAAATACTTGAACCCAAATAAAAATAACCACAAATCCCAAAACCGACGCAGTGTCCTGAATGCCAATGCCCGTCCATCACAAGACTGAGGTCGTCGCTACCTGTAGATAGAAAGAAGGGTCAGAATTCCTCTGAGTATGAGAAAATCCAGACATGAATGAAACATGGCCCAAAATAATATTTAGTTTCGTAAAACGATTCCAAAAAGGCCTTATGAACTACAGCCATAAGTTTTCCAAAACTTTATACACACAAAAGTTACGACCCATTATCAGAACAAAACGAGGTGTGCACAACCTCCCAAACATTTCGTAGGCTTCCAATCGTGGTTCTCTGACGATGTCATGGTCATCGTGCCGAGCAACAGAAATCCCCGTGGGCACTCACGGGCAGAACAGAACATATCTTCACCAGGCGATCCAACGGATCGAGGGCACCTGAAGTGAAGCCTCCTGAGATATCCCAGATCGCCGCTGCAGCAGCATGGCCCCTCTAGGAACCCGGTTTGAGGGACCAGGAGATGTCTCTCTCCCAACACAGCAGCAGTACCCCGGGCCCTTGTGCCGCCCAATACCCTGTGGGCCCTCCAGTACAGCCAGAGGAGTGTGACCACTACCTCCCGGGACAAAACCAAACACTGGGCAAAGCAGAAAGCTCGCACTCGCATAAACCATCGCACAAAGTCCACGTTTCACTTTCGAATTTCAAAAGTGAGGGTTTCTCAATACTAGACATCATCTAGTACCTCTCACAGAAACCGCCCTCAGGCTCGGTTTCTCAGAAAGAAACAACAAGACATTTCTAATTCAATTTAATGACAACGAAGCAAAGTCGAGTAGTAATGCCATAAAACAAAACACATCACGTTTAAAATTAACACAATAATCACTATTTCAAAACAAGATAGTTCAATAGCCTTCTCCTGAAATTTAAATAACCCAAAAGGTACCACAGAGCAATAAAATATAACATTACATTTTTCCTTCGAAATTACAAACAAATATAATAAAACCCCCTTTTTGACAATTTAAGAAACTGAGAGGGTACCAAAACGTGATTTCACATTAAGCACCCGGTTTTTACTGAAAATTTCTCTCACAAACCTCTTTTTGAAGAGGTTTTCAGCAAAAACGTTGCGGCATTGTCTTCTAAAATTTATAACAGCTTATTCGTAAATTATGCTAATTAGGTGGACCCGCTTTGTAATTTTTCCAACTTAACATAAAAACGGCCGACGCTCTTTTTTCTCTCATTTCACGCCTCGTTTTCTCTCTCCTACGAGCTGCTCCTCCGTCTTCTTCTCGCTCGACCAGCGGTGGGGATTCCACCGTTCGTTCTCAACCCAAAACCGGAGAGAAACTCTTCTCCTGCTGCGACATTCCGGCGTTGGGTTTCCATGTCGCTGCGCCACCCGTCGCCTTCCGCCGCCGCCACCACCTGCTCTCGTGCTTCTAGCATTGCCCTCGTGAGAAACCTTGACATAGAGAAAGAAGGGCTGTCGGGCCCTCCACTGCCCGGTTGCAACAGCAGTTGCCGCTACCTCTTTCCCTTGCTCTCGTTCTCTCAAGCAGGAGAGGAACGACTGAAGCTGTGTTCCACCAGCCACCAGTATGAGGAAGGTGGCTGGTCTTCGGATCGATCGAGTGACAGTGCCTGCGCATCACTGCGGTTCCTTCTTTCCTGTTTGTTTTTAGATTTGGGGTTCACCGCAAGTCGATCAAACCATGTCATGTCCTCTGTCCATGTTGCTCGGAACTTCCCCCTTTTATTATTACTATTTTTTTTTCTTCTCTGCTAGTATCATAGCAGGTTCGGGAAGACAACCGAGTCTTCCCACTGTAGATTGGTATCGCTCCTTCTGTGGCCCGACCCTCTCAGAGGGTTCATGTATCAAATCTTTCTATTGTTTGAGGTCGTCTGTGTTTCGGTTGTTTGTGGATAAAACGAAATTATACCTAGCATGCTATTTCCGTTCCAGTCTTCAATAACTCATGCATAGATTCATGTTCAGGCATATATAAATTGATAAACTCTCATGCATACGTATCTAGAAATTCAAAATATACAGGCTTCATGCTCCATTCATGATTGAAAATCCCCATACCTCTGAAAATCTTGGCAGCAACTTCTGCTTCTGGTTCCTTTCCAGCAGCCACAAACCTCTACTCCAACAAGAGAGCAAGAAGAAGGACGTTACGTTCTCTGTCTCTTTCTATCGTTGAGTCCTTTCTTCTAAGAAAGATGGTTAGTTGTCATCAAATGTGATTAGATCAGCTCTTATCTCCATCTTTTTCCACATTTGTCTCCATTTGATAAACTTGACAGTTTTAAAGAAAACGTGGGTCTTACATATGCAGTTAGTGAAGTAAGCAAATATATGCATGCCCCCCAACGTGCTCATTTCTCTGCTATTGATAGAATTTTAAGGTACTTAAGGGCCCGTTTGATGGGCACGTAAAATTTAACGCGGTAAATTTACCATTGAAAAAATTTACAGGATGAAATTTTTCCTTCTTCCAATCTGAGGCCCTGTTTGATGGGCGGAAAGAATTTACCGTGGTAAATTTAACCCTGTTTGATGCACAGGAAGAATTTAACATGGTAAATTTAACCCTGTTTGATGCACAGGAAGAATTTAACATGGTAAATGTTGTTTTTTTTGTGTCTTCTCCTCTCTAAATCTGACTTGGGAGATGACAAAGGAAGGCATCAAAAGGTTGCTCTTTCTTGTCTAGGCATTCAGGAAATCAAGGCACGAAAGCAGACAACCGAACTATCATTGCCTATTGTCTAAGGCTCTAGCACAACACCTAAAACCCACAAAACCCGATTCCATTATCAGCCTTCCATTGAACAAAAAGCGAACAACTGAAAATCGCACATGCGCAATCACCAGAAAACACCAGAAAGCGATTATATTAGATATGAAACTGGTGCAACCTCGATGCACATAAATTTAATATGAAACTGGTGCAAAAAAATAATGATACTAACAACGAGGCATATGAATAATGAGAAGCCCTCCACAAGATCAAATCATATCGACAGTTCAAAATTTGCCTCCCACTATCCACCTTTCCCATTCACAACAAAAGGTATTCCACTTAACAACAATAAGCAATCAATTATGCAACGCATAAAACTGTTGAAATCAAAGTTCAGAATCCATTCAAGACCAATACAACAAGGTTCCTCAGAAAGCCCCTCTTCCATCTCATCGATCGCACCATTAATTTAGTTAAACACATCCAGAACGAACACATAATCAACAAAAACCTTAATTGAATATAGAGCGATTCAGAACTTGATGCATTCATAAAACCCACAGTTCAGTAAGATACTACCAACATATGTTTACCAATAAATTATCACTTCATTTCATTGTATACAATACTGCCAAATAACAGCATATCGTCGGCCATAAAACCAGAACAGAACGCATATACACTGCAGACTCTGTATTAACGAGTACCAACTCCCCCAAACCCTAAAAATTCAACGACCAAACTCTACATCTTAGCCATAAAGTGCACTCCTTTGCTATGAAACCTCTTCATGATCCTCCCGACCTCTCCACCGTCTCCATCGAAGTAGACATTCTTATCAAACCAATCTCTCCAGTCCGGCAACAGAGAGGTCAGGAGATTGATGAACTCTTCCCCTGGCTTGCTCCTTGGGCATGTCCCCAAGTGTCAGCCATGCCTGCTGCATCGCCATGAAGCTATGGTCAGTAAAGTAAGTAAGCAACCTATGCAAGAGTTGATCACTGATATTAACAAAAGAAGGCTTGCTCTTAAGACGAGCAAGAGATTTGGTGCTTTCCTCATTTCGGCAGCCACCAGGCAATCGATTGAACGGGAACTCAAAATCCACAAAGTATCTCGGATTTAAGCAGAAAAAGACAGAGAGCGAGAGAGGAGGGGTAAGGAGCAACTGGCGGTGGAATTCTTCACGGTTCCATCAATACAAAAAGAAGCAATCAGAGAAAAAACTCATAGGGCAGTAACAGAGGGCAGCAAATCAACTTTTTCTCATTAAGATTTCATGTTTATGCAAAAAAACATCAAACCGGCAAAGAGGGACGCAGAGACAAGGCAACAAATGAAACGCCCAAATCTAGAAGGAGGAGAAGCGAGAAAGATATTGAGCAGATTTCATGGTAAAAAAACCCCCTGATCATCGTGCTCCATGGTAAAAAAAGCCAGAGAGCGGGAGAGGAGTAAGGAGCAACTGGTGGTGGAGAGGGCAGTAACAGAGGGTAGCAAATGAAACGCCCAAATCAAGTTTTTCTCATGAAGATTTCATGTTTATGCAAAACAAAACATCAAGCCGGCAAAGAGGGACGCAGAGCCTCCTCAGCAAATGAAACGCCCAAATCTAGAAGAACTTAGGGCAAGAGAGAAAGGGAAGGCATCAGAGAGAGAAAGGGAGAAAGCATACCAGCGAAGGAGCAGAGAGGCGACGGCGGAATGGAGAGGCGACGGCGCAGTGGAGAAGCGACGGTGTAGCGGAGAGGCGAGCTCGTTCTACTGTGGCACTGTGGTAAGACGGTGAGAAGGCAAGAGGGAGCAGGAGCTGCAGAGGTCCAAAAACGGGTGAAATTTCACCCGCTCGAAAATCCGAGCTCCGAGCTCGGACTTTCAAGTGGGTGAAATTTCACCCGCTCCCTTTTGAGTTAAACGGGTGAAAATTCACCCCGTTTGATGGGTTTTTAATCGGGCGGGTGAAATTTCACCCGCTCGTACAGATTTACCCCTCCCCAGGCCATTTCACCCGCCCATCAAACGGGCCCTAAGAGAAGCACCGAAACGTGGTATTTGGATGAAGCGAAATGGAAATATCGATATAGATGGTTTCTCAGATGCAGATTGGGCTAGAAGTGTATCAGCCAGAAAGTCACCTACAGGGTCTTGTATTATGGTTGGGGGCAATTTGGTCTCATGGAAGAGTAAAAATAGAAAGTGATTTCAAGATCCAGCGCCGAGGCTGAATGTAGAGCAATGGCAAACACTACATGTGAACTCATTTGGCTCAAAGCGATGCTAAAGGAAATAGGCTTTGAACAACCTCGTCCTATGAAGTTGTATTGTGATAATCAAGCTGCAATATCCCACAAAACCTTCGGAAACTGATTTGGCTAAAACCGCCATGCCAATTCTGTCGTCTTTGATAAATAGGTAAGGCGAGAGCACAGAAAATTTCGATGCTGCTTTCTCAAATGTGTGTGAGATCTTCCATTGCTGCTTTCTCAAAGAAAAAGAGAGAGTAAGGAAAAGGAGAAGCAAGGAAATTTCCAACCTTGGACGACTGCCCTTTATCCTATATATTCACGTCTTGTTTTGAAAATATTAACGCTAAAGACAAAGGCTTTCGTTCTGAGTGGTTACTCTGTATTAGGAAATACTTTTCTAGTTTTGTTCGCTATCTCATATGCCTCTTTTGATAAATTTTTTTTATAATATTTCCTCTGATTCGATTGTTTTCTACATTAAAGCGTTTTGCCCTGTGCACCGAAATACATATATTTTATGACATTACTTAAATTATAAAAATGATGTTTTTTGAAGGATGGATAAAGACGCGACTTTATTTGATAAGTATGGAAAATAGAATTGCTCTTTTACAGGGTATTTTGTGCCACTGTATTCATTTGAAACCATCAACATTTCAATTTATGTAGGCTTTCCTGATAAAAGTTGTGTTGAAGGCAGATATGAAATGGATATAAGGAAAAGTTGAGTGACTAGTTTGGGCATTACAATAATACATGAAGAAAAGTGATGATCACTTTTTTGTTAAGGCTAGGCACATACTAATATTTGTTATTCAAAAGTTTGAAGTTAGTGAAAATAAAAATTTGAGCATGAGAAAAATATGTGGTTGTTTCAGTATTTGTTGATGATCAAAATACTAGCAATGACATTTAAATGAGAATCATCTGCAGATGTTGTGGATTAATTACAAAAATTTCTTGCTTTAAAGACTAATAGCAACTCTGTTTAGTGCAACTTAGATATTTAAAAGAAACTTTGCAGTTAGCCGCTAGAATAATTAAGCTTCAACGAATTTTTACAAGTTATTTGACACAAATATCAAATTTAAACGTAAAATTTTAGATCTTTAGATGGCTACATTCTATTTCTTTTGTAAATATTTAGTGTCTTATTCACCAACTTTGCAACAAATAATGTTATTTTCATGAATTTATTAAGGCCAAAAGAAGGGTAGGTAATGATGTTAGTCCAATATGTTTGGTGATAAATAATAGAAACTCATTGAAGGCATGCTAGTTATGACTCGTGGAAAGAATATTGCAACAATGCTTTGTCATAAAAGGTTTGATTCCACAAGACTTAGGAAATGTGATAAGAAATAAGAAATTATGGAGTTGTGACATATATTTTGAATCATATGTCTGGGAATGGTCTTTGTTGTTCAGTAAAGAAAAAATCTACGTCATATTAAACAGGTGTGTCCATACACAACTTAATTAGTTGTGAATTTAGCTAAGAAGAGCTTAAGTCTTTCAAGAGTCAACGTGTCTCAATAAAGGAAATTTTGGTAGAGATTGTTTATTCAAATTTCAATTGAAAATGATTTCTTTGGAAAGTATGTTCTTTTCTCTGTGGTTTTTATTGACATTAATCATTCAACAAGTTTCATGTTTACGCCAACTAAAAATATTTTCCCAGTAGTCATGGTCCTGGAAATAAAGAATAATGTGCTTTGGACTGCATCAAACCCAAGCTAATGAGGAAATCCGATAGTTTGGAAACCAGTTGCATGAGAACTGCTTGAGGCCATATATGGATTTGTTTAGTCAACATTCGACGTTTTCCCCATGTCAGCTAAAACCAGGTGGCAAGTGCATATATACTTCTTATTGGAGATCCCCACGTAAAAAGGCATTGTTGACGTCGACCTGGTAGAGATGCCAATTAAATGTAGCAGCAAGAGCAAGTATGCATCAGGTGGTGGCAAAGTTTTCATTATAATCAATCTCTTCTGTTTGAGTATAGCTCTTTGCAACAAGTAGGACATTGTATTTTTCAACAGACCCATCAGATTTGCATTTAATCTTGTACACCCATTTGCGTATTTTGCGTGAGGTTTGTGGAATGAACTAGGCTCAATGTGTTTAGCAAGGTCAGTCATGAAGTAATGGTGTTCTGGGGAGTACCTGTGATCATCTAAATGCGAAACGATTGAATAACGAGTTCCATGTCTCTTGCTTGTGGCCAACTCCGATGGCCATGATTGGATCCAGAAAAACTTGCAAAGAATTGATAGTCCTTCAGATGAGCCGGTGGGTTATGGGTCCTTGTCGGTCGACGGAGGGGTTCATTGGGCATAGGAGGGTCATTGGGACTATTATCAATGGAGAAACTGAGATATAAAGAAATCGGATTATTGAAAGGCCTGGAAAGCATAATTTCACTCTGGCATTATGTGATTCAAACGATGGCACTTGGTTTGTCAATTCAATTGGAGGTTCTTGAATTAGGTTATTTGGTTCAGTGGTTGGATGATGTCTATTATCAATGGAGCAACTGAGATCTAAGGAGATCGGATCATTGAAAGGCCCGGGAAGCACAATTTCACTCACATTCTTTTGGTGGTCATTATTGTCAAGGAATGGAAACTCATTTTCATAAAAACAAACATCTCGACTAGTAAAAGTTGTAAGGTTTTCCAAATCATATAATTTGTAAGTACTTTGACCGAAATGATATCCTATAAAGATGCATCTTTTTGCTCTATTATCAAATTTGTGTCCCTTATGAATGCTATATGCATAGCATAAACATCCAAAAGTACAGAGCTGTTCATATTTGGGGGAACGAGTATACATGATCTCATAAGGAATTTTATTGGCTAAGGCTAGGTAAACAATTCAAGAGAGAAGATGCCATTAAAATACCCTCTCCCCAAAACTTTATAGGAAGTCCACTTTGGAAGAGACATGCACAAGCAACGTTTAATAAATATCGGTGTTTATGCTTCACGACTTCATTTTGTTGGGGTGTAGCTGTAGAACTATGTTGATGTTCAATGACCGTCTCTTTTGAAAAGGATTTGGTATCACATGAAGAAAAAACTCAGTCCCATTTTCACTTCGTATTTTCTTGATTTTGACGTCAAATTGGTTTTCAACAAGTTTAACAAAGTCTTTGATAATAGGGAAAATATCATCTTTATATTTGACCAAATAAATCCAAATGGCATGAGCAAAATCATTTACTATAATAAAAAAATAGTGAGCAGCACTAAAAGATGGAGTTTTATATGGTCCCCATACATCACAATAAATCATGAATCAAATCAAAAGGGTCAGAAGTAGAAATTTCACTATTTGGAAAAGGAAGACAACAGTCCTTTGTTAGATGGCAAGCATGACAATTATCTATAGGCTTTTAAGGGTCAATGACTTTGGTACCAAGCAATGCAGCGGTTCAAGAGTGCATTAACTAGGTTTTGAGTCATCTCAAGTACGTACAAACCGCCTTACAATCTGCCGTTCCAATCATACTCGTTGAGTGATGGTCCTACAAAATACACGAGTTATCATTAAACACGCCAATGTTTTTAGAATCTGCACATAATTTGGAACTAGAAAGTAAAATGAATTTAACCTCAGGTACACGTTGGACGTCACGGAGAATGAGATTATGGGAAAGTGTCACGTCTCTTGTAAGGGTGACGATGGCACGTTTTGCATTGGGTAAAATTACAGACGGGTATTGAGGCTTCTTGGTAGAAGTAAAAGAAATTGGTTTGTTGCATATGTGGTCGGTGGCTCTGGGTCAAGGATCCATCTTTTGTTAAAGATAAGACAATAAGATAATTTCAAGAATTTACCTGAGAGGCTGGCAATGGGCTCGGTTTTACCTGCATTGGCCTTCAAAACAATTTCAAGGATTTGCTTTAGGAGGTCAGAACTGGATTGGTTGGAATCGGGCTTGGCATTGTTTGGATTGGTTTTAGTTGATGTAGAGGCATTGGCCCTTGGCCTCCAAGATGCATTGGTTGAATTTGGCTTGCTTGTAAACCCAACTAAGAAGCAGCACTTCGTCTTGACATGTCCCAGTTTTTCACAATGTTCACATTTGAGGCGCGGCTTCCCTCACCCATGACTTTGATATTCTCTCATGTTGCTGTTTTGTTGGTAGATGTTAGCAGCAACGGATTCGACAGCCGGTGTCACCATGTCCAACTCTTTATGTCTCTCTTCTTGAACGAAATGAGAATTGGCAGCAGTAGGCAAGGGGTCCATAAGCAATATCTGAGTTCGGACCTGACCATAATTTTCGTTTAATCCCATTAAAAACTGAATCAATTGGTCACGCTCTTGGAAGTGTGGTCACCTTTTGATAGCGCCGCAATCACAAGTAGGCAAAGATGTATGTATATAAAGCGAGCTCATCCCATAGGCCTTTAATTTTGCTGACTGACCTTGTTTGCAATTTACCATTTGGTGTTGAATTTGATAGACGTTGTGCATCAGCTTGACCACACCTCATGTTCAAGTCTTTCCATACATGTGCTGCTGAAGTTGCATAGATTGCAGCAGAAATGAGATCTTTATGAATGGCTTTCAAAATCCATGATTAGACAAGGTTATTGCAGCAAATCCATGCAGCGACTGAGGAATCCGGTGATGTGGGCTTTGGAATAGATCTGTCCACCAAGCCTGTCTTGTCCCTGGCACTCAGCGCCATGATCATGGCTATTCACCATGTAGAATAATTGTCTCACGTTAAGCTTTGAGAAACGAGTGGTGTGCCTGGCCCATCTGAGTGGTGAATGTAATATAGGCTGTCTTCTTTCATATGGTTTCCTTGTGATGGCTGTCCGAGACCCATATCGTTTGCCATTCTCCTCTATTATGAATGCTCTGTTACCGTGCCAGAAGTTATGAACTAAGAGAGGAGAAGGCGGGAAAAAGAAAACGGAAGGAAGAGGCGAGCATGGTTACATCAAAGAAATCTAATCTCTTTTCTAAAATCTTGCCAACATTTCCTATAAAGCTGCAACAACATCCCAACCAAATCTGTGATAATATTAACACATTTCTAGATTTAATTATACAAACCTGACATGAGCATGTTTATAATTCATAGTACGAGACAAACATTTCAGTTATTTCATCCAATAATGTAGTTAAATAATATCTGATTGGTTCTTCTTTAGGTGTCCAGTCATTTTGCATATCTACTGAAGTTGTCTAAAGGAAAAAAATATTTTGAAAGATCACTAGATTTTACAGTGAACTAATATGAAAAATTCCACTCATGAATTAAATCTGTTGGTTCTAAAATGCATTAGCTAGATGAGAAAAAATTGGAGTTGGAAACATTATTTCATTAAAGATAAAGACGTTTCCAATTAGAATTGTTTTGAATATGGATAAAGTCTTAGGTTTGAAGTTGTGCCAATGAATGTAAAGAGAACCTTTATTCATGATAACTTAGATCGACATATATATGATATAACATAAAGTTTTCATATGACACAAATTAAAAAAGACTTGTATAGGATGAAGTCATCTTCTAATTAATGACACAAATTGTTTTGAGTTATTTGTGTGGAAGTATTAAATAAAGACCTTTTTACATTCTTGTTTGCTTGCAAAGAAACTTTTAGAGAATTAATTTATTATTTTTATTGCTTTATAATATTGACATCCTCAATATTGGTGAGAATGCTAAGTTGAAAAAGAATGAGTTAAACAACATTAGGCTATCACTGTTGCTTTAAAAAATTAACTTTAAGTCGGCTCCTATAGTATTTGGCATAGGTACACAAACTTGACAATGTACATATCATTAGGTGAAATGGGAGAACATTGAAAGTTTGGTCTTAGCTCAACCAAAAAGTGGCTTAATGATATGATTGCTTTATATGGTAGATAATCTCATTTGGAAAATCGCTAACCATGTTTGTCAAAATAATTTATATAGTCTCTATAAATATAAGTTCGTTCCTGATGAGGAGACGAGAAGAAAGGCCACTATACATGTATATAGCATGTTGCTACAGATATTGTTAACTGGTTTTAGATGCCCATGGTTTTCTCGGTTATTTTTTTAGCAAAGCTAAAACCTTGGCCATCTTTTTAGAAAAGAAAATTTCTTAGAATTTTTGAAAAAGTAAAAAAAATGAAAAACATCAAAATAGCTGAATAAAATCATTAAAATGACGTTTGGCAATTTTTAGTTTTCATTGTTTTTAACGTCTTTATCTGGTCTTTTTTCGAAAAACATGGGTTTGTTGCGACAATGATTCAGAGACATTCAAGAGAGAAACCAGGCCCTTCTTATATCACCATGTCACTTAGGCCTGTGCTCATCGAGGGTACTGGTGACGGCTAAGGAGAAATCCATCAACATTGGCCATGATTTTCCAGTGCAGGGGAGTTGCTGACTCTCCTTCTTGTAGCATCCCTTCAAATCCTTGACAGCAGCCCCTCTGCATATGCCGGTGGTTTAAGTTAATATCTTCTGTTCAATATCTTTCCCGTTTCAGACCACTGTGGGTTATTTTCATTAAGGTTTAAGGTAGTGATCTTCTGTTCAATATTTTTCCTGATTCAGCCCACTGTGGGTTATTTTCATTAATAAGCCGGAGGGTCTAAGCTCAACTCCAAACGACAGGGATGGAAAGACTTTGTTAACCAGTTCTGATCATCTTCTCTTTTGTTTACACCTGAGCACGGAGAGGGCGATTAGATATCGCTTCGTCCAGAATCCGAGACACTTATTGTGGCAGAGGGTCGATTAAGAGAGCAGTGGCGGAACCACACACCAGCTTCACAAAGTTAGTTCAATATTATGTTAATATTTTGATATATTTTATTGTTATACATATAAGTGCCCCATACAAAGCAAAGACAATAAATGAGGCACCATTGATGTGCAGGTTCAGCAGATCTTATGCCCACATAGGGGCAGAGGGAAGGGGCGCCGGCCTCCCATCTTCAGATTTTGAGAAAAAAAAGTTGGCTTACAGTAATTTTGAAACTTTTTAATTTGGCTTCCTTAGAAATTCTGAAAAATATTGTTCGGCACCTGTACTGTATAAAAATTGAACTTAACGGACCACCCACCATAATATAGCTTGTTTTAAAGAGGTGTCAGGTTTAATGACTCCATTGAACTTTCAGTGGCAACAAATTGCCAAAGGCTTTTGGTATTGTCAAAATTTAGGAGTAGATGTGTGCAAAGTTTCCTCCAATTAGGCGCAAAACCAACATCTATTAGCTAAGCTGAACCCCATTTATTTTTTGCAATCGATGATGCTCCTCCTCAGCGTCAGTATATATATGTTTTTTTAGAAACCTTATTTTCTCATTCTATAAGTGGTGTTTTAATCATTACACACCCATGTGCATCCACAAAAGTACGCATATAACCAGTTTTGCATATAGTGACGTTTCTGTTTTAGGATCAGTATGTTTACTCATTTGTCGTCAGTAAATGTCATCTTCTAATATGCCTATTTTTTTTCACGCCAGTAAAAGCCTGTATTTTCTGCCGTGCCTACTTACATTCCGGGATAGCATCATTGTTCCATATGCTCAACCCCCTACCATCAACCTGATTTCCATGCCCGATACGGTTATGTAGGTCTCCTCTTGTGAAGTTCCATACAACTTCACCAAAGTCCAACGGAGTATTCTCTGCTTCTTTTTTTAAGTCGCATAGGAGGCCTTTTTAGCTCCATGACATAGACGACATCATTTTGTTTCTTACATTTCATGGAGAACATATATATATATATATATATATGAAGGGCCTTATGCCAGTAGATCTGAATTTGAGGCAGACTCCAAATTTGATTGCATGAATCTGTTTGCATTTCAAATTTTATTTTGGTTTTTGGAGAGCTTTAGAAAAATAAGGTTTGTTTTGAAAAGAGAGAAAGATACATATATATATATATATATATATATATATATATATATACATATATATATATATATATATATATATATGAAGGATCTTATGCCAGTTAGATCTGAATTTGAGGCAGACTCCAAATTTGATTGCATGAATCTGTTTGCATTCCAAATTTTATTTTGGTTTTTAGAGAGCTTTAGAAAAATAACATTTGTTTTGAAAAAAGAAAAAGATACTCATCGGTCGATACAAAGATATATATATATATATATGAAGGATCTTATGCCAGTTAGATCTGAATTTGAGTTAGACTCTAGATTTGATTGCATGAATATGTTTGCATTCCAAATTTTATTTTGGTTTTTGAAGAGCTTTAGAAAAATAACGTTTGTTTTGAAAATAGAGAGAAAAATACTCATCCGTTGATACAAAGATTGACTATTCCCGACATTTTTACTAGGGATAATTAATTTGAGGACTATGCTTATTTTTTATGCATTTCATTTCACTTAAACATCTTCTTCACTCTAAATGTGGTGTGGTGATTGGAAATAATGTTGAATATTGATATTTTAAAGACTTTTAGATGAGAAAATTTTAAAGTATCATTTGAGAGAATACACTGTTTTCATTTGAGAGGATTTTGAATAAAAAAAAAACATTGCAAATATCATATGGAAATCTTTGAAAACTAATGTAAATATTTTGAGTATTTCTTTTGAAATCAATTTTGTGTTTCATTAGGATCGTAAGTAGGTTTAAGATTTTTGCTTTAATTTAGTTACTACCTAGCTACAATTCCATTTTATCTTGTTTAATTTCTCTTAGAGAAGTGCTTGTGATCATGTCTGATTTTAACAAGTGCATGTGAATGCATGAATGGATTGATTCTATATGTTTAGAAATAAATTATTTATTTCTACCATCACATAAATCTGGATTAGTTAAAGTGCTTGCATATTTTGTCATAACCTTTTATGTAAAGAAAGAAAAGTTTTTGAAAGTGGAATAAAGTTGTAAACCATTAAGAAAGATTCCAACATTGAGTCATTACTTGAGTTTTAGTCTTAATAAACTCAATAAATAAAACTTAAAATTTTAGTTCTTAGAAAAAAGATATTTAAATAAATAAATAATATATATATATATATATATATATATATATAGATGTGTGTGTGTGTGTGTGTGTTCATTCATAATAGATGATTTTATGCCAAAAGAAACAGAGAGAAAGACAAAGAAGTTGAAAGAGATGATTTTTTTCAACCTTTTCTTTTCGTTTTCAAACTCAGATTCTATTAGTAACTGTCTTTACTACCAGGCCTATCCAATTGAGCCTTGAATCATGTGAATTATTGCTGGGCAAAACCTGACGCATTCATATTTTTTGTTCCTTTGACATAAAATCATCACTTAGAAATTTCTACTCATCTCTATGTCATCCCTTATTCAAAGCTCAACGACTTGTTTTGGATGAGAGAGAACGAGAGAGTTGCTGAGGTCGTAGAAAAAATTGGCACGGTGGTCAATGGTGATTATGCAGCCAGTTTGAGAATTTCCTCGCTACTTACTTGTCACGTCTATATTTCAATTACAATAAATATTTCGAACGATATGCTCAACAAAGAAACGTGCGAATTTAATATACAAGTTGGACTTTGTAAGTAAGGTTGTTAAGTTCATAAAGTTTAATCTATATATTGGATTTACTGATGATGCCGGTGTGCATTGAGGAGCCCATGTTCACACACACACACACACACAGTTGCCGGTTAGATTATTTATTTATTTTTTGTTGTGAAAATTTGTCGTAAAATGCGCATTAGCCATGGTTTCCGTTTGGGGCATAGTTTTTCATGGCATTTAGCTATGATCTTTTATGCTGGAAAATAAAAACTTCATACGGTAATAAAGGTAGTCGACATATTTCAATTTCTCACTCTCTGTCTCTCTTTCTCTCTGCATATACATGGGAAATTATAGGTACCAAATATTTAGATGGTAAATGAATGAGGAACAATGTTAACTTTGGCCTTTTTCATATTTATAGTTGAAAAAAAGATAGTCAGAAAAGGTGACAAGACATTTACATTTAGTTGGTATATAAATTTTTCTTTGTTTTTCTTTTAACATCAATCCAAAAAGATATATACTATTTTTTTGTTACCCATATGGCATATAAATGTCTAGCACCTATTAATTTCTCTCTCTCTCTCTCTCTCTCTCTCTCTCTCTATATATATATATATATATATATATATATATATATATATATATATATATATATATTTTTTGTTTACATTAAATCCATGTGAATCTACTTGTTGAGGTGTCCAAATTTGTTGGATTAGCAACATAGCCGAAATTTGAAGCAAAGATGTACTTTTGTGAGTTGATTAGTGTCAAATCATTAAATAATTCTTTCGATAGGATTCATTTTACCAAATCAAGTTTTTGCCAGCTCTCCCTTCAACGCATAGTCTTGGTTCATCTCCATTTAATTTTCAAGTGGGTTCGGTGAATTAAGTTCATTAGGTGCGTAGTTTATTTATGTAACACGAGTAGAGAACAGAGGGCAAAAGTTGACCAGCGTCTGCACACGGACGTTGGAGTTCCCTGAGGATGATCAGGATGGAAGTAGTACTAGTAGTAATATATATATATATATATATAGCCCTACTTAGTGGAATGCCAATTGCCTTTTTAAATATCAAGCAATCTAAAACTTGGGGCCATAGTTAAATCTATGGGCTGAGGTTTGGAGGTCAAAGTGAGAGAGAGAACATTCTAATTCAATGAACTTTATTTCTAAAATATGTTCAACAAGAAGTAGGGGGAAGTTTCATGAGAGAGCCAAATTAAAGTTTTTAAATTTTGATTATGGCTGACATATTATTTTTCAAAATTTCTATGTAGAACAAGTGATTTTTTTCTTAAATTTACATATAAATTTAAAAAAAATTAAGGTGGAACTAGGGTCCATGTTGTTCCTACCTTGGCTTTGCCCCTAGCAAGAAATTAGGAAAATATATTGTACTGAGAAGCCCATCAAACCCCGCAAACGTCCTCAGAACATAAAACATCACTGCACCAACAATCACCACAGGAGATACAACAGTAGCAGCTTCCACAATAGAACTTCGACAATGACAAAACCTCGACGATGGCAATAACCCCCAGCCCCAAAGAGAGAGAGAGAGAGAGAGTATTAGATAGCTTATGTACGATATTTGGAAGTAGAAATACTTTTTGAATGTTTCACGAAATTCGAGTAGATTCATGAAACACTAAAATTAATGTTTCATGAATTTAACCATACACATCATTTGTCAGCTGCCAAATAACCCCTCATTGTGCTTAATGTTTTACTTAGTATATCTTCATAAAGTGATGATATGGTTGATTACTTAAAACGAAAAACATGTTGCGTAAGAAACATATGCGCTACAGTAGGTAGAAAAGTTTCAGCAGTGAAAACAAGGAGGAGTTCATTTAACACCGTCTTTTCTACAATTTTAGTTACGTAGAGCACGGTTCACAGCAAATAAGCAATGATTAATGCATTTATGCGTTGACATTATATAAGTGAAATACGTAGAAGGAGGCCCTTTGAGGTGTAAAAATCCAGTCAACAATTGGGAAACCCATGGATATACATACGAAACTCCATGTTTCGTGATACATTTGAGTTAAGATGAAATGGAGCTCAAGTCCCGCTCTTTTCTCCCTTATCAACCATAAGAAGGTAACAGTGGGAAGTTGGGAACTGCATCTGATTGATTCTTAGCAGAGGCAGCCGCAGGTTGTAAAACAGTCACTCGTGATTTTCTACATGGTTCTAGCGTCATTCCAACGGCGACAAGCCATTAACCGATGAAAGCGATATTCGAAAGCAACCTCCGTGTGAGACTCATAATCTCTAGTCCATCCCACGCGGCCGATTCAAGTGTGGACAGAACACAGCTTTTAATTGAGCGAGTGAAGTATCGATGCAGTCACCATCTCATTATAAAAATTCCAAAAACGAAATACTTCCCGAGTAAAGCTCTCTTACTTAATGATTAATATAATTCTAGAACATGCATGAGACCGGTTCTTGGTTTGGTGGATGCAGCTTCTACAAACAATTATTTTAAGTACGTATTTCACGTTAAATTCATACAACGCCACAGGGAATTTAACGCACAAAACAGTCTTGGAAAATATATTTCACGTTATATACGAACAACACCATGCAAATCATCACGCATCGGGAAATTTGACGGTGACCGGAGGGCGGGAAGGAGAAAGCAGACGGAAAAGAGAGCGCGGAGCTGAGAGCTGGAAGCGGGCGGTGTGGTCTTTGGTGGGGTGGAAGCCTCTGAAATCAACCCTGGGAGGACGGCCTGCTCCTGCCACCATCCTGGCTGGGCTGATTAGGCGGTGGCTGTGGCTGGCGGAGGTCGACGCCCATCGCGTGGTAGGCCGATGGCGCCGCCCCCGGAGCAGGGGTGTAGTAGACCGCCCTGGCCCCGCCTGACGAGTCGTAAACGACGTGTGAGAACGCCGGCGGCGGGTCTATCCCCTGGCGCGGCGCCCCCTCCGGGTACGGCTGGGGGACAGGGCCCATCTTGGCAGCGGCGGGCCCCATCCCGTACGGATCCACCACGAAGCCTGCGGTGGCAGGGTGAGGTTGCGGCTGCGCCATCATCTTTGGCGGCACTGCGAAGTATCCCTGCGGACGGTTGGAGCTCGTCGGATACAATCCAGCCGTCGCCGGCGGCGGCGGCTGTGGTTGTAATATGTAGACCGGATGTTCTGGTGCCGGCGCTTGACGATCAGGCATCGACGGTGCCCAGTAGGCCGATCCCACGGGAGGAGCGCTCGCCTGTTGCGGTGCCGGTGGAGCCGGGTCGTACCGGTTCTTCTCCTGGACTCGCCCGTAGTAATCTCCCTGTGATGCGATTGCAGCGCCACCGCTGGGGCCCTCTCTTGGAGGGTATGCCGGTGCCGACGGAAGGTTCCGGCCGAGGGACTCTTCTTGCTTTCGCTGGAACATAACTGCCGCTTGGTGCTCCTGGTTCGCAATTTGCATCCTCTGGAACTCATGGATTTGCCTCTGAAGCTCCGCCGGGTGCATGCCGGGAACTACGGTCGCCATCGTCGGCTCCGGCGAAGACCGCTGGTCCCGCTTAGCCGCGGGGATGACGGTCGGCTGAGGCAAGTAGTCCCGCGAATCAAGGAGAGGGGGATTGGCGACCGCCGGAGCGGAATCGGGGACCGGAATCTCGTCTCGCGGCCGTCCGGCGGGCCCTTTCTCCAGGTTGAAGAGAAAGTCAGGGCTGTCTGATGATCCCGTACTGCGATTCAGGCCCTGGACGGGGGCAGAATTCAGCGCATCGACGAACCACTTCTGGTCGGGCTTGCTCTCGGCGCCGGAACTGGGAGCCGAGGGAAGCGTGGGAGCGGAGTCGACGGGGAAGAGGAAGAGGCGGAGGCGTGCCGGCTTGGAGGCGGATCCCCTGCAAAGGCGATCGTACTCCATCATCAGGTGCTCGAGGTCTTCGTCGTTGGTGACGGAGATGAGGGCGTCGAGGTCCTCATCCGGGAGCTGGTACTTGAACGACACGTTGGTACTCCACTGGGCGGAGAGCCGCACCACCACGTCGTCGAACTTGGCGTCGCGGTCGATGGAGATGATCTTGGTGTCGCCGCCGATGTAGGCGAGCTGGTTGTCGTGGGGACGAGGGTGGATCTTCCCGCCGAAGCTGCAGATGAACTTAACCTTATAGTTCCCCGCCGACGACTCGTCCCATGGCTGGTTCTCGTCGTCGATATCGCGAGACCTCGGCGACGAGTCCCTCGACCCACCGCAAGACGAGTACGTGAAGCCCTCCATCTCCTCTTCCTGTTCTGCTCAATCGATCGACGGAAAAAGTAAACGACTGGAAGAAGCAACCCCTTCTTTCTGCTGCTGCTGCTGCTCCTGCTTCCTTCCTAGATATGATTGAACTGATGGTTGGCTTCTAGACGACGGCAGATGAGGGGGCTTTGACGGAGGAGGGAGGGAACCAAAAAGTAAGGGGGAAAAGGAGAAGGTTCGCTGTCAAGAAGGGACCCGCGGGAGGAATTAATTAGAGGAGAGGATAATGGTGGTGAGGGGTGGTGGCGCTGCAGCTGCCGCTGGTGGCGTTGGAGAGGGAAAGGCTGAAGGGGAAGGAAGCCGATAGAGAGTAAGGTAGAAGCAAATGGTGGGGTCGGGGTTGACGTGGTGGGTTGGGGGCGGTCCCACCCAGCCGAAGAGTCAAGCACGCAGCAGGTGGGGTTGGCGTAGGGCCCGTCCGCTTTTAATTTCTCTTCATCCTCTCCTGCTTCGACCGGCGTTTCCGGTCGATGACGTCGTCCGAAGCCGCGACCGGCCGGGAAATTACTGATATAATAATTTCAATTGTGTTGATATATGTTTTCACATAACTTTTTTTTTTTAAAATATATTTTTGCCCCGCTCACGTCCGGACGGGCAGATGATTCATAATTGGCAGAGCCAGATGTCCATTGGATCGAGGATCAGATTTTTACAACACCGCTCTAGACCATTTCAAAGGAAAGAATGTTGTTTTTGATTTTCCAAACTTCTTGGTCAAATGAGAAGGTGGTAGAATTATTAGCTAAAAGACATTTTTGCTTGACTTTGACGTTCTAAAAGGGAAACCCCACGTACATTTATCTTCTGTTTGCTTAGGAAATTTAGATAGAAGCTGCTGCTACAGCCAAAATACTTCAAACACAGTGGCAGAACCAGAAAATGTTGGATGAAAGGCACATCTATCCATCTCTCTAACTTAGTAACTTGAGGTTTACGCATCCGCTGCAACTTGAGTGTGGTGCAGGCACCACATCTAACCGGACTTAAGTTTCTAAGGGCTGGTGTGGGCGGTGCATGTGGCTGAGCCTGGGTTCATTATATGAGTTTTTTCAAGGGTTGGTGTGGGCAGGGGGGACACCTGCCCTCACCTAACTTGGGTTTAGGAGGCAGTAACGTGGCAGTGGTGCGGGTGTGGCTCGTATAGGTTAATTAGCTTCATTATAATATAAGTTTTCTCAAGGGCTGGTGTAAGCGCCACATGTGGTTGGACCTGGGTTCATTAGTTCTGTTACAGTGTAACTTCAATGCCCACACCAGCCCACAGAGATAGCTTTGTTAATGCTTCAAAGTGGCATCAGCTTAACCGGGCAAAAGATGAAACTGATGAGTACTGGTTTAAATTCAGTAAACCCACAATCATTTTCTTTCCTCTTTCCTTCTTAATTTAGACTATTGAAGGCATCGTCCACAAGTCCAATCATTTAGTTCAGTCAATCATACTATCCTCATTACGGTCTTCCTTCTCTCTTTCTCCCTCTTGTTTTTGTGTGTGTGTGTGAGAGAGAGAGAGAGCTTAGGCCAAATCAGCTGTGGGCCTTTATCTGTTGAAACATGTGGAAATCTTACTCCTTAGCTGCAAACCCTAGGTGCAAGGGAAAAGGAAAGAAGAGCATGGGCTTTCATTCAGTGGGATAAACCTCCTCCTCAATATATATATATATATATATATATATATATATATATATATATATATATATATATATATATATATATATATATATATATATAAGAGAGAGAGAGAGAGAGAAAGAAAGAAATTGGTAGAAGCTAGACACTTAGGTTAGGGATAAAACTAAACCCTTTAAGTTTTGGTTATAGAATGATTTTAAATAAAAACATAAGCATCTTAATATATTTATAAAAACTATTTTGATCTAAAACATGCTTTGATTCAAGTTGTTTTTATCAAAAATGTGGATTGTTTTATTATCAAATTGTTGATGCTATGTGGGCCATTCATTTTTTCCTTATTATGAAAACAATATCAAAGTATATCAATTGATCAACTTAGTATTTTTTATGCATCAACATATTGTTAAATCATATAATAAGGTTAGATTGTAGATATTTTAAATATCAAAATTAAAGCGTCTATCTTTTATCACTTACTTAAGCATCTAATTTCTATCAATATATATATAAGAAAATGTCAATCACCTTTTTTTCTCTCAATTTTTGGTCAGATGAGTGACTCTGAATAGATATCACCTCATATATATATATATATATATATATATATATATTCAAGAGGTTATTTTTGTATACAATCATTTGGTGTTACAAGCAATCTTCCCATAAATCACATCATATCGTTGTGGAAGGATGAAAGTGGGAGGTGATTGTGAAAGGCAAGGAAGTTAAGATGTTTTCTCCCCATATATGTGTGGACTCTGGAGCCCATACACTTTTTACTAATCACCCCCAGCAAAACACAAAGGGTCCTTGGTTACCTTGACTTTTCCTTTTTTCAGTCAAGAAAATAGAAAGTTGGAGCCCCAAAGGCTCTGTCTGAGCATGTCAAGAGTATGCATTATAAGGTACTGTTGAACTATTGAACGCCCTCTTCAACTGATGGTGATGCTGTTCCCTACGACTCTATCGGATTGGAAGGTGTTGAAACAGAGTTGCCAGTTGATAGATAGTTTTTGTCCGGAGGCGTAGACCTTCGCCGGTTGGCCTGAATGTCTTGATTCTTGTGGATTGTTACTCTTCTGAACTGCAAACGCCATCAAGATTTCGAAGTGTCTTAAACCTAGAGGGCAAGGAAATGAGGTGGCTTCACCTCTCACGGATAGCCAGTTGATAAATAGTTTTTTTCTCCAAGCAATTCAACGACCTCTCAAGAATTAAGTACTCTTAATTGCAAGTTGGCCTTTCTCATAAATATCTGGATGATCTGATCATCAAAGACGATGGAGATGTTACACAGACTCGCTCTCTCTTCCTCTTTCTGTCTCTCTCCTACCCACCGAAAAAAAAAGAAATTATCTTGAAAGATGATGACTGAGTCTTGAAGGTGATTAAATATCAAGCCTGTCTCGGACTGGTGGGCCTGATGCATGGCACCCCGCTTTCGAAGGCCCATCGTGATTGTAACTGCATTAATTCATGTCTCACTAGCTTTCCATTAGCATTTTGCCCTTTGAGTTCTCACTTTCCGTCCAACCTAAAAATTTGTTTTGCTTTCTCCAAGATTCTTTCACATGCATGTCTCCCTTGAATGCGATCCGACGGACGATGTGGATGGATCTCTAAGGAATAACTTTGTTACATATATGCACTCCAACAGAGGAGGAGGATGGATCTCTGAGGAATAGCTTTGTTATATATATATATATATATATATATATATATATATATATATATATATATATATATATATATATATATATATGTATGTATGTATGTATGTTTGTGTGTGTGTGTGTGGAGAGAGAGATACAGAAATTCAACCATGACTTGCTTTATATTTGTCAAATTGTTAGCTAATGACCAAACGACCTTGATGCTGCTCTTTTCTTTTTTCTTTTTTTCAATTTTTTCTTTCTCTTCAACCCCTCCCTTTCTTCCTCCACTGCCTCCCTCCCTCTTTTGTGCACACCAGGGGCAGCCGCCCTTGGTGGGCACACTCGAAGGAAGGAGGGAGGTCCTATTTCGCTGCCACTAGCCAGCACAGTGCGTCCCTGGTGGGTAGATTATTTCATCCATCTTTCTCCAAATAACTGTCTGCCTCCCTCCCTCCCTCAGGTTTGCCCACCCGCTGACAGATTTCGCTAGCCGTTAGCCTGCTGATGGAGTGCTCTTATAAAACTTCTCATTTTTGAAGGGGCAAAACATATATAAATAAGTAAATAATTATAAAAAAATCAATGTAAAAATATGTAAAAATAAATAAAAATTTTGTTGTTAGCATAGTTGTCCACACCAGCCCATATGTAGCTCCACTACTGGCAGGTCGCCGTTGGAGTCTGAGCATGGTGGACAGTCTATGGGGTGGTCTGTTCAGTGAGTGGGTCAAAAGGAGGAGACAAAGAGAAAGAGGGAAGAGAGCGACAGAGGATGAAAGATGACCTTTTCATGCCCATCGTTTTTTTTTTTTTAAGCATCGATCTCAGCCATTCGAAGGGGCAGGATGAACGGCTGAGATCAGCTGTCACCATAACTCTATTTTACTAGAGTCATGATTTAGTCATGATCAACAGTATTGTAGCCTATATTTCTCTTACCTTAGTTTTAGTTCCCTTGGGACAAACAAGAAAACAATTTTGTTTTTCTCTTTGTCAAAATTACGCTTCCAACAGTAATTTTCCACTTCAAAAAGCATAACTGGTCGGCAAAACAGCTCACTTTCAATTGGACCAAGGTTTGAATCCAGTGGCTGTCACACTTTGATGCGTTGTTGTTCATAAGAGTTGCAAATGGTGGCAAGTGCAACTCTAGAGTTTAAATAAGTATTGTAGGTTCACCAAGACTCGGAGTAAGCCAAAACCTTAGAGGCATAAAAGTATGACTTTGGAGTTTTTATGTGTAAGGTGGTTTCCCTAAATAAACATTAAAAAAACCATAATTTTCAAGTAAAATCTCAATCTAAGTGGTCAAAGTGGTTGAGATTAAACCATGCTTTCAACCATAATGCTTTCAATTGGAGAAAATATGCAGAATATAGTTAATCATAAGAAGTGTATATTACATGTGCAATGTTTTAATATGTGATCATTTGTAGTTTTCTGAAATAAATGATATATATTCTGTTGAATCTATATCATTATTTTTGGGTTATATTGATATTAATAAATGTCCCAATATAAATAATTCCATGTTCTAATTAAAAAGTTTCTAAAGTGCGTGATTCGTTCAAATAACCTAAAGGAGAATTAACTTGTGTTATTTAGTAGGAATTATTATTTCTTCACTAATCACACACATAATTAGGTGTCAGTTCGTATATAAAGGTGATTTTCATAAAACTTAACTGTCAAATGCTGTATGTCTTAAGGGGCATAAGTTAGCTGGTTGGGTTGGCAGGCAGACGAGACACCAATCCTAGTTTCATTCCCATGGGCATTATGCTCTTGGGTTAATAAGATATGATATATGTAGTACATTGTTCGGGTAATTACACATAATGTATATGGTACCAAGTTAAAGGAACATTGTCGCTACTCTATACTCCATAGCCATAGACACTAAGGAGATGGCTAGGAATAGGAACATTATGTTATTATCCTATGTATCTAACATAAAAACTAGTTAGATTCATTGGACACTTTGAAAAGTGATTTATGAATCTGCTCTAGCTTTTGAAGTAAATGATGGAACACTAATACACTATTAGGGTTCTGAAACAGCCCCTAGGGGTACATATGGGGAAAGAGGACAGCTTAAGCTATCACTTGGGTCACAAAATATTCATTTCTCTCACTTGAGCTGTTGTATACTTATACGCGTGCCTAGACTTCTAGGTACAAAAAAATGGTTTCTCTCAATGTTTTGATTGACTGGGAGTAAATCCCACTGCTTGAGTGAAGGCCAAAACCCCTGCCCCACCCTTCTTATAGGGGTTGCTCGCGTGTCTAGACTTATAGGGGCTTCGTTCTATATATAATCACTCATTTATACCTTTTCTGTGCTTTCTTTTTTACATTATATTATTTCGTACATTAAGTTTATTTAAGTTTTTATGTCCAACATCATTGATCGACCAAAAGCAAAGCTTTTTTTCTCTAAATTTCACGTACGGCTTTTACTAAGCAAAGAGCAGACCTTGTCCACGTTAGGGTAAAGTAGAGGATGGACATGATACTTATTTTTAATGTTTACTTTAAAAAAACAGCCTTTGACATAAATCCCTGGATGCCATACCCCTACCAAGGTTGAGTTTTTTTTTTTTTTTTTTTTTTTTTTTGTAAGTCTTTCAACTCTTGTGTTTTGCTTGCCATTGTTTTACCATTTTAAATTTGCATGTAGTTGTTTTCTTTTTTTTGCAGCATGGAGAGTTGACTCAACAGAAACTCAAAATAGAGACTGACTGTTTACCAGCCCCTGCCCCATTGACTGAGTGAGTCCCTATAAAGCACATAGCAAGCATATTAAGTGGCCTGGTTTTCCTGTGAGTTCCTTAATTTTCATTAAACAAAGTAATCTAATCAAGATCTTGATTTACTATCTTAAGTAAGTGAAAATTTTAATTGGTTAGAAAGCCCAAATTAATTTGAACTTAAAAAAATGAAAAATGTATAACAGAAAAGGAAGGAGGAGGATCAATCCAACTTCCACAACTGAATATAAAGGAAAATAAATGCGCCCAATTTCTAGCAAAAACAAATGAGATAGAGAGATTGTAGTGAAATTTATCTGTCTTTACTAGAGACTATGGTCGCTCACATGCTATTGTGGCTGGGAATTACATTCAGTTGAATGAACTTACAAAGCATATTTAAGTCTAGTTCTCCAGTTCATTAACTCATAAGTTTAACTCAAATGCTCATGTTTACCATGAGGCGTGTCTAAAGTTGTCAATGGATTGGATTTGGATGGGATAGTCCACTTAATTGCTTCAAAAAGGTTGGGTATAACAAAATTTGACATCTGATTAAAAATCAAATGAAATTTAGATTTGAAATTTGACATCTGATTGGATTCAAGTTTGGAATCAGTTTTAAGTAAATATCCTGTCAGGTTTGTGTTCATAGATTTGGATTTGGATTTTTAGCCTTAAATGGATATTCTATATTCGATATTCATACACTTTAGATGTCACTTTTTAACATGAAATCAACAATGCGAGGAATGGCGCCATTGGTGTAAGTCAAAATTGAGCTGCAATTTTTGTCTTTAGTTTTAGGTTATAGCACCGTGGATATGTATATAACCTCCTTGAATACGTCGTCATAATTTCCAATTTAGTTATCGAGTTTCATATCACGCAACTTTGAACTTTAGTTATATATACACATTTGTTTAGTTATGAACATGTAACTGCTTATATGGCTTTATTGTAAGCAAGTTTCTATTTGCAAATGTATTTTCTAGTTTCAGAACTTATTTCAATCGTCACTTGAAATAAAAAAAATATAACTCTTTACGACGCATGACAGACTAGCCGAGCTGAGCCAACTCGAGGTTGGCTCAACACATAAAATGATAAGCTCAAGATCGGCTCGAACTTGAGACGAGCTCGACAGAATAGCTTGAACCCGAGCTTGACAGAAAACCATCAACATCGAGCTCGAGCTCGACTCATCGAGCTAGTTTGAAGCTCGTTCAAATGATCTACCCCACTACCTAGTGATCCCTCGACTGTTCGTCTTCTTTGTGGAGACACCATAAACAGAGAGGGAGAGAGGTGGAATAAAGAGGGGATGCTCGACGAATCAAGGGTTTTTGAAACCCTCGATGTCAGAACCCTCGATCGAACCCTTGAACAAGAAAGGGTTCAATTAACGGTTTCTTAAACGTCTCGTCTCTTTCAAGCTTTCCCTCCTCTAGTCATTTGCCCCCCTCCTTTTCTCCTTTGCAGCATACAAAGCTCGAAATCGAGTGTGGTTAACAGCCACCCATGCATGCACTTGTTTGGGGAAGCAACTCATGTCTTCGTCAATGGTTTCTCAAGGAGAGAGAGAGAGAGAGAGCACTGTCGCCTTTGACAAGGAAACCCATTGCTGATCGGTGCTGCAGTTGAAGAACCGTTTGGCCTCGAAGCAAGCATGGACGAGAAACAGAGAAAGTGAGGAGGAGAGAAAACAACGTGAGAAATGAAATGAACCAGCGAAGAAAAAACAATAAAAAGTCATTTAACAAGCCACATCAAGTTAAACGACTGTTGCGTTCAATGAACTGGAACTCGAACCATTTAACGAGCCGAACCATCAACTCGAGTTCGATTCATTTTACTGAAAAAGTGGGGTCGAACTCGTTTACCAGCCGAGCTCGATGTTCAGGCCTTAATGGCAGTGCATCGGTAATGTTACCGATGCTTCGCTGCATGTCTGCCAAAGATTTACCAGCGTTTCTCTAAACATTGGCATACTTTTGATCGATGTTCGGAGAATGTCGGTAATAATCCTTACCAACGTTCAATAAACGTCGGTGAGCATTATCACCAAAGTTAATAAACTTGTCCGTCATATTCAACTATGTTCAGCAAGCGTCGCTAAACAACATCTAGATGCGGCAGTGGAATGTCGGTGATAGTTGTCGCCAACATTTTGTTCGTCGACATTCTTGTCACCTTTACCTACTTCTTTTAGCCGGTGGTAATATATTTTGTCGTGGTTGTTAAATATATATAACAAGCTAGCCAAGCTTGAAGATCAATTCCCAATCATCCGGCCGGCCATTTGCAGGCCAACCACGAAGGAGTAATTATCTTCAATTAAAACATTATGAAAACGCAAGCACTACGTAAAGCTTATGGCCGTTGTTTTGTCGTGAATGAGGATAATTGCCAGCCGGCTATACCACTGAAAGATAGTGACGTCCAGCCACTGAAACGCATGTAAAAGAAAAACGAATGAGAATAAAAGGAAGGTTGGGTTTCCTTTTCAAAGAAATTTATGAGTAAGAATTCTTGGTTAATTTGATACGCAAAACCAAGTTCTTTAACTTATTTTATGGCCCACTATTATTAGTGCATCAATTGCTTGTCCATTTCTAGTGGCGACAACATGTCTTTGGTTGGTGAAACAAGTGCATCTTGTTATGTCCCACAACTGTATAGATAAACTACTATATATATATATATATATATATATAGATATATATATATATATATATATAGATATATATATATATATATATATATAGAGAGAGAGAGAGAGAGAGTCAATGTTGTCTCAGAGTTACTAGATGGTTAAAGTTTTGAAAGTTGTTCCAAAAAGAACCATAATCATCATTAGAGACACCATAAACCGTCGCTTATAGAATATGGAGAATGGCAGTTAGTTACTGTTTTCTAGCAATAAATTCTATATGTCAACATACTTAAATTGTTATTAACATTCCTGTAGCAATAGTTTTATAGCAGTAGTTTTATAATTTTTAGCTACCTGCAACTGCTGGCATATGGTGTGCACATATATATATACTCACTCTTCCACCTACTCGTTCTCTCTCATTTCTTTCTTCTTGTTTTATTTTGTACAGTCATATCCATATCCTAAGACTCGTATATCTTAGAAAAAGAAAAGGCTTGAAAATCTATCCCCAAAATAAGATTTGCAATATCTTGCTCAGAAGGTCTTTTCAATGATAAAGAAAATAACATTAGTAACCAATGAAAATAAACAAATGGATAAAATAGATAATTCAGTATTTTCGTGTGTCTAAACGTATGTATACGTGTCTTAGAGGCCTGTGCATCCCAAGGATGGGCATTTCGAGGTGTTAATCTATTAATGGTGTAAACAGATTCGGGAAAGGACGAACCTTATTGGATCTGAATCCAGGTTTGTCTAGATAATACAGGATATAATCTATTGAAGAACATGCAACACCAATTCCTAGGAAATTCGTCAAATATTTTAAGCCTTTTATGTTCATTTTTTCTCATCCTTGTCACTTCATGTAACAAACATATCATCAACATGTCACAATAAAATGTCAATGGTAATAAAAGCTTTCTCAATAAATAGAACAATGTTGTGTAACAATATTTAAAATCAACCTAAATCTCCATCTATTTAACCAGTCTTAACTAGGGCTGCACAACGAGTCGAGCCAACTCGGGCTCGACTCGAACTCGCTTGAGTAAACTCCACTCGAGCTCGACTCGTTTTTTATAAATATAAACTCGAGTATGTTAATGAGTCGAGTTCGAGTTGGCTGAACTCGACTCGATTAAACTCGACTCGGCTAGACTTTAATCTCATTTTTTATTTTGCGTTTTTAATTTTCTCTCATTTTTTTTCATTTCACCCACACGCAGCTTAATCTTTTTTTTTATAATTTTCTAATTTCCCTTTTTTTTTCCTCTCTTCACCCACTCACCCACGTTTCTCTTTCCTCACCACTCATTCATTTTTTCTTTCCTTTTTCCATTTTTCCCAACAGCTGCCTTTCCTCCTCCCCACATCCTCATTTCCTTTTTTTTTTCTTTTCCAAACACCCCCTTTTTCTCCTTTTCTCTTCCCCAGGTGGTCATTTCCTTCCTTTTTTTTCCCAATACGCTGCATTTCCTCCTCCCTAAGCTTAAACGAGCCGCTCAACCCGAGCTCGAGCTCGAAGACAATCACTCGAGTCGAGCTTGAGCTGAAACTGTGAAGCTCGTGTTGAGCTCAAGTCGAACTCGAGCTGAATAAACATGAGTCGAGCCGATCTCGAGCCGGCCGAGCTCGAGCTCGACTCAGCTCGTGTGCAGCCTTAATCTTCTTAGCTCATGCTTAGAGATAAATTAAGACGTTTTCTTAATTTGAGAGTTTGACATATATGGATAACTATGTTAGAAAGAAGACCCATGTAAACCTTTTCTTCCAATTAATTTCTAAAAAAGAACATGCTTGACACGTATTTGATTCATACAAGACAGTCGTTCCAGACGTGGAATTCTGTGACGTATGGCCTGTGGTGTGCAGAGATGAGCTGAAGACGATTCATAGATGCCTAGAGACGTCCATCTTGGTTATGTTGATCAGACCTTGAGGTGCAGTCTCAACCCCGGTTGTTTGACAATAGGGGCCCCATGTGAGTGTCAAAGTGTCCCATGAATCTCCCTCATAAATTGGATCTGAGAACATCAGTTCTGATGTGTCATGGATATGCCCTCATCTAATTTGTGTCAAATTCATAAAACACTCACAAAGTTTCCTTATAAGATTCATGGAATACTCACAGACTATGTCTTCCTGCTGCCAAAGAACCTTTCATTTATTCTTCCTGACATTTCCGAAGGTTAGCCTTATGTGCTACTGCTCTTTGTCCTGCAAATGTATAGGGAACCTCATACAGATCTTTAGTAGCATGTTTGAATATGTTCCTCCCTTTCAGTTTGCGTTTGATTCCCCATGGATCTCAGATCCAACGAAATCTCAAATCCATGATAGCTAAAGTCCGCAGTTGTATCAAACTGTGGATTTCAACCCAACATGGATTTCAAATCCACACTTTAAAGCATGGATTTGAAATCGGATTGGATTGGGGTGGGGGTTTTGGACTTGAAAACCACGGATCTCAGATCCACAGTAATCAAACCCGACCTTTAGGTTGCCAGAGGTGGAGGGTATACAAATGAAAATGTTGCATTTTGTTCCTTGGAGGGTGGAAACAAGAGCTTTGTTAGATACAGAGTCTTTTTAGGATAATAATCTTATTGATGTACTGCTTCATAAAATATATCTTGTGATCATACCATGATATAGCAAGACAATTTTATAAGATTTCGGAAATATATTCAGATATGTGCTGTCTAATATTTTTCTATTTATTAGTTTTTTTTTTAAGGGCTTTACTTGTTAAGTTCCATGGTTTATTGAATAAGGCCATCTTTTTGGAGAAAAAATAATTCCTAGGGGGGGACCTTGTTTAGTATGAGACTCATAAACCTCAAAGGGGGTAGCATAGCTGGTCGGGGAGACGGCATGTCATCAGTTCGATTTTTCTGGTGCCACTTTTCCATTTCTATGACCACAATTGGTAGGATTGCGATACTCAACGAAGCGTGTAGTACCTCACCTAGGTCTTTAATGCAACCCACTTCCTGAAGGCAAGGAAAATTAGGAGAGGGCTTCGGGCTTCTTTTCTAGGTTGTGGGGTTGTAGATTGTTAACTTCCTGTTCACCATAGAATAAAACTCCTAGCAGAACTTGAAGTTTCAAAATGAACTTATGGATGTCAAATAACTTTTTTTCTTCTCAGTCTGGTGTGACTTCTTAAGTTTTCCTTCTTATCCAGTGTTTGAGGCTGAGAGACCTGGATGCAGATTATCAATCCAACAAAGGATCGGCACATACTTCTGTGACTTTTCCTACCGTCGCATGTGGTTTTCATGCTTGACTTTCATCTTTGTGGCTTCATTTGTATTACACTCATCTGGATATTCATTCATACGTTATTAGATGCTGGTGTTTCGTTACTTGACAATTTATAGAGCCGATTCAATTGTTTGAAAGTAATATTCTGTTTATACACAATTGGGGCGGGGAATGATGTAATTATTTGCCAAGGCATTGCAAATATGGCAATGACTGCCCAACGTTATGGATCTGCTTTTTGTTTTGTGAAATCTGCTTCTGTTTAAATATATTTTACCACTTATCATGTTACTAAGTTTTGGTTATGTTTATATTGACTACAAGCATATTCTAGTTTCTTGAAACATGAACAAAAATTGCAAGCAAATCTTTGAGTTGTGACCTTATAAGAAGTCCACATGCACAGGAGGGTTAATCCCATCATTGGGGTGAGGGCCAAAGTCCCCCTACTGGGTAGCGAGATTTTCATGTGCTTAAACTTGCACGTATAACCTACCTCTCATATGGTACAAGACCATAGCTCCCTTGAGTTCTAACTGAAGACCTGCTGCATAATGCACCCCAAGTTCGCCCATTTGAGCTATGCCCCTTGAGGCAACATTAAGAGAAGTCAAGCTTCATAATCTGAACCAAGCTTCTATTCAAGGTGAGAAGGGTGGTGTTATTGGTTTTAGAGAGAGAATCCAAGGTCTTGGATGGCAGTGGATTGTTTACTTTGGAGTGGAAACACTAAAAGGAGTCGTTTGGCAGTTGAAACACTATAAGTATTTCATGAGACTACCTCAAATACATAACACTATATAAGTATTTCATGAGTCTACCTCAAATACATAGGCAGATTCATAGTCTAGTGTTTAGATTCATGAAACACTATCAAAGTGTTCCATTTGCCAACCCTAAGGCGCAAGGTGGTGAGCCCTTAACCCGTTGTTGGAGTTTCTCCTGCTACCATGCGCAAGTCTGTTTCTCTTCCTCCATAATCTCTTCCTTAAGCGAATCCATCCCTCATAAAAAAAAAAAGATACGCATGTACATGAGAGGAACAATGACCATTATGGGCATGAATACAAGCGTCACAATCTTATCATTAGAGACAACTTTAGGTTGGATTAAACCACTAATTCCAACATTCTCCCACCTGGCCTAATGATATGTATTTTGTCAGCTATACACACCCATGTAAATTTCTTTATCAATAGATTGGCCTTAAATCTATTCAATCGGTCCCTTAAGCTGTTGTTTCACCAAATTCTCGTTTCCAAATGAGAGAAAGCTTTATGCAAAATACACAACAGCAATTCTAAGAATCATATAAAATACTGAATTGTGATTACATAAAATGTAATGTATCCAATTAGAGAAATTCACAAATGATCCCCAAAACAATATGGCGCCAATATATTAATAAGAGGATCTAATACAATTTCTCATTGTTGATACATAACAAAGCAATAGAATCTTGTGGTGCATTAAAGCTTCTGTTAAAGTGTGATTATGCATCAGTGGGATAACGTGGACTTATTTCTCCTTTTTTTTTCTCTCTTTTCTACTCTTTTTCTTTAATCTAGAGATTAGGGAGTTTTTGCTTTCTTAGGTGAGATTGTCACTTTGTTGATAAGGTTGATCATGTTGGTTTCTCATTTTCGTTATTTTATAGTTCATAAGTTTCTTATCTGATTTCTTTCCTTGGATTGGATTGGCAGGCATGTATAAGAACCAGTTATAAGAATTAGCATGGAGTTGCTTCAATCTTCCATCATATGCATATCAGGGAAGGACCAGATCATGCACCAAGGTTTGGAGATTTCTGTGAACTTCAATGTGAGATCTTTGAAGGGCCTGCACAATCCTGAGACCAGCTGCGCATGTTGCTCTTGAGGTCGCACTGTTAACACTCTCTCTACAAGAGGCCCCCAAGTCTCTGGCTGGAAAAGTGCTTATGAGTTTTGAAAGCCATCATTTTTCTGTAACATATATAAATATGGAAAAAAACATAAGCATGACATGTCAAGAGTCTATATAATTTAGTGGGTTTTTTCACCCTTTTCTTCTCCTGGTTTTTGTGAGATGTTCCATTTTTCAGGATAAGGATCGAGTTTACAAGAACTTGCTCCAAAAGATTGCCCAGAGAGGAGGACTGAACCTGCCTATTTGTGCTATGGAACTTGTTGGCATGGCCTTCAATGGTGATCCGGCAAAAAACCAAGAAACAAGTGGAGAAACATGCTGCAATGGCTGTCTGGTTCTGGTTTTAAACAATGTGTGTGCAAACTTATGTGATTCCCTTTTTGTTTGATGGCTCCAAGAGATGATGTAACATAGCTGGTCAGACTGGCGGGCCATGAAAGTGCGGCCATCAGTTCGATATTCATAGGTGTTATTTCTCAGAACTGCAAACGATGGATGCACGACATTCTAATTGATGGGTGTCTTGCTCTCCACGAAGTCATCCAGCTGCCCTGGATTGCCGAGGCAAGGGGAAAAGGGGGAGGGGTTTCGGCCTCTTCAGACAATCTCCTCAACCGGCGCCCCTTGGTCTTGTCATGCTGTTTATCATTGTGAAATTTTTGTCCTAGATCTCCAAGGAATATGATATTGGTGAAGAGCAGGAACGAGCAATGTTGACTCGGGCTCTCTCTTCTTTGAGGACCAAGGATGAGACCAACAAACTGGTAAGACAGAGGGAACAAAGACAGAATCAGGAAAAGAATGATGATCGACTGAAAGGATAAATTTCCAATTCATTCCTAGACTTCTCTTCAATCTCAGCAATGAGGATCACAGACATTTTCAGCACTACTACCATCCTTCGCTACTCAGCACCAACCTCAACCACAACTACAACAACGACCATCACCAAAACCACAAAAACAGCGAAGTATGTTCTCATCCCTCTCTGCTCCTCCATCATGTTCAAAACCTCTACCACCTGTGTACATCTACCAACAAAAATAACGAAATTACAGGGAATCCATATCTCTATCGGGCACTTCAGTTTGTTCAAGAGAAGCAACAGCATCACCATCTCTTACTCTAAGCCAAAGAAGAGCATTACAGATTAGGAACAAACCTCATATCAGAGCACAAGAAATCCTTCCTGCAATTGAAGAACATCAGTAAGATGACCGACCCAGATAAGACCGCTTAAGAATTTGAGGGTACCAGCTCTTCCATCAATGGCTCATATAGGTCTCCAATCCATAACTTTCAGTGATATGGAAAAGAGAGACATACTCTAACCCCGCACATTTACCTTATTGAATATACAGAATTTACCTTTCTAACAATAACATAGCCGGTGATGGCAAAAGGACCGTGAAAGATGTCAAGTTAAAGACCTTAGATCAACTCCTGGCTTTGTTATTCTGTTGCTTCATTTTACTATTGTTTTTGTAAGGCTCTGTGGAGATCCAACTAAAATGAGCCACCAAAGCTCCACCCAAAAGCCACCTTCTACACAACATATAATGGACATGAATACTGTTAGAAATTGGATTTGGATCCACCCAGGATGGGAAAAAGGATCGGATATGTTTTTAGCAGATTCAAAATTGAAATTTTCCTAAATTCAAAGTTTGAACAAGTAGAAGGAATGGTTTCAGAAAGCACTCCACACACCTCCTCCTTTTCCCTTTTTTCTAAGGATAGTGCTTATTATAGAACCCTATAAAGAGGAGTAGATGCCTGAGTTCAAACATACTGAGTTTCAGAGTTAGCCCCTGTTTTCAGTAAAGTGATACGGAAAAGAGTGTGCATTGTCTTTTCCAAATAGATTTGCAGAAATGCATGTTTCTTCTGTTCTGTGAGAATAATTACCCTATCGTATCCATTCCTGCGCGATGATTGAGGCAAATTTCTTCTCCAAGCAGGTAGAATTCTTGACTTGAATCATATTTAAATTTCCTTACAAACACTGAAAATACCTAAATGTACATGTAAGTTACTGATGATTTATAGGAGCTGGCCTGAAGACTGCAAATAGTAATCCTTCAGCTTGATAGGAGAGACTGAGAATGTGAGATATATATATATATATATATATATATATATAGTATCATTACCATTTACCAGGCTAGAGGTTGGGAGGGAAGAAAAAAGAACATTACATCATATGACAGACCTGGTAAAAGGAGTAGGGAGAATTAAGAGGACATAACCATTTAGCAAAAGTGGCCACATTAGCAAGAATTGTCGGCTTTCCTCCCTTTATAGACAGCTATGGACCATATAAACCACCAAGAAGAAAAAAACCATATCCAGGCGGCCATTTTTGCAAGACCAACCAGCAAAGGATCCTCTTCTTAGATCTCTAACAGATCTGTTAGGCCTAACAAACACTTCAGATGCATTCCACACCCTCTTGGTAAATGTGTGAGTAAATGAAAATATATACCAGAAAATATGATGAATAGATTATTCATCTTAACCACAAAGCTCGTAATTAATTGGAAAAATTGGAAAAAAATTTACCACGTGGGGAGACCCTTTCCTAAAAGGGGCCTCATGAAACCATTCCTAGTAAGGGTGGGCCTCGGAACGAGCACCCAAAGGGCTTCCAGACTCAGGTTGGGCTGTGCGTTCAGGCTATAAAAAAAAGGCCCTCTGGTCCGATCGACAATATATATATATATATATATATATATACCACTGCCCGGCATTGTCCTTGATATGGTCACGCCTAGGTCCATGCCGGTCTGAGCTTAGTTGCGGAGCTATATATAGGACGGTGTGGGCAGTTGCCCATACCAACAACAAAATTTTTATTTATTTTTACATAGATGTCTTCCACTTATTTACTTATTTATATTTGTTGTAGCCCTTCAAAAATGAAAATTTCTACAACAGTGTCCTGTAGCCAAAAATTGCCAGCTTTGCCATTGTCTCAGCCCAGCCCAACTTTGAAATGGGCCAGTCGAGCCCTAATTCCAAGCCCAGTGGTAGCACTCATTTAATACGCACCAGTGGACATTGAAGGCCAGGCGAACCACATTTGATTTTGAGCCCCATTTCCAACTGATTGCAAGGAATATTTACATCCCATGTCCTATGCTGCACGAGATAAGTATTTAATCTTCCACGAGAGAGAGAGAGAGGGAGATGACATTGGAGAGAGAAAGGTAACTCCTCTACTCAAGCTCAACCGGCCGAGAAAAGTAGCATTGAGTTGAGTAGAGAGAGAAGGAGAAGAAAGGTCATTTATACTTATTTTTCTGGGTAGACTTAATCCCCAAAAAGATTAGTGCCTACAAGAACCAAACAAAGAGACCATGCCACCTTAGACACTTCCTATGAGCAAAAAGAGAAAGAAAGGTGACATGGACTGATCTGTAACACTGCTATGTGCTGGCCTATATAATTTCTCAAAGTAATTAAAATCAATTATTACAAATTTTAAAAACTAAAGAGAGGGCAGAATGATGCACATGCAGCCACTAATCCAAAGTGACATTGATACGGCTTAGCCAAATAGCCTCATCATCCATCTCATCTCACAAGTCCAGCAGTTGTCCACACCAACCCTACAAATTCTCTTTGTTTTCATACGGAAAGAGATGTCAATATATCTGATTTGAATTGGATATCTAACTGAACCAATCCGAGAAAATCAGATATATAAAAAAAAAATTAATATCCGATTAAGAAATCAGATCGAATTTGGATTTAAGAAATGACATCCGACCATATTCGGATTCGGATTCAGATATACATAAATATCTGATTGGATTCGGATACGAATTCGGATCAATTTTATTTTTAGGCAAATATCATATATCTAATGCTGAAAATTGACAAAATTCGAATTGAGATTCAAATATACATATAAAAATCAGATTTGGATCGGGTTCGGATATGACTTTTCTTTGTTCATATTTGAATTCAAATTCAAATCTGAATATGTGAACATCCGAAAAAATGGATATAGTTAAGAGTATATCTGATCTAAAGTCGATCCGTTGACATTCCTACATCCAGGGTCTCTATCTATTTAGTTGTTTAATATTTGTTATGACATTATGGCAAATATTGCTTCGCATAACCCAAATAATTTTCATTACTTCCCTTCATCTTATCTTTTACTTGGGCATTTTGGACAAGGACAGAGTCCTTTTCACTAACTGAAAGGCTCCACGACCCACTTCTAATGTTGTTAATGTTGGCCACGTTAACATTGGCTGCATGAGTCTTCGAGGTGGAGAGTTACGAACCGGATCATTGATTGCACAAGAACTGCATTGCCCTCAAAAGGCAGACACTGAAGCAGATGAACACAGTAAATTACCATCACTTCCAAGAATACGACGGGCTGGTGGCCTACGCCTTTCACCATATATAATACTAGAAAAGGACAGGTCGCATCTGGTATTCACCAAGAAGAACACAGTCAGAAATTTCTCTGTGGATTGCAGCAGACAGAAGTACCATATTGGAACTTTTGAGGAGAGATCTTGCACCTTTGGTGACTGGAAAAATTACAAGTACGATCTAATTGCTTCAGTTTCTCGTTAGTTGTACCTTTTACATCTTAGAGCTTATTGCATCTAAACAAGAAGCCGTTAGATTGCAGGCTTTGTACCCACTGTAAATGAATAGTCGACGATTGGTACATATAGGCTTGTGTGGGCAGTTGCCCACACCAGCCCCAACATTTCTGTTTGTTTTTATATAAATGCTTTACAATTATTTGCTGGTTACATACGCCATGTCTCTTAAGGAATGAGATTTTTTAAATAGTGCCTGGTAGTCAAAATTTTTTAGCTCCCATAAGAGACACAAGGCTTTGTATTTAGGGCCTCTACCTGCTTCAGCTTGCATAAGAGACAACACCAGTGGCGGAGCCGCATGGTGACTGGTGTGGGCCGTTGCTCACACCAATCTCTTAAAACTTTTTTATTTTTAAATGGACATCTTTAAACATTTATCTTTATGTATATATAAGTGTCCCACCACAAATGAATATCTTTAAATGAATGCCCCTCCAATCAATTTTTTGGCTCCGCCACTGGACAACACCCATGCCCTTTGAACTAGTAACCAATTGTCTATGATTATCGGCAAGAGTACCCTTTGTGGAATACAAAACACTCACCAAGAAAATAAAAATTTCTTAAGAAAATAAAAATTTCTTACCTGTTAAAGTGAAAACCATAGGCCTTGTAGTAGCATTCGGAGAGGAGAATGACCCACAAAGTTGGTATAACTTGTTTAGAAGGCATAACGTAGGTGGTCGGATTGATAGGCCGATGAAAGTATAATGGTCAAGTTGATTCCTGTGGGCACTATTTCTCTCACTGTAAATGATAAATGCACAACACTCTACTTGACATATCTATTGTTTCTTACCTATGTTCCTAAGTAACCCCTAGACCTTGGAGGTTAGAGAGAAATAAGGAGGTGATTGGACCTCTTTGTAGCACCCAACAAAAAAATCCTTACTGCTCAAAGTGAAATTACTTATTTGCCCCTTATTTATTAGACCCTTCTCCCTGTCAATATTGATATTAGGGTTCTCCTTCGTTGAGGCGTATGGTAGATGAAGGTTGTATCTAAATGGTACAAAGATGAGGGTGAGGAGCAAAAGAAATTGAGGGAGAGAGATGCAAATGATGGCAGAGGCAGCCAACCTCTAAATCTGAGGTGGACCGTTGTACAACTCTAGACCTTGAGGGTAGGGAGGGAGAAGGAGAATAAGCCCCTCTTTTCGGCAGTGGGGTCTCCTCCCGCTTACCTGATATGTTAGGAAAAAATAAATAAATAAACTAATGTCACGATCACATTATATAAAAGCATCTCTGAAAATGTTAGTACAATAGTCGGTCGGGGCAAGGGCTAGCAATGACCAGTCTCCATTTTGAGTGTGCAAAAGTTGGGCACCAAGGGCAAGAGAAAAGGAAGGGGCTTCGGGTTTCATTCGTAGAGGTGGATTCTTCGGATCATCATTCGCCACAAGCTTAATTTTCATTTGCGTTGATAAGAATGGAGCAATCTTACCTTAGACCTGCATATAAAACCTGTTAAACTATCTAAATGCATTCCTTTCTTATGATTTTTTTTTTTTTGAAAACCCAAGAAATAATGCAACGGACCCAAATTTATTATTTCCAATTTCTTGCATCATTTAACTTTCAAATTCATTGAGAAAAATATTTGAGGAAAAATCACAGTATAAATTAATTCTCATTATTTACCATAGTTAGATAGAGATGAGATTCAATTTTTCTCCTTCTTCAAAATATCTATCGTGGTAGAATTCCTCGTCATGTGTACTCCTTTTTCGAACAATGAATTTTCATGCGACTCCTTTTAACTCAGTGGCCGGCTCCTTCGTACTACCGTAAATGCAAAGGCACGTTTGTAGATATTTTCAAGTGAACTGGCGTACATTCAATGTCACGTGACTTCATGATGAGCCGAATCAACAACATTTTGGACCTTTGGTTGCTTGGAACAAAAAAAATGTAATTATTTCATGATGGAGTATTGAATTTCCTTTTCTTGTTTTATGCATATTCATGATAAAAAAAATTAAATGCCTAATCAGACATAAAAAGTTTATGTTCATTCACTACCTTCATCAAATGCTACATTGTAAAAAATAATTAATTTTCTTGAACTAGGAATTTCCTTGGATTCATCATTATAACCACTTAAAATGCAACTTTTTGCTTCTACTGTCTAACTTAGAACATTCACCTAAAATAATTATCCGATAAATACTTCCAAAATTTTTCAAATTACTTGCATTGGATTTTCCCCTCAAAGGGTCTACGAGCCGTCCCTGCTTTGTCCAATAAATATTGTAATCTGTGTTTCATATCAAGAGTAGAACGTAATATAACTGCCACAGAGTGGGAAAATATTTGACAGTGCTCTCGATTTAATTACTTCGACAAATAGATGAGGGAGCAGTTGTTAATTGCAAATACTTCGGCAAGAAAACTAATTTCACGGCACACCCTAAAAACCGAAGTGAGAAAATTGAGCTCCAGATGATTAGCTTGTAACCCAGGTGATCTGAGCTTTGGTAGATTAGACGTCTCCATGAGTGAGTTGGGTGACTATGGATTATTAGAGTCACCAGTCACTCATGATATATATATATATATATATATATATATATATATATGGCGGCTGACCATGATTTATGATCTAAGATGGTTTAGGGTGGCTTTAGTGACAGTTTATGAACTTTTAATCATCTTTAGATTAATTATATATGTGTGTGTGTATATATATATATATATATATATATATATATATATATATATATATATATATATATATATATATATATATATATATGTAAGCAGTCAATTTAGTTTTTCTCAATTTATAACGTATTTTTTCACAAGAAAACTTTTTGAAGAAGGAAAGCCCTCAAGTGAGCTGAAACTAAATCCTGTAAGCAGGACAGAACCACAAAATTTTGGTTAAATTAAAAAAAACATAAATTTGTCATAAATAGATCGTGCATGAATTTATCAATTGCACGTATATAAGAACAAGTTTCTAAATTATTTGTGATTTGATAACAAGGATCTTGTCCAACTGGTCAGAAGCATAACCAGAAAAATCATGTAAGGAGACAATAACCTTTGTGAAGATTTTCTTCGTCCCCAAAGTTCAGGGCTACTTTGTGACCTGAATGGTCATATCGTTTATCAGTTAAAGCATCTATGAAAATTAAAGTGAGAACAGATTGACTACTCATTCCTCAGGCCCACCGGGTATGCTATGCCCCTTGCGACTCACCTAACTAAATGTTTGACCTAAAAGTCCTTCAAGTAGAAAGAAGGTTAAGTTCTCACGATAGCGGATCAATAAAATACAAAGGCCTAACAATGTACTGCTTCTTTAAAAGAATAGAGATTAATTTGAACCATCATCTGCCATGAAAAAAAAAAAAGAAGAGGAACTTTGTGGGCAGATATTTTCATTAGCTTTCTTGTGGTACCATTACAAAAAATACATATTATATAAAAGAAGAAAAAAAATCACGGCATTGAAAGAAAACCAAGTAACTTGGTTTCAGTGGGATCCAAATGCTGCCTAACTTTTTTTCAGCATGAAGCTTTAACAAAAAATTAACTTAAAGAGTTCCATCTCCTCATATAGTTAACATTCAAAATCTAATGCATCTCTTGTACTAAGCATAATGCATCCAATTATTTATATTCAACAAAAAATGAATGAAGACATGATTAGAAACCTAATTGGGGGATGATATAGCGTGCTATGTGCATTACACATCGATAAATGATGAAAACTTGGAAAGAAAAGACAACTTCCACATAAATATTTAGACTATTTTCATTAGGATAAATTACATATATAAATATTCAAATTTAGTTGGCATGGTAGGAGAAAAAACTCAAAACCTCATGTGATGACCCTTCCCGCTCGCATCTTCCTAAATGGAATACTACTAGTTTAGTTCTAAAGTTTAAATATAAACAATGGAAAATGGTATTAATCTGCACTAGCGTGAGTTGTTGCATACATATGATGACTTGACTTAGATAAACACTCGCAAAGCAAGTTAGGAACAACAAATAACACTTACCTTTCTCTCAATTTTGAGTTGGCAAAGTCAGATAAAAAAAAAAAAAAAAAAGGGCCCAGGAGTATCTCCCCCCAAAGTAAATCATTTAACTCTCACAAAAAAAAACTACTTGATTCACCAAGCAACCGACTTCCACTACCCTTTTTACATGTCAATAGGCAGCAAGTACAAATCAGCAACTTTTAGGTAAAACCAAACCCGAAATTCGAGCTCGGGCTTGATATTCAGGTATAGGGCCCAGGACCAGCCCGGTCTGACTCAATTACATTAAAAAATATTTTTTAATATAAATTATATTTTTAAATAATAACATATATATTATTAAATTTTAAAAATAATAAAAAATATTTTTTAAATATTACTGGGCCTGGGTTTTTTCTGCCCGGATTCGGGGCCCATGCCGCGCCGAGTTCTGGGGCCTCGCCGGCGACCCGGCCCGGCGCCCACCCTTAAGTATGAACTTTCTTGCAACTAACGGTAAGGTTGACAGTGGAAAGTGATTTATGCTTTTGATTTAAGGTGGTTTATATTTATGTTTGATTGCTTGTATGACATTGTCCAAGTTTTCTTTTTTATGATTTGACGATAGACAATTATGAATTTGATCACTATAAGCCATATTAGAACAGACCCTGAGGACAGGCTGGTAGCACATAAGCAGTTGATCTCCAATTCAAATCTCAAATTACACTTTTGGACTGTAAACAATGGCAAGCGTTCTGGACACCCAAATTAAAAGGTGCTTGGGTAGTAGGTCTACTCGCATCTAAGCAGCATTGGACCTCAAGGGCAAGAGGGTCGGGGGACCTCGGGGTCTCATACAGGCAGTGGGTTCACCTCCCACTCACCTGGAAGCCACATTTTACCAGAGGCAGCTAAGTTTTGAAGACAAATCTAAAGTAGTTTAAAAAGAAAGAGTTCAGAAAAAATCTAGAAATAAAAACTGGTTTTCTTCAGGATTATATATGGAGAAGCAGAAAACCAAATAAGCCTATAAAATTGAAGGCCAAATTAAAAACACACACACCAAAAGAGTTCAAAACTGTCTTTTTGAAAGTTACATATGGAAATGAATGCACAAGACCTAACAAGCTTACAAAAATGAAATTGAAATACACAGTTTGACAAAGACTCTTGCAAAAAAAAGGGTTTAGACGACAGCCCAAAACCAGCTGATTTTACCTCCAAAAAGTCATTTTAGATATGTTTGGATGACATCAAAATTGGGTTTTACCAAAATCTAGTTTTGACAAAACCTACTAATCATAGAAGGCCTTAAGAACCTACCTCCATGAGGCTTTTCATGTAAAACATATTTTTTACCGCTTCCCTCTAGTTTTTATCTTGTCGTCCAAACATTCAAATCAGGTTTTAGAAGCTGGGTTTGAATCAGGTTTTTGCAAAACTTAGGGCGTGTTTGGATATACGCTTAAAAACGGATCCAAACACCATATAGAGGAGATCAAAACTGTTTTTTTTTTTTTTAAAAGTTTATACGAGCATAAAAACATAAATGGAGACAAAACCCATAAACCGAAGTATTTTTTAGGAAAAGAAATCTCCAAACACCAAAAGCAAAGGTCCGGCCGAGCGATCAATGCAGTATACCAACGTGACAGCAAGCTCGAAGACAAATGGAAGCAGGAAGAATGGGACCTAAAGTTTTTTCAGGTCCACTCTATTTGTAAGGAAAATTAAGTTGAATTACATTTTAAGTGGTGCCACTATACTTCATCTTCTCGTTCACCTAAAAAGTAAAATTCTCGTTCACCTAAAAAGTAAAATTCTCATTTTGAGAGACATGGTGTAGTCATGAGTTTGTTTTTTTTATAAATGCTACTCTTGTAAATGATAGATACACCACATTCTAATTAAAAATTCTAATTAAAAAGATAAAAAAAGGAAAAAGTTACGACCCCAACTAAAATTTGATATGGTACTATGAATTTTGACTTAAAAGGTGAATTTCAGTATGGTACTACGAATTTTGACTCAAAAGGTGAATTTAATATGGTACTATCAATTTTGACTTAAAAGTTAATATGGTAAAAGAGAAGGTGGATTTTATGGAAGCGAGGAGATCCAAGTGTCTTCCCTTCTCACGTGATGAATCGGCCGTAAAAGTTGATCAGCGTCAATGGGCAGGTCCGAAAGCCCACGCAGGGTTTCTTACGCTTCTCGCATTTCCGGTATTTAATGTGGAGAGAGAGACTGTGTGTGGGGACCCAGTGGTTGCCCACCATCACCGGCCTGCTTGTGTCAGAAGGAAGCGTCGAGCGCAGTCAAGCAAAGCCGAACCATTTTTAATCCTTCTTCGTTTTCTCCTCCTCCGTCGTCACTACTGACGTACTCTCTCTCTCTCTCTCCTATTTCTTTATTCGGGAGAACGGACTGACGGGCGGAAGGAAGACGACGCCTGCACAGTTCTTGCGGGATCAGTGGGTAACGAAGCGTTTCTCTTCCGGATGAGCAATGCGTTTCAAATTGTCTTAATTAACGCTTCTCGGAGGAAGTTGCACGTTCTTCTTATTTTGTCTCATCCTTCTTCTTCTTTTTCTCCCTTGCTTTTCATATATTTTCCTGAACTTTGCAGCTCTCCGTTTCTGTAATTTGCGTATATATTTTCAGGGGGGTCATCTTAAAGCGTTCTCTCTTTCTGCTATGTTTTTTGTTCTTATTTTCGTATTTTCGATACTGCGCATCTTTTTTTCCGCATAATCTTAGCATGCGGGGCCACACTGGAAGCTTTTTCCTCTTCCTTCTATCGTGTTGTTTTATCCGTGAAGTTGGAGACGGCGCTATTCGTGGGGCAATTCTGCTGCTTTTTTAGAGCATCCAGAAAATGTACCGAAATTGTTAAGAGTTTGATTGACTTTAAGCAATGGAGAACATTTTGCTTTTTGTTGGCGATTTTCTGGGCACGTGAGTGCTTTAGATTTATGGTTGCCAGACTGAGAAACGGTATGAAGGAGTGATACGGAGAGCGAGAACTGGGACGCAGGGCACGTTGGAACAGGAAGAAAATTGGAAGCTGGGGAGAGACTGAAAGGAAGCAAATGTTTAAAGCTCTGTCAGCTTTACATGGATATGAAGACATTAGAAGCACGATTATGCTAAGATTATATAAGAGATATTATGCCATTTACAATGTAATTGGTACAAAGATTATACAGATCTTTTAAATCTAAAGACGAGGATCGTCGTGTTTGCTTTGCATACTGTCAATGGAAGTCATTCGTTCCTAATTTTAGCACTACGAAGATAACGAGCTAACTCAACTTCTTGTGTAGCTAGAGACTAACTAAGCCAAGTACCTTTGTTTCATGAAAGTAAAGGACAACTTTCTCATATATGCTTGTCAAATTTGAGAAATAGTGCCTGAATTTCTGGAAATCTTTTTTTCTTCCGAGAATGGTGCCCCTACTAGGAAGAAAAAGAAATAATTCATCAGAAGTTTTTGAAATGATATACTTCACTGTTCTGAAACGCACTTCTGAATCTCTGATGATTGATTTAACTTCTGATAAAAAAGATATGCCTAATGAAAGATCTTGTGAAGTGATTTTAGAAGACATAACCAATTACAAGTCGGTGCTTCAGGTAAATTTCATCGCAGCACTCCATGGTGCAAGATGTCGAGAAGCAAGAACCCTGGGCATCTTTTTCTAACGTTTGAGGATATTTTGCGCAAAAAACACATCTGTAGTTACCTGAATAAAGGAGACTAATAGAAATTTTAGTTGCTGTACGGTAAACATTCTATGATGGAAAGGAGGGGATGTAACTTTAAGTTTTTCAGGTTAAGTTTGAATTTATCTGCATTTATGATTTAATATTTTCAGTTCTGTTTCTATTTTTTGAGATACTATTTTGTCAAAGATTATTCATTTTCTAAAAATTTCATGCAGTAATTTTTGCTTCCTCAAATGAGGAAATTCACTAGCCTCACTTAGTGCTTGTAACAAGGCTATGTCATTATAATCTGAAGAATCTACATGCGACTGGTTTCCTGAAACATCATTTTCTGATATCTTAGTTTCAAACACATAATGTTCCTTTGTTTGGATTCCTGTTACCCACTTTGGGAAACCCTACATGAACTGTACAGACTGGACGATTTTTTTTTTTTCAGTTTACACTTACATGAAATTTCCTTTCTTACTTGGTTGCATAAGATGCGTTTCTTAGAGCCATTTGTCTTGTTTTTTTCATCACATGGTTGACTGATAACATTTACCTGTTTATCTCAGTATAAGCATGGGGTACTTACTTGTTGAGGTTTTTATGTTCCTCCAGTTTATCCACTACGAATATGCATAGACACATCATGCTGCCTGTGGAGGAGGTAGATATTTCTGCAGTTAGGTATCGCCCTCAGCCAGTCAAAGGTCAGAAGAAATTACTTTCCTCTTATCAATTTGGGATAATTTGTATTCTACTAACTGTTAGTTAGCGGAATTTGTTGTTGTTCACCATAACTTTAGGTTACTATAGCATTTAATTAGTGAAATGATGGATGCAGCTCCTCGTCTTGCTGGATTTATGCTCAAGCTGTTTGTTTGGTTGCTTGAAACTCCCGTAATTGGGCCTTTGATCATTTACACAGTGAAGCAGCAGAATAGGTTCAAGCAGGTTCGGTTCTGTCTTTGCTGTGGATATGTCCTCCTGTTTTTACCTTTGAAATGCTTCATGGAGGTCTTCTATGTAAATACAACATTTTTTATTTATGCATCTGCCACATTTTGCTCCCAGATGTTGCATGACACTGTTATTCCAGAGAAACCCATGTTCAAACCTGAATTTCCTTCTCAAGGTACTAGCTTTTAGTCCTTTGCCTGTTCATCTTTTTCACTCAATTTCAGAATTTCTCTACCTTATTTGATTTTCTATGCAAATCCTGCATTTAGAAAGTACTACAAATTAAAGCACATGTATGATCCAATTTGTAGATCCAGAAACTGGTGTTGGTGTCCTAGATCAGGAAGCAGTGCCTTCTGCTCGTGTTCAGTCAGTCTTGGAGTACCTGGTGCCTTATGGCACAACTTGTCAATCAACTAATGGTGCACAAAACATGCCTTTATATTGGACTATCCGGGATTATGCACATGCATATCGATCTGGATCTGTTACTCCATCAATTGTAAGTCCCTTATGTAAAAAAAGCCCCAAAGGACATGTTTTTTGATTGGTAAATAACAGAATGACTCTACATCTAGGTTGCAGAACGTGTCATATTGGTAATAGAGGAATGGAATAAGAAGCATCCTTCCATGCCTTGGCTGGTTTCTTTTAGTGCTGAGGAAGTTAGGCGGCAGTCTGCAGCTTCTACACAACGTTTTGAGGAAGGTATGCAATCTTCTGTTTATTAAGCATAATTGTGAAAATAAGCAACTAGAAATTCATTTCTACAACTTGTGCAGGAAAACCATTGTCCATCTTAGATGGAATTTTTATGCCAATCAAAGATGATATTGATTGTCTTCCTTATCCAACCAAAGGTAAGTCTGCATTCATAATTTACTTGATGTAGAGGCGAAGGTTATTAGATTTATGCATTTGACTGAAATTTTCCATGCTTTCAGATGGCACAACATGGTTGCATGAGGTACGAGCAGTCAACCAGGATGCTGTTTCTGTGGCAAAGTTACGAGGTTGTGGTGTCATTTTTATAGGAAAAGCAAATATGCATGAGTTAGGCCTTGGGACTAGTGGAAGCAATCCAAACTATGGGTAAAACAAGCTGTGTTCCTATCACCTCCTTCTCCTGTTTCCGTTTTAGGATTACATTGGGAGGGATGGGGCTGTTTATAGATAGTGAAAAAAGGTATTCATGTCCTTGCAGATTATGGGAATTATGAACTGAATAATGGTCAGCGGCAAATTGTTGCATAAGTCATGTCCATCTTTTTGTAAAGATTGTCCTCTTTCAGTTTTACCAGTTAGTCAGACATCATTTCTGTTATTCTTTTTCTCCAATTTAGAACCTGTGTGTTCTAGTCATTCTCTTATCCCTTGGTAATCGTCTTTTTGGCAATTAGTTACTTCAGATTGACTTTACAGTTGTGAACATAACTTTTATGTGGCTTTACATGTTTTTACTCAATCTAATCTTATAAATGTGATTGTTTCATCGGATAATTAATATAGTGAGAAAATATGTCAAACTCGAAGCTTTTCATGCTTAGAAGTGTTTCCGGAGCGAGCAAAAAATCTACATATCTGGTATTGTTAAAAGCCTGGTACTTAGAAACCAAGTTTCTTTGTAAAGTAGATTCAAAATAATGGATAGGCTGTCACAATAATCCGCAAGGAGTACATGTATATGTTTGTTTGAAGTCAATACATAAAAGTTTAAATTAAGTGCCTGGATCTACTTGGCACGTAAACTAGTTATACTAACTCTTATATATATGTGTGCATATGTGTGTGGGTGTGTATGTGTGCATGCTTGTATGTTGTTTTTATCCTATCACTATGCAATTTTTTTCTTCTTTTTCATTTTGTGCCTTCTCCGATTATCTCTTAATAGATTTTGAAAACTATTTAGAATGGGGAAAGTCTTTTGCTAAAATTTGTGGTCTCTCGTGAAAGGTCAGTTCAAGCTTCCCATGGTCTTTCGTTTAGACAATAATTCTGCTACTTGTTTTGCTGCTGAATATTTGAATAAAAGGACCTCATGTAACATAATGGATTGACACTTCATCTGACATAAAATTGAGGATGGATCATTTGAAGTATCCATGTGAAGGCTCAAAACCAATAAGCAGGTGACCTTGTAAAGGCAGTATAACCAATAAGCAGGTGACCTTGTAAAGGCAGTATATATGACAAGGCATATGGAAATAGTGAGTATGTCGGGCATGGTTTGAGTCATTTTATTCAACCCCAACTTGAAGGGGATTATTGAAGAACCATATAGATGTTCTTGAACCCCCTCACGCCCCTTTTTTTTGTCTTAATGGTATTGACTCCTTTCTGGTTTCTGTGAGATGTTCTTCGCTGCCTTATGAACTAAGTCACATGGACTTGCCAAGATAGTCACCACACCTGAGTTGCCGGAATCAATGCAACTAGGTTGTGGTCGCAGCTTTGGTACAATTACTGACAATTTGCATTCTTTTCCATTGAATTATGATAGAATGATAGGTTATTAATTGTTAATGTTGTTGTTTGTTGACAAGCTTTGTAACACTCCCCACACCCACACCTGCACACTGCACCTGCTGACTTGGCTTATGGGGCATTTTTTGTACACATTAAAATCTTGTGAATAGTAAAAGGTTAGGAGTGGGGGCCCCCATTTTTCCCCCTTTCTGTATGTGTCTCCTGTCCCTTCCTCTTTTTTCTTTTCCCGCCTTTTCTCCTCTACTTTCTTTCTTTTCCTGGGGCAAAGGTAATGATACTGTTGAACATTTTCTCCTTACTATGCTATTGTGAAGAGGATGGTCATATAAGATGTTTGATTCCTTATTAACTTGTACGTCTCACTTAAATTTTTTCTTCATAGTATTCATGCTCACATGATATTTTCAGTGTTCTAAATATCAGTTTCCATCTACTTTCTTTCTTTTTCCTCTCTCATTCTGCTGGGGAAAAGGCAAGGATACTGTTGAACATTTTTTCCCTACTTAAAACTGTGAAGGGGATGGTCATATAAGATGTTTCGTTCCTTGTTAATGTGTACATGCCTCACTAATGCAGCATTTGCAACAGTTTTGGCATTGCAAAATGTAGAAAACCCATTGTTGATCTTCAATGCCAAATCAGTAAGTATGAAGATGTAGAGGAGAGAAATAGTTGAGAGAAGGTAGAGAAGAGAGAACGAGAGAGAAGACACGAGAGAGAGAAGAGAGCTCGTTAAGTTGTTATGGCTCCCACCCTTCTAATAGAATAAAAAGGACTAATTAGGGTTATGTTTAGCCCTTTACATAAAGAGTCCAATAAGTATTGAAAAATTCAAAGAACTACTTAATAATAAAGTTCCAAAATACAGAAAACCTCAAAACAGAACTTTTTCTCAACACCCATTTGGCAATAGAGTGAGTGAATGATGACTCTGGTTATCTCACCTATCCATCTAAGGCCGTCCATTTAAAGTAGATGGACGGTTTAGAGAAAAACAAAAAGAAAAAAGTGTAAACTAGTATCAGATGATGAAAATGTCCATCACCTTTTTCTTCTTATTTTTCTCTTAACCGTCCATCATTGGATCGGACAATGCAAATTAGATAGCTAGGTAACTCTAAAAAACTAGAGTCACCATTCAATTTTTCGTATATATATATATATGTGTGTGTGTGTGTGTGTGTGTGTGTATATATGACAGTCACAAAAAATACTTTTTTTTCTAAGAAAACACTTTAAAAACATGAAAAATCACTCGAATAAAACAGAAAAAAATGCCATTTTTTAAATACTCCAAAAAAAAAAAAATTGCTTTTTGCCAATTTTTTCATTTAAGGCTTTTTTCACATTTTTTAAATTCCAAACTGCTTGTTTCCATTTCTAATTTATTTGTTGCTTATCTACTTATTTTTGATGTTTGCCTTATTAGTTTCCAATTTATTTATTTATTTTTGTCTATTTTTTAAGATTTTTTAAAATATTTAAAAAATAAACATATTTTTCCTGTTTTTTCCAAGCTCGCATAGTCTATCCAACAAAAATCTCGCTGTTTAAAACGTGAAAACGACATTTTTTACTATGTTATATATATATATATATATATATATATATATATATATATATAGAGAGAGAGAGAGAGAGAGAGAGAGAGAAGGGAAAGTTAGTTAAAACCAGACCTATGAAATTAATTATTCAAATAATTTTTTTGAAATCTGACCTTATAGATTTGTTCTTAAGTGATTTGATGAGAAACATATATTAAGTCAGTTGTTTGCTTATTTAAATAATGTTTTTTTAATAGTAAAAAAATGAACGGCTCTTATTACATCAAAATTTTGGTAGTATAAAGATCAATTCTTTTACAAATATGACGTGAACTAAAACATGTTTTATATTAAGTTAGTGTTTATGAACACATTAGAAGGTTCATACTTTGTTTAAAACACTTTTTGATGTGAATTTAAGAGGTCTGGTTTTTATCCCTTACCCAAGTGGTCTGGTACCTACCAATCACTCATTTGTATTATATATATATACATATATATATATCTATATATATATATATACACACACACCGATACAGAGCTCATAATGCAGGATAATATGGTTTGTATTGGCTCTAGATCTGCTGATTTTTGTAAAACCATGTTCTGGCTCCTGCATCATTGTTGTGAGGTGTCGTAAGTTTTTTCTTTTTTTTGGTATCAATTACTTCAATAATTCTATTGATGCGCTTTGGTTAATCCTGCACATATAACCTCTTCATGGCATGTCTGCTGCTCCTGAATATGCAAAAACTGTAACCATTTTACTTTGAAAATAAGGATCACATGGGAACAGTAATACCCAAAATTAAATTTGGGCTCTGATAAATTTCAGATTTTGACCACACATTTCTCAGTGACTACTCTAGACATCAAGTGGACATGTTAGTACATAAGATGATAATGAAAGTTGTAGAAATACCATCTTTAGATGGATTTGGGGCATGAATCTGATTCAGAGATTGTAATAATTCCAAAGATGTAGCTATTTCTGACGGTAGATTTTATTTTTATAAGTATTCCATGTCCCATAGAGAAATAGAGAAATGCACATTACAGTAAAAATGACAAGATGTTCAGAAAACAAGCAATAAACTTGTTATTACTGAAAGACATTATAAATCTAAGAATGAAAAAATTTCATCACTAACAGCTTCCACATTCAAATGTATGTTGTTGTCTTTCACAATTCTCTTCTGTCTTTAGGCAAAACTGTTTGTTTCTTGATCACGTGATTGTTTGTCAAGTTCAGGATATCTGTGACATATTTTTTGGCAGGGACTGGTGCAACTTGTCATTAATTGACCTACTATCTTAAATAATAAATTAGTGTTGAAACAGACCTTTTTAGTGTTTCTGTTGGGTCCAAGTATCTTTATGTTTCTCCATTTAATTCTTACTTTTAACAAAATGAATGTGATACTGGCTTTGACATGGCATAGCTGATTATTGGTGGTTCGTCTGCTTGAATAATTGTAACAGGACACCTCGGAATCCTCATTCAATAGATAGATATACAGGTGGCTCTTCATCAGGTCCAGCAGCAATTGTAGCTTCTGGGCTTTGTCCAGCTGCAATTGGAACTGACGGTGGAGGTTGTGCTAACATTTCACTTTATGCATGTGTTATTTCACTGGATGTTTGTAAATGTCTGTTCTAATGGACTCTTAATGCTCAGTACAGGCTCAGTAAGGATACCTTCTTCACTTTGTGGTATTGTTGGCCTGAAAACTACATATGGGAGGACTGATATGACAGGGTATGTCTTATGTACTGAGCTATTACCAGTGTTTCAATTTTTTATTGACCTGCCTTGACGTGTTCTTTTACTCAAGGTGTTGAAAGGCTGATGCTGCAAATACTGTTGCGATGCATAGCTGGCCAGATTGGTTATATTGACACCCTTGACTATTTTTTTTCAATTTTATCTCTCTAGACTGCTATTGCAGACCATTTAAAACACATCAAAGCACCTATATATCCTTCACTTTATAACAGCCTAGCACAAAACTGGCCTGGGTACTTGGTCTAGTGGATCCCAACTCATTTGGTGACCACTTTTGGTTAGCACCTGGCCATGAACCAGGACACTTGTTAGTAAGGCACCAACGTTTATCAAATTCTCAAAGATTATCAATCTCATTGGTCTAAGACCACTTTTAGGTCCTGTCTCATGGGGTGGTATAATCTACTTCCCTTTTAAGAGCATGTGTCCTCATGTTTTGGACCTCAAGTTCAAGTAATGCTTGATTCTACTACCAATTGGAATGTCCCTGACCAAAACTGAACTAAGTAGCTGGCACTTCTTTAGTATATGTTGAGAGTCTTGAGACTGGGTTGAAGGAGAGAGAAAACATAATGATTCGATTAGCCTTAATCCTCTCTTAGGTGGAGATCAGGGCCGACAAAATTATTTACAAATAGAATCCATAGAATAAAAGAAACTTTCTAAGTACTAACTTTTAACTTTTCTAATTTCTTTAAAACCCCTTCATGTTAATACTTCTCAATGCTCCCCCTCAAGCCAAAGCATGATGGTTCAAGTGACATTAAGGATGTGCCTGTGTTTTGTCTCAGCAGCTTCATTTTTCTGTAAAGTATGAACATATGGGAATCGCGGCTGAATTCCATTTTCTTTATAAAAATGTAATAGTGTGGTCTTAAATTCAAGAGCATTATCTATGCAAACATTTTTTACACAAAGATTAAACTGAGTTTTTATTTCTAGAATAAAGTATCTCCGAATACAGAGAACGTCATACTTTCTTTTATTAAGAATATAGACACTGAGCCGACTGATGTTGATGTAGAAACACGAACAAGGAGAGGAAGAGGAACAACGATCACGATGTAACGTGGAAAACCCTCAACACGAGGGAGAAAAAACCACGAATGAGGAGGAGTCGGTGCCCACTAGCCGCCATACTCTCTCTCTCCTTAGATTATCATTAACTCATAAGGATTAGGGTTACATGACTTAAGTAGTGCCCAACACGGGCTACAAGACGGGTCGGGTATGGATCCGGACCCGAAACATACGATCTATCAACACTCCCCCTCAAGTTGGGCATATATATCAAACATGCCCAACTTGGATACATTCCTCTCAAATGAAGCTGAAGGAAGAGCTTTCGTCAGAACATCAGCAGTTGGTCTTCAGACTTCATGTAAGGTAAGATCAACTCTTTCGCATCAATTCTTTCCCGAATGAAGTGACGATCAATTTCAACATGCTCTGTTCTGTCGTGAAGAACAGGATTGTTGGCTAAGTTGATTGCAGACTTGTTATCACAATACATTTTCATAGGTCCTTTAATCTCTATTCCAATGTCAGTCAGCAATATCTTCAACCATAGTAATTCTGACACTCCCATAGCAACTGCCCTATATTCTGCCCTGCACTAGATCTAGAGCAAACATCATGTCTCTTGCTTCTCCATACAACAAGGTTTCCTCCTAAGTAGACACAGTACCCTGTAGTAGATCGTCTGGTATCACCACAACCTACCCAATCCGCATCAGAATAGCCCTCGATTTCCACAGTCTCTTGTTTCACATACAGGAGTCCCTTGCCAGGATTTTTCTTCAGGTAGCATAGTACTCTGTCCACAGCCTTCAGATGTGCATCGGTTGGTGCATGCATGAATTGGCTCAAAACATTCACCGCAAAGGTGATATCAGGTCTCGTGAGGGTAAGATAAATCAACTTCCCAACCAGACGTTGATATCTTCCCTTGTCTTCTTCACAGAGAGGCTCTCCATCTCTAAGACTCAACTTGTGCCCAGTGTCAAATGGGGTAGGAGTAGGTCTACATCCCAATTTACCAGTTTCTTCCAGCAGATCTAATGTGTATTTCCTTTGGTTTAGTACAAGACCAGTGCTAGACCTAGCAACCTCCATACCAAGAAAATACCTTAGCTTGCCAAGATCTTTGAGATCGAATTCTGTAGCCAGTAACCCTTTTAGCTTGATAATCTCCTCCTCATCATCTCATGTGACAATCATGTCATCTATGTAGACCAGCAGGAGAGTAACCCTGCTCTCCTTCTTCTTCACAAACAGAGTGTGATCTCCATTTCCTTGTTTGTATCCATGACGTATCATCACTCTTCTCAGTCGTTCGAATCACGCTCTGGGCGATTGCTTAAGGCCATATAAGGCCTTTTTTAGCTTACAATATTTTTCTGGTTCTTCATATCCTGGAGGCATATGCATATATACTTCTTCTTCGAGGTCACCATTGAGGAATGCATTCTTAACATCTAGTTGATACATCTTCCACTCCTTCATCACAGATAGGGATATAACCACTCTCACTGTCTTCATTTTCGCAACAGGAGCAAAGGTTTCCAAGTAATCAATTCCATATTTCTGGTTAAATCCCTTATCCCTTGGCCACAAGTCGAGCTTTATATCTTTCAACACTCCCATCTGGTTTGTACTTGATGGTATACACCTATTTGGATCCAACTAAGTGAGCGGCTTCAGGAATCTTCACCACTTCCCATGTCATATTTCTTCTCAGGGCATCTATTTCTTCTTTCATTGCATCAGCCCACTTGGAGTCACTTTGAGCTTCAGCAACAGTCCTGGGGTTCACAGCCAAAGAAAGAGTAGAAACAAAACACTTGTAATTTTTTCCAAGTCTGGAATAAGATACAAAATTACCAATGGGGTGTTGAGTACATGACCTGACACCCTTTCTCAGGGCAATGGGAAGATCTTCATTCTTCTTTTCAACCTCATCATGAGTCTCCACAGTCTCCACGGTAGGACTTGGTTCATCCAGGGAAGGAGTGGCAATGGGATTGGAAGTAGATCTAGCATCACAAGTCATCATCTCTGTCCGAGTACCTCGTCTAGAGTAGAACTGTCCAAACAACCGAGGGCCTTCCTTCTCAATGCTAGTGTCACACCTTTCCTCCTTCTCAGGCACATCAACAGCCTTCTCAGGCACATCAACAGCAGTAAGCGATTCTGCTTTCTTGTAGTCCAAAAAATCTGTAAACTGAAGTTCCTGTCTCTGAGAATACTCTTCCCTGCCCACAGACTGCTCCCCCTGAAGAGGATTCTCACCAAAGTAAGAGGCATGTTCCAAGAAGGTAACATCCCTCGTAACATAAACTCGAACAGTAATAGGGTCAATACATTTGTATCATTTTTGCGACAAAGACACCTTTGATAGACCTATGATCAAGTTTCTTGACATTTGGACTGTGATCATGGATAAAACATACACAACCAAAAACACGAGGAGGAAGTAGGAATGGTGGACGACTGCCAAGAAGTAACGAGTGGGGAGTCCTACCACTCAAAACACGACTGGGCATGCGGTTAATAAGATAGGCACTAGTAAGAACTGCATCACCCCAATAGTGTTTAGGAAGATTTCTTTGAAACAAAAGAGCCCTAGTGACATTAAGAAGTTGACGATTTTTCCTTTTAGCTACCCCATTTTGAGGGGGGGTGTAACTACAAGATGTCTCATGAACAATCCTCTTTTGTCTAAAAAACTCCTCAACAGACTGACACGTATTCACGGGCATTATCGGACCGGAAAGTTTTAACATTCGCACCATATTGGGTATGCACAAGAAGAATGAATGTCTCGATGATACGAGGAACCTCACTGCGGTCTTTTAACAGGTACACAAATGTAGCACGAGAGAAATCATCAATGAAAATGATAAAATATTGAAAACCTTGACGGGTATGAATTCCCGAAGGTCCCCATACATCAGAGTGAATCAGGAAAAAAACTTCATTAACACAACTAGTAGAAAGAGGGTACGAAGCCCTCACATGTTTGGCAAACTGACAAACATCACAAGAAAGGGAAGACAAATCAAAGGAGGAACACAAGTCTGGAAACAAATGTTTCAAAATCCCAAAAGGTAAATGCCCAAAACGTTCATGTCAGTACATAAAGGACTGAAGACAATCTTCTCTTCTCTTATCTGTCTTGCGGATCGCTGTCATCAGAGCAGTAGCCACACGTATGGGAAGACGATATAATCCATCATAAGCTAAACTAATCTCAATCCTCTTCCCTGTCACCAAGTCCTACAAAACACAGCGATCGGCAGAGAAAATAAGTTCACAATTCAATTCTTTAGTAAGTCTACTGACTGACAAGAGATTTAAAGGAAACTGGGGGACATGTAATGCGCCCTGCACATGAAATTTGTCCAACAAGGACAGAGTTCCTTCGCCTGCCACATAGGTAGAGGAACCATCTGCAAGAGAAACACGTTCCCTTCCCGAGGACAACTTATACTCATGAAACAATTTTGGATTACTTGTCATGTGATGAGTAGCACCACTATCGACAATCCATTCCCCCACAGAAGAGTTACCTTTATCGCCAATAACTACAAGAGCATGATTAGCTTTAGTTTCCTCTGATGTCTCGATCTTGTTGACATCGATCCTGCCCAAATAAGCCCTTAGTTCACGAAGCTGATCAACCGAAATAGAGAGTTTTTCCCCACTGGATTTGGGCGCCTCAGGCACAAGTGTCTTCCCACTAGAAGACCTTCCTCTATTTCCTTTCTTGTCTGGATGGAGATCCCAACAGTAATCGACGGTGTGACCCGTCTTCTTGCAGTGTGTGCATCGGCGAGGGGGTCTAGCCAAGCCTCCAGGTCCACGGCTCACAAGGGCTGATCTCTCATGAGAGAGACCAGGATCCCTCTGGCTTTCATTGATGACCAGCCTTCAACCGAGTATACATCTTCAATACTGGACACCTCTCCAGAATTCAGAATCTGGCTCCGAACACCTTCAAACTCGTCATTTAAGCCAGCTAGAAAGAGGAACACTCTGTTTTCCCATACTTGGGCAATGTGAAGTGCCTGATCTTGAGGACAGTGCCACGGAATATCAGAGTGATAGTCAAGTTCTTCCCACTTGGCTTTCAAAGCCCCATAGTATTCTGCAACAGAAGAGGTCCCTTGGCGGAGGTTATAAACAGTCTTCATTACTTGATAAGTGCGAATGGCCGTCTTCTTCTAGCCATACATTTGCTCAAGGACCACCCACATGTCCCGTGCAGTCTTCTTCCGAAGGATAAGAGGCTGAATCTCAGCGGAGACAGAGTTGACAATCCACGTTTTTACTTGATTGTCCTCAAGGAACCAAGTGTGCCACACACCACTTGTTCTTGCTGGTTCAGGGTTGCTCCCGTCGATATAGGCCATCCGACCACGGCCAGCAATCCCCATAGTCATAGCCGGCGACCACGAAAAATAGTTCTCCTTTGTGAGGCGAAGAGTAATAACTTGCACAGGAACGTTCTCGGGTCTCACAGTTCCGATTTCAGTTTGACTGATCATCGATGAGGAAGAAGTGGCTGCCATAATGACAGACCCACACAACGACGAGAGCAACAAGGGCAGGGAGCAACTGCAGCGTGGAAGACGGTGGCGTCGGCAGAAGGGCGGAGCGTGAGGCGCTTGGTGGCAGCGGGAGCAGAAAACAGCGGCGGGAGCAGAGAGCAGCACAGAAGCCCTTGGCGGTGCAAGAGTAGAGGGCGGCGCTTGGAGGTGCTCGCCGAGCACAGGAGGACGAGTGGCGGAAGGGCGGACGGCGGCAGCCGGACGGGCGACAGGAGGGCGGACGGCGAACGTCTTGGCGTCGGACGGCGGTGATGAGCAGTGACTCCGTCGGACGATAAACAGTGCAGGGCTCCTCCTCCAACACGTTAATGCCGGAACTTCACGGCTCTGATACCATGTAGAAATACGAACAAGGAGAGGAAGAGGAACAACGATCACGATGTAACGTGGAAAACCCTCAACACGAGGGAGAAAAAACCACGAATGAGGAGGAGTCAGTGCCCACTAGCCGCCAGACTCTCTCTCTCCTTAGATTATCATTAACTCATAAGGATTAGGGTTACATGACTTAAGTAGTGCCCAACACGGGCTACAAGACGGGTCGGGTATGGATCCGGACCCGAAACATACGATCTATCAACAGTTGACACAAACAAAAGGTACTATAATGATACTTGCCCAACTAACATGCTTTGTATTGAAGGGAAGCTCCCAGAGATCTGAGGAACGATATGGCGAAGTTTCGACAAAGGATAGATGACCCAATTTGAGATGCCACTGGTAGGAACTCAAGCTCAACTCCTCGGTCCTCACATGAATTTACTACTCTAACTGACTGAGAAAGATAGTAGATATCTCCTTATGGCCTCCACCAATATCCTTCCCTATAGTAAGTCTTGAAACACACAAGAACAAGGGTTAAATATAACATAGCAATGTAAGCCTTTAGTGATCTGATGATTCTGATTAACAGATTGACAGTTCTTGGGACATTGTGGTACATGAAGCACATCCTTAATGTGCATGTTGGGAGTAAGAGACATATTGCCTTGTCCAACAATGAGGGACAATCTTCCATCTACTAATACTAACTCAATATGAGTAGAGGAAGAAGTGAAATACTTAGTGGAAAAGAATTTGATGTCACCACGAAAGTGGCAAGAGGCCCTGGAATCAATTATTCACTACCTCTGTCATGCACCTTTGTACCTGAAAAGCAGCACATGATATCAATTATAACTATGGAGGCAGAGGTTGTAGCAGCATGTTGTGCAATAACTGGTTGTACTCAGCACGAGGAAGAGTAAGACTAAGAGAATCAGCTGATGACTGGATTTGGAATGGCATTAGTAGTATCACAGCCTGAGCAGTCACCTTGGTGGAGGACGGTGGCACAGTAGAGGGTCGACCGCTGTTGTCCCAACAACAAACTTTATGGTGTCCCTATGTATCACAATAAGTGCACTGAAGTCGCCCCCGACCTTCACCACCATGGCTACTACCTCTCCCACGAGTAGAACCAACTGATCCACATCCACATCAACCCATAGTAGCCAAAATAGATGGTGAAGAACCACCTTGTGACTGAGGAAGAGTCGTAGCAAGTCGATTCATTCGATCATGAGAATAGGAATATCACTGCATGTAAGTGTCTGCAACTTGGAAAGTGAATAATCTAGTGAAAGCCCTGAAAGAGACCGAGCAACCATGGTTTGCTCTTGGATAGACTTATGTTTATTGCAGCTGGGTGGACATTGAGAATTAAGTCTTTCATGGGCTGAATTGGTTGATGCATGGTATTGAGCTAAGATTTTGATCACCTTGATGCAACTCAAAAATTTCTTATTCAACCTGCAGGACATGACTAACATCCTTGTCCTGAGATTACATGTCATGTAAGTTATCCCCAAATGTCTTTTTTGTGATATAATAAGTTAACTAATCAGCAATGTGTGACTAGACACTATTCATGATCTAGGCCATAAGAATATCATTATCCTCTGTCCATGTCACACATGTACCTATCCTCTCTGCTGGTTCCTTTTCAAGCAGAATATGTCTAAGATTATGCCGTGAGACCAACATCATAGAAGTTCTAGACCACCTCTCCATATAGTTTTATGGAACATTTATAAGAGAATGGATTAGTAGAGGCTTTATATTTGGTGGCTAGATCAGTTTTCTGATCTCCTTCTGACACCTTTGATTCAACCTTTGAAAGCTTATTGAATATTATGCAATTACACTACAAAGAATCCAATGGAGAAAGGTTTTCACTCCACCTACAAAAATAAATAACTAACAACTCTTCCAGCAGTACAATTTATGCATAGAACTGCACTCCACACAAAAGAAATCTGACCTGCACGAGCAAAAATAGAATGGAATCTCACCAACAAAAAAGATCGGATGATAATATTTGAAATATGATTTCCCCAACCACATTTCCAATGAAGACCAGATTAGGTATAGCGATGTCACCCACACTGCTCAGACTTGATATGACACCTTTAACAACAACTTATTTCAATCAGTGTCACAGATATTGTGATATTTTCAAAAATACTGCGTATTCATGAAAAAATGAAAAAAATGAAAAAATGTTAAAAAATCATGAAGTTCTGAAAAAAAGTGAAAAATAAATTTATTGTGTTCTTCTTGTGATTTTTTGCGGTTTTTCGTGGTTTTTTTCATTTTTATCCTTTTTGGCATTAATATCAACAAGGTTCATTTTTAACCTTAAAATAAGTTATTTTCATCATTTTTATCATCAAAAAATGTTCTTTTTATCATTTGATCTAATTTTATTTTTGTCTTCTTATTAGTTTCTCATGTATTTTATTTTTACCATTTTTAGAAAATTTTCATTTTTTAAAGTTTGCTGCGACCTTAGATTTGAGTGTTCACTTAGTCTCGACACCAATTGTAATCGTGGAGCAACCCAGCCCAAAAATGATCTAGGTGCCTGGTTTGGGTGAATCCTTGCTAACTCTTATAATTGGCTTTCTTTCATGCCTGAAAAAGTTAGTAACTAGGACAATCTGTAGTGAGACACCAAGGCTTAGAAAACTCTCGAGCATTATTAGTTTCATCGATACTGGTGTGCTTAGACCCTCTCATATGAGGTGTTACAATTTTCAATTCCTTTGTTGGGTTTTTATACATACAAGTTGCATTGTGTTGTATCAATTTATAATTTCTTGAATATCCTACTGCATCCATCTGAACTACAAAAGAAAGAGTTGCCTGCTTTTTTTTCTTAAGCCAAACCGAAAGTAATAGATGTAATATGCATAATTTATTTGGTAAAGAAGCAAACTTAAGTTAGACAATTTCAAAAAATGACTGTGAATTCCTTAAGAAAACCTTAAAGGTTCGATACTTGCTAACTAGAAAGTGTGCTTTACTCTTTTTGGATCTACACTTGCTAACTAGAAAGTGTGCTCTACTCTTTTTGGATTACTTTTATACCTATGTTTTACTTTGGTATCTAAATTATGAATTGTATAAAATAAATGAATTACAACATTGCCAATTTCACTCCTATAGCCTTGTGGTTTGCCACTAGCATTGACGCGGACACAGGCCGACTCCCCTCCACTGATCGGACCTGTGTCCAAGTCGTTTTTCTTTCCCAACAAGGATGACCAAGATTGCGAATCGTGACTGTTACGTGCAGCCAAGGGAGAGGAGAGAAGAGAAAGAGAGAGAGAGAGAGAGAGAGAGAGAGAGAGAGAACTTTCTATCGTATTGACTAAAGCTGCCCTAATCTCATGTTAAATGAGAATTAGGGTAAAGTAACAAATTACAAAAGAGGTCCATAAATAAAACCCTTATTTATAAAGAGTTGTTCCTAAACTCTTAAATATTCAAAAATACCACCTAACACATATTATTCAACACTCCCCCTCAAGCTGGAGCATAGATGTTAATCATGCTCAGCTTGTCACAACATCTAGAAAATTCTACAATAGGCAAGGCTTTGGTGAAGATATCAGTGGCTTGATCTTCAGAGGCTACATGTATAGTTGAGATAATTCCCTCTTGAACTATATCGCGAATATAGTGGCAATCTACTTCGATGTGCTTTGTCATCTCATGAAATATTGGATTATTGGTAATATAGGTAGCCGCTTTGTTATCACAAAACATCTTCATAGGAATAGAAGTTGGAATACCGAGACTCTCAAGTAAGGATCTAGACCATGTCATTTCAGCAGCCGTTTGAGTCATAGCACGATATTCAGACTCTGCACTTGATCTAGAAACAACATTTTGTTTCTTACTTCTCCAAGAGATGAGATTTTCTCTCACAAAAACACAAAACCCTGTGGTGGACTTCCTATCATCAACTGAGCCTGCATAATCTGCGTCGCTATAAGCTTTGACATCAAGAGATATACCCTTTTTAAAGAAAAGTCCTTTGCCAAGGGAGGACTTCAAGTACTTGACAATCAACATAGCTGCATCCCAATGTGATTTTCGTGGTTTTTCCATGAATTGGCTTAATTTTCCCACAGCAAAACTAATGTTTGGTCGAGTTACCAATCAATGATCTGTATGCATGAGAAGCTACCTCTTCCGATTCATCATCAAATAGGTGTACCCGTGGGTTCATAGGAAGAGTTGCAGGTTTAGCTCCCAGCATCCCTGTGTCCTATAACAGATCAAGAACATACTTCCTTTGTGATAACACCACTCCTTCCTTACTACGAGCAACTTCAATGCCAAGGAAGTATCGTAGCTGGCCAAGATCTTTGGTAACAAAGTGTTGTTGTAGAAATTTCTTTGTATGAGCTACCTCCTGCTCACATTCACCTGTCAACACAATATCATCAACATACACCACTAACACCACAGTACCTCTAGATCCTTTCTTGATGAATAATGAATGGTCCAGCTGAGATCTCTTGAGACCACATTTTAATACAACTTTTGAAAATTTATAAAACCAAGTACGAAGACTTTGTTTCAAGCCATATATAGCTTTCTTTAGCCTGCACACTTTACCACACTCCCCCTGACGTTCAAAACCAGGAGGCTGCTGCATATACACGATCTCATCAAGATCTCCATATAAGAAGACATTTTTGACATCCAGCTGATATAAGGGCCAATCATAATGTACTGCAATAGAGACAATAAGACGTATGGTGCCCATCCTCGCTACAGGAGAAAAAGTCTCAAAGAAATCTACCCCATAGGTTTGGGTATAACCTTTTGCTACAAGACGAGCTTTGTAGCGTTCCACTGAGCCATCAGATAGGTACTTGATGGTAAATACCCATTTGGAGCCCACAACTTCACAACCAGATGGAGGATCAACCAATTCCCATGTGCCCCTTTGCATTAGAGTCTCCATTTCATCCTGCATAGCCTGCCGCCACTTAGGATCAAGTAACGCAAGTTGGTGGCTGGAGGGAATAGAATGTACTGACAATGCTAACACAAATTTCTGTAGATGCCCACCAATACCAGTAGTAGAAACAAACTGAGATATAGGATGAAGAGTACATTGTCTTTTGCCTTTGCGTAAAGCAATGGGTAAGACATGTCAGGAGCATCCTGGGCAGGGGTAGTAACATCAGAAATACTTACATCCTGAGAAGCGACTGGTGGACAATCTTGAGCAGGAGTGTGTCGGTGGGTGTAGACCAGTGGAGGATCATAGAATTTGCTGGCACTTGGAAATGAAAGAATGTAACATCTGCACTGATGTATTGCTTATGAGTGTGAGAGTCAAAACATATATAACCCTTTTGGTGTTTTGGTTAACCAATGAAAATGCATTTAATTGATTGTGCACCAAGTTTGTCTTTATTAGGACCAAGGATGTGAACAAAGCAAGTGCACCCAAAGACTTTGGGTGGAAGGGAAAACAGGGGTCTATCTGGATAGAGAACTTGAATGAGAATTTGATTGCTGTAGAAACACGAACAAGAAGAGGAAAAGAAACAACGATCACGATGTAACGTGGAAAAACCCTCAACAAGAGGAAAAAAACCACGAATGAGGAGGAGCCGGTGCCCACTAGCCGCCAGACTCTCTCTCTCCTTTGTCTTTCATTCACACCATAAGGATTAGGGTTACACAACTTAAATAATGCCCAACAAGGGCTACAAGTTGGATCGGATACGGATCCGGACCCGGTCCCGAGACCCATCTAACATACTTCAACACTCCCCCTCAAGTTGGGCATACATATCAAACATGCCCAACTTGGATACATTTCTCTCAAATGAGGTCGAAGTTAAAGCCTTCGTCAGAACATCAGCCGTTTGGTCTTCAGATCTCATGTAAGGAAGTATAAGTTCTTTAGCATCAATTCTCTCTCGAATGAAATGTCGGTCAATCTCAACATGCTTTGTTCTGTCATGAAGCACAGGGTTGTTGGCCAAGTTAATTGCAGACTTGTTATCGCAATACATCTTCATTGGTTCTTCAACTTTTATACCAATATCAGTCAACAATACTTTCAGCCACAAAAGCTCAGAAACTCCCATAGCAACAGCTCTGTATTCTGCTTCAGCACTGGAACGCGAACAAACATCTTGCCTTTTACTTCTCCACACTATGAGATTCCCTCCCAAATAAATACAATAGCCAGAGGTGGACCTCCTAGTGTCATACAGCCTGCCCAGTCTGCATCTGAATAACCTTCAATCCCAAGAGTGTCTTGCTTGACATATAAGAGACCTTTGCCAGGATTCCTCTTCAAGTAGCACAAGATCCTGTCAACAACCTTCAAGTGGGCATCCGTGGGAGCATGCATGAACTGGCTCATCACATTCACAGCAAAGGTAATATCAGGTCTAGTGAGAGTAAGATAAATTAACTTCCCTACAAGACATTGATATCTTCTTTTTGCCTCTTCACAGAGTGGCTCCCCGTCTCTCAGACTTAGCTTATGGCCAGCATCTAGAGGAGTAGAAGCTGGTCTACACCCTAGTTTCCCAGTCTCCTTTAACAAATCTAGAGTGTACTTCCGTTGATTTAGCACAAGGCTAGTCCCAGACCTAGCAATTTCTATGCCAAGGAAGTATTTCAACTTACCAAGGTCCTTAAGATCAAACTCGATCGCCAACAGTTTCTTTAACTTCATTATTTCATCTTCATCATCACCTGTGACAATCATATCATCAACATATACCAACAGAATAGTAACCTTTTGCTTATTTCTCTTCACAAAAAGTGTATGATCTCCATTCCCTTGATGGTATCCACATTGTCTCATGACAAGTCTGAGTCGTTCAAACCATGCTCGAGGAGATTGCTTGAGCCCATATAAAGCTTTCCTTAGCTTGCAACATTTTCCAGGTTCCTCATATCCTGGAGGCATACACATATATACTTCCTCTTCAAGGTCTCCATTGAGAAATGCGTTCTTGACATCAAGTTGGTACATCTTCCACTCCTTCATCACAGCTAAAGAGATAATGACTCTGACCGTCTTCATCTTCGCAACAGGAGCAAAGGTCTCCAAATAATCAATCCCATATTTCTGACTAAACCCCTTGGCCACAAGACGAGCTTTGTATCTTTCAACACTCCCATCTGGTTTGTACTTGATGGTGTAGACCCACTTAGATCCAACCAAGTGAGCCGCCTCAGGAATCTTTACAACTTCCCATGTCATGTTTCTTCGCAAGGCTTCCATCTCTTCTTGCATAGCATAGGTCCACTTAGGATCACTCTGAGCCTCAGCAACATTCCTGGGAATCATAGTCAAAGAAAGAGAAGATACAAAGCATTTGTAGTCCTTGCTCAGTCTAGAATATGAAACAAAGTTACCAATAGGATGTTGAGTACATGACCTGACACCCTTTCGCAGGGCGATGGGAAGCTCTTCACTAGCAGCAACAGTCTGAATCTCTTCTTCAACAGGTTGCTTCTGCGCACGACTTGGGTCATCCAGGGAAGGACTAATTGGATTGGGAGTAGAATTCTCACCACCTGTCATCTCATCTGTACAAACTCTTCGCCTAGAGTAAACTTGCCCAAATAAACGATTGCACTTCTCTTCTGCCTCAGTGGAACACTCTCCATTTTTCTCCTGTTCATGCACCTCACTAGATGGACCAACAGAGTCACGCCTGTAGTCCAAAAAATCTGTAAACTGAATTTCCTGACTCGGAGAATACTCTTCCCGTGACATAGAGTACTCCCCCTGAAGAGGATTCTCACCAAAATAGGAAACATGTTCAAGGAAAGTGACATCTTTGGTAACATAGGCCCGACCAGTGGAAGGGTCTCGACACTTGTACCCTTTTTGAGTGGGAGAATACCCTAAAAAAATGCCCTTAATAGATCTTGGATCAAGCTTTTTAATGTGAGGACTATGGTTGTGAATAAAGCAAACACAACCAAAAACTCTGAGTGGAAGAGAGAAAGGTTCACGAGTCCCCGGTAACAGAGAGTGAGGCGTCTTCCCATTCAACACGCGACTAGGCAACCGGTTTATAAGATACGCACTGGTCAACACAGCATCCCCCCAATACTTTTTTGGAACATGACGTTGAAAAAGAAGAGCCCGAGTCATATTCAATAACTGACGATTTTTTCGTTCAGCAACTCCATTTTGAGGAGGGGTATAACTACAGGAAGTCTCATGAACAATTCCCTTTTTTCGAAAGAAGCTATCAACAGACTGACACATATACTCTCGAGCATTGTCAGATCGAAATGTCTTAACAGATGCTCCATATTGAGTTTCCACATAGGCAATGAAAGTCTCTATGACAGTAGGAACTTCACTACGGTCTTTCAGCAAGTAGACAATAGTGTTACGAGAATAATCATCTATAAAGGTGATAAAATATTGAAAACCATGACAAGAAGGAATCCCTGCAGGCCCCCACACATCAGAATGAATCATGGCAAATACCTCATTAGACCGATGGCTAGACAATGGGTACGAAGCCCTAACATGTTTGGCCAGGTGACAGACATCACAAGACACCATAGTCATATCTAACCTGGAACATATATCAGGAAACAACTGTCTAAGAAGGCCAAAAGGCAAGTGTCCAAGGCGCTCATGCCACCGTAGAAGCAACTGAAGGGAGTCCTCTCTATTCTTCGTGGCTTGGCTGACTGCCGTCATGAGAGCCTGAGCAGCACGCATAGGTAAACGATAGAGCCCGTCAGAAGCTAGGCCAATCCCAATCCTCTTCCCTGTCACCAAGTCCTGCATAACACAGCGATCAGCGGAAAATATAAGTTCGCAATTTAACTCCTTCGTGATCTTGCTAACCGACAAGAGATTCAAGGGAATATGAGGAACATGTAGAGCATTGTGGACTAAGAACTTGTTCAAAAGTGGGAGACTCCCTTTTCCAGCCACAGAGATAGATGAACCATCGGCAAGGGAAACACGATCCTTTCCTGATGAAAGCTTATACCCATGAAAGACCTTAGGATCGCCGGTCATGTGGTGAGTAGCGCCACTATCAATGATCCACTCTCCCATACGGCAATCCGCCATAACGTCTATAGATGAAGAAGCTGCCATAATCACAGATAGTCCAACAGGAGGCAACAAGAGATGCACCGATGACAACAGAGAGCACCAACGGGCAGTAATATCCGGATTCCCAATCAGCCCCAAGAGTGAACAGAATGTCGATTGGGGGAAACGATCGTCGATGTCGCTCGACGGAAGCGGTGCCTTCTCTCTCTCGGGCTGCAATCTCCCACGGGTAGAGGTTTCGCCACACGTTCTCCTTGCTGGAAACAAGATCCAAGAGCCAAAACCCAACAAGTATCAAGGTATAGAAGTGAATAGGAAATCAACTTCGAGACGAGGAAAGCCTTCACCCGTAAGACCAATTTAACCCCGGTCTTTTGTAAGGAAAGGGGGATGCGATCGCCGGAGCGCCGGCAAACGTTGAGGCAATCCTCAAGTTACGCTCCTCTCCTCCTTTACGTCCTCTACCAAGTCACGGACCAGCCACCTCTTCTTGCACGGTGGGCGCCAAACAAAAACAAGAAGATGGAATCAAAGATCAACCAAGCAATATATTGCAGGTAAGAGGCGGATGCACTTCACCGGATTTGCAAAAGACCCCTAGGAAGTGACATGAATAGGGGAAGGCAAGCTTAGGAAGCGCCTAAGCACGCATATCTTCTTTCTTCTTCGGGAAGCAAGACTACGGCGCAAAAGGCAGTGGCGCAAGGGACAACGGTGACGGCGACGGTCAACAACACAAGAGCGACGGCGCAAGAGCGACGCCGCAAGAGTGGCTGCGATGGCGATGGCGCAAAGAGTGACACCGGCGGCGGCGGAAACAGCGACAGTGGTATTGGGTACACCGGCGGCGGTGGCTGCTGCAGCAACGGCGGCGGCAGCGGCGGTGGCTGCTGCAGCAACGGCGGCTGCGGCGGCGGCAGCGGCGGTGGCTGCTGCAGCAACGGCGGCTGCGGCGGCGGCAGCGGCGGCGGCGGCAGTGGAGCAGCGGCGGCGGCGGCGGTGACTGCAGTGGTGGCGATGGTAGCGGTGAGAGATATTAGGGTTGGAACTTCACAAACCCTAAAAATTTCCCAAACTCGTCGGCTCTGATACCATGTAGAAACACGAACAAGAAGAGGAAGAGAAACAACGATCACGATGTAACGTGGAAAAACCCTCAACAAGAGGAAAAAAACCACGAATGAGGAGGAGCCGGTGCCCACTAGCCGCCAGACTCTCTCTCTCCTTTGTCTTTCATTCACACCATAAGGATTAGGGTTACACAACTTAAATAATGCCCAACAAGGGCTACAAGTTGGATCGGATACGGATCCGGACCCGGTCCCGAGACCCATCTAACATACTTCAACAATTGCCAATAGACGAGGATGGAAGACGGTTAATTAGGTAACATGTAGTGAGTATGGCATCGCCCCAAAATTGGGCCGGAACACAACTATGTATCATGAGAGTGCGAGCCACGTCAAGTAGCTGACGATGTTTACGTTCGGCAACACCATTTTGTTGAGAAGTGTGGGGGCAAGTGAATTGAGGACATATTCCATATTTGGTGTAAAACTGTAGTAGGGTTTGGATTTGAACTCTCAAGCATTATCAGTGTAAATGTTTTTTACAATGGAATCAAACTGAGTCTTTATTTCAATAATGAAATTTTGAAGAATACAAATAACTTCAGACCTCTCTTTTAACAAGAACGCCCAACTAAGACGAGAAAAATCATCAACAATAACAAGGTAATACCTAAGTTTGGCCCGGCTTACAACCTGGCTAGGCCCCCAAACATCAACATGAATAAGATCAAAAACTGCATGACTCGATGGACTACTGCTGGAAGGAAAACGACTTTTAGTGTGTTTGCCCAATTGACAGCCTCACACTGGAATGACTCAAACACAGAAATATTAGGGAGAACACCACGAAACTTAGTCAATGAAGGATGGCCTAGTCGGAGATGCCACTGATATGGTGTTGGCTTAGATAGAGCCATAGATGCCACGGCCTCCACTGGTTCTGACAGTAAGTAAACTCCTTTGTGCTCATGGCCGCCATCAATCGTCTTTCCATTTTGCAAGTCCTGAAAAACACATGAACCAGGATCAAATATGGCTCTACAACGCAAATCTTTCGTCAACTGAGTAACAGATAGAAGGTTAGTAGGAAACTCTGGAGCATATAAAACATGGGAAAGAATGATAGAACCAGGAAGTTTAACATCCCCAATTCCCATAATAGGAGAAAGCTTTCCGTTGGCAAGCCTAACATGTTGAGGCTGTGGAAAACGATGCAATGAAGTAAATAAGTGAGGCTGACTGCAAAAGTGTTTCGAAGCCCCAGAATCAATAATCCACATGGTACCTGGTTCATGAGAAGAAGTACTAGCAACAGAATCCACCATGACCGAGGAGGCAGCTGTAGACATCGTGGTAGGAGGAGGTCGCTGAGCCATAAGCTGATCATACTCTGCCTTACTCATAGTCACTGTGGAGTTCTCAGAATTCATCGAGGAAGGAGTCTTTCCCAGTGGTGTAGCAACTCGGGCAGACCCTACAGGAATATGAGAAGAGAAGGTCCCTCTTGATAGAAATGTAGCACCAATATCTGTAACCCGAAAACAGCACTCACGCAGGAAGATAGAGAGAGAGAGAGAGAGAGAGAGAGAGAGAGAATGAAAACAAGAAGAAACTGAGGAGAAGAAGCCGTAGCCAAAATGGTTTGCACGGCCTCTATTTATAATCTCATTTTCAGAATTCTAAGAGTCTCCAATCGTAGAATCCTAGGAGATTTCACAAGCTCCAAGGACATTAATTACATCATAGAAACCTAAGAGACTTCACATATTACTAGGATATTAACTACAACATAGAATCCTAGGAGACTTCCCATATAACAAGGATATTAACTATAACATAGAATCCTAGGAGACTCTTCACATGTTACAAGGACATTAAATATTTTAACACATTCTACAAGGAGGTGGAATCCTAAGAGACTCCTCTTCAACGTGCTGGTGAAGGATTTATATTTTAACACCCTCCCTCAAGTTGTGCATGGTTTTGCACCATGTACAACTTGCCTTTTAGAAACCAGAATCGTTCCTTTGTTAATCCTTTTGTAAATAAGTCTGCAACTTGTTCATCTGTACGAACATAAATAGGCTGAATTTCCTTGTCTTCCACCTTTTGTCTAACAAAGTGTTGATCAATCTCAATGTGCTTTGTTCGACCATGTTGTACGGGATTAAAGGCAATGTTAATAGCGCTTTGATTATCGCACATTAACATTGATGTTTTAATCTTTTCTCCAATGTCTTCTAGCAAATGTCTAACCCATGTAACTTCAGCAGTACCTGCAGCCATGCATCTGTATTCAGCTTCAGTGCTGGATCTTGCTACTGCCTTTTGCTTTCGACAACTCCAAGACACAAGATTACGTCCAATGAAAATACAAAAACCAGAAATGGACTTTCTTTGATCGGGATCTCCAGCCCAATCTGCATCTGTGAATGTCATAAGTTGATGTCCAGTAGTTATATTTTCACTCTTACCATAAACTAAGCCATCTCCTGCTGTCCCTTTAAGATATCTTAATATTCTTTTGACAGCATCCATGTGAGTATCTCTAGGTGCATGCATAAATTGGGATACTTGGTTCACAGCATATATAATATCTGGTCTAGAAAATGTAAGATATTGAAGTGCCCCAACAATACTTCGATATTGCGTAGGATCTTCATATAACTCCCCATCTTGAGCACTTAGTCTTTGATTTAGAACACTAGGAGTTCCAACAGGCTTACAATCAGACATACCTGACTTTTTCAACAAATCCAACGTGTATTTCTGTTGTGTCAATGTGAGGCGATTATTGTGCCTATCAATCTCCACTCCAAGAAAGAATCGTAAATCACCAAGCTCTTTCATTTTGAAGTTTTGCATCATCAAAACTTTAGCTTCTTCTATGTGTTTTTCTGAATTGCCTGTGATAACAATATCATCAACATATATAAGAAGTAAAGTAAATATGTTTTCCTTTCGATAAATGAAAAGAGAGTGATCTAGAGGACATCTCCGAAAACCACATTCTTGAATCTTGCAAGAGAAACTGTCAAACCACGAACGTGAGGCCTGTTTAAGTCCATAAATAGATTTTCTTAGTTTGCAAACCCATGCATGAGAGTCTCCTTTCGTGTATCCTGGAGGTTGTTCCATATATACTTCCTCCCTTAAATCACCATGAAGAAAAGCATTCTTCACGTCCATTTGATGTAGTCTCCATCCATATTCAACTGTCAATGATATAATCACGCGAATTGTTCCCATTTTGATCACAGGGCTGAATGTCTCATCATAATCTTCTCCATATTGTTGTGTAAACCCTTTTGCTACTAACCTTGCTTTGTGTCTTTCTATGCTGCCGTCAGGTTTGTATTTAATTTTGTATACCCATTTGGAGCCCACTACGTTCTTTTCGTGTGGCCTCGGAACGATCTCCCATGTTCCACATTCATGCAAGGCATCCATTTCTTCTTTCATAGCCTTTCTCCAATGATGTGATTTTGATGCTTCATCAAATGAAGTAGGTTCTTCCTCCTTGCCAACTTTTGCCATGAATAACTGAAAATCAAGTGATAAAGAATCATAGCTAACCCACCTGTGAATGGGAAGACGAATGGGTTGGGATCTTCTAAGGTGGGGCATGTTGTCTTCTTCACTGTGAGCATCTCTGTCCCTTAGTCGTCGACTGTAGATAAGACCCGAATACCGATGTGCATCGTTGCTCTGTTCATTATTGTTTTCGTGATGACTTAATGACTGTGTTGGATCTTCTTGATTTTCACTTTGAGCCATATCCGACGGTTGTATTGCTCTCTCTGAATCTTCACTTTGAGGCACATCATTTTCTATAACAGGATCTGCATTGAATAACTGTGTACTGGTCCAGGGATCATAAGATTCAATGGTCATAGGCATTTCATTTGTATTATCAAAACTATGTTCATCAAAAATGACATTTCTTGAAGTTTTGATACGTTTAGTTGTTGGATCATAGCATCGAAAACCTTTATATTCATCAGCATATCCAACGAATCTACATTGAATAGCTTTGTCTTGAAACTTGTTCCTCAAGGCAGCATCAACGTGAACATAGCATACACAACCTGTTAGAATATGTTGCTGTGGGAACCGGATCCATTCCTGGACCCGGTTCTATGGGGCTCGGTACCCTAGGCGGCTTCTCCTCTCTCCCTCTTTATATTGTCACTTGTGTTTAGTGTTGAATTAAGTGAAATATAATTTTCTCTCTCCTAGGGTTGCGGTGTGCCCCTAGGTCAGAGCCTCCCCGTGGTTTTTCACCTCTTTCTGAGGTTTTCCACGTAGATTGTGTGTTCGTTCTCCACTCTCTCTCTTTGTGGTTCGTGTTTCTACATGGTATCAGAGCCAGCGGAGTTGGAGAAGCGTTTTTTCCGAGGATCGTCAAGTTTTTTCGTCGCCCGACGCCGTTGAAGTTCCGGCGCCGCCGCTGCTGCCCGTGTGACGTCGCCCTGCTCTGCCGCCGCTGTCCTTTGTTCCGCTGCCGCCGTCCTCTGTTCCGGCGTCGCTGCTGCCCTTGTGACGTCGCCCTGCTCTGCCGCCGCCGTCCTCTGTTCCGCCGCCGCCGTCCTCTGTTACGCCTCCGCGGTCCTCCGTTCGCCCCGTTCTTTGTTCCTGCCACCGTGGGTGGCCTCTGTGTTGCGCTGTCGCCTGCTTCCCGTTGCCGCTGCCTCATTCCCGCCGCCGTCGCCGCTGCCTCCTTCCCGTCGCCGTTGCCTCATTCCCGCTGCTGTGCCTCTTGTTGCTGTGTGCTTGTTTGTGATGGCAGAAGCGATGGGGACTCAAAAAGATGCCGTTCTTGACACGGGCAGCGCCTCCAAGACTGAGAACGTGCCGATCCAGGTCACCTCCATCCGTCTGACCAAGGACAATTACCTATCTTGGTCTGCCGCTCTCGAGATTGGGATTACTAGCCGTGGGCGTCTCTCTTACATCACTGGCGACAAACCTGCGCCCATCAAATCTGATCCTCAATGGGCGACGTGGGCGTTGGAGGACAGCCAAGTGAAGGTGTGGATTATCAGCTCCGTGTCATCCGATATTCAGCCCCTCATTCTGCGGAAGCCGACCTCTTTTGATATGTGGACTGTGCTTGCAAAGATGTATGGTCGCAAGAAGAGACATTTGCGCACCTATCAGATTAAACGCAGTATTTACTCTCTGACACAGGGTGATTTGTCTGTTGCTGCCTTCTATGCTGCCCTGAAGACCAAGTGGGAGGAGTTAGATTATCATGTGACTGATGAGTGGACATGCGGTTCCGATCATTCCCTCTACTGGGAAAAGGAATGGATGGACCGTACGTTTCTGTTTCTGGGAGGCCTGCGGGATGAATTTGAGTCTATTCGTAGCCAGATTCTTAATGGTGATGAGATTCCGGGGATAGAGGAAGTATATGCTCGTGTTGAGTCTGAAGAACAACGTCGCCAGGTGATGCATCTTGACACCGGTCATGGCCCTTCTGCCTTTGTCAGCCGTGCCTCAGGGACTGGGCAGCGTCCTGCCCGACATTGCACTCATTGCCACAAGTTGGGGCATTCGGTGGATTTCTGTTGGGATCTTCATCCCGAGAAGAGACTGGTCAGAGGTCGTCCTCCCTTTGGCAAGCGTAGCCCTTCTGTGTCTGATTCCAGTCAGAGCAATTCTTCTAGTGGTGCAAAGTCCAAGTTGTCCCCTGCTCAACTCAAGGAGCTACAGGCGTACATCAGCCGTCTATCTACTACCCCTGAGGAGTCCTCCACGTCTGAAGGGGCTCAGCTAGTCCAAGCTCTCGTTGCCTCGACTGATCAAGGTAACCCTTCTCTTGGTGATTGGATTGTTGATAGTGGAGCCACTCACCACATGACAGGGGACTCTAAACTCTTTCAAGAATATCAACTTTCCTCTGGCAAGCAACGCGTGTCTATGGCAGATGGGTCTTCTATCTCTGTGGCTGGGAAAGGGAGCTTGTCCCTGTTGAACAAATACCGTCTCCACAATGCCCTGCATGTTCCAAATATTCCTGTGAACTTACTCTCTGTCAGCAGTATTACTAAAGAATTAAACTGTAATCTGATTTTCTCTGCTGATCATTGTTCCCTGCAGGACTTGGTGACGGGGAAGAAGATTGGGATTGGTTCGGTTACTGATGGGCTCTACAGGCTGCCGGTACAAGTTGCTTCAGCATTGATTTCTGCCACGAGTGGTCACTTGTCTGGTGTGAACGATAGATCTACTGTTCTGCGATGGCACGAGCGTCTTGGACATCTACCCTTCCAGTTAATAAAGAAGTTGTTTCCTCATTTGTTTGCTTCTGTCTCAATTGACTCCTTCGCTTGTGAAGTGTGTCAATTGGCTAAACATGTCAGGGCTTCGTACCCTATTTCTTTGAATAAAACCACTCATCCGTTTGCCTTAGTTCATTCCGATGTTTGGGGTCCTTCTGGAGTACCCACGTGTGGTGGTTGTCACTATTTTTTGACGCTTATTGATGATTACTCTAGATGTACGTTCGTGTACTTGTTGCGAGAACGTAGTGAGGTTCCAGCAGTTGTGAAAAACTTTGTTGCCTTTGTTGAGACTCAATTCCATACTACTGTTCAAGCTTTCCGTACGGATAATGCAAGGGAATATGTCTCCCAATCCCTTGATGAATTCTTGAAAGGCAAGGGTATTGTTCATGAAACCTCTTGTAGTTATACCCCTCCTCAAAATGGTATAGCTGAACGTAAAAATCGTCATCTATTGAATGTTACCCGGGCCATTATGTTCCAACGTCATGTCCCGAAGCGGTATTGGGGTGATGCACTTCTCACTAGTGCACATCTCATTAACCGTATGCCTACTAGGGTGTTGGATGGTCAGTCTCCTTATTCTACCCTGTGGCCCACTCAGAATCCGTGGCCTCTTACTCCTCGTGTCTTTGGGTGCAGTTGTTTTGTGCATAATCATAGCCCTACTCTCAAAAAACTTGATCCCCGGTCTATTAAAGGAGTTTTCTTGGGGTACTCTTCCACTCAGAAGGGGTATAAATGTGTGGATCCTACTACTTCCAAAGTGTATGTTTCGAGGGATGTCACATTTCATGAACATGAGTCATATTTTTCGGTGAATCCTCTTCAGGGGGAGTGTCTTGGGAACAAAGGGGAAGAGTATTCCTCTAATCAGCTAATTCAGTTTATGGAGTTTTTGGATTACAAGGTTAGTCCCAGTGTGATTGACACGGTCACGGTCAGTAATGAGAAGGGCAGCCATATGGAAGGGGTCACGGTGGATGCTCAGCCCATTGTTGCCCGGGATCACTTGTTTGGCCAGGTTTATGTCAGAAAGGAGAAAGCTACAGTGGAAGATGTTGGTGATGAGGATAGAACCAATCCCAATCCTGTGATCTCCCCGGATGACCCAAGTCCATCGAATGAAGAGCTCCCCATTGCTGTGCGCAAAGGCACCAGGTCATGTACTTCTCACCCTATTCAGAGATTTGTTTCTTATGCTAAGCTCAGTACAAATTACAAATGTTTTATCACAACCTTATCCAAAGTTGTTATTCCCAGGTCGGTGGATGATGCTAAGGATGATCCCAAGTGGTTACATGCTATGACAGAGGAGATGGGTGCGTTAGCTAAGAACAAAACATGGGAAGTTGTTGATATCCCTAAAGGGACACACTTAGTTGGCTCTAAGTGGGTTTACAACGTGAAGTACAAACCTGATGGCACTGTAGATCGATATAAAGCTCGTTTGGTTGCAAAGGGGTTCAGCCAGAAGTATGAGATCGACTATCTTGAGACCTTTGCCCCTGTTGCAAAGTTGAAGACCGTGAGGGTTATTCTTGCTCTTGCTGTGCACAGGAAGTGGCGCATGGACCAGCTTGATGTTAAAAATGCGTTCTTGAACGGCCATCTGGAGGAAGAAGTCTATATGAGCATGCCTCCCGGGTATGTTCAAGAGGGAAAATGTTGTCACCTCAAGAAAGCTTTGTATGGCTTGAAGCAGTCGCCTAGAGCTTGGTTTGAGAGACTAAGGATCGTTATGAAGTCTACTGGGTACAAGCAAGGAAATGGAGATCATACCCTATTCATAAAGCAGAGAGGTGGTCTGGTGAGTCTTCTCCTTGTCTACGTTGATGATATGATTGTCACTGGCAGTGACGAAGAAGAAAACAGAAAGATGAAGGAGAGATTAGCTAAAGAATTCGACCTCAAGGATCTGGGTAAGCTGAGATACTTTCTGGGGATAGAGATTGCTCGATCAGAGACAGGGCTGGTTATGAATCAAAGGAAGTACACTCTTGACTTACTAAAGGAGACAGGCAAACTTGGTTGTAGGCCCTATCTTACTCCTATAGAGTCGGGAACTAAGATAAGTATCAAGACGGGCACTATTCTGGATGAGGAAGGAAAAGGGCGATATCAGAGGCTAGTAGGTAAGCTTATCTATCTTACTCTAACTCGCCCTGATATCACGTATGCGGTAAATGTGCTAAGTCAATTTATGCATGCTCCCACGGATTGTCACTGGAAGAGTGCAGAAAGAGTGTTGGGATATCTAAAGAATGACCCAGGAAAAGGACTGCTGTATGCTCGACAAGACAAACTTACTATTGAGGGCTACTCAGATGCAGATTGGGCAGGTTGCACTGACACAAGGAGGTCTACTACAGGGTATTGTATCTTTCTTGGAGGTAACCTAGTTGTTTGGAGAAGTAAGAGGCAAGAAGTATGTTCGAGGTCTAGTGCTGAGGCTGAGTACAGGGCTGTTGCAATGGGGGTTACAGAGATGCTGTGGCTGAAGATTCTTTTGACTGATATTGGTGTGGAACTGGGAGATAAAATGAAGATGTACTGTGACAACAAGTCTGCGATTAATCTTGCCAATAATCCAGTTCTACATGACAGGACCAAACATGTGGAGATTGACCGTCATTTTATCCGGGAACGCATTGACTCAAAGGAGCTGATTCTGCCATATATGAAGTCTGAAGATCAAGTTGCAGACGTCCTAACTAAAGGGCTTTGTACTTCTTCATTCGAAAAGAATGTTAGCAAGCTTGGCATGTTTGACATGTATGCCAAGCTTGAGGGGGAGTGTTAGAATATGTTGCTGTGGGAACCGGATCCATTCCTGGACCCGGTTCTATGGGGCTCGGTACCCTAGGCGGCTTCTCCTCTCTCCCTCTTTATATTGTCACTTGTGTTTAGTGTTGAATTAAGTGAAATATAATTTTCTCTCTCCTAGGGTTGCGGTGTGCCCCTAGGTCAGAGCCTCCCCGTGGTTTTTCACCTCTTTCTGAGGTTTTCCACGTAGATTGTGTGTTCGTTCTCCACTCTCTCTCTTTGTGGTTCGTGTTTCTACACAACCAAAAACCTTCAAGTTCTTGTAATCAGGTTGTTTGCCTAAGAGTGTAAAATATGGCGATTTAGACATCAAGAGTGTCATAGGCAAACAATTTATTATGTATACAGCAGTATGGAAGGCTTCAGTCCACAAGGAAATGGGCACATTAGTATCATGCATCATGCTCATGGCGCTTTCAACTATATGTCGATGTTTCCGCTCAACTACACCATTTTGTTGTGGTGTGTAAGGGCAGGAAATTTGTCTAGTCAGGAAATTTGTCTAGTTATCCTTTTTTCACGTAGAAATTCAATAAAATCAAGCGAGGAATATTCTCCCCCTCCATCACATTGAAAATGCACCACATTGGATGAAAATTTAGTTTGAATCATGGCATAGAAGTTTCGAAATATGTGAGGTACTTCTTATTTGTGTTTCATGAAGTAAATCCAGGTGAAACGTGAGTAAGAGTCAATGAATAAGACATAATATCTTGACCCAGACATGGAATCAATAGGGGCTGGCCCCCATACATCAGAAAAAATAGTTTCAAAAGGTTTGGAAGCCCTTTGATTTATATTATGGAAAGGTAAAACATGACTCTTACAAAGTCCACAACTTGAACATTTTTTGACACTTGAAGTAAGAGGTAAACTTGATCTTGGAATGAGACTATCTGTGACAAGTTTTTCAATGAAATGTCGACCACAGTGTCCTAGCCGACTATGCCACAAATCAGACTCCAAAAATTGGTTAGGGCCCCTTACTTTTGATTGAAAATGGCAAGAACTTGGCACTGATGACGCATTATGAGAAAGAGAAAATGTCTTCAATCCTATATCAAAAGTGGATGAATCCTTGGGTAGACATTCCTTGAGGACGTACATATTCCCTTGACGCTCCCCTCTAGCGAACATTTTCTTCGTTTGGAGGTCCTTGACATAGACAGAAGAAGGTGTGAATTCAACAGAAGAGCTTGTATCATCAATGAGTTTAGAAATGGATATGATGTTCTTTTTGATATTGGGAGCAAGAACAACATTAGACAGTGATAGAGACGAGGATGACAATGGAATATGTGCATTTCCAATATGTGTAATAGGATGAGATTTTCCATCACCTGTTATAATGCAACTTCTACCGTAATGAGGGGATAAGTTAGTCAATTTACCTGCATTTCCTGTCATATGGGTAGCTGCACCTGAATCCAAGAACCATTCTCCCTGCTCATTTTGCTTTATAGTCATCTTTGAGAATGCGGCCATCAATAGCTGTTGCATATCTTCAGCGGTGGATTTAGAACTTTGTCCTCCTTGTTTATAATCATGTCTTACCCCTTTGTTTTTATTTTGAGGATTAAACCAACATTGTGCCTTCATGTGTCCTTTCTTGTTGCACTGAAAACAAATTGGTATTTTTCTTGAAGTATCCAAAGGAGACATACCTTGGTTATGTGGTGTTGGTAGAATGCCACGACCACCATGGTTGGAGTTCCCATGGCTCTTACCAAACTTTACATTCATAGCCAACACATTTTGGGAGTTCCCTTGATCAGTCCTTTCAATGACTCTTTTCATATTCATTTCATGTTGGAGAAGTTTACCTTGTAGTTCGTTGAAGGAAGGCAGAACAGGAAGGACCTCAAGAGCTGTAATAAAAGCATGATAATCATGCCCAAGTCCATTCAAGGTTTGCTGCACCTTTTCCTTATCAGAAATGTTATTCCCTGAGGCAGCAAGTTGGTCTGCGACGGCCTTAATACGCCCCAAATAATCCATGATAGACGTTGAACCTTTGCTCAAATTCTGAAATTCTTTCTTTAAGTACATAATTCGAGCTTCTGATATTTGGGAAAAGGTATCAGCAAGGGTTTTCCATAATTCTTCTGCAGTACAATCATCAGAAACTGAAAGTAACACTTGTTGAGATAAAGTGGACAAAATATACGCAACCAGACTTTGATCACGTCTCATCCACATAGCATGTTCAGGATTGTTGTCTTCATGAACAGCAATAACTTCTCCTGCCTCATTTTTTATTTCCTGTAAGACGGATATTGGTGGAGCCTTTGTTGAACCATCGAGATGTCCAAAGAGGCCTTGACTTCTTATGAAAGGCACGATTTGCCTTTTCCAGATCAGATAATTCTCATGGTTGAGTTTTTCGGTAATAAGGTGAGGAAGAAAACTTGAGGACATGCCAGAATGCGAAAGGTTTTCCATGACAGCAGAAAGGAATAGTATATAGGTAGAAGATGAGAGGGAAAGAAGACACGATATAACAAGATGTGTCCTTGGTAAGCAAGAAGAAAAAGGAACAAGAATTGCGCAAGAGAAAAGTAAATTCAGGATAGAGACAAGATGAGAAAAGAGTTCTAACCAGATCAGACCTGTTTGGGCATTTCGTTTGGTAGAGATAACGTAACCTGGCGCTCTGATACCATGATAGAAATGTAGCACCAATATCTGTAACCCGAAAACAGCACTCACGCAGGAAGATAGAGAGAGAGAGAGAGAGAGAGAGAGAGAGAGAGAGAGAGAGAGAGAGAATGAAAACAAGAAGAAACTGAGGAGAAGAAGCCGTAGCCAAAATGGTTTGCACGGCCTCTATTTATAATCTCATTTTCAGAATTCTAAGAGTCTCCAATCGTAGAATCCTAGGAGATTTCACAAGCTCCAAGGACATTAATTACATCATAGAAACCTAAGAGACTTCACATATTACTAGGATATTAACTACAACATAGAATCCTAGGAGACTTCCCATATAACAAGGATATTAACTATAACATAGAATCCTAGGAGACTCTTCACATGTTACAAGGACATTAAATATTTTAACACATTCTACAAGGAGGTGGAATCCTAAGAGACTCCTCTTCAACGTGCTGGTGAAGGATTTATATTTTAACACCTCTGCCCCCTGAAGTACTAGATCCCCTGCCATGGGAAGTAGAAGCTGGTCTACCATGTTTCATGCCACAGAATGTACATTGAAATCTCCCTCTACCCCCTACACCACGACCTGAGCCTCTTCCCCTAGTGGCTTGCCCACGCCCTCCAGACACAACTAAGGCTGCAGAAGGTGACTCACTCTGGGACTGAGAGAGAGATACAGCCAATCTACTGAGTCTATTATATGCCTCAGCAAGATCTGGAATTTCTGCTCCAGTAAGCATCTGAACTTTTGCGACCTCATACTTAGGGGACAAACCAGCCAAGAACTTAGCCACCATAGTCTGCTCAAAATGCGTCTTGTAACATGCCTGACATGGAGGTCGAAGAGCCTTCAATCGTTCATACGCAGCTTTAACTGAAGCAAAGCATTGAGATAGTTCCAATTCACCTTGTTGCAGTTTAAGTAACTCTTCCTCAACTTGTAAAATTTTGAGATATTCTTGTCATGAGAATAAGTTTGTCTCAAGAACGTCCACATATGTTTGGCAGTCGTATAGTAGGCAAGAGTAGGAGCTATATCCGTCTGCACACTGTTCATGATCCAGGACATAACAATACTATTATTTTCTTTCCATGTGGCATATTTCCCAGTTTTAACACTCGGTTCATCTTCATCAATGATATGGTTTTTCTGATGTCCAACTACAGACATCACAAACATTCGTGACCAGATTTCATAGTTGTGACCTTCTAATTTCACAGTAGAACCATAGAAGAAAGGATTCCCAACCACCTTGTATTCAGTATGAGACTCGATCTTAGAATTGTCTCCCATATTAGACGGCTGTCCAGGCTCCATCACAACTCCCACAAAAAGAGAACAGCACTAATATATATATACTGCAGAAAGGGACGATAAAGTATGCAAATGATAAAGGAATTTTAATCCGCAGCTGACTGAAACTTAGACCAGATCGCACCTAGGGCAGATCCACGGCTGACTGAAACTTAGAGCAGGTTGACTATTGCAACATCCAACACCAGCTAGGGCAGATCCACGATAAAGAAAGAATTCATATTCACGGCTGCAATATCCAACAAAAAGAAGGACAGATATCACCTAGGGCAGATCCACAGCTGACTGAAATTTAGAGCAAATCGACGGCAGCAACATCCAACAAGAGGATGGACATATCCACGGCTGACAGAACCCTAGGGCAGATCCACGACTGAAAAAAAAAGGTTGTAATATCCACGGCTGCAGTGACTTCCATTCACCAAGTAGTGACCACCGACCACAAAGGAAACTTCTGCCACGTGAGGGAGACACCTGCAACGTCCATCCACGTCCACTTCAACAGGGCATCGATCCAGGGTTTTTAATCTTTTGCTTAAGAAAACCCTAGATGGAGCCTAATATGCACGTTCAGCCTGTCGTGCTCTCAAAACTATCCACGAGAATAGAAGAAGAGGAAGAGAAAGAGACAGATTATGAGCACGGTGAGAGTGGTTTCAGTCCCAAGGAAGGTTGGGCTCTGATACCATGTTACTGTTAGCGTATGGGGATCGGGTCTGTTCAGACCCGATCCATTCTCCTTATATCCACACGCCTAAAGCTACTAGGCGGTGGCTCTCTTGTAATTTTTTATCTTTTTATGTACAAATCTGTTGTACCCTATTAGGGTTATTCTTTAATTAAAGATTAAGGAACGCAGGGCTAAGTTAAGCCGGCTGCTCCCTTTCCTCCATCGTCTTCTTTCATCCTCTCTTCTCAACATATCTGTTTTGCATACGGAGAGACGAGTACTTTGTGAAGATTCTTACATGGTATCAGAGCCAGGTTGCATCGTCCTCCGGTGAGTGATTTCAGTTTGATGTGATTAGCCCTAATCTGCCCTAAATTCTTTCTTTTCTGGCGTGATCATCCCTCTTTTCAGTTTCTGCCCTAAATCTTGCGTGATTTGCCCTAATTGATTTGCCCTAATCGTTGTGCCCTAATCTTCTCATCGTTTTGCCCTAATTTTTGTCGTTGCCCTAAATCAATTATGGATCAGCCGACCCCCTCTCTTCTATCTTCCAGCTTTCTCTCCCAACTTATTTCACAAAAGCTGAATCATAGTAACTATTTGACTTGGAAACGTCAAATAGTCCCTTTTATCAAAAGTCATAGACTCTACGGGCATATCGATGGGACCACTCCAGCACCTCCTATGTATATTGACCGTGAAGTGAAGAAAACCGTAGTGGGAGATCAAGCTGCTGGGGCTGCGGCTATGAGTGAAATCAGATTTGAATATGAAACCATTACTGAAAATAATCCTGAGTATGAAGCTTGGCTGGCTCACGACCAGTCTCTTGTTGCCTATATTACTTCTACTTTGTCAGAGGAAGTATTAGGAGGTATTGATGATGATTTAACAGCCCTAGAGTTGTGGTCTACCCTTGCCACCACGTATTCTCAAGTATCTGAAGCACGTTTTCTGCAGTTAAGAAGGCAATTTCAGGACATCAAGCGTGGGACGCGTACTGTTTTGGAATATTTGAATGAAATTAAAAGTGTAAGTGATCAACTTGCGGCCATTGGACATCCCGTCAGCGACAAGGACAAAGTGCAACAAGCCTTGAGTGGACTGGGAACAGATTTTGATATTTTTTGCACAGCCTTGGAAGTCCTACCTATTCTTCCATCTTTCGAAGATCTCAAGGCTAAGTTATTCCAACACGAAGCTAGTCGTGTTCAGCGACAGAATTTGATTCCTTCCAACAGTCACAATGTACTGATCGCAGGGACACATGCATTGCAAGGGAATCGCACTCGTACTTGGATTCCTCAGGCAGGAATGGGAAGAGGGATTCTCCCAACACCATAGGGCATGAATACTACATCTGCCACATCTAGAAGGGTTCCGACTTGTTTCTATTGCAACAAGAGGGGGCATGTAAAGTCAGAATGTTGGCACAACCCACAGAACAAAAATAATCAGATTAGACGTGAGAACAAGGCAGCAGCAGGGTCAGCTTCATCATCATCTGGATCTAATGTTTCAACAGACGTACAACAACTCCTCATGACAGCCCTGTCTAAGCTTCATTTGAAACAAAACGAGCAAGGAGAATGGTATGTGGACTCTGGAGCAGCAGCCCATGTTACTGGTGACGCAGGTAATCTCTCTAGTGCTCTCCCTTATTTAGATAAAGGCTCAGTTGTCACGGGAGATGGTTCCCATCACACAATATCACACATTGGAAATGTACAAATTTCTATGGGCTCTTCTTCGATTCCATTAAAGAATGTTCTTGTTGTTCCAAGTGTCCAGAAAAATATTATTTCAGTGTCCAAGCTTATTGATGATACTCAATCCTCTGTTGAATTCACACCCTCTTCTGTTTATGTCAAGGATGCTCGAACCAAGAAGACATTCGCTGAGGGCACTCGCAAAGGAGATATGTATGTCCTTGAAGGAGCTCCACAGATGTCAAAATCTCACCCTTCCGATTCATGTTTTCCAAGTCATAGTGAAGTCAATGTCACAGAGTATAATAAACCATCCATTTGGCATGGTCGGTTAGCTCATTGTAGTCAATCTTTTGTTCGAAGTCTTGTTGCAGACGGGCTCTTAGATAAGTCCAGTCTGAGTTCTGTCAGTGAGTCCAGCATGTGCTCGAGTTGTCATATCTGTAAGAGCCATGCCCTTCCTTTTCAATTAATAAATAAAAGAGCTCCAAAGGTTTTTGACACCATATATTCTGATGTTTGGGGGCCTGCTCCAGTTCCTTCTTCTTCTGGGAGTAGATACTATGTCATTTTTGTTGACTCATATTCCCGATATACTTGGATCCATTTCATGAAACACAAATCAGAAGTTTTTCGCCTATTCACTCAATTTCATGCCTTAGTTCAAAATAAATATTCCAGTAATATTGTGCATTTTCAATGTGATGGTGGTGGTGAATTTATTTCTAATGAATTTACTGAGTACTTACTAGATAATGGGATCACTAGACAAATTTCATGTCCGCATACACCTCAGCAAAACGGAATTGCTGAAAGGAAACATAGGCATATTGTTGAAAGTGCACTTAGCATGATGCATGAAACAGACTTACCTATGACATTGTGGACCGAGGCTTTCCATACGGCTGTACATGTTATAAATCGATTGCCATTGGCTTTGCTTGATGGAAAATCACCATTTTTTCTTTTACACCAAGAGCAGCCACGTTATGAGGAGTTGCGCGTTTTTGGATGTGTGTGCTATGTGCATGTTGATGTTTCCTTGCGAAACAAATTTCAAGATCGTGCTGTTTTATGTAGATTTATAGGGTATGCAGAAAATTACAAGGGTTATAGGTGTTACAATCCTAAAACTGGGCGTGTACATATTTCACGGCATATTGTATTTGATGAGAACAGGTTACAGGATCCCAAGGCTACTTATGTGACACTCAAGGACAAAAATGAAGTTTATGATACTTGGCTTCATGCTGAAATCTTAAGACAAGGGGCAGCAATGTTGACTGAGCACAATGAGCAAGTTGTTAATGAGCCCGAGACATCTGTAAGTAGTTCCTTGAGCAGCACTACTTCCTTGGACAGCATGCCTTCATCTTCTCAGCCCAGTGAGCCACCTATGCATAATCGGTTCTCAGGCCTTGTGTATTCTAGGCGATCAGTTCCTACTGCAGTTCCACGCCAATCACAACGCGTGCGACATCCTATTGATAGATGGGTGAGCTATAACAGTTTTTCTTTGGATTTTCAGCTGTTTATGACAGAAGTCAGCAAAAAGGTGGAACCAACATCTTATCACAATGCGAGTAAGGAAAAATGTTGGGTTGAAGCTATGAATGAGGAAATGGCAGCCTTGCATGAATGTCAGACTTGGCAGATTGTCCCTCGTCCAGCTGATAAGAATGTTGTGGGATCCAAATGGGTTTATAAACTGAAATATAAACCAGATGGTAGCATTGATCGGTATAAAGCACGACTTGTGGCGCGCGGTTTCACTCAGCAATATGGGGAAGATTATGATGAAACATTCAGTCCAGTCATCAAGATGGGAACAATCCGTGTCATTATTTCTCTTGCAGTCTCGTATGGATGGCCTCTCTATCAGTTAGATGTCAAAAATGCTTTTCTTCATGGAATTCTTAAGGAAGAGGTATACATGGAGCAACCTCCCGGCTACACTACTCATGATTCTCAAAAATGGGTTTGCAAATTACACAAGTCTCTATATGGGTTGAAGCAAGCTTCTAGGTCATGGTTTGATCGTTTTTCTCATCACATACAACAAATTGGTTTTCTCCGAAGCTCTCTCGATCACTCTTTGTTTATCTATCGCACTGGAGAAGCTACCACCTGGTTACTTATCTATGTTGATGATATTGTTATAACTGGGAATTCTTCTTCACATATATCTTATGTTAAAGGTATGTTGAAGCAAGAGTTCAAGATGAAGGATCTGGGAGAATTACGATATTTTTTGGGTGTCGAACTTGACAGGACAAATGATAGTTTGACTCTTACACAGCACAAGTATACCCTTGATGTTTTGGATAGGGCAGGTATGACTAATTGCAAACTCATCACTACCCCCAGTGTTCTGAATACTAAATTGACTGCATCTGATGGAACTGCTGCATATTCCAATCCCACATTCTATCGCAGCATTGTTGGTATGTTACAATACCTTACCTTTACTCGCCCAGACATAGTATATGCTGTAAATCAGATTTCTCAGTTCATGCATGCACCCACTGAAGGACATATGGATGCTGCTAAGCGGATCCTACGGTATCTCAAAGCTACTCTTGGAGATGGACTAGTCTACACCAAATGTTCCAATGTTTCTCTTGGACATAGCATATATACATATACTGATGCCGACTGGGCAGGCGATCCCGATGACCGACGATCAGTTTCAGGTTTCTGTCTCTTTCTTGATTCTAATCTCATTTGTTGGAGCAGTAAGAAGCAGCGTGCTGTTGCACGATCTAGCACTGAGGCAGAATATAGAGCAATGGCTGCAGGGACGGCTGAAGCGTCATGGTTACGTCATTTACTTGGAGAGCTCAATCTTCCTATTGTTCGGTCATCATTACTATGTGACAATCAAAGTGCGATAAAAATTGCTTTCAATCCCATTTTGCATAATCGCACCAAACATATAGAGATTGATCAACATTTCATTCGACAGAAGGTTGAAGAAGCCGAGATCTTACCTACTTATATATCTACCAATGAACAGATAGCTGATCTTTTTACCAAAGGTCTCACAGGGCAGCATTTTTGGGTTTTGAAGAACAAGTTGTGCATGATCAAATCTCATGCACAACTTGAGGGGAGCTGTTAGCGTATGGGGATCGGGTCTGTTCAGACCCGATCCATTCTCCTTATATCCACACGCCTAAAGCTACTAGGCGGTGGCTCTCTTGTAATTTTTTATCTTTTTATGTACAAATCTGTTGTACCCTATTAGGGTTATTCTTTAATTAAAGATTAAGGAACGCAGGGCTAAGTTAAGCCGGCTTCTCCCTTTCCTCCATCGTCTTCTTTCATCCTCTCTTCTCAACATATCTGTTTTGCATACGGAAAGACGAGTACTTTGTGAAGATTCTTACAGTTACGTGCAGCCAAGGGAGAGGAGAGAAGAGAACGAGAGAGAGAGAGAGAGAGAGAGAGAGAGAGAGAGAGAGAGAGAGAGAACTTTCTATTTTATTGACTAAAGCTGCCCTAATCTCATGTTAAATGAGAATTAGGGTAAAGTAACAAATTACAAAAGAGGTCCATAAATAAAACCTTTATTTATAAAGAGCTGTTCCTAAACTCTTAAATATTCAAAAATACCACCTAACACATATTATTCAACAGTGACAAAGGGCCTTCTGTCTTTTGCTAGTTTTTTAGTTTGCAGAACTGCATCCATATCGTAGAAAACATTATCTTCCAATCCCCTGATCTGAGTGATGGGATTACGCTAACCATTGGTTCAAAGCTATGGAGATACAAGATCAAAAATATTGTGAACCACCCCATGGAAGCTATCATGAAAAATTCCAACTTTTTCTGCTGCAGAAAATTCCTACAGCTTGCTAATTCCAATCTTGCTACTGAGATCATCACTCTTTTGTTGAAGCCTTATCCTCTGGGATCAAGGCTGCAGTGGAACACGCCTCTTGATTGAATTTTTGTTTGTTCCCCTATTCGTTTTTGTTCATTGTACATATTCATTTTTTGGTAATAAGATAGGGGCTTCCCAGCAGGTTTTGCAGCAGATTGAAACATGATCTGCTATATGCACAATCAAAAACAAAAATGCACATATAAAATGCAAATATACATGCATACAGCCATGAACACATAAGTATACGCATAGATATACATGTGCATGTGCATGTCCGTGTGCGTCTTGGTGCCCTTTAGATGTGCCATTCAGCATGCTTTACAGCATGTGTTCAATTCTCTCTAGTAGAATAACTCTGAGCTTTTTTCGCTTCGAAAATCTTCTTTGTCTATTAAGTATTAAGTGACGCTTTTTTGCTTCTAGGTTTCCAAGCACGAAAATCACATTTGTCTGGTCAGTTTTGTATGGAATACTTGCAATCAAAATATTTAACTTCGACTATATTGCATTCTGGTGTACAATAACACCTCTTTCTTTCTCTCTCTCTCTCTCTCTCTCTCTCTATATATATATATATATATATATATATATATATATATTGTTAGAATATATTGTATTGGGGAACCGGGTCCATATCTGGACCCGGTCCCATGGGGCACGGATACCGAGGCGGGCTCGGTACCCTAGGCGGCTTCTCCTCTCTCCCTCTATATATTGTCACTTATGTGTAAGTGTTGAATTAAGTGAATATAATTTTCTCTCTCCTAGGGTTGCGGTTTGCCCCTAGGTCAGAGCTTCCCCGTGGTTTTTCACCTCTTTCTGAGGTTTTCCACGTATATTGTGTGTTCTTTCTCTGCTCTCTCCTTGTGATTCGTGTTTCTACATATATATATAGACATAATTACATACATACCGACAAGCATGTTTTTTTTTTATTTCTATGGTTTGAAGATGTCTAAGTAATTTATATGCTTGGATTTGTGAAACAACATTCTGTAAGCAGTGCAGTGTCCAAACTCCAAACAGTTATTTCTAGATGGTACAATACTACAACCTAATCGTCCTATGCATAGATATGTGTGTAAGATGTCAGCCTTGTTGCTGTGTCACTTTAAGTATGCCATCCTCAATAGAAATGTTCTGAGGCTTAGTAGCTTACTGTTTGTTACTTTTTTTAATTTCATCCAACTTTAAAACCAAAAGTTGATCAAAGAATTGGAAAATGGTACTTATGCCAATAATAAAGTAATGAAAAACATTTACTTCTATTTTTTCTATTATGCTCCTACCCATGGCGGAAGCTTGTATTGCTTTTAGAGGCATTATGATGCACCATCTCAAAGTCGTACGGATTCATTTTCTGGTTGTTTCTGGTTATATTTGTCATTCTATGTATTTGACTATTTTCTGGCTAAGTTGGTTGCATTAGGTATCAAACTTGTGCAAATACTTTAGATCGTTACCAAGTTGTTCTCTTAAAAATAAGAACAAAAAATATCTACTGGTGCCCTGAAATTTAAACTAATCATGAATAATTCCTTAAATGTTGTTTCTCTTCAGTTTCCCAGATTGTCAAATGTATGCCTTAGGCAATTATTTTGTGGTGGTATCCCAAATGATTTACTATTTAATGGAAATTTCATACATTATTTTCTCATAGATTGTGAAGCTAGTGATATTTTGACCTTTTCACAATATCATAAAGAAAATGCAAAATCCTTTTGATTTATATGTTTTCAGTGTGTTTGTGCTTCACATGCTATTGTGCTTTTGCAGTTCTGTGTGTGATTGTGGAACAGTAGAGGTAATTGGCCCAATTGCTGCAACAGTTGAGGATGTTTTATTACTGTAAGTCATTTCCTTTCGAACTATGTCTTTTTTCTTTCTTCAACCTTTGCATCATCATCATTCCTTATCTACCTAGGATTGGTTTCATAGGCATTATTTCAAAGTTGCAACTTCAGTCACTTTATAATTTTTTATGTCACCACTCTACACGTTGTCTCTGTCCTTTAATGGGTTTGTCTTTACTCAACTGTTCTAATTGCATCACATACTCCACATCAGTGCTGCCCTTTTTCCTTCACATCCTTAGGTTTTCAGAGATACTTTTTGAGGTCTGTATTTTAGTTTTGCTCTTTTCTGATTCCATCTTTATCTTTAATCCTCTTCTTAACTCTGGAGTCTACTTTAGTGTCTTTCCTTTTTTAATAACTCTTGCTTCAGAAAATATGCATTTTGGTAGGATGCATCTTCCTCTGGCATTTTTTATAACATTTCACTACCATATAAATCTTTGTCCATTGATAAGCTGGAATTAGGCCAAACCTGCTGGCTTTTCAAGAGAAGTATCCCTGGGTATGGAACTCTGTTCTTCAACTTGAAGGTCATAGTGTCCAATTACTTAACCTGGTGGACAGAGCCTTGTTGCCACATCATTGTCTGCAATACACCGCTTCTTCTATCATCATCCTATGAGCTGAATCTTTTGATGCTGAATTGTGCTATATGAAAATTTATGACTTCACACTTAGTATCTTCTTCATTTAATATCTTCTTCATAATGCTAGAAGCACGTATTTTTGCTTTATCTCATTGTTACTGAACCACTTGTGTCGAGTACTCTGCTCCAGGTTCTAGTTTTCTTTCTTCTTCATGTTCTTGCTGGAGAAGTATTATATTGTCTAGAATCAACACGTTGGATAAGGGGAATTACATCCTCCGTTACTATCAAAAAGCTGTACGTGGAATTAAAAAAGGGTGTTCTCTGGTATCTTAGGGACCTGCTTCATCCCAAGAAAATGTTTCCAAGGAAAGTTCTGTGTATTACATTGTGAAGAAAAAAAAATTCGTTTTTTCTTTTTTTCCTGAATTTGTGGAATTAGAATGTTTTTTCTTGAAATTTTTTGTGTTTGTCTTATGTGAAATGCAGACAGTCATCTTTAGTTCATAAGTTTTGCCTTGATGCCTAAGGCATTTGATGGTCTAACCTGGCTTGAGTGGAACCTTAGTCATCGTATATTTCTCAAATTCTGTCTCACTTTTTCTCCTATAGCTGAAAACCTGTCACACTTTTCTCTTTTCTACTTTTTTTCTTTTGCCAAATTTCAAAAGCTTAACCAAATTTTCAATTTTCATTTTGAAGGACATTGTCATGTCAAGTTGAAACCTATTTGTAAACTTTATTTGATGTTCATATTTCTTCTGGAACCTCTTTCTTTTTTACAAATTTTAAAATTTCATCCCTGCTGTTCACGTTTGTTCTGAATTATAATTTATTGAGCAAAATCACACCCTTTATGGTGTCAAGAATCATGCCTCCTGTTGCACTGCTATCTTACAATCTTGTATCCTCCATGTTCTCCCACGTTGGCCGCCAAATCGCCCCCTATAATTGTATGGATATTACCAGGAATTTGTTGAATGTGTCCTCTACGATCTGAAAATTTTTCTTTGGTACTATTATAGGTTGGGGTTTATAGACACTTAAGACATTATTATTCTTTCTATCTAGGATAATATTTGGCTGGTTAGGTTTATTACCTTATGCACCTAAGTATCCTCGTTCTATTAAGCATTGTTGAGTTATATCATCTCCTGCATTCATTTGACATTGGATTCTTCTGCATGCATATGACAACTTAAAATCTGCCTTCTATATGTCTTACCCCATACCTTCCATGAGTTTTCAGTCCCTTGCTGTATTAGCATCAGCTGTGATTGTTGTGGGCCATCACTTGGAAATAACTCTTTGTTTTCAAGTTTGGTTACATCTCATCATGGACGTATGCAAACATGGGATTATTTTTTATAACTCCATCCTCTTGCTTCTGATCTCCTTCTGTCACAGCTTTGGATCTTGAGCATCTTTACACCTTTGTTCACCTCTCACAGTGATTAACTTTCATTGGAATCCATTGAGGAAATGCCACAGCATTGGCAGATTTTTTTGGGGAATCATACTTATAGAATATGGCCAAGTTCTTAGAGTTGATTATTTTCAAAGCTAACCTCTTTCTTGATCTAAGGCTTGTGTTCGTAAGGTCAATGACCCCGATGGCTAAGTTCTTGTTTTATTTGTGTAGTATACATGCACTGCAAGATACTTCTTTGTTTGATTATAAATATTGTTCTCAGGATTTTATCATCAAGTTCTTTTGCTGGTATTAATTGAAATACTTTTCTTGGGCAAAATTCAGGAACAAAATTTTTAAAATAAATAAAGTTAATTGAGATTTTATGAAATTATGAGCTTTCTATTAATTTTCAAAGAACTTTCCAAACTCGCAGAATATCGTGATAAAAGCTCCATATTTTCATTTTTTGCAATGCTTTCAAAATGACATGAATTTTCACTTCTTTTTATTTGTTTTTTTTTCCTTTTTTTGGGTTTTTAATCTGACATTTTAGGGAAAATGGCGACATTGATGTTAATGCTTGTTTGTTCAGAAATGGTTATGACTTATTCGACAGTTTTCATTGGAAATTTTGATGTTGCTTATAATTTCTATTCAGGTACTCTGCAATCTTGGGTCCTTCCGCAGCTGATAGGGACAGCTTGAAGCCTGTAACTGTGTTTATAATTATATTTGTGTTTCTCTGTTTATATTTTGTGCAGATTTGTCTTTGCTGGTTATGCTAAGTTTAGATGGTCCCATGAACACATATATAACAAAATTCATGTATCTGTTGTCATTTTCTTCAATCTATCCTTCTTGAGTCTCACTGTAACTTCTTCCCTCCGATTATCATCCTCCATATTTCATTTGCTTTCTGTGAAGATCTTACTACTATCTGAATTTTCTAGAAGCTTTAGATGAAGGGAACTTTTCTTAAGAAAATGCACTTTGGCCTTAATAGATTCTCCGTTCTCGTCTACATGGAAAGTCCACAACAATTTTTGTAGTAAACTGCACTCATGAAAGAATTTACGTGGTTGTATACAGAATGCCAATAACCTTATGATGCCCAAACAAGAAATGCATTCAATTCATCCACGTCCTTCATATTTGGTTCACAATAGCGAAAATAAGCCACCACCATGGGTGCCATAGAATTTAGAATTCTAGAAGGATGGGAAATCCTTAGTTGTTGGTCACTGTTCCAGTGTTGTGTAACGGGTTCTAGTATGTGTAACTTGTAAAATCCCAAGGTGGGGTTTGACACAACAAAAATTCTATACTTGAAATGATATATTGAAATGTGTTGATTAGGTTTGGATATACATCACAGGGGTGCAGTTATGGACGCAGACACCAGTTATTTAAAAAAAAAAAATTTCTTCGGTGCAGGGACATGCCCATATATATATATATATGTATGCCTGGATTCTGATGGAACATCACAAGCTGATCTAAGAAAATACGAACAGTAGGCTGTAATTATTTGCAGATTGAAGTTGCTTCACACTTCTGATTGTCCTGTTGGCTGAAACCATTTGCAACAGGGGCATAATTTATTTCTGTTCTCACTTCCTGTTGACTTTACTTTATAGTTTATAGTCCCCTTTATGACCTAGAATATTTTTGTCACCTTTAGTTACAATGGAACATGTGATTGAGGTGCTTGGCTCATCACCATTCATGGTCTTGCAGTTTGATTTTGTATTTCAAAACTTTATCTATGAACTTCTCCCTTTAACTTGGCTTTTTCCATTTACCATGTTCATTTTTTAAGTTTGCATCTGTAACTTGCTTTCCTCGTAGCTGGATGTGTGCTGAAATTAGTAGTTGATATGTTTCACAGCCAGCCCCCTGTGTGCCTTCCCTCCTTCCAAATGACAGATCACATGCATTGAGGTCCCTGAGGTTAGGGAAATACTCTGAGGTATGGTCGCTATGGTCTGGGTGTCTTACTCCATGCTATTTACAACATTTGAACACCAATCTGACACTTAATTTGGTAACAGTGGTTCAATGATGTATACTCAGATGATATATCCCGTACATGTGAGAATGTACTTAACCTGCTATCAGATACTTATGGTTGCACAGTAAGTTGGATGTGCAAGTTCATTTTAAGTCTTCTTGACCTTGCCTAAACTGAGAAGTAAATGGATATCTTCAGTGTGTAACTTTTTATTGGACTTTGATATGTTTCTTATTTCTTTTTGAAGACAACAGAGATTGTGCTACCAGAGCTGCATGAGATGCAGATTTCTCATTCTGTTTCTATTGGTTCAGAACAATTGTGTTCTTTAAATCCTGATTCTAGGTATGATGCCCTGTAGTAGTCTAGAATCCATTCCCCAAAAGAAAAACAACAAATTTCTCGCTTGTGGTAATTGTCTTTTCTAACCTTCTTATTCACTCATAGGAAGTTGTCTCAGCTAACCCTTGACATTCGCATCAATGTGGCGCTTTTCCGGACATTCTCTGCAACAGACTATATTGCTGCACAGCGCCTTAGGTAAGCTAGAAATATTGTGAATGCCTAGCTATCTTCCTTTTTTTTTCCCTAATATTACAAGCTTTTGCTTTCCTTAGTAACCATAGTTACTCATGTTTATTTTGTTAACGTGATCATCAACATGGTTTTGTTAACAAAGGTTATCTTCAGCACCATGAATTAGATTTCGAATTTTCAGACACTCAACTGGCCTTGGAAATTTGATGATATTAAGGCTCTTTTTCATGTCTAGCATAGATTTCAGACCTGGTAGATTCATGTGTAGATACTATCACTGGTCCATGTCTTGTTCATTATGACTGGTTCTAATTGGGATGTATTGTCTGATTAGCCTGAATCTACATACTTACAGTATGATTTGTTTATATGTTCTTGTACATTTATTTGTTGTATGGTGAAAGCAGCTTCAACTTGTGCAAGGAATGTCACAAAGTGCTTGCATCAACACCTCACAAAGCTCTCACAAGAATGGTGAACTAAGGCACGACCGCACAAAGTACTGAAGTAAGAAATAGTGCAGTCAGGCACAAGAAAGACCAAGGCACCTAAAAACAAACAAACTTTATTTAGAATGGTATGCAAAAATTATAAAAAATAAAAGGAGACATCAGTCCCGATTTATATGACAGAAAGGTGGAAAACTTCCTTTTGGCTAGTCCCAAATGGCTAGTATGATTGGCCAACTTTATAACAAAAGAAATGTTAACAAATGGATTACAGCATATGTGAAAATGAAAAGTACAGGCAAAAAGTAAATAAAAGAAAAGGTATACAACGAGAAACTACAAAATGTTCCTACATCATATATATAAATTTAGCAACGGATTTTAAAAAATTTAACAATCCAGCAGCTGGCTGATTTCAATTCCTCTATGTGTGTGTGTGTGTGTGTGCGTGTGTTTGTACAAACAGTATATGGTTGTTTGGTTGTCTGCAGTTTCAGTTTGCTCTAGCTCTCTGCCTTCATAATTATGTGCCTATTTTGTAACCTTCTAGTCTTACCTTGAAAAATTATAAGATGTTTCATGATATGACTATTTGATAATACTCAAGTAGTTTTTTCTTGCTGATGCTTTAGGAGAAGGTTAATGCACTACCATATGGAGGCCTTCAAAAGGGTTGATGTCATAGTGACTCCGACAACTGGGTATGGAAGTGTTTATTCTCCTATTATCAATATTTTTTGCCATATGTTTTGTAACAATTTTTTGCATTAAGTCATTCAAGAAGCGCTGAATATGCTTAACTTTCAACTGTGGACTTCCTTTCATCATTTTGTGCAGCCAAGATTGTTCAAGCTTTCCATTAAGAATTTAAGATCAATTTTCCCTTTACTCGAGTAAGGAGAATTTTGTATGCCAGGTTGTGTTATAGTTGCTAAAACATGAATAAATAATAGGAAGCACTACACAGATCCAAATTGTGGGCAGTTGTATTATTCAAGAAGAGGGAAGCAAGTAAAAGGTGGCTTGTAAAACCATTTCAAAGGTGATATCAAAACTTATAAAAAAAAATTATATATATATATATATATATATATATATATATATATATATATATATACATATATATATATATATATATATATATATATACATATATATATATATATATATATATGTATAGCAAACTATATGCAAAATCAATTTAAAGTAAAGTGACACTGAAATTGGAATTTCTACTGCTGAGAAGTGAGAATGAATCTTAGGTTTGGGAATTGGGATTCCTGATGGATACTATATCCTGTTACTGGGAATCAGGATTCCTACTTCAAGTTTTTTGCAGGACTATGTTTGGTATCTTGTATTGATGGAATATAATCTAGTGCTTGTGCATGCATATGTATTTGCATGTGAGTGGGCATGTGTGTGAAGTAGAAGGATTGGAGTTTGAGGGCACAGATGATTTTATCTCCTTAACATCGTGATAGCCCCTTACTGCAGGTATTGCTTATCAACTTGCACTCAGTCCTTGCAATGAAAGATCCATAATGCACCTCGTAAATCGTCTTCCATATCAGGGAGGTTGCCATCAGGTTCCTCATGCTAGACTAATCTCTAGTGAGCTCACCAAGAGGTTGGCATTGCCTGTCTGTATCATTGGTCGGGCCAATAGCTAGACATGTAATGCAGTGTAATTGTAGCGTAAAAAAATTGCAACTTTTTAATTTCAAAACATCATGAGAACAATACGAAAAATGTGGAAAAATATGAAAAGTGTTCCCTATGGGAAATCGTAAATTGCACATAACATAAAGCACTAATAGCAAATAAACATTTCAATTTAACTTAAACAATGTACACCCATTAAATCAACTTAAACTTAAAAGCCCCTAATGCATGAGAGTAAAATTTCAAATATATGAATTGTGATTATAAAATACAATTCTCTAGCAAAGAAGCACTTAGAGATATCAGACTAATCAAAGAGAAAATATAGATCCACATTAAGAGCTGGATGGTTTCACTTCATTCTTCAGGTCCACTAGGTTCAGTTTCACTAGGTTCTCTTGCTCTGCTAAGTTCCTCTTGATGTGTTGGTTTTACTATTTCTGACACTACTGATGCAACATCGTCAACTTCAGAATCAGGAATCATCAGGTCTCCTGGTATCTTCTGGGTTTTCAGAGTCCACAACAATATTTTAATATGATATGGATTTGCATTGTTAACGCTCTTGTGCCTTTTTAGGTGAACACCATGAGCTCCTTTTTATAATTTATTAGTGCACATAAAAATATATATTGTCATGTAAATGCATGAGAATAAATATATAATCAACCATTTTATTGGTCAATCACGTGCAGTTTTAAATTTATGGAGTCCAACTTTTAAATGCTTGCCAAAAAAATAGCATGTTTTCTTTCAAACATGTTCAACCGACAATCCCTGTACACAGGATCATCGTGTCTTCCCACAAATCCAGCAATTCTCAGGATCATAATTGTTAGGCTCAGTCCCGACGCCATCGGGTTGGGATTAAGGGCCTTTTAGTGTCTTACTTCGTCTTACTGTTTTACTTCAGTGTTTTATGTTTCAGTTAGTAGACAGGTCTACAGTCGATAGAGTGGATCAGTTAGGCTTAATAAACCTGATCCATTTGGTTGATGAGACGCTATGTACTTGTCTAGTTTGGAATTAAACCCTAATGTTAATGACATCATCGTTTGGAGAAGCTGGGCTTCAATTAGTGAGTGTTAGTCAACACCAACAAAACGTTAAAAGGAAAAAAACAGCTGCCTTTTTTGCCTAGGCTCGCCTAGGCCCACCTAGGCACTAGTCTCTGCCTGCCACTCAGACAGCACCCGGGCACTTTGACAACATAGTGTAGAACATTGATTTTCTCCTTTTTGTAACTCATCTAGGATTAATTGTTCTAATGCATTTGCAGTAGGACAGTCGAACCTTCTTTCATGATCCAGCTGCATTTATCGTCTATATGATAAAAGACCTTTTTGTGGTATTTTCGTCTAAATTTTCTTTGCATCTTTACCTTTTTAATGAATAACTCATCTAGGATGAACTGTTCTAATGCATTCCCTCACTAGAACAGTTTAATTCCAGCTGCATTTGTCAACTATATAAAGAAAAGACTTTTCTGTGGTATTGTCATCTACATGTTCTTTGCATCTTTAGCTTTTAATGACTGTGGAATGACAAAAGTTCATTTATGCAACAGTGTAACTGCACCTGTAATACCAACAGATGCCCTCAGATCTGGAGAATCGAACTTGAAGTTGACAGGTATCCAGCAATCACTATTTTTCCTTGACATATTCAGATTCAATTAAAATGTTATAATGGTGCTAGCTTAGTTCTCGCCAATCTATGATCAACATTACTGTAAGTCTTCTGATTCGAAAAAAGCTTTTTTGTTAACCTCTGGCAATGAAGAATTTGGTTTTCCAGTCCTTCCATATTGGTCCTAGGTTAGATTTGTGATATTTATCTTTTCTGGTGAGTTCATTTTTATCAGTAATGTAGCTTCTGCAACTGTCCTTCTAGAACAGACTTTTAGTTCCACGTGTCATTGTGGAATGAAACTTAAGTATGCATTTTTGCAGAGATTAAGAGTGAATGCAGATTGAATTTGATGTCAGATCTGGTCCATGTTTGTCTTTGTTTTATGTGCTGTTGTGATATATTGTAATGCTATTCTTTTAGAGGTAAAGTTGTGCGGTAGTTTTGTATTAAACACGTAAAATATAATGATGACATGTAGGTCATGTCTCATAATGTGGATTGTGACAGTTGCTGCCACCCCCTTTCTCCATCATCTTTCTTCTTCCTCAGACCACTGAATCTGATTTTCTGTAGATTGTAACATGGTATCAGAGCATAGGTTAGACATGGACCTGCAATTGCTTTCTAAATGGCAAGTCCAATGATATTATCTAATTTCTTGTGGCAGGAAAATTCCTTCTTAATTTTTTTTTGTTTGTCTAGTCTGCATCAGTCTGTGTCAGTGTGCATCAATCTAGTTCTTGTTTAAATGAGTTCTATGTCAATCAGTTCTCCATCTATATCTCTTGGTGTGTCTTGTCCTGGTAATCTTCAATCTCATTTTCCAAATCAGATACTCCTTTTCCTTTTTTTGAAACTAAAACCGTAACTCTGAATTCTGAAAGCAGACTCAAACCAAGTCTTTTCTAAAACTGTTTACGTTAATCTGAATTCTGATTATCCAAATGAAAGTTCTGAGTTTCACCCGCTGGTGGTGGCCGCTGCAGCCACCAGAGTCCACCAACATTGAAAAAATGGGAAAATATGTATATATATGATTGATCAAATAAATAAATAAATATTAAATACCATCTTAGCTTGGGTGTAGGTACCTAGCCGCTTTTGTGTAGCTAGTCACTGGAGGCTGGAGATGGCCAGAGGCACCATGTCAGCTTCGGTTGGAAAGGGAATGAGAGGGACAGGGAGAGTTGAGAGAGAAAATAAAAGGGAAAGTAAGCATCGAGCTTGGTAAAGCATTAAGATTGTCAGATACAATTTTACAGTAATTTCAAATCTACCTATCATTTTTTGTGTTTTCCAGAAACAGTGTTATAATAAAAAGATGATAATGCTGCCTCATTTTCTTAAGAAATAATTGCAGAAAGAGGTTTTCAACTATTTTATGTAGCAAATTCTAAGTTTTATTGTTTTCCTTAATTTTTACAAAGTTCCAAGATCTCATCGTGAAGCTTATGCTTTGCTTTGTCTCTCTTCGTCTCGCTTCACAGGTTTAGCGCTTTGCTTCACCTCATTGCATTTAACTTGGGTACCTTGCCTTAGTCATGTTGTTGGTGGCTGGAACCCTACCGAAGGCCGTCCACAGCCAGCAGCCATGGCAACTTCAGTCAGAGAGGGAACGAGAGGAACATAGGGAGTTGAGACAAAAAATAAAAAGGAAAATAAGCATCAGGCTTGATAAGGAGTTAGAATTGTTAAATACAATTTTACAATAATTTTATATCTGACCCATCATTTTCTGTGTTTTTCTAAAAGCAGTGTTATAACAAAAAGATAATAATGCTGCCTCATTTTCTTAGGAAATAGTTGCAGAAAGAGGTTTGACCACTATTTTGTGTAGCAAATTCTATGTTTTATTGTTTTCTAAATATCTGAAAAGTTCCAAAATTTGGTGGTGAAGCTTACACTTCGCTTCGCATCATCTCTTTTTGTGTCACTTCACTGGCTTAGCACTTTACTTGGTCTCCTCGCATTTAACTTGGGTACCTTGCTGCCGTCATGTTGTTGGTGGCTGAAGGCCTACCGAGTGTCGCTTCACTGGCTTAGCGCTTTGCTTCGTCTCCTCACATTTAACTTGGGTACCTTGCTGCCGTCATGTTGTTGGTGACTGAAGGCCTACCAAGTGTCGCTTCACTGGCTTAGCACTTTGCTTTGTCTCATCGCATTTAACTTGGGTACCTTGCCACCGTCATGATGTTGGTGGCTGAAGGCCTACCGATGGCTGGAGACAGCCAGAGGCAGCCATGACAACGTCGGTCAGAGAGGGAATGAGAGGGACATAGATAGTTGAAAGAGAAAATAAAAAGGAAAGTAAACATCGGGTGTGATAAGGGGTTAGAATTGTTAGATACAATTTTACAATAATTTCAAATCTACCTTATCATTTTCCATGTTTTTCCAAAAAAAAAAATGTTGTAACAAAAAGATGATAATGCTACCTCATTTTCTTAGGAAATAATTGCAGAAAGAGGTTTGACAACTATTTTGCACAGCAATTCTAAGTTTCGTTGTTTTAGTAAATTTCAAAAAGTTTCAAAATTTGGTTGTGAAGCTTACGCTTCGCTGCGCCTCACAGGCTTAACACTTTGCTTCACCTCATCACATTTAACAACATTGGTAATTATCATTAATGACCTCTGTTTTTTTTTATGTCTCCTATATTGAAGTGCTGTTGTTTGCTGCAAAAGAGAAAAAAGGCAAATTACAAGAGGAAGAATTTTGGTATTTATTTTCACTAGAGCTGGTCATTGGTAAAAGGCTTAGCTACAAATAGCGTTCTCAAGCTTCTATCTGTGAGGTTTTTCTCTGGCACTTATCGGCAAAGTTTTTTTTTTGGGGGGGGGGGGGGGGCGGTGGGGGAATCTTGGACTTTTTATCTAATGTTTAGAAATTTTTTAATGTTTTTGCTGTGATTTTCCCCAGATTTTTCCAAGAAAAACAACTTTGCTGAAAAATACCTAAGAAAAATCTCTCCGTTAAAAACCCGAGAATCATATTTTTAACAATGACATATATATACAGGGAGAGAGAGAGGTGTTGAAATCAGCATGCTATTCTGTGTGACTGGATTGTTGTTTTTCGTTTTGTGTCGGTAAAAAACATCACAAAAATTGCATTGGCCCTTTGGTGATGGCCAGTTGCTTGACCATAGTTCTTAGTGACAAAATGCACATTTTGCAATGGTTCTAAAGTGACAAAATTATTAAAAAAAAAAAAAAAACAACCATCCAGCCGCAGAGGTAGCTAAGCAACTGACCATCCCTAATGTACCTTCTGCGACTATTTTTAGTGATACAACATTAAAAAAAAATAAAAAATCCATCCGCCACATCGGTTGTCGACTAATTTCAATTCCTATATATATGTACATATAGATATATGCTCCACATCCAGGTTTTTGAAAATGCTTTGCACTAGTGTCCACACACCCATGATGACAGTGTATAACAACCTCCAGCTTTGGCCATCTATGGATAGGCTTCACCCCTGAATGAGCCCAAAAGTGGCTGACTTGTTTAGCTTATTTATGGGCCCTAGATCTTGGTCTGGATTGCATCATGTTAGCTGATGCAAGTTACCTTCTAGAAATGAATACCGTTGTTGAAAATGCTGAACATTTCCAACACCAACCTCTTATCTCTTCATTTATATTTCTCAACGGAGAAAAATGGACAAGGATCTCTGTGAATTGGCACGACGTTTACGATGTTTATTGTACTCTTTAGGAAACAACAGCTCCCGTGACTTGACTATCTTTATTCTTTGAAGAATAAGCAAGCATATTGGTTTGCTTTTTTCTTCCAATGTTATATCATCCTTTAATGCAAGTGATGTTAAACTGATTGGGTCCAACTACATTGGAAAAGAGTAGGGAAGGTAATTAGGAATATACTGCTTGCAGGTCATCTAACAGCACTGTAGGTTTCACTAGTGCTCTGCAACTGAGGAGATTGATCTAATTGTTCTAGTCTGGAACACAAAGTATGATAATTGCATCTAGAAATTAAGGCTTATTAGCTCTGCTTAACTGTACTTGTCTGATATACTTGAACATGTTATTGTCTTCCTGCAGCTAATAGATGTAGTGTCAGCTCAATATTTCATCTATGTAACACCCTACATGCTTCTTTCATGAGTACAACAACGGCATGGAGGGGAAACAATCTGTATCTTGTCTTGCCAGCATCAATAATACTTGCAATGGATTGGCTACAGTACAAGAACTAGTTAGTGATTCAAAAGAGATGTCTTTTGCTTTTAATCCTGGATATGGTTGTCATATGCATGCACATATTCCTTTATACACATATACATGCAAATCCACCAAATCCTACCTTCTTCAAGTTGTGTCGTTTGTCACAAGCTCTGTCTTTTATAAACCAGAATGACTGGAACCATTGTATGTTATGGAGCGGCAGTGTAATTAAAAGTCACCCTATGATGGCCATAGAGTATTTGGATTCATCCAAGAAGTTATTCCATTTTTTCTTGTTTTTCTCCCTTTTATTTCTTTTTTATTGGTGGCAACTGGCAAAGCATAGTCATTGAACCTAACTAAAGAAAGTAGAAACTCAATGTCAGGCTTGCCCTTAAATTTCTTATTTTTAATTTTTTATTGTTAGGACTAATATGGTTGCTGGTTCTGATCAATATTCTTGCAGCATCTCCTATTGCTACTTTTAGAATACATTTTGCACTTCTTAGACCACTGTCATTTGCAGGTGAACTCATGCGCTTTGTAGTTGCTGCAAACCTTCTTGGTCTTCCTGCCATTTCTGTCCCAGTAAGCTCCTCGAGGCTCTTTATTTCCATTTAACATCACAACGTAAATCTGAATCTATGACGTCTCTTGTATTTCATAATGTTCATTGTCCATTTACATTATCTTTGGAAGGATAAAACTCCACAGGTCACTACATAAAAGTAGCTAAATAGAGTTTCCGTTACAAAGCTAAACAAATACTACTGCATTGAAGTAACCTATTTTCATAGTCAGAATGCGTCCACTATTATATGGATCATAGCTTCATGTTCAGACTAAATGAAAGGAAAAAAAAAAAAAAACTAAGTCTTCAAGATATCAGTCATTCACCTAAAACACACAGAAATCAGTGGTGAACAGGTGAAGTGATGATTATGGGGCCACCCTCCCAATTGGACTCAATATACACAATTAAGCCTAAAGAAGATAAGGTGATAGTCCTTTTTGTATTGATTCTTTCAGGTAATGGACTATTATGACGTATGTAACAGGGGCATTGTAAAGAAATGCAATGCACTCGTGTTGGCACACCCAGACACTGGGGTGTTCTGGACTCAGCCCTGACATGGCATCAGACAACCTTGATTGGGTCTATTTTGGTCCACCCTTTTAAGATTAAGCTTAATTTTAGTTCTATAATTAAAATGAATCACCCAACGAGTGAACTATTTTTTGCTGCTGAAACACCCTCTTCCTTAGACAGGATAAAGTTAGCCTTTGTCAGCTGGTCTCATGTAGGGCCTGAAATGAAGGAATCATGGGCTCTTAATCATTGCATACACGAAGGCAATGTCAATGAGGGAGAATCAAGGGTAAGTGGGAACAACAAAGTGTGGCGAAGATGGCTTAAGTGGTCCATCAGCAAAAGGCCTGTCAAACTGTTTTTAGCGTATTTTCAGGCACTTAGATGTTATTAAGTTCAGCAGTAGAGCTCCTTCTTAAGCAACCTGCGCCCTGTTTTTTGTAGGGTAAGAGAATGTGAGTACACTGAATGGTGATCCCTAGCTGTAGACTGGGATCCAGTTCTCTTGGCTAAAGTCTAAGTTCATTCACCCTCTTTGGGTGGATATAAATTTTTGTTTGTAAATATCCTCATTTTTTATTAATAAAAGACGAGGGCCCAACCCTCAGCAGGTTTCTTGCTGGAAACACCCTCTTCCTTGGATTGTCATCCAGTGACATCACTGATGATTTGGCGACCCCGAGGTATCCTTCCCGACTTCACCGCTTCTCATCTCTCTTTCTAGCCTGCTTTTCTCACCAACATCACTGAATACTCCTCTCCTTTTTCCACATACCAACAACTCATGTTCCTCTCTCTCTCTCTCTCTCTCTCTCTCTCTCTCTCTCTCTCTCGTGTGCTCATGCACAGTCACACACCATTTTCTCATGCTCCAACTAATATTGCCGTTTTTTTTTTCTCTGTCTCTCCCACTGGTGATGATAGAGCTGCAGCTGGAGACTCCTCTCTCGACGTTACTCTTTCTGTCTGTCATTGCCATTTTTTTTATTAAACAATGAAATCAATTTGTCTCATATAAGGTTGTAAATTTTCATTTTTCTTTGTAATCAACCTGTCCTTGAAATTAATTCTCTTTTTTGTTTGGCAAAGACAGACAAACACATGCATATATGCCCAGTTAAGCAACTTAATTGGTGTTACCAGTAACAATCAGACCCAAGGGTCTACAGCTCCATTTCATTTTTGTAAAAAGAGAGAAAATAAGGTGGGTGGTTACAATTTTTGGTAAGTATCTACTTTTCGAGGTGGATATCTGAACACCTGAATGAAGTCATTCAAGGGTCTATAGTGTCACCAATAGGACTAAATCTAATTACCCTTCCCAGCGTGTCCAGGGGCAATATATAAAAGAATAACTATTAAAGATTATTTTTCCCTAATGTTTATATTTTTATCAAAATATGATGATAAAACTTGAATTAGGTATTCAGTTTTTTTAATTGAGTCACCTATGTAGCTTATTATATTATTCTCATTACTTATTTAAGTCTTCAATCATTCTTTAGTTAAGGTGTACTGTCTTCTTATGCAGTTGGAGGGTTCGACTTGTCATTCTATTTGAAGGTCCTCGCCTTGAAAATCTGGATTTGTACAAAGTTGTTAACCATAAAACCTATAAATTCTCTTATTTCCAATTGAGCAACCAGCAGGTTCCAACATTAAATGTTTTGCCTTTTTTTTTTTTTGGTTTTCAAGCATTAAATGCTGGTTTTTTTAAATAATTCTTGAACTACCTTTTTTTTTTGTAAACCAAGGACTTTTCTTGGTGTGCAGTGTCCTGTACTGCACGAGAAACTGTAAAGTGTAAACTTTACCATTAATCACAAAAATAATTTTCTCCCACTCAAGTATATTGAGGGCAACTAATTTAAATGAAAAATGAATATTCATACAAAACAGTCATTCAAAACTGACTTCAAAAGCCATAGCACTATCTTAAAATGATACAATATTTATAGGGAGAAAGAGACAATAGAGGGAGAAGCTGGCTGTTGTGCTGAGTTCCTACAGCTAGCCATTGGAACTCCAACAGCTAGAAAACTAGCTGTTGGAACTCCCAACAGTTAGAAACACATAAAAAATGATAACAAACAGAAAAACAGAAATATTACAAAAAACATTACAACAACAAAACATATTACGGTCCTATGTACACTAATATATGCATACGTATGTATGTGTCATACAACCACTTAAATATAGTGATGTATGTAGAAGCATATATACATGTGAATATATGTTTAGTTACATACAAACTAACACCTGCTCTCAAACTTACTGTGATATAACCAAAATTTTGTCAAGAAGAGTGAAATCTATTTGATGTCAATGCTTTGGTGAAAAAGTCTGCAATTTGATATTCTGATTACACGAAGGACAACTTTGTATTCTTTCGCAGATATTCTTCTCGAACAAAGTGACAATCCATCTCAATGTGTTTTGTCCTTTCATGAAATGTATGATTACTAGCAATGTACTTGCGTTCTTTTTGTCACAGCATAATCTAGTGGCTTCTTCAATGTTAATCTCCTTTGAAACTGATAAAGCAAGAATCGCTCGAACAGTCTTCATCTTTGCAACTAGGGCAAACATCTCCAAGTAGTCTATGTCATACTTCTGAATGAAAACTTTTGCGACCAGCCGAACCTTGTACCTTTCCACGGATCCATCAAGTTTATACTTGATTGTATAAACCCACTTTGATCCCACAAGATGAGCATCCTCAAGAATGTCCACAACTTCTCATATTCTATTCTTGTCAAGGGCTTTCATTTCCTCTTGCATGGCAAAAACCCATTTTGGATTTACCTAAGCCTTAGCAACAGTCTAAGGAATAATAGAAGTAGAAAGACAAAATATGAAGCATTAATAATCTCTACTAAGCTTTGAATAAGATTCAAAGTTATCAATAGGATGCATAGTACATGATTTGATCCCTTTTCTCAGGGCAATAAAAAGTTCTTCAGCATTCCTGTCATTTTTGACATCTTCATCATGTTCCTCACACGTTGGACTTGGCTCATCCGGGGATTTCTCAGGATTGGGATTGGCGTCTTCATTCTTTTCATCTTCAACAAGGTGCCTTTTGGAGTAAACCTGTCCAAATAAATGACCATGTTGCCCTTCACACTGCCTGGTAGTATTCTATAGTCCAATTTCACTCGCATATTGCTCGGTCACATTAGCTTCTCTATATTGTTCACTCTTATAGTCCAAAAAGTCAACAAACTGAATTTCTTGTAACTGATAATACTCTTCCTCCTTTTTTCTTGAAATCTCACCCTAAAGAGGATTTTGTTGGAAGCAAGAAATATGCTCGAAAAATGTCACATCCTTGGTCACATAACAACACCCTGTGGAGCGTTCCAAGCACTTGTACCCTTTTTGTATAGGATAGTAACCCAAGAATATACCTCATGGCTCGAGGATCTAATTTCTTGACATGTGAATTGTGATTATGAATGAAGTAGACACAACCAAACACATGAGGGGGGAGATCAATGGATCCTAGTCAGTCCTTAACATAGAGTAAGGAGTCCTCCCATTGAACACACAACTAGGCATACGGCTGATAATATAAGCATTGGTGAGTACAACATCACTTCAATACTTCTCAGGTGCATGTTGTTGAAATAACAGGGCTCGAGTGACATTAAGCAACTGACGGTTCCTTTGCTCAGCAACCCTATTTTGGGGTGGGGTGTAATTACAAGATGTCTCATGGACAATTCCCTTTTTTCGAAAGAATGTTTCAACAGAATGAGAGACACACTCACGAGCATTATCAGATCAAAAAATCTGAATAGAAGCATTATACTGCGTTTCTACAAGAGTAATAAAGGTTTCAATGACATGAGCCACTTCATTATGATCTTTCAATAGATAGACAAAAGTATTGCAAGAGTAATCATCAATAAACGTAATGAAGTATGAAAGTCATGACCAAAGGAAATGTCCGAGGGGCCCCACACATCAAAATGAATCAAGCTAAAAGCTTTATTAGATCGACTTTCAAAAATAGGGTACAAAGCCAGAACATGTTTAGCCAATTGGCTGACTTCACATGATACTAAGTCCATGCTAATGTTGAAAAACAAATAAGGAAGTTTCTCCATGTTACTGTGACCAGACCAGGCAATAGTTTTGCAGTGGGAAAGCTAAGTCGATTCATAGAAAGACCCAGGAAAGTTCATTAAGATGCAACATTAATGGTGGTCAAATATTTGAAATCGTCTCCAAGTGCAGGACTTTTGTTCACAAAAGACAAGACCTTGGAAGTGGAAGCCTATAGTGATGCTGAATACGATGGCTCAGTCGAAGACAGAAAGCGTACCACTGGACTCTGTGTAATTGTCAGAGGCAGCCTTATATCCTGGTTTATGTTACTAGAAATGTTATATTTTTGGAAAACGAAGATGGTTTTAACTTTTAAGAATGAGCCCAAGAAACTAGAAGATTATGCTTTCCTTTGGACGGACTATGATGATGATTCTGATAATGAGGAGCAAATGGAAGAAGTTATAGAAGATAGTCCTACTAATCCTCCAAGAGACATTATAGTTTATAGGAGAAGAGATCATGCAACACAAGAAAATGATCAAGCCAATCCTAGGAGGTCTCAAAGACACATAAGGCCCCCTCAAAGATTCATTTCATATGAGTCTTTTTCTCCTAAACATGGAGCTTGTCTTATGGCACATCATTCCTTTTATGAGCTATCGTCTTATCTTGAAGGTAAGGATGACCCAAATTGGATTGATGCCATGAATCAAGAACTTAAAGCCCTTGAAAGTAATGAGACTTGGGATATTGTTTCTCCACCTATAGGGAAAAAGACAATAGGATGTAGATGGATTTATAAAGTCAAAACTAAGAGTGATGGGACCTTGGAAATGTATAAGGCTAGACTTGTTGCTAAGGGTTATGCCCAAGAATATGAGATTGACTATGAAGAAATCTTTGCTGCTGTTGCTCGTATGACCTTTGTTAGAACCCTAATTGTTATTGCTTCTATCAAACAGTGACCCATTCTTCAAATGGATGTTAAAAATGCTTTCCTAAATGGCCATTTAAATGAAGAAGTTTTCCTGAGTGCTCCTCCTGGACTGGAACTACCTCAAAACAAGGTTTTACGACTTAAGAAAGCTCTGTATGGTTTGAAACAAGCTCCCAAGACCTGGTTTGATAAATTTAGTAGTGTCATAATTAATCAAGGTTTTAAATCTTGTTACTCTGATACAGCCATGTTTGTGAAAAATAATTAGATAGACATAATTATTTTATTATTGTATGTTGATGATATGGTAATTACTGAGAGTGATGAAAAAGGAATCATAGAAATTAAACAATTTCTTAAGAAATGTTTTCAAATGACTGATTTGGCAAGGCTAACGTATTTTCTTGGTATTGAAGTTGCTTATAGCAAACAAGGGTATCTGCTTTCTCAGATGAAGTTTGCTAGTGAATTAATTGACAGAACAGGTATTTCAAACAACAAAACTGCAGATACTTCAGAAGCTCTAGGAGTAAAAATGAAAGTTGATGATGGAGAGATTTTAGAGAACCCCACTCCTTTTCGACAAATTGTTGGTGCTCTCTCTTATGTCTCTATCACCAGATCGGATATTGCTCATGTTGTTCATGTTATAAGTCAATTTCAACAAACACCCACTTCTATGCACATGGGAGCGGCCATGCGAATCGTGCGTTATGTGAAGAACCCTATCAACAAAGGACTTTTCTTGTCTTCCTCTTCTATGTTAGAACTAGTTGCTTATACAGATGTTGATTGGGGTGGAGATCCCAATAATAGGCACTCCACCGCTGGTTTGTGTGTGATTTTAGGTAATTCTTTAATTTCCTGGCGATGCAAGATGTAGAAACAGTAAAAGTGAGGGAACAAGGAATGAACACGGATGTAACGTGGAAAACCCCTCAACAAGAGGGAAAAAACCACGGGTGAGGAGGACTGGTGCCTACTAGCAACCAGACACTCTTTCTCTTAGAATATTATTCACACACTAACAATTAGGGTTTACATGGGCTAAATAGGGCCATAACAATAACACTGGATCGGGTCCAGATCCAGATCCGGATAGGTGACCCGAATACACCATAAATCAACACTTTTCCTCAAGTTGGGCATACATATCAAACATGCCCAACTTGGATACATTCCTCTCAAACTAAGTCAAAGGTAAGACTTTAGTGAGAGCATCAGCAGTTTGGCCTTCAGACTTAATATATGGTAGAATCAACTCTCTGGCATCAATCATCTCCCGAATGAAGTGGTGGTCAATCTCGACATGTTTTGTTTGGTCATGTAACACAGGGTTGTTGGCCAGATTGATTGCGAACTTGTTATCATAGTACATCCTCATAGTCTTTCAGTCGTCATACCAATATCAGTCAACAATACTTTCAGCCACAGTAGCTCTGAGTTCTGACACTCTCATTACAACAGCTCTATATTCAACCTTTGCACTTGAGTGGAAACAAACATCTTGTCTCTTGCTTCTCCAAAGAACTAGATTTCCCTCCAAGTAAACCCAGGTGCCTGAGGTGGATCTTCTAGTATCAACACAGCCTGCCCAGTCTGCATCAGAATACCCTTCAATAGGCCCTTGTTTCACATATAGAAGCCCTTTGGCAGGATTCCTCTTCAAGTAGCACAAGATTCTGTCGACAACCTTCAAGTGAGCATCTGTAGGTCATGCATGAATTGACTCATGACATTAACAGCAATGGTGATATTAGGTCTAGTCAGAGTGCGGTAGATCAATCTTCCAACTAGACGTTGATACCTCCCCTTAGCCTCTTCACAAAGAGGTTCTCCATCCTTAATACTGAGTTTGTGTCCAACATCCAGAGGAGTAGAAGCCGGTCTACACCCTAGTTTTCCTGTCTTCTTCAGTAAATCCAATGTATATTTCCTCTGATTCAGCACAAGGGTCGTACCTGACCTAGCAATCTCGATACCCAAAAAATATCTTAGTTTGCCAAGGTCCTTGAGATCAAATTCGGCAGCCAGTAAACCCTTTAAACGTATTATCTCTTCTTCATCACCACCTATAACAATCATATCATCAACATAGACTAACAAAAGAGTAACCTTACCCTCCTTTTTTACAAACAGAGTATGATCCCCATTTCCTTGATCGTAGTCATGTTATCTCATCACTAATATAAGACGTTCAAACATGTACACCTCCTCTTCAATATCACCATTGAGAAAAGCATTCTTAACGTCAAGTTGGTACATCTTTCACTCCTTCAATACTGCTAGAGAAATGATAACTCTAACAGTCTTCATCTTTGCAATGGGAGCGAAGGTCTCCAAGTAGTCAATCCCATACTTTTGACTAAACCCCTTGGCAACAAGGCGAGCTTTGTACCTCTCAACATTCCCATATGGTTTGTACTTAATGGTGTAGACCAACTTGGATCCAACCAGATGAATCGCTTCAGGGATCTCTACCACTTCCCACGTCTGGTTTCTACTCAAGGCTTCCATCTCTTCTTGCATAGCATGAGTCTACTTGGGATCACTCTGAGCCTCTGTAATAGTCGTGAGAATCACAACCAAAGAAAGAAAAAATACAAAGCATTTGTAATCCTTGCTCAGTTTAGAATATGATACGAAGTTACCAATCGGGTCTTGAGTACATGACCTGACACCCTTTCTCAAGGCAATGGGAAGCTCTTCATTTGCAGCTTCAGTCTGAATCTCCCGAGCACGACTTGGGTCATCCAGGAAAGGAATAACATTGGGATTGGGGGTAGATTTCTCACCACTAGTCACCTCATCAGTACGTATTCTTTGCCTAAAGTAAACCTACCCAAACAAGTGATTATGTACTTCCTCAGTCTCAATAGAGCACCCTTCATCTCTCTCATGCTTGTAATCTAAAAAATATGTGAATTGAATCTCTTGACTTTGATAATACTCTTCCCTTGATATAGACTTCTACCCCTAAAGAGGATTCTCACAAAAGTAAGAGACATGTTCCAAGAAGGTGACATCCTTGGTAACATAAATTTGACCCGTGGTAGGATCAAAGCATTTATACCCTTTTTGAGTAAGGGAATACCCAACAAAAACACCCTTAATAGACCTTGGATCAAGTTTTTCCACATGGGGACTGTGATCATGAATAAAGCAAAAATATCCAAAGACACGAGATGGAAGGAGAAAAGGTTGACGACTCCCTGGACGCATAGAGTGGGGAGTCTGTCCATTTAGCACATGACTAGGCATACGATTGATGAGATATGCACTAGTGAGAACAACATCACCCCAATATTGTTTTGGAAGATTCCTTTGAAACAAGAGAGCCCTGGTGACGTTGAGTAACTGACGATTTTTCCTCTCAGCTGCCCCATTTTGTGAAGGGGTATAACTACAGGACGTCTCATGAACAATCCCCTTTTTTCGAAAGAAATCTTCAACAACGAGCATTATCAAACCGGAAGGTCTTAACAGATCTGCCATATTGGGTCTCCACAAGAAGAATGAAGGTCTCTATGACATGAGGCACTTCAATACGATCTTTTAACAAATAAACAAATGTACTTCTAAAGAAATCATCTATAAAGGTTATAAAGTATTGAAAACCTTGACGGGTATGAATTCCCGAAGGTCCCCACACATCAGAATGAATCAAAGAGAAAACTTCATTGGCATGACTGGTAGAAATAGGGTATGAAGCCCTAACATGTTTAGCAAATTGACATATATCACAAGATATTATAGACATGTCCAAACTGGAACATAAATCAGGAAATAACTGTTTCAAAATTCCAAAAGGAAGATGTCCAAGGTGTTCATGCCAATACAAAAACAACTGAAGACAATCCTTTTTCCTCTCCTCTGTTCTGCTGACAGTTGTCATAAGAGCGGTGATAAGCCTTTAAACACCAAACTAATCACAATCCTCTTCCCTGTCACCAAGTCCTGCAAAACACAGCAATTTGCAGAAAATATGAGTTCACAATTCAGCTCTTTAGTCATTTTGCTAACAGACAAGAGATTCAAGGGAAGATGAGGAACATGTAAGGCACCATGCACTAAAAATTTATTTAACAAAGAAAGACTCCCTTTTCCTGCCATAGAGGTAAAGGAACCATCGGCAAGAGAAACACATTCCTTTCCTGATGAGAACTTATATTCATGGAAGAGTTTATGATTGTCAGTCATATGGTGGGTAGCACCACTGTCAACAATCTATTCTCTCATACAAGAATTACATTTTTCTTCAGAGATGGCAAGAGCATGGTTAATCCTCATATCATCTGACGCTTCGGCCTAACCAACATCTATCTGACTCAGATACGCACAGAGCTCACGAATCTATTCAGCAAAGGTAGAAGCTTTCCCTCCACTATGGTTGGTCACATCAGATACAAGCTTCTTCCCACTAGAAGACCTCCCTCTACTATTCTTCTTTTCAGGATGCAGGTCCCAACAAAACTCCATGGTGTGACTTGTTTTCTTGCAGTGCGTACACTTTTGAGGAGGTCGGGCAACTCCCATAGAGGCACGGCTAACCAGAGCAAACCTTTCATTATATGAGGTATGATCCCCCTTTCTTCCACTTATAACTAGACACCTTTGCTCTTCAGCTTCAACACGGGAGTAGACATCTTCAATACTACACAATTCTTCCAAGTTAAGAATTTGACTCCTTATTCCTTCAAAGTCATTGTTCAGTCCAGCTACGAATAAGAATACTCGATTCTCTCATTCTTTGGCTACATGACGTACCTAGTCTTGGGGACAATTCCAAGTATCATCAGAGTAGTAGTCAAGTTCCTCCCACTTGGATTTTAAGGCTGCATAAAAGTCCGCCACAGAGAGATCTCCTTGTCGTAGACATAGACATCTTTCATCAGTTGATACACTTGAACAGTCTTCTTCTTTTGGCCATACATTTGTTCTAAAATAACCCACATATCTCTTGCAGTCCTCTTATGAACGATAAGGGGTTGAATATCAGAAGATACAGAATTGACAATCCAAGTTTTAACTTGGTTGTCCTCAAGAAACCAAGTGTCCCAAGCAGCACTAGTCTCAACAGGTTCAACCTTCCTCCCATTAACATACGCAATCCTGCCCCGACCAACAATCCCCATAGTAATCGCAGTGGACCATTGGAGGTAATTTTCTTTGGTCAGACGAATAGTGGTAACCTGAACAGGAATGTTTTCAGTTCTAGGAGCCCCAACCTCAATATGACCAGTATTTATAGTAGAAGAGGATGAATCTGCCATCCCACAACAGTGATATAACCACCAACACCAAGGAGAAAGACAGCAGGGAGCAACAACAAACACAGAACAATAGGGCGGAAGATAAAAAACATAGATTACTTGCTGAAATGATGACATGCACACAGAGGGGAGTAGTAGGGAGGCGGCGACATGGAGCAAAGGCGGGAAGAGGGGTCATCTCTCGTCTGCAGTAGAGGCCCGAGCTGAAGCAAACAAGGATGGGAGCAGCGGCTGAGCAGGGAGCAGGGCAATGGCACCCCATGCGCGGTAAGCCACGACACAAAACAGCAGGCATCGGAGCTCCAGGGGAACTGGCAAACAGAGCATACTAGGGGAGACACTGAGGGGCCTGAGTAGCGAGCGATGCAGACAGCAGATCTTCGGGCGATGGAGGCGATGATGGGACAGACACGGGAGGCGATGTCGTTGGAGCGAGACGCTAATAGAGGTGGGCGATATTGGAGCAGAAGGGACATCGTCGGGCGATGGAGGAGCTCGAACGATGATACCAGGCAGAGTGTCGGGTGCATTGGCCGATGTTGGGCGATGTTGTGCTCGGCTGATGTCACAGCACGAGTCGACGGTGTCCATCGGAACTTCACAGCGACAGAGGGCCTTTTACCAAACAAAGTCGAGGGATTCTTCGTCAAATCTGAATAGTACACTCAAAATCTATTTGGTTCTGATACCATGTAGAAACAGTAAAAGCGAGGGGACAAGGAACGAACACGGATGTAACGTGGAAAACCCCTCATCAAGAGGGAAAAAACCACAGGTGCGGAGGACTGGTGCCCACTAGCAACCAGACACTCTCTCCCTTAGAATATTATTCACACACTAACGATTAGGGTTTACACGGGTTAAATAGGGCCATAACAGTAACACTGGATTGGGTCCAGATCTAGACCCAGTTAGGTGACCCAAATACACCATAAGTCAATACAAGAAACAGAATAATGTGTCTCTATCATCAACAGAAGCTGAATACCGTGCCATGGCATCTACAACGATGGAAATTGTGTGGCTCAAAAGTTTGTTGAAAGATATGAGAGTTCATATCATGGATCCTGTCAAGCTTTATTGTGACAACAAAAGTGCAATTTATATTGTTAACGATCACACATTTTACAAAAGAACAAAGCATATAGAAATTGACTGTCATTATGTTCGTGAAGAATTCCTTCAGAAGACTATTGATCTCTCATATGTTTCATCTGAATATCAACTAGGCGACTTCTTTACAAAGGCTCTTGCGGCTGCCAGGTTTCACTATCTCCTTAGCAAACTTTCGGTTATCACACCGTAAGTTTGAGGGGGGTGTTAGAATGTATGTATCCCACCTATACATATATACATATATGTATGTACATTACATATATTAGTCAACTAATATATGTTCTAACATATATATATATATATATATATATATATATATATATATATATACATGTTATAGGTTTAGATACTTCGGATATTTATGTAATTTATCACCTTCTTGATGTCTTTTTCTTTTTCCATTTAACTTTGTATATTTCCCCTTCTACCCCTGCCTTTTCTATTTTTAACTAAAGAGGACCAAAAGGGGAGACTAGTCCCAACGGCTAGATTTCTAGCCGTTGGAACTAGTCTCCAACGGCTAGCCCTCTCATCTCTCCAAACTCTAATACCATGTAAACTTTACCACAATCACAAAAATAATCTTCTCCCACTCAAGTATAATGAGGACAACAAAAATAAATGAGGAAATGAATATTATTCATACGAAACCGTTATACAAGGCTGGCTTCAAAGGTCATAGCACTATCGTAGAATGATACAATATTTATAGGAATAAAGAGACAATAGAGAGAGAAGATAGCTGTTGGGCGGAGTTCCAGCAGCTAGAAAACTAGCCATCAGAACTCCCAACAGGTAGAAACACAAAAAAAAAAAAACAGAAAAACAGAAATATTGCAAAAACATTACAACAAAACATATTGCACTCCAATGTACACCAATATATGAATACGTATATATGTATTCATACAACCACTTAAATATAGCGATGTATGTAGAACAGTAGAAGCATATATACATACGAATGTGTGTGTACTTGCATATAAACTAACAGAAATCACTGCTCTTTTCTAAATAAGAGTGCTCATCAGAATGGATGGTGACCTATATATGTATGTGTGTGTGTGTGTGTGCATATAATCTGTACGTGTATATGTGTGTGTAAGAAGCATAGATTTGCGGTATAATCAAGGTGACATAAACTTCCATATAAGAGGCGAAGAGTGAGCCAGTAACCCAAAGATGTAAAAGAGATCAGGCCTTGTTCTCTCATATCCAGCTCATTCTGAATTTCCTATTTATACTTCATGCTTTATTCATATCGTCACAAGCATGTCACAAGTATACACTTTTTTTTGTCCTTCTTTTTGGTTGATAATATCATCTGGTCTGCACAGTCAACACTGATGGTTGGTGTGTTTGTTTTTCCTTGTTCAGGTCGGTCATGACAGGCAAGGGCTACCAATAGGTTTGCAGTTGATTGGACGTCCATGGGAGGAAGCTACAATTATCCGGTTGGCTTCTGCGGTAGAGGTAATGATGTTTTTATATCATGATTTTGCACAACTTTGGATCAAACCAGATCTCACCAAAAACATACATATAACGATGTTTATCAGTGTGAATGATTTCAGTTCATTTGATTTTTACTGCCAGGCCATGAGAAAATAAATAACCCAACCAAGTTAATAAATAATCAAGAACGTTATCAAAGATTGACAATGTCTTATTACATAATCCATTTCACGTCACAAAATTCTGGAAACTTATTTTCAGGTAATTAGAAAGTCTTGTTTTATACAAATCTAGAAGTAGAGGATAAAGCATATATTTTCACAATTTTTTTATTTTGGCATCATTCTCAGAATACTGCGTTCTTTTTTACACTTTTCCAGATTTCCTTATTTTTGCTGTTACTAACATGATATATTGAAAAAAGAAACACCGATATATGTGAGAATGCACACATAACTAGTTCAACATATGGATGGATATATGAAAAGCATACTACATTGAACTTGAATATTATATGTTTTTTTACTGAATCCAATGGATACCGAAACTAAATATGAGTCTGTCACCAGGTTTAATTAAGCAATATCTGGTTAGTTTAATTTGGTAATAGCAATATCTAATCCAGTTACATCCTGGCTTGAGCTTGAGCTCTCTAGGTGGAAGTTGAGACCTTTGGGTGAAATTCATATTGCAGTTTGCTAAAGAGTCGACTTGAGTCTTGCCTTCCATGAAAGATCTTTGTAGCTAAGAAGTCATTTCACGGGCATTAAATATTACAGATTGGTGCTTACTGTCACAGTTCTGTTGTCATAAGAGCTTTTGGGATCGCTTAGTTAGGTTCAATTATTGAAAAAAAAGGTGAAAAAACTATTCCTAAGCATCTTTCTTCTGTCTATGAGTCTCATGGCTTCCTTTTCCATTAGATTGGTTATTGTCATTGGTATGAGGTTTTTGTATTTTGGTTTTCCATTTCCTTCATGTTGATTCCACAACCATTTGTTTCCTTATTGATCGCCTTTGTTCCTAAGAGCATGATCTCGACCTGTTACAAGCCAAGCTACTCACAAGCTGCCTATTTTGTCAATGAAGTCAGACAAGCCTTTGCGTTATGCTTGCATCCTTATAGGAACTGGCTCATGGCTGTGCTCCTATCTTCCTTCAATCCCCAAGGAGGTTGAAAACAGATCATCTCAAGGACTGAGCAGAATAGCAGATGTCTGGACTTGCTTCATAACCTTCAACTATTCTGTAAAAGCACTTTGTATAATGGTCGATTTTCCAGATTCTGGACACTTAAAAATTGAATTAGCAGCATCTTCTAACTTAAGGCTTGGCCCTTATTTCAGAATGTGTACTACTAGACAAGGCACTAGTGAAAGCTTGTGTGCTTAAAGATGCCAACGGAACCTGAGAAACACGTTTTGAGATTTAAGAACTTTGAAGCATGGGTTGACTTGCAATGTCATTTTCTGTTGAGCATTATACACATGCTGATATTGCCTTGAAAGGTGAAGAAAGCTTGAGGATAATGCTGCTTTTTTTATTCTACCATTTGATAACTAATTGTAGCCAATAAACTTTATGTTCTTTAAAAGTTTCAGGCATAATTCTCGATTTTCTAACCATCTTTTGAACATGAGAAGTTCTTTTACTTGTTTTTTGAGTTTGGTCAATTGTTTTGTTTTTTTTTTTTTTTTTTTGACGCCATTCTTCCATTGCAGGAACTTTGTGCAAGTTCTAGGAACCGACCATCCACTTTCTTCGATGTTTTGCATTAAACTTCCCCTGATGAATGAATTGATCAAGAGTGGCTCACCATCAAGTGCCTTTCATTTTATTTTCCCAGTTAATGGGGAAACTGTAACAACAAAAGAGGGACTGCTTTTGTGGTATTTTGAATCAGTGAAGACTATAGACAGAATCCTGGAAGGTAAAAGTAGGCATTGAGATACCCCTTCCAAATTCTCTGTATAAACATTATTTGTAACTTGCTCAATAATGCTTGAGTACCTCTCTCTCTCTCTCTCTCTCTCTCTCTCTCTCTCTCTCACACACACACACACACACACACACGTACACAACATATTTTGTTTACCTTGGTCTGTAGTTCGCACCATGTGACTTTTATTTTGTAACTTGTCCAGTAATGGGACACAAAAGCCCAAGGCTTATGTTGCGTGGACACGAAACACAGCTAAGAACGCTGAACATGGTGCATCAAAAAATATGAACATTTGAACCATAGATGGAAAACCCGTGACTCCGACTTGGATCAACTAAAGACTGGGTCATTGGGTTCAAAGAATTGACTCGGCAACTTTGGTTGGGTTAGGTCATCAATTTTTATAGTATGCCCTTTTTCTATAAATAAGTGAATAAGGTAAGCCTGTCAGGACTTTATGTTTGACCTTTCTATCAACTAAAACTGAATAACATGTAATATGATTATGCGTGTATACTTAGCAAATTTTGTGACATTCCATAATTCAAAAATAACAAACTTTAGAACGCTCTCTCCACTGCCCAACCTCTCTGAATGAAGAGGGGACTCTTTGCCCATAGGGTCACAAGCAAGGGTGCAAGCAACTAGTGAAGCCTGAGCTCTCGATTCGTTCATCTCAATCTCCTCTTTGTCAGCTCTTTTTTTTTATCCCAACTGACTCTACAAACCCTAACTTGCGACCCATTCAATGGACAATCTTAGCCAACTCGGGCGACTCATGACTCGAATTGGTGAGTTTTCCAGCTATGATTTAACCGGCTATATATATATATATATATAATATAGGAAAAATGAGTGGTGACTGTGGTTTTTGGAGTCATCCAACCATCTAGTAAGGTCCATGATGAATGGTTAAGAAAGAAACAAGGATGAAAAAGTAATGAACATTTTTGTTCTATAATATTAGTTTACACTTTTTCTCATTTTCCCCTAACTGTTCATTTGCATCAGCCCTAATTAGATGATTAGATAATTCTATAGAGTCCCCTTGCATATTGGATTTGATGGGAATCATTTAAGCTGTCATTTACAAGGAGATCGTATAGTACATACTAAGTTGCAAATATAGAAGATAAGTTGTTTATTTTAAGAATCAAGAATACCTTTAAAATAGAGAGGATTTTCCCTTAAGAAAAATCATTTGTTGACTCTTTCTCCCTCTCTTTTCCTTTTAAGAGTGTCACGACCCAAGTTTTTTACACCATCTTTTTTTTTATAGATAATAACAGAAGCAAACATTGAGTGGTACTATAAGCAAACTTGAGTAATGACCAAAAATGTAAAACATATCAAACACCAACAAAACATCCAACACTTTTTTAGGAGGCACGCTTTCTGACTTCACACAAAACACTTAGCAACTAAAGTATCCACAAAGCCCAGATTCGATGCAGTATCCAGATTGCCAATGTCAGTCCATCACAAACACTGAAGATGTCAATCATGTAGGCTACGATCTCTCGAGAATTACCTGTAAAGATAGAAAAAAGAGTCAGATTTCCTCTTAGTATGACAACTTTCAGCTATATATGAAACATCGTCAACCAAAATAAGTATATAATTATGTCAAACAAATCCAGATGAAGACTTTATGATCGGCATCCATAAGTCATCAACTAATGCACCTTAGAATTATATCTTATTATCATGAATGATGTATACATGACCTTCATATGTTTATAAAGTTACAACGGTGATCTATTAACAGTGATCATGGTCATTGTGACCAGCAAACAACAGAAGACCCTATGGGCACAACTCACAGGTAGCACAAACTATATCTTCCCTAGGCGATGCAAACAGATCGAGGGTAACTTGAAATGAAGCCTCCTAAGATATCACATATCGTCGTTGTAGTAACACGGTCTAACCATCTGTGTTGCTTGAAGTGGTAGACTGGCCCCTCTAGGCACCCGGGTTGCAGGACCAGGAGATGCCTTGCTCTCCAAACAAAATTATAACAAAACCCCGGGCCCTTGTGCTGCCCAATACGCTATGGGCTGTCCAGTGCAGATGGAGGAGTGTGCGACTACAGTAAGCTCATGTGCACCACTACCTCCCGGGACAAAACCAATCACTAGACAAAAGCTCGTACTCGCACTCGCATGTATCATTGCATAAAACATAGTTCATGTTCTCTTCTATGCATTCAAATGTGAGGGTTTACCCTTACTATACATAGTTTAGTAACTCCCACGAAAGCTAACCTTAAGCCTCATTCTCAACACAAAACCAATCTAACTACTTTCAATTCTCAATAATTAGGGACAACCACTATATCATACGTATCAGGTATACACTATCAACTTTTGTTTGTTTACAGTTTTTTATCAATTCATGTATATGTGCATCCACTAGTATCAAATACGCTTATATATATATATATATATATATATATACCCATTCATTCATCTTTAAAATCCTCACCTTGGGTTCTTACATTCTTAGTTTAGTATATTGTTCTTTAAATAACCTTCTCATATTGAAACAACCAAATTGATGAGGGGTCTACAGTATTCATTACACTATACGTACGCTGCTGGAACTTATGTTTTCTTCACTAGTAATGGCAATCTATGTTTAACCAAAATTCTGTTTTGGTTCTCAAATTAGATATTTCACTTCTTTTTTAATGTTTGAATGATAAAAGAAGAAAATAACAGTTCTTGCCTCCAATCTCATGGTTTCTATACCTATTGTCCGCTATCCTGATCACAATTTTCCTACCCCCAGAGGTAATAAATAATAAAGGAAGGGACCTTCCCCTTTGAGGCCAGTTGTGGGCGAGGAGGGATTCAAACCCCCGACACAGTAGTTCGTAGCCACGTGCTCTAATTCTCTGAGCTACAGGCCCCACCCCATCTCCACTAGATCCGTTCCTGGGAGTACCCTCCAAAAGGAACCTTTCCTCTCCTCAGCTATTTTATTTCAGATTAAGAAGATGCGGAAACACGTTTCTCTCTACTCTATAAGAACAGTGCGTTGTTCCGAGGTGTGAAGTGGGAGAGAGGGGATGTCATAATTAGAGTTTTGAATAAGAAGACCTATATATATATATACATATATATTTCGTATGAGGAGACCCTTGTCACTCCGTCCATGTAAGAGACAAGAGACCTATAAAATATGACTCCTTAGATTTAGCTGCTGCCAAATCTATTATGTGGGAACATCATATTCATAATGATAACTAGCAGGTTACAGCCAACTTATAACATATATATATATATATATATATATATATATATATATATATATATATATATATATATATATATATATATATATATATATATATATATATATATATACACATATATATAAGACTAATTAATAGATTACAACATACTTATATCATGTATATAACTAATTTACAGGTTTGCTTATATTCAGTACCGTGACACACATCCCGCAATAGGAATACACAGCTACATATGACTATGTATAAGTATACACTGTACATCTAAACACACACAAGCATTTCAATATATATATACATACATACATACGCAGACCATCATAGGAACAAGAGTTTTCCCTGCTGAATTTACAATTAAGCGCCACATGCTATGGAAAATATCAGTATATGCACTTTTGGAATTTAAATATCATCACATCACATCACCCATACATTCACCATCTATCGTAAGACTGATCATGCAACATGCTTCTTTAATAAATCTGATTATTATCTAAATTTCAGAAGCAATTCCATAATCATGTTCATCCTTTCATTTTAGGGTAATGCATAATAACAATTTCAGTCCGATAGCCTACTTTTTACTCTAGACCTACTCATATACACATGACATATTTACATTCATATATTTATATTTCATAAGCATAACCGACATGAACTACATGTTGCACACACATCTGAATATCCCCATACCTTATTGCTCTAAGGTACAGCTAATTCCGTTTGCTTGCAAGGCTATCACTCCAACTGTACAGTCATTTGTTTCGACCCACTGCTCCCTAGTTTCTTTGATCATTCAAGATGCGGATGACAGACATGTAGACTAGTCCCTCTTTGCTCTTGATCTTCACCCCAAGATGCAGGAAAACAAGAATTAGCTCTCACTTTACCCCAATTTCTAGTTGCTGGAACCTCCATCTATGGCTGCAGCAAATAGAAACCTAAAATACTGCATCATGGAGTTAAATAAGGCTAATACATGGCCAGCAACACCTTCTTTCTTACCAGGTATACATTTAGTAACCCATTTATTTATTTTCATAACTACACCCTTTTATGATATAATTGACAGTTTTAGCTATATTTAACAGTCATTAAATCTACCATTTATAGATTGTACCCATATTAACAATTTTGTAATAATTAACAAAAAGGAAAAAAAAAAACGTTGGGCATTACAAAGAGTGTTTTTGACTTTTGAAAAAACAACTTAATTTATATTATTGTAACTTAATGCCTACCATTAGATCTCTCGCTTGATGGCTTAGATGATTCTCATTAAAGTCTGGTATATGAGAGCTTCTTAGCTCTCTCTCTCTCTCTCTCTCTCTCTCTATATATATATATATATATATATATATATATATATATATATATGTATGTATATATTAATCACTAATGTGCCCATCACTATTGCTTTTTAGTAACATACTTCTAATTTTAGCTATTCAACATCTAAAAATTTTGAAATCGGTTTTATATATATATATATATATATATATATATGTATATAAAGGAAATGTGATAAATTCTGCTAAAAAAATAAAAGATGCAATTTAAAATCTGTAATATAATTAACTGCTTAATAGCTTTATTTGTGTAGTTCTTTAGATATTTTTTATATTAACTTTACTATACTATAGTCTAATTTGAAATTTAATTGAACAAAATAAAATTCGAACTTGTTTTTAAAGAAGGATTGAACCCCCTCTTGTCCTTTTTAATGGAGTCACAGGGAGTGCACACAGAGAAGGGGCGGCGTGAGGTGTTATTTAAGGAAAACGAAGAGGTGTCGGTTGCCTTTGGCGTTGATATCAAGCAAGCATATGTTTTTCGAAGTGTACATGCACCATACATGCATAAACTTGACAATAAAAGAAAGTCACTGCCTAACTTTTATGAAATTGCAAATAATTACTTAAGCATCTTGATATATAAGCTCGGCGTCGGTCAAGTTGAAGCCAATGGCCTTGATGAAGTAAAAGAGCCAAGTTTGAGGAGCATGATTTATTTAAACATTACATGAATCTTGTTCCCGTTAATGCATGATTTATTTTTCTGTCTCAAATCCCAAATTCTGAGCGTAGCAAAAAATCTTTAAATTTCATTCATTTGCCATGCATTAGCCAAAGCTGGAATGTCAATTGAACCATTTTTAGAGAATCAGATATGAAAAAATAAAGCAATCAGATCGGTTTCATACTCAAGAAATGATGTCTAATCAGATTCAGACATACATAAACATCCGATCAAATTCGGATCCAACTTTGGATCAGATTTAGTTTCAAGTAAATATCCTGCAACCATCACATTTTATAAGTCAGCTGGATCTGGTGTAAAAATCGGATTCAGATTCATATGTGAATTTAAATGTAGAATTCAGATTTTTTTGAATTATGATTCAAATATGATTTTTCTTTATTCTCATTTGACTCTGAATTCAAGTCCAAATATGTGAATATCTGAAAAAACAGATAATAGTTAAGAGTATGTTCAATTCAATTTAGATCCGTTGGCTTCCCTACCTACTAAACTTGTTTCCACAATTATCCAAGACGCAGATTCAGATCTTCAAACATTTGATCAATGTTTACTTGTAAGCCAAAAGCACCCATATCTGAAAAGGGAATGTTTGCAAATGTAAAGATGGTTTTTGATCAGTTTACAAATGTATATGTCTTCGGGTCCGAACGTCCGTTCTGTCCATGTCTCCATTAATTCAAACATAGAAAATGATATCCAAGAAAAATTGTCTACTTCTTCAAACATAATACAACCATGACCCCACTTTCAAGACCACCCTGGATACTATGTCCTCACAATGTTCTTGAAATGTGAGTCTGTTTTGTCCACTTTAACTATGCCCCTTCATCGAATTGATAAAAAAAAGTAAGGCGAACTTGCTTTGTTTGCTTCTTATACCCGGCTCATAGTGGTTCGCTACTACTGGAGGAGTGATCAAAAGCACATTTCAGTGTACATGATAATTGTACGTCATTAGCACTGAAATGTTGAAACATACTCAGGACCATCCAAAAGTACATGTTGCTGATTCACTAAGTGAGCACTTAGAGTGTGTGCTTTGCCTACACAATTTGTTTTGCAAAAGTATGCTTTGCCCAAAGCCAAAGTAACTATTTCATGAATATGGCCGAAAAATTGGGCCCGAAATATCCTAAAAAATGTCATGAATATGCTCCAACTTTTTAAGCAAATTTTTGGGAATAGTTTTTAAGTGTTTAATTTGCCAAATGAGCCATAATAAAGGGGTTTTTGAGAACATGAACATACTGTTATTGTTTCATTCATATGCCTCAAAAAGTATAAGCATATTCATGTAACACTTTTTAAACTGTTCAATGAATCTTATTAATTTTTAGATTAAATGAATAGGATAATAATGTAATGTTTCCACACAGTTCATAAAGCGAAGTGATAGCCCTAAATCTGAGATATGCTGTTATCATACATTCGTGAGATTTTGTAAATTCTGCACCAATCAATCATTTTTTATAACTAACTTCAAATATGAAATATAAGGTTGACGAGTGAAAAACCATTAGTAGGATAAGTTCATGAAACAATAAGAAATTAAAAGTTATTAAAGAGGCTCTAAGGAGTTGTTTGACAGCATATTTTAAGATTGTCGATTTTGAAGCAGATTCACGAAACATTTGTTGCAATGATTAGTGAATTTCTTCTATTACTGAGACAAATTCATAATACATTTTCATAATGTTCTTGATGTCAAACAACCACCAGTGGTAAAATTGCCACACGACACGATTTAGATTCATGGAAATTGCTTCTGAAGGGTCCCATTTGGAGTCAAGAACGTCTTGGCGACTTGGTAATTTTGTCTCACAGCTTTTACTCTCGGGCTGGGTCTCCATGCGGAGCAACCCACATGCTCGCTACCCAATCAGCTCCGCCGCTAACGCTCCGACAGCGCCTAACTGTAGAAGTCGTAGAAGTCCCATGACTCCGAGGACGGCGTCTGTAACTCGAGTCTCCTTCGACGTCGTTCCTCGCGCGATCATCCGCGGGGAGGCCGCCGCCAATTGAGCAACGATGGTGAAGACTGTGACGGGGGAGGAGTCGCATCTGACCGCATTCGAAACCCAACTCTCTCAATCTGGCGTTCCCGTCCAGGTGATGGGTCGTGCTACCAAAAACTCTACTCGCTTTGTTTGGTTTACTTTCCGCTCATTCAAATGACACGGATCACTTCTTCCGCAGGTAGGGCTTGCCGTAGGCAAGCTCAATGCCGATTTAGATCGAGGTTACGTGTTTGGTTTGATCCCGACCCCTCCCAACGACCATGGACAACCAGCCTGCGCGCTTCTGGAGGGCGGGCCCGATAAAAGGAAGCCGTCGAAGGGGAAACCACCAAAAGACTCAGCGCCTTCGTTGGAGATCGATATTGGGTGGGTCGCGGAGCACGCCCGGCAGGTCTGTGAGACGGCTCTATAAGAATCATGCTCGATTTTTCGTCCTTGTAATAAGTTGGTTTTTGTTTTCCGTAATTGGGTTGCTACTGATCTTTTCGCTGTTCTTGGAGTCGAATGTTTCAAGTGGGCAGTACGGTAGGATGATTTCTCTTATTTTATTCCACGATGTTCTTTTCGCTTTTCATGGTTATGTAAATGTCGGTTTAACATTTTTAGTTCTTGCTGTGCACGTAATTGTTCAACCCTCTAGTTGTGCATCTGCTCTACATGCAAGTCTTGATAGGTATTCATTTTTTGCTCATAACGACTCAACTTCCGATTCTTTTATTTTGCTTTATTTGTTTCTGCATCGATGACACCTTTTCTACCAATAAGAATCAGTCTCAAAATTTGAATTTATATATATCCCTTCCACACGGAAAAAAGCATCTTTCGGTATCTCATTAACAAGGGCATAATTTTCTGGTCTTTCGTCCTTCCTTTGAGTCCAAAACAGCAAATTGTGTAGATGGTTGGCTTAAATTTGGACGAGGTTGTCGTGCTTGAAAGAACCATTTTCAGGGTATGTAGTTCATGAATTCTACGTAGTCAAATAGTTTTTCCAGTCCATAACACAGCCCAATTCAGGGCCTTTAAGTTTATTCCTTTTAAGGAGTCACAACACAACTCAGTTCATGGATCAAGTTTCTAAGAATACGCCCTCCTCTACATTCTCCTAGCTAAATTAGTTTATTTCTAAGAATACACCCTCCTCTACATTCTCCTAGCTAAATTAGTTTAAGGGGAAAATAATAGCTGCTGAGAAACCTTCCCACCATAAGAAATTAAATAGGTTCACAGATTAGCTTCGTACAATGGCTTTCTTGGATAAAAATATGAAGTGCTTTCATGGTGAAAAATCAAGTGGTTGCAAAAATAAACCGATCAACAAAGTGGATCCAAAGGATACATAAGGCATACAACTTATTGTCATGCTGATCATAGAAGCAACACCATGTTTACATGATTATGAGCAAGTTGTTCTTGTAAGAAGCTTACAGCAGACACACCAAATAATCTTGGTACCTATTAACTCCATCATTTGGATGTTGGGTGAGGAAAGGCTTGCAAGAGCAGAACGTAGTATAATAGAACATATGGTTTGTCAGACCTACCTAGTAAAATCACAGCTGCTAGAGAGGGAACTGAAAACAGGAAGCAGTACAGGCATTTGAATTAGGAAGCAATTATTTCAAAATTTTGGATGCTCAGGAACAGGGAAGTAGGAAACAAGTGGGAACCAACATAGTGAATTATCTAAAAGTTGGTGTTGGATCACATAAAATGTTAAGATTCACACACACACACATACACATATAGATCTACAGAGAGAGAGACGTGAAATCTAGTCCCAAAATGGCTCTTCCAGCTTCTATGAGAACCTGAAATAGTTTTTATGAATCGAACCATACAGGGGGACTCAAAAAAGCTAAAGTTGCAGGATTTTAAAAAAAAAGAAGATTGTGAAAATTCAATATAGTGAGTATAGTTTACTTAATGAGTTAATGAACGTCTTGGTTTTCTCCATTCATAACTACCTGATTTATACATTGAATTTTCACTATGTCTGCAAAACTAATGAAAGAAAAAGTGGCAAGATTTGTGAATTTTTGACAGTATTATTGCAATAATATCATACTAGTTTTCACTAAAAAATGCTTTTCTTATGTACTTGAACAACTTTGATTTCCATTTTTTTATTCCTTATCAAATGTTAGAAACTATTTCAAATCTTTATCAATATTTTTGTGAAAAAGTGGGAAACTCATATTTTGCAGCTCATTTTTCTTTAATGTTTTGATCTCATAGATTTTCTTCAGATTTGTTAAATACACGATAAGTACTAAAGAAGAACCTTGTTGATAGAAATCTGAGAAAATAAATGATGATGTGGTAATATATATATATATATATATATATATATGACTCTACATAATTACTGAGTATCCAATTTAAAGTAAAACCATAGCTAAGAATCGGATTGCCGATGGTTTCTGGTTTCAATTTTGAAGAATCAGGATTCCTAGTTCCTACTTTAGGTGATTCTGGTAACATTGTGAAAGAATGATGTCAGCTCTCTCTCTCTCTCTCTCTCTATATATATATATATATATATATGTATGTATATATATATATATATATATATGTATATATATATATATATATATGTATGTATGTATATATGACTCTACATAATTACTGAGTATCCAGTTTAAAGTAAAACCATAGCTAAGAATATCGGATTGCCGATGGTTTCTGGTTTCAATTTTGAAGAATCAGGATTCCTAGTTCCTACTTTAGGTGATTCTGGTAACATTGTGAAAGAATGATGTCAGCTCACTCATGCGCCTTCTGAGGTCACTCTTAAATGTTCCTATTGATGCATGAAGTTGTTTGTGGCTCAAACTTGTGCTATTTTATTGCAAAAATCCCAAATTATTAAAAATGTACCCTAAGTTGTCAAAATCAATAGTCAGACACATGTTATTCATGACCCTGCACTTGTCAGTCTGACTCAAGTCCAAGTCGATTGACTATAAACAAATATGCAATGGACATAAATAGAAAACATGTTTATACTTTATATATACAAGGAATGCACATGTATATTTATAGGTTATAGATTAGTTGGCTGACCAACGACTAGTAATTGAGTAGTTTAACTATCTAGTTGTTGGTTTGAAACACAGGTTCATCAATAATTGATTCAACTGACTGATTTGATAAGTCAGCTGACTGGTCAGCGTTTTGACAATCAGATATATGTTTGAGGCTCACACATAGATTGAGAAGTTACCGTGTTGATGTGATAATAATGTATACCTGCGCTTCACATCAACCTGTATTTGTGGTTCCTGGTTTTTCTTCCTTGTACATGAATTTTGTACAATTGGATTTTTCTGTGAAGTAATTTAAAGATACATGTGCTATAGACCTTCTGGTAAGGGCTTCCTTAGATTGGCTATTGTTCTTAAGCTTTTCCCATATAGAAATTGCAGTATATATATATATAGTTACATACACCCCTCCTCAGATTCTCAGTATTTGATATATATATATATATATACACTCACTCACACACACATACACACACACGCGCACACACACATCTCAGCTTCTCAGTATTTGGTCTTCTAATTATGGAAATGGTGTTAGACAGAAGAACAATTCTCTCAGATAAATAAGCATGTGACTGCAGGTTTCCAAGATGCTTCTGGGCAGTATTCATGTGGTTGGTATATATGTATGGGCTGGAGAAAGCTCATTCAAGGCATCAAGTGTAGAGCTTTGGCAGGTATGTTCTTGGCAACTCAAAAAGTTCAATACTTCATGGTTTTTTGAATCTAAGTAGTTTTCATGTCTCACATCTGTAGAGTATCACCCACAACTGACAGTATATTTGTATCCAGTAATCCCAACATCATGTTGGATATAAAGGCATGTTTGAATGTGGAGATAATTTACCTACTGAAGATATTCAATGTGAAAATTGTCCAGGATAAGTTCTACCTAAAGCAACTTTTTTCTGTGTTTAAGTGGGAAAGGCAAACTACCTTGGATTTTTACAAGATAAATTATCTCCAAGTTGCATGCTCAATCATCATTCTTGTTTACTAGTACTTTTTAGTTATTTGATTAAATATGACAGCAATAGATATTAAAAGAAATGGTAAAAGTGGGAGTTACAGAAACCCTACCAATATGCTCCAGAAATTACAAGTAGCATAACAAGTTGACCAAGTTTTATGGCCCAATTTCATACAAGCATATCTCCAATAGCAACTCTAAAATTGCAACAACAGTGAGAACAATGAAAGTAATCATACCTTAAGCTACACATAATTAGATGTAAAACAAACAGGTATCTAGAGGATCATATTAAGAGGTGCCGAAATAAAAAACCATTAAAGCTGCAGAACATGTTACAACTTGTTGAAGTATGTTAGACGGGTCTCGGGACCGGGTCCGGATCCATACCCGATCCATCTTATAGTCCTTGCTGGGCATTACTTAAGTCGTGTAACCGTAATCCTTATGGTTAATGAAATCTTAAGAGAGAGAGAGTCTGGCGGCTAGTGGGCAACCAGCTCCTCCTCATCCGTGGTTTTTTTTCTCTTGTTGAGGGTTTTTCCACGTTACATCATGTTCCTCGTATTCTTTTTCTCAGTGCTCGTGTTTCTAGATGGTATCAGAGCCCACGAGATTGAGACTTTTTTGGTGATCGTGGAGTTTTCTTCATCCGCCGCCGCTGTCGTCACCGCCGTGTCCGACGCCATTACCTTTCTGCTGCGTCGTCCGACGACGCTGCTGACACCGCTGCCGGCTCCGCCACCGGTGTCACCGCCCTTGCTGCCGTGCCGTCGACCTGCTCCCTGCCGTCGTCCTTTGCACTGTCGCCTTCTGGGTCGGCCCTTCTCCAGTGGTGCCTTCCATTGCTGCCGCCGTTTGCTGTCGCCCCCCTTCCTCCTTGCCGTCGCCCTCTGCGCCGTCGATATCGGCGCCCGACCTGCTCCCTGCTCCGCCTGACCAGCAACGTCTTCCGCCGCCCGACCTGCTTCCTGGTGTTGCCTTTCCGTCTAGCGCTGCCTCTACTCCCTGCATCATTGTTCTCTTGCGGGATCTGCTGCAAAGTTCCAGCACCTCTGCTCACGCCAGTTGCTGCGTGCTCCCCATTGCCGCGGCTGCCCTTTGTCACTGCAGGATAAATTTGGGTGTTCGATCGACGTGATGGCGGATTCCCCTATGGGAGAGTGGATCATCGACAGTGGCGCTACTCACCACATGACCGGCGATCCTAAAGTCTTTCATGGGTATAAGCTTTCGTCAGGAAAGGAACGTGTTTCTCTTGCTGATGGTTCCTCTATCTCTGCGCCTGGGAAATGGAGTCTCCCACTTTTGAACAAGTTCTTTGTCCACAATGCCCTACATGTTCCCCATCTTCCCTTGAACCTCTTGTCGGTTAGCAAGATTACGAAAGAGTTGAATTGCGAACTAATTTTTTCTGCTGATCACTGTGTTATGCAGGACTTGGTGACAGGGAAGAGGATTGGGATTGGTCTGACTTCTGACGGGCTATATCGCTTACCTATGCGTACTGCTCAGGCTCTCATGACGGCAGTCAGCCAAGCAACGAAGAACAGAGAGGAGTCCCTTCAATTGCTTCTACGGTGGCATGAGCGCCTTGGACACCTGCCTTTTGGAATTCTTAGACAGCTGTTTCTTGATTTATGTTCCAGGTTAGATATGATTATGGTGTCCTGTGATGTCTGTCACCTGACCAAACATGTTAGAGCTTCTGATGTGTGGGGGCCTTCAGGGATTCCTTCTTATCATGGTTTTCAGTATTTTATCACATTTATAGATGATTGTTCTCGTAACACTATTGTCTACTTGTTGAAAGACCGTAGTGAAGTTCCTACTGCCATAGAGACTTTCATTGCTTATGTGGAAACTCAATATGGAGCATCTATTAAGACCTTTCGATCTGACAATGCTCGTGAGTATATGTGTCAGTCTGTTGATAGCTTCTTTCGAAAAAAGGGAATTGTTCATGAGACTTCGTGTAGTTATACTCCTCCTCAAATTGGAGTTGCTGAACGAAAGAATCGCCAGTTATTGAATATGACTCGAGCTCTTCTTTTTCAACGTCATGTTCCAAAAAGGTATTGGGGGGATGCTGTGTTGACCAGTGCGTATCTTATAAACCGTTTGCCTAGTCGTGCGTTGAATGGGCAGACGCCTCACTCTATGTTACCGGGGAGTCGTGAACCTTTCTCTCTTCCACCAAAGAGTCTTTGACTGTGTTTGCTTTATTCACAATCATAGTCCTCACGTTAAAAAGCTTGATCCAAGGTCTATTAAGAGCGTATTTCTAGGTTATTCTCCCACTCAAAAAGGGTATAAGTGTCGGGAGCTTTCTACTGGTCGTGCCTATGTTACCAAAGATGTCACTTTCCTTGAACATGCTTCCTATTTTGGTGAGAATCCTCTTCAGGGGGAGAATTCTATGTCAAAGGAAGAGTATTCTTCGAATCAGGAAATTCTGTTTACAGATTTTTTAGACTACAGGCGTGAATCCATTGGTCCTTCTATTGAGGTGCTTGAACAAGAGAAAAATGGAGAGTGTTCTACTGGGGCAGGAGAGGAATGCAATCGTCTGTTTGGGCAAGTTTACTCTAGGCGAAGAGTCTGTACTGAGGAGATGACAGGTGGTAAGAATTCTGCTCCCAATCCAGTTAGTCCTTCCCTGGATGACCCAAGTCGTGCTCAGAAGCAAACTGTTGAAGAAGAGATTCAGACTGTTATTGCAAGTGAAGAGCTTCCCATCGCCCTGCGAAAGGGTGTCAGGTCATGTACTCAACATCCTATTGGTAACTTTGTTTCATATTCTAGACTGAGCAAGGACTACAAATGTTTTGTATCTTCTCTTTCTTTGGCTATGATTCCCAGGAATGTTGCTGAAGCTCAAAGTGATCACAAGAGGACTTATGCAATGCAAGAAGAGATGGAAGCCCTAAGAAGAAACATGACATGGGAAGTTATAATGATTCCTGAGGCGGCTCACTTGGTTGGATCTAAGTGGGTCTACACTGTTGACGGGTTTTGTTGTTCGGGTCCGGATCCGTACCCGATCCGGTTTGTCCTAATTAGGACTACTTATATCTCTGTAAACCCTAATCTTTGAGTTAATGAAGTTTTGAAGAGAGGGAGTGTCTGGAGGCTAGTGGGCACCAGACCTCCTCACCCGTGGTTTTTCTTCCCTCGCGTTGAGGGTTTTCCACGTTACATCTGTGTGCTTTCTTCTACTCTCGTGCACATTTTGTTTCTACATGGTATCAGAGCCGTCGGACTTGGAGAAAACAAAATCTGTTGTTTCTATGGTTGTGAAGTTCCAACCCTGACTGCCGCCGCCGCTACCACCGTCGTCGTCGCTACCACCACCGCCGCCGCTGCCCTTGCTGTGCCGCCGCTGTCGCCGCACCGTGGCCGCGTGACTGCCTCCGTCGCTGCCCCACCGTGGCTGTGACCGCCGCTGCTGCGTCGCTGGTGTCGTGACTGCTGACGCCAACGTTTCTGCTGACGCCTCTGCCGACGCCGCCGTCCGACCACCGACGTCGACGCCGTCGCCTGTTCTCGGCGCGTGCTGCCAAGCGCCACCCTCTGCTTCCGCCGCGTCCTGCTGCTTCCGCTGCTCCCGCCGCTTTCGCCGTTGATCCCCGACTGCGTCATCTCACCTCTTCTCTAGGTTACTGCTGTGTGTGTTCTTTGGCAGCCACTTCTACCAGGTGATCATGGTTGACTCGTCTTCTTCTTCAGTCAATACTAATCTACCTGATGTTGTGTCTGCGCGGACTGATCATGTACCGGTTCAAGTTACCACCATTCAACTTACCAAGGAGAACTATTCCCGATGGTCTGCTGCGATTACCATGGGGATTGCTGGGCGAGGACGCATTGCCTATGTGAATGGGAGAAAGGTTGAACCTGCTGCAGATAGTCTGGCTTGGGATACATGGTTTCTTGAAGACAACCAGGTCAAAACCTGGATTGTCAATTCAGTGTCCCCGGATATCCAACCCCTCATTCTTCGTAAGAAGACTGCAAGGGATATGTGGATTATTTTGGAGCAGATGTATGGCCAAAAGAAAAGGAAAGTTCGTGTGTATCAACTTATGAAGGATGTGTATTCCCTGCGACAAGGTGCTCTCTCGGTTGCAGACTTTTATGCAGCATTAAAATCTAAGTGGGAGGACCTTGACTATCACTCTGATATTCCATGGAGGTGTCCTCACGACCAGATGCAGTACATGACTGATAAATGGGAAAACAGGGTATTCCTTTTCTTATCCGGACTGAATGATGACTTTGAAAATATAAGGAGTCAGATTCTTAACTCTGACGAATCATTTAGTATTGAAGATGTCTATTCCCGTGTTGAAGCTGAAGAACAGAGAAGGTTGCTTTCTAGTGGACAAAAGGGGGAAGAACAGTCTGCCTATGTTAGCCGTGCCCCTGTGGGAACTCCTCGTTCTTCCCGAAAATGTACACATTGCAAAAAACTTGGTCATACTAGGGATTTTTGTTGGGACCTGTATCCAGAGAAGAAGGATAGTAGGGGGAGGTCTTCTAGTGGGAAGAAGCCTGTATCGTCTGCAACAAGTCTGAGTGATGGGAAAGGTTCTATTTCTGCAGAACAGATTCGTGAGCTACGAGCATATTTGAGCAAGATTGATGTTGGTCAGGCAGATACACCAGAGGAGGTGAAGATCAATCAGGCATTGGCTGTTTCAGGGGGAGAAGGTACTTCTTATATGGGTGAATGGATTGTTGACAGCGGTGCCACTCATCACATGACTGGCAACCCCAAGCTTTTCCATGACTACAAGCTATCATCGGGAAAGGAACGTGTGTCCCTTGCTGATGGTTCCTTTACTTCTGTGGCAGGGAAAGGGAGTCTTTCCTTGTTAAATAATTTTTTAGTTCATGATGCCTTACATGTTCCCCATCTTCCCTTAAATTTGTTATCTGTTAGTAAGATTACCAAGGAACTGAAGTGTGAGCTTATATTTTCTGAAAAACGTTGTGTTTTGCAGGACTTGGTGACAGGGAAGAGGATTGGGATTGGTTTGGTGTCTGATGGGCTGTATCGGCTTCCTATACGCGTTGTCACAGCTCTTATGTCAGCAGTCAGCAGAACAGAGAAGAAGGAGGAAGAGTGTCGTCAGTTATTTTTGTTTTGGCATGAACGCCTTGGTCATCTCCCATTCGGGATTTTGAAACATTTGTTCCCTGAACTATGTTCTAGTTTAAACATTTCCATGTTATCATGTGATGTGTGTCAGTTTGCGAAGCATGTTAGAGCTTCTTATCCAATTTCGAATAGTCGTTCTAATAAAGCTTTCTCCTTGGTTCATTCTGATGTGTGGGGGCCTTCGGGCATTCATTCTCGTGGTGGTTTTCAATACTTTATAACTTTTATAGATGATTATTCAAGGTGTACCTTTGTGTATTTGTTGAAAGATCGTAGTGAGGTGCCTCACATTATTGAAACTTTCATCCTCCTAGTCGAAAACCAATATGGAAATTCTGTCAAGACTTTTCGGTCTGATAATGCTCGTGAATATCTGTGTCTCACTGTTGAAGAATTCTTTCGAAAGAGGGGGATTGTTCATGAGACATCCTGTAGTTATACCCCCCCTCAAAATGGGGTTGCTGAGAGGAAAAATCGTCAGTTGCTCAATGTCACCCGAGCCATACTGTTCCAAAGAAATCTCCCAAAATACTATTGGGGTGATGCAATCCTTACTAGTGTCTACTTGATTAATCGCATGCCTAGTCGTGTGCTAAAGGGTCGTACTCCCTACTCTATGCTTCCAGGGAGTAGTCAACCTTTTCATCTTCCTCCTCGAGTCTTTGGATGTGTGTGTTTCATACATAACCACAGCCCCAATGTGAAGAAACTTGATCCCAAATCTATTAAGGGCATCTTTCTTGGGTATTCTTCCACTAAAAAAGGTTATAAATGTCTCGCCACTGGTCGTCTTCACATTACCAAAGATGTCACATTCTTGGAACATGTTATAGTGTCTGCCAGCTTATATTACATTTTCTATATCAAACACATGTGATCTCTGCTGTAGAAATGAACTAAGAACCTAATGCTAGTGTTTCATTTACATATTTTTGAAGAAGCAACAAAAGATGTTTATAATGAATAATTTTGTGTTCTGAATATGATGACATCTTTATATTGGTTCAGGTCTAAAAAATTGATTTTCAGCTTAATTTACAATATAATCAATAGTCGGTTTGCCCTTTTCTTTACTAGATTTTGGTGAGACAATTGCCAGACATTCGTTGAAATGGTTTTCCTTCTTCCAGTTACTCAATTGATATTTTCTTTTGCAGACAGCCAAAGCAGTTTCTGCTGCCTCACCATTTCACAAAGAGTGCAACCCAATAGAGAGGATTCTGATTCACATTTCTTATAGCCCACGAAGGTTTGTATGAGCATTCTATCTCTCATTTTTGTTTTCTTGAAAGCCTTACATTGATAGATCCATTGTGAACTTGCCAGTGCTGATATGTCATGCTTATAGACAAACCCATGCATATATGCGCACACACACACACACACACATACATATACACAGAGATATGTTGATGCAGTTTAGGCTTTTCGGGCTGGTCCAAGACTTGTGATCTGTTGTGTGAGGCCAGAAGGGAGAAGAGAAGAGGTAGAGAGAGAGAGAAACCAATTAGATACTCATTAATCTGCCTAATCTCATGTTAAACGAGAATTAGGGTGAAACCAACAAATTACAAAATAAGTCCAAGATTAAAACAATTATTAATAAAGAGTTGTTCCTAAAACTATTAAATATTCAAAACACCACCTAACATAAATATTATTCAACACTCCCCCTCAAGCTGGAACATAAATGTTAATCATGCTCAGCTTGTCACAACATCTAGAAAACTCCACAATAGTTAGTAAAGATATTAGTTGCTTGATCTTTTGAGGTTATATGTATGGTGGAGATGATTCTCCCTTGAACCATGTCATGGATGTAATGACAATCTACTTCAATGTGTTTTGTCATCTTATGAAAATACATGATTATTTGCAATAGAGGTGGTAGCCCGGTTACACAAAACATTTTCATAGGTATAGAAGTAGAAATACCAAGGCTCTCAAGTAAGGATCTAGACCAAGTCATTTTGGCAGCAGTTTGAGCCATAGCGCGATACTCCGACTCCACACTGGACTTAGAAACAACATTTTGTTTTGTACTCTTCCAGGATATGGGATTTCCTCCTACAAACACACAAAACCCCGTGGTAGATTTCCTGTCATCAAGTAAACTTGCATAATTTGCATCACTATAAGCTTCAACATCAAAAGATGTACTTTTTTTAAGAAAAGGCCTTTGCCAGGGAAGGACTTTAAATACTTGACAATCATCATAGCTGCATCCTAATGTGACTTTTTTTGGTCTTTCTATGAATTGGCTTAGTTTTCTCACAATAAAGCTAATATTTGGCCGAGTTACTATCACATAAAAAAGCTTACCAATCAACGATATGTAGGATCGTGAAGCTACCTCTTCGGAGTCATCATCAATGTTGTAAAAGGCGATAAAGCGAGGCGAGGCGTTGAACCTCTCATGAGGCAAGGTGAAGCGAGACGTTAATTGAAGCGTAAGCTTCACGGACAAATTTGTGAATTAGATAGAGAGAGGCCAGAAGGGAGAAGAGAAGAGGTAGAGAGAGAGAGAAACCAATTAGATACTCATTAATCTGCCTAATCTCATGTTAAACGAGAATTAGGGTGAAACCAACAAATTACAAAATAACTCCAAGACTAAAACAATTATTAATAAAGAGTTGTTCCTAAAACTATTAAATATTCAAAACACCACCTAACATAAATGTTATTCAACACTCCCCCTCAAGCTGGAACATAAATGTTAATCATGCTCAACTTGTCACAACATCTAGAAAACTCCACAATAGTTAGTAAAGATATTAGTTGCTTGATCTTTTGAGGTTATATGTATGGTGGAGATGATTCTCCCTTGAACCATGTCATGGATGTAATGACAATCTACTTCAATGTGTTTTGTCATCTTATGAAAATACATGATTATTTGCAATAGAGGTGGTAGCCCGGTTACACAAAAGATTTTCATAGGTATAGAAGTAGAAATACCAAGGCTCTTAAGTAAGGATCTAGACCAAGTCATTTTGGCAGCAGTTTGAGCCATAGCGCGATACTCCGACTCCGCACTGGACTTAGAAACAATATTTTGTTTCTTACTCTTCCTGGATATGGGATTTCCTCCTACAAACACACAAAACCCCGTGGTAGATTTCCTGTCATCAAGTAAACTTGCATAATCTGCATCACTATAAGCTTTCAACATCAAAAGATGTACTTTTTTTAAGAAAAGGCCTTTGCCAGGGAAGGACTTTAAATACTTGACAATCATCATAGCTGCATCCCAATGTGACTTTTTTTGGTCTTTCTATGAATTGGCTTAGTTTTCTCACAATAAAGCTAATATCTGGCCGAGTTACTATCACATAAAAAAGCTTACCAATCAACGATATGTAGGATCGTGAAGCTACCTCTTCGGAGTCATCATCAATGTTGTAAAAGGCGATAAAGCGAGGCGAGGCGTTGAACCTCTCATGAGGCGAGGTGAAGCGAGACGTTAATTGAAGCGTAAGCTTCACCGACAAATTTGTGAATTATGTAATATTCATAAAAATAACAATAAAACTGATAAAAATGACTACAATGCTAAGCAGCTCTTCCAAAAGGAGAACATGTTTAATTTAGAAAATAAAGACAAAAAGCAAAAAAACATCCACAAAAATATATATAATAAAAAAGATAATTTGTGCTAAAGTAAATTTTTGATGTTTCTATATTTGTTTATATAAAACAAAATAATGTAATAAATATTCTTCAATTGATTCGGTAAATGATTGAACATCGCTACCATGAAGCACAAAAAACAGCATGAACTAATGCACGTAAAAAATTTGAAAGAAAATATAATAAGTTAAAGATGCAATTATAAACATTTTGAAAGAGAGAGAAGGAGTGAGAAGGTCCGAATAAAGTTAGTGCCTTCATCTTTCACAACATTTTTTCCTGTTTTCATTAAATTATTGTTGCTGAGTATTGTGACCACTTCGATAAAGTGTTTACATTTTTAACTATTTTTTATCTTTTGTAGAAATCTTATTCTTTCGGCTAAATTTTAAACGATTCTGATTCAGCTTATTTCCTGAATCATAAGCTTTTTGGATTCGATTCAGAAAATGATTATGAATTTATGATAACATTTGGTATTAACCATACATGAACACGTAATGAAGAAAATAAATGAACACATAATAAACTAACAATACTTGCAAAACATGGCAACGTGGGAGGAGGACCACCATACTTGATACACGTCCTCGCAATATATGAACACGTGAAATAAAAAGTTTGAGTTCACGGTTTCATTTTGTAAGGTAAAAAGATTAGGCGACGTCAAGCCGTGATGATCACCACCTGAAAGTAGATGCAATCGGAGGGGAGGGTGGTAAGTTGACCCTGATCTCGTCGATGTCTAACCAAATGAAGAACTTCCTCTTGTATGCCCTTAAGATCGGTGATGCTGCCGTAGCTAAGAATCTGCCGTTGGTCTCGGAGAAGGAAAACGACTTCACTGCCTGGAGTCAGAGTCCTCGCCAGTCCCGTTCGCCGGCAACATGGTCGCTAGACGATAGCCTAACTCATGCAGCAGAAAGAAGAACAAAAGGGTGGAGAGAAATCTTCAATTTCGTAGGCGTGCAGTGATTTGGGATTGAGGAAAGAGAATTTAGGGTATAAAGAGTTCAATTAGGGAGAGAAATCTTCAATTTCGTAGGCGTGCAGTGATTTGGGATTGAGGAAAGGGAATTTAGGGTATAACAGAGTTTAATTAGGGCCACGTGTGAAACCCCCTTACTAATTTTATTTAATTTTTAATTTTTTTAAATTAAAAAACTAAACAGACTTGAGGCGTGCACCTCAAACATGGAGCGCACCATTGATGGAGGCGTATGCCTCATTTAGTAGAGGCGCATGCTTCAGGGACATGTGCGCCTCACACCTCTGCCTCAAAGCGTTTTTTCTAAAAACGCTTTGAGTCGCACTTTTTTTGTGTGAAGCGTACGCTTCTCACAACATTGGTCATCATCATATAGATGTACCCGTGGGTTCATAGGAAGAGTTACAGGTTTAACTCCTCGCATCCCTATGTCCTGTAAAAGATCAAGAACATACTTCCTCTGTGTTAGAATATGTTGTTGTGGGAACCGGGTCCATATCTGGACCCGGTTCTATGGGGCGCGGGTGCCGAGGCGGGCTCGGTACCCTAGGCGGGCTCGGTACCCTAGGCAGCTTCTCCTCTCTCCCTCTATATATTGTCACTTATGTGTAAGTGTTAATTAAGTGAATATAATTTTCTCTCTCCTAGGGTTGCGGTTTGCCCGTAGGTCAGAGCTTCCCCGTGGTTTTTCACCTCTTTCTGAGGTTTTCCACGTATATTGTGTGTTCTTTCTCTGCTCTCTTCTTGTGGTACGTGTTTCTACATGGTATCAGAGCCACCGCGTGTGAGATCGTTGGTGGGCAAGTAGTGTTTTTTCCGCCGTTCTTGTGCCGCCTCCGTTGCCGTTCCCAGCAGCGCCGCCGTCGTTTTTGTTTTTCCGCCACCCAGGAACACCGCCGTCGTCGTTCCCAGCGCTGCCCTACCCTGCCGTCGTCTCCTGCCTTCTCGTCGCTCCTGCCTCGTTCTCGCCGCTGTGCCTCTTGTTGCTGTGTGCGTGTTTGTGATGGCAGAAACGATGGGGACTCAAAAAGATGCCATTCTTGACGCGGGCAGCGCCTCCAAGACTGAGAACGTGCCGATCCAGGTCACCTCCATCCGTCTGACCAAGGACAATTACCGATCTTGGTCTGCCGCTCTCGAGATTGGGATTACTAGCCGTGGGCGTCTCTCTTACATCACTGGCGACAAACCTGCGCCCATCAAATCTGACCCTCAATGGCCAACGTGGGCGTTGGAGGACAGCCAAGTGAAGGTATGGATTATCAGCTCTGTGTCCTCCGATATCCAGCCCCTCATTCTGCGGAAGCCGACCTCTTTTGATATGTGGACTGTGCTTGCGAAGATGTATGGTCGCAAGAAGAGACATCTGCGCACCTATCAGATTAAACGCAGTATTTACTCCCTGACACAGGGTGATTTGTCTGTTGCTGCCTTCTATGCTGCCCTGAAGACCAAATGGGAGGAGCTAGATTATCATGTGACTGATGAGTGGAAGTGCGGTTCAGATCATTCCCTCTATTGGGAAAAGGAATGGATGGACCGTACGTTTCTGTTTCTGGGAGGCCTGCGGGATGAATTTGAGTCTATTCGTAGCCAGATTCTTAATGGTGATGAGATTCCGGGGATAGAGGAAGTATATGCTCGAGTTGAGTCTGAAGAACAACGTCGCCAGGTGATGCATCTTGACACCGGTCATGGCCCTTCTGCCTTTGTCAGCCGTGCCTCAGGGACTGGGCAGCGTCCTGCCCGGCATTGCACTCATTGCAACAAGTTGGGGCATTCGGTGGATTTCTGTTGGGATCTTCATCCCGAGAAGAGACTGGTCAGAGGTCGTCCTCCCTCTGGCAAGCGTAGCCCTTCTGTGTCTGATTCCAGTCAGAGCAATACTTCTAGTGGTGCAAAGTCCAAGCTGTCCCCTGCTCAACTTAAGGAGCTACAGGCGTACATCAGCCGCCTATCTACTACCCCTGAGGAGTCCTCCACGTCTGAAGGGGCTCAGCTAGACCAAGCCCTCGTTGCCTCGACTGATCAAGGTAACCCTTCTCTTGGTGATTGGATTGTTGATAGTGAAGCCACTCACCACATGACAGGGGACTCTAAACTCTTTCAAGAATATCAACTTTCCTCTGGCAAGCAACGCGTGTCTATGGCAGATGGGTCTTCTATCTCTGTGGCTGGGAAAGGGAGCTTGTCCCTGTTGAACAAATACCGTCTCCACAATGCCCTGCATGTTCCAAATATTCTTGTGAACTTACTCTCTGTCAGCAGTATTACTAAAGAATTAAACTGTAGTCTGATTTTCTCTGCTGATCACTGTTCCCTGCAGGACTTGGTGACGGAGAAGAAGATTGGGATTGGTTCGGTTACTGATGGGCTCTACAGATTGCCGGTGCAAGTTGCTTCAGCATTGATTTCTGCCACGAGTGGTCACTTGTCTGGTGTGAACGATAGATCTACGGTTCTGCGATGGCACGAGCGTCTTGGACATCTCCCATTCCAGTTAATAAAGAAGTTGTTTCCTCATTTGTTTGCTTCTGTCTCCATTGACTCCTTCGCTTGTGAAGTGTGTCAATTGGCTAAACATGTCAGGGCTTCGTACCCTATTTCATTGAATAAAACCACTCATCCGTTTGCCTTAGTTCATTCCGATGTTTGGGGTCCTTCTGGAGTACCCACGTGTGGTGGTTGTCACTATTTTTTGACGCTTATTGATGATTACTCTAGATGTACGTTCGTGTACTTGTTGCGAGAACGTAGTGAGGTTCCAACAGTTGTGGAAAACTTTGTTGCCTTTGTTGAGACTCAATTCCATACAACTGTTCAAGCTTTCCGTACGGATAATGCAAGGGAATATGTCTCTCAATCCCTTGATGATTTCTTGAAAGGCAAGGGAATTGTTCATGAAACCTCTTGTAGTTATACCCCTCCTCAAAATGGTATAGCTGAACGTAAAAATCGTCATCTTTTGAATGTTACCCGGGCCATTATGTTCCAACGTCATGTCCCGAAGCGGTATTGGGGTGATGCACTTCTCACTAGTGCACACCTCATTAACCGTATGCCTACTAGGGTGTTGGATGGTCAGTCTCCTTATTCTACCCTGTGGCCCACTCAGAATCCGTGGCCTCTTACTCCTCGTGTCTTTGGGTGCAGTTGTTTTGTGCATAATCATAGCCCTACTCTCAAAAAACTTGATCCCCGGTCTATTAAAGGAGTTTTCTTGGGGTACTCTTCCACTCAGAAGGGGTACAAATGTGTGGATCCCACTACTTCCAAAGTGTATGTTTCGAGGGATGTCACATTTCATGAACATGAGTCGTATTTTCCGGTGAATCCTCTTCAGGGGGAGTGTCTTGGGAACAAAGGGGAAGAGTATTCCTCTAATCAGCTGATTCAGTTTATGGAGTTTTTGGATTACAAGGTTAGTCCCAGTGTGATTGACACGGTCACGGTCAGTAATGAGAAGGGCAGTCATATGGAAGGGGTCACGGTGGATGCTCAGCCCACTGTTGCCCGGGATCACTTGTTTGGCCAGGTCTATGTCAGAAAGGAGAAAGCTACAGTGGAAGATGTTGGTGATGAGCATAGAACCAATCCCAATCCTGTGATCTCCCCGGATGACCCAAGTCCATCGAATGAAGAGCTCCCCATTGCTTTGCGCAAAGGCACCAGGTCATGTACTTCTCACCCTATTCAAAGATTTGTTTCTTATGCTAAGCTCAGTACAAATTACAAATGTTTTATCACAACCTTATCCAAAGTTGTTATTCCCAGGTCGGTGGATGATGCTAAGGATGATCCCAAGTGGTTACATGCTATGACGGAGGAGATGGGTGCGTTAGCTAAGAACAAAACATGGGAAGTTGTTGATATCCCTAAAGGGACACATTTAGTTGGCTCTAAGTGGGTTTACAACGTGAAGTACAAACCTGATGGCACTGTAGATCGATATAAAGCTCGTCTGGTTGCAAAGGGGTTCAGCCAGAAGTATGGGATCGACTATCTTGAGACCTTTGCTCCTGTTGCAAAGTTGAAGACCGTGAGGGTTATTCTTGCTCTTGCTGTGCACAGGAAGTGACGCATGGACCAGCTTGATGTGGCGCATGGACCAGCTTGATGTTAAAAATGCGTTCTTGAACGGCCATCTGGAGGAAGAAGTCTATATGAGCATGCCTCCCGGGTATGTTCAAGAGGGAAAATGTTGTCACCTCAAGAAAGCTTTGTATGGCTTGAAGCAGTCGCCTAGAGCTTGGTTTGAGAGACTAAGGATCGTTATGAAGTCTACTGGGTACAAGCAAGGAAATGGAGATCATACCCTATTCATAAAGCAGAGAGATGGTCTGGTGAGTCTTCTCCTTGTCTACGTTGATGATATGATTGTCACTGGCAGTGACGAAGAAGAAAACAGAAAGATGAAGGAGAGATTAGCTAAAGAATTCGACCTCAAGGATCTGGGTAAGCTGAGATACTTTCTGGGGATAGAGATTGCTCGATCAGAGACAGGGCTGGTTATGAATCAAAGGAAGTACACTCTTGACTTACTAAAGGAGACAGGTAAACTTGGTTGTAGGTCCTATCTTACTCCTATGGAGTCGGGGACTAAGATAAGTATCAAGACAGGCACTATTCTGGATGAGGAAGGAAAAGGGCGATATCAGAGGCTAGTAGGTAAGCTTATCTATCTTACTCTAACTCGCCCGGATATCACGTATGCGGTAAATGTACTAAGTCAATTTATGCATGCTCCCACGGATTGTCACTGGAAGAGTGCAGAAAGAGTGTTGGGATATCTAAAGAATGACCCAGGAAAAGGACTGTTGTATACTCGACAAGACAAACTTACTATTGAGGGCTACTCAGATGCAGATTGGGTAGGTTGTACTGACACAAGGAGGTCCACTACAGGGTATTATATCTTTCTTGGAGGTAACCTAGTTGTTTGGAGAAGTAAGAGGCAAGAAGTTTGTTCGAGGTCTAGTGCTGAGGCTGAGTACAGGGCTGTTGCAATGGGGGTTACAGAGATGCTGTGGCTGAAGATTCTTTTAACTGATATTGGTGTGGAACTGAGAGATAAAATGAAGATGTACTGTGACAACAAGTCTGCGATTAACCTTGCCAATAATCCAGTTCTACATGACAGGACCAAACATGTGGAGATTGACCGTCATTTTATCCGGGAACGCATTGACTCAAAGAAGCTGATTCTGCCATATATGAAGTCTGAAGATCAAGTTGCAGACGTCCTAACTAAAGGGCTTTGTACTTCTTCATTCGAAAAGAATGTTAGCAAGCTTGGCATGTTTGACATGTATGCCAAGCTTGAGGGGGAGTGTTAGAATATGTTGTTGTGGGAACCGGGTCCATATCTAGACCCGGTTCTATGGGGTGCGGGTACCGAGGCGGGCTCGGTACCCTAGGCGGCTTCTCCTCTCTCCCTCTATATATTGTCACTTATGTGTAAGTGTTGAATTAAGTGAATATAATTTTCTCTCTCCTAGGGTTGCGGTTTGCCCTTAGGTCAGAGCTTCCCCGTGGTTTTTCACCTCTTTCTGAGGTTTTCCACGTATATTGTGTGTTCTTTCTCTGCTCTCTTCTTGTGGTACGTGTTTCTACACTCTGTGATAACACCACACCTTCATTACTACGAGCAACTTCAAAAATACCGTAGTTAGCCAAGATCCTTAGTAACAAAGTGTCTTTGTAGAAATTCCTTTGCTAGTGCTACCTCCTGCTCATATTCACTTGTCAAAACAATATCATTAACATACACCATTAGCACAATTGTACCTCTTGATCCTTTCTTGATGAACAATGAATGGTCCAACTTAGACATCTTAAAGCCACATTCTAACACAACTTTTGAGACTTTGTGAAACCAAGCACGAGGACTTTGTTTCAAGCTATATATAGCTTTCTTCAACCTGCATACTTTACCACACTCCCCCTGACGTTCAAAACCAACTACTGCATATAAACAGTCTCGTCGAGATCACCATACAAGAAAACATTTTTGCCATTCAACTGATATAAGGGTCAATCATAATGCACAACAATTGACACAATAAGACGTATGGTCCCCAACCTGGCCACAGGAGAGAAGGTCTCAAAGAAATGAACGCCATATGTTTGTGTATACCCTTTTGCTACAAGACGAGCTTTGTAGCGCTCTACTGAGCTATCAAAATGGATACTTTATGGTGAAGACCCATTTGGAGCCAACAACATCATAATTAGAAGGGGGATCAACCAAGTCTCATGTCCCTCATTGCAGTAGAGTCTCCATCTCATCCTGCATAGCTTTCTACCACATCGGGTCAAGTAATGCCTGCTGGTGACTAGAGGGAACCGAATGCACTGACAAGGTGGACACAAACTCCTGCAAGCTACCACCAGCACTATTAGTAGAAACAAGCTTAGAGATAGAATGAAGAGTACAAAGATGTTTGCCTTTGCGTAAGACAATAGGTAAGTCCAAAGGTATTTCAGAAGCATCCTGAGGAGGAGGATCAGTGAGGTTAAGTATTGTTCAATGTTGTACATATCGTACGATACGAGGATGTATCATACGATACGTATCGTATCATTTCCATTTATGATACGATACACCCCCTGTATCGTAAATGGGGGGTGTATCATTCTTGTATCGCACGTATCGTGCGATACATGGCCCGTATCGTACGATACGGTGTGATACAGGCTAATTTTTAAAAAGAGGTGTCTGACGCCTCCTTTTTCGTTGTTTCTTTAAAACGACCGGGGGTTCTTCTTTTCTAACGTGGGAATTGTGCGTCCAAGGAGGGAGATCATCAATTTTCATCGTGAAAACATCGATTTTCACCATAAAATCATCGATTTGTGCGTGGGTGGCTGATTCTCATTGGCAGGAAAGGGGTTTTCTTGATTTCTTCTCTGTAAGGTATGAAATCTCTTGTTTTTACCATATATTTATATAATTTTACCGTATATTGAAAGATTTTGATTGTTTTTCATTAAGTTTACCGTGGGATTTCGTTTTTTTGTGAAGATATGGATCCTACATGGCAATGGTGCGAAAAGGTGAAGGAGGGTAACCGGTTAGAACTCAAATGCAGCTTTTGTGAGAATACATTTTCAGGAGGAATTATTAGAATGAAACACCATTTGGCAGGGACCTCCAAAGATGTATCCCAATGCGTTGGAATACCAAACAAACCTTTGCCTCTATTTATGCGTCAACAATGTTTAGATATGCTTAATGCTTTACATCAAAGGAAGATACAAAAAGAAATGGAAGAGGCAGATGTAGGCATGAGCTTGGGAAGTTAGAGAAGAAGAAACTTATGAAAATGTTGATGATGAATATGATAGCAGTCTAAGAACAAATTTGGATAGCTTAAGAGGTAGAGGGAAAGGAATCATGTATGAAGGAGGTCAATCTGGCCCATCGGGAAGGAAGAGAAGAGGCACACTAGATATTAGGGCCAGACGTGGTCACCGACCACTTAGTGGTAGAGTTCCTACTGGTAGGTCTAGTGTTGGTTCAATTAGGAGCTTTTTCCCTCCATATACTGGCCCAGGTGGTCACCCGTAGATTCGTGCTACTATGACATCTAAAGATATGTTACATCAGCACAACTGACGGTATGTGAATGGTTTTATGATGCGTGTATTCCCTTTAATGCAGCTAATTCCTTTAAGTTCCAAGCCATGGTAGATGCAATTGCATCTATAGGCCATGAATTCAAAATGTCATCATATTATCAGGTGAGAGGCAAATTTTTTGAAGCTACAGTGAAAAAAGTAACTGAATATTGCGATCAGTTGAAATTATGCTAGAAGGAAACAAGTTGCTCTATTATGTCAGATGGATGAACTGATACACGGTCAAGAACACTTGTGGATTTTCTTGTTTATTGCCCTAAAGGTACAATGTTCTTGAAATTTTTTGATTTGTTTGGTGTTCCTGAGACTGCAGAGGTTTTGTTCAATGTTTTTTATAATGTCGTACAAGAAGTTGGACCTGCCAACATTGTACAGTTTATTACAGATAATGCTGCAAATTATAGAGCTGCAGGGATATATTATCTCGAAAGTATAGAACATTTTATTGGAGTCCATGTGTCACTCATTGTGTTAATCTAATGTTTCAAGATCTTAGTGAGATGCATAATGTGAAATCAACTGTTGACCAATGCCAAGAGGTTACAAAATTTATCTATAATCATGCATATGTATTGAGTTTGATGAGAAAATTTACAAAAGGAGTTCAATTAATACGGACCTGCACAAACTAGATTTGCCACAAATGTATTGGTTGTGCAAAGTATAGTGAAACAAAGAACTCCATTGAGGCAGATGTTCTCTAGTGAAGAATGAGCTGCATATCCACATGCTCATAAAAGAAATTCTTGTTTAGTTTTTGATATTATATTTAATAACGAATTTTGGGAATCATGTGTGAAGCTATTTAAGGTCTGTGTTCCATTAGTGAAAGTCCTCAGGTTAGTTGACAACGAGGTAGTCCTTCCATAGGGTATTTATATGAGGCTATGGATATATCAAAAGAGGCAATTCGAGACAACTTGAAAGGGAAGAAAAAATTATATATGCCCATATGGAAGATTATAGATAAAAGGTGGACTCGACAACTTCATCAACCACACAATGCAACAACTTACTATCTAAATCCTGCAATTAGATTTTCTACTACATTTAAGAAGGACAGAGAAGTCACACATGGTTTGTTAAATTGTATTTCAGTGTTAGCGGCAAATTTTAGAGAACAAGATGTTGTGCACAATGAGTTGGATCTATATGATAGTTGTTTTGGGGACATGGTCGAACCAGGTGCCGTTCGAGCTAGGACAACCATGCATTCGCGTAAATACATAGAAATTTTTAATTTACTTTGCATTTGTTACATTTGATTCTTCTATGTTGTTTTAACTTTTACATGAAATTTGTTTTATTTTTTTTTAGATTTGTGGTAGAATAGGTTTGGGATTAATTGTCCAAACCTAGCACGTTTTGCAATTAAAGTCTTCAGCCATGTAGTGCTAGTGGATGCGAAAGAAATTGGAGTGTTTTTCAACATATCCACAACAAGAAAAAGAATAGGCTCGAACATAAAAGGTTGAATGACCTAGTCTTTGTTCGATATAATATGAGGTTGAAACAAAGGTAATCTAGCTTAATATTTACATTTGTTTTACAATATATTTATATATAATTATATATTAACAAGTTTTCTCTTATTTAATATAGACAATTACAAAAAGCATCAGCAAGGAAGCACACATCTCAGTTTGATCCTATCAGCTTGGAAAATTTTGAAGATCTAGAGCCATGGATTGAGGAAGAACCAACTACAATATTTGATGATGAAAATCTTCAATGCTTCAACCTTGAAGCTGAAGCAAGAGAAGAATTTGTTGATGAAGGAGAGCCTGCTGAATATGTTGCTGAGGATCTTCAAATTCATGGAGATGAAGATGAAGAAGAAGATGGAGATGAGGATGAGAATGAAGATGATGAAGATTATGAATGAGACTTATGGTATCTCATAGACTTATGAATTTTATGTGGTATCCTATGTCACAATGGTACCGGTATGGGTACGGATACGGGTACGGGTACGGGTACGGCATTTTTTAAAATAGTGGTATGGGTACGGCGACTATTATATATAATTAATTCAAAAAAATAATTATTATATATAATTAAACCACAAGTTGTAACAAAAATGTCAATAAAAAGAGGCTCATAATGAATAAATTATCAATGTTTTATCTTGTTAATGAGACTTCTTATGTTAAAGTATAAAAAAAACAAAAAAAATGAAGAATAAGTAATTTTTTTGACTTTTTTTAGTTATAATGTAGTTTGGATCTGGATCCGACCCGGATCCAGATTCAAACGTACCGAGCCGTACCACCGTACCGGCGTACCAGTACATGGTACGCCCCCAATTGGGCGTACCATTGTGACATAGGTGGTATCTCATAGACTTATGAATTTTATGACTTGTGCTTTGTAGAATGATATTGACATATTGTTATGAATTTTCATGTCTACGAATGATGAACGCGTAACTTTATGGTAATAATAAGTCTATCATTAAGAACTTATTATTTTTTTTTACTGATTTTTTTTTGAATTTTTCGATTTTTTTTCAATTTTTTCTGATTTATTACAATTTTTTTAAATTACGATACAGTATGATATTTTACGATACGATGTATCTTAAAGCCAGACCAATACGGCTTACGATACACTTTTTATAACAAGCAACTGGTGGGCAGTCATGAGCAGAAGCATGTCGGTGGGTGTAAACCAGTGGGGGATCTTAGAATCTGCTGACACCTGGAGGAGAATCACAAATGTTGGTATATGTAAAGGAATAGACTACGGCATGTCTGATAGCGGTGAAGTAGATTGAAAATAAGGGCGTGACTCAGAGAATCTAACATCCGCACTGATGTACTACTTATTAGCATGAGAGTCAAAGCAAATATAACCATTTGGTGTTTCGAGTAGCCAATGAAAACACATTTAATTGATTGGGTACCAAGTTTGTCTCTATTAGGGCCAAGGATGTAAACAAAGACCGTGCACCCAAACACTTTGGGTGGAAGAGAAAACATCTAGATAGAGAAATTGAATAGGAATTTGATTGCCAATAGACGATGACGAAAGACGGTTAATCAAACAACATGCAGTGAGAATAGCATTACCTCAAAATTCAGCCGGAACACAACTATGTAATATAAGAGTACGAACCATATCAAGTAACTGATGATGTTTACATTCGGCAATAACATTTTGTTGAGAACTATGAGGACATGTAAATTGAGGGAAAATTCTGTATTTGGTGTAAAAGTGCCGCATGTATTTTAAACTCAAGAACATTATCAGTGCGAATGTTTTTTACAATGGAACCAAACTGAGTCTTTATTTCAATAATGAAATTTTGAAGAAAACAAATAACTTCAGACTTGTCTTTTAACAACATCCAACTAAGACGAGAAAAATCATCAACAATAACAACATAATACTTAAACTTGGCCCGGCTTACAATCCGGCTAGGCCTCCAAACATCAACATGAATAAGATAAAAAACATGACTAAACGAGCTAATACTGGAAGGGAAACTACTTCTAGACTTCTAGTGTGTTTGCCCAACTGACAAACCTCACACTAAAATGATTCATACACAAAAATATTAGGGAGGACACCATGGACAATGATGGATGACTTAGTTGGAGATGCCATTGTTGTAAAACGCGTATCGTAAGGCGTATCGGTCGGGCTTTAAGATACGCCGTATCGTAACCGTATCGTAATTTTTTTTTAAATAATAATAATAAATCAGAAAAAAATTTAAAAAAAAATCAGAAAATTCATAAAAAATCAGAAAAAATTAAAAATAATAAATTCTTCATAGAAAACATGTTTAAGATAATGATAGACTTATTATTGCTAAATGCTATAAACTTACGCGTTCACGGTTCATCATTCATACTTTATAGACATCAAAATTCATAACAATATCATTCAATTTCAATCAACAAAGCATAAGTCATAAAGTGATAAAACATTCAAGTGTTCAACAACCATAGATTCATAACTCTTAAGTGGTTCGACATATAATCAATGTTGTAAAATGCGTATCGTAAGGCGTATCGGTTGGGCTTTAAGATACGCCGTATCGTAACGTATCGTAACCATATCGTAAATTTTTTTAAAATAATAATAACAAATCAGAAAAAATAAAAAAAATCGGAAAATTCATAAAAAAAATCAGGAAAAATTAAAAATAATAAATTCTTCATAGAAAACATGTTTTAGATAATGATAGACTTATTATTGCTAAATGCTATAAACTTACGCGTTCACGGTTCATCATTCATACTTCATAGACATCAAAATTCATAACAATATCATTCAATTTCAATCAACAAAGCATAAGCCATAAAGTGATAAAGTCATACAACATTCAAGTGTTCAACAACCATAGATAACTCTTAAGTGGTTCGATACATATAATGATTCATCATTCATAATCTTCATCATCTTCATCTTCATCTTCTTCTTCATCTTCATCGTCAAGAATTGGAAGATCCTCACCAACATATTCAACACCAGCAATAGCACTAGCAGACTCTCCTTCATCAACAAAGCCTTCTGTTGCTTCAGCTTCAAGGTTGAAGCATTCAAGATCTTCATCATCAAATATTGTAGCCGGTTCTTCCTCAATCCATGGCTCCAGATCGTCAGAGTTTTCCAAGCTGATAGGATCAAACTGAGATGTGTGCTTCCTTGTTGATGTTTTTTGTAATTCTCTACGTTACATAAGAGAAAACTTGTTAATATATAATTTCATATAAATATATTGTACAAAAAATGTAAACATTAAGCTATATTACCTTTGTTTCAACCTCATATTATATCGAACAAAGACAAGGTCATTCAACCTTTTATGTTCGAGCCTATTCCTTTTTTTGCTATGGATATGTTGGAACACACTCTAGTTCCTTTCGCATCCACTAGCACTGCATGTCTGGCTGAGGACTTTGATTGCAAAACGTGCTAGGTTTGGACAATCAAACCCATATCTATTCCACCACAAATCTAAACAAAAATATAACGTTATAACAAATCAATGTGAAAGTTCTAAAAGAATCAAATGTAACAAATGCAAAGTAAATTAAACATTTCTATGTATTTACCTGGACGCATGGTTGTCCTGGCTCGAACGGCGACAGGTTGTCCCATGCCCTGATAACAAGTATCATATAGATCTAACTCATTGCTGTCGGCATCTTGTTCTCTAGAATCTGCCACTAACACGTTAATACAATCCAACAAACCACTTAAGACTTCTCTGTCCTTCTTAAATGTAAGAGAAAATCTAATTGCAGGATTTAGATAGTAAGTTGCTGCATGAAGAGGTTGATGAAGCTGTCCAGTCCACCTTTTATCTATCATCTTCCATATGGGCATATATAACTTTTTCTTTCCTTTTAAGTTGTCTCGAATTGCCTCTTTTGCTTTATCCATGGCCTCATATGACTACCCTATGGAAGGCCTATCCTCGCTGTTAGCTAACCTGAGGACTTTCACTAATGGAACACAAACTTTCAATAGCTTCACACATGATTATCAAAATTCGTTATTAAATATGATATCCACAACTAAAGAAGCATTTCTTTTATGAGCATGTGGATATGCAGCCCATTCTTCACTAGCGAACATCTGCCTCAAAGGAGTTCTTTGTTTCACGACACTCTGCACAGTCAATACATTTGTGGCAAATCTAGTTTGTGCAGGTCGTATCAGTTCAACTCCTTTTGTAAATTTTCTCATCAAACTCAATACATATGCATGATTATAGATAAATTTTGTTACCTCTTGACATTGGTCAATGGCTGATTTCATATCATGCATCTCATTAAGATCTTGAAGCATAAGATTAACACAATTAGTGGCACATGGACTCCAAAAGAATGTTCCATACTTTTGAAATAACAAATCTCCTGCAGCTCTATAATTTGCAACATTATCTGTAATAAACTGTACAATGTTTGCAGGTCCAACTTCTTGTACGACATTATCAAAAACATTGAACAAAATCTCAACAGTCTTAGGAACATAAGAGAAGTCGAGATTTCAAGAACATTGTACCGTTAGGGCAATAAACAGGAAAATTTACAAGTGTTTTTGACCATGTATGAGTCCATCCATCTGACATAATGGAGCAACCTGTTTCTTTCTAAGATAATTTCAATTGATCGCAATGTTCAAACACTTCTTTCACTGTATCTTGAAGAATTTTACCACTCAACTGATGATATGATGACATTTTGAATCCGGGGCTTATAGAAGCAATTGTATCTGCCATGGCTTGGAATTGAAAAGAATTAGCTGCATTAAATGGAATACATGCATCATAAAACCATTTCCGTACCATCTTTTGTGCTTGATATAGCATATCTTTAGATGTCATAGCAGCACGAATCTACGGCTGACCACCTGGGCTAGTATATGAAGGGAAAAAGCTCTTAATAGAGGCAACACTAGACCTACTAGTGGGAACTCTACCACTAGGTAGTCGCATACTACGCCTGGCCCTATCTGCTGTGCCTCTTCTCTTCCTTCCCGTTACGCCAGATCGACCTCCTTCATACATGATCCCTTTTCCTCTACGATCTCTACCTCTTGAGGTCTCCAAATTTGTTCTTAGACTGCTATCATCTTCACGATCACATTCATAAGCTTCTTCCTCTTCTTCTTCATCTTCCAAAGGCTCATTATAGCCTACATCTGCCTCTTCAATTTCTTTTTGTATTCTCTTTTGATGTAAAACATGAAGCATATCCAAACATTGCTGACACACTTATGGAGGCAAAGGTTTGTTTGGTTCTCCAACACAAGGAGACACATCTTTGGAGGTCCCTGCCAAATGGTGTTTCATTCTACTAATCCCTCCTGAAAATGTATTCTCACAGAAGCTAAATTTGAGTTTTAAGCGGTTATTCTCCTTCACCCTTTCGCACCATTGCCATGTGGGATCCATATCTTAAAAAAAAAAAAAAAACGAAATCCTGTTTTTAACTTAATGAAAAACACTCAAAATCTTTCAATCTACGATTATACGGTAAAAAATTATGAATACATTGTAAAAACATGAGATTTCATACGTTACGAAGAAGAAATGAAGAAAACCCCTTTCCTCTCAACGAAAATCAACCACCCACGCACAATTCGACCCCTTAATCTTCGATTTCATGGTGTAAATCAACTTTTTGATGGTGAAAATGGATGATCGCCTTCCCTGACGGCAGTATCTGAGCTTGAGAAATGAAGAACGAAGGCTTTTTTTTTAAAAGAAGCCAAATAAGTAGGTCTCAAGCGGGTTTCCGCGAAATCAGCCCGTATCGTACGATACGGGGTGTATCGCCCCGTATCGTATGATACGGGCCCTGTATCGCACGATACGTACGATACAAGAACGATACACCCCTTATTTACGATACGGGGGGTGTATCGTACCGTTTTTTAAAAACGATACGGTACGTATCGTACGATACGGGGTCGTATCGTACGATACGTACAACACTGCCGATAGTATGTAAACTCCATTGTGCTCAGGGCCACCGCCACCAATTGTCTTCTCATTTTGCAAGTCTTGAAAAAGGCATGAACCGAGATTAGATATGGCTCTATAATTCAAATCATTCGTCAACTAAGTAACAGACAGAAGGTTAGCAGGTTACTCTGCCTGACTACAGAAGTGTTTCAAAGCCCTAGAATCAACAATCCACATGGTACCTGGTATACAGGAAGTACTACCAGCAGATAAAGAAGAATCCATCACAACAGTAGAAGCATCTGCAGACGTCGTGGCAAGAAACGATTGTTGAGATATGGCTCTTGTATATGATCCATTAAAATCTATTAAGCCTAGGCATCGGGCCGACCCGATTAAATTTGAAAATATATTTTTTAACATAAAATAATATATAAATATAATTAATTGTAATAAAATATTATAAATATATATATAAATATTATAAATTAATAAAAAAAATTTAAAAATCAATTGTCAGGCCCGAATCTGGCTTATTGGGCCGACCCGGGCCGGCCCGGTTCCCTTTTTTCCTAGCCCGGGCCTGAGTCAGGCCGGGTACCAGGCGGCGGCCCGGCCCGATGCCCAGCCTTAAACTTTATCCCACAAAAAGAGCAAACAAAAACAACATTTCCACCACTTCCAAGAGCTTTCCCTTTTATTTTTACGTATGACCATAATGGTCGGTCTTCCTATGCAATAGATGTAGCTAATCCAAATCCACAATTTGAACTTGTAGTAGGTTGAGAGACTCCTTTTCCTTTTTTCGCCATACTACATTAAAAATAATAAAAAGATGCAAACACATATAATGAACAAAAAATTGAAGGAATAAAACAATACACAATAGTTCAATACTAAGAATATGTCAATAAGTTACCAAACACGCACAAAAATAGAATTGGAACTCCAAATATCACATGTATGATGCATCCGATATGCTTATACTTTTAGAATTGTAAATTTACAGTAGAATAACTGGAGAGAGCAAAACGCCCAAAACCTATGTTACATGGTTCCTTTTTCTTGCTATTGAAGGCCTACTGGTGACTCCAGATAGACTCTGAAGAATCGGGCATGACTATAACTGTAACACCCCGACCTTTTAACCCACAATTTTTTTTTCTAAACATGAAGCATCGAGGTGTGACTACCCAACAATTCAAAAAGATGATGAGCCAAGCAATTCAAAACAATGGGGCGAACTTTCATTTATATAACCATTTTGTTTCATACAAATTCACATCTATGTGCATGACCAAAATGTCCCAAAATCATAACATTGATGCCTAACAAAAAGAAGACATCAATAAAACCAAAACATGATGTGCCGGCACTACAAACGACAATCCCAAAACCTCCCCAGTAGGACGTGAGTGAAGCCATCTGCTCAACCTGTTGCACCGGGTCCGCCAAAACCTGAAAAAGAAAACAACTGAAGGCTCAGCCTTCGCAGTATGACAACAAGCCAGGAAAATGCCAAACCCTCTCAAGTAAGGCTCAAATTAAAAAACAAATATCAACCCATCTATCGTCATGTCGTGTCAGAGTACGACACTCAAAGGCCACTTGATGGCCACACTAACACAACATCAGTCACATGCGAAGCATGCTTAAACATAACACTTGCATTCATATCAATCACATATACGTCAGTCACATGCATTCTATCAAACACATTACATTTTCATTAACTTTAGTGCATTAACAGTTCATGTGAGTGCAACACAGGCACGTGCACACCGCGGGCGGCCTACAGCCGAGAAACAACCCCCGTGGTGGCCCATAACAGTATGGATCCATTTCACCCGCTGCAGCGGTAGAGCACTCATCCTTGGATGTGTGAAGTCCAAGGTGAGATACTCAGCTTTCCCTAAGACACCCAGGTTGGGAAGGCAGGAGCCCAACGCTCCAAGCACAACACACAACAGAACCCTGGGGCCTTGCACCGCCTGCGCTCTGACAGGCGAGACCAGTGGCGAGAACGGTACGTCTCCCAAACACATAGCCACATCCCACTGGCCTCTCATCTCTTATCCTTTCGTTTTTTTTTTATCATTATCATTACTCATTCACAAGATGAATGGCTAGCACATGAGGTTAATACACCTTACGAGTGCACTTACACCTCCCAATGCCTCCACACGAGGTCTATACATACAGTAACAGTCATTGCTAGCCGTCATACAGTAGGGTACAACTACCCTTTATTTCATCCATTTGCATCGTTGCCCATGGCAATGCATATGCAACAACGTACACATTCATATCAATCATCACATCAATCCTCACATCAATCACGTCAATCACCTCTTTGAAAAACTTAGCCAATCCACAGAGAGTAGTCTCGATCTGCGGTTGGCTCGTAGCTGTCCTATGCAGTTATCATTCTATGGTGCTTTCTAATGCACAATTGGGGTCGAGGAGACACTCGACTCGATACCCCGCCTCATCTGTTCTAAACAGATATCAATTCTAGCATGCACATGCCAATGCGTAACATTTTCAAAACAAATAACTAATAATCTTTCTAACCCATGCATATCATATAAGCAACATACATATACTCATTCACAAAGCAGTCAATCAATTAACATCACAATCCTAGGATCCCTTGATCCTAGGAGCACACAATCACACATTTGCCCCAGGCAGGGATTTGCCTGGAATGTCGCCATACCTGTGGCGCGCTCACCAAATTCTTCAAAATGCCTCAAGCTTCGAACTCAAGGTCGACGGGATGTGCCCGGTGCACCTGCAAACATAAACAAGAATAAGGTTTCTACTAGATACCTACACAAATCAAACAAAAACGAACAAATACAAAATAAAATCCTTGAGGCACGTGTCGTCGCCTCAAGAGGGTGTCGACAGGTAGTGTCGACCCACAAAGCCCTCAAGAGGGTCTCTCCTCAATCCTAGTGGTCACCACCAGAGGCTTAAGCTTCGCACCATCGATTTGAATCAATCACTAATCCATTTTTCTCTTGCTTCCTTAGTGAAGGTGTCTTCCCAACATGTACCCCTCTTCCTTCCCATACATACTACCCACGTCGACAAAGACGCTCCCAAGCGTTCACAAAGACGGTCCTACACTTCTCCACAACATCACAATCCTAACCATGCTTCTCTATTGCTTCACAAATTAACTTGCTTAAATGATCATCAGAGGCATGAATCAACACTTCTTCATCATAATCCTAAACTTTCCCCAAAAACAAAATCTCTAACATGCGTCCCAAATCATCAATTCTAAACTCTAACATGCTCAAGCAATAATTATACATGCTCTACTATATAATATCCAATAATCTAAGCTCAAATAGGCTTTGCTCACCCCAATCTAAGCGTCCAAACTGCTGTGATGCCTCAAACAGTCACCTCAAGCATACAGTCGGTCCCCAAATGGCAGAAATCGTGCCAAGCCGCCACCACCAGTGCCTTCTATTCACTGTTACAAAGAGAATGATGCACCCTCAAACTGAAATTCCAATCCAACAGCCACAACTAAAGAGAACAAGCAAGAATGTGCTCAAGAGGAGGAGTTCGGCTAAAATATTGGTTCGATTGGGGGAGGCTGAGAACTGAGAAAGAGCAGGGAGAAAACGTCGACAGAGATGGGAGACAGACAAAGGGGTAGGGTTCGGACGGTGAGGGAAGGGTCTGCATGGGAAGGAGGAGGAGAAGAAAGAAGAGGAAGGAGGAGCAAGCGAGGGAGAAGGGAGAAGGAGGCGAGAGAAGAAGGGAAGAGAGCTCGGGCAAAGAGGAGAGGGACAGCGTGTGGGAGGAGAGAGAGCGTTGTAGAGAGGGAGGGATGCGCAGGAAAGGAGGGGAAAAACAGGCAGAGAGGGTGAGAGAGGGAGCTTACCCGCGAGCTGCCGCCGTCGCCGTCACCGCCGCCTTCTTCTGCTTCGCTGAGTTCCGGTCGTGGGTGAGGGAGAGACGAAGAGGGGAAACGAGGGAGAAGAAGGAAACAAGGAAGGGGAGACGGGCTGCGGCGTCGGGGCTCCTAACGCGCATGGAGCTCGGGTCCGGGTCTGGACCCTGACCCGACCCGTCCTGCAAAAAGGCTGAGCGTTACAATAACTTGCAGATAGACTCTAAAGAATCGGGCAAGACTGTAACCTGCAAATAGACTGCGAAGAATGCAGGTCTAGACACAACTGATCACATTTCTAGAGATCTAGCGCATGATTCCCCCGTTGGTTATATGGAAGATCAGGCAACATTTTAAAGTTTGCTAAATCCATCAGCCATAGCATTGAACAAGACTTAAGGCTCAAGATCGACGGATTAACCATCCGATTTTCAAACAAAAAAACCCCAAATCAAAAAGAAAAAAACCCAAATCAAGAACATGAATCCCTAAGTTGTAATATCGAAAAGAAAAAAACACTTACCTGGCTGCCGCCAGACACCACTAGACATTGCCGTGGGTTGCCTGATGTTATCGTTGTCACCGCCAGTCATAATTGCGGTAAAGCTCTGCTGTAGAAAACGCCGGTGAGGTTGTAGAGCTCGACTTCAGTTCGGTATAAAATCGAACAATTTTTTTGGTTCAGATCAGGTCTAACCAGACCCGATCCAACCCGTACCCGATGCTTTGCCGTACACGAATCCATGTACGGGGATACCGGAGCAGGTACGTGGGTTAAACCCACGTACCCATGTCACGTAGTGCACAACACAATCCACTGGAAAGAAGATGACAATATAGTATTTTTGTAATTTGACGTACGGAAATTAGGTTCATGGCAAGTGAAGGAATATGATAAACATCATTAATATGAAGTTTACTCCCAGGACAAGTTGGGAGTAAACAAACCAGATTTGGTTATTGACATGGCTGCAGCAGCAGCCAACTAAATACAGTCAAACTAAGAACCGTACTGTTTCTAAGGGCCGAAACCCTAACTTAAGAGACAGAAAAAGAGATAAAGTACCTAACTGCCCTCACTTACAAAGGGTAAAACAGTAAAACAGGCTAAAACACATTACAATAAAGTAGACAAGATTAAACTTTGACCAACAAGAAGCAGTTTGATTCAAGAATTTTAACACCATTGATGGTTCAAAAAAGGACAGGCAAAGTGCCACAACACTCTCTCTCTCTCTTTGTGTGTTGTGTCTGTATGATTATGCTATGTTGTATTATGAAACTGCCAACTTGAAAAGATGATTGTTAGTTTATTGACTTTTTCAGAATTTTTGATATCATTTTAATTTTTGTTGGTTCCGTTTGAGTTTTGACATATTAATTACTATTTCAAATTGCTATCTGTTATTTTTGTAGAAAATTAATACAAAACTAAAAATTTAATAATTCTTCTGTTATGTTTATGTTTTTTATTTGGTTAATTCCCTAGACTTTCCTGAGAAAAAATGAACTTTCTAATTAGTGCCCAAGAAAATTCTTGTTAATAGAGCCCGATATTGATAGTTGTGACAATCACACTCACACACACACAGATATATATGATTTAGGTGTTTGCACCAACTATTGCAAATGGTTGCAGCAGATAACTTTTGAAATTTAGTTCTCTACATTGCCTTCAGAGAGAAAATTTTTCACTTTTTGGTTCATCATTCTGTACATTTTGGTAATTCAAGGGCATTGCGTGTAGTAGTACTTTTCCTATGAAAACAGTTTGATTGACCAGCTTTCAGGGAATCATGTTCTTCACTCTGACAGCAATATGAGCTTGTTCTTGAAACAGAGATCAAGGCTTTAAATGGTTCTATTTCCAATCACAGGATGCTGTTTTCTGCTATTTCCTCCTATTGTTGTGTAATTTGGCATGCAATGGATGTCGATTATTGTCAAATTTATAATAGTTGATGCCATGTTTCCATATGGACTTTTCTTTCCCTTTACTTTTTCTTGACATTGTTGTGGACTTGCTTTTGCTGCTCGATCTATTTACTTCTTTTTAAATGCTAAAATTGGTTCTGGTTCTGTGAGGGCTTATTCTGCTTCATGATCTTCGAGGATGTTCTTTCTATTAGTTTTCACTTGTCATGTGCCCTTCTAATTAGAGATTTGTGCAGGTGGTCTTGTCGAAATTGCATATTAAGTTCTTCAAGTTTTGCATCAACTAGTTTTCATCCTTGTGATTTTAAGACTGGGAAAATATTGTCAGGCCTTCAAGCTTTTAGATGTGTTTACAATTTTGAAATGAGGTAAGGCATTTCTCCTAGTTATTTGGCTAACTAGGATATTTCTTGTCTGCCAAAGGTAATTCTCTCTTCCTCCAGAATACCGTTATCCTACAAAGATGCATCAAACCAAAACACATGTAAGGATGCTATCCACAAAGGAATTACTCGGCATGCTGCAGTATTGAAGGATGCACAGGCATTAGTTGATGGAAATCTGGTGAACCTTAGAAATCCTTTTCCCTTTTGTTTTATTCTATCTTTGTATTAAAGGAAAAAAAGTTTTTCTAGAAAGCTAGATGAAGTGAATTAAACTGAGAAGTAGTGTAACATCCCAAGTGTGGGAATGAGTAGGAACAACTGCATAGCTAAGACTTTGATAAGTACTGACAGATTGTGTACTTAAGTTCCTATACTACTTTTATGTCTAGTTGATAGTCCTTACAATTGTAAAATGTAAATAAAAGCTACCTATAGGGCGAGTAGGAAGCCTCAAGATCTGATACTAAGCTAACTTTTGGTCTGGTCAGTAAATTTGGATTTGAGCCATGACAAATTTTGTATTCTGGGTCTACCACTTGATGGTGCATGTTTTTTTAAGGGCAACAGCTTGTAGTATCCGAAATGTGGGAATCAGAGAAAGTCTATAGTATCTAAGGTTCAACCAATTCCATTTTGAGATGTTTTTTCCAACCTCCTTTTCCACTCACTCTCCGTTATTTTTTTTCTTTTTTTCATTTCACAACCATCCTCTTCAACCTAGGATTGGTGGAGAGGAAAAGGGTCTTGAAAATCAGTCACATTTTGGAACTGGTTTGATTCAACCAGTCCCATTTTAGGTTTGTTTTTTCCAACCCTTTTTCCTCTCACCCTCTTCCTTATTCTTTTTCATTTTTTCATTTCACAACCATCCTCTCCACCGTAGGATTAGTTGAGAAGAGAGGCACTAGAAAATCCATTCCCATTTTGGGACTGGTTTCACATCTATCATTTGTGTATGTGAAATTGAAGTTGGCTAAAGGGGTGGGCAGTGGGCTAGGATCTGCTAGACCAGGTACTCAATTCAAATTTGGTTCAGGAAGTTACAACTAGTTCCAGTATTTGATTTTCTTGTTATTTTATTTAAGATTCCGGATGGGCTTGTATAATATACTGTACTCAAATTTGAACTTTGTGCAAACCCTAAATAGATTTAAAGAAATTAAAAAACTTTTTGCCTGCTTTTATAATGCCAATTTATGTATTTGTAAAAATTTTTGCTTGCTTTTCTAATGCCACTTTATGTATTTGCTTGTGAAAGGTAGTGATAATGTGAAAAGTGTGAAATATCTTCAACTTCCTTGGAGCTCGTAATTACCCTTTTCTGTGAAATAAAACCATCTGATACACCGCATGTATATTCTCATGTTTTCTGATCCAATTACTGTTCTTTTTTGTGGACAATTTCTTTAATACTTAAATTAGATTAAATTTTTTATATATACTTCCAGGTAAGGTTGCTGTTCTTCTTGAGTTAAAATAACTTGCATTAACATGGCTTGGAATATAAGCAATTATAGATTATCTGATGCGAAATGAATAGAAATGCAGAAACTTTTTAATGATATTTTTCTTTCCTGATTTACCAAATACTTCTGCAGATATATGATGGTCAGACATGTTCATCAGACGGTATGCATGAAGTTGAGTTGCTTCTACCATTTATGAATGGCAGACTCACTGATGGTATACTAACGAACTGATGTATTTATTTCCATGCACTTCATACAATGTTTATGCATTTTGGTTCTTAAAGCATGCAGTGGAAGTGAGATTGCTGGCCTTCTAGTCTTTTCTGGGAGTGTTTATGCTTCCACCTATTTAAACCCTAAAGAGAGCATTGCACAAGCTATATCTGACATAAAGGTAATAATTTTGGGTGATTTGTGTTTTCTTTTCACACAATTTGAATTTTGGAGGTTTTTGCTTGACTACATGAACTGTGAGGCATATTTCTTGTTTTGAAAGCTTTTGGTGCTTCAAAATCTTTAATTTTCCTTTCCCTTTATGAAGTTTACTATGAAGATTTGTAAAATATTAGCTGCAAAGCAGTTCAAAGGTCCAAACTTCCTCTTTTACACTGTATGATTTATCTGAATCCTTGTCAATTTTTTAGTTAAAACTTAAAACAGTGGCCATTTGTTTCTTGGTCATATTCTTCAGGAGTATGGCGCACTTTATGAACATCCATATGGCATCTCTGTAGCCAAATGATGCCAAGGGTAGAATGAGAAGCCTCGGCAGATCTAGTCCAATTAAACCTGCTTGGGCGTGATCAAATCCTGACTGAACTCACAATTAGTTTTAGTGTTGGATTGGATCAGATCTTAGTTCATAAACTGCAGATTGATATCACAAGAATATTAATACTGCATATATGAACAAAAGCATACAATAAAATTGCACCATGTAAACATGGTTGTTATTTTGATATTTTGACAATTGTCACATATCTATGTGCAATGTTGTAAAAGACGTATCGTAACATGTATTGGTCGGGCCGACCTATACACTATATCGTAACGTATCATGAACGTAACGTAGTTTATCATAAACTAATTTTTTAATCCATAATTTTTTTTAAAAGAAAAAAATTAGAAAAAATTGGTAAAATCAGGAAAAACAAAGAAATTTTGGAAAAAATGTGTTCTATATAAAAAAAACTCATCACATCATTCATAAGCCATAATATATTAACAACACATTTAGAAATGATAAATAAGAAATTCATAATAACATAATAAGCGTCTATCACAACTTTAATGTTTAAACTTTAAAGTGTTTTAGATCACATTACAAGTTCACAACATATAATATATCATAATTATTATCACTCAAGGTCTCATCATCCCCATGGGGCCATGAGTAAACCTTCTTCTCCACCAGCGAGTTCTCCCCTAAATCAATGATTTATCACATAAATGGGCAATTTTTGTAGAAAAACTAGCAGAACTTCCCCCTCTTACAACTTTTAGACATGTTTGGAAAGAAGAAGCAAGAGGTTCTTTTGTAAAAAAAAATACAAAAATTCATTTTATCCCTCTATCATACAATACATGGGTGTATCGGCCGTATCATATGATACGGCTGATACACCTACGATACACAAGTGTATCGTGTATCATAGGTGTATTGTATAGGTTTATGTATTGCATGATACGGGCCCGTATCGTGCAATACATATAACACTGTCCATGTGTGTGAGCTTGGTTGTACTTTTGGTTCTTGTCTCAGAAATACATCCTCTCCTGTTATGGTTGATCCTGTTCAAGTATTTTTTGACAAAGAACTAATTTACTTCAAATTTGTCTGCTTTAGAATGAAGATGTTAGCATTTCTCTCTATTTAGTTGCTAATATATCATTTCTTTTTGTTTAGGCTGATATCATCACCAGTTTAAGAAGTAGACTCGACATTGTCAGTGATGAGGCAGAGCAAATGATGCCCGTGGATTCTAGTGACTCTAGTAGAATTGATGATGATAGTTCACATGCAAAATCAGTCCATCCACTTCTTTCCTTTGATTTAAGGTTTGCTTTCTGTTAATATTCTGTAGCAAACAAACTCTGCACTCCCCCTCCACTCCACCAAAAAAAAAAAGAGAAGGATTTCTCTTTCTGATGTGTCATACTGCTGTAGTGGGAAAAAAAAGTAAAGGGTCTATTAGAGCCATCCGATCATGTGATGGGATGGCCCTAATGAGCTATCTGCTGACCAGCATGAAGGTTCATATTCTCTCTCTTTCTCTCTCTCTCTCTCTCTCTCTCTCTCTATATATATATATATATATATATATATATATATATAAACTGAAGCCTTCTGGTCATCCGTCCATCTGGCCTGACACACGCGTAGGATGCATTGGGCTGTGTGTGTGTTAGAGGCCAGAGGCACCTGGACGGCCAGAGAAATCCATGTTTTATATATATATATATATATATATATATATATATAGAGAGAGAGAGAGAGAGAGAGAGAGAGAAAGAGAGAGAGAGGGAGAGAGCCGATAAAATGGGAATATATAACAAAATTTGGGGACAAGAAGTCGCCTAGATACAAAAACAAACGAGAGAGAGAGGTAATAGATGCTTAAATGCTAGACAAATAAGGAACAATCTCAGCCTTTAACCTTTTCCAGATCCATGGTTAAGAGAAAGGAGCAAAAAAATAGTGGGATGTTTTCATAATCTGGTATTACTTCACATCTTTTTCTCCTTGTTTTTCTCTCAACCGCCAATCTGAAAAAGACCGCGGACTGAGTTTGTTCCTTATCCATCTAGCACCTATTGGTTTCTCTCTATCCCTCTCTCTCTCTATATATATATATATATATATGAAATAAATTGATAGGCAAGCTGCCTCATGCCAAGTACTACTTAATGAGTAACCATTGTTTACCTTTTTCAAAAGCAACTTTCTTTTATCTTCACTTGTTATCCAACTTAGCACCATTGAAGAGTAGATGGAGATCATCAAAGCCCTTCCACAACAGATAGGATTGCAGAAAGGACCTCTAGGAACTAGTGACACAGAACAAGCACTATGATAAATCTTACAAAGGATTATGTTTTGATTAACATCGAAATCTGCCCTAACTCCTCTTTATATAGACTAGAGGAGAGTGAGAAGATACAAGAGAACCATCTAAAGGAAATGTTATTACAAAAGTACCCTCTTAAACCTAAAACTGAATATAAACACATCTTAACACTCCCCCTCAAGTTGGAGCGTATATGTCAAATAGGCTCAACTTGGAACAGCAGCTTTGGAATGGTCCCCTTGCAAGAGCCTTAGTAAAGATATCAGCCGTTTGACCTGTAGTTGAAATGTGTGAGTACAAACCCCTTTTGAATCATGTCTCTGGTATAGTGACAATCTACTTCAACATGCTTGGTTCTTTCATGAAAAGCCGGATTATTAGCAATAAACAGTGCAGCTTTGTTATCACATAACAATTGCATAGGAAGAGGCACTTCGACAGTAAGATCCAACATCAGGGATCTAACCCACATAACTTCAGCACTAGCCTGAGCCATAGCTCTATACTCAGATTCTGCACTTGATCTGGCAACCACTGTTTGCTTCTTACTCTTCCATGTAACCAAGTTGGATCCAATAAACACACAAAATCCAGTGGTGGATTTTCTGTCCGAGGGGCATCCCGCATAGTCGGCATCAACATACACAGATATAGTGAGTGAGGTACCATTCTGAAAGAAGAGTCCCGTTCCTGGTGAATTCTTTAGATACCTAAGAATCATCATAGCAGCATCCCAATGAACTTTCTTGGGCTTATCCATAAATTGACTCACTCTGCCAACAGCATAGGCAATGTCAGGTCGAGTAACAGTGATGTATAGGAGCTTCCCAACAATCCCTCTATATTGTCTCGCATCAACATCTTCAGTATCATCATCATACAAGCGGGTATTGATATCCATATGCGTGGATGCAGGTCGACACCCCAGCATCCCTGTCTCTTGCAAAACATCAGTAACGTATTTCCTCTGGCACATGATAAGGCCCTTTCGATTTCTGGCAAACTCAATACCGAGGAAATAACGTAGTTCACCAAGGTCCTTGGTGACAAAGTGTTGTCCAAGGACATCCTTGATGTTGGAAATCCCCTGATCATCATCCCCTGTAACAATGATATCATCAACATAGACAAGAACTATCACTGTACCTATAGAAGTCTTCTTGACAAAGAGGGAATGATCTGCCGAAGAACGTCTGAAGCCCTCATTCTCAATATTCTCTGACAATTTCTGAAACCAAGCTCGAGGACTCTGTTTCAGACCATAAATCGCCTTTCGCAATCTGCACACTTTCTGACACTCCCCCTCAGCAACAAACCCTGGTGGTTGCTGCATATACACTTCTTCATGTAAGTCACCATAGAAAAAGGCATTTTTGACATCAAGCTGTGATAGGGACCAATTCTTGCTGACAGCCACAGCAAAGAGAATCCGTAAAGAAGCATGTCGTGCCACAGGAGAGAAGGTATCATAATAATCAACCCCATAAGTTTGGGTATAGCCTTTAGCAACCAGACGAGCCTTATATCTGTCAATGCTGCCATCCGCTCTGTATTTGATAGTAAAGACCCATCTGCAACCAACAATGGCTGCATCAGCTGAAGGAGTAACAAGTGTCCAGGTGCCTCTAGACTGAAGAGCATCCATCTCTTCTTGCATAGCTGCGGCCCATTTTGGATCAGAGAGAGCATCCATGGGAGTCTGTGGAAGAGCAATAGCCGACAGCCCCTTGACAAACTGTCGGTACATAGGAGTGAGTCTATCCATGGATAAATGACCAGAGATAGGATGCAAAGTGCAACTGCGTTTGCCTTTCCTTTGAGCAATGGGCATATCAAGTTCATTAGGAGCGTGAACATGCTCGTGATATTCTCCTATGTCATCATTACATAAAGAATTGTCAGCAGGGTTTGTGTCAGGAATTACCTTGGGCGTGTTGGGTGAAGGCACAGGTGCACAGTGAGCAGGCGCAACAGGTTTAGTATGACGTTGGTAGACAGCCCCAAAACGTGAATCAACTGGTTTTGGACAACTCATGAGAGGTAGAGGAAGATGGACTTCATCATTCAATTCAGGCGCCCTTAATTGAGTTCCATTTGGGGAGAAGAAAGAGGTTGACTCAAAGAATGTAACATCAGCACTCACATAATACCGACGAGTAGAAGGATCATAACATCGATATCCCTTTTGAGTGCGGGAATAACCAACAAAGATCGTTTTGATGGCTCGAGGAGACAACTTATCTCGCCCAGGACCAAGCAACTGAACAAAGGCAACACATCCAAAAACACGAGGTGGAACAGAAAACAAGTCTCTGTCAGGAAAGAGGACAGAGATAGGAATAAGGTCTCCCAACACAGATGACGGCATACGATTAATAAGATAGCATGCTGTGAGAACAGCATCTCCCCAGTAAGAATGAGGAACATGGCTATGTATGATAATGGTTCTGGCAACATCAAGAATATGACGGTGTTTCCTTTCAGCAACCCCATTTTGTTGGGAGGTATAGGCACAAGAAGTTTGGTGGATGATACCCTTATCCCTGAAAAATTGTTCTAAAGAGGAAGCACAGAACTCAAGAGCATTGTCAGAGCACACAATTTTGACACAAGTATCAAACTGAGTCAGAATTTCATTGATAAAATTTTTGATTACATGACCCACTTCAGATTTATTCTTCATAAGAAAAACCCAACTAACACGACTGTGGTCATCGACAACAACAAGATAATACCGATGACCTTGAAGATCAGGTGTACGACTCGGGCCCCAAACATCAAAATGAAGTAACTCAAATACAAAATGGCTACTTCTACTGGGCCGCGGAGGAAAGGATGACCGATGGTATTTGCCCAACTGACAAGACTCACATTGAAAAGAAGACTTAGGAGACAGCTGAGGAAGAACATGCAGCAGTTTCTGAAACGGTAGATGTCCAAAACGTAAATGCCAAGTATAAGCCGAGGATGAGGATGACCCTGAAGAGGTAGACCCAGCAAAGGGAAAGGGATGCACTAGCCTGTAAAGACCTCCCTGTTCACGGCCACTGCCAATCACCCTGCCCGTCAGTATATCCTAAAACACAAGAGAAGAGGAGTCAAATATCGCACGATAGTTTAAATCTCTGGTAATCTGACTGATAGACAGTAGGCTATGTGGGAATTCTGGTGCATGAAGAACATGTTGCAACGACAATGATGAAGTAAGTTGGACCTCTCCATGTCCAACAACTGGAGAATATTTTCCATCTGCTAGAATAACCGAGCGACCAGGTGGAGTAGGGACATAAGAAGTAAACTGTGCCTTGTCTCCACAGAGATGTGTCGATGCACCCGAATCAATGAGCCAATCTGTAGTGTCAGTAGCAGGAGTATAGTCAGAATACATACCAGATGAAGACGCACTGGCAGCAGTAGTGATAGTAGAGGTGGTCGGATCACGAGCTTGTTGAGTTCTATCTCCAATCAAGTTTCTCAACTCAGAGATAATATCATCTACACGTAACTCACTGGAGGAGACAGTATGCTGAGTCTTAGGCTGCTTTGGAGAATCAGTAAATACAGTCTGATTTGCAACAGCTGGACGACCATGTTTCTGCCAACACTTATCCACAGTGTGACCAATGCGATGACAAAACTGACATACTGGGCGCGAAGTCGTATTGCCATGACCACGGCATCCTCGTCCTCTGGCAAAGAGGGACCCACCTCTGCCACGAGTAGCAAGCATAGCAGAAGTGGTATCAAGAACAGTCGACGCAGGGATTGGAATTCTGCTTAGCCTACTATAACCCTCATCAATAGGAGGAATCGAGGGACTAGTAAGCATCTGATTCTCTGCTGATTCATAAACAGAGTCTAATCCAGAGAGAAATACCCCTACCATAAGCATATCTCTATATGCCTTTTGTTGTTCACACTTACATGCAGGAAAGTAGCTATTTAGTCTCTCAAACATGGACTTGAGACTAGAATAATAAGTATGAAGAGGTCGACCATCTTGTCGCATCTGATGAATATCATGATGAAGCTGCATAATTCTTGTTTCATTCCTTGCTTGTGAATAGGTAGCTGCAAGGGAATCCCACATATCCTTTGCACTTTCCTTATGCAAGACTTCATTTGCAATGTCTTGAGAAAGAGTACCAACAATCCATACCATAACCAACGAATTATCTTTAAACCAAGTAGTATATTTTCCTACCTTCTGTACGGGCTCGGGCTCCAATATGAGATGTTCCTTCTCATGAGCGATCAAGGTTCTTTTTACTTGCATGGCCCACATCTCGTAATTACCCCCATCCATTTTGGTGATAATGCTGGAAAATGGGGAACTCTTCATCTCTCCCGACGATACAAAGGAAGAGGTATTAGCTCCACTGCTAATTTCAGACATCTTTCAACACAAGGGAGGAAACCGAGCCACGGAATAGGAAGTGCAGGCAAAAAAAAGAATACAATCACATATGTAAAGACAACATGCTGATCATCAAGCAATATGCAGTCAAACGCACGAAGTAATCCATAAGTCTGATTGGCTGGAAGAGGCAACAACAGAGCTGACAACGCTGATCAGACACAAGCCGACGAAGAAGAACGAAGAGAGAGATACCAGAGACGACAGCGAAGACGCTGAGAAGAAGATCAGCGTGCAGAGCAGTGGCGGAGCAGCGGTGGAGCAGCAGTGAAGAGAAAAAAAAAAGGACACGGCGGCGGCGGGCGACTCTGCGAGACGAGCGCAGACGACGCTGCGGGAGCAGCGGCGGGAGACGAGTGCAGACAGCGGCGGGCGGAATGGCAGCGACGGGCGGAGATGGCAGCTGACGCCGGTCAGGCGGCAGGTGGCGCCGCTCAATCGGCGACGACGCGCTGAGGAGGATTATGTTTTGATTAACATCGAAATCTGCCCTAACTCCTCTTTATATAGACTAGAGGAGAGTGAGAAGATACAAGAGAACCATCTAAAGGAAATGTTATTACAAAAGTACCCTCTTAAACCTAAAACTGAATATAAACACATCTTAACACACTAGTTATAGAGAGTCACAGACTGATCAAAACTGCTGAACGGACCAGGCTGTCTTCAGGAGATTGAGGCAGTGCAAGCAATAAGTAGTTTGGAACTGCTATGAGAGCTGGTTTGGCAGCACTAGGATTCAAATCCTAGAATCAGGAGAATAGGGATTGCATCCTCATTCCAGAAACAGGTCGTGTGCGATTCACCTGGATTTTAATACTAGGGATTTAATTCAATGTTTGCTGAAAAACATGGGAAAAAATATAAACAGTTGAAAAAGCAAGCAAAACAATATAATCAATGAATTGAAATCAAGCAAAACAATATAAACAATGACAATTTTTGGTTTCAGCAACGAAGATGTGAGTGGCCATAAATAAGGACAAATTTAGTAAAAGGTACAAAATCAAAAGCAATATCATGCAACACTGGAGCAAAATTTAGTAAACGTCACAAAATCGAAAGCATTATCGTGCAATATATTATATATGCTCTTTTGAAGAACCATGTGTGCCTCCTTGTGCAAGAGACGTGAATTATACGTGTCCCCTTCTCGTCTATTGAGAAAAACTTGCAGATTTAGAATGACACATGTCCTTGGCTTTGATGAAAACCCTAGAAGCTATGGCCTTCAGATCATGTTCAATGGTTGATAAGACATCAGCAGCACCTAAAAATTAGAGAAGAGAACAGGGAGGAGGTGATCGAGAGTCCACTCCAAAGCATAGATGTCTCCTTGCTCTCATCCATCCCAACCAGAAACACTGATTTCTCTCCTGCCATAGTCTCTCTTTTCCTGTTCTGCCTTCTTCCTCTTCTCTCATATCTTCTTCTGCTTTCCTTTGTAACTCTCTCAACTGTACAACGATTTAGAGCAGGGTTAAGGCAAGCATGAGCAGCTGAAGTAGAAGGAGACGAATCAGCAGAACATGCCTTCTGCGCAGCAAGTTGCCAACAGGTGCCTTGGTTTCTTCTATGCAGCAGAGAGAGCAAGAGCAAGTCCTGTGAAAAGGCGAAGAAGAGAGATGGGCTTGTGAAGAGACGACAAAGAGAGAGAGTGTGCGTGCCACGGGCAAAAAAATTTTCTAGGGATTTTGATCACATCCTCTCAGGGTGGATTAAAATCCCTGGAAGGAAATCCAGTTTTGCATGTAAAAGCCTGGATTTCGTTCACCCATTAACATTCTGGATTTTTTTCGAAAACAAGGATTAGGATCCCACCTGACAGTGGAATCCACACACGACAAACATGCCCTATAGTCCTCTAAGCATTCTGCTTTTTATTGGTAGGCCAGTTAGAAAGGAATTTGAAGCTTATAACTTGCAGCTGTATTTCCTATTTTAGCAAGGAAGGAAGTTGGTTCGGAGGTTTTAAGTAGAGGTTAGATCTTCTCTTCTCCTAGGCTTCTTTATGCATGAAGATGCTTATGATATTTGGGTGCTCTAATCATTACATGGGCTCAATGAAAATCAATAGTTTAGAGTCCTAACTGAACCCTGATATAAGATATTGATTGTAAAATATGTCATATAAATGTAGTTGGCAGGTGCTGGTGTGACCTTTCTGGATAATGTCAGTGTGGTTGCTATAAAATAAGTTATATTTTTTACTTTTTAGTATCAAATGCAAAAAAGGACTTAAAACAAAGGGGGGGAGAGAGTTGAGAAATTTGCCAATTTTTCTTGGATTAGCTAACCATGCGGTTCCTGACTTGATTTTTATTTACATGTTCTGGAGAACAGGAAGCCTTTTAGCTTCTCTTTCCCTAGAAGGGTTCTTCTTCCCTGGTTGGATGGTATCTTTATTTGTGATTATCTGCAGCCGTTTGAGGAATTTAAGGTATAACCTTGACTAAATATGTTGGATAGATTTACAAGATTGCAGCTTCGTTTGCTGTTTCCTACGTCCAGAAGTCTGGTTTTTTCTCATCTTCATGCATATGCTTCCTATACGAAATGTTGTTTCTACTATTGTTGGTTTTTGGCACACTTCAATATGTCCATGTCAGTCCTTTGCTAGAATATACAGGATGAGCAGCAATAGTTTTCGTAAGGCCAGATACAGCTCTTTTAATGATAAAAGTTTAAGTGGTTTGAATTTCCATTTTAGTGCAATAATTATATAAGTAAAAACTTCAAGGCTTCTGTACTACTCAGATAACTCGATAGCTACTGCTGAGAAAGATTGAAAAGTCAATTATGTTTCTTACTTTTGGGACTTGGTGTCTATTATGTAATTTGGTCTTGGTTTCCTTGGTTAATGTGCTTAGTTTGTATCACCAGCCCGTTGTTGTAAGCTAATAATTATGTTTTATTAGAATGTCAAAAAGGAAAAATAGTACTTAGTTACACAATGTGACGAGAGTCACGACACATATACATGCCAATGCTTGAGATTAATGATCTTGTTGAGCACAACTTTCAATTGATTTTTGATGTACGTGTATCGTTTAATTAGTTTTTTACGTTTCAGCAATTTAGTCAATGTTCTTGTCCATACTCTACAAATTCTGAAGATTTTATTGTTCTTCTCAGGATACTAAAGAACGGTGCAAAGAGCTGATGTCTATGGATGTTGTATCAGACATCGAGTTTTTGGAACCAGAAACCACTGCTACTGCTTCAGTAGCCAAATCTTTCTGGGATGTAGTTCTTGACTGTTCCAGGTCAGTGACTAACCAGTCCAAGGGAGACAAGAAGGTCCGGTTGACCGAGGAGAGTAACTCCACTATGTCCAAGTTTCTTCACTGGAATATTGTAACTGCTGGAATTTTCCTACTTTTATCAGTTACAGTCGGGGTGTGGATGCTGTTTTTATCCAATGATCATAAATCCCAGACCATATAATTTGTTTCCGTTGGCAGACAATGAAATATTGTTTAGAGGACGCCAATTTCTTCCTTTAGGTTAAAATCAGGCCATTACGGTCTTTCTGTCACTGCGTAGAAGTTGGAGTTGATTACTGAGTGAAGAAAACTATTTTCATTCAAACTCGCTTGAGTTTACACTTTACAGGTTATTGCTGGTCTGCTCTTACTTTATGATGTCGAGTCTGACATCCACCTTTTCAGGGTTTAACCATTTGTATATTGATTGCCTGCAACGTTAATTAGTACCCTTCCCCATCATTATGACGTATTGGACGACTCATATTGGGCCGTATCGTCCTATTTTTCTTTTTCTGGTTTTAAAAGTAAAAATAATTTAAAGTGATTTTCGAAATTAAAGACGATAAAGGCCGTATCGACCAGCATCTTATCCCTAATACATCAGCTGAAATGGACCTTTTCTAGCAAACTGCCGCCAAGACGTGAATAGCTTCACTGATATGGCGGATGTTGATAAGGGTTGGATGTGAAGGTGGATGATTGAAGGTATATGAATTATGAAGGCTGTATTGATTATCTGGGCTAAAAAGAAACAAAATAAAATTCGTTGGAACAGCTTCCATTGAGTCTCTGCACCTGTCCTTTTTTTAATTCTCTAGCTTCTTCCATGATGTTAGAGAACAGACCCTATCCAATAGGCTTCATTTGCAGGGTTTTGAAACGTCACTTCCGTTAAAAGAAATTTTACATTTCAACTGATAAAAGGAAATTTATTCTATGTTGACCAAAATAAAAATAAATAAAAAAAGAAAGAAAACATGAATTACTAATTAATGGATGGACTACATATGATACATTTCTGCTAAGGGTATAGATACAGGCATAAAAATAGACGCTTGTTGGGCAGTGACAACTTGCTTCTTAGTTACAGCAAATTTTTCAGTTGTCGACGTGAATAATATGCTGCTCCCCTCCGACCATTATAACATGAGCTCCAATGGCTATAATCCTCTGTCCATTCTCATCCGCAAGGCTTAGATGATCACATGGCCTCACCAAGAAGATGACATTAGTGGTTTCCTGAGACTTTACATGAACACGCTCAAAACCAATCAGCTGCTTCCGCGGTGAACCTTTGAACCCTTTAGGCCCACCGGAGAAAAGCATGACGACATTACTTCCATGTCGATTGCCCTCATTGAAGACAGAGACATGCAGTGAAAATGCCAGCTTTTCACATGAGGGCAGCTCGTCGATATGAAAGTGATCCTTTCCATAGTTCTCATACAATTCTCCCACCACGGAAACTTTATCTGGCGCTGATATAATTTTGTATGAATAGTTGGTATAGCTCAAACCATGCCCAAATTCATATATCACTTCTCCTGTGTAAAATCGATACGTCCGACCAGGGTAGCCACGAGATGCATTTGGGCGCATGTTCATGTTGTTCATAGGCACAGACGTGAATGATTCAGGATACCACGTTACCGGAAGACGGCCGCCTGCTCATTTGAAGGCAAAGAAAACGAATCATTTTCCCAGCTTCTCAAAATTTTAGAAGAATTTTGATCTTACCGACCTGGATTGTGCTCTCCAAAAATCACTTCCGTCAGTGCTTGTCCACCAGCTTCCCCTGGGTATCCAATCCACAGAATGCTGCCAATCAATTCGTTGTCTCTGGCAAATGAAACATCAACAGGGCCACCACCCACAAGGACCAGAATTGCAGGTATTTTACTAACTTTGGCTACTGCAAGTACAAGATCCTGCTGCTTTCCAGGCAACGATAGACTTGTGCGATCAAGGTCTTCCTTCTCCTGTGACAAATCGACTCCAGCAAATATTATGACAGTGTCAACCATTTTGGCGACACCAACGGCTTGCTGAAATCCATCAGATGAATTACAGGCAATATCTCTGCATCCATCAGCATAAGAGACATTTTTGATGTAATTCTGAAAGGTATATAAAATGCTCCTTGCATCACAAGGGAAACCTGCAGAAATGCGTTCTAGAAAATGTTATGCGGACCAAAAAATTTTCGTCCCAGAATAGCATTGATGTCTTCCTTAAAGCCAAACCTGTGTAATCTCCCCCAAGTATATTTGTGTCATTTGCTGCTGGACCTATGATAGCTATCGATTCAACTTCTGATGCAGTTAGTGGCAAGAAATTCTTCTCATTCTTCAACAGCACAATACCCTGTCTAGCAGCCTCCAAAGCCAGCTGCCTGTGCACGCTGCTGCACACTTCACTTGTTTGAATGCCACCATACGTCTGCTTCCTTGGATCACCATCGAAAACTCCAAGACGCAGCTGAACAGTAAACAGATTGAAGAGTGCACGGTCTATGTCAGACTCTGTAAGCTTTCCTTTCTCAACAGCAGCTTGTGTGTGGCGCAGCAAATACGTTCCGCAATTAATATCCATTCCTGTTTACAAGCAAAAGAAGTTTACCAGTCGCCAACAGAAAGAAAGCAAAAGGAACAAACAGTGAGTTGCCACTTCACATGGGTGATGATTCTCGCCTGCTTGGAGAGCTCGGGCAACAGCATCCTCAGGGGTAGGTGCATACTCTTGGTATTCATAGATCGTTGCTACAGCATCACAGTCGGAAGTAATGTATCTGCATTTTATTTCACCAGTTATGTCCAAGTGAACGACCAATTAAAAGTAATCGTGACTGTTTCATTCAATGGTCTTTCAAGGAAAGGAAAAGTACTGCCGTCTAGTCTCCGGCAAGCGCATCAAAAGGGATCCAAATATCCAACCAAAGGCTTTCCCAAGGTACCATCTGGAAATCGGGGGATCTGGCCCTTGGAAGTTACGGGTGAGAGTATAACATGGTTCAGAAGATGGCCAAGGACAGAAAGTCACAACTGGTAGAAGTGGCTCCATGGAAATACTAATCCCATTTTCAAGGGATCTCTGTGAGAAATTTCACAAGGATGATCGGAAAATAGAAGGAAGAAATGTGGGCTGTGATTGAGTCAGCCTGGGTGCTGAATAAGAGAAATTAGAACAACCAAGACCTCCTTACCCGTTGAATCCCCATTGCTTCCGAGCGGTCTCAAAGAGATCACTGAGCTCACAAGCGGGCACCCCGTTGATCTCATTGTAGGAGCACATCAGGCAGCTGGCATGGCCATCCTGGATGCAGCTTTTGAATGGAGGCTCATATGTATCCTCCATGTCTTGCACAGATACCTAGCAAAGAAAAATTGCATGATAAGATGGGGAGAGACTAGTTCCACCAAGCATAAGAAGAGTTCCTATCCTTCTGTTGTGAAAGGGAGTTGAACACACGAAAAGAGCACAGATCGCGGATTCAAACATCTAATTTTCGCAAACCGAAGTAGAAAGCAACAATGGTCTCACTTGCACTCTAAGCTAAGCATCAAAATAAGACCAAATTTATAACCTGCGCATTGAAGGTGTAACGCGTGAAATTTCCCCATTTCTCAAGATCATAAGCTATGAAATGTTTGCAACAGGCAGAAAGCATCAATCTACTACCACCATCGGTTCCTTCTAGAAATCTCTTCTCGGGAAACCCGCCAAGACCATCTCGAGGGCCACCATAATCGCCATACTCTCCCTGGAAGCCCTTGACATACTCCACGGCATAAGCACCAACCACCAATGGGTCCTCGCCAGGCGTCTCCTGGCCTCTTCCCCATCTTGGGTCTCTGAATATATTGATATTGGGCGCCCAGTAGGTGAGCCCTGCCTGACCAACGTTATACATGGCCCTTGCTTCGGCAGCAATTGCCTTCGCGATCAGGTTCCAGAGAGTCCTGTTGAAGGAAGCAGCGGTTAGGATCACCTGAGGGAAGACCGTGGCGGAAGAGACGGCGCCGCTGAAGTTGACGCCGGGTCCGTTGGTGGCGATACCGTGGAGGGACTCCGACCACCATTCGAACGCCGGGATGCCGAGCCTCGGGATGGAAGAGGCGTTGTTGGAGAGCTGCAGGATCTTCTCCGGGAGGGTGAGGAGAGAAAGAAAGGAGCGGGCCCGGACCGAGACGGGGAGCGACGAGTTGCAGAAGGGGTAAGAGTTGTGGTTTGGTGGCCGGCAGGGAAAATCGGGAGACGTGTTTTGGATGGTGAGTGGAGGCAATAGCATGACGAAAATGGCGGGGACGACGAACATGATGGTGAAAGGTAGGGAGACGGAGAAGCCTCGGATGACCATGGTGCCCAGTGATCAAAGGGAAGTCGGGATTTGAGACTGAATGCGAATTCCAGCACCGGATGAAGGGGTGGGTGGGCGGTGGTGGTGGTGGTGACGATGTCATCGTCGTCTTCTGGATCATAACATCATCTCCATTTCACCAAGTTGGAGGTCCCACAAACGGGAAAACTGTCCAATCTCCATGGCTTGACACCATAACTAACTAGCCTGCGCAGCGATAGGCTCTTCACTTCTTACCTTGTTCAGTCTCTCTCTCTCCACCGTTGCCTTTTTCTCATTAACTTCACTGTGTCGCTTTGACTTGCTTCAAATTTCAGGAAGGAAGGACACCCGTGGAGTACCTAGAGCGCGTTCAAGTTGCTCAGACGAAAACAGAGGAGGAAGCCGGGCGTGCTAGGCACTAGGCAGGCGGTCGAAGGAGAGAAGGTCACGAACTTGTACCCGTCAGGTTTGAGAAAGGAAACAAAAGTTAGATGAGGCCTTTATGCAAATAGAGGTGAACTTCTTCGGTTTGACAGTTTGATCCATGCTGGTTGGTGTCTTGGTGATTTGTCATGTCAATTGAGAAAAAATGGGAGCTTCTATTTGCAAAATCTAGTAAGTGGGTCACCGAGCTTTTTGAGCGACCTTACTTTAACTCCTTTAAGATCTATTTCCGGATTCAAGCTCAGCTTGAAGAAATGGGTCACTGAGCTTTTTGAGCGACCTTGTTTTCACTTTTTTTAAGATTTATTTCCAGATTCAATCTCAGCTTGAAGAAATGAGGAAACTTGCTTTGAATCTTCAATCCAAAAACATTAATTGTTTCGGATTTGAAATCCACATATCTGATGTGACATGCTTTTACTAATGTGACAAAAAACTAAGGGTTAATTCATGGTTCATCAAACTAAAGATCCGAAGTAATACTCGTGATCCACACTTAAAATTCTTATTTTACTTCTTTGTATTGAGAAAAAGTTGGATTTAAGATCCGAGGAGGGAGAGTCAGATCTTAAATCCATGGTTTTCAAGTCCTGAGGATCTCAAATCTGAGACTAACAATTGCCCAGTAAATGATCCCACCTCCCTTCTTTTCTTTTTGTTTTCTCTTGTTGCAAAATTAGAACTTTTACACGAAGATGTTTCCTTGTGGATCCGTGTATTTTAAGAAGAATCAGTCTCCTATGTTGGGAGGCGCTGTTATTTAATGCCGCTAATTAGATATGTAGTAAAAACCTTTTTAACAACGTTTGGATGTAAATAAGTGGGTAATATGCAACTTTACTTAGTGGATGATCATACTTAAAGTTGAAATGGTTGTTCTTTAGATTTGTTGCTTGTGTAAATACATTTATAGATAAAAAATCATTTCCATGAACTGTTTGATCCACTTATAATTGCAAAGATTGTATTCACATGTTATTTTCTATTTCACATATATTGTCTAGTCCTTGCTTTTGTTTTACGAAAAGCATTCTGCATTTCTCTTTGTTCCTGGCAGCCTTGCTCCTATTTACACAAAATTAGGTCCAAAGTTAAGTGCAACGGCTGTTTCATTGCGAAGTTCGGACTCTGGACTGTTCTAGAGAGAATTTCAAAATCAATCTTTTAAGAGGTACCGCAACGTTCAACATATAAGACACGTCAGTCTAATGAATCCCAACTCACCCTCTTGCCCAAAACCAATCAACCAAATTAAGTTCATGAATGCATATATACAGATGAATTGAAATAAGACTGCCAACATCCATTGTGGGATGAGTTTTTTTTTTTTTTTTTGCAATGCCAAACACTATCACATTGCATTCAATAACAGCAATTCATTGGTAAGGCTTTTAGCCATTGAATGAACCATTCACAACAGTTTTTAGTATCACAAAATACAAAAGAACCCCATAAGCAATAGACGTTGACTAGCTGATTTCAATTTCATCATATATATGTGTGTGTGTGTGTGTGTGCATATGGCGAAGACCATTGAAGTATCTAGTTCGGATGTTCAGACGTTTTTTTCATGGTCAAATTCTTGATCACGAAAATGCCTACAATAAATTTTGTATATATATTTTCCTTTAATGAGGTAATCAGGGAAAAGTAGATGAGGCTAGAATACCAACTAACACAGCAGAATCAGCCTTTCTTTTTACATGGTCTAATCATCGATCACAAAAATTTCAGAAATAAATTATTTAGAAAAGAGCTCGCCCCCTTTAGTTAAGGAGATCGGATGGCGATATATGTGCACTGGAATATCATCATAGACTGGCTTGAATCGGCCGAAACAAGTCATTCAACCTCTGTCGGCCTGTTTAATTAAACTATGAAATATTTACCAATTAGAGGTTTTTACTCCACAGAAACATCCAATACAATTGGAACGAAAGATTCATGCCAGTTCAATATAGCCAACTCCGTTTGGTAATTTACAAAAGAATTAACGAGCAGGATAGATTCAAAAATTCTATAGAAAGATAAACTTAGCAACTGTGATGTGGCAGAGGATACTAATGAAGGTCTGAAATACTCGATCACTGAGCCGCAGCACTGCATTCTAATTAGCGAGTGTTTAGCTTCCCATCAAGGTCCCAAAGCGGCCTTCGGTGGAGGGCGGTTAAGACCTCTCATCAAATCACCAAGGTAATGACCATAATTCACAAGGAAAAACTGGAGCTGTGGAAAAAGCAGATTTTTCAGTTGTTTCTTTTCCAAAAATACGATCCCCATTTTATGTTCAAAGCAAACCACCATTTGATGGCTGACTAACATTATCTGAACAACCTACAGCCATGACAAGTACCACGCTTCTCGAAAGGACGAAGAAGCACAACCAATTCTCAGAGCCCATCCTGTGGAAAGCAATTGCTAAGACGCTTAGGTGGTACTCAAGTGCAGAGTTTTATCAAAAGTACCCCTACCATGACAAGGTTCAAGTCTACGAACACGCTTGACCAGAAGCCATTGGAGAAAAGCCCAAGACCCTTGCATTAAAATCCAAGAGTAACGTGAAAACATGCTAGATGCCATCATTCTTTCTAAAAAAAAGGTCCATCAAACAGAACATACGAAATTTATAATGGAAAAAAGACAAGAACCATCTGAAAAATGGGAATCCATGCCACAAATTTGGCGTATTTTAGTAGAATGTATGAGCAATTGCACCACAACTAGGCCAAGTCCACAATCATACAAACTGACAATGGAAAACCAAGTGACTACCTTCAATTACCAGGAAGGCAATAATCCTTGATCAAAAAGGAATCCTAAAACTTCCCATCCTCTGCCTTATCCATATGTGCAAAATCACTTGGAACATCAGGACCGCGAGGAATCTTTCCTGGAAAATTTGTGCTCCGGTAACCCGACAAGGATCCACTGCAGCAGAGATTATCCTTTTGGTTAGTGAAAGAGGATGGGCAATGACAAAAGCTAGAAGCCAGTTATGAACAACATTTACTTACTGTCTATCTACGACAACCAATGATCGAAGTTCACAATTTGCAAACCTGAAAGAAGTAAAGGAGAAGCAGTAATGAAGTAGCTCGAGAATTATCAAGATGGCTAAGCATGAAAATATTCTTTGAATAGGAAACGTGCATATTCTAAGACTCAATCAAATTGTCCTTATGCCAATGAAAAAGGGTATACCTAAAAGAGTGTTAGAGAAATCTTGGAGAATAAAATATCCCCCATTTTCACCATTTTGCAGCCGATTACAGCAATTGTTAATCCTAAGCACCAAGTATCACAGATGCACCAATACAACAAGGGTAACACATGACATTCACCTTCAGCAAGGAAGAACCAGCCAAAGTAGAAATTGATATATAGGCAATATCGTTTAGGCACAGACTCACTCAACTTCATTTGGTTATAGATAGATCAGGATTGGATTGGGCTCAAGTCTATTAAGAGCACCACATATCCTTGGACGTTCAACATTTACTTACTTAATTTGTAGCCATAGCCTAAGCAAATAATTAGACAATTATTAACTCCTCAACTTATGAAGTAGTAAATTAGAAGGCCAATGACGATGCTGAGTATCCCTGCCATGACCATCACATTCAGTCGTAAAAATGATGCTGCTACTAATTTAGTTTGCACGAGTGTGCTCAGAAACACCTACACCACAGGCAGCCCCTTTTTTGGCTAGGTTGTAGTTTCAAAGTGGGCTGCCTAGGCACTGCCAAGGCGGACTGCAACTAGGCTAGTCCATGGAAGTACCAAAGTCTTTAAACAAGAAGAATTTTTTACCTCATGTTTTTCCTTCTAACTTTTCCTTTCCTCCTGTTATTTTTTTCATTCTTGTTCTTTTCTCTCTTCTTTTTCTTTTCTTCCTCCCATTTGTTTCTTTTCTTTTTTTTTTTTTGCCCTTTTTACATGCTGTTTTGCTGCATTTATTCTGTTACTTTTACTGTTATATATTTGCTTATACAGTTAAAAGATACCACATAAACATATTGCTCCCATTGCATTTAGGGCCAGGCATCGGGCTTGGCTGGCCAGAGCCCCATTTTGATGGCCTCGGCCAGGGCACGGCCCAGTTTTAATTAAAACATTAAAAAATTTATGTTTTATATGCAAATATAAGAAAAATATATTAAAATAATAAATAATAATAATATATTATATCGTGCCGGCTCAATATTGACCCAACCAGATTCATTGTCAGGCTCGTGCCGGCCCAAGTCCATTTTTACAGCACAGGCCTGGCCTAAAAGCCCGACGGGCTCCTATACCAGAACCCACCCTTAATCATATTGTTGCTATGAGATATACTGTTAATATATTCACTCCCAGCTCGCCTTTTGAAGACATAGGCTGTACCAGAGAAACACAAAACAAGCTTCCATTTTAGAAAATTTCTAAAAAAAATATAATAAAATATAGTAACGATAACCTGCAGTAAAAACTGAGATGTATGTAAAACAGGTTTTAGATCAAAATGTGGGCAGGTCCCAAAAAAATTGATATCAGAATACATTAGGTACAAATGTGTTGCAAATGTATCAACTTTGGTACAACCGTACAAGAGGTTTCAAAGCATGTCATATGGGTGCTCCTAAACAGCTGCCGCACCTGTGTGGCACCCGTGTCGGTGCTAGTGCTGGTGCTTCTTCCACACAGCATGTCCAGTGAGTTTAGCTGAAACCGGCCAAAACTAACAATTTTAAATGTGCACCTGACTAAACTAGCTCGAATACCAAAAGATTATATCAAAATATAGATAAATTAGGCTACTAAATAGTTAAATAACTATGTAACAAATGATATACTGTGCATATATACAAATACACACATGTATACATCCTCCCCACACCCAGCTAATTTTTTTTTTTTTTTTTACAAAACTGCCACATCCGCACCCATACCTTCACCTCGCACCAATCCCTGTGGCCCGCACCCATGTGACATAGGTTTCAATTTCCAAATATATAACGGCCATGGGTTTAGTTCTATGGAGTATGAAAACCAAGTACCTCTCTGAATCTGGTAAATTCCAGGTCAATTTATATCGGTCAGGTTTATATTCTTCACCTGTTTTCCTAGCCTGACATGACCCGCATGAGTGCAGTTTGATCTTCTTTCAAGCGGTTTGTGAGTCTTCTTATGGAAAAGCCTCCTTCCTTTGGGACAGCAGCACAGTGAGGGTCTTTGACAATCTTCGTGACGCCCCCACCTATTGCGTGGACGTCCTCGTCACGCCTTCATCGTTTTCTCGTTGACCACGAACTGCCACAAGTCGTCACTTCGTTCCCAACTTGCTTCACTCTCGGGTAGTCCCGTCCACTTTACCAAGTCTTCCGTGTAAGCTGGGACACCACGTCGATGAACTTTGCGTTCCGCCATCACATATTCCACTTCCTTGTGGAAGGAAGTCGTCATCGTTGCCGGTGGCCTCTTGGGCAACGTAAGCATGCACCTCATACAAGAAGGCATTTACATGAACAAAATTAATCTTTCTGCAGTAGAAAAAAAAATTGATGTCATCATTGCAAAGTTGTTCTCATCATTGTAAGCTCCAATATGTGAAGCAACTGCTCCTTTGACCCGTAAACTGAAGCTCAGTTAACCGAAAACATTTTCTTGCCTTCTATCACCAAATCTAACTTCACTCAAAGCAAGTGAGAAGATCCTTAATTCTATGAACCCATCATTTATGGAAATAATGGCCCAACAAAATAGACTTGATGAGGCATTCATGTATCACTTAGTGGGCATCCCCCAACTCTACAAACCATGTAGAGTTAGATTAGGACATTTTTGTAACTACCAACAAAGGAGTTTCAGAGAGTTTGACCAAAACGCTGCATGTTAGCAAAGAAACAACGAAAACCAGCCATATTCTTTACCGTTCCAGCCAACCCAGCCATCTCTTGTTATCAGAGAATGAAAACATTCTCATATCTAATCAATAAGCTCTTTCTTTACGGTTCTTGATCTTTTAAGTTGGATTCAGTCCAGCCAGTGTTGTCAACAGAACATTATGACGCATGCTATATGCACTTGATAACAAAGCACATATTAAAAAGCTTGGGAAACATACAACATAATGCAAGTGGGAAAAAGTGTGTGCTTGTCACACAACAAGGTGCATTTCCCACTATGGAGCATAGCTCGCAAACAAGGCACATACTGTATTCCATGCTCTGCTGTGCTTCTTTGTGTTCTTTATATTTTCTTTGTGTTAGTCTAAGTCACACGGGTGTGCCAACTATGGTGGCGCACCCACACCGATGCGGGTGCGGCCCGACACGGCACCCGATTCGATCAAACTGAATCGAGTGCTGCTGACACAATCCATTCTTCTTTCCTCTTTTTTTTTTTCATTTTTTTCCTTCACCTATCTTTCCTCTTCTCTCTCTCCTCCCTTATTTTATTTAAGAAAACTTCAAATTTTGTATGAGATTACGGTAACCTTGATAAAAAAAAGTCTAAAAATATAGACAAATAAAATTACTTACATAACAAATAACATATATATATATATATATATATATATATATATGCTCTCGCACCCAATTTTCTTTTTTGGAAATTTCCACATCCAGCACTGACACCAGCACCAACTCCAACACTCACACCCATGTGACTGTAAAAAGTGACTATAACAGTCACAAAATATGTATTTAGCAATAAAGAGGCACTAAGGCCAAGTGAGGAATAACATATGAAGGCTGTAAAACACAGCTTATATTTACAAAGACTCTTACAAGAATATATACAAGAGGGAATAAGAAGAGAGGAGCTGAACTAGCTGTTGAGCTAGTTCCAACGGCTCTTAATAGAGCTGTTGGAACTGCCAACGGCTAGTTTGGCAGTAATAAAATACAAATAAAAAATAAAGAGAAAAGAAAGAAATAAACTAAATCCTAACTAATCCTAAACTAACTCTTAACTAAGATAATACCTAATTAAGAGATAACAACAGTAAGAAATCATATTTCTTAACACCCCCCCCTTAAACTTATGGTGCTATCACCGAGAGTTTATCTAAAAGAAAATTGAATCCGGGAGAATATAGAGGCTTTGTGAAGAAATCATCCAGCTGAAAATCAGGGGATACATATGGAAGCTTGATAGTCTTCTTAAAAAATTCTTCACGAACATAGTGACAGTCCATCTTTATATGCTTTGTTCGTTCATGGAATGTTTGATTCTTGGCAATGCAAATAGAACTCTTGTTGTCGCAGCATAAATTAGTGGGTTCTTCTATCCTTGTTCCCATATCGATGAGCATTTGGCGAAGCCAGACAATTTCCATAGTTGTAGAAGCCATGGCTCGATATTCAGCTTCAGTAGAGAATAGTGAGACTTTCTGTTGCTTTTTGCACTTCCATGAGATGAGTGATTCCCGTAGAAAAACACAAAATCTAGTAGTTGAGTGTCTATCATTTGGATCTCCTCCCCAGTCAACATCAGTATAAGCAATCAAGTTCAAGTAGGAAGAGGAAGACATAAATACTCCCTTATTTATTGTTCCCTTAATATATTTGATGATACGAAGAACAGCTCCCATATGAACAGTTGATGGAGCATATTGAAACTGACTCACAATATGAACTGCATGAGCAATGTCAGGCCGAGTGATGCTAAGGTACATCAAGGATCCCACAAGTTGTCGGTAAGGAGTGAGATTGGCAAGTGGAACTCCATTATCAATCTTTATCTAGCTTCCTACTGCTTCAGGAGTTTCTGTGACCTTATCATCCGTTATGCCTGATTTATCAATGATCTCTGCAGCAAACTTAGTTTGTGACAAAAAATATCCTCTAGTAGAATATACAACCTCAATACCCAAGAAACACGTTAGAAAACCTAAATCTTTCATTTCAAAAGTTTCTTGTAGTAATTTCTTACATTCTCTAATACCTTCCTTATCACTAGCTGTAATAATCATATCATCAACATACAATAGAAGAATTATGATACCTGCAATAGTATACTTAACAAACAAGGCAGTGTCAGTTAAGCAAAAATGAAACCTATAATCAGAAATAACAGAGTTAAAACGGTCAAACCAAACTTTAGGAGCTTGTTTGAGGCCATAAAGAGTCTTCTTAAGTCTAAGAACTTTCCCTTGAGAAACTGACAGCCCTGGTGGAACTTCCATATAGACTTATTCCATAAGATCTCAATTTAAAAAGGCATTTTTAACATTCATTTGGTAGATATTCCAGTTTTTAATAGATGCTAAAGCAATAAGTGTCCTAACAGTAGTCATTCTAGCTACAGGGGCAAATGTTTCCTCATAGTCAATACCATATTCTTGAGCGTATCCTTTGGCAACAAGTCTTGCTTTATATCTCTCTAGAGATCCATCGCTTTTAGTTTTCACCTTGTATACCCACTTGCATCCAATAGTCTTTTTTCCTATGGGTAAATCTTGTATTTCCCAAGTTTGGGCTTTTCTCAAAGCATCCAATTCTTCTAACATGGCATTCTTCCACTCAATATATTTGGAGGCTTCATTAAACGTAGAAGGTTCAAAGTGAGAATGAATGACATTAATTCTAGCTCTATGTGTTGGGGTAAAAGTTTCATATGATACAAACCTATTGGGTTGTCTTGAATTTCTAGTGGATCTTCTAAGGTTTTCCTCACTTGGAGTTGGAGTTGGTTGGAGATCACTAGTCTCATGATATTCTTCCTCACCAACATCTTGTTGCTGGTTTCTTCTATGATATGTGATTATATCCTTGGCTACTCTACTATCATTATCATCAGTGTTACTACCATCAACATCATGCATTTCATCATCACATTGAGAGAGAGATTTAAATAAAAAGGAATAATCATTGTTGTGTTGTGACCCTCCACAATTTTTAAATCCATTTTCATCTTCACAAAACTTTACATTTCTTGAAACTATGATCTTGTCTTTGACTGGATCATAACATTTGTAGTTTTTTTGTGTCTCAGAATAACCAATGAAATCACATTCAACAACTTTTGAACTAAGTTTATCAGCCTTGTCATTAAGAACAAAGCATTTGCATCCAAAAACACGAAGTCTATTAAAATCGGGTTCATACTTAAATAATTTATCAAATGGGGTTGTATTGTTTAAAACTTTTGAAGGCATTCTGTTTATGAGATAAACAGAGGCAAGAGCTGTTTCAACCCAAAAGTTTTTAGGCACATTTTTGGCCATAAGAAGAGTTCTTGTTGTTTTAATTATGTGTCTATGTTTTCTTTCAGAAAGTCCATTTTGTTGAGGTGTTCTTGGACATGATTTTTGATGAACTATACCATAGTTTTCCAAATACCTTTTGAACTCATTTGAAATGTATTCTCTCCCAAAATTAGTCCTTAAAATTTTTAATTTGGCATTCAACTGTGTTTGTGCCAACTTGTGAAAATTTTTGAATATCTCAAAAACTTCATATTTATATCTTAGGAAATATATCCAACAATACCTAGTGAAATCATCAACAAAGATTACATAATATGACAATCCTCCTTTTGACATGATAGGAGATGGTCCCTGTAGAAACAAGCAACGCAAGAAGATAATGGAGAAGAAACACACGATATACGTGGAAAACCTCAGTAAAATGTGAAAAACCACGGAGAAGCTCTAACCTAGGGGCAAGACCGCAACCCTAGAAGAGAGAATGTTATTTTCACTTAATCAACAATTACACAATAAGTGAGATAATATAAGAGGGAGGCCCGCCTAGGGTACCGAGCCACCCTCGGTACCCGCACCCATGGGACCGGGTCCATATCCAGACCCGGTTCCCTATACAAGATATTCTAACACTCCCCCTCAAGCTTGGCATACATGTCAAACATGCCAAGCTTGCTCACATTTTTCTCGAATTGAGATGTACATAAGACTTTGGTCAAAACATCGGCAATTTGATCTTCAGACTTCATGTACGGCAGGATCAACTCCTTGGAATCTATACGTTCCCGTATGAAATGGCGATCAATCTCCACATGTTTAGTTCTGTCATGAAGGACGGGATTGTTTGCAAGGTTAATCGCAGACTTGTTGTCACAGTACATCTTCATCTTTTCTTCCGTTTCAACTCCAATATCCGCTAGGAGAATCTTTAACCATAGCATTTCTGTAACTCTCATAGCCACAGCCCTGTATTCAGCCTCAGCACTGGATCTAGAGCAAACTTCTTGCCTTTTACTTCTCCATACAATCAGGTTACCCCCCAGAAAGATGCAGTACCCTGTGGTAGACCTCCTAGTATCAGTGCATCCTGCCCAATCTGCGTCAGAGTATCCTTCAATATTAAGTTGGTCTTGCTGAGTATAGAGTAATCCTTTCCCTGGGTCATTCTTTAGGTACCCCAACACTCTTTCTGCACTCTTCCAGTGACAATCAGTAGGCGCATGCATAAACTGACTCAACACATTCACAGCATACGTAATATCAGGGCGAGTAAGAGTAAGATAGATGAGCTTACCAACCAGCCTCTAATACCTCCCTTTTCCTTCCTCATCAAGGATGTTGCCAGTTTTGATGCTTATCTTTGTACCAGACTCCATTGGAGTTAGAAATGATCTACATCCAAGTTTGCCTGTCTCCTTTAAAAGATCCAGAGTGTATTTCCTTTGGCTCATAACAAGCTCTGTCTCTGACCGAGCAATCTCGATTCCCAGAAAGTACCTTAGTTTACCCAAATCTTTAAAATCAAATTCGGCAGCTAACCTTTCCTTCATCTTCCTTTTTTCTTCTTCATCGTCACCTGTGACTATCATATCATCAACATACACAAGAAGAAGACTCACCAGGCCATTTCTCTGCTTAATGAATAAGGTGTGATCACCATTTCCCTGTTTGTATCCATTAGTCTTCATCACTATCCTCAGCCTTTCAAACCATGCTCTAGGAGACTGCTTTAACCCATACAAGGCTTTCTTGAGATGACAACATTTTCCGCTTTGAACATATCCAGGAGTCATGCTCATGTAGACCTCTTCTTGTAGATAGCCGTTCAAGAAGGCATTGTTGACATCAAGCTGATCCATGCTCCACTTCTTTTGCACTGCAAGTGCTAAGATGACCCTCACAGTTTTCAGTTTAGCAACAGGGGCAAAGGTTTCGAGGTAATCAATACCATATTTTTGGCTGAACCCCTTTGCAACAAGACGAGCCTTATACCTCTCCATGGTGCCATCCGGTTTGTATTTCACATTGAACACCCACTTGGAACCAACTAAATGAGTCCCCTTGGGAATATCAACTACTTCCCAAGTATCATTCTTCGCCAAGGCCTCCATCTCCTCTGTCATGGCATGTAGCCATTTAGGATCCTCTCTAGCATCTTCCACACACCTGGGAATCACAGACTTAGACAAGGATGTAATAAAGCATTTGTAATCCTTACTAAGTTTCGCATAAGAGACAAATCTCTGAATAGGATGAGAAGTACATGACTTGGTGCCCTTGCGCAAGGCTATAAGAAGCTCTTCATCGATTTGACTTGGGTCATTCGGGGAACTCACAGGATTGGGATTGGTTATATCAACATTCTCAACCACATCTGTCTTCTTCCTGGTGTACACCTGGCCAAACAAGTGATCACGAGCTGTGGACTGATTGACAACAAGGCCCCCGTCCGTGTGACTGTCTCTACCATCTCTGACTGTGTCTGTCACACTGTGACTAACCTTGTAATCCAAGAAGTCCATAAAATGAATCAATTGATTTGAGGAATACTCTTCACTACTGTTCCCTAGACACTCCCCCTGAAGAGGATTCACAGGAAAGTACGCCTCATGCTCATGAAAAGTAACATCCCGGGAGACATAGACTTTAGAAGTGGTAGGATCAACACATTTGTATCCCTTCTGAGTGGAGGAATACCCCAGGAAGACAGCCTTGATAGACCGAGGGTCAAGTTTCTTGAGGATGAGACTATGGTCATGAACAAAACAGACACACCCGAACACCCGAGGAGTAAGAGGCCAGGGATTCTGAGTGGGCCACAGCATAGAATATGGGGAATGACCCTGCAACACACGGGTAGGCATACGATTAATAAGGTGGGCACTAGTGAGAAGTGCATCACCCCAGTAGCGCTTAGGAAGCTGCCGATGGAACATAATAGCCCGAGTGACATCTAATAAATGGCGATTCTTACGTTCAGCCACGCCATTTTGGGGAGGTATGTAACTACAGGACGTTTCATGAACAATACCCTTACTCTTCAAGAAATCATCTAGAGATTGGGAGACATACTCTCTAGCATTATCAGTGCGGAAAGCCTGAACAGAGGTCTGAAACTGAGTCTCAACAAAAGCCACAAAATTTTTTACAATGACCGGAACGTCACTACGTTCTTTCAACAGGTACACGAACGTACAACGAGAGTAGTCATCAATAAGAGTTATAAAATAATGAAAACCACGACACGTGGGTACTCCCGAAGGACCCCAAACATCAGAATGAACCAAAGCAAATGGACGGGTGGTTTTATTGAAAGAAATAGGGTACGAAGCCCTGACATGCTTAGCCAACTGACACACTTCACATGTGAAGGAGTCAATGGAAACAAACGTAAAAAGTCTAGGAAACAACTTCTTGATCAACTGAAATGGGAGATGTCCAAGACGCTCGTGCCATCGCATAATGATAGACCTGTCGTCCACACCTGACAACTGTCCACTAGTGGCTGAAATCAATGCAGACGCAACTTGCACGGGCAGTCTGTAGAGCCCATCAATAACCGAACCAATCCCAATCTTCTTCCCCGTCACCAAGTCCGATAGAAAACAATGGTCAGCCGAGAAAATCAGATTACAATTTAGTTCTTTGGTAATACTGCTGACAGATAACAAGTTCACAAGAATATTGAGAACATGAAGAGCATTATGCAGACAATATTTATTTAACAAGGACAAACTCCCTTTTCCAGCCACAGAGATAGAAGACCCATCAGCCATAGACACGCGTTGCTGCCCTGAAGACAATTTGTATTCTTGAAACAGCTTAGGATCCCCTGTCATATGATGAGTAGCCCCACTGTCAACAATCCAATCACCATGGGAGGGATTACCTTGATCACTTGTGGCCACAAGAGCTTGAGCTAACTTAGCTCCCTCGGTCGTGGAAGTTTCCTCTTGTGTAGTAGAAAGCCGGCTGATATAAGCTTGCAACTCCTTGATTTGCTCAGAGGAAAGCTTTGATTTTTCAACATGTGACGAATTACCCTGACTAGAGTCAGGCACAGACGTCCCTCGCCGACTAGAAGGAGGACGACCACGAACAAGTCTCTTCTCAGGATGAATATCCCAACAGAAATCCACAGAATGCCCCAACTTGTTACAATGACTACAACGCCGAACAGGATGTTGTCCAGTCCCAGAGGCACGGCTAACAAACGCTGAGGGAGAACTCCCCTGGCTGGAGTCAATATGCATGACTTGGCGACGTTGTTCCTCAGATTCTACCTGGGCATACACCTCCTCAATCCCAGGAATCTCGTCACAGTTTAGAATTTGGCTCCTAATGGATTCAAATTCATCACGTAATCCTCCAAGAAAAATGAAGGTCTGGTCCATCCATTCTTTTTCCCAGTACAGGGCATGATCAGAACCACAATGCCAGTCATCATTCACATGATAGTCCAGTTCCTCCCATTTAGTCTTCAGGGCGGCAAAGAAGGATGCCACAGACAAGTCACCCTGTTTAAGGGAGTAGATGCCACGTTTGATTTGGTACGTGCGCAAGACTCTCTTCTTACGGCCATACATCCTTGCAAGCACAGTCCACATGTCATATGCAGTCGACTTACGCAAGATCAGGGGCTGAATATCAGCGAAAACAGAACTAATGATCCATACTTTAACTTGGCTATCTTCCAACGCCCAAGTCGCCCATTGTGGATCCGTTTTAGAAGGTGCAGGTTTCTCCCCAATGATGTAGGGAAGACGACCGCGACTGGTAATCCCTATTTCAAGTGCAGTAGACCAAGAGAGATAGTTGTCTTTGTTCAGCCGAATGGAGGTGACTTGAACAGGCAAGTTCTCGCTCTTGGTATGACTGCCCGAGTCAAAGGCAGCATCGATCTTGCAAGTCATCTCTTCTGCCATCACAATCCCCACAGGAAGGCAATATCCAACACCAGGACACGCGGCACCAGCCCAAGAGAAAACAAGACAAGCGGCGGCGAAGGTGGAAGAACCACGGCGGAAGAGACTTAAGGCCTGACGGCGGCGGCAGAAGAAGCCCTGACGGCGACGGCGAGAGAAACCCTGGCAGCGGCGGAAGAACAGCGGCGCCGCAGGTCACCAGCAGCGGAAACGCAGCGGCGGTGGGCGAAAAACGTCAGCGGCAGCGACGGAAAAAACAGCGGCGGCCGCGGAAACGTCAGCAGCGGCAGGCAGCGGGAAAAACAAGAAACTCCAACGGCAGCGGAAAAAGGCGGAAATCCACGATCACACCAAAGAATCCACACGCGCTGGCTCTGATACCATGTAGAAACAAGCAACGCAAGAAGATAATGGAGAAGAAACACACGATATACGTGGAAAACCTCAGTAAGAGGTGAAAAACCACGGAGAAGCTCTAACCTAGGGGCAAGACCGCAACCCTAGGAGAGAGAATGTTATTTTCACTTAATCAACAATTACACAATAAGTGAGATAATATAAGAGGGAGGCCCGCCTAGGGTACCGAGCCACCCTCGGTACCCGTGCCCATGAGACCGGGTCCATATCCAGACCCGGTTCCCTATACAAGATATTCTAACAGTCCCCATACATCGGAATGAACAAACTCAAAAGGCAAAGAAGAGAAGAAGTTTCTTTGTCCAAAAGATAAGGATTTCATTTTTCCATGTATGCAATCATTACATTTAAAGTTCTCAATACAAATGTCCTTGATAGGGCTCATCATAGACAATTTTCTAATGTTTGGATGACCTAATCTTTGGTGCCAAACATTGATGTTCACATTTTCGACATAGTGACAAAATTTTTCTTTGGGGATACATAAATTGTTCATGTAGTAGAGGTCCCATTTTCTAAAACCTTCCCCAATCAATCTCCCGGTTTGGTGATCCTCCACCAAACATTTATTTGATGAGAAAACTACGTCAAAACCAAGATCTGAGATTTTAAACACAGAAAGTAAGTTAAGATTAAGTTTAGGGACAAAACCAACTTTTGGAACAAAAAAATTTTGTTTTCCAAATTCTTTTTCAAAATTCCCAATCCCTTTAACACTCAAAGAAGTACCATCGGCAGTAACTACATTTGATTCTTTTCTTGTTTGTTCAAAATTGGTCAAAGATGATATATTTGGTGTCATATGAAAAGATGCACCGGAATCTAAAAGCCAACAAAACATACCGGGAGTGTTGGAGATGGATGCGATTGTTGCTAGTGCTCCGGAATTTGACTCCTTGATCATGGGTTGAAGGGCCGTCGTGATTTGATTCAACGTTGTGGAGATTGATGAAAGATCACATCCTTCATTTGCAACATTTGCAGCCCTTCTTTGATCAAATTGTCTAGTGTTGTGTTGTCCACCTTGAGGATATGAAATTCCCCGGTTGTGTTGCCCTTCTTGAGGATATGAAGTTCCTCCTTTGAAAAGATTTCCTCCATGTTTTCGACATTGTCCTTCATTGTTGTTCAACTTTGGACAACTAGGTCTTATGTGACCCGGTTCATGACAATAGTGACAAACAACTTTATATTCTCCTCTATTTTGATTTCTAAAGTGAGGAGGTCTAAAGGATTTGATGTTGTTTCCGGGTTTAGAGGCGGCTAAGACTCTTTCTTCTTCTTGTTTTGAAATAAGAACACTATCCTTATCCATTTCTTTGGATAGTTTCATTCTAGTTTCTTCTCCACTTAGCTTTGTAAGTAGTTCATGGATGAGTGGAGGAGAGGCTAGGGAAAGAAGGGCTGACCTTATTTGTTCAAATACGGGTCGTAGCCCTTGAAGAAATTGAAAAAACCTAAATTCATCAACTTCATTTCTTCTAATCTCATGACACTTGCAATCCATCCCTAGTGTGGGACTAAGTTGATCCAACTCATTCCACACACTAGAGATTTCCATAAAATATTCTCTAACATTTTTCTCTCCTTGTTTGATATATTTTGGGCCTTTTGAATCAAAAGATACTTACGGGCCATATCTTTTTGGGTAAACATTCCATTGAGATATTCCCAAACTTCACTAGCTTTTTCATAATACATAAGATTTTGAGCAATCCTAGGTTCAATACTCTCATAAATTCATTCTTTAATCCTAGAATTCTTGGCTTCCCAATCATCTAATTTTTTCTAATATTCATTTATGGCATTTTGTCTTTCCTCTCCATCTAGTTGTTTCTCGATCCCATTTTCTACTTTGGTTAACGTAAGAGAAGGAGGGATAGACGTACTTCTTATGAAGCCCCATAGATATTTTCCTTTGATATGCATTTTCAAGCATTTTGCCCATAATGTATAATTGGTTCCATCAAGCTTGTATGGAGCATAATAACTTCCTCCTTCGATTGAAACTTTGGAATCCTCCATGAGAGCAATATTTGAAACAATAATCTCCAAGGAAATCAAGAAGAAATTCTTCTAGAAATTTCACCAAATAGTTGGTGAGCAGCCACGGCAAATGCCTCCAAAAGATGATATCCACTAGCACAAAAGAATCTTTTCAACGAACCAGCAACTAGAAATAACAGCAACAACCTTTGATAGGCTTCAAGAATCAGCACAATGGCTCTGATACCATGTAAAAAGAGACTATAACAGTCACAAAATATGTATTTAGCAATAAAGAGGCACTAAGGCCAAGTGAGGAAGGATAAAACTGATTCAATATAACATATGAAGGCTGTAAAACACAACTTATATTTACAAAGACTCTTACAAGAATATATACAAGAGGGAATAAGAAGAGAGGAGCTGAATTAGCCGTTGAGCTAGTTCCAACGGCTCTTAATAGAGCTGTTGGAACTGCCAACGGCTAGTTTGGCAGTAATAAAATAAAAATAAAAAATAAAAGATAAAGAGAAAAGAAAGAAATAAACTAAATCCTAACTAATCCTAAACTAACTCTTAACTAAGATAATACCTAATTAAGAGATAACAATAATAAGAAATCATATTTCTTAACAGTGACATAGCCACATAGGTGTTAGTGTCTCATTCATTTTGCATTATGCAAGCTTTTCTCTTCAACGATATTTTCTGCACAAATTTTTTTTCTGAATATTCACTTTGCAGTGCATTATGTAAATTGTTTTTATGTAATTTTCTCATGCAAATAGTATTGCAGTAACAGGGAAGACAAACCGCAAACACTTTCTTATGATTAATTGCTATGAAAAGATGATTGTGTGTGTGTGTGTGTGCGTTGTAAATTCCAATTGCTTGGATTTTTTGTGTCTGGTCCTGTATATAAAATCAGGCAATCACTTGAACTCTTATTGTGTATTGATTTAATAGCTTTAGGTTCTTCTTGTAATCATTTACTGGCTCATAGATAGATAATGTGGTTGTTTAATCTTCGCTTTCTTTTTATGAGAAAAGCTGACCATTTATGCTTTGCAGCTTACATGTTGCTTCAAGGCTGGATGTTGTGCTTTTCAAGCCTCGATGCGTTTGGCAATATTGATTCCACTGACCTCCAGACACACAATATAAGTTGCCATGGTGAAATATTTGCCTCATTCAACTTTTTATTCAATTTTGGTGCAATTCTTGGTTACTAGTAGGGTCTAATTTTGTGGTTTCATTTTTTTCTTTCTGTAGAAACATGCAACACACGAAGGAAGAAGAGAGGAACACACGATATACGTGGAAAAACCTCAGAAAGAGGAAAAAAAACCACGGGAAGCTCTGACCTAGGTGCACACCACAACCCTAGGAGATAGAAAATCTATTCACTTAATTTAACAATTACACTTAAGTGAGGATTATATAGGAGGGAGAGAAAGAGTACCGCCTAGGGTACCGAGCCAGTCTCGGTACCCGTGCCCCATGGGACCGGGTCCAGAATTGGACCCGGTTCCCATTACAATCTATTTCAACACTCCCCCTCAAGCTTGGCATACATGTCAAACATGCCAAGCTTGCTAACATTTTTCTCAAATTGAGATGTACATAAAGACTTGGTTAAGACATCAGCAACTTGATCTTCAGACTTCATATAGGGCAGGATCAACTCCTTAGAATCTATGTGTTCCCGTATGAAGTGACGATCGATCTCCACATGTTTGGTTCTGTCGTGTAGGACTGGATTGTTTGCCAAGTTAATAGCCGACTTGTTGTCACAATACATCTTCATCTTCTCTTCCATTTTCACCCCAATATCTGCTAATAGAATTTTGAGCCATAACATTTCTGTAACCCCCATAGCAACCGCCCTGTATTCAGCCTCAGCACTGGACCTAGAACAAACTTCTTGTCTTTTACTTCTCCATACCACCAGGTTACCTCCAAGAAAGATGCAGTATCCTGTGGTAGACCTTCTAGTATCTGTGCAACCTGCCCAGTCGGCATCAGAGTATCCTTCAATGCTGAGTTGACCTTGTCGAGTATAGAGCAGTCCTTTCCCTGGGTCATTCTTTAAGTATCCCAATACTCTTTCAGCACTTTTCCAATGACAATCAGTAGGGGCATGCATAAACTGACTTAACACACCCACAGCATATGTAATATCCGGGCGAGTAAGAGTGAGATAAATTAGTTTACCAACCAGTCGCTGATACCTCCCTTTTCCTTCCTCATCCAAGATTGTCCCAGCTTTGATACTTATCCTTGTGCCAGACTCCATTGGAGTAAGAAAGGGCCTGCATCCCAGTTTACCTGTCTCTTTTAGAAGATCCAAAGTGTATTTCCTTTGGCTCATAACAAGACCAGTCTCAGATCTAGCGATCTCAATTCTCAAAAAATACCTCAATTTTCCCAGATCTTTGAGATCAAATTCAGCAGCTAACATTTCTTTCATCTTCCTTTTTTCTTCTTCGTCATCACCTGTGACAATCATATCATCAACATATACTAGTAGAAGGCTCACCAGACCATTTCTCTGCTTGATGAAGATGGTGTGATCACCATTTCCCTGTTTATATCCATTAGTCTTCATCACAACCCTTAGTCTTTCAAACCGCGCTCTAGGGGACTGCTTGAGGCCATACAATGCTTTCTTGAGATAACAACACTTTCCTTTCTGCGCATATCCAGGCGGCATGCTCATATAGACTTCTTCCTCAAGGTGACCATTCAAAAAGGCGTTCTTGACATCCAGTTGGTCCATGCTCCACTTCTTTTGTACTGCCAGAACTAAGATGACCCTTACTGTCTTCAGTTTAGCAACGGGAGCGAACGTCTCAAGATAGTCAATCCCATATTTCTGGCTAAACCCCTTTGCAACGAGACGAGCTTTATAGCGTTCTACAGGTTTGTACTTCACAGTAAACACCCACTTGGAACCAACTAAGTGAGTTCCATTAGGAATATCAACAACCTTCTACGTATTGTTCTTTGCCAGGGCGTCCATCTCCTCTGTCATGGCCTTTAGCCATTTGGGATCCTCCCTGGCATCCTCCACTGACCTGGGAATAACAGCCATAGATAAAGAGGTAATAAAGCACTTATAGTCTTTACTGAGTTTAGCATACGAAACAAATCTCTGAATAGGATGAGAAGTACATGACCTGGTGCCTTTGCGTAGGGCAATGGGAAGATCTTCATTCATTGGACTTGGATCATCCGGGAAGCTCACAAGATCGGGATTGGTAACATCAACAACCTCCATCACATCCTTCTTCTTCCTGTTGTATACCTGACCAAACAAATGATCACGGGACTGTTCTTCCACAGGCCCCCCCTCCATCTGACTGTCTCTGTCCTCACTGACTGTGTCTACCACACTCACACTCGGAGAACTGGCCGTGTAATCCAAGAAATCTGTGAACTGAATCAACTGATGCGAAGAATACTCGTCCACTCTCTCACCTAGACACTCCCCCTGAAGAGGATTCGCAGGGAAGTATGACTCATGTTCATGAAAGGTAACATCCCTGGAGACATATACTCTGGAAGTGCTAGGGTCAACACACTTGTATCCCTTCTGGGTGGAGGAATACCCCAAAAAGACCGCTTTGATGGACCGAGGATCAAGTTTCTTGAGAGTGGGACTATGATCATGGACAAAGCAAACACACCCAAACACCCGAGGGGTCAAAGGCCAGGGATTCTGAGTAGGCCACAAAACAGAATAAGGGGAATGACCATTCAACACACGAGTAGGCATGCGGTTAATGAGATGAGCACTAGTTAGGAGTGCATCACCCCAGTACCGCTTAGGGACATGACGTTGAAACATGATGGCCCGGGTGACATTTAACAAATGACGGTTCTTCCTTTCAGCCACGCCATTCTGAGGAGGTGTGTAGCTACAGGATGTTTCATGTATAATCCCCTTGCTTCGCAAGAAGTCATCAAGGGATTGGGAGACATACTCTCGAGCATTGTCAGTACGAAGGGTCTGAACAGGGGTCTGGAATTGAGTTTCAACAAATGCAACGAAGTTTTTGACAATGCCGGGAACTTCACTACGTTCTTTCAACAAATACACGAACGTACACCGAGAGTAATCATCGATAAGAGTCATGAAATAATGAAAACCACGACAAGTGGGTACTCCCGAAGGACCCCAAACATCAGAGTGAACCAAAGCAAATGGACGGCTGGTTTTATTGAACGAAATATGGTACGAGGCCCTAACATGCTTAGACAACTGACACACTTCACAGGCGAAGGTGTCCAAAGAAACAGACTGAAACATCTTAGGAAACAACTGTTTAATCAACTGAAAAGGAATATGACCAAGTCTCTCGTGCCAGCGCATAATAACAGATCTGTCCTCCACGCCAGACAACTGTCCACTGGTGGCTGAAATCAAAGCAGAGGCAACCTGTACTGGCAGTCTGTAGAGCCCATCAATAGCCGAACCAATCCCAATCTTCTGCCCCGTCCCCAAGTCCTGCAGGAAACAACGATCAGCAGAGAATATTAGATTACAGTTTAGCTCTTTGGTAATACTGCTGACAGATAACAAATTTACGGGAATATTAGGAACATGCAGGGCATTATGAAGACAATATTTGTTCAGTAATGATAAACTCCCTTTTCCAGCCACAGAAATAGAAGACCCATCAGCCATAGAAACACGCTGCTGCCCAGAAGTCAACTTGTATTCTTGAAACATCTTAGGATCCCCGGTCATATGATGAGTAGCCCCACTGTCAACAATCCAATCACCGGGAGGAGAATTACCTTGATCACTAGTAGCCACAAGAGCCTGAGCTAACTTAGCTCCATCAGACGTAGATGCGTCCTTTGACGTAGTAGAAAGACGACTGATGTAAGCTTGTAGTTCCTTAATTTGATCCGGGGAAAGTCTCGACTTTTCACTACTAGAAGAACCACTCTGATTTGAGTCCTGCACAAGAGAACCTCGCCGACTAGACGGAGGGCGACCACGAACAAGTCTCTTCTCAGGGTGTAGATCCCAACAAAAATCAACAGAATGTCCTGACTTGTGACAATGTGTACATCGCCTAACAGGGCGCTGGCCACACACAGAGGAACGGCTAACAAAGGCCGAGGGACCATTCCCATGACTGAGGTCAATCTGCATCACTTGGCGTCTTTGTTCCTCGGATTCCACTCTGGCATAAACATCTTCTATTCCAGGAATCTCATCACAGTTGAGAATTTGACTCCGAATGGATTCAAACTCATCACGCAAGCCTCCAAGGAAAAGGAACGTCCGGTCCATCCATTCCTTTTCCCAGTACCGGGCATGATCAGAACCACAGTCCCAGTCATCATTCACATGATAATCAAGTTCCTCCCACTTAGTTTTCAGAGCTGCATAGAAGGAGGCAACAGACAGGTCACCCTGTTTCAGAGAATAAATACTGCGTTTAATCCGGTACGTACGCAGAACCCTTTTCTTGCGCCCATACATCCTCGCAAGCACAGTCCACATATCAAACGAAGTCGGCTTCCGCAGAATAAGAGGCTGAATATCAGCGGACACAGAGCTGATGATCCATACCTTAACCTGACTGTCTTCCAACACCCACGTCGCCCATTGAGGATCAGTTTTGCTGGGCGCCGGTTTGTCGCCTGTGATATAGGAAAGACGACCACGGCTCGTTATCCCAATTTCTAGAGCAGCAGACCAGGAGAGATAGTTGTCTTTAGTCAGACGAATGGGCGTGACCTGAACCGGCAAGATCTCGCTCTTGGGAGCGCTGCCCGCGTCAAAGGCCACATCACTTTTAGGTGCAATCTCTTCCGCCATCACAAGCAGTCAAGTCAGAACGACAGCAACAAGACAGCACGGCGGCGGCTGAAACACCAGCACCACACGGAACCTTAGGGGTTGGCGACGGCGCTTGATCGCCCGACGGCGGCGACGCAGAGGCGTGACGGCGCTGGATCGTCCGTCGGCGGAAAAAGGAGACACCCACGGCAGCGGAAGCTACAAACGGCAACAGGCGGCGGCGCTGGATTGTCTGACGGCAACGGCGGCGGCGCTGGATCGTCCGACGACGGCGGCGCAGAAGATCCCAACGGCGGCGGCGCGGAAAACCCTAACGGCGCAGGCGGCAGCGGTGCAGGGGCGACGGCGGAAACACGAGACGAAGCCGAACGATCTCACGGCTCTGATACCATGTAGAATTATGATTTCTTTTAGACATTTCTTTTATTTTCTCTGATTTCTTTTGGATTTAAATATGTGCAGAGATTTGTGAATCAAGAAAGAAAATAGAGAATGTAGCAAGAAACTATAATATCGACCTTCTCCTAAATAATCAAAATAACTTAATTAGAAAAACCAATGCAGAAAATTCTTTCATAGATTAAACATAATATGAACTGAAGCATACTGTCTTAGGGAAACCTGCAGCATATTCTCTGAAAGAAAATATCAGAGCCAAATGACAAATTGAACTAAGCATGTCCAAGTAACAATCCATAAAAGAAACTAAGTTAAACATTTATTCAGCATAAGACCATACATATATATCCAAATTTCAACAAGGTGGTAGAGTTGCACAAAAGGCTATATAACATCAAGGATGCCATTGAAGAAACAAATTATTTATCAAACACTTACGGTCTACTTATTTCTTCTTTAACAATTGGATCACAATCATTCCCAAACATTCTCAAGGTGTGCACCAGAAAGCCACTATGAGTGACAACAGCAATCTCCTTTTCCTTCCTTGTCCACAACCTGCAAAAAGTTAAAACAACAAATTAAAAACAAGAGCATATAGAAATGCACAAACAAAGAAGTTTAAATTCTTAATCTGTAAAATCCAAAGATTAGCAAAAGGACAACAGTTTCCACTCATTTTTGCATCCTATCAAGTCATTTCAAATAGCAAATGGAATAACAACTTTAAGGAATCAAAACCAAGTATCTAAATCAATATGTTATCTTCCCAAATGATGCATTTGCATGCACAGGATGTTACAACCAGCAGCTCAATTTTCATTCATTTAGGCATCTGGCGAACTTTTATTCAAGCAATTGTCACAAATATCATTCTCACGGTTTTATTGGTGATGTTTTCCTTTAGTGTCAATTGGTAAACTTCCTTTTCCACGATATATATATATATATATATATATATATATATATATATATATATATATATATATATATATATATGAGAGAGAGATATATATTATGAAATTATGAATTTTTTACTATTTTTCTTCCAAAACCACGATAAGGGTTTAAAACAGTTAAATGTAAAAAGAAAAATAGTTAAAATCATATAAAAATTTAATTTCTGTATCTTGTAAAAATATCACCATATTTTCTTTTTAGCAATATTTTCAAAATATCATGTTCAACTGCATTTTTTCATTTCACAGTTTTTGGATAATATTATTGAGATACATTCAAAATATTGCCGATAACTGTGACAAAAATTCAACCCCTGCCAACTTAATGATTTTTAAAAGCCTTCTCAGGGCCTTACAAATGTTAAGCTAATTTGTTTGAAGATATTACTGTGTAATATGAAGGAACTCATGTATCATGAGTAATGGCAGACTGAAACAGCATCTTTAGCATACCAAAAGCTAAAGAGCTTTAGTGGTTATTTATCTTCAGTGGCACTGTTATTACTATTATTATTATCCTAAATTCCTATGCAAGTTGATTGGATGCTACACTTAACTTTTCTTTCTAAAGAGCTTAGCCAAAGCCTCTCAACCTTCCATAATTTCATGCCTCAAAGGCGTAACTTTGTAGTTGATTAAGATACATCATACACCCTTATTAATTGTTAGAATATCTTGTGTAAGGGAACCGGGTCTGGATATGGACCCGGTCCCATGGGCACGGGAATACCCTAGGCGGGTTTCCCCCTTATAATCCCACTTAGTGTTGTGTTGTTGATTAAGTGGAATATAATTTTCTCTCTCCTAGGGTTGCGGTTTTGCCCCTAGGTTAGAGCTCCTCCGTGGTTTTTCACCTCTTCTTGAGGTTTTCCACGTATATTGTGTGTTTCTTCTCTTTTCCTCTCTTTTGTTGCATATTTCTACATGGTATCAAAGACACCGTGTGTGGGTTTTGCTCTGTGATCGTGCGTTTCCATTGTTTCTGCCGCTGCTCGTCTCCCGTCGTCGCTGCCTGTTGCAGTGTCGCCGCTGCCGCTGCCAATTCCAGCGCCGCCGCATGTTCCAGCACCGTCGCCAGCGTTATTTTCAGCGCCGTCGCCTTTCCTGCGTCGCCGGCGTGCGCCGTCGCCTTTCCTACGTCGCTGGCGTCATCGTCGCCGTCGCTGCCGTCATTGCTGCCGCCGTCGCCTTTCCTGCATCGCCGACGTCGCCGCCGTCACTGCTATCACCGCCAGTAATTCTTCCGCCTCCGCTGCCTCTTGTCTGTCGTCTCTGGTGCTGGGTATTGCTTTTCTTTGGTGATTGTGATGGCCGAAGCGATGACTCCCAAGATCGATGATGCCCTAGATACGGGCAGCAATACCAAGAGCGAGAACTTGCATGTTCAAGTCACCTCAATCCAGCTGAACAAGGACAACTATCTCTCTTGGTCTGCTACCCTAGAAATCGGGATAACCAGTCGTGGTCGCCTGCCCTATATTACTGGGGAGAAACCTGCACCTTCAAAAATGGATCCGCGATGGGCGACTTGGGCGTTGGAAGATAGTCAGGTGAAAGTATGGATCATTAGTTCTGTTTCTGCAGATATTCAGCCTCTGATCTTGCGTAAATCGACTGCATACGACATGTGGACTGTGCTTGCACGGATGTATGGCCGTCAGAAGAGAGTATTGTGTGCGTACCAAATCAAACGTAGCATCTACTCTCTTAAACAGGGTGACTTGTCTGTAGCTTCTTTCTTTGCAGCCCTGAAGACTAAATGGGAGGAACTAGACTACCATGTGAATGATGACTGGCATTGTGGTTCTGATCATTGCCCTGTACTGGGACAAAGAATGGATGGACCGAACTTTTATTTTCCTTGGAGGCTTACGCGATGAATTTGAATCCATTAGGAGCCAAATTCTCAATTGTGACGAGATTCCCGGGATTGAGGAGGTGTATGCCCGGGTGGAATCTGAGGAACAACGTCGTCAAGTCATGCATATTGACTCCAGCCATGGGAGTTCCCCCTCAACATTTGTTAGCCGTGCCTCTGGGACTGGACAGCGTTCTGTTCGACGTTGTAGTCATTGTAACAAGTTGGGGCATTCTGTGGATTTTTGTTGGGATATTCATCCTAAGAAGAGACTTGTTCGTGGTCGCCCTCCTTCTAGTCGACGGGGTTCTTCTGTTCCTGACTCTAGTCAGGGTAGTTCCTCAACTGTTGAAAAATCAAAACTTTCCTCCGATCAAATCAAGGAATTACAAGCTTATATCAGTCGGCTGTCTACTACGCAAGAGGAAACTTCCACGTCCGAAGGAGCTAAATTAGCTCAAGCTCTTGTAGCCACAAGCGATCAAGTAATCCCTCACTTGGTGATTGGATTGTTGACAGTGGGGCTACGCATCATATGACAGGGAATCCTAAGCTGTTTCAAGCATACCAATTGTCCTCAGGGCAGCAACGCGTGTCTATGGCTGACGGGTCTTCTATTTCTGTGGCTGGAAAAAGGAGTTTGTCCTTGTTGAATAAATATCATCTTCATAATGCTCTCCATGTTCCCAATATTCCTGTGAACTTGTTATCTGTCAGCAGTATTACCAGAGAACTCAATTGTAATCTAATCTTTTCTGCTGATTATTATTCCCTGCAGGACTTGGTGATGGGGAAGAAGATTGGGATTGGTTCGGTTATTGATGGACTCTACAGACTGCCTGTGCAAGTTGCGTCTGCCTTGATCTCAGCCACTAGTGGACGGTTGTCAGGCATGGAAGACAGATCTACCATTATGCGATGGCACAAGCGTCTTGGGCATCTCCCTTTCCAGTTGATCAAGAAGTTGTTTCCAAGGCTTTTTACTTCTGTTTCTATTGGTTCTTTCTCATGTGAAGTTTGCCAGTTGGCTAAACATGTCAGGGCTTCGTACCCTATTTCTCTCAATAAAACCACTCGTCTGTTTGCTTTGGTTCACTCTGATGTTTGGGGTCCTTCGGGAGTACCCACTTGTCGTGGTTTTCATTATTTTATGACTCTTATTGATGACTACTCCCGTTGTACGTTCGTGTACCTGTTGAAAGAATGTAGTGAAGTTCCCATCATTGTCAAAAATTTTGTTGCATTTGTTGAGACTCAATTTCAGACCTCTGTTCAAGCTTTCCGCACCGATAATGCTCGGGAGTATGTCTCCCAATCTATAAATGATTTCTTGAGGAGCAAGGGTATTATTCATGAGACATCCTGTAGTTACACACCTCCTCAAAATGGCGTGGCCGAACGTAAAAATCGCCATTTATTAGAAGTCACCCGTGCCATTATGTTCCATAGGCATGTTCCTAAGCACTACTGGGGTGATGCTCTTCTCACTAGTGCCCATCTAATTAACCGTATGCCTACTCGTGTGTTGAATGGTCGTTCTCCCTACTCTGTTCTTAGGCCCACTCATAACCCTTGGCCTCTTACTCCTCGAGTGTTTGGGTGTACTTGCTTTGTTCATGACCATAGTCCAACCCTTAAGAAACTTGATCCTGGGTCCGTCAAAACTGTCTTCTTGGGGTATTCTCCAACTCAGAAGGGATATAAGTGTCTTGAACCTACTACCTCCAAAATTTATGTCTCTCGGGATGTTACCTTTCATGAACATGAGGCGTATTTTCCTGTGAATCCTCTTCAGGGGGAGTGTATAGGGAAAAGTGTGGAAGAGTAATCCTCAGACCAGCTGGTTCAGTTTATGGATTTTTTAGAGTACAAGGTCAGCCACAGTGTGACAGAGACAGTCAGAAGTGATAGCGATAGCCCTGTGCAAGGGAACTCTGTGGATGATCAGCGCACAGCCCGTGATCATCTGTTCGGCCAGGTGTACATCAGAAAGAAGACATATGTGGTTGAAGTTGTTGATGTAACCAATCTCAATCCTGTGAGTTCCCCTGATGACCCAAGTCCAATAGATGAAGAGCTTCCCATAGCTCTGCGCAAGGGAACCAGGTCATGTACTTTTCACCCTATTCAGAGATTTGTCTCTTATGCGAAACTTAGTAAGAATTACAAATGTTTTATTACATCCTTGTCTAAGTCTGTGATCCCCAGGTATGTGGAAGATGCCAGAGAGGATCCTAAATGGCTACAGGCCATGACAGAGGAGATGAATGCCTTGACAAAGAACAACACGTGGGAAGTTGTTGATATCCCCAAGGACACTCATTTAGTTGGTTCTAAGTGGGTGTTTAGTGTGAAGTACAAACCTGATGGTACTGTGGAAAGGTATAAGGCTCGCCTTGTTGCAAAGGGGTTCAGTAAGAAATATGGTATTGATTATCTTGAAACTTTTGCCCCTGTTGCCAAACTGAAAACCGTGAGAGTCATCTTAGCACTTGCTGTGCAAAAGAAGTGGAGCATAGACCAGCTTGATGTCAAGAATGCATTCTTGAACGACCGTCTAGAAGAAGAGGTCTATATGAGCATGCCCCCTGGATATGCCCAAAGCGGAAAATGTTGTCATCTCAAGAAAGCCTTGTATGGACTAAAGCAGTCTCCTAGAGCTTGGTTTAAAAGACTGAGTATAGTGCTGAAGACTAATGGATACAAACGGGGAAATGGTGATCACACCCTATTCATTAAGCAGAAAAATGGTTTGGTGAGTCTCCTTCTTGTATACGTTGATGATATGATTGTCACAGGTGACGATGAAGAAGAGAAAAAGAAGATGAAGGAGAGGTTAGCTGCTGAATTTGATCTGAAAGATTTGGATAAACTAAGGTACTTTCTGGGGATAGAGATTGCTCGATCAGAGACAGGGCTTGTTATGAGCCAAAGGAAGTACACTCTGGATCTCTTAAAGGAGACAGGTGAACTTGGATGTAGGCCCTTTCTAACTCCAATGGAGTCTGGTACGAAGATAAGCATCAAGACTGGCAACATCCTGGATGAGGAAGGAAAAGGTCGGTATCAGAGGTTGGTTGGTAAGCTCATCTATCTTACCCTCACTCGCCCTGATATCACCTATGATGTGAATGTGTTTAGTCAGTTTATGCATGCTCCTACTGATTGTCACTGGAAGAGTGCAGAAAGAGTGTTGGGGTATCTGAAAAATGACCCAGGGAAAGGATTACTGTATACTCAGCAAGACCAACTTAATATTGAAGGATACTCTGATGCAGATTGGGCAGGGTGCACTGATACTAGGAGGTCTACTACAGGGTACTGCATCTTTCTAGGGGGTAACCTGGTTGTATGGAGAAGTAAAAGGCAGGAAGTTTGTTCTAGATCCAGTGTTGAGGCTGAATACAGGGCGGTTGCTATGGGAGTTACAGAAATGCTATGGTTGAATATCCTTCTAGCAGATATTGGAATTGAAATGGAAGAGAAGATGAAGATGTACTGCGACAACAAATCTGCGATTAACCTTGCAAATAATCCCGTCCTGCATGATAGAACCAAACACGTGGAGATTGATCGCCACTTCATATGGGAACGCATTGATTCAAAGGAGTTGATCCTGCCTTATATGAAGTCTGAAGATCAAATTGCAGATGTTTTAACCAAACCAAAGCCTTATGTACATCTCAATTTGAAAAAAATGTGAGCAAGCTTGGCATGTTTGACATGTATGCCAAGCTTGAGGGGGAGTGTTAGAATATCTTGTGTAAGGGAACCGGGTCTGGATATGGACCCGGTCCCATGGGCACGGGAACCGAGAGTGGCTCGGTACCCTAGGCGAGTTTCCCCCTTATAATCCCACTTAGTGTTGTGTTGTTGATTAAGTGGAATATAATTCTCTCTCTCCTAGGGTTGCGGTTTTGCCCCTAGGTTAGAGCTCCTTCGTGGTTTTTCACCTCTTCTTAAGGTTTTCCACGTATATCGTGTGTTTCTTCTCTTTTCCTCTCTTCCGTTGCATATTTCTACATTAATAAACAGCGATTACATTCAATATAAGCTCTAATCATGAGAGTGGATTACATTCTTCTTTCCGATAAGTAAAGACCCTTCACCAAACTCGGGAAAGGCCTTTAGAAAAATGGGGGTTTCATCATTGAGATTGGACAATTAACACGTTTCCATTCTTAACGTATGTTTTGATCTTTCATGTTGTTTCTTTTTGGCCTAGCTCCATATCTACATCACTGGAATTCTTCTATATGGTTATTTATGTTTCCACCAAATAGCAGAAGGAAACATGGAAATAGGCATAGGCTACCCATTGCCATCTCATTACTCGCAAAAGCTGATTAAGTATAATAAAGTAAACCTTATCTTCAAAGAAATAGCTTCTATTGACAAATGCATCTTTCTTCATAACGGAACAAAAGTACTTTGAAGGAACATATCCAGTAAAAAACAATCCTCATTTTTCTGTTATTTATTTTATTTTCATATGAACTATGTTATCAAGGTTGCTTAGGTGCAATTAGGAGACCGTTTAACTAATTATAACTGTATGTATTACATACAACCAATATTATATAACTTATATAACATAATATATCAAATTGTCATATATGACTTAATATATATGTTAAAAAGTGTGGAAAACTACTATTATATAATATGACTAATAGTGGCATAGTCATAAACAACAATCCATAATTGTCAATACTAAATAATTTATACCATACATCTATATTGAAAACAAAATCTAAAGTTTATGGCATTGAAGATTCAAGAAACTGAAATATGGGCCTTCTCTTGCTTAGGTAGCCATTTCCACGTTGAAGGAAGACTATCTCTTCAGCTTCCACAACTTAAAAATGTGCCCCACACCAGTCTCCAGCGCTATTTATTCTTTATTAAAGAGTCTTTCGAAACCCCTCCTGAGACTCTCTTGACTTCCATGGACTAGGCATGAGCCTAGGTGCACTACCACCTTGCATCAACTAACCGCTGGACTTCCGTGTGCAGGTACAGTAGCACCTATGTGTAGCCTTGGCATGCCTAGGTGATGCCTCAACAACATAGCATCTGAAAGAAGTAAATCAACATGACACTTTATCTTAAAACTTCAGGCAGAGATAAAGTGTTGCAGCTTAGGGACCTCCAAAATGAGAAGGGAACTGTCATTGTTACAGTATTATAAAATAACTAGAACATCAACTACGTTAGAGTAAATTCTTATTAAAAGCTTTTCCTGACTTTTTTCTTAATGAACAAGGACCATGCTACTTGGTCTATTTTTCCTTTTTACAATCTAGACCCTTGTAAACTACTCGAGTGTGAAGCTCATATCCGAATAAAATGTTCACAAGGTACTTTTGCATCTAAGGAGAGATTCTCTCCACTTATCACCACATTACTACAATAAAAGCACTGTGCATTGACTTCTAAACATCTTGTTAATGGGAAAGATGGGTTTCCTTTTACCGTGGGACTTTCTTTATAGAGAGTGCAAACATACAGGAGAAACGATGGTGCTACTGAACTGCAAAATACTAATTTTAGATGGAGTCCACAATCTTAAACAGCATTTATTTGTGATGTACTAGATGAACTGTGACAAGTGCCAACATAAATTTACCAAGGAAATGTAAAAGTTTCAAGTCAGGTACTACCAATTAATAAATTTTTTTCCCCTATTAGCAACTTCTTCAGTTGGCTCTCTAATATCAGGCTTCCATAGGATGTCATCATCATTTTCTATCTGCAGGAAAATATTAAGCAAATGTAGATAAATAATAAGTTACAGGGAAGCAGGAGACAGTAATGGTAGAGAATCTTCACAATCAACAGGCAGAAAAGGTGATTCATATTTCATTCCAACAACAGAATACAAAGATAAAGAGATAAGCACATTTTGGCTTATAGAAAGAAACTTGCCAGTGAAAAGTCAATGGCTGGGAAAAGTGCTTGATAATCACTTATTTTCTGCCTTCTATCGCATGGATGAACTCCCTGAGGTACACAGACATGGCTGGGTTACAAGGCATAGTAAAATATTCAAAGAAGCATTTATACCATGCATTAAAAAAAAAAGTTCATGTTAAACATTTAATCTCTCCATATATAACACTACCTGTTCAATGATAATGCCTGTTGCTCAAGGGCAGGAAGTGCAGGATTGCAAATTCCATGCTCTCAAGCAGACCAGTGTCAACCAGTTTTGTATTGCATAGTAAAAACAATTGAACTCCTTCAGGAAGAGCAGACATAATCAGACTCAACATGTTTCAACAAAATTTACAACATGGTCATCGAAGGCACTACAAACAACACAGGCACAAACGTGAAGATGGTAAATGAAATACCACTTTTCTACCAGAGCAATAAAAGAGCATAGGACACAAATACAGTTTCATTGAATGGGTTAGGAATTAAAGTTTTGACTAATGAAATAGGAAACTCTAGGAGTGCAGCAAATTAAAGCTTCAACTTTTCATGTGAACATGTACCTGTTGCACATGACCACATGTAATCAGCAATAACTACACCTAGCCTCTATGCCAGCAACACCAAGATATTGTCAAATATTTTTCTTTGCATTATTACTCAAACCCATTGTCAGATATTATACTCTGCTTGAAAGCTACACATTGGACATACACTGTGGCTTCCATGTCTAACATGGTACAACGAGATGGATATCTCAAAAAACCATTGCGCCATTTAGGCCTTTTTTTCCCCTCTCGAAGTCCATGCAACAAAGAGATGGATTTCACAATTTTTTTTTTTTTTTTCTGGGACATCCTTCTCCCTTCCTAGTGCAGTGAGTTACAAGAACCAGGAGTTCCAGAAAGAGTTGATGTCGTAGTTTCAACTTTCAACATACAATCCATAAATGGTGATTCAAGAGTAACTGCCTTAAGCACAAAAGAATAGTTAGAATGTGATGACCTGCCCCCTTATCGATAATGTGAACTATAAAGCTACCAAGAGACGGCCTATTAGAAAACTAACTCAGAAGTTCAAAAGAATACTCCACCTATTACTGCACACACTAAAAAGTGAACGTATGCATGCCAGCCAAGCTACATGTACATAGCAGATACGTTCTATGTAACTAAAAATTTCCGGATCAAATTCATCAAATTTCTCAGATGATTAATTAAAAACAATTCCTTCAGGTAGACATTCTCCAACATAGAAAAGCAACATCAAAGTAGTGCGCGGGAGCTGTGAAACTGCATGGTACATATATTTGTAGACTTCACTAGCACAAAAACTCTATTTGACCTTTAAATCATGCACAAATGACATCCCAAATGCAATCAACAGCTGTTTGCAAATAACATAATGAAATCAGAAATTTGTTGTGTGTGCCCATCAAAGAAACCCAAACATCTTATACTAACGGATGTATTCCAGGTTTCAATTGAACACAAAATAGATAGATGATCTTAAGAGATCGAGAACTAACTGAAAGTAGTAAGTTGATTTACCCAGAAAAACTAAAATCAAGTCCATAACCAATCTCCAGTCTAAAAGCGCTGTAAATATGCAGTTCCGAATTTACTAAAACATAAATGACAGTTCACTGCCACTGTATGCAATCTCGAGTCTCACAATTAGAACCAGAAAATGAATGCAGCAAGAAACTCAAGACTACTTTAACCAGACATGAAATATTGCCAAATCAATGTCAACATAATTTTAGCTTGACTTTCTAACTATTGACAAAACATTATTTCTCATCATGATGTCATTTCATAAGATCCGAATATGACACACCATGAATCAATGTTATCAATACCACTTTTGCTAGCTGTTATGCATTACAAGAAGAAAAAAATGCCATATCAGCCATACATAACCAGCATGAATTCTGTTGACTTTGATTTTTTAAGGAAACAAATTTTAAAAATAATTTGAAATAATAAAATAATGCAGAACACCTATGAAGTTCAAAAGATGTGTCACCCTTTCCTGTTCACAGGGTAACTGATACAGTATGTGTCAAGTAATTCAGGCTTCGAATAAACTACTTAAATCAACTGAATACCGAACACTGAAGGTTCTAAAAAACGTAAAACCAATAAAGCTGCCTGGTCTTAGACTTTGCTGGGGACAAAAACTTTGCTAGAACTGAGTTGAATTGTAATGGAACACCTAATTATGTTTTGAAAATGAGCTTTACTCGTATTACTGTTTCAGAAAATATATCCACTACACAGTGTGTGTGTGTGTGTGTGTCATATATATATATATATATATATATATATATATATATATATATATATATATATATATATATATAGAGAGAGAGAGAGAGAGAGAGGGAGAGAGAGAGAGACAAATGCACACACACATACTCTTTTTCCACTCCAAAGAGCAGAATTTGAGCAACATAATCTAAGGATCCTATTTGTTTGTATGTATGTGAATTCAGTGCATGTTATGTGTGCATATGAATTCACAAGGCAAATATTGCCTTAGACATGGCTCAACAAGGTCAAAGAAGTGAAGGGCACTCTGTGCCTTTTCTGCCCAACTTTGGACTCAGCAACTTTGTTCCAATCCCCTGCCCCTCGCCCCCACCCAAAAAAAAAAAAACCAAACGTTTCAATGTTTTTTTCTACTGATCAATTATATTATTCTTTAAGTTTATTATGCATGTCTTTAGCACCAATTGTTTATCAATGAGTCTGCTATTTGTTAACAACATACACAGAGAGACAAATGCATATATATCATTCTTGGCTCTTTATGTGAAAGGTTTTTCTCTAGTATTAATTAGAAAGTTTGTTTTACTCAGGAAAATATTGAGAATTCAAGTAATTGGGAAAAAAATAATAATATACAACTATGAAATTTGAGTTTCTACTTTCTTTGCGAACATTGATAAAAATTCAACTAGTAATGAAAATGTAAAAGAACCAAAACAATCAAAAATATATTAAAAAATGTTTTTTTTTAAATCAAGTGAGAATATTATGGAAAAAAAGATAACATTTTCATTTTGATAATATTTGCCAAATTCACATTTTCGTGGTTTTCTTTTTTCCTCAATTTTTCATTTTCAAAGTTTTTTTTTTTTTTGAAAAAAGGCAATATTTAGGACAATTATATATGTATACACACACACATGATACCAGTACCATCTTCACCACAGCATCAATAATAGATTTGCAGAAGCATGAAAGAATTGAGCTTCATGGAGTTGCCTAATAATTATACTGAAGTTACACTAGATCCCTTATAATTGCACAAAAATCGTCCGGTTCATTATACTGCAGATAAACACTTGTGGAGATGAAAAGGTTGTCTGATTAGCAATTTTATAACAGGAAAAGAAGGTGCCAGACAATGTGCAACGTTATTGTTAATCTCCTCTGCAATTAACTATAATACACAAATGATTCTGAACAAGTACAAAAGACTGTTACAAGCATAAGACTAGCTTTATCATGTCAAGAAAATTTTGGGGAAAAAAAGAAAACTTTAAGTACGCACCAAATGCTCTCGACACAGTTCAACTGCAACAAAAGGTGGGCAACTTAAACTTGATATCGCAGCATGATTACTGTTCCCAGCATTAGAAACCATCAAAGGAGGTGCCTGCACCCCATCCACGTATTCTTCCCCACCAAAAACCCCCACAGCAGTTTGAATTGTCCTAAATAATGTCCACTAGCATCAATATTAGCACCATAAAAATAAATCAATTTCTGATAAAAGGTAAATGGGAATAATGTGTCAAAGTGAAGAGCAAGGAAAGAAACATTCTATTCACCAAAGGTAAGGGGCAATTACAATTTGCAAAGATGTACTAAATAGAAACATAAAATATATAAACAGTGAAGATCAGGATCTGGCTTACATAGTTGACAAACTCCTGACTAGTCAGCCAACTAGTCAGTTGAGGTGATCATTGGTGACTTGTTTATCAAACAAGCGACTAGTTGGTCAGACTAGTAAATCTGTCAGCTTAACCCTGGTCAGCCAATAAATCCATGACCCAAGTTCCCATTAGCTTTTTGTTAGGGTCTTGAACATCTATTCTTTCTTAGGCTCAAAACCATCCAATTTTGACAGCTTAGCTTACACAGAATCTAAAGCAAAAACAGAAAAAAAAAAAGATAGGAAAAGGAAGAGGAAAACCAACTAATTAATTTGTTAAACTGATCAACTAATCACAAAACAGCGAGGTAGGAAAAAAAAGCACCAAGAAAGCAAAAGGAATTCAAAAAAGAAGGCAAGTATACATAAAGAGCAACACTAAATTAAAGACCTGTGCAGCTCTCAGTCAATTTATGCTTTAGCTCAGTGGCGGAGGTACACAAAATTTTTTCCTTTATTTTTATACAGGTGTCTTACAATTATTTGCTTATTTATCTATATTTTCCCGTTACAGAATGAAAATTTCTAAAATAGTGTCCCTCAGCAATCTGGCTATGCCACTGCTTTAGTTTAGCTAAAAATGACATAAGACCCTTAAGGATTCATTTAAATGACAATAATGGCGTCATATGCATGATTATATTGACATGCAAACATATGGCTAACCTATATATATATATATATATATATATATATATATATATATATATATCTCATTAGTTCCAGAATCATGTGTCTTCATTACACTGTAGCTATCAAGCATCCAAATCCCAAAATCATGCCGTGATCACAGAAAATATTGATGCAGGAACAACAGGCAACTGCCCCAAGTAGGATGTACCGTAGCAGTGGAGAGGTTATGACCAAGTCAATCTTAGACACAAGCCCAGATGTACGTATATGCTTCCGTAGATTATCAACCTGACAAGAATTACAATGTGAACAAAATGTGTTGAAAACATGTTAATGAAGTATATCCATTACAAACACACTCAATATAACAATTTAAGAATCACCTACATTACAATGAAAAGAAACAAGACAAAAGAGCCACTAAAAAAGCATAGGGCAATGTAAGTGCTTCATAATCGCACCATAGAAATAAGGAAGTGGTTGGTTGCGGATGAAACTTAATCAAATTAAGTTTCACCTAGATAACTTGCGGGAATTATGTGAACTCTAAGGGTGAGATAGTCACCTTATTTTGCAAGGGGTATTCTTCCCTTCATTTGACATGAATTTGGATAAAATCTAAGCAATCAAATTGAAAAGGGGCACAGATTGTTCAAAACCACAAAAGGACAGTTAGGACTAGTTGGCACAAGATGATTGACTCACATAAACAAATATAAATAAATAAATAAATATATATATATATATATATATATATTATCAAAGTCACTAGGCACAGCCTGGACGACAGGCTGAGCCCAGCACCCAGACATGCCTGGGTGGGATTAGGTGCACTTAGGCAACCGTTCAAACAATTGTGAGATCTATCTATTACATATAGTCAATATTATATAATTTATATTATGTAATATATCAGATTGTGATATATAACATAATATATATGTTAAAAAGTGTGGAGAACAACTACTATATATATTAAGTTATTAATTATTAAGTAAAAGTTGTAGAATATGACTAATAGTGATATATAACAGTCGATATTATGTAATCAATATTAGACTTGTATATTGAAGACAAAATGTAAAGTTTATAGCATTGAAGATTCAAGAAACTGAAAATGAATATAATAAGCTCCTACTCTCAAATGTTCACTAAAATAATCATTTCCACATCGAAGGAAGAGTGGGATTTGGCTTCGACAACTTAAAAAAGTATACCACAACAGTCTTCACCACTATTTAATCCTTATTAAAGAGTTTTTAAGAACCCGGCTGAGTCACTGGGTGTCTCTTCGACTTCTATGGACTAGGCATGAGCCTAGGCATACCAACACCTTGCATTGCCTAAGTGCTGGACATAGGCGATGCAAGTGGAGTAGTGCCTAGGCAATGCCTGAACAACATAGATACGTATACAAAAAATGCATAAGGTCTGGCATTAGTCATTTAGCCTATGACTATGCTAACTACTTGACTAGTCTGACCAACTAGTCCCTGGTTCGAAAACACTAATTTGACAACTGACTCAAGCCACTAGTAAGACTAGTCAGGATTTCCACTACAGGCACAAAGAGAAATCCTTTTTTTTTCCCTTTCAAACAAACCCAAAGCTACAACTTGGAACCTAGAAGACTAATAGAGAAGATATAAGTCACACTGTTTCACGGTGTTGGAAGTGGTTACTGGTTTTCATTTCCTGCGCTACTTGATTAGCCCTTTATTTGTTTCTCTAGTGGTCAGATTTCAGCTTGTCTTTTATATATATGGCTTAACAAAACCATTGGGCCCAAAAACTAAAGCTCAATATCCTTTCCCTTCTAGAATGGTTCACATATATTCAATCTCGATTAGGAATGTAGATGGTCTAACCAGTGTTGTACGTATCGTACGATACGGGGCCGTATCGTACGATACATATCGTCGTGTTTCAAACATACGGTACGATACACCACCTGTATCGTACAGTTACCATACATGCACCGTATCGTACGATACAGCTGCGATACAAAACGATACAGTTACGATACGTTACGATACATTAATTTTACTGATTTTTTCAGATTTTTTTTATTTTTTCTGATTAATTTTTGTTTTTTTTTTAAAATACGATACATCGTGTCTTAGAGCCAGACCTATACGACTTACGATACGCTTTTTACAACATTGGGTCTAACCATGGTTCTGGGTTTTTTCTTTTTTGCCTGGAACAAATTCAATCCAGATCTGACTTTCATACAAACTGTTTTTCTGAACCCAAGCATCATTTACTTATTCTGCACATCATGCTAGAGTTATCGAAAATTTTCATATAGAAAAAAGAATATTTTGAAAGGCATGTGCAAATACCTCTAGTATATCATATACAGTATAATGGAAGTAATGAAGTACCAAAAGCACTCAAATGAGGCTACATGCTGATATCTCACTGATAAATTCTAGTTGTTTACCACCACATGATGACAGAATGGTAACATGACCACAGATTATATAAATATCAGCAGACCTTGTTCTGTCAATGAGCAATCATTTGCAAACATAGTTCATGGATGGATCAACAGCAACCCTAACTATGACGGACAGTGATGACTTAGATCACTCAAATTGCCTAAACGACAGGATGAAGTGCAATCTGCAATGTAGGGTCGATGGGTTCCTATCTAAATCTAAAAGCACAAAACAGTAAGGTATTAGTGTTCTTTTCAATTATTGTAGGTCTTCTTTCTTAAAAGCTGTTCCAAATAACAAACTCATCCTACCTTTTCAAAAGTAAAGAAAATCATCCTCCCTAATTGTGATCGGTAAATTCATCCCCAACATTTGCACTTCTAAGTTCTGACTTCAACAAAAGGTTCACCCTTTGTTATTGCAACCATGGTCAGCCGTTTCCTCTAGTTTTCAGTCAACAAGTTGGGTTTGAGTTATTAAAAATACAGGTATCCCATTATATTTAAGATTTTTTTAACTTTATTTTTTTAAGGGTAGCTATATCTTTTTATAGAAGAAAAACAGCACATCTATTCTCAAACGACTAATTAAGTAAAAGGTAGGCACAGATTTCTCATTAGGAATAAGGTTGAAATGAGTGTGACAAAGAGCGTAAGATAGGCATTAATTTGGAAGAACAAAAAGATCTATCATAGATTTCATGATTTAGTGTTAATTCAAAAACTTTAGCAGGAACCAGAGAAAATGGGAAAGCACATATCTACATGGAACACGTTACAGCTTCAGATGCCTTAACCAAGCTCATGAATGGATGTGGACTGTTATTTACATGACAAAAATATTCTATAGAGAATTTTACAAGGAAGAAAAATGTGATATAGATGCCACTTCTATTTTGTGGAAAAACAAAATGAAAGAAGGAAAAAAGGAAAGAAATATAATTAGTGATATCGCTAAGACGTTAACGTTTACCTGCTCCCAACCTAAAGGAGTAAGATTAGCATCAAAAAATTCTTCGGACATATACGCTTTAAAATCTTTTTCTCCAGCCACATTGTGGAATCCTTGCCCGTGCCTAACCTTCATCGTTTAATAAATCCATGCAAGTGAACTGTCTATCAATCTGAACCAAAACAAGTATATTTTTTAAATAATAAATCCAGAGATACAAACCAGATGTAGTGTTTTACATCGGTGTAATGGGTACAAACTTGGGACTGCAGCAGTATCCATATCTGGAAGAAAAGAACTGTGTTAAAACAATATGAATCTAGACTTATATCATAGAATTAAAAATGAAAATTTTACATAGGCATGTCTGACCTTCAGTGACACGCAAATACACAAAGTAAATATACACAATAAGAGTGTTTTTGTCATCCATTCTAACATTAAATTTGTCTTTCTAAATATTCCTCAACAAATAGATGTATCAGACCGTTAATCCAACAAACACATGTTCTTGGAATATGCACCCCAGTCAAAAAACCAACAAATAAAAATGCTGCAACATTGCACACAATCCTCTAAAACACTAACATAAGCCATATAGCTTGGGCTCAAAGTTACATATGCAACGTAAGTATGTAACATACATAAAAATCAAACTTAATTATTTAAATTTAAATAAAATACACAAAAAAAATTTAAAAAACAAAAACAACAATTAAAAAAATTTATCCTTATCAAGAAACATGATTTATATAAACATAAGACAATAACAAGTGCATGCTATCTACAGCATACACGCTTTCATCAGAAATAATCAAAATGCCTACTTAAATTATTCTCAATTATTGTTTTTGAAAAACATACTGTGAGGCACAAATGGTGTGCCTCACAGGCACGCTGAAGTGCGTCAGCACACGACAAAGTAGAGCTGAAGCACAACAACATGCACTACAGAATGCTACAAGGCACATTACTCTTTTGTTAGTCGAAAGAGCGCCAAATCCCTCAAAATCCAAATTTGAATTACTTTCACCCGTTGTCACATATATCGTGTACGGGTATTATACGGCAAGGAATTTCTCGGGTATAATACGGCAAAGTTGTATATCTCGAGAATATCTCGAAAAAATCTCGGCAAAATTTTAAAACATTTAGTAAATCCTGGAAATTATAAAAAATAAAAATTTAAAAAATATAAAAAAAACGCAAAAAAGACGAGTATAACATGCATTTTTTTCACGTTTTTTATTTTCTGGCATTTTTTTAAAAACAGACACATCTAATTGCCGTTTTCTATGCTGACTTATTTTTTGCGTATTTACGCATTTTTTCGAAAAAACGTGTTTTCTGTGACAATAATAATAAATTCACCTAAAATGTCTTAAAGCGAGACCAGACATGATGAACTGCTGCCCCTTCTGGTTCGTGGTCTGGCTGCAACTGCACCCAAAGACTCCAAGACAACTTCTCCGTTCTTTAACAATCTGCGGAAGCAGCAACGTACCAGCCAGATTTCAGTGGATTTCTGGTGAGCTCTGTCTCTTTTTCTTCCCCCTGTTCTTCTTTTCTTTCCTCCTTTTCTTCTTCCTCTTTTTCTTTTTCTTTTCTTTCTTCCTTTTCTACTTCGTTCTTTTTTCCTTTCCTCCTCCTCCTCCTCGATTAAATTTCCCAGTTTGTTTGGGTGTGTTTTCCTACAGGAGGTGTGCCGTAAGTTACACCCAGTACACTATAGTTACACTCCTGGAAACTAATTTCAGGGGTATATCACGTCTTTCTTCTTCATAATTACATTACATAACACATACAACAGTTATTGCACAAAAAATGAAAATAACCCCAGTGTAATATATAATTTTGTGAAACTGGATGTTACTGTTCTGATGTTATCTCTAGATATATGGTGTAAACAGTACATTCACCAACCTGATGAAGTATAATGTGAAGATATGCAACAACACAATAAGGTTGACCTCCATGAATATTACTGGTTTGAAGGTTCTTTCTTGAATTTTCGCCATTATTCTCCTTTGTCTTCTAATCTGTTATATTCTTTACCTCTCAGCTGGCTCTCTTCCCATTCCTCCAACAAATCTTTCTTCTTTATGTGTTCCTGCTTTTCGGAGAAATGATTCAACCCATCTTAGGCATAAATAGGAACCAAAATATCCCATATACACCACCAAGCAGAGTCTCAGGAAATTTATCTAAATCAGAAGAATTTAGTTGGATATCATCTCTTAAAAATCATAGATCATTGTTATCAGAAAATTATTGGTAAAGTCTACAGGTGATAAGGAAAACCCATAGTGCATCCGGTATTTCCAGGATAATGGTCAACAAAGTAATCGCAGATTCCAAAGACATCTTTCAGGGCATCAATAACTCCATCCTCTACAGAAAAATGCTAGAATGTAATACTTCTATTACCAGGCTCATAAAGTGGATCTTCCTGCTGACTTTGAGTGAATAAGATAAGCAAGTTTTCTATTCACTATGTGATAGATGGGATAACATTAAAATCAACAGTTGCTGAGATTGAGACCTGAGAGAACGAAAGGGGAAAAGAATTTAACATTCATTTTCTGTGAGTCCTTTGTCTATGCTGAGGTGTCACATCGAATATCAAAGGACTTTGAATAAGGGCATACTTTTATGGAAATTCAAAATTGAATTCCATGGTTGTAATATTGGTTTCTCTTAACTTGTTCCACATCTAAACCATGGCAATTGATGCCAAAAAGCACCAAAACACAAGGCACTAATAGATTCACATCAAGGCAAAGTAAGTGTGTAAGTTTATAGAGCATTAGAAATCTTCATGGATGGACAGCTCAAGTCACACATTCCATCTCAAAGTAAAGGTGGAAGATAAAAGGCACAGAGACAAAATATATAAATTCCATTAAAAGAACAATTTGACAAGCATATTCAATCCATAGTCATGGCATGGTTTGATGGATCTGAATTAGAGATCAACCTATGTTGTCAATCTAGTATTATGTATGAACATCAATTTTCTGTCCTAGTCCCCATAGTAACACAAACTTGATGTATGTTATGAAGTCAAAGGAGATATACTGTCCCTAGTTACTAAGGTCGAATCTGAAAGTAATTTAATCTTGTATATAGTACCTAGTAAGTGATACAAGATCGAACTGTCATCCATCTTGTGCAACATACTGCTGTATCACCAGCATTAAAACAACTGCCTTTAAGGACATGATTCAGTTTCTCTTAACAAGGCTTGAAAGAAATCATGATCAGATTTGTATCCATGAAAGGTAAGAGCCAGTAAGTCACATGGGTACAGGTACGGTTTGGGTACAATTACGGAGATACGGGTACGGACGCGACAACTTTAAAAAATGTGGCTACGGGGGTATGGCAGAATCAATGTCACATGGGTGCGGGTACGATATGGGTATGGGTACAGCGATACGGGTACGGACACGGCAATTTTGAAAATTTTGGATACGCGGATACGACAATTTTGAAAATTTTGGATACACGGATACGACAAATTTTATATTCTCAAAAATCATAAAATGAAAAAAAAAACATTAAAAATTAATAGTTCACTCTTACAATCTCGTAAGAAAGTTTGTTTTATCACAAAAGTGCTGAGTGTTGGAAAGGATTGTTCATGGAAATAATTGGATGCATCACAAAAAAATGATAAAATAAAAAAAGACGCATTAAATGAATAGTTTATTTTTTGGCGTGTCCCACCCGTATCCCGTATCCGGATACGCGTATCGGATACGGGTACGTGGGCTAAACCCACGTGTCTGTGTGACAGAGGGCAGAATATATGTATGAATATATGCAAAATAACACAAAAAAAATCAAAATGAAAGCAACATTTTAGTAAACAAGTGATATAAATAAAAACATTAGTATGTTAATGAACAATAACTCTAAGAATAGAATGAAAAGTAAGGTGGAAAAAAATTAAATCAAAGTAAAATTAAGTAGTTTGAATCTAAAGGTACCAAGTGTGTCCAAGTACCCATTTTGGGTACGGGTACGGCGAAGCGGGTACGTGGACCTTACTAAAGTACCCATGTGACTTATAAGAGCCTTCAATTAAAGACTGACTTTGTGTATTGCTTAAACTCAGACTTTAGTTGCACAAACCACAATGGCATAAAAGCAACATGGAGCAGAACTGCAGGAGATATGCTTTAGAGTTTACAGTTTACACTGCAGCTACTACAAAGACACAACTCAAAGTTCAAGATTCTTACTAAATCCATGATCTCATCATAAGGTGCAATATGAGCGAAGGGAAGTTTCTGTTTCAAGAATTTATTCTGTAGATTCACGTGTATATATATATATATATGTATATATATATATATATATATATGTATATATATATATATATATATATATAGAAGATGCTCCTTAGACATGCAAAGTGCTTGATTTTCTGTGCTTTAATCTTTGAGTCTTTTTAAGTTGCAACGAAAATAGAGACCTGATCTTTGTTACTTTTTAACAGAGTTATAGGCATTGGTCAGTCAAACCTTCGCATATTTATTTGGAAAAGCTCTGCCCTATAGTGGGACAACGACTTGCAAACCCAACAAGGAATCTAGAGACTATGTTCTTTTGACACACTTGATTATGAAAAGAAAAGCAAGTTCAGGGTTATAGTCTCCCTTCAGGGTTTGGCATGAACACTATGATCCTAATTTATAAATATGATTAAAATTTAAAAAAGTAGATTGACAGGTCAAAGAAAATTTCTTGGTTGAAGTTGACTTGCTGAGTACCCAAATAGACCTTCTACTATCAGCTATGAAACGTAAATTTCAAAAACATTCTACTCTCTAGATTTTCAATGTTGTCAAACTCTGTTTTTCTGCAGCTAGATGTGCTTTCCTAATGAGATGTGATTACCACAAAAACATGTAACCCAAGCAGCTGATTCCACCTAAAATAGGAAGGCAGAATTTTAATACACTGAAATGCACTTCACCTAACAAGACTCACAGCTACATAAGAAAATTAAGTCAGCATACACTTATTGCAGCAGCTGTGATTTTACTAGGTAGGTCTGACAAACCATCGTCACCAAAACGCCACATTTAATAACACATATAATAACGTACTACCGAACAACGTGCTACCTTGTGGATCAATAATTCGCAATAAAATATACCATTGGCACCAAATCCACTAAGTGCTGTACTTAACGTTGCAAGGCATCATTAGCAGCCAGCCTACCTAATGTATCTAGATACTTTACAATTTCCCGCTAAATCGACTGGTTCAATCTTATGACGATTGGCGATTCTTATCTATCTTCCAAGGTAGACAATCCGATAGACAAAGGTGCCACAGGCACAACAAGTGCAGATTCTATTATTTTAACGCAGCATTGACTGCCCATTTATCGCAATTTTTTTAATTGACGCACTTTAAAATCTCTCACCACAGCAATTGCTTGATAATTCGCTAATTTCTTACCCATCTCCATAAACAAAACAGTTTAGAAAACGGATAATTCTACAGCACGTCATATCATGCCTTAAAGCGCCATTAAACAGAAAGAATTCTAAAGCTACGTACGAACCAAAACCAAAACAATAAGAACGCATTTCCAAATAAAATCAAAGCAACAAGAAAAGAATCCGGCACGATAAAAAAAAAAAAGTTCCGTAAATCCGCTACGGAATTGTGCATTTCGTTTCTTCTCGAAACACAACATACAGAAGCAGAAGGAGCAGGACGATCTTCCGAACAAGGGAGAGGATCAAGGAAGACTCTACTGGACAGACGCAACCGAGCAAAAAAACGGAGATCCCAAACTTCCGGAATCGGTGGAGGAAGAAGAGGACTAGGAAGAGAAGAAGAACGGACAACAATGGGGATAACATGAGTGCGTACCTTCTGGTCTGAGAGAGGAACAGGGAGCGGGGAGGAGCGGGAATCGGCGTTCAAGCTCGACTGCACTTCTGACGCCGAGGAAGAGGGAGGAGGGGGAGAAATGAACGCGGGAGATGCGGTGGCGATGGTAGTGTGGGGAATAAGGAGGTGCAGTCGCCGTACAAATACTCATTCCCCCTCAACCGGTCGCCCAATGGCTCAGGCACCCACGGTTTTATGAACGTTCAGCGTATATACGTCACACCGAAGAACCTGAACAGCACAAGCCAACCAGTTATTGGTTGCAACGTAAACACATCTTGCACGTGTCGAAAGGATATTGAGAACTTGATCTTCTCTTGCTCTTTTCGGTGATCGTGTAAGATGAACAAAGCTGAACTCCGTGCGACTTCCCGTCCGAGCCTTCTTTGTTTTTCCTGACACGGCAAAATCTGGAAAAGCGCTGTTTTTTTATTGCCTGGAACGACATCCCAGAGCTTTCCTTTTTTTTGTAAGAAAAATTATATTAACAAACATTTAATGCTTGGCGTCCCGAGTTTTGGCCGCCGGTTTGACCGACCCGGTGGGCGGGCCGCTGACCGGGTCAATGATCACCGACCCGAATTCACTTGATCCACACGGCACACGAGCATAAATAAATTAGATCGGATTGGCGAAGGGTTGGTCGTCAGTTCGAATCTTGAGAATGTTATTTCGCTGTATTATAAAATATGAAGAATGTACGACATTTTAGTTAATAAATATAATATTTTTCATCCAAAGTCTTGATAATATATATGGAAGTTTATAATGTAGGAATATGTTAGGAGGAGCGTGAAAACTATATTGGTGCCACCAATTAAAAGATCTGACAACCCAAATTCTTCATAATAAAAAAATCGTGCTTCTTTTGTGTAGAATTTTCAGTTAAAAAATAATGCGAAAGTTTGTTGAGCAGTCCAAGAAAGAACGGCATATGGGGAACGGTCAACATGATCACGTCACCGACAAATTTTGACTATTTTGTATTTAAATTTTTTAATTGAATTGAAAACCAATGCATAACTCTCAGCATAAACGAGTAGAAATCTGGATAAAAAATAATTTACACATTTTCAATTTTGGGCCTACATTTCACTCATAATAAAATAAAAAAAAGAAAGATGGAACTATTTTTTATTATTCCATAAGAAATGCTGTTTTATTACCCTGAGAAGCCGCCTCTGTTGAGTGTCCAGGGCCAATGCACCTTCCGCCAATTTTCATTAACTTGAAAAAAAAAATGTTAATGTAATTCTTTAATGTTACTATTTATTAATAACTTATGTTACCATTTTAGTTAGCTAATATAATTTTCAGCTCAGCAGAATTTTTACTTCAACTTCTTATCTAGTGGACTTGACAGTTTATTAAAAAAGTTCACCGGAAGATCTGTTTTTTAAGTCAGGGGCAAAAGAGAAGCACGAGAATATATTCCTTTTAACTTTCGAGCACCGAAAGAGAGAAGTAGAATAACAAAAAGATGAAGAATCAACTTGTTTGTTTTAGGTGAGGGAAAGGTTAGCAACTCATCACCTTGCCTAGAAAAGATGAGGGTTGAAGATGCCACCAGTGCCTCCATGTCCTGAGCTCATTACCAAAGCCAGAATTTTTTTATTCTCCTGAAGGCATTCATTCATTATCTTTAATTTGTTTGGGGCACTTATATTCATACAAATCAAATATATCAAAATATTAACATAATATTAAACTAGATTTGTAAGGCTAGACTAGGGGTGAACAACGAGTCGAGCTACTCGAGCTCAAGCTCGACTTGTTAAAGCTTGGCTCGTGAATGAGTTCGAGCCGAATTATTTGTTTAACGAGTCGAGGTCGAGTTCATGAGTCGACTCGTTCAAATAATCGAGTTGAATTGGAGCTCAACACGTAACTACCGAGTCAAACTCGAGCCTCAATCGAGTTTGTCGAGCCTTCATCAAGTTGATATATTCAAACGAATTTATGAGTTTGTCGAGCCTTAACCGAGTCGAACTTGAGCTCAACACATAACGATGAGTATCTATTATATTCAAACGAGTTTGTCGAGCCTTAATCGAGTCGAGCTTGAGCTCGAGCACAACACGTGACGATGAATATCAATTGTATTCAAACGAGTTTGTCAAGTCTTAATCGAGTCAAGCTCGAACGACTCGATTTTCATTAGTCGAGCCGAGTTCGAGCTGACTGAACTCGGGCTTGTGTCCAACACACCCAATTTCAGGAGGTGTTTGATAGGCTGGATAAATCCACTGGCCTACTGGCCTATATTTTACTGGATTCAACCGTGTTTGATAGGCCGTTGTACTTCTCAGATAATTTCACATTGAAAAAAGTTAGCAAGGCCGTCGAATATATGAGCTAAGTTATGAAGAATTAGAATTGCTAAAGGAGATTACACTTATAACCTTTATGCACTGCTAGAGTCACATATAAGCGTGTGACACATGTGGCCACTTTACTTGCCAAAATACTTGCGCACAGAAGGATGATATTACCGTAATGGCAAGGCCTATATCACGCATTAACTTTGCGTAACCAAGGTACACAAATCAGTTGCAGACTTCCTTCAAGCTTAATTAATCATGTGACACCAACTGGCTTAACAGCTAGCCTTAAGGCCTACAAGTTGAAGAAATTAAGTAAAGTATTCGATACTTTTAGGTATGTTTGATTGCCTGGAAAAATTGGTTGACATGTGAAATTTATACATGTTCCTTTCAAAAGGTCATCAAACACGATTAAAGTTGCACTGTATCCAATGGCGGAGCTAGGATTTTTTTCACTAAGGGGTACTTGAGTCGATGACATAAGTTTGGTGTAGGCATAGCATGTAATTTTTGAGTCACGACAATATGATCTTGGAACACAATAATAAAATCTTGGAACACTATAATAAGATTTTTTTTGGGTTGACGTGGGCAATTGCCCACATCAACCAACAAGTGGCTCCCTGATTGCAACCCAATAAGGTTAGCTTAATAGTTAGAATGGGTGCTGGTAGGCGGCTAGTTTTTGTTTTGAACTTCTAGCATGTCAATCTTTTATACTGCAACAATGAGGTTACCGATATGCAAGTTGAAGCATGTAATGACGGCACCCTGAGATATAAAAAACAGGCCATGTACCTATGGAGACAAAAGGTTGAGATCTTTGGCTTTTTTAATGGATGATAGGATGAAATATGTTATGCGACATATTCGGGCCATATAGCTTTTAAGAAATAGTGAGATTTTGATAGAAATTTCATGTAATTATTTTCATCCTTTTCACAGGGAAGAATTTATGGTTGGTTATTTATTTATTTCTTCTCCTTCCACGTGTACTTGATCTTATTAATGTTTCACCAGAGTCCCAAACATGATCTGGATCTGACATCCAAAGAAATTACACGTCACGACAATGTGCTAAGAATATGGGGAAAATGCAGCTTAGCTTGGCCGTGAATATGGCCGGTGCCTTGCCGGACATGGCCTGACCGTCGATTTTGAAACGGACAGAGACAAAGATATGTAACAACATCCAAAAGCATCAGTTACTTGGATGAACATGATTGATCAACCGCTGCTAAGAGATTGATTTATTTAGTTGGAAACGAGCTGACATTGTCTAAGTTTTAGTTTGCTTATGTGAAAAGGGACAAAAATCTGAACTCTATCGTACCGTAGAAGGGTTGGTATGACCAATATATGCATACCTTGCTCGCGTAATGTTGCTTGAAAAATGCTAGTCCAACGTGGATCATAATCGCAGGAATTTGATCAATGATTTAATTCTTTGCTTTCAATTTCTCAAGATGTTTTCATTTTTGTTATCTTGGATATATTTGTTTCCGTAAGAAAACTCGGCGGGGTTGAGTAGATTAAAGGATAATATGAAAGGTATAGTGCAAATTCTAATTGAAAATAAGAATTTTAGTATCTCATTCTTTTTTTTTTTTTTTTAATTTTTATACAATGTATGATAAACTGGAAAATGAAACATATAGTGAGGAAACCCACAAAATAGCACATTATCTCTTTTAAGATTCTTAGGGAATGCTAATATGAGCCAGATACTTTTAGATATCCAGTATATGTCTAATGGATCTTATCACATCCCCAAGTAACTACTTTACCTAAGTTGCAAGTAACTACTTTATCTAAGTTCACCTCGAAGCATTAAAAGTAGACAGTATACCTTGTAGGAATGGAAGAAGGATAGGTGCTTTGGTAAGATGAAATACTTTGGCTCTCTTGTCCAACGGTAAGATGAAATACTTCTCCGCTAATAACAAAACTACTTTAATTAAGTTAAAAAGGTATGAGTACGTAGTTTGTGTTTTACAAATTCATATGACGATACTCTTTTTTTTTTTCCATTTTCTACTCTTAGGATCTCTTTGGGTCAATAGTTCAATATGATACATGTATATAGCTTCACAATCCATATTTATATATACTGATTTATTTACCAGTTCATAACCAAACTGTTTTCATATGATTAAATAATAAAAAACCCACTTTATTAAAAAGACACTTACGTTATGTATGATTCAGAAATAGCTTTTTGCAAATTTAACTCTATGCTATCATTCAAGTAGTCGAGACAAGAGTGACAAACAAAATAGAATACCCTCAAATACATAAAACATATTTAAATAAGTTCATTAATTTGCAATAACCTCTTCAAATATACACAATAAATTAATATGTGATTAGCTAGATTCAAATTAGATAAATATCTTTTTGGTCTCTAAGTACGTAAATGAACTTTTATTAACATTAGAAAGATATCCATGAGAAACTTGTATTTATTTCTAAGGTTATTGTATTTTTTGTATCACTTTTTTGAAAGGCAAAATGACAACCTTGCACTGACTTAGATGTGATTAATATGTTTTATTAGCGCGGAAAATCTTGGGTGTTGCAACTTGCAAGATTGAATATTTTTTCTTTTTATTATTGATTCCTCTTATAAATTTTCTCCTCTGTGCAGAGTCACATATAGGCAGTTGCCTACACTAACCTCACATAAATAATTTATTTTCATATTGGTGTCTTAAGCAATTTACTCATTTATATAGTGACACCCTTAAATATATGAGAGTTTTTTGAATTAGTTCCTCTTAATCTAAAATTTTTGGATAACCCCTAGGGATGGTTTATAATTTTTTTTTTGTTCTTCTACCCATCCGTTTGGGTTCAGATCCAACTGTGCAGCCAATAGCATGACCCGATCCAATGGCAGCAAAACTTTGGTAAGAGTGGCATTAGGCTGGGCTCGACCGACTTTTGGGTCCTCGGGGTGGGCTCGAGCCAAGAGAAGAGGCAGGTTGGGTCTTTGTGGGCCATGTATGCTCTATGGAGCACACTTTTTCAAGCCTTAATTTGGTGTTAAAACTAGGGTGAACTTGAGTCTAATTATATGGAACAGATTTGAGTTACGATTCCATTGTCGATCGAAAATTTGTTAAGCATATATTTAATAATGTTTCATAATACTCTGCCCTTAGCCCAAGCCGTTAAAAAGGGCATTGGGCCTTCTCATATATATAAAATCTTATTATATATTATATATATTTTCATTATAAAAATGTATTTATATATTAAATTTATATATTTTAAATGTTTTTTTAATAAAATCCGGTCACCGGCTGTGGGCACGGGCCCAGCTCAGCCCGATGCCCAGCCGTAGCGGCGGTGCCTTTGGAAATAATGGAAGCATAAAATAGGGTTAAAAGTTATCGGGATGGAGCAAAAGAAGGCGGTGGTTTGCTTCATGGTTTTTCAGGATAGTAGCATGTGTCTCGCAGTTAAAAGCTGTAAATAAAAAACGCGCCACAGGCTGTTCCGCTATCTTTCAATTATTTTGCAGCTTTTGTTCTTCAAGAGCTTGTTTCAACTTGTGCAACTTATTGCTTCGCAAGTTCATTCCGGAGGAATTTATGAAACGTCTATAAAAGCAGCCCAAGTTTTAATAGCCCAACAAAAGATATACTTAAGTTTCAATATCTCATGTTTAATTGCCTAAGTTACATAGCAAAATACAATATATATATATATATATATATATATTACAAAGAAATTGACACCCCTTTGAGGGTGCTTCAACGCATTCATGGTGTTCTTAAGACCACATCATCCCATATCCATCACATGCTTTGTCTCTCTTCTTTTTTTGGTAATTATTTGGAGAAAAATGGGGTATGGAGACCCTTCTAGACCAACCCAGCTACCACTGATGTCAAACTCCTTTTTAAATTAAATTTTCTCAAAGGGGTGCTTCGACGCTTTTCATTAGTTTGTGACTCAACGAAACAAGAGCAGCGTGTGCTGGGGCCGACATAGAGTCCGGCATCTTGTTGTGTCAGGGAAGTTATTTTTATCATTTTAAAGTCATTGGATATTTTAGTCATTTTAGAAAAGGTAATTTTTTTCTCTTTTTTTTTTACCTTTTTGTTTTTTTTCCCCAAAGTGTGAGGGTGTTTTCGTAATTTGAAGCCCTTAAGATTAAGTTGACCAGCTTTTTGTTTTTTTTCCCAACGTGTGAGGGTGTTTTCGTAATTTGAAACCCTTAAGATTAAGTTGACCTGAACTTTCAAATGAACAAAATGAGTATTTCATCATACTAAAGCTGAAGTCTCCACCCATCATCCCCTTCCTCAAAAAGTTAGCACCCAAATTTATGAACAATTCTTTGCAAAGAAACTGCGTTGGAAAGAGGTTTCTGCATTAGTGCCGACCAAGAGGTTCTATCTTCTACCCTTGGGTCTATGGGTGCTTTGTTTGATGAAGAAGGAACAATTGTTTAAATTGTTCTTTGCAAAAAGACGATACAGAGGAATTTATTTGGAGCGAGGAATGTCCCTCTTTCGTCTTCAAGTTGTTGTAAGTTGAATGCCCGCAAAACCTCCATAGAATTTTCCAGTATTCCCAACTTAGGAGAGATGTACTACACGATCCAGAAAATGATATTGGCTGAAAGAGTTGACGGCATCCCAACAACTTGTAGGAATGACCCATGAGAATGGCATCCAGTTGAATGCCTTGGGCCTTCTTTTGTTCATGTTGGCACCAGTGGCTGAGATACGTGAGGGCGAGACTGGAATCTTTTATTAGAATCATATTTCTTTTCCACTGACTGCCGCTTGATCTCTTTTTTGACATGCCACAAAAATCACAATCTTCTTTTTCAATAGAATCTATCTACTTGGCATACAATTGTTAGGACGTGTGTTTGGTGTACTTAGGGGCGGAGCTAAGGTAGAGCCCGCATTGGCTTTAGCCCCACCTCAATTTTTTTTTTTAAATTTACGTGTAAATTTTAGAAAATTTCACTCGTTCTATATAAAATTTTTGAAAAATAATATTTCGGCTTTAGTCAAAATTTAGAAAATTTTCTGGCTTCACTTTTGGTTGTACGTAGTTAAAACCTAGTTGTGCATTAATCTAGTTTCTTTATCTCATAATAAGAACTTGACAATGTTTCACTTTCTCGCAATGCCTCTTTAAACAACACCAGCAACATGGTAAATGATTTGTTATTCCCTCCATGAAGACACTTTATGTGAAAGAATCACACAAGAAAACATAATGTAGTAAATCTTGTTCATCCTATATACAATCTTGTTCAATATAAATCACCAACTTCAATAAAGATACAGATTTCTCGTTATCCTTTTGTAGGTGTATCTTCTTCATTATTCATATCAAAATTTGTGCTAGACATTTTACATATGTCATGAAACATGCCACTAGATTGTAAACCCTTACATTTTAGGCCACAATGAATTAGTAATGATAATAATAAAATAAAAAAATGAAACGATAATTAATTTTAATAAATTAAAAAATTATTAAAGTATTAGTGAACTGGTGCATTGCTTGCCATGGCAACGCTTCCGTTATTGTGAGGGCACAACTCTGTGCTGTGTTTGTCCTTCCATTCTTTGAGAATTTTGTTGTTGATAGTTTTTTTTTTTCTTTTTTTTTAAAGGGTGAATGATTCATTTCACTGCTCACACTGGGATGTGACAGTCAGTCCTCTAAGATTTGAGTACAAGTCCTTAGAGGAGGTGGACCACCTTGCCACCTAGTGTGCTACCACCCTTCGGGAAGTTATTACTTGTCATGTGCCTTGGTGTGTTGACTTCATCGCTGGTGGTGTGCCTTTGAGCCTTTCGTCAAGGTACGTAGTCTTCTTTAGTTTATCTCATGCACAAGAACTACACGTTAATGCAGTAACCCTTGCATGGACAATATGTGATTTTCTCTTGGGCTTCCCTATATTATTTCTTGATAATTTTGAACTGCATACATGAAAATGCTGATGTGTGCATGCATCAATTAGCACATAACGACTTTAAGATGATGATGCACTATTATGCCTAAGGAGTGTAAATTTTGTTTCCCTTGCATGATAGCAAAAAAACTCATGCATATATATTAATGGCAACATAACATCAGTGGTTTGAAATGCTTAGTGGTATATTTGCATGGCATAGTTATGTTTTAATACACATAGAAAGAAATTTGTACACACGCTAAGGCATCAGGAAGAACGAGTTCTCTGCTTAACCATAGTAGAAAAAAAGAAGGCTGGTTTTTCCTTAACTTCATTTTTACCTCAGCCTTTTGTGTCTTCTGTCTTGGCTCCTCACATTCTTTTAAGATGTTTGTCGCTGCTGAACCTTTACTTGATAGAGTTTCTTTTACATACTCTGATTTCTTAAGTCATAATCTGAGACACAACCAAACTATGGGTAAACAGAACAAATATTTTTAAGTACAAATAAATGAACGGAAAACTATATATATATATATATATATATATATATATATATATATTATTGTTGGTCACGGAATGTACTGTGCAAACAGTGAAACCAGCGACCCGTCGCTTTTTTTAGAAATATATATATATATATATATATATATATAACACTAAAAAATAAATAAACAATAATAGTTGAGCCATGGGGTTTGTTGGATTCATAAGTCTCACTGTGTGAACAGTGAAACCCTCGGCCCACTCAAATAATAACTAAAATAAACAAATAAAAATAAAACTTACTTTGGGTTCAATCAGCATTGTGCAGCCGGTAACAGCGGACTGCCGAAGGTGGCCGCTGCTAGCCAGTCGGCTAAATTCTTAGAAATTCGAGAAAAACTAGAAAAAAGAAGGGGAGGGGGTATAATATATATATATATATATATATATATATATATATATATATATATATATATATATATAGACACACACACAAAAAGAGAAAAAAAGAGAGAAAGCAAGGACTTACCAATCCTGAGACCCGCATGTCGGACTGTATCAGAGTCGAGCCAAGCTCCAGCACGGTCAGTTTGCCTCGACTCATGTAATGCTCCGCTCAAGCTCGAGTCAACCTATATAAGATCAGTTCAAGCTCGACTTGATGAATTAAGTCCTAGCTGAGTTCAACTCATTTAAGTTTGTTTACCAACTCCCTATTTGCGTTGATCTCCTTCCTTAGTTTTAAGTTTGTAAATCACAAAAAAAAAAAAGGTAGCCTATATTAACAAAGTGTATTCGAGTTTAATCGAGTCTAGTTCATGTAAGTAGAACTCAATTCGTTTGTAAACTTGAGTTTTCAGTTTAGCCCAAGAATGCGTTGAGCTCAAGTTGAGCTTAATCCAGTGAGTTCAAGTCAACCTCGAGTTGGCTCGACCCACTGTACAACTCTACCCACATTAGAGGAGAGTATTTTTGCCCTTTATAAAAGGAACTTCAATTCTCCCACACCTTTTACAAAATTTTCATAAATGCTATCATAATTTAAAGACACTCTTTCTTCCTCAATTTTTACAAATGAAATTGTAGAAAGATATCTGTGACCCCTTATTGTGCAAATTTAGAAGTTTGCTTGTTTTCAAGTTTTGAAAAGAGGGTTTAAACTTTGTAAAATATGTTTTACCCGATTTCAACTTTTAGAAATTAAAAAAAAAGCTTTCGTACCATTTAAAAAAAAAAAAATCAAATTTTAAGACACTTTCAAACCGAGTCTTTCGGATCCGAATCTAGCTAAAGTTTTATTTAATGGTTCTGATCTTTTAGTTAAGAGGAGTTTACGACATGTAGTATCTGGAATATTAAGAAAATTAGTAATGATGATTATTTGAATTTTTATTAATTAACAAACGGTAATCATAGACCTGCATTTGTTATGAAACTTGAATTGGATTTCAATATGAATTTCTAGGTATATTGGCAGGCTTAGCATTTTATGTGCATTCAGTTTGTTGTATGTGAATATTCTTGTTTTATGAATAGGATTGGGCTCAATAGCAAATATGTAATTGAAATTATTGAAATTGTACCTTTGTGTATTGTGGATCTATTTAAGTTTAGAATTGGATCCAAATTGTTGATGTTAATGTATGAAATCATGATGGCTATAAATGGTATTGAGCCCTAACCTGCTATTCATTTTGTTTATATGCATTTAGTATATGCAGTTAAGTGAAACGATATGAGCAAACAAATATTATCAATATAAGAATATACATATTGCTCTCAAACATTAATACACCATCTGGCCTGGCCTTAAGGGGCCGTTTGATGGCTGCAAATATGGAAATGGAAAAAATTTTCAGAAATAAATTTCTGGAATTGATTAATGGGAAATAAAATTCCATATTTCCAAAACCACCTTGTGTTTGTTATGAAGGAATTATTTTTTTGGAAAAAAATTTTTTTGTTTGATGAAAAAAATTGGAATTGGTGGAAATGAAGGGAAAAGAGGAAGAAGGAAGGGGAAAGAGGTGCTGTGCGACGGACGATGCCCTCCCTCCTTTCCTTCTTCTTTCCTCCCTCCTCCTCCTTCCTTGCCTTCTTCCTCCTCCCTCCTTCCCTTCTTCTTTCCTCCCTCCTCCTCCTTCCTTGCCTTCTTCCTCCTCCCTCCTTCCCTTCCTCTCCCTTCTTCTCCTTCCCTTCTTCCCTTCTTCTTCCTCCCTCCTTCCCTTCCTCTCTTCTTCTCCTTCCCTTCTTCCCTTATTCTTCCTCCCTCCTTCCCTTCTTCTTCCTTCCCCTCCATTCTTCCTCCTCCCTCCAACGGTAAAAAAAAAATTTTTGGAAAAATTTTTCCACCCCTCTGGCTAGAAAAATTTTACCAGAAATATATTTCCAGAATCACCTCCAACGGTCCAAAATTTTTTTCCATGTTTGATGGGTTGAAATTTTTTTAAAAAATTTGAAATAAATTCCCTCTGCTATTCTATCTGGATGAGGCTAAGTAGGGCCAATATCATTTTGTTATTGTTTCTACTATACCTTTATTTGGGCACGCCTGTTTAGGTGTGACTTGTTCTCTTAAAACAAAATTTGGGGAGCAGCCATCCAACTTGCCTTTTAAAGGGCTAGTTCAATAGAGGAAGACAATGGCCAAGCTGTAAGTCTAGTACTAGTAAGTAGTATCCAGGGCAGAGTAAGGATTTTTTTTCAGGGGCGGGTCAAATAGTCCAACCTCTAGATCCGGGTGGGGCTAAACTGAACCCGAATCCAAACGATACATGACACAACTAAAAATTTTCAATTTTTTCAATGTATTTTTTTTTTCAATTAGCTGGTGTGGGGCTATGGCCTAGGCGGCCCCCCTCCCTCCTCCCCTACTAGTACCTAAGTTGTGCATATTGTTGCTGTTTTTGTTGTACTTACGGACACTAAATAAAATAAAATAAAAACACATGTGTGTAAACCAATGCTGGTTGGGTCATCACTTGCATGGTGTCTGTGATTATGGGTAAATAAGGGTAGAGCGAGAAATTTTTCATGAGGATGGTGAATTAAAATTTTAAATTTTTGACTAGGTTGAAATATCATTTTTCAAAATTTATAAATAGAATAAGTGAAATTTTCTAAAGTTTACGTGTAAATTTTATTTTATTTTTGAGGTGGCAGGCCTTACCTTACCTCTGCCCCTGCGGGTAAAGGAAACTTAATTTTGGTGTCAAACATGACAACAAATAATTAATATTGCTCGTATTTGCTTCACACAAATCCTTGATGATGCCATAGTAACTACTTGTTCTGTTGTAAAACTTATTGTCTATGCACATGTTTGTGCACATGTTTGTTATTGAATGCATGATGTAAATGTTATTTTTTAAGTTGCTATACTGCTTTGTCTTTATTACTATTGCATATCTTAGTTTCATAGATTCAGATAAGTTGAATTATTGAATGCTATTTCTACGTTAAAATAATCAATGGTAGAGGACATATTGAGAACCTTCCAAGTTCTCATCATTGTCTATCTTTTCAGTTAATCCTGAAAACCCAGGAGGGCGAGCACAAAAAGGGGGGGGGGGGGGGGGGGCAGTGGTCTCTCTTAAGGGAGGTGGAATGAACTACTCACCCTTAAATAAAAAGAAAAAAAAAAGAATAAGAGAGAGAGAGGGATGTGACTGTTACATTGACGAGATGATCTGATGATGCTCAAGCCAATGTGAGTCCGTTTTAAGAACTTTAGCTGTTGAATTTTTACGTTATTACTTATATGGAGATGTAATTTTGCTGACAAAGTTCTAAACATTGATTTATAAATGATGGTTATTTGTCATTGTATTTTGTAATGACACCCAGTTAATTTTTAAGAAGTCTGATTTTCTGAAAATTTAATTATCTACGCTACTCACAGAAAATTTGAGAAAAAATTAGGGTTGTTACATAGATAATCTTGATTTGTTTCATGCAACACTCTCAACGACAAATTATGATGATAATGTGGTCTCTTTATGATGACACCAATGAGTATAATTTGGGCAAATTTCAATGCATATTGAGTGATTTAAGATATAATCCAAAGTTTGAGGCAAAGTACTTTTGCATGTTAGGACACTCGATCTACCCATCTGTTGTGACCTTATTAGCAAGAACAAGCTTGATAAATTCACTCACTCCATTCACATATTCATACCTATTCTATCAAAGGCAATAAGTATTAATCACTATTAAAAAATATTCAAATCTTCATTCAATTGTTAGTCAATACCTTTTGTCAAGCCACCTTCCATTATCCAAGGCAACCATAAATCTCAATGCAACAATTCATTTCCAAAATTAATAACATAGAAATTGAGTTAGCTTTGGGCATGCAACTAAATAGGTATAGAAGAAATAGTGCGTAATTTCTCCACTAAAAACTTATATTAAAGAGCAAACTGCATAAACCAATATTTTTTTACAATATACAATAATGGCAAAAAAACAATAGGTAAAACATAATGACTCTATTTGCATAATCTGTGATTATTAAAATATTTTCTCTATTTCTCAGGTGGATATTGTCGGATGGAATATGGCTGACCTGCCTGCCCCTTTCATACTTGGACCTTCCTCCTCTTTTTTTTTTTTTTTTTTTTTTTTTTTGACAAAGCTTAACTCTTGGAGGGGGAGACTTCCAAATTATGCAGGAAAACTATGTTTAATCAAGCATGTAATGGGCAAGACCATCTAATAGTGGACCATGGCACCCTTCAAGATTTGTAAAGCTATTATTTTTAAGGCTGAAAAGTTATGGGAAAGTTTGTATAGGTGATAATCTAAGGATAAACTGATCATGTAGGCAAAGTTGGTGCAGGTTGAACAATATTTTTATCCTTATGAAGATCAACATGATCTTCCTGGGTTCAAAATACACATCTCTAGTTCCTTCAGATCACGTTTGATTACTCTAGATTTAAAATCCATAGATATGATGTGGACTCAACGTGGCATGCTTTTGCTGATGTTGCAAATGATCTATTAGTCAGACCTAAGATCTACAAACTTAAAATTCTTATCTTACTTCTTTGCATGGAAAAAAGGTCGGATTTAAGATTTCGAGGGAGAAGATTCTGATTTTAAATTCATGGTTCTTAAACCCTGAGGATCTCAAATCTGAGGCTATCAAACACTTACTAAGTGCCAAGTTTGTGAAGAGAGACTATTTAGGGAGGCACATTCTTTTGACTTGTGAAAGACTCTTGGGCATCGAAAGGCCTCATGTGAGGCTGAGGGGAAGTTATTCACATTGTCGCTTGGAAACTTGGCATGAGGCATGCAACATTTTGGACAAAAAACAGAGCTACAATGTCATTCTCAACTGCATTAATGGAGTGGATTTTGAAATGTGTCTTAGCTTCCTTGACTACTACTCCATCCATCAAGCCATTACTACAAGCTTTGGTATTTCTAAGCAGCCTTAGATGCATCCCTTAGCTTTGCCTTGCACTCAACAGGCACTCCAGCACTGCTAGTGTAATTTTTTAAAACTAAATTTGAGTTTGAATGGATAGTAGGATAGCATCCACTTCAAATTTGATATGCAAGTTTATTTTGAATCAATGCTGAGAAATTATGACTCTGAGATGACGTGACATATCTTTCTACATTTTGTTGTGATTTTGACATGCAAAAAACTTTTAAATGTTATTTCATACTTTCTTAGTTTCTTTGTTTAAGCTTCAATCTCGTCCTTGGATTTTTACAAAATACTAAAACTTTTGCAAGTTCACAAGCTTTCTCATTGCCAGGATTTTATGGATGATGAAAATTGTGAATATGATGTATGCTTGCAATAAGTTTGTCGTTATGCACACTTGTGTGTCACATAGAATGCATTAAGCATGATAGTCCAGTACATCTGTCTTATTTCAGTTGAGTGTTGATTACTTTTCTTTTGATCTAAAACCTTATTAAGTTATACTTCTTTATTTATATGTGCCCGTTGCTCGATTGGTGTCAATGTTTGCTATTATAGAATATTATTCAATTATCCATCATGATTTATCCCCTTTTAGCACTTTTGATGAAGATTGAAAAGATCTATTATGCTTGCTTTTTGTGATGATGAATTTCAAGGTCATGACATGTTGGCTTATATGAAGCAGGAACTTTGTAGTGGATTAATCAATGGGAGCAGCTGATCAGTTTTCCTTGGGCTTTGATTTGAACAACTAAAGCTCTAGTTGATAGCAGTAGTCATCTTTCCAATACATCTGAGGTTCATTACTCCAAAGCTTATAGTTATTTATAACATTGGGAAACCCAGCATCACTGTTAGATTATTCACTTATGCGAGACTGGGTTGCATCACACATAGAGCTCTATTAGTCTATGACACAAGGTTTGATCTTTGTCTTATTTTTGTTGTGTTAGTCATATATAACATCAATACACATTTTCATTTGAAGCATAACATATTTAATTTAATTTGTTCGTGTATATACATGTGTATCTCATTTATGTTATGCATCAATTATGTCGTGTGTTTCATATTTCATGCTTCACATATATATGTATATGGCAATAGTATTGGGTTGGTTTGGGTGACACTATGTAATGTCATGTAGGAATGTGCTTTATATACTTTTCATATTCAAAATTAATATTAGAATTGTCATTTTATGCTAAACTAATTTCCTAGTCGAGATTAGGACTGTCATCTATATTATGAATTTTACATTAACGGACACATATAATATTATAGTGGGTTGTAGAATTAGAGAATATGTTGTTTGTCGTCTCACTTATAAGTATATTTTTTCTTATTATTTGTGCATTACATACAATTTTTTACATTAATATATTTACTTTTGTCAATAGTTGTAGTATATAATAAAGAATAATGATCGTCGAAGATGGAAGATTAAAGTTGGATACAGAAAGATAGGTAACTTATTCTTTCATTTTAATAGAAATATAGAATATATGACTTTGTAGTTGAGTTTAGGATTTGTTGTAAACATTATTTGTCTTTTTCAGAACATGACATGCATATGTGAAAGGAGTTGATAAGATGTCCTTGTGTAAAGTGCAACAATTGTTTATATCAAGTAGCAAGGAATGCTTTTAACCACATGATATGCTTCAGTTTTGTACAAAACTATACACGTTGGCATTATCATGGTGAGTCGATGTTGCGATATCAAAGTGAACATAATGAGGCTGCATAAAGTGATGAAGATAATATGAATGAGTTGATTAGAAATGCATGAGGAAAGCCCTCTTGTGAAGAGGGATTTGCTCGTGACATGATGTTACTTGACGTAACATAACGTGACCGCTTTCCTTGCCTTCCAAAAATCCATAAAGGGGGAGCTGTGGAGTCTAGTTCCGAAGGCCTTGTTAAGTCAAGTGGAAGTTCTGAGGGCTCTCAAGTCGACGTGGAGCAGGCGTCACTTGCTTGACTGACCTCCCAGTGCCAATGAGATTAGAGCACACGCAAGAGGCGTCTTCCCTCTGACTACGATGTGCGGCTTCACATCCAATTTGACTAGCAGCCCATCGGTCGGTCAAGTCCTTGAGTACATTCAAAAGATATGATTGATGAACATGCAGATGATGACATGGAAGATATACATACAAAAATTACATGGAAGATGACAGAGTAACAAATATTTTTGGCACATTTGGGCCAACCTAGATATTTCAGAAGGTGGGGTTTCTGTAGAACTATTATTTGGTTTACATATCTATACTTGTTTACTATTTTCTGAGTAGGTTTATAAATATAATCTGTTCAGAATCTGGTACTACTACAAATAATGATGGAAATGTTGCCATTGAAAATTTTGGCCCCTTGTTAGCCACTGCACCAAATGTTGATGCTTATTTTCAAGGCCTTGATCTCATCACATGGCTTTATCTCCTTAGAAGCAAATCTCACATTGATGCAATCCAAAGTGGGGGGTTTCTTTGTATCTCTGACTCTCGTGTCCTTCAATTTACTTCATTATTATATAATGTCTATTTTGGACAAACTTTCTTAAAGGCTAGCATAATAAACAAAAAGGGAGATGTTATGACCTTTTTGGGCTCTTCCTTGTCCTACATTGCATTCCTTCTAACTTGATGGTGTACATTTTGTTTGATAGGAAGGAAGAGGCCTGTCAAGTGCTTTCTAAATTACTTGCGTCATGGCAAAATTAAAGTTAATATCTTATTTGTTATGCTATCCATCTTCTTGGTCCGGACACGTATAGACCACATGTTTTTTAAGGAATTTTATTTTATTGAGGTTCTCTCTCTTTCTCTTCACATTCATATGTGAACTTCCTAAACTAAACTTGCTGTCCGCTCCTTTTCAGGTTGAGGTGCATTATATACTCATTTGAAGAAAAATCTTATGTTACACTTCCTACTTCTTTTTCAATCAAAGAAATTGGAACATGATCACATGGTTGTTGTCATGCAGATACTCATCCTTCCTATGCTAGCTCATGCATTTCAAAATGGCCAATGTTGGGAAGTTCTGGACCAAAATATTATCAAGCCTGTTGTGGAGAAGATTCTTGACCCTCCTGATGAGGTGGTTCTGCTTTGCTTATTGGAAGAGATTAATTTACTTGTAACTTGGATTTGGCATATATAAAGCTTTCTTTGTATGCAGGTCAGTGCTGAATATGATGAGCCCTAGAGGATAGAACTTCTGCAGCTTGCTACTTTGCTTTTGAACTATCTACAGGGAGACCTTGTCCATTACCAGAAAAAAAAAGATCAAGTTTGGTTGGAACCATCTTAAGTGTGAAGACAGTGCCAGTAAACAGTGGGCATCCTTCAAGCTAAGCTACACTCTTCAGGACTCCTAAAGGAGTAGGAGAACAAACTCACATTAGTGGAAAATGTGAAGGGTGTCAAATAGAAAGGCATAGATCAACTCAATCCTGTCATTCTTGTTCTTGCTCTAAATTGTTCATAGGTTATTTGAGCTCATCCTTGTCTTAAAAAAAAAAAAAAGATGTAGAAACTATTGAGTGGTCTCCAAGATCACATTCTTACAGCAATGGATGCTTTTAAGTAACTTTAAACTTGTGATGTCTTGTCAACTTGGTCGCATTTTGAACTTAGTGCAATCCGATGAATGAACCTCTTGTGGGCTATGCACAAACTTTCTCTAGGGAAATTATTCAATCACATGTACTCTGATTAAATAACAATAACTAAAATAATATCGATCACCATACATATATTTTTTTTTAATTCTACCGCTGAGACCAAATCTACATATCAAAGTGCAAGGCACCTCTGGGAGTTTGTCCTTATGTGGTTTTAAAGCTGGTCAGGCTAACAGACTGGTGGTTCTTAGTTTGATTCACGTGGGTACTGTCTCTGCGTTGAGAAAGAAATAGGAGTGTTAGACTAGTTGATGTACATTGGGTGCAGTTCTGGCACCAATGTAGCATAAGGAAAATATTTTCTTTTTTCGCAGGAAAAAAGAAATGATCAAGTTTGGTTGGGACCATCTAAAATTTTGTGTACTTCTCCTTCTGATAATAATGTAAATGAGTATAAGAAAAAGTCAAATGATGTTTTGAGTTCTGAAAGTGAGCTTCCTATCAGGCCTGTCAGGCTTTTTCAGTGTCAGAGATGAATAGTTCATTGGTGTGCAAATTCTCATAACCAAAATGGCTTCTGGAATGTCTTTGGTGATAAACTAGCTTGGGATGCTCGGGCTATTGTAGCTGCTGATCCATAAATCAAACTTAATGAGTCTTCTTGCTTCAACCTTCATACTACTTTGTGAAGTATGAAGTAAGCAAATGAAGATTAAGCATATTGATTTTCTTCACTGGCTGCATCGTGTCCTTCTGTGATCGACTATTTATGCCTTGTTTTGCATTCTTAGTAAACATCTTAAATTACATGTGCTATTCCATGAACAGTTGCATCTTAATGATAGTACTTTATTATATATGGCATTCAATATTACAAATTAGATGTTTCAAATACTCTTTGGTGCCTTCTGAGAAAACCTTATTTTAGATATTGTAAATCTGGTTTAGCTTAAATGGATAGAGAGGTGGGCCATGTTATTCAAACGCATAGTCACAAAAAACGCGAAAAAACCTCGATAAACTAAATTTCCATTAAAACTTTAAAAAATACATTTTTTTTAAAATAAAAACGCATTTTTTAATGCCAAACAGTCTTTTTTTCATTTTATATCTTTTATTTGTTGCAAATTTACTTATCTTTTGATGTTTGTGTTATTAGTTTCTCAGTTAATTTATTTCCCTTCATTTTCAGTTTTTTTTAATTTTTAAAAATTTACCATTTTTTTCTTGATTTTTTCAAGCTCGCCATATTATACCCAATAAAAACTTGGGCGTAACTCCAAAACATTATTTGTTACTATGATTCAAGGAGATGGTCACTGCATGAGTGGAAGCAGGTAGATGCTCAAACAGGTGGAACCAGCAAATCTATGTAGAGGCGATTATTATTTTTCCAAAATTTTTGAGGAGCCTGTTGAAGTCTCACTACTAAAATTTTTATTTTTTTGAAGTTCAAGGGGGGCCAGGTTGAGCCTGGGCCTGGGAGTGCACATTATATTGTCAATTGGACAATCCAGCACACTGGAAGACGCCTCTGAGTCCCCAAGAACTGCCACCAGCCTCCCCAAGGTGTGTAACATACCTGGTTGAGTGGCTTTGGGATGAAATTATGCATTCATTTGAACAATCCTTCTGTAGGGTCAATTCAAAGAGGAGAAATGTACCGTGTTGCAGGAAAGGCAGGGATATCGTTGTCATATATGCATTGAGCTCATGAAAGCTCAAGTAGACTCTACTCTTTAAGACTTTTGTTTGAGATTGTTTGTTTATGTTTTTCCTCAGTTCTTGATTGTGGCATTGCTCAATAACTCATATATTGCCTTCTGCTTAAGAAACAGGATGCTGATCTGAATCCACAAAAATAGCACTATGAATTCTTAGGTGCCTCCCTTAGTGTGGTAATACAGTTGGGTGATTTTATGTTTCACCAAGTAGCTTGTCCAAGTCATCTGTTACCAGAGAGTTCAAGTTCATTACAATTAGTGAATCATGTCTTCACTGGTAGAACATGCCTTCAGAAGATAGAAAGAGAGAACCGAGTTTCCAAGACCTAAGGAACATTAAGATGCTTTTGTGTAAACTTAACTTTTCTCTTTGGTATTTTAACTTTCTATGCGGCTGTTCGTGTATTGGACGGTAAGCACTCTCAATTTCTGCATTATTTTTTAAAATTTCTCTCAAAGGTGTTTTTTTTTTTTTTGGGTGGCCTTTCTATGTCTCATAGACCCAGACAGAGAGGGAAACAATATGTATATAGGCGTGCTGTAGCTTCCCTTTTATATATATATATATATATATATATATATATGTATGTATGTATGTATGAATGAGGTGTGAGGAAGGGAAATAGAGAACTATGAACGCATTTGTGTTTACATACAGTGTGATCTGTATTTGTATGGAATTTTAGTTTCCACCAATTAATATTGTGATGTTTATTTAAAAAAAAAAGAATTAGTGATGAAATATTTCGTTACTAAAAGCTCAACAGTTTGCAACAAAAATATCTCGTTACCAAAATTTCAACAATTTGCAAGGTAAAAGTATTGTTACCAAAAACGAGACTCACCCCAAACCAAGAGGCACGCAAACTGAGATTTGCGACGGGAAAATTCATCGTAGTTGACAATTTGCAACGAAATGTTTTTGTCACTGATAATCATTTTTTCCGTAGCAAACACTATTTTTGTTACTAATGGGTTCAGCGTCGTGAATTTTAGTAACAAAAGCTTGTAATGGAAATTTCCGTTGAAAATTTTTAGCAACGAATTTGCTGTGTTACTAAATATCTTCCATGTTATAGTGCCCCCCACACACAGAGACAACTAGATAAAACAAGACCGAGTATTACTAAAATGAGGTTGGGAAAGGTGAAGAAAGAAAGTGTTTGCAGGAAGCTAGCTGCTTCAAACCAGACGTGACAGCATTTCCTACTCCAGAGTTTACTGAATTCCAGGTTCTAAGTCTCTGCTTTTGTTGCTGATCACATGACATCCCAATGTCTCTCTCGCCCCAAGGTTGAAGATCAGGGAACTTCAAACCTTTTGCCATTATTTACTGCCTTTTATTAAAAGGAAGGAACGGATTTATTTCCCCGTAAATTCTGGAGCAGGATTTGCGGTGAGATAAATGTTTGTTCTTCTTTGTTCATATTCCTTGGCTAGATTTTTCAAGTTCCCCACATAAATCCACTGTTTAATGCATTAGAAAATTAATCCACTAGACTGTTCATGTGGCAAGGTCACGTGTAATCTCGTTGTTGGCTTTTAATAAATCGAGTCGTTGAAATTCATGCCCATATTGTAGACATTAATCTTGGACACATTTTGAAAATCACGCACTTGCATGTCCTATTTTCAGCTTAAGGACAAACGATGAAATGGCTACAAAATTAGATTGAACAAAAAAATGTAATCAGCAAATGCATTTTCTAGAGGCATCTTGGATAGTATAAGACATAATGTGGCTCATACCCAATAAATAAAAAAAGGTGGCCATGTGCCCATATTTATATATATTGAAATCAGCTGGTTACTTCTGTGGTGAGATGATTATTATTTTTATTTTACTAAAAACTATCATAAAATATGTACTCTATCATTAAAAACCATGACAAAGCAACTGGCAATTGCAAATGCACTTCTTCCGATGGTTTTTAACCACACAAAATAAAATAAATTAAACGCTTCAGCCCCAATGTAACCGACTGATTTCAATTTTTATATGTATATATGATTAAATATGCCTATATCTTTAAAAAAAGTTGATATAGGTATATCATTGGCAGTTTATGGTGCACAACCGTTGTGAGAATAATTTAAATCAATAAATTTTTAACTTTTAGCCATCCTTCTCTCTCTTCATATATATATATATATATATATATATATATGGACCAATTGAAATGCATTTCATGTTACGTGTAATACTGATGATAACTCTTTTCATGTACGCGCTTCAAGAAACAAGTGACACTTGTGAAAGGACCCTGGGGCACCGGCGCATCTTATGGCGCAAGAAGTTACTTTAGTTAGATCTTGCATTGTGGATTTGAAAGGTAAGTTAAGATATAAAATGCATGCATGGCAGGACTTTTCAAGGGCATGCGTACAAAATTTACTATAAAAACTCAATCGGGGGATTGTTTGTTGTTTGTGAGTGGGAAAAAATTTACCATCCTTTCTCATGAAGCAGACTGCGCACTTGTTTGATGCGTGAAAGCAAACGGTAAGGCCTCGATGGAGTAATATAATTGGCCAGCTGATGCTGCCCAAATCGGTGAGTGAAGGGAAAAGCGAGAGAGTTTGTCGCCGACTAGACGAAAAGTTAAGGCAGGGTGGAGAACAACTAGCAGATATCCTTACTAGCTAGCTAGCGTGGATTTTTTGTCACTCTCAATTATTTTCAGCTTCCTTGTTTGATCAATTGTGGGAATATGGATTGAACTCTCCTGCCAATTCAGCGACTATTTTTTCCACTTCGATGGCTCCAAATTAATGGTAAGAGATTTCCTTACGATATCTTATTTTTGAAACTTAAACGTCGACAAGGAATGATATCAAATGTTTGACACATTGTTATCGAGTCATGTGAAAGTTCGGCATCTCTTTAAGTCAATACGAGACAATTAATCCGGAATAAGATAAGATTCTGCCAGCATTAAGACGTGTCTCATTATAAAAACCTCAAGGTTAAGCATGTTTGAGCCATCATTAAGAAATGTCTCGTTATGAAAACGTTAAAGTTAAGCGTGTTTGAACAAGAGGGGTAAGTTTTGGATATGGTAATCTTCAAAACAACACAGCTGTACACAAGTCAGTGGCAGAGACACCTAGTTGTACACACCAGCTCCTCAATGTTTTTTCATTTTCCCGATAACATCTTCAAATATTTAATCTGTTATATATATATCGAAACCTGTGAATGTGTGGCCCTCTAGAGTTTTTTTTTTTTGGCTCCGCCATGAACATAAGTGAAGAAGATGATTTTGAAAATGTCTTTTGTCTTCTTCAGATTATTTCAGCTGCTCTGCGTCCTACTTTTTACATGAGATGAAGTTTAGGCCACATTTGTTTACCTTTGAGTTAAGACTCAGAGTTGATTTACCTTTGAGTTAAGACTCAGAGTTGATTTCTTCTTAGCTTGACGACCAAACCCCACTAGGCTCTTTGAGAAGCTGAAATCTACTGTTTGTTTGTTTAAACCGCAGATTTCATGCACATCATGGATTTGAGATCCCAAATCCGAGGGGATGCAAACGCAGCCTTAATGAATTACTGGCTTCCAACTAGGTAAGATATAAAGTCATTTCAGGACTAGTGAACTAATCTAACAATTTCAATAAATTATTAGGAGCCTTTTCTGATTTGTTTTTCTAGAATGAGGCAGATGTTGAGAGACAATGCCATGGAATAATGATAAAATCGTACGTTTGATTCTTCTTGGTCTTGTCACGCCTAAGAAGAAACGGTTGCCCTCGGCCCTAGAGGATGACTTTTTGACAAAGAACAAATGGTTCCAAAAAATATATTCCTGGTGAGTCACAGACCTAGGCCCATGAGACAAGCCAAAACCTAGGGATGACTGTCTTGGTAACAAAGATACGCACACAGACACAGTACATTCGCCTCTGTGACATTTTGTCCCTTGTTCACTTCAATTCTAGGAACCATCAAGCACCACCTTCTCTCTGTTACATGTTTCTTCAGAGACATTTGGTAGCGTCGGATCGGAGATCCAAGGTGATTTGAGATCATTAGGAATATGAGGTCCATAGATTTAAGGTTAAACCACTCTTTCATTCGAGTTCAAATATGAGGTTTTGGCTATAAACTAAAGAACTCAAATCCTCTTTTTTTATATATAATGATAAAATCCAGTGTTTGCTTACATTATGGATCCCACATAAAAGTGATTTTAGATCATCCTCAGATCTCAAATCCAAGGCTACATATCAAACACACCCTAAATATTTTTATAGGCTAAGTATCCTATTGATAGATCTGCAGTTGCTTTGGCAATCAAGATAATCTTAGTATATTATCATGAGAGTAATTTATTCCAATTAAGTATTACCCTAATAAGGTTGGCATGGATCATGCTAGAGTGACAGCCATATGTCTAAATGATTAATATATGTGTATGTGCATGCGTCCACATACGCGCACGTTGGCAGCATATAGTTTCAGGAATCTCAAGCTTTAGTATCTAAGATCTGTGATCTCCATGCAACTTCAGGGCTGTTAAACATTCTTAAGGTATCTTTCATAGCCTCGGGTTCTCAATGATCTCAGATCACCTTGGATCTCGAACCCTATATAAACGAACATGTCTTCATTTATTGTCAAATAAGATCAAATTGCAGGAATAAAAGCTTGCATCCCATATCATTATTGCAAGGAGGACAACATTCTCCCATACAAAAAAGTGCTCGCCCGGCTTGGACTACTTGAGCATTTAATTAGTTTCCCATTTGCAAAAGCCGAATGGTCCACTTGTTACCATTAATTATATCATATCCCACCAATCTGATCGTTGGGACCCTGCACACATTGGCTGCGCTTGAGCCCAGCCGAGCCGAGCCGAGCCAAGCAATTCGAACCCGGATTTTAGATTGCGCGGGCTGAGCCCAAGCCTGAGCTGGGGAGTGCACACAGTCTTCAAAACACATGAATACAAGACAAAGTGAAAGTTTATCAGTTACTTTAGAGGCATTCTATAGGTTGAAACTTCACTATTCTTGCCTCTTGTAATGCTGAAAGAGTGAAAGTCCAAAGATGTATTCTCACAGTGGAGAAAAGTTAGGAGTTAAACTCAAATCCATACTGGACTTTCCTCCCTATAACAGCAAATCACGAGATACTGAATTGACTTCGATATCAACTGTAACGACCCAACCCAAAATTGGCCCGAACACCTCATGTAAACAGATCTAATGTCTGTCCACTAGCCAACTTTGATCTCATCTCTGTCTACAAAAGAAAAAAAAAAGGTTTATGGCAGGCTTATGACAAAAGAAATTTGAACACTATTTCAAGTCTATTCAAAACTTCAGATCTAGAGAGAAGAGAAATCAAACATGAGATCGATTGTTAAGCTTTCCATCATCATGACATCGACCGGGCCGATTGACCCGGTACCGGGGTGCCGGGTCTAGTACCAAATGAAGGGCTAGAAGAAACAAAGGAATATTGGGTCATTTTCATGGCCCAGACTAGGTCTATGGATCCCAAGCTAAGCACACAAAGACTACTGGTATGATAATGATACCTATTAATTCTCAGCAGTATCAGGCCATTAGGTGCCCTGTTATGGGTTCACGTGAATCAAACAATCCAAAAGTGGGCCTAATTGGGGTCCATGGGAATCAAAATCAAGTAGCTGCTCCTGCTTGGTTTGGTCAAGTGATCAATGAGCTCGTGATTCTTGACCCACTTCGTCAACCACAGGGAATGAACTTTGAAGGAAGAAAAGCAGCTGAATCTTTTGCCCTGCTACCACTTTATCTTTGTTCTCATGTTACAAGAAAATCTGTTGCTAAAGCAGCCGGTTGGCACATCTTTTTGGCTTTATGTCCCTTATAATGACACACTTAGTTTGATTAGTGTTGGAAAAAAATCAGGCTAAGTCGGTCAATTGGAATCAAATTGGCGGCAAATTGATTGAAATATTCTTTATGTTATTAGTTTGCGAATACTTTTAAACTAGGTTTTGAGCGAAACTGAGTTTTGCTGTCGTCCAAACGTCCCTAAAATGGGGTTTTGGGAGCCAAAACCTGGTTTTGGTTTCGGCTAAGAGACCCCGTTTTGAGGTGCCACCCAAACAGTGCCTAATTGTTTTTTCTTTATTAAGGTTTTCTAATAATCAAATGATTATCTTTGACAATAAATCAGTCAATGTTTTTGCTGATTCATATTTGACAATAAATGTTTCAAATTTCAACTTTTGCACGACTGATTTGATATTTTATTGCATATGTCAGTTTTCTTCATAATTTTGGTGAAGAACAAAAAGGCCTAAGATGATCATATATATATATATATATAAAGAGGGAGAGAAAATAAAGGGATAATTATTTGTCTCCAAAAAATGAGGGAGAAAAGGAATTACAAGGACCAGTGAAGCGGGAACCATTTTGAGGACTAAAAATGTCATATTCTAACTGACCCTACTAGAATAGCAGATTATAGTCAGGGAAAAATCAAAGGTAATCTAAAGATTGTAACACCAGATTGGTGTTTTTGAAGAAAAACTGATTGATATTTTCATCATTTAATATTAATTTACATTTTTTTTGTTTTTTTCACAACTATCATTCACCATTGATTTAACTCTACCCATTAACTCTGTCCATAATGTATTTTCCCCAACGTATAGCGGTATATCTTATTAATGATTTTGTTTGTTATCTTCTCCAAATTGATTGCTTCAATTTTAAGGTTCCCAAACCTATCATGTTCTTTTTGAATGTTACGACACATCAATGCATCAAATCTGTCCATCACAGTCTACATATATAGCCTAAAGTAGAAAATCATTCTGAACTGGTTAGTAGAAAAGCAAAAATCATATCTTTCACCTTTAAGTGCACTTTAATAGATAGTAGGTAAGATCTTTGCATCCTAAGAAATTCTTAGATAAAACTAATAGTACACACACACACACACACACACACACACACACACACACATATATATATATATATATATACATATAATTTATTTGGTGTCTTCTCCAAATTGATTGCTTCGATTTTAAGGTCCCCAAACTTATCATGTTCTTTTTGAATGTTATGTCACATGAATCCGTCAAATCTATCCATCACAGTCTAGATATATAGCCTAAAGAAGGAAAATCAGTCTGAATTGGTTCGTAGAAAAGCGAAAATAGTATCTTTCACCATTAAGTGCACTTTGATAGATAGGAGGTAAGATCCATATATATATATATATATATATATAAGTTATGTGTATTTCTCTGTTTAGGAATGGAGAAATCCTACAGCATCCCACAACATGCAGCCTGGGGCATTGCATTGAATAGTGTTTAAGATGACCAAGGATTTCAGGTTTTCAAATATATATATATATATAGTATTTGTTGGGTATCATCTTCAAATTGATTGCTTCGATTTTAAGGTTCCCAAACCTATCATGTTCTTTTTGAATGTTACGTCACATGAATCCATCACAGTCTACATAGAGACTAAAGTAGGAATATCGTTGTGAATTGGTTCGTAGAAAAGCGAAAATCACATCTTTCACCATTTAGTGCACTTTAATAGTTAGTAGGTAAGTTCTTTATATTTGTAAGAAGTTATTCGATATTCGATAAAACTAATAGTGTAAACGTGCACGTGCACACACACACGAATACACACATATATATAATTTGTGTGTATTTTTTTGTTCAGGTTTGAATGGAGAAATCCTACAGATGACCAACGATTTCAGCTTTTTTTATATATATAAATAAATCATTTGACCATCTAGTCTTAGTCTATGTGGACACGCAGCCTCACCCAATGCATTGGGTGGCTGGTGTGTTGTGAGAGATTATATATATATATATATATATATATATATATATATATATTCATGAGAACACTTTGGTAGAGAAGTCATGTTTTAGGAATGTCTAAATAGGATTTTATAACAGGTTGAAAAATCTTGGTCCGTTGAAATTTAATCCCAGACAGAATCCTACCTGCCCATTTGAAAATTTAAGGCACTCTTTTGATCTAATCCTTGAGTATTCTCTTTGTTATGGTTGAGAAGAACGTCCGTAAATCAAGGGTAAGACTTCTCATTCGGTCAAATATAAAAGCTTCTGTGTCCACTGATATGAAGCCCGGTCTTAATGATAGGCTTTGCTTGGCGAGGCAAATTAAATTAACTGGGGATGTGACTTTGAAAACCCTGTGAAAAGAAGCATGAATTAAAAAATGGGTAATAAGGCAGGGACTTTTATGACAAGAGCTTGGTTATAACGGGATGGGGCTCTTGGTGGAACCTACATGCATTTACTAATTGCATGTTTCTCAATCGGATTTGGACTTGGATCTGAATCCAAATTGAAACTTAGAAATTGGATCTAAATCCTCCTGATCCAGACCCGATAAGGGCGAGCTCTAGTTTTTTTTTTTTTAAATGTATAATCACGTGGTCATACCCTTATTAGATTTCAATCCCAGATTCACGTTCGGATACTTGAAAAGATCCATTTTTGAGCTCATTTACATCCCTATCTCGGCTTATTTAGGTCAGGTGACTTCCGGTGCTTTCACTCAACCCATCATCCTTGTAGGATACATAGTTGTTTAGGATGTCGTTCCTACCGTTGTTTATTTTACTTATCCGTGACTCATTTTTTTAGAAACACCTAAATTTGGTGTCCAATGATTAAAAATGGAGACTGACAGCTTATCAGGCCTCAAGCTATCTCGTGTAAACAATGGAAGATATAATTTAAGTGAAATAAATATATACACGTATATATACAATTTGTACTTGAAAAAAATTTACAAGGTGATGTTATTAAAATACAAGGGAAAGTATAGGCTTCTAATTATAATAATATATATCCAACTTTAGAGTCATGGGGACGGCATGAGTTTGGACTCTGATACCGACACGCCTGACAGATCCAAATCCTTGGGATCGGTGAGGAATTGAGAGACGCGTAGGTTGTGTGCATTAGGCGCAGGTTGGTGCTCTTGTTGAAGGAAAAGGTCCGCCCCGCCGCCCATTGGTTTAAGATTTGAATGTTCTTTGTTTTTGCGTAAAATTCTCTTCCAATTTGTTTTCCAGGGGTGTTTGACTGTTTCGTATTCAAAATCTATAGATTTCATGTGGATTTGATGTGACAAATGATCTGCGATAATTTATCGTCTTAAGAATTCTGAAATCTTTCTTTTGGTTTTTTTTTACATTGAGAAAACCATTGATCTTAGGTTCTCAAATCCCGAAAATTTTAGATGAAAGCAATCAAACACCCTGAATCTAACACATTTTATTGAAACTTATAATTTGGTCAAGATTATTGGACTGTTTCCACTGTAAATGCACACTCCGTTCAAACACTCGTGACAAGGGCTGATGAATTTTTAATTTCTTAAATTAATCAATCGAAAATTTAATTTTTAATTCAAAAGATTAAAAATAGAGTGGATTGGGGATCGCCCCTTGGTTTTTCAATGGCCGGACGCTGCTTTTGCACGGTGTTCAATAACCCAACACTCTGCATGAAATGGACAATCAAAGGACGTACGGGCCACTGAGCCCCCTTGGCAGTCCTTCAGATCTCCACTTTCTGGAGACTGAAAAAAAAAAAAATCATGTGATAGAATTGTAGATTCTTCTTTTTTTTTTTATACAAATAAATCAAACTTTTTTTTTGTTTATATTTTAATAAAAATTAGAACAAAAAATAATACTGTTTTCACCTGAACATTTCATTCTATTCAAATAAAAAAACATCTAAAACTCACACCCAACTCCTCCTTCTCTTAAAATACAGTGCCAATTTAGTGCATTGGTTTTGAAAATCCTCCTGGTAGCAACAACGGATGGAACTAAGGTAGAATCCGTTTGAGTATTGGTCTCACCTCAAAATTTTTTTGTTTAAAAAAAAAATTTTACACCTAAACTTTAAAAATTTTCAACTGTTCTGTATAAAAAATTTGAAACATCATATTTTTAATCCTATCAAAATTTAAAAACTTTAATTGGACCTTTCTCATAAAAAAAAATTATGGCACCATTTTTCAAGCTATGTGGAGCCGCAGTTGTTCAATCACCAAGGTGGCCTGCAGTTGATCCAGCTGATTGATTGGCACAACCAATGAACCTGAATTTTTCCAACTCAAACTTTAGAGTGATCGTGTATTTATAATTTGATCTTGGAATCACGTGACACACTTATAAATTCATTAATTCATGTGAATTTGCATAAACTAATAGTCGATCATCATTCACAGCAGACCCCTCATCTCTCTCCATACAGATTCTTCTGAGATCTGCAAAGTTTTTCTCTGTAAGCAATTGCAAAGCCGTGTTTGGGCTGGCGTGTGCAACTGCACCAACCCACAAAAAATTCATGTATTTTTATATATCGATACCTTTTAACTTTGGAAATTGGAACTAAGTTCTGAGTGCCCATGCCATCATAAATTTCTGCCTTCGTTGCTGTCGGTAAGCAAAGCATTGCTTGCAGAAAGCATGTCGGCGACAGTCACCTCCATTACTCGAGAGAAGGTGAACATCTCTCATTCTTCAATCATGAAGTCTAATAAAGCAGGTTGGTTTCTTTCCTCATGTCATCACACATACCAACCGTGTGTAAGGACAGGCTGATGATCATATTTGACGAATACAGGATATCGGAGCATCACAGGGGACAATAATGGAGTTTCTCAAGGAGGAAATACAGCCACGTATAACACTGTCGTTTTCTTTTGTGATACACAACTTTGGCCTCAGAGGCAAAGGAATCACTCAACAACTGTAGCAGTTTCCTGAACTGGACTTAATTTCTATAGTTTTACCCCTTAGATATAGAACTGTAAAGAGCCCCTAGATGTGCATTTCCTCTCCACCACAATAATGCAAAAGTAGATATCTCCAATCAACCTTTGGCCCCCTTAGTCTGGGCCGTGTACACCAACCTACAAATTTGCATTATATCACTCGAACAGTGCCCTATATTGTAGGGGTGCACGCTCATTATCAACCACTTATTAACTTAAGAAAGAAATTTAACAGCTTGGATTCGAGATGAGTTCTACTACGTGGCTCCAATGTGGTGCGTAAACATGAAGCATACCCGTCGAATAACCAAGCAGTGGCAGAGCCAAAAATTTTTGATGATGGGGGACTGTTATAGAAATTCTCATTTCTAAAGAGGCATAACATATATAAATAAGTAAATAATTGTAAGAAATCTATGTAAAAATATATAAAAATAAACAAAAATTTTGTTGCTGGTGTGGGCAACTGCCCATGCCAGCCTATAGGTAGCTACGCTACTGCAACCAAGTAAGAGTGAGTTGCATGCACCACCCTGGTACAAACAACAGATAGGAGAGTTGAGCTCTTTTGAAATTTTTTCAAAAGAAATGTTTTTTAAACTTTTAATTTTTTGGCTATCTTTTATCTTTTATGTAGAAGGGGCTTTCCTTTTTACTGACCAGACATATTTTGGTCATCAACATATAGTTTCACTGGTTGTTTGCTTGGATCTGAACTTGTGGTGCATGTGTTCCGGTGCTCGAAATTACAAAAATGACGTAGGTCGTTCTGTAAACGACATAAAGTTAAAAGGCCGCTATGAGGACAAAATGGGAAAAAAATATATGGGGGACCCACCCTAGGTCTTGAACACGTGGCCGTGTCTCATAGTAGCGAAAAGCTGCTCGTACTCGAGGCAATAGCAAAACTCCTCTATATAGAGATTACCCATGGTAAGTTCCGGGTAGACTAATCCGATTTGATATCTCAATAACCTAATCTTAACAGAGCTCGAATCTTATTAGTCTAGATTAGATACGTTGGATTATGAAAGTGATGTGCTCTAGCTTAACATGTACTAATCTTAGTCCTGATCATGATGTGTCTTATGCAATTAATTTTTACGCACAGTCTTATTGATGCGATCTTCACGATCCGCAACAATATTTGTAACAATTTCAGTCTTTGGAGTCGTTGTCATGTAGACATGTGAAAATGTTCATAATATAACTAATTTCCACCAAAAGAAAAGTTCAGCCATTGTCAATTTTCAGGTCCCTATCAGATCCCATTTACATATCCAAATAAAGTAAACTAATCACAATCGCTTTTTTCTATGTCATAAACAACAAAAATCACATGGGCACAGCTAAATCTTCAACATTTAAAGGTTAAATTAAGTTCAAACCTGAGATATGATTACAGAAAAGAAAAATGTTTAATGAAGTTGCACCCGAACTTGAATTCCGGCATGCATTGCATGTCTCATGTGGCCTGTTTTGTTTTTGTGACTGTTTGAGGACCAAGATGTGGTAAAGAGATGTCCACCGGAAATGTAAATTCCAGACACTACTAGTGGGCGTCTAGAAAATCCAAGATTTGGAGAATATCCAACAGTATTTGGCATCTTAGTGCATGCAAGATACAATGTCACCACCAACCATTCACAATATAATATTCCCTTCCCCTTTCTCCGATCACGTACACATTTTTAGGGATGCAGAAGGCCGGACGGATCTGGAACGATACCATTTCTAGTTGTGTTTTCCGTTCCCCTTTTGGTTGATTTCTCTGTATAGGCCCTTAGAAAGGAGAGATATGATACCGGTTTCCTGTATGTAGATCCAGTTTTCTGCACTAGTTTAAGATCCAAATTGGTTTCAGACCTTGGCAGAAGCGGGTACGAATCGATTGGATTCAAATCAGCAGTCCCATTTGGATCTAACTCAAGTTAGCCAAAAAAGTTGCGCCTGGTATCTTATCCATTTGCAAATTACTTGGACTTGAGTTGGATCCAGCCATTACTGAATTCTGCCTGGCAGATTCTATGTAATCAGATTTTGGTCTTAGTTTTTTAACAAATAAGATCTCGACATGTGAGAGAAAGAGAAAGAGAGAGAGAGAGAGAGAGTATTCGAATGTGCTTTGTCTCATGTCAGAGGTGATTTTAGATTTTGAGATCCTAGATCGTAGGATCTCAAATGGATTTGATCACTGCTCATAGATGTCCTGTTTGAAAGATGCATGAATGTCTAATTATGAATGCCTAGCTCATAGATCTTTCTCATTAGACTCCTCAGGGTAAGGGGGTGTCTAGCACTGCTACAAGGACCCAGATGAACTTATGATTGTTCCCTTCAATTCGATATCAACACCTCCTATCATTTGCAGTTCAAATGAGCAGCGCCCATAGGAATTGATTGATGACAAGACTTTCACCAGCCTGACCAGCTATGCTACACCCCTTGGAGCCATCCGAATCCTAAGGATTTGGAGAACAACAGTGGAGGTATCAAGTCCATTCTTGTGAAATCTAAATTTCATTGTGGAAGCAAATTAAGTGCCCACATTACCTCTGACCTTAATTAATTTTCATTTGATCAATATCCAAGGTAATCAAGCCCTCCAAGGATTGGAAATGGGTTTGATCTGTTCTCTCTTTTTCTAATACACCATATCCCAATATGACACGAATCCCGACATGTTTATTTATCCGGTATCCGGGTCCAGACCGGACACCCGCTCCATATCCACACAAAATTGTACGAATGGTGGTCGTTAAAATTTGAAAGTGTTAATTCGTCCATTCTTCTTAGTTTAGTGTTCTTGATAGATAAGTCAGGACTTAGTTTTTCTTTTCCTAATTATTAACTCATGATAGTGAATGGAAAGGGACAAGGAATTCTTCAAGATGTCAAAGGCTGATGTGTAATAAGAGATCTTGCTCTTGCTCTTCTTTGACAGACAATCCAGATCCTCATTATTTAAAATGGAGATTTCTATGAAAACAGTGAGCGCATTGTTGAAGACAAAGGCAGGCTGCTACCTATTGTGCATATCATGACAAGAAGAACAATATATTCCTTGTTTTATGGAGGACCACTTGGGTTCCTCTTCTTACTTATTGAAGAGAGTACTTAACATATTGGAAAGGGTGGGCAGGCTGGGGAGACAGGCATGTGGCCAGAAGTGAACAGAAAGGAAAACACAATGACAAATTGAGATCCGGGATCTAATACCCAAATAAAAGTATGCACTTTTCCTCATAGTAAAATAATGCGCATAGAGACCTTACGTGATCATCAAATAATTGCTTCAGTGAACAACTTGTCTTGTCTTACATTGATGGTAGCTTGATTGCCCATGTATGATCAGGGGCAGAGCTATAATTTTTTTCGTTACAGGGCCCGAACTATAGTTTCAAAACTTTTACATGAGCCGAAATACAATTTTTCAACTTTGGTATATAGGTTAAACTAAAAAATTTAAAGTTTACAAGTGGCCTCCTTATTATATAAATAAGGATCCTCTATAAATTTCCAAATGCAGAGCAATAAATATGTAGAGATCAAGTTCTCTCGCACTTTTGGAGCATAGTGGACATTTTCTAGTGTTAAGACTTTCTTAGAGGTGAATTTGATTTCTACACTCTCTTTATCCAACAGGTTAGCAGAAGAAGAGTTTCTCATGTAGAGATTATTTTCTTTCCAAGTTATTTCTTAAGATTTAACTAAACTTTTGTCATTAACCACATGCACATTGCTTCCTATATTTAGGTACTAGCCATTATCTGATGTCCTCATAAATCTTTTAGAAGTTATGATAACAAGCTTTTCTTCTATATGATTATATTGTGGACCAGTCGTCTTCCTACCTCTATAATTTCTTGTATAATGTCTCATTTGACCACAAACAAAACATTAACTCTCTTTGTGCCATTTGCTTTGCCTCAAGTAAAACTTCCTTAAAAAATTTTAGGAGTGACTTTTGCTACAAATGTTTGAAATCATGTTCACTGTAGGAGTGACTTTTGCTGGGTATTTTTCATTATTTTTATCATGAATAAATGAGTCTTCTTCAATGTGAATGCCCTTAAGGGGTCCATTCAAAGTGATCTTCTCATGCTTATGTTTATGAAGGTTCTTAAGCTCTTTTCGGGAATTGGATAACTTGTAATAATAGTGGCTGCTTGAAAATCATCCTCTAGAAACATATCTTCATCTTTTATTTTACGAGCCAAGAATTGGATCTCATGAATCTGTGCTATTGACATATTGATCTACCAAGAATGTTTTGTTGCCGACATCTTTGGTGTTGTACTTACAATTCCTTTGTTGTTGTTGAACGTACATAAGTCAAAGAAAGTTTCTTCCAACATATTTAGAATATGTCATTTGCATAGATAGTAGTCAGTCTCTCATTTTTTCCTTCTTTCTTTCGTCTGTTGCTCAGATTCTACTTCGAATGGAGCAAGTTATGGACATAGCTTCTTGATGATGTAGTCGATCTAAAGTTTTGACATCAAAAAATGGTACATTTGCTTCCCAACATTTGAAGTTTGTTCCACCAAAATGATGAGTTTCTCCAAATCATGAGTCAACAAGTTCATGGAGTTCAAGTCAATTGAAGTAGAACAAAAAGGCGACACTTGAAATTCTCAACTTGTTGGTGCAAATGTAGAAAATGGAAGAGTTTCCTTCACAACTCCTCTCCCCCAGTTTATGATTTATTCTTATGTGAAAGGGATGATGTGATTGCATTCTCATGACATAATTAGGTCAATACCTTAAGAGCTCTATGTCTTGCACACAGACAAAAGCTCTACTACACTGAAGCTGTTCATTCAAATTGCCATTGCCTAACAGAAAGCTAATTTATAAATGTTAAAAAAACTAACAACTTTTCATGAAAAACCACAAACATTGCAACCTTTCAAATCGAATAGTGGCAACTTTTAAAACTAAACAACACATTCTTTCAATACATACCCTTGCATGGAAAGACACATACTTTATAATTTTAAAATATTTATTTTAAAATTTTTATTAATAGTGCTATGTGATATATTGAATAGGTGTTGCATTACCTCATAATACCAATACCAAAACGGGTGGAAAATAGTTTCTTCATCATGATAGCATGAGGTTAGACTCTATCTAGACACATTCTTGCATTAGGAGCCATATAAAAGATTGAGATCTAGGAGTGAGACCAAGTGCACATACCACATTTGGGGGTGTTAGGAAACAATAACATTATGTTACTGCCCAATGCATCTAGCTCAAATGGTCAGATTAGTTGGACAATTTAAAAAGTGTTTTATGAATTTGTCATACTTTTTGTGACAAATGCATGGAACAGTAACACACTGTTATTGTTTTGCTTCAAGAGGCATAATGGCAGCTGATTGAGCTAGGGCCTGTATAAAGGCATGTCTCTATTTCGATTCTCATGGGCATTATGTTTATTATTTTAAGGTGGTAGGGCGCATCATCTAAGTTGAAGAGTGAACTGTTGCTATCACTGATACCAACGCAACTCAGGACCTTGAAAGCTAGAGGAATTGGAGGGGGGCTTCGGGCCTCGTTTCGAGTGGTGGGATGAACCTCACACAAAGTTATTGTTTCCAAACAGCACCTTGATGGTAAAATGAGTGCTCTTAAGAAAGGAGTGACCTGCATACTCTGAAGGTGGCAAACTCATTGTTTCTCTATCTCAAAAACACTTAAATGTTGTAAATTAGGAACCTCTTAAAAAGAGTCGCAACTTTTCAACTAAACAACACCTCCCATGAACAAGACACAATCAACACGACCTGGAGTCCGAGCAAATAGGGAGAGAGGGGGGGTGCTTTTCCGTCTTTGAGGCGATAGTTGCTAACTTCCTACCCACTCCAAAGTACATTCTTCAGCTTAATTTTTTCCACCATCCAAAACAGTAAAATCCATGTGAGAAATTTTGAATTTTGTCTTCTTTCATCTATGGATTTGTCTGACCAAAGAGTCAGAGTACACTTGGATCAGACATCATATGAGGTGTGGAGCCACTACCTGGGGAGCCAAGAATCGTTCACCCGTCTTCTCAGAAATGCTCAGTTGCCGCAAATGCCTGAAGATCAAAACAAGTTCTACCTATAACTTTAGACGAAAAAAGGTACGCAGCAACCGCTTTTGAGCCGCCCACCGTTTTCTAACCAGTGGGCGGCTGAAAAGCATTTACTATATTCTTTTATTTCTTCTTCGTTTTTTAACCGACCAAACATAAGTTTGGCATCTATGCTGAATTAAAACCATAAAAACTTCTTGGCCATCCATTTTCCGGCAAGTATATTGCCGGAAATTTGATAAAATGAAAAAAAATGGAATCCCCATTTTTTTCCGTGTCATTTTCAGTTGATAGGTGGCCAGAAAACGACCGGACCGGCGCCATCTCAAAATCGAGCGACGGTGGTGGGAAGAAGTGCAGAAAGAGGTTTGACATTTGATATATATAAATAAATATAGATTAATTGTTTCAAGTTTTGTTTTTTTGGAAGAATGATGTGAATTGTTAAACACTTACATAATTGAGAAGCAGGCTTAGGTGTACGTATATATGACATATTTGTACCAACCGAACTCTTATAATGGTGCTTCTATTAATTTATTGTAATTTATCCTTCTAAGCTTTTTATCCCTCATAAAGTACAACCCATATGCAATTGTCACTTAAAAAATTGATTCAATTATTTTATAATAAACAAAATATTTATTGACACAAGACATACATCGTAGAAGTTTATATATTATATTATGTTTTGAATGCATGGAAAAAAATGTGGGTTGATACTATAAAAGTAAAGGGAAGTACATTCTTAAACATGTGTTATGCAAAATAAACATAGGCTGAAGTTCAAATCCAATGAGCACCACCTTTGTGTAGAGCTGTACAACAAGTTTAGCTAACTCGAGCTCAAATAAAGTTACAAATGAGTTGAGCTCGATTTTAACTTAGAACTCGAGTTTGAGTTACATGAATTCGACTCAATTAAACTCTAATAGCCTTGTTTAATCTAGGTTATCCTTTTTGTTCAATTTGATTAAGCTTAGTAAGCTTGTTTAATCTTGATTATATTTTTTTTTGTAATTTCCTAACTTAAAATCAAAGAAAGAGATCAAAGTTAAATTGGAAGTTGGTAAACAAGTTTAAATGAGTCGAGTATGAGCGAGACACAATCTATCGAGTCGAGCTTGAGCAAAACTTATACAGCTTGATTCGAGCAGAACATGAGTCGAGTATAGCCGACCTGCACCAAATTCAAGCTCGACTCGGCTCCTGTACAACCCTACTTTTTGTAGAAGCTTAAGCAGGTATAAGCCATATAACTTAGAGTTTTGTAATTAACAAATAGGCACTCAAGTTTCCCATAATTCTTAAGTCTCCATTTTTAGATAAAAGCATGAAACTGGAGACACAATTTACAAAATTATCCCCTCAATGCAGTACATGTAATAAAACTTTAAAACATGAACATATTTAAGAAAATGATTCTTGTTGTCGAGTAAGAATCGACCATCGCTGGATAGCAAGGGTATAGGTGAGAGTCACCATCGACCCGTGCCAGACAAAGAGGGTTGTCACTTGCTACTGGGAGGTCAACAATGTCTTTGTGCAAGGATCGATGCTGACCTTTGCTTGCTTGGTGAGGGTATATATATATATATATATATTGAGTGGACAATGACTTTGGTATTTAGAGTCATCCAGCAGTCTATGAAAACAGATACATGGTTGAGAGAAAAAAAATGAAAAAAACAAGTATAAATTAATATTAGATGATGAAAATGTTTATCAAAGTTTTTTTCTTTAATTTTTTTAACTATCCATCTTATTTGATCGGACAGTGCAGATGAGATAACTAGTTACAGAGTCACTATATATATATATATATATATATATATATATATATATATATATATATATATATATATATATATATGCATTTTTTTCTTAAATGTAATGTGTGGACTTTGTAAAGTACCCCTCTAATTTTATGCCTTTACGAGGAGACAGCGATTTGAAAATTATGGGAAACCTGTGAGCATCTATTTGTTAGTTATGGAAACTTAGGTGGTCATATGTTAACTGGCTTAAAAGTTGAGCAGCCCTTTTTGTAACTTTGTTTTTTCTTTTTCTAACATAACATAACAAGAGTGCCCAAACGGAAACCCAAGCGTGAGCTCCTTGGGAGCAGTGGCAACGCATTCTGGAATCTACAGTACACTGTTCCACCTTCCTTCTTCCAGGAAGGACGCTGCTACATGTACAATGACTTCCGACCTCACCTAAAAGCAAACACGAGAAGGGGGTGAAAAAGTCCACGGTGGCCCCATGCGGGCTCGATATTGACATCCCCTCCCACAATTTTCTTGGTCAAATCTCCCCGATTTCTATCCGGAAATCTTTTTCACGGGACTGCCAGTCTAGCATGTGAAAAGCGCGTGGTTCTGACTTCTCGTGACCGGCGGTTCCTTTTGTCCCACCCTCTACAAGACAAATGGGCCCTTTGGGGTCCCTCTGGTCACCGGGAAGTACACGGCGTCCGCTTTGCGGCGGACAGACGACTCTCGGACTTCAAACCCATCACGTCCCCTTAATTCCGTGATGTTTACAAGTAGTGGGTGGGCATGTAGAGCCCCAGAGAGCTCCACCATCCCTAACATTGCTATTCTTCTTCCCTTTTATAGTTACCACACATTAGAAATTAGAGTATAATCCATTTCACTTCTTCCTCGCTATAATGCCCTAAAACAAAACTGCTATTTTAAGTTTTTTTTTTCCTACTTTCAAATGTGTTTTTGGAGTGCAATATTTCATGAATGTATCCAATCTTTAAGATCTATTTATGTAAGACTTTGTTTTTGAATGTGATGCTTATGTTACCAAACAACTTCCAAAATTTGCCAATCTTTTAAGGAGACAAGATGATTGTGAACAGGCAAATCTAAAAAGATAAGAGAGAGAGAAAAAAATTGGAATAAAACATTGATCTTTGGACAAATTTGTGAAATAGTAACATGTTGTCGCAATTGCCAAACAAGTAGAACAACACATTTTGTTAAAGGACGTTTAAGAATATGAACCCTTATGTTAGTGTTCCTTGTATTTAACCCAAAAATTGGCTAGATTTAGTGGACACTCTATTTTTTGAGGCAGTAACACATTGTTACCATTCCCAAACAGTATCTAAAGGAACAGGTGTTCCTTGAGAGGGTCTATGTGGATCCTGTCTAATATTCTTTGTCAGACAGCTGTAAACATGTCAACTTTTCCTATCTCATCTCCTAAGAGAGTCAAAACTAACGTTAAATTGAAAACATGCAAACTGATAATAGAAATCCTCCATATCTCATATTTATTCGTTGGAAGGAAAATGGTATAGGCTATATAGTCTCAGACACGTTGCCCAAACCAATAAATAGGCTATGAGAAATTGAAAATAGTGTTTGATTCATGTAGCTAGCAGACTGCACGTGTCCAGTGTTTGCAGTAGGACAGGGACATGAAGTCATGCTATCAAAAGCCTCTTTCACGGACAAACCTGATAGAGCGAGAGAGGAGAGAGAAAGAGATGGATGGCAAGAGAGGGAGACCCGTCGGATGAGTTGCAGGTCTTTGTCTCTATCAGGCAGGCTTTGTCGAGCGTCTTCTCCCTCTCTCTACACGCGTTCTAACGCCGTCCGTTGCCTTTGTTTGTTCTCAACTGTTCCATATGTACCAAAGAAAGTTGAATCCGTTGAATTTGGAACACACAGACAACCCCCTGTCTACGCGTTCCCACGGCCCACCATTTGATGTCTCACTGTTCGGTCAAATGCAGCGGTGTCTGTTCCTGTGTCCCACAGTGATGCAAACACCCTCTTAGAGAGAGGACAAGTACGCAATCCCACGTTTGTTGCCTTCTGTCCTGGCTGCTGACCATAGAAACGTTTTCAGTTGAGGCTTCATACTCTTGTTACAATTCTCAAAACAGGCCTGGGGTTATTCAGTTTGCACATGTGGACCCAAGTTCTCTTTAATAAGGCTTCACATTAAAGTCTTATTTTGGAGCATGTGAGATTACTGCCTTTTTTATAACTTTTTTCAATTCCACAAGTATTTGTTTGTCAAATCATGTAACGTTAATCCTAAGTTTTAACTGCAGGTTATAGTTGAAATAGATCTAGAATTTCACCATTTGGATAACATGAATGTGACCTTGATGCGTTTGGACAGATCAGATTTGATTGAGATTCAGACTCGATTCAAATTAATCAGCATTTGGTTCAGTTCAATCAGTTTAACTCCAAATTAATTTAATCTTGAGATAGATATCATGATTTGTTTATTAAAAAGCTAGGCAATTTTAACCTTGTAGACAGGATCTTAAGAGTAATTGGTGAGAAACATATATTAAGTCAATCATATTTTAGACCCAAAATTTCTGTGATCAAGTTTTTTAAGAAAATAAATGTTAAAAAAACATGTTTTATACTAAATCAGTAACGTATTGTTACCGTCTCATGAATCTGCCCCAAACAAAGAGCCGATTTGTAGAACAGTGCGTTGCAGTATTTCATGAATCTATTCTATTTTTTATGAAGATTCATGAGATAGTAAAGTGTTGTTGTTGCCAAACAGTCCTTAAAGAGTATTGGCGCAATTACAAGCATATGTAGTCTAAGTTGTCTTGACTTGATTTAGTGGTCTAGATGCATGCACCAACAAAACACATTTTGTCACCAACAAAGTTCGAATGCAATTTTTTATCGATTTTCATGCCCTTGCTTTTCTCTCTTACTCATTTCAATTATGTGATTTATAACTTGTTTTTTTATTTATTTAATAAACTATATATGTATTGGCATGCAAGCAACCTATTTGAAGGGCCGACGCAACTTATTGCTTCTAGCTTCGAAGCAATGTTTGTTTTTTTCCTTTTCTTTTCGCCAAGGAGCCAGCTCCACCTCTACTCAATATTTATATAGCTCCGAGTCTCATATTCTTTTATCTTTAAGATAATGGATTATCTTTTTCAGCAGAGCCGGGGTTTCGGATAAAAGGTGATGGAATCCCAAGCTCGCATATCACCAACCGCCTTGCATCATCCTCTTTGGCATACATATAACACACACAGGGGCAGAGGGAAGGGGGGCGGGCAGGAAGCTTGCACAAAATTTTTAAAAATTTATATGTAAATCTAAAACTTTTTTAGTTTAATTATATATAAAAAATTTGAAATTTTTTATTTTGCTCTTGAAACTACAAGTTTGTGTCAAACTTGAGTTCTTGTGGAGAATTGCAGAACTCTGCAGAAAACAGGGGAAAGAGAAGTCGGCAGGAAAAACAGAGTAAGAAGCTCTCACTCAATTTTATTCATCTCTTCAAGTATCTCTCTCTCTCTTTACTTTAATCTATTTATACATTCATGATACACTTTCGTTATGTTACAGCTGTACAGTCTGTTAGAATGTGAGCTGTCATGCTTGTTGCAACTGTCTCACCACTAGAGTTGTCTTGTGTGCTAACACTCCCCCTCAAGTTGAAGATTCTAAGTCTAGAACTCCCAACTTGTTTATAATTCTGTTGAAACTATCCTTACATAGTGGTTTTGTAAATACGTCAGCTAGCTGCTCCTCACTTCTGACAAACACAGGTTTTATCTCGTTTTTCTGAATTTTCTCTCTAATGAAATGGCAGTCTACCTCTATGTGTTTTGTTCTTTCGTGAAACACTGGGTTAGCACAGATGTACATTGCAGCTTTGTTGTCGCACTTGAGTTCCATTGCTTCGTCCACTTTGATGCCAAGATCGGTGAGGACATACTTGATCCACAACACTTCACATGTAGCTAATGACATAGCCCTGTACTCGGCTTCCGCACTTGATCTAGCTACGACTAGTTGTTTTTTACTTTTCCAGGTTACTAAGTTTTTTCCTATAAAACTGCAATATCCAGCGATTGATTTTCTGTCATTGGGATCTCTGGCCCAGTCAGCGTCTGAATAGCTTGTAACATTTAGACCTCCTTCTCTTCTCATAAGAATTCCCCTATTCGGTGTTCCTTTGAGAAATCTCACTATTCTAAGTAGAGCCTCTAGATGTTGTTTTCTTGGACAGTGCATGAACTGGCTTAATCTGTTTATAGCATAGAGAATGTCAGGCCTTGTGGCTGTCAAGTAGATGATCTTTCCAATAAGTCGCTGAAAGCTCCCTGTGTCTTTAACTAACTCTCCTTCATCCTTGAGAAGTTTTATGTTTGCTTCCATTGGTGTCTCTGCCTTTTTTGCATTTAGCATACCTGTTTCTTTTAGTAAATCAAGTAGATACTTTCGTTGACACATAAAAATTCCTTTAGATGATTGTGCTACTTCTATTCCTAGAAAGTAGCGTAGGCTTCCCAAGTCTTTGATCTCAAACTGACTGTTGAGAGTCTTCTTTGTGAGTTCCATAAATCTGTCATCATCGCCTGCTAGTAATATGTCATCGACGTAGACTATAACCACACTAGTTTTCCCTTGGTTAGAAATGTGAGTAAACAATGAGTGATCTGAAGCACTTTGTATATACTTCAGTTCTTTTAATTTCTGACTGAACTTGGCATTCCATGCTCTAGGGGATTGTTTCAGTCCATAGAGAGATCTTCTTAATTTGCACACTGCCTTAGGAACTGAGCTACATTCAACACCTTGTGGCAGATCCATATATATTTCCTCGTCTAGATCGCCATTGAGGAACGCATTTTTTACATCAAGTTGATGTAAGCTCCACTTCTTTACTGCCGCCACTGATAACACCACTCTTATGGTGTTCATTTTCGCAACGGGTGCGAACGTTTCATGATAGTCAATTCCTTCCTTCTGAGTATAGCCCTTCGCTACTAGTCTTGCTTTGAATCTTTCTATCTCTCCACTGCTTTTATATTTGATTTTGAATGTCCACTTGCATCCCACAGTTTTTTTCCCATTTGGTAAGGTTACTATATCCCATGTTCTGTTTTTTTGTAGTGCGCTCAATTCTTCCTGGATTGCTGCACGCCAACTTGGAGATTGACACGCTTCAGTGAAGTTTGTGGGCTCCTTTTGTGCATATATTTTGGTCAGGTAGCTTTGATACAGCTCAGAGTAATTTTCTAGTCTCACATCATTTAGCACTGAGTATTGATTTTTCCCTTGCGCATAGTAGCTGAAAAAATCATTAAACTTTACAGGTGGCCTCCTTATTCTTGTAGATCTTCTGACCTGTTGTTGTTGAGATTCATGAGAACTAGTGTCGCTGTTACTGTTATTGTTTTCAATACCATTCTCGTTGCTTGTGGATTCACTCATTGATACATCAGTTTCTGTATAAGTTCCTGTATCTGTCATTGGTGACAAGGCAGGTAACGGTAATGATGGCGATGGCAGAGATGGTGACATTCGAGGAGCCACCCATCTCTTTATCCACTCCCCCTGATTTAAACTCTGCACGTCAGTAAAGTATGGCAGATCTTCTACTACCTTGACATCTCTTGAAATGTAGAATTTTCCAGAGTTTGAATCGAAGCACTTGTATCCCTTCTTTGAGGAGGAGTAACCAAGAAATACGCACTTGATAGCACGTTTTTGGAATTTGTTTCTGTAATGATCTTGTACATGCACAAAACAGGTGGCACCAAATACACGCAGATGAGCAAGAGATGGTTGTCTATTATATAATATTTCAAATGGACTTTTGTTTTCAAGTTGGCGGCTTGCTGTTCTATTGATCAAATAGCAGGAAGTAGCAACTGCTTCGGGCCAAAAACTGTCAGGGACATCCATGTGAAACAGTATGGCTCTTGTAATATTTAGCAAGTGTCTGTTCTTCCTCTCGCAGATGCCATTCTGCTGCGGGGTCCCTGAGCACGTCAGTTGTGGAAGGATTCCATGTGCTTTAAAGAAATTGTCAAACTGCACATTAACAAACTCTCCACCATTGTCTGATCTTACTGTTTTTATCCGTTTATCAAACTGTGTCTCAATCATCTTGTGAAATTTTCTGAAACAATCAAATACCTCATCCTTTTTCTTTAGAAAGTATATCCAACTCATGCGTGACTTATCATCGATTAGTAACAGAAAGTATTTGAATTGAAGTTTGGAAAGTGTGGGAGCCGGTCCCCATACATCGGCATGAATCAAATCAAAAATCCCTTCACTGTTTGTTTCAGACTGAGGGAAAGGTAATCGTGACATCTTAGCAAACTCGCATGCTTCACAAACAGAGAAATCACACACAAAGTTTGGAAACATTGTTTTAAGTATTCCATTTGATGGATGTCCTAATCTGCAGTGCCAAAGGTGGAGTGATTTACTGTTCTTTGCTGTAAGGAAAACTTTAGGCTGCTGTAAATCCAGAAAATATAGTCCATCTTTCTCGTAGCCTTCACCAATCTTCATCTGGGATGTTGGGTCCAGCAGAGTTACTTTCTTCTTGGAAAAAATAACATCACAGTTAAGGTCCCTGGTCAGCTTGCTAACTGATAGAAGGTTATTAGGGAACTTTTGAACATATAAAGCAGAACTGGATTGTTTTTTAAACGACAGATGGCCGATTCCGTTGACTGATGTCATAGACCCATCTGCCATCTGTAACTTTGTGTTACTGATATGTGTAACATCTGTTATTTTGTTTAGATCGCCAGTAATATGCTCAGTTGCGCCGCTGTCTACTACCCAAGAATCAGAATTTAATTTAACTGTGAAGGCAAGAGACTTACCTAGTACAGCAGAGGATTCTTCAGGTGTAGAGGATGCAGTGCTGGTGGCAAGGTTAGATTGAGCTACTTGACGCAGCAGACGAGCAAGGTCGGATAAGTGTGCTTGAGAGAGGTTTGGGTTTCTTGAAGCTTGTCCTGGATTTCTTGAAGCTTGTCCTAGATTTCTGCTTATTTGTGGCTTTCCGTGCAGGTGCCAACACTTATCCCTTGTATGGCCATTCTTCTTACAGTATGTGCATTTGAATTTTGATCGAAGTCTATTCAAGGGAGGAGGCTCAGCATCTTCTTGTCTTAGACTCTTGAATGCCATCAGTTCTTGCCTTTCTTCAATGCCTCTTGTATCGTCAGAATTCATCACTTTGCGACGAGTTTCCTCTCGTTGTATCATGGCACATACGGTGTTTAATGATGGTAGTGGGTCACTCATCAGCACCTGGCTTCGTAGGTTATCAAAGTCTTGGCCTAGTCCAGCCAAGATCTTGAAAGTTTTGTCTTCCTCTTGACGTTGCCTCAGAATATCTAGATTTGCTGTAATTGGTCGGTATTGGGAGAGTTCATCCCACATACCCTTAAGACCATTCAGATATAAATGGAATGGTTTGTTACCTTTGACTGTTCTTGCAACTTCTTGTTGCAATTGATACACACGAGCGAGATTGTGTGTTTCACCGTAAATCTCATTTAGAGTATCCCAGATTTCTTTTGAGGAGTCAAGGAACAAGAACCCCTCAGCTATATTTGGCTCCATAGAGTTGAGCAACCATGCCATAACGAGTCTGTCGTTTGCCTCCCATTCATCAAATGCAGGATCTGTTTTTTCAGGTTGTGGAATTTTACCTGTAACGTAGCCCATCTTTGATTTGCCGCAGAGAAATAGGCTGGCAGACTTGGACCAGATGATGTAATTTGATCCATTCAAGGGAGTTGTCGTGATCTTCAAGGAGGGATTAGGATCTTGAACTACGGTTTTGTGTTGATTCATCGCCTGTCGATTGCTGGTTTCATTCCCTTGTGCACTCATCTTGATAGCTCTGATACCATGTCAAACTTGAGTTCTTGTGGAGAATTGCAGAACTCTGCAGAAAACAGGGGAAAGAGAAGTCGGCAGGAAAAACAGAGTAAGAAGCTCTCACTCAATTTTATTGATCTCTTCAAGTATCTCTCTCTCTCTTTACTTTAATCTATTTATACATTCATGATACACTTTCGTTATGTTACAGCTGTACAGTCTGTTAGAATGTGAGCTGTCATGCTTGTTGCAACTGTCTCACCACTAGAGTTGTCTTGTGTGCTAACAGTTTGACTCTTACAACAAAACATTTCTGGCGCCACCCCTGCAAACACAAGGTACATGAGTTTAGGTAATTATGCAATGGGTCAATTCTTACTGCAACTACTTGTGATGGGTTTGGATTACATTCTTTTTTGATTGGGTATGACTTCAACTATTCCTAGGCAATTAGTTAACCGTGGATCTGTTTCAATTCAAACATGGGTTTGATTCACACTCCATGTTCTGAGAAAGATTTACCATTTGCAAGAAAACAAAATCTTTGTCTAAAGAAATGCATTGAGAAACAACAATATAAATCAGTCCCCTTTTGTTGGTAAGTCCGTTTTCAGTAGCGTGACCTTAAGTACGAAGGAGTCGTGTCAGTGAAGCTTTTACTGACGTTTTTGCCCGGTTTAACTTACTGACGTTTATTGGCACCAATAAGAGTGGAACTCTTGTGGTGCTGTAAGCCAAAATAGAAGGACTAATTATACAAGCCAACTCAAGCATGGATGGTTAATTAAGGGCTGAAGCAATTAATCCAGACCAACAACACTGCAAGCTCTGTTTCATTACCAGCCATAGGCCCTAAAACCGGCCTCTAGAGGCGTCGGCCTTCTAGCTAGCTAGGCCTGGCTGCCCATCAGGGCCAGGACAAGGCCCAACTGCAGAAGTTCATAATTCACTTGTGTATGATAGCCAGTTCCATTGCACATCACACAAATTCTTCAACTCCTCTCCCCCAACTTGCTCACAAGCCTCCAATTTAGACCCAAATAAGCGTGTCTCTTTCAAAAACTACTATTCAACTAGGCATATAGACCCATTTGCAGAGAAGAAGAGAAGAAGAACATTTTTCTACCAAAACAAATCTTAGCCCGAGATTTAGGGTTAGGGTTAGGGTTTAGGAATGATTCTGGTTTTTTCTTGAGGCTAAAACCGTGGGTATCAAAAATTCTTCACTATTGGAATCAAGTGGGTGTGGCCTTTTTTTTTTCTTCTTCTTCTTCTTCTTCTTTCTTTCTCTGGAGATGGCAGGGAAGAGAGAGAAAGAGAGAGTACTGACAAGGTCACCCTCTTTTCCCCCATCGTTTTCGTTTAGGACAGGATTGTGGGTCAAACTTTGCAGGTTGTTGGCTTTTAATATCTTTCTTGGCAGATTGCAATTTTCGGTGATAATGACTTTGCCATTCCTCTGGTTCATTGCTTTTATTTTTATACATGTTTTATATTTGCATTAGCTTCTCTTTCCTTTTTTTTTTTCTTCTTTTCCTTCCTTCTGCAGTTTATCCATTTTCGTGACCCATCAGTCTCATGGAAATGAATATAAAAAGGTGGCATTGTCTGATCAAGGACTGGTCTCTGAGATGGTGTCTATGGCAGGGTGCCAATATTTTTTTTAAAATGTCAAGTTGGTACTTAATATTTCTCCAAAAAGATGTGGAGCTTCAGTCCTTGACCTCCTTCAAGCAGAGAAACGGCTTAGATCCCATACTGCTGCATGATGCTAAAATTCTGCTAGCTAGGAACCTGGTTTCAGAAAGAACACTCATTCTCTCTCTCTCTCTCTCTCTCTCTCTCTCTCTCTCTCTCTCCTTTAAGAACATGCTGCTAGACTGCCCTTTGTTTGATACTTCTAGGAAAAACTTGGGCACATAAAAGATTTCTCTCTCTCTCTCTCTCTCTCTCTCTATTAAGAACATTCTGCTATAATGCCCTTTTGTTTGATACTTTAGGAAAACTAAGGCACATAAAAGATTTCTCTCCATTTCCATAAAGAACATGCTGCTAGAATGCCCTTTGTTTGATACTTGTAAAGAAAACTTGGGCACATAAAATATTTGAGCAAAATGAAGGTCTTCATTATAGCCATATGGGCAAAGAGTAGGTCTCAAGCTGAAATATCCCCTATAGAAAAGCTATGGCTTGGCTAAGCAAATACATAAGGTTGAATTTGTTTAACATTTGTAATTTCTGGGAGGCCATAACAATTTTTCATTATCTTGGTAGAAGGGGACACTGGTCCACAGTTAAAGTGAATAAGCATTTTTTAACTTCTATCTACTTGCTTGAAACATGTATTCCTTCTACGATTGGTCCGACACGGGTCATAAAATATTCAGTAAATTCTAGAGAGAGCGAGAGAGAGAGTATGCTGTCAAGGAAGAAGAGAGAGAGAGAGAGAGAGAGATCGTATTGGAAATGAAGCAGTTAGCCAAATACTTTTCTTACTTATTATGATCTTATTCTGCCTATTTTCTTCCGCATGATTGGTGCAAGTCCCCAATAAATCCAAAATGGAAAAAAAGAAAGGGAAGAAGACATGGACCTGGGGAATCAAAATGCACATTCTACAAAAATTGGTAGGCGTCCAAGTTAGAAAAAAAGCTATGAAATATAGGAGGGCATCAAAGTTACCTACCCCATAGGGCAGGGCATATTGATTTTGGTCTCCATTTCCATCATTTCTTATCATATTTCTTGTTGTAGAGCTTTAAATCCATCTTCATCTTCATGATTGGATTCTTTTAAAGATGTCTAATCTGATTCAGAAATTTAAAATTTTGTTTCAGAAAGATGCTCCCTTTTCATGATTGGCCGTGAAAACCCAACAAAGCCCCATAAAAAGCTCGGGAAGGCAAGAGACGTATCGATTTTGTGAAATTTGATTGATAACACATTAAATAAATGGCATGAATTCTACCGATGCATATTCTTCCGATGCCAATGAGGAAGGGAATAATTTTACTATTTTTTAGTCAGGACACTGCTAACACCCTCGTAAACCTAAATAAAACATGGTGGAGAATTTTTTTTGACCGGCAAGAACGATTGAGATTTAAAAATGTTTCATGAGAACTCATACGGTGAGGAAGAGCATGCAAGGAAGTGCTGTGAAGTTTTGAGCAAGGGAAGGGAAATCTCATTTACCCGAGTGAAGGTCCAAGCCTCTCCTTACCCATGGTCTTCCCCTTACCCATGGTCTTGGCTGAGAGACTTAGGCCTAAAACTCCTAAATTTGTTTTCCTATTCCATGATCATATACACCAGTTAGCATATCGGGAGCAAGCATCTCTGAAATTTGAACCAGCGACTAGCCGGCACCAGCCACTGGCCTAACTAGATGTGCCAAACTCTTCGGGGCAAATGGCCACCCAGCCTTGAGATCCCTTTCATATATCTGCTCCACACTTTCTTGAGATCCCTTCATGCATCTGGTCCACACTTCTTTATCTAATTGCTGCCCACAACTAAACGCAATATACATTTGATGCAGAGACAACAATCACATGACCACGTATATGGTTCTAGCTGTTCTAGTGACTCAATCAGGAATAGGGGTTATCTCATCTCCACTCCTATAAAGATCATTGATGATATGCCATGATTTGAAACTAAGGGATGTTTCAACATTGACAAAGTGAAAATAAGTGCATATATCTATCTATTCTTCCATAGGTAGGAGAACCAGATATTCAGGCCAACGCACTCATTTGAATGACATGTCATGGGCAGTACCGGTGCTACTGTTGCCCATGCCAGCTTCTAAAATCTTGCATTGTGATCCAGTTATACCTAGATTCACTTAGATCCAGCTGTATGTGGTGCCCACACCATACCTGAGTTAGTGCCCTACAATCACTCATTTCCTAAGCAAGAGATTGTTTAGCAGCCCTTAGTCAAAATTTTCTGGCTCCGACCACTGGTCATGTGTTTGAGAAAAGAAACTTTGGTGCTAGGTTTGAGACATTGAGTTTGAACCCTTAAAATGACAAAGACTCACATAGTGATAGAATGTGGAGTCCTCATGTAGCCACCTTCTTTGGAGGCAAAAAGTAAGGTTAGCGCCGACCCTGTGGTTGGTCCATTGTCCCAAAATGCACAAGAGCATGTTTGAATAGGTAGACAGAAGGTCATAAGATATTTTTTTGAGACATCCCATGTCAAATGTGTGCTATTTAAATCAAACACAAGTCTAGTGACACGGTTTTTCTTATCTTAAAAAACATTGCAACAGTCTCGCGAGCCAAGAGTGTCACTGGAAAAGGAATGCGTCTAAGGCAGTCCCTTTGAGGACTCCATGTATAAGAGAGCCTTGAAGAGTTTTTGGATCAGAAACAAGATGAAAAGAGACTCAGACGAGCAGTGTATTGTTGTATTTATCAAGAGATATATATAGATGTTACCAAGATTTTACAGATAATAACCATTCCTTAAATAAAAGACACGGTTTACAACAATAAAACAGAAGATAAGGCAATTAAATCTGATGATGTGGGTATGTATTTCCTTAAGTTACGCCTGAATTCAAATTCTTTGAAACTGAAGCTTGATCCTTATCCTTAACAAGCCTTTCTCCCATGGAAACTCAAACGCGCTCTATTCTTCTCTAGTTGAACTTTACAACCTTCTAGTCCCATGGCGACTGACTGGTTGGTTGCTACGTGGTGGAGTCACTGATGTGAACTTTGTGATCTTCCGCACTGTATCGTTCATCATAATGTCAAAGGAGGAAGTAATATATTCTTATACAAAACACGGAATAATTAATCCTTTTTCCGTTTCAATCAGCAGTCCAACCATGTCCCTGTAAGAATTTAAGAAATTCTTTAATCGACAGTCTTACGGCACCTATCCTTATTAGGATTTTAAGAAATTCCTTTTTGAAAAAATAAGAAAACAACCAATTACAGTTGTGGGTTCTCCAGTACCATGGAAAAATGTGCCAAAATAAAAACAAGAAAAAAGTACTTGTAAAGATTAAATGGGTGCTGCTGGCTGCTGCCTCTTTCAGTCGAGTCGAGAGGGAAATGGCGAACACCATATTTTTTGTCATTTCCTTCCTTATTTTTCTTTTTTACCGCATTGTCCTGATCCAGACCTCTGCTATTAAAACAGCTTCTCGACTGTACCTTTGAGAGCCACAAGCTTTGCTTCTCCCACTTTCTTCTCTCCCTCGCTTTTCTCAGAAGGAGAAAAAGAAAAATGGAAGTTGATGAAGTGTTTGAGGAGTTCCTGGCCTTGAGAAGAGAGCTGCTGGAGAGCTACCCCGGTGAAATGAATGAGTTTCTTGCAGATGGTAGCAATTTGAATGATTTTCACAGGAACCCATCTTCCTATTTCCCACAATCGCCATTTCTACCAACCGCAAACTGTGAACAGCTCACTGCTGCACCTTCCTCATTTAATGAGCCCACCATTTCCTCCCAATCAACACTTGGGTGCTCCTTGGATGCAGTTTTCCCATACAAAGATGGGTTTTTGGCAGCCCCTGATATGGCCTTCTCTTCATCCGAGACACCAACTTTTTTCCCACTGGTTGAGGATGATGAGTTGGGGTTCTTATGCAAGAGCCTCTGCAGCTCAGACTCAAAGGAGGGCATATCTAAGCAGAGCATGGCCCAAGCACTCGGGATACCAGAGTTCGAGGCAAGTGGTGCAGAGACAGGGACGAGAAGTAGGCAATTGAAGAGGAGACTGGAAGGGCAACCTTCCAAGAATCTCATGGCTGAGAGGAGGAGAAGGAAGAGGTTGAATGACAGGCTTTCTATGCTTAGATCTGTTGTTCCAAGAATCAGCAAGGTTGAGAAATGATCGTTAAGCTTTATCTGTTTGGCTTTTCTTCTTTTTTCCAGATTTTACTGAAACTTCATTTGGGATTTTGTTAGATGGACAGGACTTCCATCCTTGGTGATACTATTGATTATACCAAGGAACTCCTCGCCAGAATCAAATCCCTCCAAGAAGAAGTAGATCTATCCGAGGATAGCTGCAATCATCTAAATCTCCTGAACTTTTTCAAGCAGCTAGAACAGAATCAGGCTCTAGTGAGGAACACGCCCAGGGTGGGTATAAATCCATATTTTAACCCAATATTCTGACTTTCACCGTCTAGTGGATAGTTTACCTCTTGAAAGATCCAATGGCCTCTAATTTTTGTTTCCTTTTGTCATCTCCCGCTTTGGGGTTTGGATGGAAATGCAGTTTGACGTAGAAAGAAAAGGTGCAGATACAAGGATAGATGTCTGCTGTGCAGCAAAACCAGGATTATTGCTGTCAACAATCAGCACTATAGAAGCCCTTGGGCTTGAAATTCAGCAATGTGTTATAAGTTGCTTCAATGATTTTGGAATGCAAGCTTCTTGCAGAGAGGTTAGTTCTTCTGACCATCGTTGGGCATGTCTTTGATTTTTTTTTTTTTAGATTATATGAGAAGATTCGGATGATCAAATTTTCCTTTTTTCCCTTTTCCCTGTTTGCTGAATGAACAGGAAGGGGAGCAGATGACACGGTTAAGGTCTGAAGATATTAAGCAAGCACTATTAAGAAATGCAGGTTATGGAGGAAGGTGTAACTGAAGAAGAATTGCAGAAAGCGCCTTTTGTTCCCCTCTTTTTTCCTTGATGTGATGGCCACAACAAGTGGACCATTTGCATTTGTGAGGCAAAAGCTCAAAATCCTATTGTTGATGAATGAGGAGATTGTTTGTCTTTGAACTAGCATGCATTTATAATATAATGTATTGAGACTTTCTGTGTCCATAAACAACTTTCAAGTAGGCTGCCATGGCCTATGTACATACTACATACCCTTTCACAGGGCAAATAAAATGTGGGTACCTCTTGCTCCAGTTGTGGATTCTCCTTATTTGGTGGAGAGATCACATGCGCTTCGTTTTCTGCGCCTCTCTCTCTCTCTCTTTCTCTCTCTCTCTGGCTCGCTTGGAGACCACCAACTGTTCTGCCAATAGAAGGCCTTAACCAGTAGGATGTAAAGGCATAGGCATATCCCAAGGATTAGAAACATCTATTAATTGAGAGAACGATGTGCCTGTGGAATTTCTTTCTCATTTATCGCTTCCTAAAATATACAGCGCCTCAGGTGTAACTAGTTGATATGAAATTATTCTTTCACAATCAGCAGTTGCATAGGACTGAACGTATGCCATATTACGTGCATCGATAAAGCCACTTTTTAGAACCGTTGCACATGTACACTGTAGTAACGTACGACGAGCATGCAACTCGACAAAATGCAGATGTATAAGACAAGAAAATGTAAATTTTGGGTGTTAATTCAACGTGAGGAGAATCCATCTGATTAGATTGGGATGGGGGCTGGCAGCCAATTCATATTTCAAAGTTTCATCCCAAAGCAGCCCTGAACCTAGGAGATAAGGAGAAGGTAAGGGGAGCAGGGTTTTAGCCTTTACTCGGGTGGTGGGGTTTCCCCGAGCTCACCCAAGAGAAGAGAGAGGGAGAGAGGGTCGCTCTCAACATCATGGTCGCCAAGATTAGCTTCCGATATAGTGGGCCTCTTTGCGTTGAAACTGCAACATCCCTTTCATTAGAAACAAGGACCAGGCTGCTGGATGTAACCATCTTAGATGTTCGTATAAAGAACTTGGTCATGGCCATACATCTAATCGACATCGCTACCAGACAAGAAAGCAGCGTGGGGCTCCAGTAATTTAACAAGTCCCAAAGTCACTCTCGCAGTCATCATCATCATTGTCAGCATCATTAAACCCATCATATTCTGAAAATGTTTCGATTTCATGGGACTCCTCTGTTGGATTTGCTTAAGAGCATCCCTTGCTTCAGAAACGAGAGCCAACCTTGCATATTTGAGAGTCTCTGTTTTATCCAGTGTTCGACCTTTCGTTTCAGCAGGTACTAAGTCTGCCTTCTTCATTGCCGCCTTTTTGCCCCGTGTCTGCTCCCGGATATGAAGTCGGTCAATGTACTTCTCATGCAAGTCCAATTCTTAATTTTCTTCAAAATCTCTGGACTCACAAGTGCTTGTTGATGGAAAGGAGCAACAATATTTGGCATTTTGTTTCTATTTCCTGATGGCTCCGATTCACCGTTCATCTCAAGGCAATGAGATTTCAACTTATTTTGTAAAGTTTTCTCATCTGGGAGGAACCCTTATCTGTGGAGGAGGATCCTTCAAGGACGGAAAAGACCAGCCACACGTCCCTGATCGGCAAGAACATGCTTCTTCAGTATATGTCTAGCAGCCCTACGAGCAAGAAGGCTTTTCCTTTTGCCACTAATTCGCCCTCTAAGACCAAACTGTTCAAGGGGAACATTTCCCGTAAGACAGCACTGCCCCGACGGAGAAATTTCTCTTTGTCCTAGAACGAGGTGGTGTATGACAGAAATAGAATGGATACGATCAAAACATTCCTTTGCTGATTTTCCAGGGACCTGCACGAAATTTTTGCTGATTGATCAGTCTACGCATTGAAAAATTAAGGATACATGACAAATGGAACAGTGAAGCTATAACTGACAAACCAGTAGAACATACATCATGAAAAATAATAACATAGGAAAGAAATATTGAACGGATAAAGAAGAAACAGAATGAACAAATTTCATTACTAAAATAGGCATTATGAAAAATTCGTATGCCAAAGCACAGGACCTCAATCTCCAACGTTTAATAAACTGTTGATGCCTAAGGTGAAGTTCAATGGATCCAAATTAGCCAGGAGTGAAAACGAAAAAGGTATATGGATATGCTCTCAGCAGAAATATTATGTTCATACAGTTGACAGTTTCTTGGTACTTGAAAGCATTGATAATCAAGGAATTTTGGCCTTAGCAGAAGATCCTGAATTTGAGACTTTCTACCCCAAAAATATTCTTTTAAACCAAGGTATTCGTGCTTGGATAGCGGCTCAGGATCAGCCTCATGAAAACCTTATACAAATGATACATGCATAAGAAGAACAAAGAGGGCATGGGCCAAAATCTGGACTTAGTAGAATGTGCAAATTCCAGTGATGCTGACAGAGAGAAAACTCGCATACTAAAGAGAATGAGGTTGTTAATCTTTTCGAAGGTGCCTGAAATATGCGGGTTAAAAGCCTTCAACAGCTCTTTAGGAAGTAGGAACATATGGCAAAGTGGGCCCACTTGAATGCAGTGTGTCACCTTTGCCACAGAAAACACACTGGACTGTAGAGCCTCTTTGGGATTCAGTCACGCTGGAATCAGATTATCTGGAGTGAAAAACCAGAAAACAAATAGAAATATGTGGGAAGGCTCGACATGTGCAAATACCAGCTCTTTTAAAGAACCAAATCTGTGAAGTTAGGTGCAGTTTCCTGAAGGAGATTTTGACCATCCTTTAGAGCAATTATCCACAAGAATTATGTTAGGTCATTTCTATGCAAGTTTGTGTCAGTAACTTAATTTCAATTTCCAATTTGTGTTAAGCAGATCAAATTATATTGCTTCAACAAATTATTACCATAAAATTTCTACGTCAAGATTATTTAGACGAAGCTCTCCTTCAAATGTTCTAGATTTTATTTTGTACTCCAAACTTATTTGTTCAACAAACTTGCTGTCTAATACCTGCTGAACTCTCTATTTGATGGGAATGGTTGTAGTACAATTTCCATATTAACTGCTGTAGTCTGATAGTAACAATCTTCAATATTTAAAAGGCACTTTTGCTTGTAAGACTACATGCATGTACTATGTCACATGGGTGCGGGGTGCGGGTGCTGGTTGCCAGTGCGGGATGCGGCAAGTTCCAAAAAAATTGGGTGCAGATGCGGCGAGAGAATGTATACATATATATATGTATATATATATATATACATATATTATAAGTAATTTTATTTGTCTATATTTTTAATTTTTTTTATCAAGGTTACCTTACTCTCATACAAAATTCAAAGTTTTATTAAATAAATAAGGGGGGGGGGGGGGGGGGGGGGAGAGAGAGAAGAGGGAAAGATAGGAGAAGGAAAAAAATGAAAAAAAAAGATAGAAAAGAAAAACGGGTGCGGTTAGCAACACCCGATTTGGTTTGACCTAGTCGGGTGTCGCCTCGGGCCGCACCCTCACCCGCATTGGTGCAGGTACGCCACCATAGTTGGCTCACCCGTGTGACTTAGTGCATGCATATGGACAATGCTATCTTTTCAAAACAACAGAAAAATGTCAAATGTTTAGACACATAGATTCTGACCATCTTCTTTTGACTGAAGGGAACCTTATCCAAGAGCAAACTGCTTGAAAATCCACTATTTTCAAGATAAACCCCAAAGTGTATACAATGATGCTGCCTTACGTTCCTCAACTATAGAAAAACTGAAGCACCAAAAATGTCCAACAATTCAAATCAATAAATTCAGAATATGGCTAGCTATGTCACATGGGTGCGGGTATGATACGGGTATGGGTACGGCGATACGGGTATGGACACAACAATTTTGAAAATTTTGGATACGTGGATACGGTAAATTTTATATTCTTTGTTGACGGGTTTTGTTGTTCGGGTCCGGATCCGTACCCGATCCGGTTTGTCCTAATTAGGACTACTTATACTTCTGTAAACCCTAATCTTTGTGTTAATGAAGTGTTGAAGAGAGAGAGTGTCTGGAGGCTAGTGGGCACCAGACCTCCTCACCCGTGGTTTTTCTTCCCTCGAGTCGAGGGTTTTCCACGTTACATCTGTGTGCTTTCTTCTTCTCTCGTGCACATTTTGTTTCTACATGGTATCAGAGCCGTCGGACTTGGAGAAAACAAAATCTGTTTTTTGTTCTATGGTTGTGAAGTTCCAACCCTGACTGCCGCCGCCGCTACCACCGTCGCCGTCGCTACCACCACCGCCGCCGCTGCCCTTGCTGCGCCGCCGCTGTCCTGGCCGTGACCGTGACCACCGCCGCTGTCGCCGCACCGTGGCCGCGTGACTGCCTCCGTCGCTGCCCCGCCGTGGCTGTGACCGCTGCTGCGTCGCTGGTGTCGTGACTGCCGACGCCAACGTCTCTGCTGACGCCTCTGCCGACGCCGACGTCCGACCACCGACGCCGACGTCCGACGCCGTCGCCTCTTCTCGGCGCGCGCTGCCAAGCGCGGCCCTCTGCTTCCGCCGCGTCCTGCTGCTTCCGCAGCTCCCGCCACTTCCGTCGTTGATCCCCGACTGCGTCATCTCACCTCTTCTCTCGGTTACTGCTGCTGTGTGTGTTCTTTGGCAGCCACTTCTACCTCGTGATCATGGCTGACTCGTCTTCTTCTTCAGTCAACACTACTCTGCCTGATGTTGTGTCTGCGCGGACTGATCATGTACCGGTTCAGGTTACCACCATTCAACTTACCAAGGAGAACTATTCCCGATGGTCTGCTGCGATTACCATGGGGATTGCTGGGCGAGGACGCATTGCCTATGTGAATGGGAGAAAGGTTGAACCTGCTGCAGATAGTCTGGCTTGGGATACATGGTTTCTTGAAGACAACCAGGTCAAAACCTGGCTTGTCAATTCAGTGTCCCCGGATATCCAACCCCTCATTCTTCGTAAGAAGACTGCAAGGGATATGTGGATTATTTTGGAGCAGATGTATGGCCAAAAGAAAAGGAAAGTTCGTGTGTATCAACTTATGAAGGATGTGTATTCCCTGCGACAAGGTGCTCTCTCGGTTGCAGACTTTTATGCAGCATTAAAATCTAAGTGGGAGGACCTTGACTATCACTCTGATATTCCATGGAGGTGTCCTCACGACCAGATGCAGTACATGACTGATAAATGGGAAAACAGGGTATTCCTTTTCTTATCCGGACTGAATGATGACTTTGAAAATATAAGGGGTCAGATTCTTAACTCTGACGAATCATTTAGTATTGAAGATGTCTATTCCCGTGTTGAAGCTGAAGAACAGAGAAGGCTGCTCTCTAGTGGACGAAAGGGGGAAGAACAGTCTGCCTATGTTAGCCGTGCCCCTGTTGGAACTCCTCGTTCTTCCCGAAAATGTACTCATTGCAAAAAACTTGGTCATACTAGGGATTTTTGTTGGGACCTGTATCCAGAGAAGAAGGATAGTAGGGGGAGGTCTTCGAGTGGGAAGAAGCCTGTATCGTCTGCAACAAGTCTGAGTGATGGGAAAGGTTCTATTTCTGCAGAGCAGATTCGTGAGCTACGAGCATATTTGAGCAAGATTGATGTTGGTCAGGCAGATACACCAGATGAGGTGAAGATCAATCAGGCATTGGCTGTTTCAGGGGGAGAAGGTACTTCTTCTATGGGTGAATGGATTGTTGACAGCGGTGCCACTCATCACATGACTGGCAACCCCAAGCTTTTCCATGACTACAAGCTATCCTCGGGAAAGGAACGTGTGTCCCTTGCCGATGGTTCCTTTACTTCAGTGGCAGGGAAAGGGAGTCTTTCCTTGTTAAATAATTTTTTAGTTCATGATGCCTTACATGTTCCTCATCTTCCCTTAAATTTGTTATCTGTTAGTAAGATTACCAAGGAACTGAAGTGTGAGCTTATATTTTCTGAAAAACGTTGTGTTTTGCAGGACTTGGTGACAGGGAAGAAGATTGTGATTGGTTTGGTGTCTGATGGGCTGTATCGGCTTCCTATACGCGTTGTCACAGCTCTTATGTCAGCAGTCAGCAGAACAGAGAAGAAGGAGGAAGAGTGTCGTCAGTTATTTTTGTTTTGGCATGAACGCCTTGGTCATCTCCCATTTGGGATTTTGAAACATTTGTTCCCTGAACTATGTTCTAGTTTAAACATTTCCATGTTATCATGTGATGTGTGTCAGTTTGCGAAGCATGTTAGAGCTTCTTATCCAATTTCAAATAGTCGTTCTAATAAAGCTTTCTCCTTGGTTCATTCTGATGTGTGGGGGCCTTCGGGCATTCATTCTCGTGGTGGTTTTCAATACTTTATAACCTTTATAGATGATTATTCAAGATGTACCTTTGTGTATTTGTTGAAAGATCGTAGTGAGGTGCCTCACATTATTGAAACTTTCATCCTCCTAGTGGAAAACCAATATGGAAATTCTGTCAAGACTTTTCGGTCTGATAATGCTCGTGAATATCTGTGTCTCACTGTTGAAGAATTCTTTCGAAAGAGGGGGATTGTTCATGAGACATCCTGTAGTTATACCCCCCTCAAAATGGGATTGCTGAGAGGAAAAATCGTCAGTTGCTCAATGTCACCCGAGCCATACTGTTCCAAAGACATCTCCCAAAATACTATTGGGGTGATGCAATCCTTACTAGTGTCTACTTGATTAATCGCATGCCCACTCGTGTGCTAAAGGGTCGTACTCCATACTCTATGCTTCCAGGGAGTAGTCAACCTTTTCATCTTCCTCCTCGAGTCTTTGGATGTGTGTGTTTCATACATAACCACAGCCCCAATGTGAAAAAACTTGATCCCAAATCTATTAAGGGCGTCTTTCTTGGGTATTCTTCCACTCAAAAAGGTTATAAATGTCTAGATCCTACCACTGGTCGTCTTCACATTACCAAAGATGTCACATTCTTGGAACATGTCTCCTATTTTGGTGAGAATTCGCTTCAGGGGGAGAAATTAATGTCTAAGGAAGAGTATTCTCCCACACAGGAAATTCAGTTTACAGACTTTATGGATTACAGGCGTGAAGAGAATCCTGTTGCCAAGGTGCTTGGCAAAGATGAAGATGGCAAAGATGAAGAGGGGACGACTACTGATGTACATGAACAGGAGAAGGAGGGAGAGCATCCTTTGGTGACAGAACAAGAGGGTAATCGTATGTTTGGACAGGTGTATTCCAGGAGAAGAGCTTGTACTGACAAGGTGATTGATGATGAGGAGGTTACACCGAATCCCAATCCTACTTCTTCCTTGGATGATCCAAGTCGTGTTCAGAAGCAAGATGTTGGAAAAGAAAAGGAGGATCTTCCTATTGCCTTGAGAAAGGGGGTCAGGTCATGTACCCAGCACCCTATTGGTAACTTCGTATCTTACTCTAGATTGAGCACTGACTATAAATGTTTTGTATCCTCCTTGGCTGTGGTTGTGATTCCCAGGAATGCTACAGAGGCTCAGGGTGACACTAAGTGGTCTCATGCAATGAAAGAAGAGATGGAAGCTTTAGACAGAAATCAGACATGGGAGGTGGTTGATATTCCTGAAGCAGCCCACTTGGTTGGGTCGAAGTGGGTCTACACTGTTAAGTACAAACCAGATGGTAGCATTGAAAGGTACAAAGCACGATTGGTGGCCAAGGGGTTCAGTCAGAAATATGGGATCGACTACTTAGAGACGTTTGCTCCTGTTGCAAAGATGAAGACTGTTAGAGTTATTATTTCATTGGCGGTGCTGAAGGGTTGGGAGATGTGCCAACTTGATGTAAAAAATGCCTTTCTCAATGGAGATCTCGAAGAGGAAGTGTACATGTGCATGCCACCAGGTTTTGAGAAGCCTGGAAAATGTTGTAAATTGAAGAAAGCTTTGTATGGGCTGAAACAGTCTCCCCGAGCATGGTTTGAACGGCTCAGACTTGTTATGAAGAAACATGGCTACAAACAAGGAAATGGAGATCATACCCTGTTTGTAAAGAGAAGAGAGAGTAAAGTTACTCTACTATTGGTTTATGTTGATGATATGATTGTTATAGGTGATGATAAGGAAGAGATAGCAAGATTAAAGGGTTTACTATCTACTGAATTCGATCTAAAAGATCTTGGTAAGCTGAAGTATTTTCTGGGTATTGAAATTGCTAGATCAGGTACAACTCTTGTACTTAGTCAAAGGAAGTATACCCTGGATCTACTAAAGGAGACAGGAAAACTGGGATGCAGACCAGCCTCTACTCCTATAGATGCTGGGCATAAACTTGGTAGCAAAGATGGAGAACTGTTGGGTGAAGAAGCTAAAGGGAGATATCAACGTCTAGTTGGCAAACTGATTTATCTCACTCTGACTAGACCTGATATCACATTTGCTGTAAATGTGATGAGCCAGTTCATGCATGCACCTACAGATATGCACTTGAAGGCTGTAGATAGAATTTTGTGCTACTTGAAGAAGAATCCCGGAAAGGGACTTCTATATGTGCAACAAAGATCTATTGAAGTTGAAGGGTATTCTGATGCAGACTGGGCAGGCTGTGTTGACACCAGAAGATCTACTTCAGGATACTGCGTCTACTTGGGGGGAAATTTGGTTGTTTGGAGAAGCAAGAGACAAGATGTGTGTTCCCGCTCGAGTGCAGAGGCTGAATATAGGGCTGTGGCTACTGTGGTATCAGAATTGTTATGGCTGAAGATCTTACTGACAGATATTGGAATAGAGATTGAAGGGCCTATGAGGATGTATTGTGATAATAAGTCTGCAATTAACTTGGCTAACAACCCGGTTCTTCATGATCGAACAAAGCATGTGGAGATCGACCGTCACTTCATCAGAGAAAGAATTGATGCTAAGGAATTAACGCTACCTTACATGAAGTCTGAAGACCAAACTGCTGATGTCCTAACCAAGGCCTTAAGTGTAACTCCATTTGAGAGAAATGTATCCAAGTTGGGCATGTTTGATATGTATGCCCAACTTGAGGGGGAGTGTTGACGGGTTTTGTTGTTCGGGTCCGGATCCGTACCCGATCCGGTTTGTCCTAATTAGGACTACTTATACTTCTGTAAACCCTAATCTTTGTGTTAATGAAGTGTTGAAGAGAGAGAGTGTCTGGAGGCTAGTGGGCACCAGACCTCCTCACCCGTGGTTTTTCTTCCCTCGAGTCGAGGGTTTTCCACGTTACATCTGTGTGCTTTCTTCTTCTCTCGTGCACATTTTGTTTCTACATTCTTAAAAATGATAAAATGAAAAAAAACATTAAATTAATAGTTCACTCTTACAATCTCATAAGAAAGTCTCAAACAAACGTCGCCGGTGAAGTGCAGAGCTCGACAACTGTTCGAGATGAAGTCGAATTGTAGAAGGTTTATTTTTTGGTTCGGATCAGGTCTGACCCAAACCGATCCAACCTGTACCCACTCGTGTCCCGTACCTGGATCCACGTGTCGGCGTATCAGAGTGGGTACGTGGGCTAAGCCCACGTATCCATGTCATGTAGATAGCTAGTCTTAGTTTGCCAATACCAAAAGAAAGTCAAAATGGTCCAAGTGAACTTATGAATAAAGAATTGTTTTTCTTTTTTTTCACCAAAATTTTGAGTTACAAGAAGCTTTCAGTTCTTGATTTAAAAGCAATGTCTTTAAAGCACTAGGTGCAACCCAGGTGGTGAGTTAAGTATAGACCTTAGACAGGGGACTAGGCACATTAAATGGTCCTAGAGAAGGAAAAACCATAGAATGCAACATTGGATTTTAAATTTAACAATGGAACTGAACCATTTCTCAATGGAAAACCAATGGTAATCAACTTACAAAAGTTAAACCATCAAAATGCACGATAAGAGTCACACTAGACATTCTATAACATGTTACCAAATATAGCTAACAATTTGAAGAACAAATTTAATAAAGTTGCAAAATTGAAGTTAAAGGCTATATGGCATGAAGAAAGCAATACCACAATTTAATATTTGTGCTTTCTAATGTTATAGAGCATGCAGGACCTTCCAATTTCCTAATACTAACTACTAAATTTCTAATTTGAATTTCTCAAATGTAAGCCTAAAAGGCTAAAACTACTAGTCTATTTTTGCAAAAGAAAAGAGTTAACAAGGCCTTCAACATAATCAAAACTTCCATGTTAACATTGTTTATAGTAAAAACTAAAAACTGTGCTACATTATAATTTCACTAAGCAGTAAAAAGTATTAGGAAGATTTATGTGTGTGTGTGTGTGTGTGTGTGTGTGTAATGCACAATCAACATCAAAAGAATTAGTCAAGGAGGCAACGCCTGAGGAGCGGAACACCCCCCTGCCCCCTTCCCCAGGTTTTCTCTTTGCCTCTAGGATCCAGGGCTGTGTAGAGACCTAAGTGTGGTCAGTATGATACCCCACCCCATAAGGTCCAAGCGAATAGCAGACACGAGAATCAAACTGACAAGTTATGGTATACATACCCATTAGCCTGAAAAGCTATGCGACATCCCTCAAAAGATATTTCTGATTGCAGAAGAAGAAGAAAAATTGCCTCAAGAAGTAGAAAAAGGAAAAAATAAGAGAAAGGAAAAAAAAAAAAAGGAATCTCAGTAGAAGGAAAATGCCCAAGTTATTGAATGCTTACACGATCCTAAGCACACTAGGCAATTAACTAAGCATTTCTGGACGGCAATTTCCAAGGAACAGCCAGCGTAGGGGCCTAGATAAACTTAGTTGCAAGACTCAGCATGTTTTAAACAACATAAAAGATTAAAGTTCAGGTTTTGAATTACTAATACACAAAGAAGCATGCAAAATCACTATCAAGTGAAGAATTACTCATTTTACAGGTATAGCAACCAGAACAGGTGTTCAGAGGCCTAGTCACGTGAAATTTTGAAATTTTATCTACTTCATATGTATAACCGAAAATATTCTGGGTAGTTATACATGAACTGCAAACCGTGGTGCAAAGCATTCTCAGATAGCACTTGCATGGGGTTCAGCTACATACACACACATACATACATATGTGTCAGCACGTGTGTGAATCCTATTATCTAGAAATATGCACTATGCACTTTATGACATTTGGATCCACTATAAGCCACAATTCAAGCCATTTAGACAGATCTTGCAGTTCCAAAATCATACAATATATATATATATATATATATATAAGGATAATCAACGAAGAGATAATATGAAAGAGCAGGTAAAAGAAGTCGTCATACTCCAGAAAGCATCTGCTCTCCCTCCACGCCCCATTTCTATGCAATTGAAACCTGTTTGTCAGTCATTTTTAAATCTTACAACTACTGTAATAATTTACACCTTTTTCAATAGAGAATAGTTTAATTGTTTCCAAATCAAGAGAATATCTAGCTGCTAAGCTGTCACATGGAGACTTCAGTCGCACACCCCACATTGACAGGACTCAATTCTCACACACCAGGACACTAAAAGGACATATCAAACAAGTGTTGCCTTTCTGTTTTTTTCATCTTGAATGCCTAAACATATATATATATATATATATATATATATATAGGCATGTGTGTATGTGTATATGGAGTGATCATTGATTCAATAAGGGAAAAAAAAAAAACTTAACCCAGTTGCAAGCTCGAAGAGGCCAATGCCTCACCCATTTGGAGGTTTTACCAGGGCCACATCCAAAAGATGCCCCCAAGCCCTTTTGTTGCGCTTACGAAGTGCCTTATGTCTTCCTCAAAGAGGGCATGTCACCCTTTGTCTGGCCAGGTGGAAGCTAGTGGAGATGTGTAGTTCTGACTCTAGTAGCTTGCCCAGAATCGCACTGTGAAGTGTGAACTAGGGATCTCTTCCACTTTCGAGACTTTGTGGGATCCCCCAATACTTCACCACACCCTTCACAAAGAGTTTGGCCACTCGTTCGGAGTGAAGTCAATGGGTGCCAGCATGGAGGTGGCATACTTAGACTAGAGAACCAATCTACTACTATCAAGATTGACCCAGGGCAGGAGACCTTGGGTAAGGCCAATCTTCTATCCATAGATATGCATGCTCATGGCCTTCCAGGGACAGGCAGTGGCTCCACTTCCTTGCTTCTGGTGTTCCACCTTGTCTTGTTTGAAAGCAAATTGTATGTTCCAAAGCCCATGTTACTTAGATGATCTCTCATTTTGCAATATTGTGTCTTTTATCTTTTTTAATTTGTCACCAATTGCATTCTGTTTTGTACTCTCCTGAGCAATGAAGGGATGTGAGGGTATAGTGTACTTGTCTGTGTAGTCCTAGACTCCTAGTGTCCTCTCTTGGCAGTTGGCCTTCTCTCAAGGTAACCTAAGCCTATTTGTCAAGTAAGGGGAAACTTGCTTTGTCACAGAAAATAGATCTGAAAACCATTCCACAGAAGCATCAAGTTTTTTCTCTTTGGAAGTGTGATTCTTAGAAAGCATTTTCTTCCCCAACCTGGAAGTGCCTTACATAACCTTGAATTATAGACTCTAAACTACATCTCCTGGACTCACCAAAACAGCAAAAGCACCCGAATCGACACAACTCAGGTGTGGGTGTGGGTGTGGGTGTGCCTCCAACACGGCACTGGCTACGGTCAGCATGCATCCGTTATGGTCAAACTGCATCAAGATTATTTTTGTCCTCTTTTTTATTTTTATTTTTTTAGAACTGATCCTTCTATTTTCCATTTTTTTCTGTTTTGTTGTATCTGTTATACTGATTTTAGTATTTTTAGTGCAGACTTTTGCAGTTTAATATTAGACGGTATAATAACTTTATATATTGCATGTGCTATATGGTCATATATGTTGTTGTTCTTTATAAGTTTTCTTAATCTGGGAACATGTTTTCATATATATTAACACACACACACACGCACATATACTGCTTATTCTATACATGTGTTACCAATTTTGTTAATCAATCTTATACATGTTATATGTATTATATGTTGTATATTTATACAGTTATAAATTTATAATACTAGATGTGCAACAGCTACTTGTTTAATGTCTACTTATTTTTTAAGATTGTAAAATCTGAAAGCAGAGGCTAGAGTATGCATATTACATGTAAGAAACAGAATGCTACAAATTTTGAAATCTAGGATGTGACTTTATATATATATATATATATATATATATATATATATATATATGCACCCTTGCTACACATGCACCCATGTTTTTCTGAAATTTGCCATACTCCACACCCTCACCCATGTGAGATAGACTCTAAAACATTATATCCATATTAAATACAATGCTATTGTTTATATGTTAGTTTCCCAAATGAGGGGCCTTTAGACTTCAATTTTTATTTTATAAACATATGCAGTTACCCAACTTTATTTTCATAATATTAGGATATCCCTGATCTATATACATATGAGATATGCAGGTTCCTTTTAGCTCAATTATGAGATATCCAGGTTTCATCCACCTATAAACATATGAGATATGCAGGTTTCTTTCCCTTGGTTTTTAGTTTTGGATGATATTAATGTTAGTCAGAAGTCAGAACTACATTTCTGGTATGGATAGGTTTTAAATTATCCTCCTAATATTCCAGTAAAACTGTAATATATATAAAGACATGATTTTCCCTTGATGCCCAAAATATACACATTGGTCATCACATTATAGGTTAAGGTTGGCACAAATGCAAAGCAAGAAAAACAAAATAAGTCAATAAAAGTGTCCCACAAACATCCTCTAGACAATCCAACAATGAACAGCATTTCCCAGAAAGAAACATAAATTAACATAGTAGAAAGCATATAAAAATGAAGGATGGGGGCAGCATATTATGAAACTGGATATTATGAAAACCAGTGCGGCTATTAAAAAGAAAACGAATGAACAAATGTTCAAGCAGTAAAGTACGGGAAGAAAAGAATAAACGAGAATCACTACCGTCGTATTGGAAGGCTATATTATAATAGGAACTCACCAACTTAGCAATCTCCCTCCAAAAGTGTGGCGAAGGCCTGGTTATCAAGTAAGCTCCTTCAAGTGCCTTTTGTTGATCTTGTGACCAGCCAAGAAAACCAAAATTTTCCAACAGAGTCCCAGATTTCCTCCTAACAGAGTCGTCATGGTAACCGTGTTTAACTTCTGATTCCACACAGCTTTCTTTTTTGTGAATTCCATTCTCTTCCCTCAACCTCTTCTTCTCTCCTCTCTCGTCCTTCATAAGATCAGAAGAAGTGTTCCTTTTTTCCTCCCTGCTCCTCCTCCGTTACGCATGAACTTCCCTGAAACAATATCTGTCCTTTCCGTGCGTTCTCCCGCTGCAGATTGCTTACTGGAATTCTTCGTCTCATTGTTCTCATCCAATTTTCCACCTTTGTCGTCACCCGTTCTGCCTTTTTATCAGCAAAAGATTATATACGGCTACACGTTGCTTCCCTTATACCCTTATTCACATGTTCTCTCACATTCGCGCGCATCACCGTGACATTTCCTTCATTCTCCTTCCCATCTGCATCGGAAATAGCATCAACGAATCTTGGGGGCCTTATCTTTGGTGTATTACCAGAAGTTCGGAAATTGGATCTCTGAATTTCATCCGGTGTAGCAAATTTAGGAGCTTTCCTGCGAGCACTTTGGACTATACTCCTTCACCCTGGTCTGCACTAACTCGCAGTCATGGACAACATTCCTCTCTCTCTCCTTCTTTTCTTCATCATAAGCCCCATGGATGAATCTCGGGGACCTTCTTTCTGGCATACTGCCATAAATTTCGCTGTTGGATGGACGGCTTTCATTGTGTGGAGCAGACGTAGGAGATTTCCTAAGAGCAAGCTGACTCGTTCCATTGCGATTACCTTTCGCCTCCCTCTCCCTCACCCTCCCTTCCTTCAGCTTCACCACATACGGATGCACCAACCCATCACCGTGGACGGTATACCCCTCGTTCTCTTTGTTTTCTCCCCGTGAAACAGCAACAATGAACCTGGGAGACCTTCTCTTTTGAATCTTATCAAGCAAACCGCAATTGGCTGCCGTCGGAGTTTCGATTCTCGGAGATCTTCCGAGGGGCGTATTTGCCAGTTTCTCGGCATCGGCTGTGTACCCAAGGTTGGCGTCCCTCCCATGGAGTGCCTTAACAGATCGAGAGGGCCGTCTTCGGCTGGTGCCGCCGGAGACTGCCGCCACCGTCGCGGATTCAACTCCTTCACCATCAAAGCTACCAGCTGAATGCGGCCCGCTGCCCAACCGAGCGGATCTCCTTGGGGTGCAGTATTGAGCAACCGCTTTCCTCCCTCTCCTTTTCGTCTCCGCCATGGTCATGGCAACGACATTGAGACAACCACCACGCCAGGACAGAAATGGCGCCATTTTGAAATCCTTGACGCGCGCCTACGGCGGTTCGTCTCGTTTGTGCGATTCGCTTCGCTTTTCCTGACCGATTTGATGACGAACCTGAACCGACTCTCGAGGATAATTTTGTTAACTTCTTTTGTTCTATCTAGTGCAAGTCAAGACCCTGACATCATTATCCAGTTAAGATCCTGACTCAATTTTGGATACGATGGAATTTCAAATAATTTAACATCTGATGAAGAACTCCGATTGAATGCAGACTTAATGAAGATTTCAATGTAGATAAATATATGACTGCATTCGGATTCAGATTTGGATTCGACTGAATTTAATTTTAAATAAATATCATATATTTAATGTCTATATATTTTGAAAATCAGTTCTTAACATATTGCAATGAGGTTGCATTTACATTTGCATCGGATTCACATTGTGAATTTGGATTTAGATTCAGATATGGTATACACATTTTTTCATTTTCCTTTAACTCCACATTCAAATTCAAATATGTAAACATCTTCAAAAGCATATATGGTTAAGAGCGGCATAAGCACTTTCAATAAGTCTAAATTACACGAACAATTATGCAACATTTAAATAAAAAAAAACTCATAAACACTCCAACCCGTGAATTTTGTGAAGGGCATCTAAGTTTCACCAATATATTGCCATATTATTAGGTTCTGAACCAAAGCCAAAAAAGGTTTGGAAAAGCAAGCATATCATCAATAAAGGGTACCAACCTCCTTAATTGCCCTAATGAGTAGGGGTGGAGTTAGAAATTTGTTTTGTTGGGGAGGTGAACTCTATATTCAATATTTTGATAGGGGTCAAAATATAATTTTTCAACATTTTTATATATCTTAAATTAAAATTTTTAAAAATTACAGGCAGCATTTATTAATCTAAAAACATGAGGGTGGGCCATGGCACTTGCCAGCCCCCTGGCTTCGCCTCTGGTAATGGAGCATTTAGAATTTGGAGCTTTTATGGTTTTATTAAAAGCACCTGTTTGGGTAGCTACCATGATGAAGAACCAAACTTTGATGTTCCATTAGGCAATTTAGTTAAGTAGGTTGGCGCCTTCTTTTGATGATATGCTTGCTTTTCCTAAATCTTTTTAGTTCATTTTGGACATCCAAATGTCAATATGTTGGTGATACTCATGATTCACTCACAAGATGTCCAGAACTTGTGTGGATATTGGTGATGATTTTGTTCTTAGAACTAGATTTGAAAAGTCTATGTATGGCCCTATGGGGTCTGAGGGATGGAGGCAATGGGGGTAGGGGCCCGGCCCTGGCCCCCTTTCGAAAAATAAAAAATAAAAATTTACACATAAATTTTAAAAAAATTCTTTTATTGTATATAAAAATTTTGGAAAATGATTATTTTGTCCCTTGTCAAAATTTTGAAACTATAATTCAGCCTTCTATTTCTGACTTCCGCCTCTCTCTGAAGGCTGTTCCTGAATAATTCAAGTAAAACAGCCTATGGTGATATTGGAACGGTATCACCGACGTCATTAATTGCACTAGCGATATCCTGTATGTCTCTCCATTGTTGCATTAGTTAGAATGTGCCACTGAAGATGGACGTTGGCGGCATGAAGCTTCCGTAGTAGATGCTTCATTGTTCCGGTGAAAACCTGTTGAGGGATAGGCCCTCATCCATTTTATTAACAAAAAATAGAGATATATACAAAAAAAATCAGATCCTTGTGAGGATGATTACATTACCAAAATGAAAGTTGACTGGGATCCCAGCCAACTTGTCCCATAAAGCATTCTTTATATCCCCTATTATCGGAACACAAACACAACATACTACATACTTCCACAGAAGGTTGATGGTACGCCAACTTCAATTTGCTGATAAGCCTCTGCACGTGCAAAAGATGTCTTGCCCTGTCTGTGGTACCTTTGATGACTTTGTCTAGCTTATCTTTCCAAGCCTCATTGTTGGCTTGTACAACAATGAGATGCTCAGAAGTATTGATCTTCTCTAGACATTTGTTCAAGATCCAGTTCTCAGAGAATGCTCGCCCTTCTTTCGACCACGAACAGACTCCAAACATGTATTCTCCATTGTAACATCTAATCAGTCCTGCAGTACGGTTCAAACCTTCACCATGCCAAGATGCGATGTGGATGTTATAACTAACTCCTTCTTGGAGGCTCCAATCTGCTGCCATGATGCCTTGGCGTAGCCAGATTCCCACTTTTTGACTGTCCATTCTATTACGATTAACTTTTTTGTATTGTTCTATGCAATATTCTCAAAATATAGAGCAGTAGTCACCAACTATATGTTCCTGTTCATGTTTAACCTTGTTCCTCAACTGCCATAGGAACCATATGGCCATGTGGAAAGTTATTTTCCATTGCCCTCCCACAGTTTTCTTCTAAATTTCCTTCTAAACCACCAAACAAGGCATTGTTTAATGGACGGTTGGCGAGAAATCTTTTGATTGAATTTGGCTGCAATGAATTGCCATAAAATTTCCGACTTCGGACATCCAAAAAACAAGTGGCTTTCATCCTCCTCATGGTTTTGGCATAGAACACACCTAGAGGCCAACTGCATCCCTAGTTTTTTGAGTCTGTTTTCAGTCATGGTTCTCCCATAACATCCAATGTAGACTGTCCAAGTGGCCCTTGGTAATCCATGTTTAACCCATATATACTGTTGCCACTTTTCAGTTTCCTCATGCAGCCTGATGGCCTCCCAAATCTGTTTCCGATTGATTGGGCAGGAGTGCTGATTAGCCCAGACGAGTGTATCAGCCTGATTATCCACCATGGTGAGTGTCACAATATCAGGCCTCCATCTGTTCACAGTATCACGCAGCGCTTGATTAGGGCCATACATAACCTCTCTAACAGTGATTCTAGTATTGATAACCTCAAGAATTGGGTCATTAACATCAATCACCGCCAACTGTCAATCCAAAATTTGGCTCTTGTGCCATCTTTAATTTGCCAGCAGACTTTGTCCTTGATTTGCTTCCAAGATTTAACTATATCTTTTCAAATGATAGAACTTTTAGTGAAAGACATATCATGCCACAAACCATGTTCCTTGAGGTATTTCTTTCTAACATAAACTGCCCAAATGTTGTTGGTGCTAAGCGCTCTACAGGCTAGATAGGCAAGATTTGCTATATTAGTGTCCTTGATCCTTCTCATGCCAACTCCTCCTTCGCTCTTCGGTAAGCAAAGTTGATCCCATTTAACCAAATGTGTTTTGTTTATGTTATTATTGCTAACCCAGAGGAAGTTAGCACACAGGCTTTCGACTTTTTGCATAAATTTAAGAGGTAGTTTATATACCATGCCTGTGTAAGAGGGGATAGTGGATAAGACATACCTGATTAAGCAAATTCTGCCTGCATAAGACAGCAATTTGTTCTTCCAGCTGCCCAATTTCTGATCAATTTTAAGCAACAATCCAGAACATTTATTTTCTACCAACCGTTTGTTTTGAAGAGGTACTCCAAGATATTTAAAGGGGAGTTGCCCATCTTGCCACTCCATAATTCGAGCAGCCTTGCTAAGCTCTACTGGGCTGGTGTTGATCCCAATGATAGTGCTTTTATCTTTGTTTACTTTGAGCCCTGAGCAGTTTTCCAGTTCTTGAAGGATACCCTTGATGGTCTTCAATGACTTCATGTGATAGGCTGCGAACATGATCAAGTCATCAGCATAAAACAGAGAATCAATGCCAGACCTGTCTTTACCTATCGTGGGCAGTTTAACTTGCTTATTGTTAATGACATGCTTCAGGCTTCTCGTGAACATCTCAGCAACAATGAGGAAAAGGTACGGAGACAAAGGGTCACTCTGTCTTAAACCCCTTTGAGGAAAAAACCAATTTCCTTCCTTGCCATTGAGGACTACTGTCATACTGACAGTTCTAACCAAAGTCATCACTTTTTGTATCCAAATGGCGTCAAAGCCCAACACTTGCATGGCATTCTCCAAGAACTCCCAAGACACTCTGTCGTAGGCCTTGCTGAAGTCAATTTTCACGCAAAGTGACTTGCTCTTCCTAGCTTCCATAGAGTGGATCAGTTCCTGAGCTAACAAAATACTGTCTTGGATGCATCTCCCTGCTAAGAAGGCATTGTGGTTCACATCAATAATACGACATAAGATAGGTCTCATTCTCCTGACCATGATACGACTCAAGAATTTGGTGGTGCTGTTGCAGAGCGAGATGGGCCTAAAATTCTCAATATTATGATCACCTGGAATCTTAGGAATGACGACGATATGTGTACGGTTGACCTTGCGAACCAGCCTACCATGAGCAAAAAAATCTCTTATATAAGCTTGGATGTCTTCTTTAACAATATCCCAGTTTTGAATGTAGAACTTGTTTGGGAAACCATCAGGGCCAGGCGCAGAGTCAGGGTCGGCACCCTTAATCGCCTAAATGATTTCCTCTTCAGAAATAGGGGCTAATAAACTGACATTCTCTGCTGCAGTGACTGTTATCCCTTCCCGCATCTTGCAAGACAAACGCCCTGTTTCATTGCCTCTACTCAGTAGGTGGCTTAAGTGATCATGAAAGGCCTTGCGGATGTTTCATTGCCTCTACTCAGTAGATGCTTCATTGTTGGCAGTAATTCTTGTAACTGAAAATGAATCGCGGATAAGCTTCAGCGATGATGAAATCATGAAAGAGATTATCTACCCATACTTTGAAGATAATAGCACTTAGATACTGTATGGTTGTGTCAGATCTCAGATCCAAAACTGCAACTAAAAGGTATGCATTGTAAAATCTTTAATTTAAACAAGTTGAGGATCCTAATATCATGGATCTTAAATCACATGTTACATGTAAAAAAACCGTTGATTTAAAGTCAGATTGTAGGGGGAAGTAGGGAGAGAAGGAATGTCCTACCTTAAATCCACAAAATTGTTTTTTGAGATCCTGGTGACCTCAAATCACCGTGGATTTCATATCCCTGGTGAAACAAACACACCCTTTATTGACACTAGATCTGCACCGTTAAACATTAGCAATGCTAAAAATGCGTATCACAAAGTTTACCCTTTTTTGTAATCACTTGATGAACATAATAAACATCTCTTGGAAGCTTCAATTTGTAAGCAATGAAAGTACCTCATAAATAAAAATCATTATCATTATGAAAGAGTGAAGTATACAAGCAGAAGACCAGTAGATAAAATTCTAACATTTATGCAACACATGAATAACGCATCCATACATGTGGTAGACAATTAATTAGAACACCCATTGTTACAAAAATGTAAAAACAACAAGACAGGTGAAAAAACTGACGTAAGTCTGTATAAGATTTGAAGTAAAAAAAAAAAAGTATGTCGTCTTACAAAGAGATACTTATCCTCATCCCTTTTTACTATATAAATACCTAGCTGCCTCGAGAGCATAATATTTTAGGATCACATGTATATTTATAGCTACCTTAGGTATGTAGGAGTAGTTCATTCTACCGTCTAGCTAAAAGCAGAAGCCTTGACCCTTTTTCTCATCCTTTCAGGGCATTAGGTTTGTTTTAGTTATCTTGGGATGATGCCCACATTATACTTCAACCTTTATATCGATGCCCCCCTTTTGCATTATAGGGAATTGATGTCACATGAGCTCGAAACAGAGACTGGACACCTATGAACCCTACTCCATTCATTGGACATACTCCCTTTGATGTGAACATAGACTACTCATCAAAAACCTTTATCAGAAAACAGTCAAAATGAAATTTTCATAACAGATAACTCATCTAAAAAAGGTAAAAGGAATACTTGCATGTGATAGTAAATGGCTAAAATAGATCCTTCTTCTTAGAGTAGAAAATTGGGGAAGTATCTCTAAGCACCTTGAACAAGCATGGCTGCCACAGAATAGGCAGTGGGGCCATTGCCTGTTTGGAAGTCGAGCAGGACATATAATTGATGACGTCACCTCTAATGAAGCAAAATGGTACACACATTTGCCATAATCGATATAACAACTAATTAATAATTGATGATGGCACCTCTAATGAAGCAAAATAACTCACATTTGTCATAACCAGCTTTTAGGGGATATATATATATATATATATATATATATATATATATATATAGAGAGAGAGAGAGAGTTGAGCTCTGCCACATGATCGGCTACCGAGATGTAGCCCATGTAGGCCCTACCTTGGCTCCGCCCTGAGGACAACCATTTCGACTTCATGTAGCTTCCCTTAATGGGCGGCATGTAGAGACCACTCCCTATTATCGGTCCCCAAAAAAAGCATGGAATAAAAATTCCATGTCGTCTGTACAGGAGAGTAAAATTTGTGGGTTAATTGTCCACCATCAAACATGACACGAGCCACGAGCCGGCCGTGGAATCTGGAAGTTTAATTCCAATCCACCAAGCCCAGCATAAAAGGACCAAGGCAAGCAAAATCGAGCCAATGAACTGTTATCGAGTACATTCATGTCATGAACCAACCAAGCCGAGCAGATCTATATAATCTGCCAAGTAAGTATTGTCAGTATCGATTTTGGTCCTACATATATCAATCAGTCAGTTGGCCCAATATCATCTGAACGTGATTGGACCACAGTGGCCTATTTTCTTATTCTAGAAATGACAAAACCAATTAAGTTAAAAAGTAAAGAAACCCAGAAGATTGGAGCCTCAGAAGGCAGCACACAACAACATTAACAAGACTTCGCTAATCCTATTTTGGAACAGACCTACTACGAGCAGCGTTATTAGATTCCGATCCCAAATCTGAATATGTAAAAAATTTATTAATTATACGTGTGTAAAAAATTGTAACCAACAAGCATCTAACAATTCCAATTTAAGATCTATAATTTTATAATTTAAACGTAAGTTTTGGGCTTACCCTACCTTGATTCCAAAGACCATGGAAGAAAGTAGAAATGTACAATGAGAGTGACTCGAATTGCATATTGTTTGGCTAGAACTTTATTCGAACTCTATGAGGCCAGCTCAAGCTCGAGTCAATAAACCAGCTCCTCTAGTGTAAGCTCGTGTCCCAAAACAAGAGCACGACTGTTTATTTAGCTAGACTAGATGGTTTCTAAAACCATCAAGGTAGGGGCCTCTAACACCAAGGACGGCCTTGCAATGGAATTGACAAATCCACTTGATAAAACTCGGGCAATGTAGCAAGGCCGCGAGGTGAACTGGCTTCCAAAACCGATCTTTGATTCCAGAGTCGGTCCTACTAGTAAGGGAAGGGTGAACACGAGCCGAGTCGAGCTCGAGTTCAGCCAGCTCAAGCTTGGCTCGACTAATGAAATCTCGAGCTCAAGCTCGAGAATGGCTCGATGGAAGTAACTCGAGCTCGACTCGATAGTTTCGAGTTCAGCTCAAGCTCGAGTCTAAGGCTTGATAAGCTCATTTACAGTAAGGGTGACAGGGGAAGGTCGATGTGCAGAGGAAGAGAGAAGAATCTAACTTTAGAATAAATACAAAAATATTTCCAGAGGACTCTACGAACAGAAACTCTTGCTCACTCCCATGAGGGTTTTTGAAATGGGAAAAGCTCAGACTCTGAAACCCTCACCCGCTTGAGCAATGGGGTTTCAAGAAACCCTCGCTCGCTCAACCCTTGTCAAGCGTGGGTTTTTAAGGGTTTCAGAAAGAAAAACCCTTTGAGCAAGGGGTTCAAGAAACCCTCGCTCGCTTGAGCGATAGGGTTTCAAAAACCCTGTTTCAGAAACCCTCGCTCAGGCAAGCGAGGGTAGCACGGAGAAACCCTCACTCACTCAACCCTCGTTGAGTGAGGACTTTTAAAACCCTCACTTGAATAGGATTTTCAAGCCTTGGGAGTTTAAGATTGAGAGAGAGATTGAGACACAGTATAGCACCTTGGGCATTGGCTGATCTACAGCAGAGGAGAGCGTTTTGCAGCCTCACCGATCGCCCATTGTCGGTGAGACGGTGCCAGCCTCCCATTTTGATGAAATCAAAGAAAGTGAGGAGAAAAAACACATGTTGAGAAATGAAACTCAAAACAAAATAAGTAGTAATTGCATTTTGCTATTCAATTTTTACGAGCCGAGTCAAGCTTAAAAGTTCGAGTTAAACTATGAGCTTGAGCTCCACTCGTGTACTTAAAACAGCCCACTCGAGCTCAATTTCGAGCCAACTTAAAAGACGAGTTGAAATATGAGCGAGTTAAAATATGAGCTTGAGATCCACTCGTGTACTAAAACAGCTATTCAATTTTTACTCGAGCCTGAGTCAAGCTTAAAAGTTCGAGTTGAACTATGAGCTTGATCTCCACTCGTGTACTAAAACAGCCCACTCGAACTCGATTTCGAGCCAACTAAAAAGACGAGTTGAAATATGAGCGAGTTAAAATATGAGCTTGAGATCCACTCGTGTACTAAAACAGCCGACACCCTTACCTACCAGGCCGGTTTACTAAAAGGGGAACCAGTTAAGACATTGATTTTTTTTTTTCTGAAAATAAATAATTAATTAAAATAATTCAGCGCTTAGAAAACGAAAAAGATCGACAAAACGATCACGCTGCCTGCCGCCCTTTTATGCAATGAGATGATGTGATACGCATTGGACTATGCTGCATGCCGACGCGGTTCAGAGCGCATGTGCAGCAGGAGATGTCAGTCCTGAATTCCAAGACATCAATTCGAAGGGGAAGAGACATCATCATCACGTGTACTAAGCACGACCGGCTCATTCATAACTACCCCAAAAAAAAAAAACAAAGCACGCAGGAAAGATCCACCTCAGGGGAACCAATGCTAACCCGTTCTAACACAATCAACGCGCGGTCGTTGCAATCTTTGAAGGGAAGAAAATATCAGGAATAAATAACAAACTTCAAAGGATAGTGCCAAGACGCATATAAGTGCCACCTCCAGTCGTGGAAGACCCGATAGAACAGAGCAGAACATACTTTTTCCTCGCTGGTAAAGTAGACAACAGACTGGCCTTTTTACAGACAATGTTCGGTGAAAACAACCAAGGACTCGAAAGCATACAATATACCTAACGTCTGTACTAGCCAAGTTCGTTTAAACATGTCTAACTAAAAATTCAGTTTCAGGCTGCAATAATAACGTAGCATCTAGCCCACGGACCATCTCCCAGCACATGAGATCCTCCGCGGTTGGACACCATCATGATGCCCATAGTACAGTTAATCGCAGACTCAGACAGGATTTGGACTGTCAAGTAAATTCCGCAAAAGCTAGAGTCCACCCAAACTCCCGTCGACCAGAAGACAGCATCCATGATTCAGATGCTTCAAACTAGTTCCTGTTACGGCATTTCTCCATGGCCCTAGGAGCTGTAAAACAAGAGTTGAAGGCAGAATGTCAGATTTGCGTCCTATAATTAGATTATCAAAACAGAATTAAACATCAAATACTTGAGAGAGGGGATCAAAGCACTCAAATTTCAAAACAAGTACAATTTCCAAATAGCTACTAAAACATCCTAACTAAAAGCAAGAATAATTTCAACTCTTCACAACTTAAATTGAATCCCGTGCTCAAAATGATTAAGAATTTAGGTTGCAAACTTAGACCACCAAATGGAAGTATTATGTGATGAAACAAGTCAACTATGACACCTTACCATGTCAAGTTCTAGCCTTCTAGGCTCATTCAACGTGATGATGACATCAGGTTGAATAAAAGTATTCTATTATGAGATCGGAAAAACCAACGAAAATGATTGATCATGCATTTCTCAAAATCCCAATGGATTGACAAACTGAACTAAGAAGAGCACGTACCAAGGCCAATGGCATCAGATCCCTTCATAATCCGTAGCCGTCTGCATGAATCAACAAACATACTGCAGAAAAGCACAATAGTTCAATCAACAAGAAATTCAATCTTCAAAACTCGGGGATACTTGACTCTTTAAGGACAGTTACAAATTTCACAGCTACATGGAAACAAATATGTCTTAGCCTCAAGAAACGTACTCCCAAGGCACATCACCAACAAGCATCCAGTCGCCATCTTTATCTTCATAGGAAAGCACATATTCTGATCCATGAAGAAGATCCATCAACTTACTCTCGCTCATAAGGTCTCTGCCTGGAACCCCATGAGAACCACACTGACCTGAAACCAAGCAGAGCAAGCAGTAACTAGATCCCACACCAGAACATCATACAACAGGACCGAGAGATTATTCCATCTTTCAAACTTCATGTCTCCGAAAAACCAAGGCAGAGAAGCAATCACAAAGATAAATAAATAGCCCAAGAGATTTTCTGATCCATACAGTTTCCATAACAGTTGAAAAAAATAATTTAACCTGGAAAACAAGAATACCCAGACAAAAAATGTTATAGAGGAGCTTACCAATTGTAAAACAGCTGAACATTTTCTCCAAAGCAGATGACAGTTCACCATAAGTTGCACATGTTTTAAGGTCGACTTTCCTCAGATATGGAGCACCATCCATGCTGACCTTGACAAACAGTGGTCCTGAACCCGGCTTTCCATCAACCTCCTCATTAGCTTTTGAGCTTGCAGCCAATGTGTTTTTACGGTATGACCTGATAGGAGGCCAACCCACAACCTGTGCCCTGCATTTGATAGGCAGGTCAAATGAAAAACCAGTGGCAAACAAAAACCAGTCCAGTGGAAAGCAGCAAACTGACAGTAGACAGATTTAACAATTTATAAATTTTTATAGAAATGGCATTTATACTTGGCAGCAGGAGCCACAACGTGGTTGTTTGCAGAGCCAATTTGCTTATTGCTGGAGTCCTTGGCAACATGAGGCCTGTCCAGTGATATCTTTGGAGAGACGATCTCTTTCATTATAGGAGTAGCAGATAGGTCCTTAACATTAGTACTCTTTGCCACAAGATTACTTGCTGAAGCCCTAGCTCCAGAATGTTCTAGACCACTTGCCTGCCATGGCCCAGTACCCTGCTTCATACCAACAGAAGTCGTCGTCAATCCTGAACTGCCAGTGAACTTTCCCTGTGCTGAAGTCTTAATCTCAGTATCAGAAATTGCACTAAACATCCATTTTCCCTCCACACATATATTGCCTTTGACCTCTGTAAACCCATCCATGGCATCAGAAAACCCTCTCTTGTTTCCAGACACGATGTTTTTCTGAGAGGTTGGATAAAGGCTGTTTCTCGAGTGTTTCTCTTCACTTGTTCCTTCCTTTACAGGACCCAAAGGGAAGAGGTTTTTCTCCCCAACCTTAACATTGTTTGACAGGGTGAAGTCGAGATCCCTTACAGGAGACTGTGAACCGGGTAGGCCAAGCCTAAGCTCTGTCTCCTTCAAGTTCATGCTCTCGTCCTTTGCATCCAAACCAGAGGTGACCACAGAGCTATCTCCAGAAGAAGAATCTGAGAGCCCCATGTAGTTATGCTCGGTCAATTCAGGGCTACTCTGGCCAGTGCTATCCAGTGAAGCAGATGGAACTGGCAGATGGACCTTGTTAGGCCCCTCCTCTACATGGCCAAGTGGGGATGACATTAAGGAATATCCTGCAGTTTATCAGTCAGTCTTACCTGCATGTGAATTTTAACCAACCATTAGTTAATGACAAGCTCCAGGTGTATTCAATGGACATTAATCCTCAATCATCTACGAGAATGATAAGATTTATATTTCCCAACATGCACTTGTGGAGGGTGCCTTCAAGAAAGCCACTAGCAGCAGGAAACACACACATGATGTTCCGAAGGAAAGCAAGGTGGATGGGTCATGAGAGAGATGATAATTTCTTCCTCGATCAAATTTGACAGCAATATCAAAAAGCAACTACAAGAGGTAAAATCTCATACAGATGACTGCTAAACCATGCACAGGAAGTTAGTTCCTAAGGCAGATATATAAGAGGCTAGTAACTAACCCCACATTTCTTTACTTTTTATTCTCTATACTCTAAAGGTAAGTCTCATTACCCATAATTCACATTCAAGTAAGCCAGATGCCAGGACTACGTTAAAAATTAATTTTCTTTCTTTTCCAACACCTTCATTCTTAATGCTTTCACACTCATCATAAAGTTTCATCACAGAGACACACCAAGATATTGAGCATGCTAGTGAGAAACTTTGCCTGTGGGGAGAAGACTAATGCTGAATTTGCAAAAAAGCTACAAGAATCAAATATACAGAAAAAAATCTACAAAGAATCAAATCCTAAAAGAGTAATGTTCAAGGATTTGATACAGGTGGCACATTCAATGTGAATTGCTGAGTGCATTATCAGTAACTAATATAGCAAATGAATGTTACGTGGACAAAGTGTAAATTAATGAAACTGGAGATAAGCTTGCCACCCACATAAGCTACTAGAGGAAATCTATCCAGTATAAGACATTAAAATGAGGCCCTTAACAGATGAAGTAATGAAAACTTTAGAGAAAATACAAAAGCAACAAACCAAATCTGAATGTTAACCAATGTTGTTAAATGCGACGAGGCAAAACGAAGCATTATTAAGCATGGTGAAGTAAACCGAGGCATAGCGAAGCATGAGCATTGGGATTAAAATTGTGAAATATATGATATTCATAAAAGTAATGACAAAAAATGAAAAAACAACCACTATGATAACAAATAGGTAAGTAAAGGGCGACGTGAAAAAACATATTTAACCCATGTTAGTTGCCATTTGCTTTTGGCTGCAAATTGTTTTGATTCGGTGGCTTATCCATGTATTCAATTATTAGTATTATTACTATTATTTAAGTTTCCAAAGTTTCTTTTTTTTTTATTTTTTGCCTTTTCACGTGATTCTTATTAAGTTATTGCAATTCAATTTTCCTAGCTCTCTGAATCAGACAGATTGATTTGATTCAAAAAATTGATTTTAATGACATTGTAGCAAACTATGTGCTCTAGAATATCACAAGAAAGCTCCATTTACTTCTCTAAGATCATTCACCAAAACACTAAACAAACAAAAAATAGACACCTTTACACGACTCTTGAACAAGAGCATAGACATATACAATAAGCAACTAGACAACTCAAAAGCACTATAGCCCTCATGCCTTGAGGTTAAAGACAACGCTTCCAGTCTCATCTCCAACCAATTAATCAGCAATATGCATCCGGTGAACAAGAGGTCTACCAGGACGACCTTTCTGTAATACTATTTTGGTATTCACGACCTTCACTGTCAGCGTACGACTGCTTGTCCCAGGTCTGCGCTGATCAACCTCGGTGAAACTAGGTTTCAGTTTCCTCGTTTCAGGTTTTACTTGCCACATTGTGAACAGACAAAATTCCTAGTTCCATTCGTAAGAAAGACACGTCACATGCAATGCCTTTACAGCATCATGAACCAAAAATTTAGTGACAATTATTGAAGCATGATAAACAAGAAAAGTGGAAAAAACAAATCAAGTACAAAAGAATCTAACAGTTGAAGTCGTCTGAGAAAATATCAAAGAGGAAAGTGAAAAGGAGGCAAAAAATCATGGCAGCTCCATGCAAAAGTCTGGTTGATGGAATTAAGGCTTCACAAAGTAGACTCCTGCTATACATTTAAAAACACCAAGGACAAGAGTGATTACAAATAAAGAACTAATCAGTTCATCAACCAAATGGTCCAAATCTAACCACAATGGGACAGCAACATAAAAAAATAACAAAAAATCCAGCAGATGTGAATGCCAAATTGATGCTTGAATTTAAAGAAAAAGATGCCAGTTTTAAGAAGAGGTGCTCGATGGAAACAGTGCGGTGTTCTTTGCTCAATTGTTGATCATTTTTCTCGATTATTTTCTTTGATTCGTGGTTCTAACCCGACTTTTCACAGCTTGATAGCAAAAGCTCCAATTTGTCAAGCCCTAAAACTCTGACTTTTGCATCCAATTCATGAAATATTGCTGGAACTGGTGAAGAACACATGCCTGTGGAAGCCAGCAAAAATCCATTGAAATTTGATGAATTGTGATACCAAAATCTTCTATAACAAGCCTGTAACCTTTCTAGCACAAGAAACCCGATCCAATCTGGCAGAGAAACTCAAATTTTACTTTGAAAACATGAAATTACAACCAGTAGCAGAAGCGGCGGTTCTCCAGCAAAGATCATGAGAGCTAGATAACACACTTGAGCACAGCCGTGAAGGAGGCATTCTTCAACACAGAGAGAACAGAGAGAGAAGGGTCCCAGAAAAAGGCAACGGTGGGAGAGACTCAGCGAGAGAGAGAGAGAGAGAGTAATCTCCTGTTTAGTGGAAGCCTGAAAGGCGTTTAAAAACGTTTCTACAAGTTGTTTAAAGAGGTGAAAAAACGGTGCACTTCACACCACTTCACACCTCAGAGAGCATGCCCTTAATAACGCTGCATTGTTAACGATCACCACACAAGCACCTAATCAGATAATGTTGCGTAATTGCGCATAGCTGTCAGACAATGAATTTTTAGAGACAGCAGGCAAAATTAGTCACAAGGACAAACACCCAAAGATAAAATCCCCCAATTGATCAATATGATAGTAATTTTAGAGCCTACAAGGAAAGACATTTGCGCAGAATAGATTTTGCTGCTTTAACCAAAAAGAGAGTATATGCTTTAAAGAAGCAAATATGGTCCCGTAAGAGAAAGAAAGAGGATTAAAAGCAGAAACGGTAGAATCGTACAAATCCTCCAAGGAAAGCAGATACTTTTTCACACAAAACTCATAAAACAAACCAGATGAACACGGAGTAGCACTTCTCGCTCAGGAACAATTTACAGCTCAAGTGCAACTCTCAGAAAACACCGGACTCCTTCTTTACTAGTTAGAATACAGAAATTGAGAACGAAAAACCAAAGAAAAGAACGAAAGAAGCTTAGCGGGGACTAAAACCGAGACGATTCTGAACTGAATCTTGTTCAAATGAAACAGAAAGCAAGCAAGGAGAAATACGAAGGCAAGAAGAACGGCAGTACTAAAAATTTTATTAAGCTGAGCAACAAACATGAATTTTATCTTAGAATCCACAGCTTTCAAACTCTCACTTGTCACAGAACAGAAGAAAACAAACAAATATAACCGAATTAACCCAATAAGAGGGAAAAATAACTAACAAAACGTGGCGAAAAGAAAACGGGAAACCCCTGAGAAAGAACACGAATTAAAAAAATTAGTCTCCGCACTCTCACTGCAACTCAATTGCTCATCTCCATTCCGCGTTGATTCACGACGCAGACAAAAGATCGGTCTTACGCCTTGTGAAGGGGGGGGGGGGATCAGCATTTTCGTCTTCGATTTTCAGTCAACTAAAAACCGGAAAAAACCATTACAGAGAAACAGCTTACACAGAACGCATAAGGTTGAACAATTTCAATGAGATATGAAAAACAGAAAGAAGAAAAGGAAAGGAGAGACGATCTAGAGTGAACTGCAACTCACCGCAGCGACCTCTGCAGACGGAATCTCCGGCGTGTGCAGATTGAAAAGGGATCGGATCAAGGTTCGATGCTTCACACGAGTCGTATGAACCGCAAAAGGAAGCACGAAGAGATGAAAAAGCAGGGAAGAACAAAAATGAGGCGAAGGAAAAAGGAAAGAGAAAGAGTAGTGTTACGAAAAAGAGGAAAGGGTAAGAAGAAGAAGAACAACAAGAAGAAGAAGATACCGGGCGGGCAACTAGGGACCCTCCATTTGCAAAGCAGCAACAGCAACAGCCACTACAGTTCTTCTCTCCCTTTCTCTTTCCCTTTCGGTTCTCCCAGGTCCTCTCTTTTCCTTCTCCTCCCTTCTTCCCCCCTTGCAACACAAACGGAAAAAGGCAAAACGAACAGAAAACTCTATCCGGACGGGGAAGGCCCTCGCTTTTATACGTGGTGCTGCCTGGAATATCGACGGCCGAAATGCATCCCCCAACCGATCCATCCCGGCTCTCGACCGTTCATCTTCAGCGAATCACCAAAGCGTCCTCTGGGTTCGCACAATCACCAGAGTCCCCAAATGGTCCTCACTCACTCACCTACAGGGGATGGCCACTCCGGCCAGCCAGCCAGGTAACAGGTCCCCTTTTTCCCCGTCATTTGGAGGAAACGTCATGGGTAATTTCGAGAACCTAAAGAATAACAGATCAAGCATCGAGGTCCGTGGTCCCGGTTGACGATTCTACCCCTACTCATTGCCGCGCGTACGATCGAGGTTGGTAGGGACACTATGGTCACGAGCTTAAAAAAATAATCCCATGGTCAAAGGACAGTCCCGTCAACTTAGCAAACGCGAAAGTCAAAGCGAAAGGTCATAGGAATTCCGAAAACGCCCCGATCGCTCCAACGAAAACACAACACCCGCATCTGAGCGGGCAGTAGCAAAGGTCAGGGGTAATACGGTAATTCAAGGAAATGGAAAGAGCAGGTCCGAGGGGGAGGGGGGGACGCATCGTCCCACGCGACCGCACACACCACCCTGGCCGGTCCCGAAAGCGACAGGAAACAGCACTGCCAAAAAAGGAGGGGCTTTATTCAGGGCAGCAGCAAAAAGTCGAAAATGCCCCTATTTACAAAGAAAAGTACCCAGAATGGGACGCACAGAGTGGCTATTGAACCGTTTTTAACGGCCTCGAAGTTTATTTTGTTTTTTCTTATATATCGCGATAAATTCATGGGTTATTAACCTTTATCTCCCGTGGAGGTAAAGGGGAACAAGGGAAAAGGAGAAGGGTAAAAAGGAAAAAGCGAGGAGCATCATTAAATATGAAGGGGAGAGGGGAGGGAACAGGGGGAAACACGGGGGGCCATCGGGGGAACAGAGGAGCGGCAATCGGCCGTGGATGCCGGGTGGAGACGGCGACAGCTGGCCCGCTTCTTCAATCTGGTTTCTTCATCGTCCTTTTCTTTCTTTCTTTCCGACGCCATGATGTTGTTGCGTTGCCTCCCGTCTCTTTCTTTTTTCCTTCTTTTTTGTGCCTTTTCCTCGTGCGAGGATATCATTGCTCCTCGGGCCGCACCAGACAGGGGAGATTAGTTTAATGTACTGGGAAGATCTCGTTGCAAGCAAAAGATCAGGATTCTGTGCTTTTGAATCGTGGATGTTCCATTGGCGGGTTGAAAAGGAGGGCGTCTGCTCTGCTCTGCTCTGCTCTTGAAGGAGAAGAAAGTGGGGCTGCTGTTGGGAAGAGGCGGTCGAGTGGAGTGGGGCGAGAGAACGGCTTTTGATGAGAAGGGAAAGGGAAAACGAGGGGAGACGTGTCTCTCCGGTCGGGGGGGCGTTCCCCATTCCTCGATCGTCTCTCTTTCGGCCTCCGCCTTCGTTGGGTTTGGGTTGGGTTGAGTTCCGTTGCCCATCATCCATCATCATTGCTCAACACGCACCTGCCACACCTCCCCCTCTCTCTCGCTCCCTCCTCCTTTACCGCACGTGGAGGCAAATGCGAGGGCTGCTTGCATCGCGTCGTTGTTAAAGCGGCGTTTATCACGACGCTCTCCAGGTAGCGTGTACAATAAGTTAGGGCTTGAAGGGGTTGGGATCTACGGTAGGAAGAAGACTTCCAATTTGACATTTGCTCTTTCATTCAAAACAATTCGATTCGAACTCGCTTGTGCAGGCATGCTCAAGTGAGTTGGAATTTGATTTATAAGTGAATTAAGCTCGAGATACCTGTGCTAGACTTTTTTAAACTTGGCTTGATCCGTGTTTTCCTTGTTTTTAATTTGAGTATATTGTGATTTTTTTTTATGAATTTTAACATGTTTTTATGAATTTACATTACCTCAGAAAGCTTGACTCGAGTTCATCTCATTGTTCATTCCTATACGCCTTGATTGGAGTGTTGAGTGTTGGTTAAGGGGAACTTCTCTCTGGTAAACAGCACAAAAACTTCTTACATATCCCATTCACAAAAATGTTTAAAAATCTGGTTATTTTTAATACAATTTCACTAATATGTTATAATTTTATGAAAAATTACAATAGAAACAACGTTTAACGCTTAGGCAAATAATAATTCAATGTTCAAATTTTAAAATTTAATGAATAAATTGAGCCTCCCGCTAACCCAAGAAAAGAAAAAAGAAAAAAAATGAAACCCAAGTTTTAAGATAGAATATTAAAGAGCCACCTACTCACCAAAAAAAAACTGTTGACTTAAAAGCATAAAATATCTTTCCTAACAACTCACTCCTCTTGTGGCCAACGAAAGATACTTTTGTCTTCAAAAGAGCATCTTTGTCCCTCTTTATATTAAATGCTGAAGTGTTTTTATTAGTTACCTTTTAAAAGGTTAACGGTGATTTATTATTTACTCAAGTATTAAGTGCTATTCTATAACTGGCAAAACAAGAGAAAGTTAATTTCTTCATGTCCACAATTTCATAAACCATCCCTGTTTAATTAAGCACAACTAAGCTTCCAAACATACTATATAAACGTTCCAGTTTTCATATGTAAATGTCATGTTATAAGGCAACATCTATATCACATGAATATATTAAACGCATATATATTTATTAGTTTTTTGCATTGAAGCTGGACTAAGGTCCTCACCTAGACCATAAAGATTTGAAGGAAGCTCCGTAAACCCCATGGATGAGAGGTGCAATGAGGGACCGAGGCCTCTCTTCAGTCTCACCGTGGTAGACCAAAGAAGCACTAGTGCAAACTTAGTATCAAATGGAATTGCACTGGAAGACTTTGCGCACCAAATAAGTGGATTCAATACAAAAAAAGATGGAGAAGAGAATGGCAAAGTAAATTAACGTTATATCACGGCTCAAAGAACTGGACTCCTGTACCAACATGAACACATATATAGTAATCCAGAATTAATTGGAATCCAGAATTAATTGGAGTCCAGAATTCCTGTGCTTCACCATGTGTTTCTAGTTGGTTACAGTTGCAAGTAGCTCTCTCTATGAAGTAGGATCATGCACCCAAGATGTTATGGGTCTACCCAGTACTTAATGGGTTCAGTAAGCGCATGATTCTACTCTCTCTCTCTTGTGTGCATGCACAAACACACATACACACACAGAGGTTGCTAAGGTGACTGATGAGGCTCTCACGAAGCAGGTAGATTAGTACTGCAGTAGTGCATTTTGTGGGTCTATAAAAAAAAAATAACAAATCTTCACCGATGCATGAAATTGCGTCGATAAGTATATTACTGACGTCCACCTGCATGTCGATAAAACGTTTTACCGACGTCCACAACATGTTGGTAAAAGTTGTACCGACGATGCCTGACATGTGTTGGTAAACGTTTTACTGATGCCCACCAAGTATCGGCAAAAGTTTTATTATCAATGTCCGTGGATGTCGATAATAATTTTATTTACCTATGCATATCATGCATCAGTCCAAAATTCTACACTCACATGCGCTAGAATGTCAGTGATAGTTTTCACCAACATTGTCTAGAACATCGGTAAAACGTTTACGATCGCATTGTCATGTTTTACCGACATTTTTCAGCCTTCGTTGGTAAAACCTCGGTTTTTTTTAGAGAGAGAGAGAGAGAGAAAGAGAGGAGATACTAAGTATTTGGTCAAACTGATGGCAGTCCTCTGGTATTGTATTCAAATTTAAAATTTTCCTAAACAAGAGAATGGTTTCCAAAGCCACTCTCTCCATTTTCTTAAAGACGGTGGTTATTACATAACCCTATAATTAGGGGTAGATGAGTTTAGAGACACTGAATCTGTAAGAGTTAGTCCATGTTTTGGTAAAGTAAGGCGAGAAAGAGTGTGCATTGCCTCTCTTCTTTTTAACAATATAATTGTGAAAGTATACAATTCTCCATTTTGTGAAAACCGTTACCCTGTCACATGCATCCTAGCATGATGATCTTGAGCAAATTACGTTTTATTCAAGTATAATATTTGATTTTATTTCCATTTCAATTTCCTTTCACTTAATGTTGCCTATATTAATTAGATATCCACTCCATGTCATTTTGCTGATCAATTTGATGTTTTAGCCAATAAGCTTTGGTCTATGTGATATGATTCCTCTTTATATCAAAAAATAAAGAACAATAATACAACGTTTAAGAAAACAGAAATATTCAATATTTCAATTCTTGTATCAGCAAAGTAAGATCATTACAGCCGATGCAAGGGTCGTAGACTGTCAGGAGATGGAAATTAACAAGGCTACTCTAGACCATAGTGGATCTAACCTGAGCGGACCAAGAAAGGCAACGTCCAACTTGCCAAAGTTGAGTTGGAGTTTTTACAGTCTTTGTGAAGGAAAGTTACAGTCCATGGGTTTTTAGCTAGTTCCGCTGTCAAGCTTGAGAGAGAACAAGAAATTTTGCTCAAATTGATCCATATCAGAGCATGATTTAACATTCGAACCTAGGGTCTTACAGCGCAAACGTGTATGTCTTAAGGAGGTGGACTGTAATACCAAAAAAGTTTAGTCTCATCTTGAAGATTGTGAAAGATCTTAAAAAACTTATAAAGGAGGTTGTTAAAGTAGTTGATTGTTTTGGTTCATAGCCTTTTTCAAGGTGGAATCGAAACTGTTAGAAGACATGTTGGAACCGCTAGTCAAGATAACCTCAAATTGAGATTTCTTTTTTGAACCCAACATCAAATCAATGTCCTTTCTTGATAAACATCCCTTTTTGATAGACCATGCTAATAAATATTAGAAATTGTGCTACATTTCTTTACCTAAGTCCTTAGGTTCTTCTAGTTTGGCCATTAGCGTACTTGCAAGTACACTTAATGCTGATATAAAGGAAGCAACAGGGGAAAAGGGATCTCTTTTCCTTTAGAATGGTGGAATTCCCACTCACAAAGTTGGTGAAGCCTAAAAGAGAGGGCCCCAAAATAAAGAAGTGGAGATTAGAAAGTTATAGGCCTATGCAATAGATGTTAAAATCTTAGAAAGTTCAAAATTAAAATTTAATTTTTGAAGGAGACACCAAGTATGCTCCACAAACCATCAGTGCAAAAAGATGAGAGGTGCCGTTTGTCAAAAAGTATGAAACAAGTATGTAGAAAGATAAAACTAATTATGAACTATTGAGTAACAACATTTTTTGACAATGGCTTTGCGGAACACATGGTAGACATTCGTAACACATAATTGCTTAACAACCCATTGCCTAAAAGAGAGACCCAAAGGTCTTTCCATTTCCTCTACTTCTAGAGAAGGGATGTATCGGTGTCAGCAATAACAATAGTGCATCTTTCAAATTAGGCACCACGCCCTATTACATAAGATTCAAAGCCATGCCCACAGACATTGAACTAGAGACCTGCCTTTTTACAAGCCCTTAGCTCAACTAGGTATGCTAAGCCCCTTAAAACAATACATAATTGCTTTTTTAAAATAGTGCTTACCTCCTTCCATGAAAAAGTGTATGGAACAGCTTGGCAATTTCAAATATTCCTTGATCTTTCTTATAAACCCCCAATTCTATACACCACCGGTTTCCTCTTGTGGACTCTTTTTGATCTTAAACTATATATATATATATATATATATATATATATATATATATATATATATATATATATATATATATATATATATATATATATGAGAGAGAGAAAGAGAGAGAGGATGTGGGCCTATCTCACAGCTTTTACTGGAGGAAATTAAAAATAAAAGGTGGTCGATCCTCAAATCTAGACATCATGGATGTCAGAAGGGCATGAAATCAAGGCATGATGCCTAATTTTTGATCCATGTTCTATATGAGGTATGAGGAAGAAGACTAGCTAGGCTCAAGACTATGAGCATTCTGGAAGATAAGGCTACAAATTTGCCACTTCCTTCTGTCTAGGGGGGGAAATAAAAAATCTAATTTTGTTTCTTTGAGTGGGTTAGAGATGCATATGCTCAACTGTTGGAGTAAGAAAAGCAATTATGAGAAGCACTTACTTGTGCAGGACACCTTATGCCACCTCCTTCTCCATGTTGGTACACTCACAAGGACAGAAGGATCAAAAGCCTGCATCAACTGATCAGTGTGGCAGCCATGCTGGTCTATGTGGCTTAATTTGGACTATCATTTTAACCCTATGGATTTCTATATTGCAAAATATGTTAGGGTTGTTGGCATGGCAAAATTTTGAACGGTAAATTTATCATGAAAAAAAGTCATGGTAAAAAGTCAACCCCAACCCTGTGGGGTCTGACTTTTTTCCTTGGTAAAATTATTCTCATCCATTGAATTCGGCAGGATAATTTTCCTTGTGTTTGATTTGAAAATGAAAAGCTGTACAAAAACGGCAAGTTCTCACGATGCACAATAAAATCGTTGTGCATCAAACGAGGTCTTGCAGAAAGTCATCACAACCAAGTTGAATGAATCGTGGTTAAACATATAACTTCGTTAAAATATTTTACGGCAGATAATTTTCATGACACGCCAATTAATTTATACATAACAACGTCTTGTTTAAGATCACAGACATGAGAGAACTTAAAATATACTTTTGCATGTGCTCTCAACATCTAATATTTTGTTTGTGATCTTACAATTGAATAAGACAAGAAGCAGACAGTTGGTCGCCACCAATTTTCTCGTTAGATCTATTTCTTGAGCAATAAAAATATCAACCACGAGGTCAAGAATAACAAAACTTAAGATTTTTATAATACCAGTTTTAACCATAGCGTGCTTTATGCGCATAACTGAAGATAAACATGTGCACATGTTCAGATTAAGTACATATTTGACTTGTTTAATTAGCTATTTAAATTTGTTTAAGACACAAGTTGTCTATAACATACGACTTCTCTCTCTCTCTCTCTCTCTCTCTCTCTATATATATATATATATATATATATATATATATATATATATATATATATATATATATAATGGTGGTTATGCAGACTTTTTAGAATCACCAAATCATCCAACGAAGGTTGTTCGATCAACATGGTAGACAATTAAGAAAAAAGAAAAAAAGAAGTGATGGACAACAAAAAGTGATGGTTATATGGACGACCCTTATATATATATATATAATGAAAATTTGTAAAAACTGGACCACTTGGTAAAGAGACAAAAACCAAACACATAAAAATTTAATTATTAAAATATTCTTTTGCAATCTAACCTTATAAATATATATAAATCTTAAGAACGTTATAATGAGAAACATATATTAAGATAGCCACTTGGCCAAGGGTTTTAACATCATAATTCACTTTTTTGCAACGATTTTAATGAACAAACTAAAAAATAACAATCGAGCCACATGGGTTATAGTTAGCTGATTTAAATATATATATATATATATATATATATATATATATATATATATATATATATATAAAATACAATATAATATAATATATAAAATATAATATTTTTATTCAAGATAAGCCTAAATGGGAGATCAGGTTACACATTTGAAAATACATCAGACAACGTAAATCCACTATGGTAAGAAGTTACCAAAGTAGTCGTGTTTTGAGAATTATGCAAAGGGTTGCATGGAAACTGAAATGAGAGGCAGTATTGAAAGCAGTGGGGCAGAGGAGGTGTGGGCAAGAATCCCACAAAAAGAATTTATTTTTGTATTGGAGTCTCCTCATGCATGATTCGAAGTTTTGCTTTCTACATTTCTCGGTATTTTAAAATTTGGCTGGAATCAATCGATTCAAATCGATATGGGCAGGGCGCGCCTAGGCCGTGGCGTCACCTTACATTTTGTCATTTTTTTTTAGTCAATCTTTTTTTTTTTTTCTTTTACCCTCTACAGAGAGATTCCCCGAGAAAGGGATGGATTGTGGTGGATGTAAGGGTGGAGCCACAAATTTTTTATGAGAGGCCGAATTAAAGTTCCTCTAAAGTATCATTTTTAAAAATTTTTATATAAAAAAAATTAATGTTTATATGTACATTTAAAAAAAAAATTGAAGTGGGGCCAAGGCCCATATACCTTCCCCTGCCAAGATAAGACCTTTTTGCTTTTGATTTCATCTCCCCCAAATTGCTATGATGCACTACCAATGCTTTGTTGTCATATCATTTGTAGTTTGTTTTAGATGGAAAAATTATCTGGTCTCTCATAACATACTGTTAAATAGACACATTCTCTGATCAGGTAGGTAGGTTGGCTGGATATATATATATATATATATATATATATTATATATATATATATATATATATATATATATATATATATATATAGTTATTTTTTTGAAATAAAATGAAAAACTCACTGAACAAGATTTATGGAGGGAGACTTTGAAATGGACAGGTGTGATTCTAGGGAGTGAAATTTATTCGGGTGTACTTTATTCGTTAATATATATATATATATATATTAAATTATTTTCTAAACTTTAAAATAATTTAAATTGCTTTTAAAATTTTAAAAATAATATAAAGTCGCTGGTACTGGCTGATATGAAGAAAACTCGTGAGTGCGTGCCTTGCGACAATAGCCTCCTAAAACTTTAAAAGTTACCACGTTAATACTTATCTGAAGCTAATCACAGACTTTCTTCACAAGATAATTTTTAACGAAGAGGCGAAAATTTTCGAGGCGGTCCTCAGCCGCTCATCATAATAATCAACGGCTTGCAGTCATGGCCTACTAATTAGAACCATAGACTCACACAGAAACATGAAGAAAATAAGAAGGGAAAAGGCATGAAAATGAGAATCAGACGATATAACTTCTTCCGTCTTCTCAAAGAACGGAGAGGAAAGCTCTCAAAATTAATGAGAGAAAGGGAGGGGGAGAGGGGAAGAAAGAGGGAGAGAAAGCCGTTGCTGGAATCTGCAGCTAGACAGGCAGGGCCACCTTCGTCGTCTTGGTGGCGGTGGCGAGCGTCTCACACGGCCAAGCCACGAACTTTGGGAACTCATCTCCAGGCATCAAAACCGGCAAACACTCGCTCTCATGCTTGGTGAACGACTTTAACGACAACAAAGGAAAAAGAAAGAACGACATGAATCAGAACCTCCTCGGGAGAAGAGAACTAATTAATTACCTAAAGCATCGCAAGGACTATAGAACTAACTTGATGAAAGGGCGTGTTCTGGTGGTAGCGGTGGCGGCGGCATTTGACGATGCCGTAGATGCATAAGATGACGAGCACAAACAGGACGGCGACCTGCATGGGGAGATTATCTGTGGTGGTGGGGTCGTCGTTCGTTAGGAAGCAAGTGCCGCTGAACATGGGCATTTCTCAAAATAGTGAGAAGCGCCTGCCGCTTGTCTCTCTCAGTTGAATCAAGATGGAGCAGGAAGGCTGATTGAATGAATGACAGCCTCGTCCCGGCTCCTCCTCCGTGCTTCCTTCCCGTGTGGCTTTGCCTTTTTTTTTCCCTTTCTGTCATCCGTTTAGCTTTTAAAGTGGAGATCACGCGGACGAACGGTACAGAAAACCAGAGGGGCCGGCGGGCCGCCGCCGGAAAAGGAAGCATCCACCATAATCGTCTCCAGTATTACCCACCATAATCGTTTCCAGTATACGAATACGTTATTTTACCATAAATGTTTCCGTTACCCACCCAAAATGATGGGCGACGGTTATAAACGTACATTAGAAAAAGGGAGAAAGGCCTTGTTTTCCTTTTTAGTCCGTTCCTCGGGAAGCTAGAATTTTTTCGGAGGGTTGTGGGACAAGTTAAACAACCTTGTCAACATGTCTTTGAGTATGCAAACCAGAGACCATCTAAAAGAGCAACAAAAAATCATTCAAATGCTCAACAGAATATGAACCAAAAGAACAACAAATTTTTATGCATACTACATTGTCCTCATTATCTACTATTTGCTCTTTATTAATGAATTGATGAATCAAGAGATAATTGCAAAGTACATTCTCATCAAGGAAGAAGTCATGGCAGTAACTCATTATGAATCCAAAAGTCACTTGGGTGTTAAGACTCCGGGGCAAGTGAACACATGACTATGGATTAACATATACTTAGAAACTATTCCACTCACAATATTAATCTAGGGTAAAAACTATTCCACTCACAATATTACTCTAGGGTAAGTTGCATCGATGTCAATGATAATAACTTTCTTGTTTCAAGGGAGTGAAAGGTTCATCCCTCTCGCCCAAGTCACCTTTCCATTCTCATTGCCTGATAAAACTTGCAGCTAATAGCTTTCTTGTTTCAAGTGAGTGAAAGGTTTATCCCTCTCGCTTAAAAAGAGACTTAAAGGTCACTTCTCCATTCTCCTAGCCTCTCGGGTAAGCTGCATCAAGGTTAATGATGATGTCAATGATGACAATAGTGTACCATTCAACTTGGATGTTATGTCCTACCACCTTAAGAAATAGGAGCATTGCTCTCATAAAAATCAAACTAGAAACTTGCTTTCTTATATGCTCTTAACCCGACCAACAACGCCACTTGAGACAATAAAACTCTCATTGTTGTATACACCATATGCCTAAATTTTTTTGAAAAATAGTAGATAACTTAAATACCTTTAATGTGTTTGAAAGAAGTGGGCACATGCCTATTTTTTTGTTCGATGTTCAACCATAATTTAGATTCATCGTCACTCAATATTGAAAGTCAAATCAGGTCAAATTTGTACAACAAAAATTACTAATGTATGTACTACCCATTTGCATCTGGCAAAGATGATGATATAAAAAAGACTACATGGATGGATTTAGCACATCTCACTTTATATTTCAAGACGAGAAACTGTTTTGATCGAACTCTTGACTCTTGACTCTTGACTCTTGACACGTGTTTGCCCAATTTTAAAAATGTAGGTAGAAAATTCAGGACGAGCTGAGCCAAGCCCGAGCTGGGCTGCAGTTGCGTCAATGTTGTCCAAGCGTTAGACAGGAAGGAATGACGAGTCGTTGGCTCGATTCGAACTTGTTCGCGTGGGCACAATTCAAGCTTGACTTGTTAAGCTCAAGCCGTTAATTAACGAGTCGAATTCGAGTTGCACTCCACTCGTCTCGGGTTTTTCGTCGGATTGAAAACAAAAAGGCTTTCATTGGGCCGTCTCCGTTGCAGTGTTGCGTGACGACCTCGATCTCTCCTCTCTCATACCGGCCGACCGCCTGTGCTCGATCTCTCCTCTCTCTTTACCATTGCCACCACTGACCATCCAACCACCACCGGGTGTCTGTCACCCACCACCACCGTCCACCGCCGGAGACCCACCATCAGTGTATCGCCCATAAGCTACCACCACCGCGCAACCACCGCCATCCACAATCTCTCTCTCTCTCTCTCTTTGTCTCTCTCTCTGTGGCTCTCCAGCTCCGCTCGACCGCTGACCATCTGTCGCCGCCCACCTTCTGCCCAAATCCCCTCCCATTGCTGTTCAGATCATACCAAGGTTCGTCCACTGTTGATGCTTTCTTTCGTTATTCTAGTCTCCGTGCCAATCAATTTAAGTTATGCGTTTGAATTCAGGTGCAAGGTCCTTGATCAAAATCAATCGTGTTTTTTCCCTTCCGAAGATGCCAATTTAAGCTGATCCACAATATTACTGGATTCAATTCCGAATGGTTCAGCTGTTGAAACCATTGACATACAAATTAAGAACCATTGTTGCGTGGAAAAAGCTTGAAAAATGATCTCAATTGTTTTATAAGACTGTTAGTTTTGGATCTGATATGTGTGGGGGCTTGAACCTAATGTGGTCCAGATTAGATCCAGATTTTGGTTCAACTATGAGTCTTCATTTGAAAACAAGAAAATTTTTAAAGAAGTGAGAAAGATCTTAAACCAAATCATGTCATGTAATCGGGGTTTGGCACAACGGATGGGCAGAGGCTGACATGCGGGCTAGTCTTTGTTTTGAGTAAGCATCAACTTCTTGTGCTGTAGAAAAAGAGCATGGGGAGGGTGAGGAGAACACTGATATGCAAGTTGAAGTATAGTATGAGCGTCTCTCAGTGGTACCAAAAGCAGGTCTGATGCTCAATGAGAAAGAATGAGGACTTTAGTTCTCTTATTGGAGATAAGATGAAATACTCTTCTATCTCACTCAATGAATGATGTTATGTATATCATGATTTCAAACTTGAATAGAAGACAAAAATGTAACTTTGGGACAAGGAGACAAGTGGGAAGAAAAGACATTGATATACAAGTAAGCATAACAAAAGCATCACCTCAAGACACTTAAGCAAACTTAGTACTCGAAGGGGATGAGGAGAAGGGTGGGGACTTCATCTCTCTTGTTAAACTGTAAAATGAAATACCAATCATGCTTCACCTAACAAATCATGTTATATATGAATGTGATTTTCAGCAAGTACAAAAATGTAACTTATCCCCTAATTATTTATGTAAAAATTGATTAAGATGTAAATTTGGATTTTTTGAGAAGAGGGATTGAAAGAAACCAGAGTTACAAAGTTAACTGGAACGAACCATTTGAAAAAGGTTGGTTTCTCGAGAACAAATGTTAAGATAATTTCTGCTTTAAATACGGAAGAATTGCAAAATTAAATCCCCCTTAAATCAGCATTTTTTAAAGAGATTGAAGAGGCAATTCCTACCCAAAAAACATCTAGGTTTCATAGCGGGGTTCTTGTTTTCCATGAAGATTATCAAAGAGGAATTTTAATAGCCAATTGTAAGTTAATCAGTGAGTTATTTTAGTTTATTTCTGAGTTTGGATCTTGGACATACCGTCATGCTGATTCAGTTTGAGTCCAGAGCAAGTGTGGAACTGATAAGGGACTTGGTGTTCTCATAATTGAGCAATAAATTGCCGAAATTTTATTGTCGCTGTTGAAAAATAAAGAAAAATTACCTCCTTAAATACTTACTTTTTCTTTACGGGCGGCATTTGATTGCCTCGGATCTTATATCCAAGGTAGATTTTAGAACCTCTGATATGAGGTCTAAGATTTTAACATCTTGGGGTTTAAAAGCCCTTGTTTGATTTACATCCTCAGTTTTCTCTCTCCCCTCCTTTTTACCTTCATGTGTGCAGACCCCCTCCCCCTTGGATTTGAGATCAGTGGATTTAATATAATAATAATATTCACGATGTTCGGTTCAACTAAATCGCCGAATTGGCAATATGAGTGATTCGATTTTTACAACATTAGAATTTGTATGTATCGATATTTTGTCCTTTTATTTTGAGCCAATCATTTTTTTTTCTTTTCTACCCAGTGTAAGTGATAGACTTGAGAAAAGTTTGTCTTCCAGCTTGCTTTTGTCCTACAGGCAAAGATTCCCAGAGAAAGGGATGGGTCGTGGTGGGTAAAGTTTGGCCATGTACTTGACATCACGATCATAGATGGGCTGAATTAAAGTTCCTAAATTTTGAGAGGCTGAAATATCATTTGTTAAAATTTTTACATAAGACAAATAAAATGTTTTAAAGTTTATATATACATGTAAAAAAAATTGAGGTGGGGCCAAGGCCCATGCGGGCCTTATCTTGCCTCCACCCCTGCATAGATGAGATGCTTTCTGCTTTGGATTCTAATACACATGATGCAAATGCAGCTAGAAAAGCTGCCAACAACCGAATGGTTGATACAAATTAGGACTTACAAATTTTTCATCTGGCAGGACAGCAACCCCAACTAAAATATATCCTTAGGACTGGTTACAAGAGAAGTTAATCCCTGCCCGGTTCAACCTACTACAAATTATACAAGGGTGACAAGGCTGTACAATCGTAAGTGATACAAAGAGCACTCATTCTCACTCAGCCAAGCACATATAAACCATCATGTCAAGCATGCCTAATCCTTGCAAACCATGCCCTTGAGCACCCTAGGTAGGTCTGAGCAACTCGGGACTTTGTCCTCGGCAAAATGTGCCTTGGAGGAGTCCCGGTCAGTTGTAAGGCTGAGGCCTGCTATAGGGTGTTGAGACCTCACCTGCCAAGGCCACGCTTGGCGATTCTCCAGTGTAAATGATTGAGGTGATAACCCCCAACGTAAGCTGCACCTCAATATTCAGCAGCTCCTTCACACCACCAGCTAGCTACTTGGCTGCAGCTGCACCGATATCAGCAGCTTCTTGCTAGAGGCAAACAACAAGCAATTAACGCCCTAACATGACAACAATGTATAGTTTAGGGAGAAGGGGAGTTCGCGTCACCATATCACAGTTTGACCCCAAATGTGATAGTAGTTGGGGGTAGTGATTGCCGGATGTCATCGGCAGCCACTATCGCTGCTTCCTCTCTTTTGTGGAAAGGGCTAACTCTCAGAACAAGGAAAACAATGGAAAACATGGTATTTCCAGAGTATGTTAGAAATCGTCACCGTGTTTGATTTTAACCCCTATTGAAAGACTGAGAGGGGGAGGCAATCGCCGTTCAGCGCGACAGATGTTAGACTTCTAATAGGTTCAGTTCGACTGCTACACGAACTCAGCTCCTGCCTTTTCTGTTGTCACAGTGGACTCCCAATAGAAAACAAAGAGTTACTATTCAGAAGCAGAGAATTACGACAATCTTTTGTAGGTATTAAGGGTCACCAGACGATAAGGAACACCCCAAGATACAGTTGAAAGGGAGAAGTTGGCGCCATTGAATGCCGGCATGCGTGCGCGGCCAGTGGCAACTCCTGCTTACAGTCTCCTCCTTCGCACAGTAGCTCCTGTTTGTAGGTGGAGCTCCAACACAAGCACAGTATCAAGCAATCAATTAAGTGTAAACAGATAGATAGAAGTCATGGATTCTTAACAGGCAAGTAGGGAATCCGAGACTGTTGTAGACTGGGTTGCAGGCGAGTTTTCAACTCGCAAAGATTCGCAGCTCGCTTCTGACACCTGCAACACTTGTAATATCTGTATCTCTTCACCGGTTCATCCTAAAATACAGCAATTTGGTCCAAAAATACAAGACAGATGCCTGAATCCAATGCCACCTTGCTCGACCTCAGAATCTATCCCAATGAGAATCGTGCCCCAGAGAAAGTCACTCTTGGATCAAAAAAACGTTCCCTGCTTCTGCTCCTTCTCAGATTTGCCGCAGCAAAGCATCTCCTATCAACAACTCAACCGAGCTCCAATGCAATATAATCCACAGAGAAATAAATTGAAAACAGTTAAGTCCAAGAGAAATTATTCAAGGGAAATGCTGAAATTACTCACCAATGGCCCTCAAATCCCAAGTCATGGACAGGAATAGGGGAAGCAAGGGATTCAGTGGTTGTAGTCGCAGGCGAGCTTCCAGGAACACACTCCTCTTCCAAAATTCATATCTCCTTATAGACTGCATCAAAAATTTTGAAAATTGGTCTATAGATTCCTCAGGAGAAGGCGATTCCAACAAGCTATTACTCGACCCCTGATGTCGCTGGAGCTGACAACGTCGGTCGTTTTCGTGACAGGTTCTCAGGCGGTACATGCTTTGTTCTACATCTTCTTCAAATCAGCTTGAGTGTCCGATAACTCCCACGATTTCAATTCAAATCACGAATGAACAACGACAAGAATCAATCTATTGCAAAACAACAACTAATCAACATGAGCGCCAAAATAAGTCACCAGAACGCTGGAATACCACATTTTTGTAAGATTTGGGGGAATCGATCGTCGTGGCGATAGATTAGACTGCAACTTCGCCGATTATCGCCAGATTCTGTTTTGCTCCGGTCAACTAGGCCAATGAGCTCCTATTGTGACCAAACTTCACCAGATTGTTCGTATGGATGAGATGAGGTTAACAGGCTGGTCGCTAGCCTTAGATCTATCTTCGTTCGCCAGCAATTGCTAATTAATCAGATTCTATTTTCAGCCAGTATCCTTGATGAAACAGTGCACAGATCCGATCCTTTGGGCCCCTCAATATCTCAAATCTCTCAACGTTCATCCTCCGCTTCTCGTCGCACAAAATTTAACAATAGATTGCAATATGATGCTACTCAATTAAACTGATCAACTTCATGGACAGTCGATCTAAGACTGTGTTAGATGAGTCACCATGCTCGGCTTTTCGAATGAGCATGCCCGTCAGCACTCTTTGATCAATTGATCCTTCGATTGTCGGGTCAGGACTGACCGATCTACACGAGGTGTTAGGTAGAACAAGTCTGGATCGCTCGTGCGTGAGCATCAACTAACCGATCCTCGCTCGGACTTCGCACTAGATACTTTCACAGTAAGAACCGACAGAGGAATTGGTACCTACTTGCAGAAAGTTCCATCGATGTCGATTTCACAGATCTGGAAGTTGTTGGATGCCTATGGATTCCGCTGCTTGTCCAACCTGATGGCGTCTAGCCTCTTATGGGGTTGAGGAAGGCTGCACCATCGATCAGACAGCTTGCAGTGAATTGGGAAGCATCGTCTACAAATCTGGTGGTGAGTTCCAGCGCCCACCTTTCTGGATTTTGATGCGGTCTTTCTCTCTCGGCAAGGAAGGAGCAGATGAAGAGTTTCTTTGTTGCCAAAACAGCTGCCAGGAAGAAGGGGAGTAATAGAACTTGGTATTTTGGTAAAGAGAGAGGAATAAGAATGGAAATTATGATGTATAGAGGTTCGGTGATTAACACCTACGTCCTCTCTCTCATGTATACACTCAATCGTGTATATTATGAGGTTCCACTATAGTATTTATATGAATTTCATTACAACGGTAAGCTATCATTTGACTTTACAAGTGTAGCACTTATTTCCTTCTTTGGTTGATCTTTACCGTTGTCATTCTTTTCTTCAAATGAACCGTTGGTGGAGTTGCCTTCACTCGTTGATTGCATTCCATATTTGTTGCCATGTGTATTGCCTTGCATGAGAGCTTCTTGCCTTGAATTGCCATGTGGCTTACCATGTGTCTCAACAAGGAGACCCCTATAGGAGAAAGATGAACTCTAACTTTCGGTAATTTCTCAAGATGGGGTTATTACACAAAGTTCCCGCTTGTATAATGCTGGGAAGTCTCGGGTTGCCCCCACTGTCTCTGTTCTAAACCATATAAAGAGAAAAAAGTAGAAAAAATGATACAGTACAAACACGTTCCAAACCTGAAGCTGATCCAAGTGAGTCTTGGTCCACCTCGCCCAGGTGTCTCTTGAGCTAGTGTTCTGGTCAATGGCTGTCGCCTGCACCTACCTAGGTGACGGCCAGGCTCGTCTCCAGCTGAGCTTGATCTGCTTCCTCGAACTCACCTAGGTTGGCACTAGGCTGATATGGTCTGGCTCGTCCTAACTAGGTTGAGTTGCTCTCGATAGCAGGTCAACCTCACCTCTTTCACAACCACATGTCTCAGTTGTTGCCTAGTTCTTGGCCTGCTGAATAACGTCCCTATGCAAATTGTCGTGTGTACGCACACCTGGCTCAGTCTTGATTCATCACGCGCAGTGCCCTTTGGCAGCACACTTGGCCATCTCCTGTCGCGTGTAGCCTCCCTTGACATCATTGGCCTCACTTAGCGAAATACCGAACGCTTTTTGCCACGGTCAACATCTCGCCTGAATAAGACGGGGTGAATAGCCTCCCTTGCCGAATATTGACATGTCTCTGTAAGCGCCTTGGCCATCCTCGGTTGGCTCTAGGTAGGCTCGTATCAGATTCCCTCTCTCGCAGATTGCTATGATGCACTATCAATACTTTGTTGTCATATCATTTGTAGTTTCGTTTTAGATGGAAAAAATCTCCTGCCTCATAGCATTCCATCGAAGTAGACATGTTCTCTCGATTCAATCACTGGAGGGTAGGTTGGCTACGTGTGTGTATATATATATATATATATATATATATATATATATATATATATTATACACACACACATTTTTTCCCCACAATATTGATTAAAATTATGAAATCGTCAATGCCTTGAGAGTTTTGCATTTCATCCTTTCCCTTTAGAACACCTATGCTGATATTTGGTTATGGAGATTCTTGTTTTTTGGAGTTTACAATTCTTAGAAATCTAAATAAATTTATGCTGTACTCATCGACTAGATTGTCGCACTACCAACAAAATTAAATTGAAAACCTGTCTCTTAGGGCTTGTTTGGTTGGAAGGAAAGGGAGGGAAAGGGAGGGATTGAGCAATCCCTCCTGTGTTTGGTTGGCTAATTAGAAAGTAGGGAAAGGAAGGGAAAGAGAGAAAGTCTGTTTGGATGGGAGGGGAGGGAAAGGAAAGGAAAGGAAAGGATTGTATAGTGTAAATTCAATCCCTCCCAAATCAGACGGATTGGGAGGGAAAGGAAAGGGAGTAAGTACAAAAGTGTTGACTGCCCACAATACCCCTCCACGTTTTTCCTTCCAACCTTTTGACTATTGAGGGTATTATTATAAATTGTATCGTTTCCTTTCCATTCCATTCACTTTTATCCAAACAAGCTTTTATAATCACCTCTTTCCATTCCATTCCATTCCCTTCCCTTTCTCTTCCCTTCCCTTCCCTTTCCATTCCTTTCCCTCCCTTTCCCTCCATCCCTTTCCTTCCCTTTCCCTCCAACCAAACAGGGCGTTAGAGTTGATGTGTGTGGATTGATAGCTATTTATTTCACGCAAATAAAGTACACCCTGATAAATTTCACTCTCGAGAATCACGCCTGTCCATTTCAAGTCCCCCCTCAATAAATCTCATATGAAGTTTTTTAATTCTGGAGAACGTTTGCATAGGGGTTAGGGCCCCATATATATATATATATATATATATATATATATATATATATATATATATATATATATATATATATATATATATATATATATATAACCGTAGACGTGCTGAAGCTCAGAACCCCACATTTTGTAAACTGTAAAAGAACAAAACATCATGCACTTTTTAACGCTAACTTTGTTCTGCGCCAAATTTTTCCTTTTCCAAACATGCGGGACAATGTTGGCATGTTGCGTGTCGACTTGTACCGTCCTATTTTCTGATTTTATTAAAATCTAAAATAATTTAAGTTGCTTTTAAAATTTCAAAAATAATATAGATTCGCTGGTACTGGCTGATATTGACAGCACTCGTGTGCGCCTTGCGACAATACCTCCTGAAACTGTAAAATTTACCACGTTAATACTTATCTCAAGCTAATCAGACTTTCTTCACAAGATCATTTTTAAACGAAGGGGCGAACATTTTGGTGGTAGCCGTGGAGGCGGCGGCGGCGGCGGCCTGTGGTTCGGCGGTGGAAGAGAACTAACTGATTACCTGAAGCATCGCAAGGACTATAGAACTAACCTGATGAAAGGGCGTGCTTTTGGTGGTAGCCGTGGAGGCGGCGGCGGCGGCGGCCTGTGGTCCGGCGGTGGCGCTGTTGGAGTCAGAGAAGCAGCAGAAGGCGATGCCGTAGATGCAGATGACGACGAGCACAAACAGGGTACCGCCCAGTATGGGGACCTCGGAATCACCTGTGGTGGTGGGGTGGTGGTTCACTAGGAAGAAAATGCCGCTCGTGGGCATTTCTCAAAATAGTGGGAAGCGCCTGCCGCTTGTCTCTCTCAGTTGAATGAAGATGGAGCAGGAAGGCTGATTGAATGAATGACAGCCTCGTCCCGGCTCCTCCTCCTTGCTTCCTTCCCGTGTGGCTTTGCCTTTTCTTTTTCTTTCTGTCATCCGTGTAGCTTTTAAAGTGGAGATCACGCGCATGTAAAGACGAACGGTACAAAAAGCCAGAGGGGCCGGCGGGCCGCTGCGAAAAGGGCAAAGGAAGCATCCACCATAATCGAGTATGACAATATGCGATTTGACCGTAAATATCTCTCTATTACCCACCATAACCGTTTCCAGTATACCAACAGGTTATTTTACCATAAATGTCTCTGTTACCCAAAATGATGGGTGACAGTTTTATAAAGCGTATATTAAGGAAGGGAGAAAGGTTCTGTTTATTGGGAAGCTAGAAAATTTTTTGAGGGGTCCAATTATACTTTCTTGAAATATAATTTTTCAAAATTTATATATAAGATAAATATTTTTTTTAATTTATATGTAAATATGATATATATAAGATAAATATATTTTTTAAATTTATATGTAAATATAATATATAGCTCCTTCTACAAGGAGTGGAAGACGACCAACTACATGGTCATGTATTGGTTGATGAAGTCTATAGAACCTATAATTTCAACATTACGATATAAAGAAATGACCAAAAAACCAATTTTAGTTGCCACACATGATTATGGATCGACATCTACTTATAAACTATTCTATTCATAATATTGCTCTATTAGCCAGAGAAAACTTGCAGCCAATAACTTTCTTGTTTCAAGTGAAAGAAAGGTTCATCCCTCTGGTTTGAAAAGAGACTTAAAGGTCACTTGTCCATTCCCCAAGCCTCTCTGGGGTAAGCTGCATCGATATCAATGATGATGTCAATGATGACAATAGTGCACTCTTTAACTTGGATGTCATGCTTTGCTACCTTAAAAAATAATATGCTCTCATAAGAATCAAACTAGAAACTTGCTTTCTTATATGTCCTTAGCGTTGTTGTATACACCATATACCAAAAATTTTTGGAGAACAGGAGATAACTTAAATCCCTTTAATGTGTTAGAAAGAAATGGGCACATGCCCATTTTTTGTTGGATGTTCAACCATAAGTTAGATTCATCGTCACAGATATTGAAAATCAAATCAGGCAAAATTTGTACAACAAAAATTACTAATTTATATTCTAGCCATTGGCATCTGGCAAAGATGATGATATAAAAAAGACTACATGGATGGATTTAGCACATCTCACTTTATATTTCAAGACAAGAAATTATGTTGATCGAACTCTTGACACATGTTTGCCTAATATTATGATCTCATTCTAGTTTATTTCACAAATTTTGGTTATTCAACACCATATATATCTGTTTGGTGAAATATAAAAAAAAATTCTCTCATAGAAACCAAACCATGATGAGTTTTCCTTACAAGTGGGAAATTGAGAGTCACCAGCTATGTGCTATGGAAATAGTAAGTCCAAGTACAACCACTTCCAACTTAAGCGTTGTTCAACTGCACACGTTTGCCCATGCCAAATGCAAAGTAGAGAATATATGAAGTGCATTTAGAGGCAAATGCAAATCAATAACTGTGAAAAAAAAGACAGTTCATTTTTCTTTTGGGTGAGTAGGAGGAAACCTATCCCTGAGTGAAGGTCGAAGCCTCCCCATTGCATCAACCCCCTCAGGCTAGTTCATTTTTCTTTGATGAATCATATTGTAGTTATGACACCAAGAAATCACAAGACATGCTTTCTAACCATTGGAAAAGATGAAGACAAAAGATATGAACTTATCGATAGATTAGCGAGAGAGCAAAAATCTAAGTACTAGCCAACTGCAAAACTGGTGCAGATCAGTGGCGAAGCCAGAATTTTTTTACTAAAGGGTGCTCGAACCAACAGCCTAGATTTGGTGTACATAGCCCACATCAGCCCCCAGTATCTCCACCACTGACATAGATGCAACCAAATCAATTTTAAAAGTTAAATAATACCTCAGATGGATTTCTTAAGACGATGATTCACAGTCCAATTCTAGAAATGTAGGTAGAAAATTCAGCAAATATAAGGCTGCATACGAGCCGAGTCACGCCCGAGCTAAGCTGCAGATGTGTCAATGTTGTCCAAGCGCTAGATAGGAATGAATGACAAGTCATTGGCTCGATTTGAACTTGTTCATGTGGGCACAATTCAAGCTGAACTTGTTAACGTCAAGCCGTTAATTAACGAGTCGAATTTGAGTTGCACTTCACTCGTCTCGGTTTTTTCATTGGATTGAAAACAAAAGGGTTTTCATTGGGCCGTCTCTATTGCAGTGTTGCGTGACGACCTCTCTCTCTCCTCTCTCATACCGGCCGACCGCCTGAGCTCAATCTCTCCTCTCTCTCTTTTTACCATTGCCACCACTAAGGATCCAACCACCACCGGGTGTCTGTCACCCACCACCACCATGAAGGATAATTTCCTCATGCATACACAAAAACGAATATGCCCTAAAACAGGATCTCGTTTATGCTAAATCACTTAATCAAAAACTTTAACTGTAGCAGAAACGTACTTGAATCTATCTGAACAACCGGACGATGATATCGCAATAGGATCTTACAGGGTCTGTGCGGAGCACGTGCGGTTTCTCTCAGATGGGGAAGAGACAACCATAGAAAGCGATATTTCAAGCAACCGTGCACGACCCCAGGGACCACTACGCTTTTATATTATGAGCAATTACAGATTCAACCCATCAAAGAATTCATAATTGCGTACAGGTATCTATATATTATAAAATTGTCTCATACCATATAAAATGACGTAATATCCCAAAATGCAATCACTTAAGCGGATATTTATATTAAGACAACCATAATATCTGAAATCCTCATTGACATATGCCGGCCCACCAAGTGATCCTTACACACCATCCATGACCCACCATCAGTGTACTGCCCATATGCTACCACCACCATCCACAATCCCTCTCTCTCTCTCTCTCTCTCTCTCTCTCTCTCTCTCTCTCTCTCTCTCTCTCTCGCTTTGTGGCTCTCCAGCTCCGCCCGTCCACCACCGCCGACCATCTGTCACCGCCCACCTTCTGCCCAAATCACCTCCCATTGCTGTTCAGATCATACCAAGGATCGTCCACTGTTGATGCTTTCTTTCGTTATTCTAGTCTCCGTGGCAATTAATTTAGGTTATGCGTTTGAATTCAGGTGCAATGTCCTTGATCAAAATCAATCGTATTTTTTCCCTTCCGAAGATGCCAATTTAAGCTGATCCACAATATTACTGGATTCAATTCAAATGGGGACATATTTATTGATCTTCTCGAAGAATGGTTCAGCTGTTGACACCATTGATATACAAATTAAGAACCATTGTTACATGGAAAAAGCTTGAAAAATGATCTCAATTGTTTTATAAGATTGTTAGTTTTGGATCTGATATGTGTGTGGGCTTGAACCTAATGTTGTCCAGATTAGATCCAGATTATAGTTCAACTATGAGTCTTCATTTGAAAACAAGAAAATTTTTAAAGAAGTGGGAAAGATCTTAAACCAAATCATGTCATGTAATCCGGGTTTGGCACAACAGATGGGGCAGACGCCGACAAACGGCCAGTCTTTGTTTTGAGTTTCCAAAGCATCAACTTTTTGTGCTGTAGAAAGAGAGAAAGGGGAGGGTGAGGGGAACACTAATATGCAAATTGAAGTATAGTATGAACATCACTCAGTGGTACCAAAAGTAGGTCTAGTGCCCAATGAGAAAGAATGAGGACTTCAGTTCTCTTGTTGGTGATAGGATGAAATACTCTTCTGTTTCACTCAATTAATCATGTTATGTATATCGTGATTTCTAACTTGAATAGAAGACAAAAATGTAACTTTGGGACAAGGAGACAAGTGGGGAGGAAAGACATTGATACGCAAGTAAGCATAACAAAAACATCACCTCAAAACACTTAAAGCAAACTTAGTACCCGAATGGGATGAGGAGAAGGGTGGGGACTTCATCTATGTTGTTAAATTGTAAAATGAAATACCAATCATGCTTCACCTAACAAATCCTTGTAAAATGAAATACCAATCATGCTTCACCTAACAAATCATGTTATATATGATTGTGATTTTCAGCAAGGGCAAAAATGTAACTTATCCCCTAATTATTTATGTAAAAATTGATTAAGATGCAAAGCTGGATTTTTTGAAAAGAGGGATTCAAAGAAACCAGGGTTATAAAGTTAACTGGAACGAGCCATTTGATAAAGCTTGGTTCTAGAGAATAAATGTTAAGATAATTTTCTGCTTTAAATACGGAAGAATTGCAAAATTAAATCCCCCATAAATCAGCATTTTTAAAGAGATTGAAGAGGCATGTTCTGCCCAAAAAACATCTAGGTTTCATAGCAGGGTTCTTGTTTTCCATGAAGATTATCAAAGAGGAATTTATAATAGCCAATTGTAAGTTAATGAGTGAGTTATTTTAGTTGATTTCTGAGTTTGGATCTTGGACATACCGTCATGCTGATTCAGATTGAGTCCTGAGCAAGTGTGGAACTGATAAGGGACTTGGTGTTCTTGTAATTGAGCAATGAATTGCTGAAATTTTGTTGTCGGTGTTGAAAAATAAAGAAAAATTGCCTCCTTAAATACTTACTTTTTCATTGAGGGCGGCGTTTGATTGCCTCGGATCTTAGATCCAAGGTAGATTTTAGAACCTCAGATCTGAGATCTAAGATTTTAAAATGTTGGGGTTTAAAAGCCCTAGTTTGATTTACATCCTCAGTTTTCTCTTTGTCCTCTCCTTTTCACCTTCATGTGTGGATCTAAATTCCACACTTGAAGTCAGACCCCCTCCCTATTGGATTTGAGATCGGTGGATTTAATATAATAATAATATTCACGATGTTCGGTTTAACTGAATCACCGAATTGGCAGCATGAGTGATTCGATTTTTACAGCATTAGAATTTGTATGTATCGATATTTTGTCCTTTTATTTTGAGCCAATCTTTTTTTTTCTTTTCTACCCACTGTAAGTGATAGACTTGAGAAAAGTTTGTCTTCCAGCTTGTTTTTGATTTACAAGCAGAGATTCCCAGAGAAAGGAATGGATCGTGGTGGGTAAAGTTTGGCCACGTACTTGACATCACGATCATCAACTTTTGCTTAGCATAGATGTAGGGGCGAAGCCAGAAATTTTTTATCAGGGAGGCCGCATTAAAGTTCCTAATTTTTGAGAGGCTGAAAAATATCATTTGTTAAAATTTTTATATAAAACAAGTAAATGTTTTAAAGTTTATATATACATTTTAAAAAATTGAGGTGCGGCCAATGCCCATGCAGGCCCTACCTTGCCTCCACCCCTGCATAGATGAGACGCTTTCTGCGTTTGATTCCGATATACATGATCCAAGTGTGGCTAGAAAAGCTATCGACGACCGTATGTCCGCCCAAGATCAAGTTGGAGATTGGGTCAAATGGCTGATACAAATTAGGACTTACAAATTTTTCACCCGGCTGGATAGCAACCCCAGCTTGAATATACCCTTGGGACTGGTTACAAGAGAGGTTAATCCCAGCCGGTTCAGCATACTACAAATTATACAAGGGTGAAAAGGCTATACAACCGTAAGCGATACAAAGAGCACTCGTCCTCACTCAGCCAAGCACATACAAACCATCATGTCAAGCATGCTTAATCCGTGCAAAGCATGCCCTTGAGCAACCCTAGGTAGTTTTGAGCAACTCGGGACTTTGTCCTTGGCAAAGTGTGCTTTAGTGGAGTCCCGGTCAGTTGTAAGCCTGAAGCCTATCTGAAAGCGAAACTCCCACCCCGCTGCTATAGGGTGTTCATACCTCACCTGCCGAGGCCATGCTCGGCGATTCTTTGGCGTAAATGACTGATAGGCAAACAACACCACCAGGTAGCTGCTTGGCTGCAGCTGCACCGATAGGCAAACAACATGCAGTTAATGCCCTAACACGACAGCAATGTATAGTTTTGGGAGAAGGGGAGTTTGCGTCACTAGATCACAGTTTGACTGCAAATGTGATAATCGTTGGGGGTAGCAGTCGTCGGATGTCGCCGATGGGCGCCTTCCTTTTCCTGGATGCAGCTCAGCTCATGGCCGTTGTCGCTGCTTCCTCTCTTCTGTTGAAACGACTAACTCCCGTAACGACAGAGAGTGACAACTCAGGAAAACAATGGAAAACTGGGTATTTCCAAAGTATGTTAGAAGTCGTCACCGTGTTTGATTTTGACCCCTGTTGAAAGATTGAGAGGGGGAGGTGATCGCCATTCAGTGCAGTAGACGCTATGACTTCTAACAGGTTTAGGTTGACTGTTACACAAACTCAGCTCCTGCCTTTTTTGCTGTCACAGTGAATTCCCAACAAGAAACAAAGAGTTATTGTTTAGAAGCAGAGAATTACGACAATCTTCTTTAGGTATTAAGTGTCACCAGACGATAAGGAACACCCCAAGATACGGTTTAAAGGGGGAAGTTGGTGCCGTTGAATGCCGGCGTGCGTGTGGTGCCGGTGGCAGCTCTTGCTCACAATCTCCGTTAATCTTCTTTAGGTATTAAGTGTCACCAAACGATAAGGAACACCCCAAGATGCAGTTTAAAGGGGGAAGTTGGCACCGTTGAATGTCAGCGTGCGTGCGGTGCCGGTGGCAGCTCTTGCTCACAATCTCCTCCTTCGCACAACAACTCCTGATTGTAGGTGGAGCTCCAACACAAGTTATAACAACCCGACCCACTCCTGGACTTGGGCCCCTAGTTCGACGGATCCCAACCCGCCCCCTAGCAGTTTTGGTTCTAACCTGAAAAAGGCTAGGAACCGAACAATCATTTCATTAATGGCTTCCCTTTATAAGCCCTTGAAGATCCCTCACAATCTTTGATACATGACTAAATTTCTGTGGTGTTACAATCCAACCCTTTAAGTCACACGCGTCTGCACGTGTAGGACCCTAGGTCCGAGTGTTCAAACTGCTCTGATACCATTATAACAACCCGACCCACTCCTGGGCTTGGCCCCTGGTTCGACGGATCCCAACTTGCCCCCTAGCAGGTTTGGTTCTAACCCAAAAAAGGCTAGGAACCAAGACAATCATCTTATTAATGCCTCCCTTTATAAGCCCTTGAAGATCCCTCACAATCTTCGATATGGGACTAAATTTCTAAAGTGTTACACAAGCACAACATCAAAAGGCAATCAATGAAGTGTAAACAAATAGACAGAAGTCATGGATTCTTCTCCAGAAAGTAAGGGAATCCCAGACTGTTGTAGACTCGATCGCAGTGCGAGTGTTCCACTCGCAGAGATTCGCAACTCACGTCTGAGACCTGCGACTCTTGTAAAATCTGTAGCTCTTCACCGGTTTGTCCTAAAATTCTGCAATTTGGTCCAAAAATATTAGACAGATGCTTGAATCCAACGCCACCTTGCTCGACCTCTGAATCGACCCTAATCAGAATTGCGCCCCAAAGAAAGTCATGCTTGGATCAGAAAAACACTCCTTGCTTCTGCTCCTTCTCAGATTTGCCGCAGCAAAGTATCACTTATCTCTAGCTCAATCGAGCTCCAATGCAACATAATCCACATATAAATAAATTGAAAACAGTAAAGTCCAAGATGAATGCTGAAATGAATCACCAGATGACCCTGGAATCCCAAGTTGTGGATAGGAATTGAGGAAGCAGGGGATTCAAGGGTCGTAGTCGCAGGTGAGCTTCCAGCGACAAGCTCCTCTTCCAAAATTCATATCTACTTACAAACTGCGTCAAAAATTCTGAAAATTGGTCTGTAGATTTCTCAGAAGAAGACGATTCCAACGAGCTATTGTCGACTCCTGATGTCGCCGAAGCTGACAACGCCGGTCATTTTCGTGAGAGGTTCTCGGGCAGTACGTGCTCTGTTCTGCGTCTTCTTCAAGTCAGCTTGAGCGTCCGATAACTCCCATGATTTCGATTCCAAACACTAATGAACAATGACAAGAATCAATCTATTGCAGAAACAACCACTAATCAACAAGGATGAGTGCCAAAATAAGTCACCAGAATGTCGGACTACCCCATTTCTGTAAGATTTGGGGGAATCGATCACCGTGGTGGCAGATTAGACTGCAACTCTGTCGATTATTGCCAAATTCCGTTTTGCTCCGGTCAACTAGGCAAGTGAGCTCCGATTGTGACCAAACTTCACCAGATTGTTCGTATGGATGAGGCGAGGTTAACAGGCTGGTCGCTAGCCTTAGATCGATCTCTGGTTGCCAGCAATTGCTAATTAATCAGATTCTGTTTACAACCAGTATCCTTGATGAACTAGTGCAGAGATCCGATTCTTTGGCCCCCTCAATATCTCAAATCTCTCAACGTTCATCCTCTGCTTCTCGTCGAACAAACTTTAACAACAAATTGCAATAGGACGCGACTCAATTGAGCTGATCAACTTCACGGATAGTCGATCTAGGACTATGTTAGACGAACCACTGTGCTCAGGTCTTCGAATGAGCAAGCCTGTCAGCATTCTCTGTTCAATTGATCCTTCGGTCTCGGGTCAGAACTGACCGATCTACATGAGATGTTAGGCATAACAAATTTGGATTGCTCATGCATCAGCATCAATCAACCGTACCTCGCTCGGACTTCGCACTGGATGCTTTTGCAGTAAGAATCGACAAAGGAATTGGTACTTACTTGCAGAAAGTTCCGCCGGGGTTGATTTCATAGATCTGGAAGTCGCCGGATGCCTGCGGATTCCACTGCTTGTCCAGCCTGATCACTCGTTGATCCTGGCCTCTAGCCTTCTCTGGGGTTGAGGAAGGCTGCACTGTCGATCAGGCAGCTCGTTGTGAATTGGGAAGCGTTGTCTGCAAATCCGGTGGTGTGTTCCGATGCTCACCTCTCTGGATTTTCAGGCAGTCTTCTCTCTCAATAAAGAAGGAGTCGATGAAGAGTTTCTTTGGCACCAAGATAGCTGCCACGAAGAAGGGAAGACCCCCGTTGGAGAAAGATGAACTCAAACTTTCATTAATTTTTCAAGATAGGGTTATTACACAAAGTTCCAGCTTGTATAATGTTGGGAAGTCTCGGGTCGCCCCACTGTCTCGGTTCTAAACCGGTACAGAGACAAAAGAGTAGAAAAACTGATATAGTACATATATGTTCCAAACCTAAAGCCTATCCGAGTGAGTCTCAGTCCATCTTGCCCAGGTGACTCATGAGCTAGCGTTTTGGTCAATGGCTGTCGCCTGCACCTGCCTAGGTGACGCCCAGGCTCGTCTCTAGCTGAACTTGATCCACTTCCTCGAACTCACCTAGGTTGGCACTAGGCTGATATGGTCTGGCCCGTCCTAACCTGGCTGAGTTGCTGTCGATAGCAGGTCAACCTCACCTCTTGCACAACCACATGTCTCAGTTGTTGCCTCTTTCTTGGCCTGCCGAATAACCTCCCTAAGCAAATTGCCATGTGTATGCACACCTGGCTCAGTCTCGACTCATCACGTACAGCTCCCTTCGGCAGCGCACTCAGCCATCTCCTGTCGCGCGTAGCCTCCCTTGACAACATTAGCCTCACTTGACCAAATACCGTACCTTTCGGCCATAGTCGACATAGCCTCGGCAGAATAAGACAAGGTCTAGCTGTGAATAATAACCTCCCTACAGAATATCGACATGTCTCTGTAAGCGCCTCGGCCAGCTGTAGGTAGGCTCGTATCAGATTCCCTCACTCATAGATTGCTATGATGCACTATCAATGCTTTGTTGTCATATCATTTGTAGTTTCATTTTAGATGGAAAAATTCTCCTGCCTCTCATAGCATTCTGTCAAAGTAGACACGTTCTCTCAATTATATATATATATATATATATATATATATATATATATATATATATATATATATATATATATATACACACACATTTTTTCCCAACAATATTGATTAAAATTTTGAAATCGACTTTGCCTCAGAGTTTTGAATTTCATCGTTTCACTTTAGAACACCCATGCTGATATTTGGTTATGAAGATTAGGAGCAAAGTTTTCTCCCTTTTTCTTGTTTCTTGGAGTTTATAATTCTTTGAAACCTAAATAGATTTATGATGTACCCATCAACTAGATTGTGGCACTACCAACAAAATTGAACTGAAAACCTATGCCTTTTAGAATTCATGCGTGTGGATTGATCACTATTTATTTCAAGCAAATAAAGTACACCCGGATAAATTCCACTCATGAGTCTGTCCATTTCAAATTCCCCCACCATAAATCTCGTCCGGGAGTTTTGCCATTTCGGAGAACGTCTGCATTGGGGTTAGGCCCCAGCCTTTTATTTCAAAATAATATATATATATATATTGACTGTCAGCAGAATTCTGTCACCACAAGCCAATGCTTTATCTAGCAGAAACCCAGGAGTTTTCCCATTCGAAAACACCTAGACCTGCTGGAGATTAGAACCCCATATTTTTAAACTTTAAAGAACAAAGCATCATACACTTTTTGCTCTAACTTTATTCTGCGCCAAATTTTTCCTTTTCCAAACATGCGGGACAATGTTGGCACGTTGCGTGCTGACTTGTACCGTCCTATTTTCTGATTTTATAAATTCTACAATAATTTAAATTGCCTTTAAAATTTAAAAAATAATATAAATTCGCTGGTACTGGCTTATATTAATCAGAGACTTTCTTCACAAGATCATTTTTAACGAAGAGGCGAAAATTTTCAAGGCGGTCCTCAGCCGCTCATCATAATAATCAACGGCTTGAAATCATGGCCTACTAATTAGAACCATAGACTCCCACCGAAACTTGAAGAAAATTAGACGGGCAAACGCATGAGAATCAGATGATCTCCTGGTTCCTTCCGATAACTTCTTCCATCTTCTCAAACAACAGAGAGAGTAAAACTCTCAAAATTAATGAGAGAAAGGGAGGGGGAGAGAGAAAGAAAGAGAGAGAACGCCGTTGCTGGAATCTGCAGCTAGACAGGCAGGTCCACCTTCGTCGTCTTGGCAGCGGCGGCGGTGGCCTCGCACGGCCAAGCCACGAACTTGGGGAACTCATCTCCCGGCATCAAAACCGGCAAACTCTCGCTCTCATGCTTCTTGAACGACTTTAACGACAAAAGAAAGAACGACATGAATCAGAACCTCCTCGGGAGAAGAGAACTAATTGATTACCTAAAGCATCGCAAGGACTATCGCACTAACTTGATGAAAGGGCGTGCTTCTGGTGGTAGCCGTGGCGGCAGCGGCCTGGGGTTCGGCGGTGGCGCTGTTGGAGACAGAGGAGCGGCGGAGCAACCGGATCTTCTGGTAGTGGTAGCAGAAGGAGACGATGCCGTAGATGCAGAAGATGACGAGCACAAACAGGGCGGCGCCCAGTATGGGGACGTGGGAATCATCGACGGAGTGGTTGTTCATTAGGATGAATGTGCCCCTGGACATGGGCATTTCTCAAAATATTGAGAACGCCTGCCGCTTGCCCCTCTCAGTTGAATCAAGATGGAGCAGGAAGGCTGATTGAATGAATGACAGCCTCGTTAGGCTCCTCCTCCTTGCTTCCCGTGTGGCTTTGCCTTTTCTTTTTCTTCTGTTATCCGTTTAGCTTTTAAAGTCCAGATCACGCGCATGTAAGGACGGACGGTATAAAAAGCCAGAGGGCGGGCCGCTGCCGTAAAAGGAAGCATCCACCATAATCGTCTCGAGAATGACAATACTCGATTTGATCTTAAATATCTCTCTATTACCCACCATAATGGTTTCCAGTATACCAATACGTTATTTTACCATAAAAGTCCCCCTTACCCAAAATGATGGGTGACGGTTATAAACGTATATTAAAAAAGGGAGAAAGGCTTTGTTTTCCTTTTTTAGTCGGTTTCTTGGGAAGCTAGACTTTTTTTTGAGGGCCTCAATTATACTTTCTTGAAATATAATTTTTAAAAAAGTATGTATAAGATTTTTTTTTGTAATTTATATATAAATATAATATATACCTCATTCTACAAGGAGTGTGGAAGACACCATGGTCATGTCTTGGTTAATCAATTTTAAGGAACCTAGAATTCAATATTACGATATAAAGAAGGATCAAAAAACCATTTTTAATGAACATCTTGGTGACCTTACCAATGTCTCTGAAAGTCTGCAAACCAAAGACCGTCTAAGAGAACAACAAAAAGTCTTTTAATTGCTCAATGAACTTGGTACAAAATATGAACTAATATAGAAACAAATGTTTATGCATACTACATTGCCCTCATTATCTACTATTTGTTCTTTGTTAACGAATGATGAATCAAGGAAGCATGTCATGAATTCCTCATTTCCAAAATAAAAAGAAAGTTGCATTTGTGACTGTTGACAGGCAGAACTGATGGAAGGGGAAAAATAAAAGTGTGCAATTACTGTAAAAAGGAGGAACAATTATGCGAGTGATGTTGGTAATTTTTGAAAATCATTCCATTCAATTTGTCCATTAATATGAGTTCCCTTCTTGTCTGATAGTCTATCAGAATAAGTTTTGTCTAATCTTGAGAAGCCCTATGCTATGTAAGTGTGTGCTTTGTGCAATTGAAAGGTAAGCACACAACTATAGGTGGAACCAAAGCAAAGTCTGATAAGCTTTGCAAGTCCTTTGTGCAATCACTCACAAAGCTCACATGCTCAGTATGGAAGATCAAAATCTAAGAGATCAATGTTTAAAAAATCCAAAGGAACCTCGTCCTCGGAGAAGTACATTTTCATCAAGCAAGAAGCCATGGCTGCATCAGCATGCAACTCTAGTAATGATGAATCCAAAGATATGTTTTCTAACATTTGGGTGTTAGGCTCCAGGGCAAGCGAACATGTGACTATGGATTGACATCTACTTGAAAACTATTTCACTCATAATATTGATAAATTTGTTATTAAAGCATGTGGATCATCTATGCACGTGAAAGGTATAGGTTAAATTCTTTTTTAAAATTAGCCTATCAACAACAAAATTCTGAACATGCTAGGATTGAACTCTAATCTATTATCTATATCAGAACTTACAAAAGAACTTAATTGTTTTGTTGCTTTCTATCCAACTGATGTAGCCATTCAAGACATTGTGACGAGGAAGATGATTGGTAAGGGAGAATTGCGGTGTGATATTTATTGGCTGGACAACACAATTAAAACACTAATCACAAGATTTGAATCTAATGGAGAGTTATGGCACCAGCACCTTGGTCATTTGTCAAGAAAACCTTAAAAATTCTAATGCATGATCTAAATTTTAATTCTCAGTTGTGCGACATTTGCAAATTCACTAAGATGTGTAAATTGTTGTTTGGTACTTCAAAAAATTATTCTAACACTTTGTTTAAATTAGTGCATTTTAATGTTTGGGCCATGCGCCTATTAATTCTTATAGTGGATATCGCTACTACGTGATGTTCATGGGTAATTTCTCTAAAATGACGTGGTTGTATCTGTTGAAATCTAAGAATGAAGTTTTTTCCAAGTTGTGTGAATTTTATAAGATGATTGAAACTCAATATAATGCTTGCGTGAAGATCTTGAGATCAGAAAATGGAATGAAATACAAACATCAAGAATTTGATCAATTTGAGAAATTGCATGGCATTATTCACCAGCTAACAAGTGTAGATACTCCCCAACAAAATGGAGTGGTTGAGAGGAAAAATAGACATCTCCTGAAAACCATTTGCTCATTACCGTTCCAAATGTCAGTACAAAAAAGGTTCTGGGATGATGTAGTCATGATTGCATGTTGTATCATAAATTGACTTCCATCAAGACATTTGAATTATAAATCTCCGATGAAAATCCTTGTGAATATACCAATACAAATTACACATTTAAGAACATTTGGGTATGTAGTTTTTGTCAAATGCAAAGGATCTAACAAACTAAGTCAAAGAGTCAAGTGATGTATTTTCTTGCGCTATTGTTCAACAAAAAAGGGATATCAGTGCTTCGACTTAAAAACTAAATAAGTGTTGATCTCACGAGATATTTGTTTTGAAGAGCAGAAACTATTCTTCAAGGGTGTTGTTGAGGGGGAGTCATTAAATAATTATGCTACACCTACAATGGAAGACTAAAAAGAGTTTGACGTGTTTATATCTTCACCTTAACCACAAAATGCTGATCCTAACAGTGTAACTGATGAAGGTGATGCTGATGGTGGTGTTTCAGATGGTGAAATTATCCAAAGTTCCATTCTAGAAATTGTAGTGAGAAGATCTCAAAGGAGCACTAATCCTCCAAGGCATTTGCAAGATTGTCACTTATTCTAGTCAAGCATTTTCCATTGATCTATGCCATGAGCAGGTGTCATCCAAGCATGTTGCATACTTGAGCAATATATCTAAAGTTGTTAATCCTAATTCCTATCAAGAAGTTATGAAGGATTGTGTTTAGATAGAAATTGTTAAGGAAGAGCTAAATGCTCTTCACAAAAATTAACACTTAGGAATTAGTTCAAGTACCAAAAGATAAAAAGGTGATAGGATGTAGATGGATTTAAAAAACCAAATATCATTGTGATGGTGCTATTGAGCCACACAAAACTCGACTTGTAGCAAAAGGCTATATTCAAACTCACAATTGGACTAAACGTTATCAAAATTATTTTATCCATTGCGTGCAATCTTAATTGGCAATTGCTTCAATTAGATGTGAAGTGTATATGCAATTACCTCACTTGCACCCACAAGAAAGAATACCAAACTTGGTATGTAAACTTAAAAAGTCTATATATGGCCTTAAGCAATCTCCTAGTGCATGACATAAAAAATTAAGCACCGCCTTAGAAAATAGAGGATTCACATGCAGCCTTGCATACAACTCAGTATTTATTGCTATGGAAATAGCAAGTCCAAGTAAAATAATTAATTACATGACTTCCAACTTAAGTGTTTTTCAATCGCACATGCTTGCCCATGCCAAATGCAAGTAGAGGACATATGAAGTGCATTGAGAGGCAAATGCCAATCAATAACTGTGAAAAAAAAAAGACAGTTCAATTTTCTTTTGGTTCAATAAGAGGAAATCTATCCTGAGTGAAGGTCGAAGCCTCCCCCTTCCTCCAAGGCCCAGGACTTCGGGTTCAAAATGGAAAATGGCCACCTATTAGTCCCCCACCCTGAGGTCAACCCCCTTAGAATAGTTCATTTTTCTTCGATGAACCAAATTAGTTATGACACCAAGAAATCACAAGCCACACCTTCTAACCATTGGAAAAGAGGAAGACAAAAGATATGAACTTCTCGATAGATTAGCAAGAAGAGCAAAAACCTAAGTACTAGCCAATTGCAAAACTAGTGCACATTAATGGCGAAGCCAGAATTTTTTGACTGAAGGGTGCTTTAATCAACAATCTAGATCTGGTGTACACTGCTCACATCATCCCCCAGTATCTCCACCATTAACATAGATGCAACCAAATCAAATTTAAAAGTTAAATAATACCGCACAAGGATTTCTTATGATGATGATTCACAGTCCAATTCTAGAAATGTAGGTAGAAAATTCAGCAGATATATGGCTGCACACAATCCAAGTGCAGCCTGAGCTCGGCACAATGCTTATTTTGCTCAACTCGAGCTCGACTGCAAATGTGTCAATGTTGTCCAAGCACTAGACAGGAATGAATGACGAGTCATTGGCTCCATTCAAACTTATTCGTGTGGGCACAATTTAAGCTTGACTTGTTAACATTAGTTGAATTCGAGTTGCACTCCACTTGCCTCGGATTTTTCATTGGATTGAAAACAAAAGGGTGAAGAAAAACATAAAAGATGATAAATTTTAAGGTGGAGTAATTTTATTTATCCATGGAAGGCGATCGGCCTTAGAAGTATGCCAATCTTTTATATATGGGCATTATAACTGAGATAACTCCTTATTTTAAGGAGTTGTTACATGATATTCATTATCAACACAACAGTTCCTTGATTTGTTCTTGTTATTAAATGTTTTCATAATCTATTGTTTTAATCTTTGCGACCATATTTGCTAGTGATCCTTTCCATAATGTTGTCATACTTATCATATGTGTTGTATGCCCATCATTCTTTTCATCTTCGCTCAAATTGGATGGCATTTCACAAAGTCCAAATTTGCCATAGAGATTTTGTGAAAGTAGAACATGCTTTGGCCACAATTCAGAAATCCCAAGTTTGATTCATGAAGATTTTGTTCACAGGATCGAGTCCTCACTTTGGAGAAGAATGTAGCAATGTCTTTGGTCATCTGCAGACCATTTAAAGGCTTCATTCTTCTTCGTCAAACATGTTGCACTTATACCATGAAAAAAACATAAAACATAAGAAATTTTAACATAGAGTAATTTTATTTATCTACGAAAGGCCATCAGCCTTAGAATTGATAAAGTATGTCAATCTCTTATATATAGGTATTACAACTGAGACAACTCCTTATTTTAAGGAGTTATTACAAAATATTCGTTATCGACACAATGGTTCATTGATTTGTGCTTGTTATTAACTGTTTCCATTATCCATTATCTTGATCTTTGCCACTATACTTGCTAACGATCTTTTCCATAATGTTGGCATCCTTATCATATGTATTGTGCAGTTAACCATCATTCCTTTCAAAAGGTTTTCATCGAACCGTCTCTATTGCAGTGTTGTGTGACAACCTCTCTCTCTCCTCTCTGATATCGGCTGACCACCTGAGCTCGATCTCTCCTCTCTCTCGACCATCACCGCCACTGGGTGTTTGTTGCCCACCACCACCCTCCCCTGCCGGAGACTCCACAATCCACCATCAGTATATCGCCCATATGCCACCACCACCATCCACAATCTCTCTCTCTCTCTCTCTGGCTCTCCAGCTCCACCCGTTTGCCACCGCCCACCATTTGTCGCTGCCCACATTTTGCCCAAATCCCCTCCCATTGCTGTTCAGATCATACCAGGGTTCGTTCATGATTGAGACTTTCTTTCTTTATTCTAGTCTCTTTACCAGTCAATTTAGGTTATACATTCGAATTCTTGCACAAGGTTCATCTTCTTGCCCCTTGTTGATCAAAAGCAATCTTATTTTCTTCCTTATGAAGATGCCAATTTAAGCTGATCCACAATATTACTGGATTCGATTCAAATGGGGACATATTTATTGATCTTCTCGAAGAATCGTTTAGCTTTTGACACCATTGATATATAAATTAAGAACCATTTTTCCATTGTTACGTGAAAAAAGGTTGGAAAATGATCTCAATCGTTTTATGAGACTGTTAGTTTTGGATCTGTTATGTGTGGCAGTTTGAACCTAATGTGGTCCAGATTAGATCCAAATTTTTGTCAAACTATGAGTCTTCATTTAAAAACAAGAAAATTTTTAAAAAAGTGAGAAAGATCTTAAACCAAATCATGTTATGTAATTCAAGTACGGATGGGGCAGGGGCTGACGGACAACCAGTCTTTGTTTTGAGTTTTCAAAGCATCAACTTCTTGTGTTGTCAAAAAAGAGAAAGGGGAGCATGATACAAAAGTTGAAGACTGTCACTCCATGGTACCAAAAGCAGGTCTGATACCCAAGAAAGAAAGGTGAGGACTTCATCTCTCTTATCTTCTGTCTGAGTAGGAAGGAAAGTTTCCCGGGGGGAGGGGGACGTTGATGTGCTAGTAAATCATGCTCACCAATCAAATCATGTTGTATGTGATCATGATTTTTAGGAAAGGCAAAGATGTAACTTATGCCTTAATTATTTATGTAAAAATTGATGAGCATGTAAATACGGAAGATTGCACAATTAAATCCTCCTTAAATCAGCATTTTTTAAAGAGATTGAAGAGGCATTTCCCACCCAAAAAACATCTAGGTTTCATAGCAGGGTTATTGTTTTCCATTAAGATTATTAAAGAGGAATTTATAACGGTCAACTGTAAGTTAATCAGTGAGTTATTTTAGTTGATTTCTGAGTTTGGATCTTGGACATGCCATCATGCTGATTCAGATTGAGTCCTGAGCAAGCGTGAACTTGATAAAGGACTTGGTGTTCTCGTAATTGAGCAATAAATTGCTGAAATTTTATTTTCGCTGTTGAAAAAGAAAGAAAAATAGCCTCCTTACATACTTACTTTTTCATTAAGGGCGCCGTTTGGTTGCCTCGGACGTTAGATCTGAGGTAGATTTTTACAACCTCAGATCTGAAAGCTAAGATTTTAAAATTCTTGGGGTTTAAAAGCCCTTGTTTGATTTACACCCTCAGCCTTCTCTCTCTCCTCTCCTTTTTACCTTCATGTGGGGATCTAAAATCCACACTTGAAGTCAGACCACGTCCCCCCTTGGATTTGAGATCCATGAATTTCAATATTCTCACAGATCTGAAATTTGTGGTTCTTAAATCTATAGGTTGATAAACCTCAGATTTACTCAACAAATCCGACATTGAAGCTGGGATCAGAGGCTACCAAATGTAACCTAAGAGTTTCTTGAGATGACAGGCTCTTGTAGATCTATAAGGCAAATGGTAACTAGTCTAGAGGTAAATAAGAATATCCAATAACGCGTGGTGCAGTAATTAATTCGAAGATCCAAATAAATATAAGGCAGATAAAAGTAGAAAAGTGAACATTCTCATTCAAATACATGAAATGATTGTTAAATTTTCACAACCAGTGCATATCTTTCCTTTTACATAAATTAATTGTCACAAATATGCAGAGGAGATGCGGGTGTGGGCAATTGCCCGCCGAGTCTCACAAAAATAATTTATTTTTATATTGGAGTCTCCAAAGAATAGCATTCATGCATGATTCGAAGTTTTGCTCTCTGCACTTCTTGGTATTTTAAAATTTGGCCCGAATCGATCGGTTCAAACCGATACGGGCACCATATGTGACATATATGCTGTTCATTATTTTATCATTTTGAAAGTACGTTGAAGGTTTTTCATGTTTTAACATATTTTTCACTGATTTTCTAAAAATTAATATAATAATAATATTCATGATTTTTGGTTCAAATGAATCACCGAATCGGCAGTATGAATTATTCGATTTTTAAAACATTAGAATTTGTATCTATCGATATTTTGTCCTTTTATTGAGCCAATCTTTTTTTTTTCTACCCACTGTAATTGATAGACTTGAAAAAAAGTTTGTCTTCCAGCTTGTTTTTGTCCTACAGGCAGACTCCCAAGTGGATGACATCAGTTGAATGGCTGTAAAGTTTGGCCACCTACTTGGACATCACGATCATCCACTTTTGCTTAGCATAGATGCAGGCGCAAAGCTAGAAATTGTTTATCAGGGGCTGAATTAAAGTTATTAAATTTTGACTAGCGCCAAAATATTATTTTTCAAAATGTTTATATAAAACAAGTAAAAATTTATAAACTTTATATGTAACTTAAAAAAAAAAATTGAGGTGGGTGAGGGCCCATGTAGGCCCTAGCTTGCCTCCGCCCCTGCGTAGATGAGAAGCTATCTGCTTTTGATTCCCTCTCTCTCGCAGACTATTATGATGCACTATCAATGCTTTTTTGTCATATCATTTGTAGTTTCATTTTAGATGGAAAAATTCTCCAGCCTCTCATAACATACTTTCAAAGTAGACGCATTATCACGATTCAATGCATCAATGGACAGTAGGTTGGCTAAAGATGTATATATATATATATATATATATATAATCGTGGTTGTTTCATCCTTTCACTTTAGAACACCTATGTTGGTATTTTGTTATGGAGATTAGGGGCAAAGTATTCTCCGTTCTTCTTGTTTATTGAAGATTAGAGTTGTTTGAAATATAAATAAATTTATGATGCACCATTCAACTAAAATGTCGTGCTACCAACAAAATTGAGCTGAAAACCTGTCTTTTCGATTCGATGTGTGTGGATTGATCGCTATTTATGTCACACAAATAAAGTACACCCAGATAAATTTCACTCCCTAGAATCACACCTGTCCATTTCAAATTCCCCCATCATAAATCTAGTCAACGAGTTTTTCCATTTCCGAGAACATTTGCATAGGGGCACACCTGTCCATTTCAAATTCCCCCATCATAAATCTAGTCAGGGAGTTTTTCCATTTCCGAGAACATTTGCATAGGGGTTAGGCCCCAAGCCTTTTATTTATATATATATATATATATATATATATATATATATATATATATATATATATATATATATATATATATATATATATATATATATATATATACTGTCAGCAGGCAGAATACTGTCACCACAAGCCAATGCTTTATCTAGAAGGTGTAAAAGATCCTCCTCGTTGTCAAGGAGAAATCAGTGGAAATCAAATCCACTAACCTTGGCAATGTAAAAGATCTTCCTTGAGGAATAGTGGAAATCAAATCCACTAAACTTAGCAAGGAGAAAACGTCATTGGAGGAGCAACCCAACTAAGGAAAGAAAAGTTTGAATTCAAACTTTTCTTTCCCCTTCTCAATCGTTATGGTGTATTTCCTTACACGTTGTAATTATCTCATATTTCTTGAAGTGTTGTATTCTTTCAATATCTTGTAACGTGCTAGACACTATATAAGGAGAAGATATCCTTTGCATAACAACGCAAGAGAGTTAGCCATTCTTTGTGTCGTCTCTCTCTCTCTTTCTCTCTTACTGTTCCTCTTTCTTTCATGGTATCAGAGCCCTGCAACCACAGTTTCTTCACTGTGGACTTCCGCATCCTGCATCTACGCGTGTGCGGTTTCATGCTTTTGGCAAGCAAGTGAAAGCCACCGAGGTCTTCACCGAGGAGTGCGCTGCTGCTTCCTGTCTTCATCGAGCAGGCAGCAGCACTGTTTCACCGAGGCGCGTGCCTCCCTTTTTGCATGTGCGACTCCCTCTCACCGAGTGTGTTGTTTCTGCTTTCACTGAGCCGTGTGCCTCCTTTTCTCTCAACAGAAAAAAAGGCCACGGCTGTTAGTCCTTTCCTAGCTCCAAAAAAAAAAACGGGAAGGACACGACACACTATTTCTAGCCTCACCGAGGAGCGCGCTGTTTCTCTCTTTTGTTCACCTATTCACCAAGGAACGTTTCATCTCTTCCTTTTTGTGTCTGAACAAGGAAGACCCACCGAGGCTATCATCGCTCGATTTGCCACTAATCACATGGCATCTCGTCGTCAATCGCAAGTCTCGTCTCTGTAAAGCTAAACAGAGATAATTATTTACTGTGGAGGAGTCAACTTGAGTCGGTTATGATATCTCAAGATCTGATGAAGTTTGTCGATGGATCTGGTGAAGCTCCATCAGAAATGATTGCAAGAAATGACAAAGATGAACTCAATCCTGAGTTCGCCGCATGGAGAAAATCAGATCAATTGGTTTTGAGTTGGATCAAAGCCACCGTTTCCGAAGCTGTCCTCGGTCAAATAATCAGGACTCACTCAGCACGAGAAGCTTGGGTGGCGTTGGAAAAATCCTATGGCTCCCCGTCTCCACTGCGAGTCATGTTATTAAAGAAAGAACTGATGTTCATCAAGAAAGGTAACTCTGACATGACCTCTTACTTGCAAAAAGTCAAATTTCTAGTTGATTCTCTTGATGCGGCTGGCTGTCACACGCCAAGTGAAGACTTAGTTCAAATCATACTTAATGGACTCCCATCAAACTATGAAAGTTTGATCACTTCTATAGTCACGTCCTCAACAAAATTGCCTAGTTTTGTCGAGCTTTATGATCTTTTATTGAATCAAGAAACACGTCTTCAACTTATAAAAAATGATGTTACCGAGTCGCCTATGGAAAGACAAGTTACTATAACAGCCTTCAACACCATTCGAGGCCGCGGACGTGGGCGCGGTCGAGGCTATTATCAAGGAAGAGGCGGTCGTGGTAGAAACCAGTTTCTTCAGCTGACCCAAAATCAGTTCAACAAACATCAAATGACTAGTGTTCATCCGAATAATCCTTCACAGCCGCACCACCAGCAAACTACCCTGCCACCCAAGAAGATCGTCGAGTGTCAATATTGTGGTCGTAAGGGTCACACAGCCAAGATGCGCTGGGATATCAATCCTCATGTTTTTTCAGCCTTAACATTACAAGAGTCGGGTGATGAATATTGGTATCCAGACACAGGGGCAACAAACAATATTGTCGCCAGTGGCGACAATCTCGAGAACAAGCAAACGTACTCAGGCTTCGAATCCGTGATGGTTGGAAACGGTAAGTGCCTTCCTATTTCTCACATTGGGGACTTACATGTTAATATACAAGGGACTGATTTCATTCTGAAAAATAGCCTACATGTTCCCAAGATAGCACACAATCTGATTTCTGTGGGTCGTTTTACATCTGACAACGATTGCATTTTTGAATTCACTCCATCTGAATTTATGATCAAGGATCACAAGACATGAGCAATACTTCTTCGAGGACTGAAAACTAGTAATGGTCTTTACCCGGTTCAAGTAAAGACCAGATCTAGTGATGACATCAAGAAGGCGTGTGTGGCTCAACAAATAAAGAAGGTTCGAGGGTCATATGAGGAATGGCATTGGCGTCTCGGACATGCAAATAGGAACATAGTATCTTTGCTTAATGCTCTCAGTTACATCTCAATAAGCAGTCCTATTCCGAAAAAGGTGTGTGAACATTGCTTAATCGGAAAGGCGCATAAGTTGCAGTTTCCTTTGTCGTCTTTTCATGTTGTTAAACCTCTTGAACTTCTTCACATGGATGTTTGGGGACCAGCCCCAGTAGAGTCCAAAGATGGTTTTAAGTATTTTCTATTGATTGTTGATAATTATTCCCGCTTTACTTGGTTGTTTCCATTGAAAAATAAAAGTGACGTATATCAGTGTTTCGTCAATTTCAAAACTCTTGTGGAAAACCAGTTGCGAACCACTATCAAAACTGTTCAATCAGACAATGGAGGAGAATTTTGCAATAACATTCTTGAAAATGAGTTGGAAAACCAGGGAATTATGCACCGTTTTTCATGTCCATATACACCCGAACAAAATGGGATTGTAGAAAGGAAAAATCGACATGTAGTTGAGACCAGATTAAGCATGCTTCATGATGCTCAACTTCACCATCGGTTTTGGGTGGAGGCCTTTAGAACGGCAGTCTATATAATCAATCGACTGCCGACTCTCAAACTGGACCAAAATTCACTATTTCAAATGATATTCAATCAAGTTCCAGATTACAGCTGTCTTAGAGTTTTTGGATCCAAGTGCTACCCACTATTGACGTTGAGTAATGACAACAAGTTTCAGCCAAAGACAACTCCATGCATTTTTATTGGATATGGGAGTCGACACAAGGGATATGTATGTCTAGATCCTAAATCAAGGCGAGTGATAATTTCTCGTCATGTTTATTTTGACGAACACTCTTAGAGGCTCTAGCAACACAAGTGATGTCTCGCTTCAAGAAGCTGATCTTCAACAGTGGGCTTCACAAATTCATAGTCAGTGCAATATAACCAACTCAAGACAAATCACAATGAGCGACTCTCATACAGAAAGTGTCGTCATCTCTCCAGCAATCAATATAGAGGGTCAACCAAGTGAGGCTCAGACCGAAGCAATCCACACTCAGCAAGACGTATCACATGTTGCTATTGTTCCAGATCAACCATCTACAAGGGGAAGTCAAGACATCATCACCCCTGCTCAACGATCATTAACACACTTACATAGAATGGTCACACGTCCTACAACAGGTGCGTCACCTCATAAAATGGTTACTCGTTTTATGACAGGTTCTCTCAAACCCAATATGTTCTCCGCTCAAACAAAGAAGGGAGTCGAGCAGGAGCCAGCCACATTCAAGGAAGCCAACAGTGTTACTCACTGGATTAACGCTATGAAACAAGAGATAGATGCCCTGCATAAAAATCAAACTTGGAATCTAGTTCCACAACAACCAGAGTATAATATTATTGATACCAAATGGATATACAAGATCAAACGCACTGCTGATGGTTCCAGTTCAAGGTATAAAGCACGTCTGATCGCTCGAGGATTTTTACAAGAAGCTGGGATAGACTATTTGGAGACTTTCAGTCCAACGGTTAAGCCCACTACAATTCGCGTCATTCTCACTATTGCTGTCCAACATGCATGGTCTCTTCGCCAGTTCGACTTTGATAGTGCATTCCTAAATGGCGTTCTTAATGAAGACGTATACATTACCCAACCAGAAGGGTTTAAAGATCCACGCTTCCCGTCTCATGTTTGCAAACTCAAAAAGCGTTGTATGGACTAAAGCAGGTTCCTCGAGCATGGTATCAACGCCTAAGCACTTTTCTTAGCAACATTTGTTTTCAGGTATCCCAATCAGACGCGTCTCTATTTATTTTCCACCAAGGGTGTGAAAAGATATATATCTTAGTTTATGTTGATGATGTTATTATCACTGGATCATCTGATGCTCTCATAGATCAGACTCTCGCCAAACTTCGAGCATCTTTTTCAGTCAAGGACTTGGGAAATTTATCATATTTTCTTGGTATAGAGGTAACCAGGCAGCCCGACTGTTTGATTCTTCTGCCAGGAGCCTACCTTAGCAATATATTACAGAAAGCTCACATGACCAATGCCAAGCCAGTCCAAACCCCTATGTCTACCAGCCATGTTTCAGGGTCTAGCGCTCCGTTCTCAGATCCTACTCTCTATCGGAGCGTGGTGGGAGCATTACAATATCTCACTCTCACACGTCCGGATGTGGCATTTGCAGTAAATCGAGTATGTCAATACATGCATCAACCCTTAGAATGCCACTGGAGGCTCATCAAGCGCATTCTCAGATATTTACAGGGCACAAGCCAGCTTGGACTATGCATTCAAAAATCAAATCATCTTCACTTAAGCGCATTTGCCGATGCCGATTGGGCTGGAAGTACTGAAGACAGGAAATCAACAGGAGGGTGTGTAACATTCTTGGGTAATAATCTTATTTCTTGGGCATCTAAGAAGCAACGAACCATGGCTCGTTCAAGTACAGAAGCTGAATATAAATCTCTTGCATGTGCTGCTGCAGAACTCTTATGGCTGAAAGCTCTACTAATTGAGTTGGGCATATCATGCACTGGAACTCCAATACTGTGGTGCGACAATATAGGTGCATTATACTTAGCAACAAACCCTGTTTTTCATGCTCGGACAAAGCACATTGAAGTTGATTTCCATTTTGTGCGAGATCATGTATCAAAGGGACATATCTCAATCAAATTTATTAGATCACCCGAGCAAGTAGCAGATGGATTGACCAAACCTCTTGGACATGCAAAATTCAAAGAATTTAGAGACAAGCTGAGCATTGTCCCTGCCACGCTCAGCTTGAGGGGGCGTGTAAAAGATCCTCCTCGTTGTCAAGGAGAAATCAGTGGAAATCAAATCCACTAACCTTGGCAATGTAAAAGATCTTCCTTGAGGAATAGTGGAAATCAAATCCACTAAACTTAGCAAGGAGAAAACGTCATTGGAGGAGCAACCCAACTAAGGAAAGAAAAGTTTGAATTCAAACTTTTCTTTCCCCTTCCTCTCAATCGTTATGGTGTATTTCCTTACACGTTGTAATTATCTCATATTTCTTGAAGTGTTGTATTCTTTCCATATCTTGTAATGTGCTACACACTATATAAGGAGAAGATATCCCTTGCATAACAATGCAAGAGAGTGAGCCATTCTTTGTGTCGTCTCTCTCTCTCTTTCTCTCTCACTGTTCCTCTTTCTTTCAGAAGGAAGGAGCAGAAACCCCGGAGTTTTCGCATTCAAAAACCAGTAGACCTGCTGGAGATTAGAACCCCATACTTTTAAACTTTAGAAGAACAAAACATCATACACTTTTTGCGCCAACTTTGTTCTGTGCCAATTTTTTCCTTTTCCAAACATGCTGGACAATGTTGGCATGTATCCTATTTTCTGATTTTATAAACTCTAAAATAATTTAAATTGCTTTTAAAATTTCAAAAATAATATAAATTCGCTGGTACTGGCTTATATTAACAACACTCATGTGTGCCTTGCAACAATAGCCTCCTACAACTGTAAAATTTTCCATGTCGATGCTTATCACAAGCTAGTCACAGACTTTCTTCACAAGATCATTTTTAACAAAGAGGCGAAAATTTTCAAGGCGGTCCTCAGCCACTCATCATAATAATCAACAGCTTGAAATCATGGCCTACTAGTTAGAATCATAGACTCCCACTGAAACATGAAGAAAATTAGAAGCTACGATACCTGGGTGCCCCCAATTTGGACCCACACCCGCGTCGATGCGATGCGGGTGCGCTCCAGGTGCGCACCCAAAAGGGTCAACGTGAGTCAGGTGCGGTCAGCCGCACCTGACTGAATTCATCCATTTTTGGACGTACACCCGACTCACGTCAAACACGCGTCGGGTGCGGTCAAACCGCACCTGCCCATTTCCGTCAAATTTTGGGCATTTTTTAGTTTTTACATGATTTTTAAGTTTTTAACTTAGGGGTTGGGTTAGGGCACGCTCGGCTTCTCTGTTCTCTCCCTCTCATGCAGCCATGCTCGGCTTCTCTGATTGTCTCCCTCTCGGCCTCTCTCTGCGAGACCGACGCAGCAACGCTGTGCAGTGTGCTTCCTCTCTACGATGCTTGGAGTTGGGGAACTCTCTGCTCCGGTGCTCCCTCTATCATAAATTTATCACCAAAACCATGGTTTTAGCTGCTTTTGCTGCCGCCATTTTTTCAACCGCCGAAGGATGAGGATGAGTTTTGTTCATGTTCATCAATCAATTTGTCAGATTCGACTGTGTTGCTTGCTGTGATGACAACATGATCGTTTAAGCTGTAGGGAAGCAATTAATCAATTTCGACTGGAGGCTAAAAGGGCCAGAATTCGCATTGAAATTATTTAACAAAAAGGCTAAAGTTGCTTACAGTGGTTGAGGTACACTTTTGTGAAAAGGTGCTTTCATACATTTCGATGCTACTTATAACATATTATGTTATCGCCTGCTAACGCTGATGCAGTTTGAGAATTATTTTGCTAACCAGACCTTAAATGTTAATTCTGAAAAAGTTGAACAGCCTTTCATAAATCACCCTAAATGTTTCATGCGAATGAAGGGTGTGCAAAGGTCGATGCTTATGCAAAATTGTCAAGTTGCTGATTCCTTCGAATAGTAAAGCATGAGCTTGGATGCCTATGCCTCACTTTTGGACCGGTTAGTTACTTAAAACTTTGGTTTTTGGTGACCACATGCAATTGCCTTTTCAGATCATCAATCTTCAAATTAATGATCATCTACTGCTTCCATATTGTATGATTTTATATCTAAGGATATGTATTCTATAAGCTGCTCTGGAATGATTAGCTATTTGAGCATTTGTGCATTATGATTCTTAAGGTGGATGTCGATTTTATTTGCTTTGTCATGGTTAATCATTTTTTCCCTTCTGACTTCTGATTCAGTGTGGTCATTTAGTGAGTTGTATGACTTAACCTTCTCTGTGTTGATCATATATTTGTTGTCTGCCCTCTGAAAAATGAGTTTATTCTGTGAATTTGAATGAACTGAATGACTGATTTACACTAAATTGGTGGCTGAGAGACATTATAACTACGGTTAATTAGTGAACAAACTACATCTGTTAGTTGCTGAACTTGCTTTTCCCTTTGTCGGTGATAAGTGACTTCCTGCTGCTATCTATTCTTAAATTTGTTATATTTGAAATTTTTTATTTTGAACTTTGAAAAAAATAATAAAATACTCTCACCGCACCGCCGCACCTAAATTTTTTGAGATGTGCCGCACCGGCACCCGCACCCCGCACTCAGGTGACATAGATTAGAAGGGAAAAGGCATGAAAATGAGAATAAGACGATCTTCTGGTTAATTCAGATAACTTCTTCCATCTTCTCAAACAACAGAGAGTACGCCGTTGCTGGAATCTGCAGCTAGACAGGCATCTCCACCTTCGTCGTCTTGGTGGCGGTGACGGTGGCGGTGGCAGAGGTGGCGAGCGTTTCGCATGGCCCCAGGCTGGGATTTGTCTGGAATGCTGCCATACCTGTCGCGTGTCCACAAAACTCTTCAAAATGGCTCGAGCTTCGAATCTGGTCGCTCAAGGTCTACGGGATGTGCCCGGTGTACCTGTAGATATAAGCAAAAGATATGATTTCTACTAGTTAGTTTTACGATCCAAACAAATATAAAACATATTGAGGCACATGTCATCGCCTCAAGAGGGTGTCGATGGGTAGTGTCGACCTACAAGCCCTCTAATAGGCCTCCTCCTAGCTTCTTGACGTTGCTACCAAACGTCAAAACTCAATGCTTCGATCAATCCATCACTAACACATTTCTCATTAACTTTCTTTAGTTGAGGTGTCTTCCCCGCAATTAAAATTCTCAACATACAACGCATATGTACATCAATAGAAGCCTACTTCCCAAGCTTGTTAAAACGGCTCTAAACCTTCACCACAATCTCTACCATGCTTCCCTATTGCTTTGAAAGTCAACACATCACGCTAGAAAAACACTTATACACATAGATCCTCGTCTTCTCAACATAGTCATAAACTTCCCTCAAAATAGTAACATCACTAATATGCATTCCAAATCATCAAATCATGAGTCTAGCATAATCAAATAATAATTATACATGCTCTAATAGATAATATTCAATAATCTAGGCTCGATTAGGCCTTGCTCACCCAAACTTAGTGTCCAAACTGCTGCAATGTTCCTGGAAGCCACCTCAAATGTTCAAACAATCCCCAAACGGCAAAAAATAGTGCAATGCCGCCACCACCAACACCGTCTAGTCGCTGTTATGAGGGAAAGAACACGTCCCCCAAGATCAAAAAGCTATAAAAGAGTAAAAAATTGACAAAAGGGAGTTCAAAAAAGGGTCTGTCATTAGAAGAGGCCCACAGTAGTGGTGTGGGAAACTGAAAACGAATGAGAGAGAGGGCACTCACAGAGAGGGGAGACAGAGGGAGAGGGTTCAGAAAAAAAGGGGGAAGATGGCAGTGAGTTGAGAGTGTGTGAGAAGGGAGAAGAAAACGTGAGGGTGAGTGAGGGGACATGAGAGCTGTCGGGAGGGAGCTCGGATTAGAGAGGGAGATGACAGAGAAGAGCGAGGGACAGAAGGGGAGTCGACAGAAAACAACGAGAGAGGGAGGAGGAGAAAAAGAAGAAGGAAGAGAGGAGAAGAAGAGGCAGAGAGAGGTTGGGAGGGCATACCATATCAGCACCACCGCCTCCCTTCCTCTGCTGGCCCGCACGTCGCCACTGTCACCCTCGACCGCCTGCTTCTTCTTTGCGTGGAGCTCCCTAGCAATAAGAGAGGAAATGAAGGGGGAGAGCGAGAGGAGGACGAGAGAGAACAGCCTCGTCGGGCTCTCACGCGGGTAAGTTGTGGGTCCGGGTCTGGACCCGCTCCAACCTGACCTGAAATAAAAACAAACGTTACAAATGCAGCTAAAAGAACAACTTGTCACTCTAAAGAAAGGCTCTAGCTCTATTGATGAGCTGTTCTAGAAAACCAATATGATTAGCCATCAACTCAAGATGACATCCAAACCTATAGCTGAAGACGATGTGATGTTACGTATTCTTCATGCCCTGCCAAGGAATACTCTGTGTTCAAAACATCCATTGCCACTCATAGTGATCCCTTTTACATTGGTTGAATTTCACAACCTATTACCTTCTCATGAGACTCAACTTGGAGAAAATGAAATTCAAAGAGAAGATAATGGTCTAATGTCAATTGCTTATGTTAGCAGGAATGATTTTTCCAAGCCCAAGAACAATGGGCAACCAAGGAATGAAAATAACAATGTTGTTGGAGGAGGACGTCAGTTCAATAAGGGGCGAGTGATCTGTCAATATTGTGACAAACCAGGTCATAATGCAAAGACTTGTTTTAAAATTTCAAAACCTGTTGGCAAACAAGCAGTTTCCTCAACAACAAATAAGGCCTATTCACCACTTCATGCTCTACATATGGACTCCATTGCTATAGACAATGTTGCTTGGTACCCAGATTCGCGTGCCTCTTATCATGTGTGCAATGATCTAAGCTTCATTGGTACTCATTCTCCATACAAAGGGAAAGAAAGCGTATGGGTGGGCAATGGTTTAGGTTTGCCAATTTTGAATACTGGTTATTCCTATTTTTTTACCAATGGATATAATTTTATTTCGAAATACATATTACATGTTCCTGATACAACAAAAAATCTTATTTCTGTGCACAAATTTACTAATGATAACAATGTGTTTATGAAATTTTACCTTAATGATTGCATTATGAAGGACTTAGTATCAAGGAATGAGCTTTTTCGAGGGGCGAGTCATAATGGACTCTATCGGTTCGCATTTGATGAAAACACTTTCAGTAAACAACTATGCAACAATAAAGATGTCTTTCTAGGAGAAAAGACATCCATGGACTAGTGGCACAACCGGTTGGGACATGCAGCCTATCAGACTGTTTGCCAAGTCGTGCAGCGTTTTGGTTTACCTTATTATGAACAATTTACAAACTCTATTTGTTTTGATTGCCAACATGGCAAATCACATGCTCTTCCTTTTTTTGATTCAACCCATTTAATTTCTAGACCTTTAGAACTTATTTATTCTGATGTTTGGGGCCTTGCACCTACCTTAAGTTTTGATACATATATTTTTATGTTCATTTTATTGATGCTTATACTAAGTTCACATGGATCTATCTTTTAGTGCATGTTTGATGTTGTTGCTGCGTTTAAGACTTCAAAAGCAAACTAGAAAATTTATTTGATAGAAAAATAAAGTATTTCCAGTCTGATGGTGGTGGTGATTATATGGCTCTCAAAGGCATTCTTGATGGTGCAGGAATTTCACATAGAATATCTTGTCTACACATGCATGAACAAAATGGAGCAGTTAAACTCAAGCATAGGCATATTGTAGAAACTGGTCTTTGTTTACTAAGTCATTCAAACATGCCTCAAAGATTTTTGGCTTAGTGCTTGTGCTACTACAATGTATTTAATAAATTGCTTCCTTCTTATATTTTAGGTTGTAAAAGCCCATTTGAAAAACTATATAGCAGTCCGCCAAACTACAAACTTCTTAAAGTCTTTGGTTGCTCTTGTTTCCATATTTAAAAGATTATCGCAAAAACAAATTAGATTTTAAATCCAAAGAACATGTTTTCATTGGGTATAATAATAAACACAAAGGATATTTGTGCTGCAACAGGAAAAGTGGCAAAACCATGATATGTAGGCATGTTGTTTTCAATGAAAATCAATTCCCCTTTAGTAATGAGTCTACACATAACTCTTCCATCTCTTTGATGCCATCAAAACCCATCTCTATAGTTGTGTGAACACCCATTATTTTAGAAGAAAAACCTACACAAGATAAAGATTTTCAAGCTGCACAAACCTCTTTCTATACCAACTAGTGAGAGAGTTGGCCCTGCCAATGACCTAACCCAAAGCTCTCCAAATGAACAAGAAATATCTACCCATAGATCTAAATTTACTGTCCCCTACTGAACCTATTCCATCAGTAAGGACACACAATATGGTAACTCGATCTATGAATGGGATATGAGTACCTAAAGTGTTTACCTCTACTTGCCACCCTTTACCTATGACACTAGTTAGGGAAAAACTCACACACCAAGAACCCAAAACATATCACCAAGTGAAGTAAGACTGAAATTGGATGAATGCCATGATTTCAGAATACAAAGCCTTCATTTTGAACCATACCTGGGATCTTGTCATATGACCCACTAAGACAAATGTCATTGGATGCAAATGGGCTTTCAACATAAAGCATAAAGTAGACGGATCTACACAAAGCACGATTAGTAGCTAAAGGGTATACTCAAGAAGAAGGCATTGACTACATCGAGACCTTTAGTCTCATTGTCAAACCAACCACTATTAGAACCATTCTTGCTCTTGCCATTTCTTTCAAGTGGGAAGTACACCAATTAGATATACACAATGCATTTCTTAATGGACAACTCAATGAAAATGTTTTTACGGATTAACCTCCTAGTTTTGAAAAAGGTGTCAATCTTGTTTGTAAACTTTAAAAAGCTATTTATAGACTCAAGCAAGCTCTTAGAGCTTGGAATCAAAAATTAGGTCATGCTTTGCTTTCACATGACTTTCATACTTCCAAAACTGACACATCAGTTTTTATTTATAAACATTAACATTTTATCATCTTTATTCTTGTCTATGTTGATGACATTTTAATTACAGGTAACTCCAACAAGTTTATTGCAGTTTTGATAAAAAGTCTTGGACAAAATTTCTCTCTCAAAGATCTTGGCAGACTACATTATTTCCTAGGGCTTTAAGCACACTACACTAATCAAAGGCTTATGTTAAGTCAGCAAAAATACTACATTGGCCTCCTTCACCGGACAAACATGGCAAGCGCCAAAATTGCTCCAACTCCTATGTCAATGTCTATGCTTCTAGCTCAAGGGATGGCCTCTACCTATCACAATCCCACTGAATATAGGAGTGTTGTAGGCGCATTGCAATACTTGACTTTGATTAGACCTGACATCTCGTATGTAGTAAACAAAGTGTGTCAATATATGTAGAAACCAACCTTGAACCATTGGAGTGCAGTTAAACGAATTTTAAGATATGTCAAAGGCACTATCCACTTTTGTCTCATAATTCGATCTTCTTCTATTCTCACTTTATCAACCTACTCTGATGCAGATTGGGAAGGATGCCCTGATGATCAGAAACCTACTAGAGGATATACAATATTCTTAGGACCAAATATTTTGTCATGGAGCTCAAAAAAGCAACATACAGTTGCTAGGTCTAGCTCAGAAGCCGAGTATCAATCAGTCTCCAATACCACTGCAGAACTTGTTTGGATCCGATATCTATTACGAGAATTATTCATCTCACTTCCATCTACTCCAATCCTATGGTGTGACAATATCATCGCCACCTACATGGCAGGTCATCCAGTTTTTCTCTCTCGGAGTAAACACGTTGAGTTGGATGTTCATTTTGTTCGAGATCAAATTTCAAAAGGCCAACTTCGTGTTAAACATGTTCCATCATCACATTAGATTGCCGACATTCTTACCAAACCTCTACCGACTACTCGGTTTAAAGAGTTCCAACTCAAACTCAACGTCCTTCTTGGACTTGGGTTTGCGAGGGGATGTTGAGACACATGGTAAGACACATGGCACTTCAAGGCAAGCTGAAACACATGGCAATTCAAGGCAAGAAGATCTCATGCAAAGAAATACACATGGCAAGAATTATGGAAAGCAATCAACAAGTGAAGGCAACCCATACCAGAAAAGTAATATTGAAAAGGAAAAAATGTTGTGCCCATCCTCCAAGGGTTCACTTGAAGAGAAGCATAGTACGTTGGGCTTACCATTGTAATGCAATCCATATGAATATTATAGTGGAACCTTATAATATACACGATTGAGTGTATGTATGAGAGAGAGGAAGTAGGTGTTAGACACTGAACCTCTATACATTATAATTTCCTTTTCTATCTCTCTCTATTGCTCTTTATCTTTACCAAAATATCAATTTTAATAAGCCCCATTGTTCGCATCCCTAAAATTTTAGGTATTTGGAGTGCTCCAGAAAAATGAGATTTTTATTTGAAAACGAGAGAGAAAGGGACTCGCCCGTCAGTACGAGAATCGACCGTTCCCGACGCCTTTACCAGGGGTAATCAATCCAAGGGCTATATTTATTATCGATGCATTTCGTTTTAGCTTAAACAAATTTTTCATTCTATATGTGGTGTAGTGTTTGAGAAAAATGTTGAAAGTTTGATGTTTCAAACTTTTGAAGAGATTCTTGAAGAATCACTTGAGAGTGTAGAACATTTTTATTTGAGAAAATCTTTACAAATGTTGTTCAAAATCATTTGAAGATCATTTTTTGTAAATCATTTTAGTGTTCTCTTAAGACTTTATGTAGGTTTGAGATTTTGCTCTAATTCGGCTACCAACTAGTTTGAGCTTCATCTCTTCTTGCTTAAGTTCTTTAGAGTAGTGCTTGTGATCACGAGTGATGTTAAGTGAGTGTAATGCATGAATGCATTGATCCTATGTGATTAAAGCATTCCTTCCACAACATTTATGTAAAGGCATTCCTACCACAACATATACGATTTTTGTTTTTATAGTTAACATAAATGTTTATGAAGAATGAAAAGTTTTAAAAATTGATTGGGGTTGTAGACCATCAAGCATGAATTCAATATTGGGTCATTACTTGAATTTTGTTCTTGGTGAAGTCGGTAAATGAAAATGATCTTAAACCATGGGAGAAAAATATTTGAAAGGATGGAGAAGATGAAATACTCCTATAGGAAGAAAGAGAGATAGAGAAAGAGATTTCAAAGATCTTTAAATGGAAGATTTCAAAAGAATGGGAAGATGCATATCTCCATATGTATGCATATACGTATATAAGCTTTTGACAATGAAGTCTTAACTTAAGTAGAGAAGGAAAAGAGACTTTTAAAAAAAAGAGAGAAATAGAAGGAGATAGAAAATATGCACATACATGTGTAAATACTATCACAAATACACATATACAAAAGTTGGTAAAAATGACATTGATTTGAATAGAAAGTGAGATTTTAAAGGAAAAGAAATTGATATATATATATATATATATATATATATATATATATATATATATATAAGAAATTTGTGGATGAAGACATTTGACTTGAAAAGAGAAATAAAAGATTCTACAAAGATAAAATAAGACATTTATATATGTATATGCATTCATATAAGTATTAAAATAAAATATAGAAGCATAGAGAGATGAAAATGAAGGGAATCATCATGTGAACATATATGTATATAACATGTATATACATATGTGTCTTCATGAGATTATAAATCAAGAAATGAAAAATAACCGACTTCAAGTTTGATGTAGGCCGGAGGGAAGCTTGGACTCATACAAGAGTCTAAGCTAAGTCCCCAAATCCACATTAAAAAGGGTTCTTTCGAAAATATTTTGGAAATCATGTGAACATATATGTATATAACATGTATATACATATGTGTCTTCATGAGATTATAAATCAAGAAATGAAAAATAACCGACTTCAAGTTTGATGTAGGCCGGAGGGAAGCTTGGACTCATACAAGAGTCTAAGCTAAGTCCCCAAATCCACATTAAAAAGGGTTCTTTCGAAAATATTTTGGAAATCATGATCCTAAATATTTTTATAGATGAATATAAAACATAGTTATTTCATTTGTTACAAGGGAATATGTTTCTTCCACCGTTGGGTATGGAAGAAAGCCAAATCACACGATAAGACACTTATTAGGGTTCCTAATCGGATGATTAAAAGGAAACTAACGCAAAATGACATGAAAATGCATATTAACATGTACATATTCATGAGGGTTTCACCCGGGTTGGACAAGCCCCAACCTCAAAAATTTACATAATAATAGAGTCTCAAACCACACTCTCATTCTCACCGTGCATTCATATACAAATGAAAAATCAAATAACTATGCATAGATAATATCTTGAAATAATGCAATATTCAAGGAAAGAGAGAGAGAGGGAGAGAATGATTCAACCATAAGATGAAATGTCATCCCATCTTCTTATGCTCCCGGTGCACTCGAGCATAGCCTCTTGACTCTAAAAAAGAGATTGAAAGCTATCTCATATGGTCATGCGGAGATGAAGATGAAAGAAAATAAATGAACCAAAACAAGGCAACATTCAAGAAAAGATAGAACATGATGCAATCATAAAATGAAATATCATCTCATCTTCTCATGCTCCCAGTGCACTCGAGCATAACTTCTTGACTCTAAAATAGAGATTAAGTGGATATAGAGAAATGAAGAAGAGAAGAAATAAAGTAACAAGAACAAGACTATATTCAATAAAAGAAAGAGCATGAATATTACTTCACCTTCTCATGCTCTTGGTGCACTTAAGAATAGCTCATTGACTCTAAAATAGATATTTGAGTGCTATCTTGTATGGCCATGGGGAGATGAATAAGGGAGAAAACAAGGGAAAGAAAGGAGAGGGATGATGATTACAAACCTCTAAAGAAAATGACTTAGTAAAAATGAACAACCTTGCTGAAATGATCCTAGATCCCCTTTGAGTGAAACTTTAAGAAGATATCTCTAAGAGAGTTGTAGCATGATGAAGCTTGCTTCAAGTTGGAGAAGAATAGAGAAATGGAAAGAGGGAGAGGGAGAGAGAGCGTTAAGGGAAAAACTCTAAGTCTTCAAGTGAAAATACATTAGAGTTTCTCCAATGATTAGCTCATGCCCAAGAGGGGGGATTGTTGGGGTATTTATAGAGAGTTTTGGAGCCAAAACTCAAAATTTGAATTTTTTTGAATTTCACAACATTTTCATCTGAATTTCACATAATTTTGAATTATTTTCATTTTTTTTAAAGTAAATAGGTTTCAACTAAGTATGATTGGCCCTTAACCCTGCAAATACCCCTTTGGGGTGTTGGCAGGGCTAATGCCCACCTAAAAAAATCAAAAACCGACCCCGAAGGGCCGGTTTTGCAAGAAAATGGATGCTCGGGTGCTGTTGTGTGCCAGGCGCAACAGCGCCCAGCGCTGGGAAAAGGCGCGTGGCAGCACGCAAGGCGTTGCCACGTGCTACAGCGATCGCTTCACGCGATCGCGTAGCGTCGTTCTACGCTATCATGTGACGCGCAATTGCGTGATTGCTCATCACTGGACGTGCAAACTTTTTTTTTTGAATTAAGGGTTTTTCGTATAAAAGTGCAAAAAATCAATTTTTTTGTTTTATTTATTTATAAACGGTATAAAACTGTTTGTTTTTGTATCAAAAGAGTGGTTGGCTTTGTTTCAAGTTTTAAAAACATATTTTGGTGCGAGGACGAAACGTAAAACAAGGGAGAGGTCTGTGCACATGCATGCGACACTTACAGCGCCAGACTTTGTTGTTTTGAACTCGATTTTGGATTTTAAGTTTCAAATGCTCGATTTATATCTAAATTTGAGTTTTGGATTTAATTTGGATTTGAAAGTTGGATCTTGGATTTGAATTTTGCGTCTAAATTTGAGTTTTGTGCTTGGGTAAAATGACATAGTCTTTTGGTAAAATTTGGGGTGATTACAGATGCCCCTCTTTGTCACTAAGCCGCGCTAACCGTGCTTAGTGACAAAGATAAACACCACAAATTTTTCAAACAAAATATGTGCAGAGTGATGTTTCGGGCTTGCTCCCTCACCTCAATGTGTTGTTTGAGCTTAAACGGCATGTTTAACCACTTACCTGCACGGGTTTACCAATATTGAATTCAGGTTTAACCCCCCTGAAATGGGTTGCCTTGTCTAGGATTATAGGTTTGACCCCTTACCTACGTGGGTTGCCCTCATATTGTAGGTTTTACCCTTTACCTGCATGGGTTGCTTTGGAAAGCCCTTGGCCAAATGGCCAAGTTGCGCTTGCTCCATAAGATCCCCTTGTCTAATGATATGGTTGAGCTAGCTTTAAAAAGCTTTGAACCTAGCGGCCGGATTGCGCTTGATCAAATCTTTTAGCTTAATTGCTAAGTTGATTTGGTGAAGTGCATTAATAGGATCGGCAAGTTTCACCCCATCAGCATCAATCAGTCGGTATGAATTTCGAGGCAAGGCTTCTTTAATAACATATGGGCCTTCCCTGTTCGGTGCCCACTTACCATGTGGTCGTCCTCTGAGGTATACCACCAATCATAGGACTAAGTCATTCACTTTGAACTGTCTCTCGATAACTGACTTGGCAAATTGTCTAGCCACCATTTGGCGATAAGCTTCAGCGTGCTCAACTGCTTTTAGCCTCTTTTCATCTAGCAAATCGAACTGCATTAGCTTTTTCTATTGATATTGATTTAGATGAAGCTCTATGAGAAGCGAACTTCAAAGCGGGTTTCAACACATGTAATGGTAGAACCACCTTTGTTCCATAGGCTAGCTCTGCTGGAGTCGCATTTGTTGGAGTTCTCATAGTGGTGTGATATGCCCATAGTGCATTATGCATCTTTTCATGCCAATCTCTTCCAGTTTCTATTGTCCGTTTCAAGATATTGATCAGGATTTTGTTGGTGGCTTCTGCTTGCTCATTGCCTTGGAGGTAATAAGAAGCTGAAAAATGATACATGATGTGGTGCTTGCTGCACAACTGCCTCATCTTTTCATTCTTGAAAAGAGTCATGTTGTCAGATACTATATCATAAGGGACTCTGAATCTGCAAAGAAGATTTTTGAGAATGAAGGGCACTACATGACGTCATTCCACTGTTCTGAGTGTGACGACTTCTACTCATTTGGTAAAATAGTCTATTGCAGCAAGAAAATACTTATGGCCATTAAAAGCTGCAAGGAATATCGGTCTGACTACATCAAATGCCCACATTGAAAATGGCCAAGGAGATGTTACAGAATGCAAGTGAGAGGTGGGGGCATGGATCACTGGAGTATGCAGTTGATATTCTTTGCATCTTTTGATGAACTGGTAACAATCTTTTTGCATAGAAGGCCAATAATATCATGCTCAGATTATCTACTTGGTGAGAGTCTGATATCCAACGTGGCCCTATTGACATCCCAAAAATTCATTGGTTTTTGGAGTGCTCCAGAAAAATAAGATTTTATTTTGAAAATAAGAGAGAAAGGGACTCGCCCGTCGGTACGAGGATCAACCATTCTCGGCGCCTTCACCGGGGGTAATTAATCCAATGACTATGTTTATTATTGATGTATTTCATTTTGACTTAAGCATCTTTTTCATTCTATATGCAATGTAGTGATTGAGAAAAATGTTGAAAGTTTGATGTTTCAAACTTTTGAAAAGATTCTTGAAGAATTATTTGAGAATGTGAAACATTTTGGAGAAACCTAGAATTGGGAAATATCAATTGGAAAACTTGGAAAATAATTTTCTAAGTCACTTTAATGTTTTCTTAAAACTTTAAGTAGGTTTGAGATTTTGCTGTAATTCGGTTACTACCTAGTTAGAGCTCTATCTTATCTTGCTTAAGTTCTTTTAGATATGTGATTTTAATGTTTTCTTAAAACTTTAAGTAGGTTTGAGATTTTGCTGTAATTCGGTTACTACCTAGTTAGAGCTCTATCTTATCTTGCTTAAGTTCTTTTAGATATGTGATTGTGCTGATAAGTGCTATTGAGTGGGTGTGAATGCATGAATGCATTGATCCTATATGATTGGAAAATGAAATCATTCATTCCTACTATAACATTCATCTAGAAACATTCATACTATATAAGATTTTTGTTATAAATATTTTTGATGGAAAGAGAAAATTTTTTGAAAATAGAATGGGGTTGAAGACCCTCAAGCATGAATCCAATATTAGGTCATTACTTGATTTTTGCTATTAGTGAAGTCAACAAATGAAAAATTAAAATCTTAAATGATAAGAGAAAGTATTGAAAGAATGGAGAAGATAAAGGATGTGATCTCAAGAGAGATATAGAGAAAAAGAGACAGAAAGAGGTCTTGAAAATCACAAAATCAAAGATTTAAACGAAAGATATATATATATATATATATATATATATATATATATATATATATATATATATATATATATATATAATATGGATACATATATGAAAGCTTGTGAAAAGGATGTTTCAATCAAATAGAAAAGAGAAGATGATTTTAAAAAGAGAGAGAGAGATTTTAAAATGGAATACACGTATATTTATTTATATATATGTATATGAGAGTTTGTAAAAGAGATGTTAAATCATAAAGAGATAATGACAAAAAGAAATAATCATGTGCACGTATACGTATATAACATGTATATACATACATGTCTTCATGAGAATTAAAATTAAGAAATGAATTTAAAATATCCGACTTTAACTTTTAATATAGGTCGGAGGGAGCTTGGACTCATGCAAGAGCCTAAGCTAAGTCTCCAAAACCACATTAGAAAGATATTTTCAAAATATTTTGGAAAACATCATTTTTAATATTTTTGGTATATGAATATAAAACATAGTTACTTAGTTTGTTACAAGGGAATATGTTTCTTCCACCATTGAATATGAAAGAAAAACAAACCATACGATAAGATGCTTATTTGGGTTCCTAATAAGATGATTAAAAAAAGAAAACTAGCATAAAATGACATGCAAATGCATATTAACAAGTACATATTCGTGAGAGTTTTTCCCGGGTTGGACCAGCCCCAACCTCAAAAATTAATATGAAGATAAAGATAAAGAACCCCAAACCATACTCTCATCTTCACAATACATTCACATATAAATGGAAAACGAAGCAACTATACATGGATAATAAATAGACAATATTCAAAGAAGGAAAAAGAGAGAGAGCGCATGATAGAGAGAGAAAGGTTCAACTAGGAGGGAGGGCAAGATGTAACTATTAAACAATATACCATCTCATTTTCCCATGCTCCCAGCGCACTTGAGCATAGCCTCTTGACTCTAAAATAGAGATTGAGAGCTATGTCACCAAGGTGCGGGGTGCGGGTGCCGGTGCAGGTGCCGGTGCGGCACATTTCAAAAAATTTAGGTGCGGCGGTGCGGTGAGAGTATTTATTATTATTATTATCATTAATTTATTGTAATGATAATAATATGTATATAGTATATATATGACAAAAAATTATCATAAACCACAAAATTATTAAATAACAACATCAAAACTGTAATTTGCTAATCATGATATCAATATCATTATCATTATCAATCATCAGACTTCAATTCAACATTCAACAAGAAATATACTCTAGTTTTGAGTTCACAAAATCACATATTCACAAATCACAGCTCATACAGTCATACTTCATAATTCATACATTAATACATATTACCTCTATTGTCAGAGTTGCGTTCCACTTTCACTTCCACTTCCATCAATATCTTGATTTTCTTCAATGCTTTCAATGATATCATCATCATCGAATGCCTCAAAAGGAATAACAGGATCAGAAAAATCCATGTTAGTATGTAAATTGTGTTCTCCATCAAAACCAAATTCATCTGGATTTACATCCCAATATTTAGATGATCCACAACTGCATTTTATTAAAGATGAAAGTTAAACAATAAAAAATATTGACCATAAAAATATAAGAAATCTAACACAACATAAGAAATTGAGCAAAGCAAAACAACATAATAAAGAAATACCTATATTCTTTTTTCTTCCTTGAAAGAAGACGCAAATTAGAATGCACATAAACCATGTCTTCTGCACGTTGGCTAGTGAGTTTGTTCCTTTTAATGTTGTGTATATGATATGCTCCAATTTCTTTCAGAACACGATGATGTAAAAGGTTGTGATAGTAACCTCAAAGCAAGTTTATGAAGCATGGCATTTCTGATCCATAAGATGCCCACCAATCAAAATGACTCATGTCATCATCTTCTCTTGCTGCTGTTGCGCCTTCTAAACTAAAATTTTCTAAGAAAAACTTGTTATATTCACAAATTGCTTGTGTAATTGGTATAAGAATCTGTAAAAAGTCTGTCCATACATGACATTCTTTGAGCATTTAACTCATTATCTAGATTTGGAGTAACACGTCCAGGAGCTTCTTCAATCCATTTTTTAGTGTAATATTTGGGATTTAAAGAATGTGTCATGCAATGCAAGAGAGTATTGCTTTTATCCCATCTTTCAACTAATATTGTACTTATGCGATCAAAGAACTCTGAATTATCAAATACAATGTCTTTTTGTTCTTTCTTGAAAACTATTTGCTGAATTTCTTCAACCATATCTTTCCACATTGCATAAACTTTATGAAGCATTGGTTCATCTTTATTAATAGCTCTCAACATGCACCAAATTGGCTCTGTGAAATCCAAAAAATATGCAATTTTATCCCACCATTTGTCTTCAACAATAAGGCTTTTAATACTTTGAGCTTTAGCCTCATCTTCAACCCGATAAAAACTTCAGTCTCTACTAAACACCATCTGAATTAAGTGCATCTTGCACTCTTTGAATTCTTTTCAACATGACAATTATTGAAGCAGATCTTGTCTTTGCAACCTTTAACAATCTCAAATCAGAATAACTACTAAAAAGAGACAATGCACGTTGGTGATTGACGATGAAATTTCTAATATTTCTTGCATCTTTTTCAATCTCTTGAATCCATGAGAATAGCTCATGTCCCTTGGGATCTACATCTTCACTTGGAGGATTGCATATGTCCTTTAGTGCTAAATTCAAAGTGTGTGCAACACATGGAGTAAAAAAAATGTGGAAAATCATACTTCAAACTAAGTCCAGCACTTTTTCATACAACAGCATTGTCTGTAATGAGCTGCACCACTTTATCATGACTAACTTCCTTGATGGCTTCTACAAATAATTGCTTCAAATATTCAGCATCTTTATATTCTCTAGATGCATCAACTTCCTTCAAAAATATTGATTCATCACGTGGAATGGCAAGGAAATTAATTAGTGGATGTCTTTGAAGATTTGTCCACCCATCAGAAAAAATTGATACCCCAGTCGTGTTCTATGTAAACTTTTTCTTTTCTAAACTTTGCTCAACCTCATTTTTTTCATTTTGAAGAAAGATGTACACAACCTTTCTAAATAGGGAGGTATATATCCTGATAATTTGCTATTTGCAAGCATAGTACAAGCCTTCTTCCAAAATGGATTTCTAGCTACATTAAAAGGAATGCAACTAAAATAGAAAAACTTAGCAATCACTTTATCTACACTTCTGCAAGAATCAAAACATGTCTCTATAGTCTTTCTTTTCCTATCAGAACACTTAGGATTTGTCACAATAACACTTGTTTTCTTCTTGCCGTGGATTGCATCAGCACGATCTTGCAACCTCTTGAACTCTCGAGCTTTTTCTGTAGATTTTTTTTTACATCCTCGAATTCCATAACCTGACAACTTCAACAAATGTGCCTTAATTCTTGTGTAAGATCCTACAAATGTAGCTTCACAATATTTGTATACAAAATGCACATTTCCACCCCCACTACCTACATCTTTAGTGACCGCTTTCATTTCTTTCCATAGTGGTTGTTCTTCAGATGCATATGCTTCACCAGGTACTGTAAAAGACTTTAAAACATCACTTTCATCCACATTCACACTAGATGAAGAATCTATTGCAGGAGAATTTGAAACAATTTCTTTTCCTTTCCTTCTGTTTGCCATCTTTCATGGTTTATCACTTTATCTAGTGTTGACCAGCTCTTGCACTGTTGCACAGGTAGAACATTGAATAATGAGCTTTAATTTTAAAACTATCGATGGATATGAAACAATAATTGCAAAAATTCAAGTGACATTCAGATTGAATAAATGACAAGAGGTTAGCAAGTGAGAAAATCAAGAAACCAAATCTTAACATTAAGCACCAACCAAGCATAAGGAGAGCTAGCATTTTGATCAACCACCGCATCATGCATATGTTCAGCTCAAGTGCCAATGACACAAGAATAACAGGAAAAAAAAACAGAACAACAAAGAGAGAATCATGATATGCAGACAACTATGATAATCAAGCATGACTCAACAACTCCTGAAGTTGAACCTTTGCCGAATCACCTGAATCAGCCTATTCAAATGGAAACAGACCTCTTCAGCATTTAACACATGGTTCAATTTGAGGACAACACACGGAGCATAATCATGGTTCCAACACTTTATATTTTGAAGTTTATTCATTTTGTTGCTCTCTGATTTTTTTACATAAAAGAAAGATCTTTTTAACTTCGACACAACTCATAAACGATTCCAATTTGATTCAGCCGATTCACTGAACCATTGTTCACATCAGAGTGCCAATAATGAATTCATTGCTGTCCATTGGCTTTGAGATCAATATTTCAGATTAAAAAAAATTACTTTGAGATCCATTGGCTTGAACAAGCCATAGATGAAACTATTCGACAAAGCAATCTTTCAAACTATTTGATTTTGATATATGATAAACCAAACGATAGAATGTAAAAAAAAAAATTTGTTAACAAAAGCAAATAAATAAAATTTCAGAGCAGTACTACTAAGTTGCTAACCCCTCCATGTTTGCAAATGTGATTTCAGAGCAGTCATGGCGCATGAAACTTGCGAAGATGGAGAAAGCAATCAAGCATGCTATTTTTGCCAATATAAGAATTAAGAAGTAGAGACAAGTATTTATATCATATATGATGCTAACCTATACTACGCTGTAACAACAATCTACACTGCAAGTCTGCAATAGCCAATACGGTAATACCATGTCCTAAGAATAAGGTCACAGACTCAAAAGAGCTCAAGAGAAACATTTCACAGATATAGAAGGGAACGATGGTGAACAGGGGCATTGAAATTTGAAAGAGGGTTGAGGATGAGGAAGAAAACGAAATGGGGAAAACAGTGGAGTGGAGGGAGACAGACGGCTGGAGAAACGAAATACCTAGATGCCGCCGGAAGAGATGATCGCAGCCAACGCCGGTGGCCGGACAGAGAGGAAACTACCGTCGGTCGCCGGACAGGGAGGAAGCTATTGCCAGTGGAAGGGATCGCAGCAGAGAGAGACAACGAAGAAGGCGTTCAAAGGGGAAAAAAAAAGTCGAGGACATGTGCCCGATTAATTTTGTTCATTTCTTGGAAATAAAAAAAAAACCCTAAAAAAGGACAAAAATGGCCAGACTTGTTTTTAACCGCACCTGACTCGCGTTTGACGTGAATCAAGTGCGTGTCAATAGATGAACATTTTTAGTCGGGTGCGTCTGACTACATTCGACTCAGCGTTGACGGTCTTGGGTGCGAATCAGGGTCGCACCCGCACCCGAATCTGCACCAGCGTCGCGTCGATGTGGGTGCGGCTTCAAATTAGCCGCACCGTGGTATCATAGATTGAGAGCTATCTCCTTTGGCCATGGGAAAATGAGGAAGAGAGAAAGGGGGAACCAAACAATGCTATATTCAATAAAAGAAAGAACATGATTCAACCATGAAATGAAAGATCATCTCATCTTTTCATGCTCTTGGTGCTCTCGAACATAGCCTCTTGACTCTAAAATAGAAAATGAGAGCTATCTCATATGGCCATAGAGAGATGAAAAAGAGAGGAAAGAAAATAAAGAATGGAGTGAGATTTGGTTACATACCTCTAAATGAGAAAGGCTTAGAGAAAATGAATACCTTAGCTTGGATTGATCCTAGGCCTCCTTGAGTGAAGCTCTAGGATGATGACAATGTAGCCTCCAAGAGATCTTGGTGCTCCCTTGAAGGCTTGTTGCTTGATGAAGTTTGCTCCAAGGTTGGAGAAGGAGAGGCAGTGACAATGAAAAAGGAAGAGGGAAATGGAGGAGAGAGTTAAGAAAACTCTAAGTCAAGTGAAAATTTGCTAGAATCTCTCCAAGGCTAGCCTATGTCCAAGAGGGGGGACGGTGGGGGAATTTATAGAGAATTTTGGAGCCAAAACTTAAAATTTGAATTTTTTGAATTTCACAATGTTTTCATCTGAATTTCACATAATTTTGAATCATTTTCATTCTTTTTCAAAGAAAATAGGTTTTGACTAAGTGGGATTGGCCCTTAGCCCTGCAAATACCCATTTGGGGTGTGGGCAGGGCTAATGCCCACCCAAAAATGCCAAAACCACCCTCCAAAGGGTGGTTTTTTTCACAAAAAAGGATGAGGGAGGGGGGTCTCGGCGCGCTAGGCATTCAAAGCACCTGGCACGCTGCGCGTGACGCGCTGTTGCTCCCTATCACACGCAACGCAAGCGCGCGAAAGCGTGCTTGCGTGTAATGCAATTCTTTCACTAGCTCGTGCAGCACGTGAATGCGCACTTGACTGCGTGGGCGCAAAAACTTTTTTTTTAATAAAATCAAGTAAAATCTAAAAATGGTTGTTTTGATCGAAAGCATAAAACATTTTTTTGTTTAAAATGTGTGTAGAAATAGGTTTTGTTATAAATGGGCGGTCGATTCTGTCTTGAGTGACTCCGCCTCGTTTTGAATCTGGATTCGATTCAATTGGCTACCGACATGTTCTCATGAGATAGTTAAGCTTCAAATATACATCTCGATGTGAGAGCAAAATAGAGCAAAGGTTTGTGCATGCGCATGCGGTGCTCATAGCACCAAACTTTGCCGTTTTGAACTTGATTTTGGATTTTGAGTTTGAAATGCTTGAGTTGGATCTAAACTTGGGTTTAAAATTTCAGTTTAGATCTAACAGGCATAAATCTCAAATGTATATCCAAATACTAAAACAATAGCCTCTTTTTGAAAAATTTGGGGTGATAACAAGCTCCCATAATCTCTTCAATGTGACTCTTCGATGACTTTCTTTACTTCATCTTCATCAAGGTACCGAGAGTATTTAGTACTAAATCCACATCTGTATAGCACCCCTGCAAGCATAAAGTACGTTGTTGACATATGTTGAATTGCTTTCTGTTCAGTTTTGGGCATTCCAGTAGGGAATTCTCTGCTTTCAATGTATCTTTTAATGTCATGATACCAAAGCATATTCCCCTCTTGGATATGATGAACATGTTTCACCGCTTCAAAAGTAGGGTGTTCTAATCTTCCAATTTCAAAAGAATGGATTGCTTCATTGGTTTGAAAAGTGATGGTGGATCCCAAGCTCACGAGACCATCTGCAATAGGGTTACCTTCTTTTTTTATGTGAGTTAGTTGTACTTCTTCAAACAGACGGATCAAGGAAGTGACGAGTTCTTGATACGGTATCAACTTTTCGTCTTTGACTTGTCATTCTCCATTCACTTGGTTGATGATAAGCTGAGAGTCACCGAAGGTATGCACCCTTTTCACTTGAAAACTCAATAAAGAACGAAGTCCTTGTATGAGGGCTTCATATTCTGCCATGTTATGGGTACATGAAAAGTCGAGCTTCAAAGAGTATGAGATCATTTCATCTTCTGGAGTGATGAGTAAACTACCTATACCAGCTCCCATCACGTTTTTGAATCCATCAAAGTACATCTTCCATACTGAAACTATTTTCAATTTTAGTACGTGTTCATGTGGAAACTCATCATTAGTTTTGATTCTCTCGTACTAGGGAAAGTCTGCTAACTGATCCGCAATTGCTTGTCCTTTGATTGACTTCTGGGATACATATTCAAGGTCATATTGCATCAGCAGAACTTGTCATTTGGCGATGCATCCATTAAAGAATGACTACTTCAAGATGTATTTAAGAGAATTTAGCTTGGATAGTATCTTGACCTCATAAGCTAATAAATAATGTCTTAGCTTCTGACACATCCAAACCAATGCTAGACAATTTCTCTATTGGAGAGTACTTTTTCTCGTACTAGACAAAAGTTTTGCTAATGTAATAAATTTCATGCTCGATGCGACTTCTTTCTTCATATTGCACCAAAAAGCCGCCACATGCTGACTCATTCACTGTGATATAAAGCAGCAATGGTCTACCCAACACCGGTGGTTTTAGAATTGGTGGATTAGAAGGTATCTTTTGTTCTTTTCAAATGACTATTGGCATTCAAAACCCCACTTAAACTTGATGCATTTCCTCAACAGCTGGTTGAATGGTTTGCATCTCATGGCCAGATTGGAAATGAATCATCTGATGGACTGGATTTGCCCTTGCAAACTTCATTGTTCCTTAACATTGGTAGGTGGTGGCATATCGATGATAGCTTTAGCTTTGGTAAGATCCATTTCGATCCTCCTTTTACTGACCATGAAACCCAAAAGTTTGCCTGATTCAACCCCAAACACGCATTTTTTGAAGATTCAAACGAAGGTTGTACTGTAAAAGTCTCTCGAACACCTGGGCGAGGGTCTCAAAATTATTTTTTCTTGCCTTAGACTTAAGCAATATGTCATCGATATATGCATTCATGATTTTGTGCATCTGGTCATGGAAGATAGTAGCCATGGCTCTTTGATAAGTTGTTCCAGCATTCTTTATCCCAAACGGCATCACTGTGTAATAGAAAGTACCCTAAGGTGTAGTAAAAGTGGTCTTAGGTTGATCCTTGACTGCTAATTTGATTTGGTTATAACTCGAATATCCATCCAGAAAAGAGAACATTGTATGTCCAGTAGTACTATCAACCAATAGATCGATGTTTGGAAGTGGATAATCGCTTTTTGGTGTGGCTTTGTTCATGTCTCGAAAGTTAATGCATAATCTGACTTTGCCATTTTTCTTAGGGACCACCACGATATTAGCCAACCATTCAGGGTAATCGATGGCACAAATGAATTTTTTCCTTAGTAGGTCTTCTAGTCCTTCCTGTATAGGTCATTCTAGTCGAGGATCAAGCTTGTGCCACTTCTGTTTGATTGGCTTGCAATTAGGATTTAAGGGCAAACGACGTTCAACCAACTGGGGGTCTAAGCTTGGCCTATCCTCATAGGTCCATGCGAAAACTTCTTGATGGCTTATAAGAAAGTCAACCAATCTTTTCTTCTCGTCTACTGACAAACTTGTACCAATTTGAAGGATTTTAGGATTCTTGATGATTCCAATATTAATATCTTCAATTGGATCATTAACCAGGGACGAGAGATGTTCTTGTTTCTGAATCTGAGTGAATTTTGGTAACTCTGACTCGGGTAATTCTAGGGGGACTTTCGAGAAAAAACAAGAAACTGAGACATGTTGAATTCTGACATCCTGTAAAGAGAATGATAAAGAAAAGAATTTGACGAAATTAAAATTGACAACAAAAGATTGTTTACATTGCATATCAAAAGAAAAATTCTTAGTTCATAGAAGGGGTCCTCTCATGAGACTAAACAAAAAGAATTTGAAGACTACAAAATTCATGGAAGGACTTGAAACAAAGGTGAATACTATCAGCCCACAAGATCTTCTTCAAATTTCTTCATGATATCTCAGTCCTCTGGTGTTCATATGAAAAGACATACTAATCGGCTGCAAGATGTCATCTTCATTCTTTCCGAGGCCAGTGGATGGACGATAGCCACCTTTCAGAAGCAACTGAAATCCCTTAAAGTTTTTCATGAAATGAACATATAAGAGATGTTTTTGATAACTTGCACGATTGCTTGAAATAGTATGGGCACTCCCAGATGATTTGTCTATCTCTATGTTTTGCATTCATTCTTCCAAAAGTCTGTCATTTGTTGTTCTTATGCTGGGTACATCCACCGAATCAATTGGCCTGAGCATTGGTTGCACCAACCTTTCGGCCAGATCCTCAGCACGTATGATAATGATTGATGGGCCAAAATTCCATTTGAGGCACTGGTGAAGAGTAGATGAGATCCCTCGTACTTGGTGGATCCAAGGTCGTCCCAAGAGTAAGTTATATGATGGTGGTACATCCACCACATGGAATACAATGCAATGACTGGTGTTTTCGATGATCACATTTATGTCGAGAGTACCTTTGCTGCTCATGTCTCGACCATCGTATCCATAGATCTTGATATCATCAGTGCGGTATTTGTCTTCATGAAACCCTAATGCTTTGGCCGTGAGATCAGGACAAATATTTAAGCCGCTTCCTCCATCGATCAACACATGTGGCACAGTCATCCCATTGATCTGGACGACGATATAAAGAGCATCTACATGATAATATCTCCATTTTGAGATGTCATTTTCTGATGAGGTAATTAACTGGTCCTTAGAGGGTCGAATCCAATCTCCCTCAACCATACGCTCTTCCAAGAGGAGGACTTCACCCAAGTAGCACGAACTTTCATCTAAAGAGTCATCTGATGATTTCGTGAACCTTCATCCGAAGTAGCATGAACCTTCATCCGAAGAGTCATCTGATGATTTCGTAGGATAAAAATCTTTGGGATTATGAGAAGTTTTTTTGATGAACTTTTTGTCTTGCCGTTCAACATAGCAATAGAATCCAGAGGTTTCTTATCCCGATCTTTCATCATGACTTTACGTGAACTGCTTCAATCACAAGGTCGGATGTGCTCCTGTGGATGATATAGGAATGGAGTGCCTGTGGTGATCATGGCCACTGCTGCCTTCCCATGGTCAAGAGATGGATTCCTCAACACCTCAGGGATGCTATCATCACCAAACTTGAGATCATTGTTGATGAAATCTTGAATAATGTTTTTAAGGACAAGACAATCCTCAGTGTCATGACCAGGGGCATGATGAAACTTACATAGTTTTTCTTTATTTCCTCCCAACATTTTCAAAGGCTTTGATACTTTTGGCAAGACGATAGTTCCTTTGGCAAGGAGGCATTCTAGTATCTTCTCATGAGACTGACTGAGATGAGTGAATTTCTGGTCATGACCCCAGCCTGGGTGTTTGTTTTTTCTTCCATCATTGCCTTTGGGAAACTGGGTGTTCTTCTTGAGACTGACTTCTTTGTCATGCTTATAACTGTTGTTATCCTTTCGAATGTCGGCGTTAGCTATGAAGTGTGTAGGCAACTGTGTTCTTCCTCATTTCTTACCCTCTTCCTTGTCCTTAGGAGCAATGATTCCATCAAAATCACCTTCCTCAACTCCTTCCTCTATTGAGTTTGCTTGTTCGATCAACTCAACAAAGGTCTTGATCAGGGCATTGCGGATGAGACTTTTTAAAGGCTGGGCAAAATGAGTGACAAAGCTTGTGTTCCATAAATGGGCTCCATCATTTTCTTACATTGAATTCTCCATTTTTGGATGAATTCTTGAGTCTTTTCTCCTTGTTTCTGACGAAGACTGTAAATGGTATTGAAGGTTGGAGCCATGGCAGCATTTTGCTCAAATCTTTTGACAAACATGTTAATCAATTTATCAAATTCTTTTAGTTCGACTAGATTGCCATTTTCTTTGTACCATTGTACGGCAATGCCTTCAAGACTTCTTGAAAAATAGCGAAACAAAGCTTTGTTATTTGTCTGGATTTTGTAGCAATTATTGAAAAAGGTTGAAAGATGAACATGTGTAAGGGTGGGCATCGGGTCGGGCCGGCCCGATCCGGCCCGATAGCTCGGGTCTCCGCCCGAGCCTGGCTCGTTTAAGAATAAAAAACAAATTTTTAATCATAAAATAGTTTTTTTAAATATAAAATATATTTATTAATAATAAATAAATATTATTAAAACAAAAAAAATAAAAATATATATATTTTTTAAACTTAAACTGGCCGAACCAGGCCGGGCCCGAAAAATCCTGGCCCAGGCTCGGGCCGGGCCGGGCCGGCCCACCGGCGGCTAGGCCCGACGCCCACCCTTAAACATGTGGGCAAGTGGTTTCATCGTATCTGACGAACTCCTTGGGAAAGCCTTTCACATCATCGTCCCCTTCAATACCGAGGTAGTAATCCTCGCATGAGTATGAGTGTTTTCCTTTTCCCCTAAGTTCAAGATTGTTCATCATTTTCTCCATTTCATAGAACCTGCGCTTAGTTGGACTTTCATTATCACTTGATTCGATTAATTCTGGCTTTGCTTTTTTTTTTCTTGCCCTTTATCTTTTTTACTTTCCTTACAGAACTCTCACTATCCGAGCTACTGTTGGGGATGTACTTCCTTGTCTTCTTGCCTTTTTTGGTGGGCTTTCTCTTTTTTTTTGGGTTTCTCTTTCAAACTTCCAGTGGTGACAGGGCTAGGTGAGCTGCTTTCCACCATAATTTCTTTTCTCTTCTTGCTTCTCTTTGTTGTTTTTTTTTCTTTTTGAGAGGAAGTAGTTGGGGCTTTTCCTCCTTACTAGTTGCTAAATCTGAACTCAAATGGTCTTCATCCTGATTTGTAGGGGAAAATTTGTTGTTTTTCTTCTTTCTCTTCTGCTTGGCAGTTTTTTCATTTTTTAATTCTGAAGCAATCATCAAGGCCTTTTGTTCTTCTTGCTCCCACATGAATCGCTTCATGAACATCCGAAACATATGATAGCCTTTTGGCTCAATTGCTAGGAGACCAAGTGTTTCTGGCCTAAGCTCGGAAGATGAAGCCTCGTTCTGAGAAACTTGTTTAGCTTGCGATCTAGTTTCTACCATCTTGTTGGCTTTCAAGTATTCACCTTTTGAGAAAGTAAAATGAAGAGTCGTTGGAATGAAATGATGACAAAATGAAGGTTCACACTGCATTAAGAGTTTTTAAAGGATACACCCAAAGAAAACGCTAACAAAGATGACAAAGACTGAAGATAACATATCGAGTACAAGGTTGACAACATAAACTTTTAGGAAAGGATAGATGGTGTTCGATTGGCATCCCACCACTCGGCATATTCCTTCTTTACCACTGGGCCTGCAAACCAAGTGTATGATATATGCACCTTCCACTCTTGTCGAGCCACTACGAACAATGTCACCCATTGAGGAGAGCTGAGGTTGAATTCAAGAATAGCTCTAATTGGTGCATCCACATGAACCATGTTCTGCCTCTGAAATAATTGTCTCATGTATCTATCAGCACAATAATCAACTATGAAGTAAGAGCCCAAGAGTGTAGTACGACCATGGTAATGATGAGTGTATCTCGGTGGATTTTGACGACAATCACAATAGTCCCAAATGATCTCTTCTTCATTCAACTAGCCATATCTTCTGACCATTGGAAAAGAGGAAGACAAAAGATATGAACTTTCCGATAGATTAGCGAGAACATCAAAAACCTAAGCACTAGCCAACTACAAAACTAGTGCAGATTAGTGGTGAAGCCAGATTTTTTGACTGAACAGAGCTCGAATCAACAGCCTAAATCTGGTGTACACTGCCCACATCAGCCCCCCCCCTAACACAGATGCAACCAAATCAAAAGTTAAATAATACTGCACAAGGATTTCTTAAGACAATGATTCACAGTCCAATTTTAAAAGTGTAGGTAGAAAATTCAGCAGATATAGGGCTGCCAATGAGCAGAGTGCAGTCTAAGCTTTGCTTGATGCTTATTTTGCTCAACTCGAGCTCCGCTGCAGATGTGTCAATGTTGTCCAAGCACTAGACAGAATGAATGATGAATCATTTGCTCGATTCAAACTTGTTTGTCTTGACTCGTTAACCTCAAGCCATTAATTAACTAGTTGAATTCGAGTTGCATTCCACTCATCTTGGTTTTTTCATTGGATTGAAAACAAAAAGGCAAAGAAAAACATAAAAGCTAAGAAATTTTAACTTGGAGTAATTTTATTTATCCACGGAAAGACATTGGCCTTAGAATTGATAAAGTATGTCAATCTCTTAAATATAGGAAACAACTGAGATAACTCCTTATTTTAAGGAGTTGTTACAGAATATTCATTATCAACACAACGGTTTCTTGATTTGTGTTTGTTATTAGTTGTTTCCATAATCCATGGTCTTGATTTTTGCCACTATATTTGCTAATGATCATTTCCATAATGTTGGTATCATTATCATATGTGTTGTCCGGATAACAATCATTCTTTTCAAAAGGTTTTCATCAGGCCGTCTCTATTGCAGTGTTGTGTGACAACCTCTCTCTCTCTCTTCTCTAATACCGGCCGATCGCCTGAGCTCGATTTCTCCTCTCTCTCTACCTTCGCCACCACTGGCCATCCACCCACCACCAGGTGGTTGTCGCCCACCACTTCAGCTCTCTTATTGTTGATAGGATGAAATACTCTTCTGTCTCACTCAACAGATCATGTTATGTATAATAATGATTTTTAGCTTGAATAAAGGACAAAAATGTAACTTTGGGATGGTGAAGAAAGTGGGGAGGAAAGGCATCTACTGCAAGTAAGCATAGTAGAAGCATCATGTCGAGGCACTAAAAAAAACTTAGTACCCAAAGGGGATGGGGAGAAGGGTGGGGACTTCATCTCTCTTGTTGAATGATAGAATGAAATACCAATCATGCTCACCAAACAAATCATGTTATATATGACCGTTATTTTCAGCAAAGACCAAAATGTAACTTATGCCCTAATTATTTATGTAAAAATTGATTAACATGTAAATCTGGATTTTTTGAGAAGAGGGATTGAAAGAAACCAGGGTTTTAGTTTTTCAAAGTTAACTGGAACGAGCCAATTCATAAAGGTTGGTTCCGGAGAATAAATCTTAAGGTAATTTTCTGCTTTAAATACAGAAGAATTTGCAAAATTAAATCCCCCTTAAATCAGCATTTTTTAAAGAGATTGAAGAGGCATTTCGCGCACAAAAAGCATCATGCTGGCTCAGGACTCAATCTGAACCAGCATGATGTATAGCGGGGTTCTTATTTTCCATTAAGATGATTAAAGAGGAACTTATAACGGTCAATTTTAAGTTAATCAGTGAGTTATTTTAGTTTATTTCTGAGTTTGAATCTTGGACATACCATCATGCTGGTTCAGATTGAGTCCTGAGCAAGCGTGGAACTGATAAGGGACTTGGTGTTCTTGTAATTGAGCAATAAATTGCTGAAATTTTATTGTCGGTGTTGAAAAATAAGGAAAAATTGCCTCCTTAAATACTTACTTTTTCATTAAGGGCGGCGTTTGATTGCCTCGGATCTTAGATCAAAGGTAGATTTTAGAATCTCAGATCTGAGATCTAAGATTTTAAAATCTTGGGGTTTAAAAGCCCCTGTTTGATTTACACCCTCAGCCTTCTCCCTCTCCTTTTCTTTTTACCTTCATGTGTGGGTCTAAAATCCACACTTGAAGTCAGACCCCCTCCCCCTTGGATTTGATATCCATGGATTTTAACATTCTCACGGATCTGAAATCCATGGTTCTTAAATCTACAGTTTGATAAACCTCAGATTTACTCAACAAATCCGACCTCGAAGCTGAGATCCGAGGCTATCGAATGCAACCTAAGAGTTTCTTGAGATGACAGGCTCAGTAAGGAAAATGGTAATTTGTCTGGAGGTAAATAAGAATATCCAATAATGCATGGTGCAGTAATTAATCTGAAGATCCAAATGAACATAAGGCAGATAAAAGTAGAAAAGTGAACATTCTCATTCAAATACATGAAATGATTGTTAAATTTCCACAACCAGCGCTTATCTTTCCTTTTACATAAATTAATTGCCACAAACATGTAGTTTTTCCATAGTATGACAGTGGACATTTATGAGACTACCAAAGATATCAAGGTGACCTAGGAGCTTAGTATTCTTGTATATCAACTTAGTCAATTTTCCTTCTGCTCACTTCAAACCAAAAGTATCAAAGGTTGGTGCAATAGATGGAGCAGGGACAGGTAGCGGTCGGTCTCTATTTCGAGTTCCCAGGGCATCAACTTCCTGCGCTGCAAACATGGAGCACTTCTATGTAAGTTGATGTATAATGGGGTTGGCACACCCGAGACATCAAAAGCAGGTCACTTATCAAGAGGAAATAGATGGAAGGGTGCGGGCTTAAGCCCTCTTATTGGACAGTAGGGTGAGTTACTGCTCCTGCTCACCCCCAACCAAGAGTATCAATCTGAGCTAGTATACTTAACTCTGGTTTTACATATATTCTCAATAACTAACAACTAGAATGATGCAATGTATAAGCCAATAGTGTTCAGAATCCAAAAAAACGGGTTATTTCAGATCAAATCATGAGGCTATTTAAACTCAGACTTCAATTCAGAATTTAACTCATTAATATAGTGTTTGAAATTTCTAATATGTCTGTAATCATTACAACCAATTTAGGGAACGTCATATTCAAATTATGAAGAAGCCAGTTGTTATGTGAACCAAATTTTCAAATGAAAATTTGCAAGTATAAAATCAGAATATAAGTCTTTTTATTTTCAAGTTTTAAAATAGCTTTTTTCTCACCCTATTAAGCTTTGAACCTTATGTTGTGCCCGACATAAATCAGATACTTACATTACTCCGAAACAAAGTTTCAAGGACCCATACAGAACATTTAAAGATCTTTGCAAAAATGGAAATGGAAAAGATGATCTCCATGGGTTCTAAATTGGTCAGTATAATTCTGATTAAAAACCATCGTAACTTTGTCAATGTTCTTCAAACTAGTATACACATCGAAGTTATATCAAAGAAGAAGACTTCATTTATAAACATATGCTCACCCTTGCTTTTTTGTAAAATATCGCAAAAAAAGTTTCATTTAGAAGGTACATAACTCCATCATACATCAAGACATGATAAAGGACCTACTATAATAACAATAATATACATGCATAGTCAGAAAAAAAGGGGCAGGATAATCTAAATGGCGGACTTGCTCCATGGCCTTCCCTCATGGACCAGCAAGCGCAGATCCAGTTATACATACTACCATAGACACCTTTATCAATACCCTGCCATCTCCAACGTACAAGATTGTGTGGTCGATGACTTGAACTAAGTTCCATACTCCATTTGCAGCTTGGCTTATCAAAGTTGCCTCTCTCATCAATTGCTTTCTCCCTTCTTAGATGTGTGTTTCCATGTCATACATAAAAACCAAAGCTAATAAGTAGAATGCGATTGTTCCATTCAAGGAAAAACTGCACTAACATCTAAAAAATCAATGCTTAGTCTAAGTATGATAGTGTTGAATTGTGATGTGAACTTGAGAATGAACTAAAGAAAGAAATGATCTAGTTAAATTAATGAGGGTCTATCTAATCGAAGCAACAATGCCCAATGAGCATAGGAGTGTAAATTCATTGAACTCTTTAATAAGTATTCCATAAATCTGCCCAACTATTGGAAGCACATTGATGAAAAAGTTCTTTGTGAAATGGTAAACACTTTGGGCTTTATGCAAGTTAGCCCTAAACTCAGTCATAGATTGCCATCTCCCTTGGTATTCCATTTTTGATGCTCACTGTGCATGCATGCTTACATTACATCCTTACACTTTTTTCTTGTACTCTTTGGGTATTATTAGACATCCCCAATGAGGTTGGTGTAACAAACGGGTCAAGAGTTAGTAGTGACTAGTAGCATTTGTTTTAAATTCTTGGGCCGTCAACTTCTTGTGCTACAAAAGGGAAGGGAAAGAGACATCAATATGCAAGTTGAAACATCACGAGACATCTTTCTGAGCCATCTAAACCATCTAAAGGAGACCGAAAGGATAAAGGAGACCGGAAGGATACGTAGAAGGGTGAGGATTTGGACTCTTTTATTTATTAAGTGGCAGAATGTGGTAGAATGAAATACACCGCACACCCAAACGTATCATAATCGAAGAGTTTGACTAGGCCGTTAGTTGACTAATTCGTTTGTGGAGCGCGCTGGTTTCCAACTACGGAAGTCCGAATCTCACAGTTTTACTGGACCCTACCCGGCGCCATATCACCGACGAAGGAAAATGAAAACGAAACTACCCGGCAGTTCGACCTCCAGACGACTATGAGAGCTAGCCTGAGAGGTGCTGGCCTGCTGCTTCCTCAGAATATTAGCATCCTCTGAGCCGGAAGTTGGTCTAACAGACTAACACTGCTCGGAGAGTCGCACCATTGCCACTAAGCTGGAGAGTCGCGCCGTCCGTCAGAGATCTGCCTCAGCGACAGGGCCTTTGATCATCTTAACAACGTAAATCTCTCTCTCTCTCTCTCTCTCTCTCTGTCTGTTCTTGTTCTTCTTTGCTTTGGACATTTGGATGGGGAATGGGATTCTATTTTCTGATCTAAAGATTGGGAACATAAATTCTTCTTCCCCTCTCGTTTCCTTCTTACTTCTAACTGATTTGAGGGTTGTTGGCTGTAGTTGGTTTTGGACTTCTCCTTCTCCGTCTTATCTGAAATTGCGCCCTTCAAGATGTAATGACCTATGACTGGATTTCCCACTAAATCTTCTATAAGTTTGACGTTCTTTTTTCGAACTCTTATTTTTGTTGGATCAAAATTTGTTCCCTTTCTTGCAGTTTTTTGGACATCGTTTTGCTTTGTAGGTTTGCTCTTTTTAGGGTTATTTATCACAAGATTCAGGTGCAAGATTGCGTAGAGTGGTAAGGCTGTTCCCAAAAAGGGTAGGTTGCTGATCTTAGCCTGTGCGACAATTACTACAGTTCACCTATTGCATTGAACTTAAGTGCATTTTGTTAGGCTAAAATTCTACCCTCAGCAATCTTGTCCATGTAGCCCTCAATCAAATGGTGGTGTAAGTAGGGATGAAAATGACGATGAGGGGGGAGCTGAGAAGGAGGTTGGCGCATTTCTTGATGTCTTCCAACTTTACTATGTTGCTGATTGTAACTTGTACATAATATAAGTTTCCCTTTTCCAATTTTAGTGCTTTAGTATTCTTTTGATTCAGTGGTGTATCCCTATTATAAGGTGTCAGATTCGCAATCCCCATAACTAGGCTATTCTCCTGGAGAATTTTGGTAATTATTTTCTTTATGTAAAATGCATTTCGACTACGAACTATAGCTAATAAAAAGAAACATAAACAGGATACTATTTTAGCCTTAGGCCACACAAATGTTTGCTGTGGCAACTTGCATCTAGTCCTTGTGATCATTTTCTAGCTTTTATTGCATTTTTTATTATTCTGGATGGACCAGCACATTTACGTGTGATGGCATTTGGACCTTACGATGGTCCTTCCTTTAAGTAGGAATTGAATTCACATACAAATTGTTAAGCTCTACAGTCCTTCCTTTAACTAGGAAAAGAATCCTCATGCAAATTTTTAAACTCTACTTTTGTCCTTTCTTTTAACTAGTTATACCACATCACATTGTCTTGTCAAGAGACAACGGTTGACCTTTTCCATGCTGGAATTGAAGTCTCTCATACACAATACTAAAATAGAGACCTTTGACATGCATCATATGAATTCGATTATGTAATAACTAATAAGTAGCAGGAAGATCACATTGTAAAAATAGATGGGTTTCCACTTCCTCATAAACACCTCTAATTGTTCCAAACAAAATTAGTTATAATTTGATAGAAATTGACTGCTTTTCTTCATGTAAATTATAGAGATCGGGATTCATCTAAATACTGGCAAGAAAGGACGTGTGGTGATTTTGGGTTTTCTAGATATTTGAGGATTTTCAAATATTAAGTATACTGAGGTACTTGCTTTTACATGTTTATCATAAAAAGTTATGTTTTTTATGCATCGATAGAATCTATTTGTTTAAAATAGAAGATAATTGAGGCAGGTGAAAAACTTCAAAATTTATCGATATGCTTATTACGAAAAGTTCCATTTTTGCATGCTTTGGTTAGAAGCTTTGTCACATGGGTACTGCTATAAAGGCAGTGTACCCATATCGGTCAAGTACGACACCGGTACTGGTATTGGTACTGTCCCGGCCTCCCGGGTACTTATCGGGTACTGGTCAAATAGTACCGGATATGGTCAACATACCCCGGATCGTATCCGTCCGATTTAGGACTTGATCAAAGTTGACCAAGTCCTTTCCTATCCAAAATTTAGGATTTCAGTTTTGTTCTTTACACCATTTGCACACATGAAACACATATAGATCTATGTTTTCATATTTTGTTCAATGGTTTCTTCTTTAGAAACTATGACTTTAGAATCATGAATGTGTTATTTTGTTTGAATTTTATATCATAGTCACAAAAAACAAGTTTTTTCGAAAAAAACGCGAAAAAATGGTATAAATTAAATGGCCGTTTAAAACTAAAAAAACACATTTTTTTGAAAAAAAACATTAAAAACTTAAAAAATGCATTTTTAATGAGCTATTTCTCATTTTTTCATTTTTTTAATGCCAAACAGTTTTTTTTCATTTTCTATTTTTTATTTGTTGCAAATCTACTTATTTTTTGATGTTTGTGTTATTATTTTCTCACTTATTTTATTTTTCTCCCATTTTTAGTTTTTTTTAAATTTTAAAAATTCACCATAGTTTTTCCCGCTTTTTTCAAGCTCACCGTATTATACCCGAGAAAAGCCTCATTGTTTAAAACTCCGAAACGTTATTTCTAACTATGTTCGAACTAGTACCCGTGCCGGCACCCGTACCCGTACCTATACCTATGTGACATAGGTTAGAAGGTATTTATTTAGGATAAGAGATCATTGAGACAGACTAAAAGCTTGCAATTTATTATTTTTTTGCATATGATATTTCTATATTATGATGGTTTTAGCTTAGTTATAAATGTGCGTTGCTGATGATAGTTCATAGTTGGAAAGTCAAATGAGACCAGTTGCAATTTGTTCAATAAAAGCTTGCAATTTACTATTTTTTGCATATGATATTTTTTTAGGTTAGTTTTAAATGTCAGTTGCCTATGATAGTTCATAATAGGAAAAGTCAACGAGCCCAGTTGCAATTTTTTTCATTACTATAGTTATTTGATTTGCTTTTTATAATTTGTAAGTTTTTATTTGCTATGTATTAGTGCCCCTCAGCCACAAATTTCTAGCTATTCCACTATAACAACGCTGAAAGCGGTGCGACCATCAAATTGACATTTGTATCCCTTCCTCAACTCGAGCATGACATTAGCATCTGGCGACCATCACAACTGGAAAAAGTAAAACTCTCTCTCTCTCTCTCTCTCTCTCTCTCTCTCTACAGCAATAAAGGGCTGCATTTTTCATCCTTTTCTACATCGTGTGGCTAGAGAAGCGGCAATGCAGTTTCTTCCCCGTCCCTCTTGATATTTGAGTTGGTTCAATCACATTTTTTTTTCATTGGAAATTTGATACTTTCAGGTGATTAAGATTACATGTACATGAGCTTGTGGCTTGATTATTCTCCGTGAATGGCTAGGATCTTGATGTGGAAGGTCGTTCTTATGTTAATCTAATTGGTTGTCTTTTTTTTTTTGTTTGCTTTTTGCATCTGGTAGTAACCTGCTTAGAAGACCAAATATGCAGAAACACAAATGTCCATGTACTTGAAACGATTCTCTCAAATGTCGGATACTTGGAGACTTTTATCTGTCCTCAGGAAACTTGTCATTGAACACCCTGTTCTCAGAACTCTTGTTCCAACATGAAGACTAGGCCAGGCAAGTGTTGTTTTCACGCTTCATTTGGTTTCGCTTCTTCAAAGGTTGGAAGATTTCACATTTCACTTATGGTGATCAGATCTTCTTGCGATCAATCTGAGGTAGAGGGCATGATCAGATGATGCATTCCATGACGTCTCCAAAACACTTATCCACACCCATCCCATTTGGTTGCCTCACACTCTTTTTGCTTCTCCTAGCCTCAACCTTCATCTCCATTTGTAGCTCCTTCCTCTCTGGTTTTTTAATCAAATCTTCTGATACCCACCCACAGATTCTCAGTAGAAACCTTGATTATCACTTTCAACAATCTTTTAATGCCGCCAACAAAGAGATTCATGTTCGGTCCTGCGATTACCAGAGAGGCAGATGGGTTTATTGATCCAAACAGGGTGCCCATGTATGGGAAAGACTGCCCCTTCCACCGGAACGCTTGGAATTGCATCAACAATGGGAGAGAAGACTGTGGATAGGATCAATTCATGGAGGTGGTTGCCTTGGAATTGCAATCTGCCCCACATTAATCCTGAGAATTTTCTTAATCTGATGAAGGACAGGAGAATTGGTTTCATAGGGACTCATTGAACGAGAATTTCTTGGCCGCACTCCTTTGCATGCTCCATGTGGCAGACAGGGGTGCTAAGAAATGGAAAAGGAAGAGGGCTTGGAGGGGAGGATATTTCCCCAAGTACAATGTGACTGTGGGATACCATCGTGCTGTTTTGCTTGCAAGATATGAGTAAGTGAACTTCTTTTGGATTTCATACAGGTGAATTTCTTCTTCCCTTGGATTCGGTTTGGTTGGTATTTTGTTCGAGGCTTCAAAAATCAATAGATTTCATGCGAACGCATGAGTGCTGTGTGTGTGCGTGTAGTCCTCTATCTGCATCTGTTCATGTATGCATTTGATGTGTATGTATTTTTCCTGTATATACGTTCTTTTCCTTATTGATTTTGTTTTAGTTGCTTGACTTTGACTGTATCAAACTGATGAGTCCTAACTAATTCCAACTAATTTTTGAGGGCCTTGAATGGCTTGTCTCTCACTTGCAATTTTGACAACTTAGAATGCATCAATAAGTAGGGTTTTAAATTTGAATTGACCTCAAATTGGACATCCTTTGATGATACAGATGCTGAATCCATATTCTTGCCTCCATCTAGCTGGTTGTTCCATATCCCATAAGGTATGGAAATTAGTGCTGCATTTGGAAGCATTTAAAAATGCTTCTAAATCAAGCAACATAAGATAGCTGTCTCACTATACTTATTTGAAACATATCCACAAATATCCTTCAAGGCTGCAAGGAAAGAACTTCTAACTCTATCTTAACTCCTCTGTTACGTCTCTTCAGAGATATCCAATAAAATTGGTACTTGTCTGTGATGTTTTCTTGAATTTTGGCTTGCCTTGGAAAATATGAAATACTTTTCTAAACTTAAAATGTTAAATAAAAAGAATAACGATCGTGGGTGGGCCCCAACCGTCGACCATATAATAAGAGAACAACACCATGGAAAAGAAGATTTGTAACTTATGTTGATTGGGTATACAACCAAAGTACATAAAGCATACAGCAACATAATATGGTTGTCATAAAAATTGTAGGTTTTGTCTAGTGGTCTGTTTCTGAATCATAAAATCAAACAAATAGAGAAGTTATCAAATGTATTTAATAAATAGAATATTAACGACAAATTAAACCTAAAATTTTATCTGGTGTCTTTTCAAAAATGTCACAACATAGGTGAAGTTTATGCTATGGTTTAAATGTCTTTCTATGTGAAGTGGAGTACATGTGGTGCTTTTGATAATGTGTAGTAAAGAATATAGTTACTAGTCTATGTTGTAAAACGTGTAACACTTCTATCAGTCAGGTCCAATGTTAGATATGTAATGTAACTTAACATAGAAAATGATAAATTTAATTTCTTTAATATTAATAAATCATAGGGTGTAAAAAGTCAGAAAATGTAAAATAATAAGAGAAAAAAATACAAAAGGTTCTCTATATGAAAAAGCATGAATTGCATAAAATAAGAAAAAACAAGTATATGCTGCCTACAACATGCACCTGTTCATTAGAAAATAATCAAAATTGACCACTTAGATTACTCCAACTACCCAAATGGGTATCGAATAAATAATCTTCTATTTTGTATAAATTACTTTATGGGCTCTTAAAACCAATGTTGTAAAAGGTGTAGCATAACGCATATCAGTCGGGCCGACTTCTACGTTGTATCATAACGTATCGCAAGCATAGCGTAGCGTATTGTAAAATTAAATTTTTTAATTTAGAAAAAATATTAAAAAATCAGAAAAAATAGAAAAACCGAAAAATAAACAAAAAATCAGAAAAAATCAAGAAAAATGTATTCAATATAAAAAACATCATCATACATAGGGAACATTCATGTATATCAACAACACATTCAAAACTACGAAATCAGAGATTCAAAATAACATAATAAGCATCCATCACAATTTTAAACTTGAAAATTTTATAGAATCTTAGGACTTTGAGTCTTAGGACTTAGATTACATCACAATTCATAAGTTCAAAACATATAGATATAGTTATCATCTTTCATGATTCAACAATAATCCTCGTCATTTGCATCATCGTCTTCATTTTGTTCATTAATCTCTCCCTCCCACATCTCTTGGAGTCTTTAGAAACAAGAAGAAAGAGAGAGAGAGAGGAGTGTTTAAACTTTAAAACATAATGCAAAAAGGGGTCGTCAGCCCCTTTTTTTGCGTTTTTTCCCGCATCGTACGATATAGGGGTGTATCGTCCCTATCTGTATCGTACGATGTGGGTGATAAGCTTACGATACACGAGCATATCTTGTATCATAAGCATACTATAAAGGTTTAAAAAGCCTATATGGTACGCGTGCGTATCGTATGATACAGATAACATTGCTTAAAGTTAAAACAACTTAATGATCATAAATGTTGAAACTTTTTATGTTGGAGGATATACATAGTCTTGATATGGATAACCATGAAAGCTCTAATTTTGTTGCATGAAATAGTCCTATATTTTTGTTTTTTAAATTTAAATGTGCAAGAATGCCTTTCATGCAAAACATATTATTCAGCCTTAAGAAAGTTATGCTACTTTAAGTCCCAAAATTTATGTCATCAAGGTGTAGCATAGGTTACAACCCCTATTCCACCATAACATACGATACGGGAAGTGTATTGGAAGCATGGCAGTAAACATTTTTTTTTTTGCATTTTTTTTGGTATTGATTTTTTTGTGTATTAATTTGGAAGATTTTTTCTCTTGAGAAAATTTTGAGTATTCAAAAAATAAAAAGAAAAGCAATATGAAAATTTGGATTTTCTCACAAAAAATTGGTCAACATTCAAAATATTTAATAATATGTTAAAAGCATCTAGAAAATTTAAAAACATTAAAAATTTATATTTTTAGAAATACAAAAAATGCAATAGGAGAGTGTCTTTCATTTTTTTTAAACATTGCAATTTTTTTCCTTTTTTCCCATTTTTTACCATTTTTTAAAAAGAGAACAGTGACACTGTAAGTTACATCTAGCAGAGTACACTTGCACTTTTGAAAATAGTTTCATGGGTTTATATTTTTTATGGTTGCGTAGCATACAGTGTGATGCACTACATTACATATAACAATTGCTTATTAATGGTGTTGCATCATACATTACGCAACACACAAAAGCCTGTCAATTGATGTGTAATGCACATGAGCAGTTGAATTTTCCTCTTCTTACCTATCCTCACTTTTTTGTGATGCTCATAATTTGTTTTCTCCGTATATATCCAAAACTATTTTGTGTTCATATTAAAACATATCCTCACGTTCCTGTTTCTGACTATGTAAAGGTGGCAGTCATCAAGAACCTTGAACCCTTCTGTACAAGATGGACTGACAGGGTTCTACAAAGTGGATGTGGACACTCCTGCTGATGATTGGATAAATGTGCCTAAGTTCTATGACATCCTGGTGTTTAATACTGGCCATTGGTAATTTTCTTTAACCCTTTACATGTTAATACGTATGCATGTAAAATGTCCTTTAAAGAACTTCTTAGAGATATACTACGTGTGATTCTAGTCAAAATATAACAATACTGCAGTGGTTTGATTTTGAATATTTTTTTTAAGTGTGGACCATAATAAGCCACTTAAGATAATGACAGACAGGAACACATGGAAGTGTATATTTCTGGGTATACATTCTCCATTAAAATGTGGAGTATTTGGACCCATGATACTTTATTTTGGCATTCAATGGTTTAGTAGTCTTAGATAGTTAGATGCCTACACCCACTCTTTAATGAAGCAACAGTTTTTCGATATTATGTGTTTTTACGTCTATGTGTGCTAGATACTTATGGCTGTTTGCCTGTTTAAAATGTCATGTTGCACCTTGTGTACCTATTTGAAATGGATTCAAGTGTAGGTCATTAAGCAATTCAATTGTTTCTGCTTTCTGTTACTAGATTGATATATTAGTTGGTTTTGTATAAATTTACCTCTTTAATCAATTCATCACTTCTTGCAACTTTCTACTTAAGCATTCTACTTTTCATTTTTGTGGTTGTCTGAGGCAATTAGGCCATGCTTTTTGTGCAGAAAGAAGAGATAAGGAGAGATCGGGTGGGGGAAGAGAGGAAAGGGTGGTGTTATTTCTCTTTAAGTTATGTGGGTGGACGTTCCTTTTGGCAGTCTTCAACCTGAAGAAATTCTTGTCAAAATAGATGGTTAAGAATCAAGAGGGAATGAGGTTCCATGGGTTAACTATGGGTTTAATGGTCGTGATGTCGTTAGTGAACATGTGGAATAAAACCAATGTAATAAATATATAGTAGTTTCATTACATAAATTGGAAAATTTCATTTTAAATGTCATATGAAGCTTCTTCCTCAAACTGATATTTGAATTTAAATTAGCTTCAAGAAACAAAAAAGCGAAAACAATTTTAGTGTTGAACAACATTGTGGGAGGGATTATATACCGATAGTTTCTGGAAGGCATAACCTCAAAAAGGCCCGTTCTAAGAAGACAAAAGCAAAAGGGAGAAAGAAAGAGAAGAAATGCGTTCATGATCACTTTTGTGGCCTTGTAGAAGTATGAGAAAATGCCGGAATGATATCTCATGACCCATAACAATATAATTGGTTCATAAATCATGTAAATGTATCTATTAGCACCATCCTCAAATGGTGATTCCCCCCAAACCCCACTCCCCCCCCACCCCAAAGCAAGTTTCAGAAACCAGAATCTTTGTTCTCATTCTTGTGATGATCACTATGTGAAGAAGTTTCCAACAGCCTGAGTATGTCTCGAATGACTGATTTGAATAGCTTTAAACAACATTGGCAAGTTCTAATGCACTTAATAATCTTTAACAAAGAGCATGGTTGAGTGCAGAAAGCCATCAATGACGAGCATAAAAAGTTGATATATTAATTCATTACAAAATTCTTAAAAAACATAGTTATAAGCTTAGGCAAAAACCCCAATATATACTGATCATGAAGGTTGAGCAAGCCGTTTGGTGCTCTCTGCTGGTTAGTTCAGCTGGTTAATATTTTGCTGACTGGAAAATAAAGCAGAAAAATAAAAATTTAAAGATTACAAATAAATAAAACTACAAATACAAGATAACTACTATGCACATGCACGAGAGACACATATTCTAACACACTGTCCTTAGTGTTTGGCTGGTCGATTTGCATTACTTTCATAAGTAGAAAGCTTGTTTCTTTGTTTAGTTTCTAAAGAATTTCTGTAGGCCATGAAGCTTTGTTCAGTTCACAATCCCATTCTGAAGTTGCCAACTTTATTGCTTAAATTACCTGGATAGAAAATTTATTTGATTTGATTTACTTTTTATATATTTTCCTTCACATTATTTACTTCCAGATGGGATTTATGGCTTTCATAAAAGCTTTCTTGTATGGTCCTAGATTCCTTTTTTTTTTTTTAAGCAAGTTGTCTCATCTCATGTGCAGTTATTATGGCGGACTCTAACTGTGCATGATAATGACTGCAAAATATGAAGTGATGACCATTTTAGCTATTGGTGTTGTGATTCAGGTGGGGAGAAGACAAATTTCCAGATGACAAACCACTTGTTTTTTACAAAAAAGGTAGCCAGATTCTTCCATGCCCTGATATAAGAGATGGTCTCCAGGAAGTTCTCAAAAATATGATTCCTTACATTCAAAGTGAAGTTCCTGAAAGGGTCTTCAAGTTTTGGTGCAGACAGTCTCCAAGGCATTCTATGGCGGTGAATGGAACAAAAATGGTAGTTGTTTACTTAAGAATCCTCTTGGTGAGGACCAGGTATAATTTGATATTATAATTTTATCCGATATTATAACTTTTTTTGTGTTCCACTATGTCACACGGGTTCTCCTCTTAAGGAGGAGTACCCGCACGGTATGGGTACGGTGCAGGTACGGGTACGGCCTTGGGTGCGGCAAGGGTGCAGTCAACGCAGTACCGAGCAAATTTGTCCAGTTTTTGAGTTGAAAATTAAAAATCCCTCTCTCTTTTCCTGATTCCTTTTTCACTCTAAACCTTTCTTGTACATAGTTCCTCACAAATTTTCATTTAAAATCTTCCATACAATGTTTCGAAAATTGATCCCTTCTCTATAACTTGACTCTTCGATAATAGTGTGAGCCATAACCATAGCGATGTCAATATATCTTAAAAGTGTGACCTGTTGCTCCTTCTAATCTTGATGATACGACGGAGAATCAAGAAAGCTGATATATTTGTATGTTAATTACTTTCATACTGTGTTTTGGATCATGATTTATGAATATGTTATTTATTTTGAAATTTTTGGACACACACACACAGACATATATATATATATATATATATATATATATATATATATATATATATATATATATATATATATATATATATATATATATATATATATATGTCTGTGTGTGTGTACGGCTGTACCTCCGCACCCAAATTTTTTCAAGATGGTCCGTACCCGCACCCATACCCGTACCTATGTGACATAGGTCTTCCATTAAATATTATATGCTGTTTTTGGCATTAACAATTTGATATATCAACAGATTGAAGCTTGGTTCAATCCAAAGAATAATGGGGTGAACAGAGAATCAAGAGAACTGAATTCCATTATCAGGCAGAGTTCACTGGACTCAGTCGATCTGACTCATTTGAGTGAGTTCAGAGCACATGCTCATCCAGCAATCTGGTTGGGAAGAAAAGATGCAGTGTCCATATGGGGTCAGGATTGCATGCACTAGTGCTTGCCTGGAGTTCCTCACACATGGGTTGATATTCTTGCAGCACTCATTAAGGAGTACAGTTTTGAGAAGGGTTGATATATCTCTCCCTTCTGTTCGTGGATTATTGTCATCCCTATGGAGTAGAGAAGCAAAGCGACTCATCCAATTTTCAATCCTCAAGCAACTTCCAGCTACCTAAGATGATAATAAGTTTGTTTTATTTTCTTTCATTTTTGGATTTACTACCTAGTCAGGGTTGAAGGCTTCCTATTAGTTTGAAAAAAGCTCAAAAGAAGATGGCTGTCATAGTTATTACTTCAGCCATTGGGGATGATTGAGGGTGTGAATCTGTTATTGCTTTTGTAAAAGAGACAGCCTCGGATTAACTTGAGGATGAATGTGGCAAGAATCAGGTGGCTACGGCAGGAAGCCAGTGTACTTGTTGAAGTTAAGCTTCTCAATTCTGATAGCTTTCCGTCTCTGCTTATTTGCTGGTAAAATTAAGCATTATTTTCTATGTTAGCCATTAACCTGTGTGTGTGCATGCATGTGCACACACCTGCTGACAGTTATCATGATAAATAATGTGGAAGAATATTGGTTGTGGAGACAAGGAAAGGGCCAATTCAAGCCACATTATGTGTTCTTGCACTTTCAGCTTCATTTTCATGTTCCTGAATTGTGTACTGACCCTTTTCCATTGTTCCATGTCATGAAGGTACTCCTATGGTGCGGTCCAAAGCTTTTGTGCTTCCAGTAAGAAGCAGCCTAAAAAAGCATTCTATAAAATGTTCCTGGGTTGCATCTCGGCACACAAGCATGTATACAGTAATATATGCTTGCTCCTCTGTCGCCTAGAGCTAATGTTGCAAGGGAACATAATTTCGCTATTTCTTCTATCAGAAGCAGGGTCATATCGCCCTCAGAGGGTGCTTTCTGCATACTAATCTATGAAAGCCCTGTGCAGCTGTGCTTGATGCCTGATAGCTAAAGGACTCGTCCATTATTGTTGTCCCCAGACACTGCTGGTAAGTGCGTCCACATAAAATATGGAAGCCCGCAATTGATATTTGATCTGGTCAATGCCTCATACAGGTGGATTTTATGTTTGCACCTTTGCAGCTTCTAGTGACTTGTCGAACCATTTGGATGTAGAACTCTTAGTCGTGGTTGATAAAGGTTGATCGCCCAAAATCCAGGACTTTGTCTGTTTCTTTTTGCTCGAGGTTTGGAAAATAGATCCAACAAAATACATGCAAAAGAGTAATGACAACGACTGCTGCTCGCATTACTCTCCATGTTCTCTCTCTCTCTCTCTCTCTTTTAACTTTTTTTTTCCCTCGTGTTTTGCTTCATGGAGCTTCATTTATGCGAGGATTGCCCCCAAATTTTCTGACTGCCATGCTTGTTGGTATCGTTTCCTTTCTCTCGCCTGTGAGTATAACAGTTGCCTCCACTTGGGGCACACTATAATAGCAGTGTGTTAAATAGAAAGTTCAGGGGATTGACATCATATGACGAGTACTTGATGCATGAAATCCAAGAATTTCACCTGTCTGAACCACTTGGATAATTTCTCTGGATCTCCATATGGTGAAATTCTACAAGATAAAAGGGTATTTTCCATATGGAAACTGGCAGTGATCGGATCTAATGAAATTGGAAGGTGCTAACAAGACACTATCCTGTCTCAAACATCTTAAAGTAAATAGGTTGTTTCCTACCTTTTACTTTTTAACATTAAGCATTTAAGGTTAAATATTTGAATAACATTGTCTCCTTTTCCAATAAGATGAGTTAAGTACTCTTAGAAGAAAGAAGATTAATTAGGAGGGAACCTTGATAAATAAACCCATCTGTCTGAGTACAGAACCTTTCCTAAGCTAATTACTAGTTGAAGCAACAGGAAATAGATTTGTTGTTAACTGTGAACGTTGTATGGGTTTGACAGTCGCACCAAGGCCACAATGTGGATTCCTGAATTGCTTATACATCAGAAAGATAGTTTAAGTACGTGCTCAAATTCAACTTAAACTGGTGTTAAGTATACAGGAAGGTGAATTTCAAGTTAAAATCCTATTTCAAGAGATCAAAACAATTAGGTGAAGCTTAGCTTTGTGTGGTAGCATTAGAAAGAGGTATTTTTCATGTTTAAAATCGTTTTCAAGAGATCGTCAATTAGGTGGAGCCTTATGCTGCAACAGTTAAAGTAAAAGCAAAATCACCTGCAAGCGTGAAATTAGTTCCGGAAAACTCTCTTAGTTTCTCTGGTAAATTTTGAGACTTGAATGTTGTATACTTCCCTAGTTCGTAGGCTAGGAGTCATGTTCAATCCATGTTTTGTCGCCTGAATGTCAGTAATCTGCTAATCACGAAAGACAGACCAACTTCTCAACTAACCCACGTGAACTAAGCTCAAATTCTCAGTTTCCTTTTTCTCTCGCCTTGGTTCGGTTGAAGCACATCCAAGGCAATAATTTTCTTCTGATCTTCTGATGAGGGTATCTTAAAAAAAATGACTGGCAGTTGTATGAGAGATATAGTTATCTGTTGAATTGACTTTCTGTTTCCGTAGTTATGATTCTTTATTGTAGATTGTCATTGTTCTTCTTTATTATTTTCTTGATTTCTTTCTTATGGTTGAACCTTTCGTGGTTTCCTAAGTTGAATCGAGTGCAAGAAGGATGAAGACTTGAATAGTGCAAACAAAAGGTGGATTGATAAATGAAAGGTATATTTGTTTTTCTTCGTTATTAATCTTCACCTAATCCTAGTTCATCTTGAGGTTGGTGCCGCGAGTCCCCTTTTTTTTTTCGAAAGAAAGTCTCCAAGGCTGTTAATGGTGCTGCGTAAGCCTTAAAAGACTTCATGAATACAACACCATGAAATATCCCAGAATGCAAATTGGCATGTATAAAACTTGATTTACGATAGCCATTTTAGCACGCTTTACTATCTTTCTTGCTCTTATCACATAATTTCCTGTTTGCACAAATAAGAATGTGAAATGGTGACGACATAGTTTTGAGAATTTGGCTTTTTTAGCTGCACCATCGCCCGAGATCATGTTTCCATGTATTTGGATTAAAGGAATCCAAATTGTTCAGTGAACATTATACCTCAAATCTCATTGTTTTCAGATAAGAGAAAACCTGTAAAGTTAATTGCAGTCTGCCTTCCCGTCTCCGACTGTCTCACTAATGTTTTGTTTCTCCATCGAGAAGTGGGCGCCCTTGTCCAAATTAGTTTTGGGAAGAATAGCGGCACAGTGACTTGCACAAGAACACTTCAATTTTCAATATTACATTTTAGAACTAGAGGGTAGATGGTTGTTGATCGAGTGTCCTAGATCTTTCTTTACGACAGTCAGACTATCGGTTTCAGATCTTTTATTTTCTGAAATAAATGGTTGTTTCAAGCTTTTCCTTCGTATCTTGTTACTCAACTCCTTTTTCATCTACAACAAAAATGAAAACTTACTAACATAAAGAAAAAAATTAGGCTAGAAAATGCGACAACATTCCACAGCATCATCTTCGCAATTTCAGGAAGAGACTTTTGAACTAAACCATGCTTCATATCAGAAACCAAAATAGAAGATCGAAATGAGAATTCAGCACAACACTGCTCTTCAGTTGCCCCTTTACACGAGTTCGATTTATTAGATTACTGACACAAGTCTGGCTTGAACGCATGTAATATTTGGTATAGCAAAATGAACGGTTACTAAATGGACCAGATACCGCTTCAGATTTGTCGCCCGGTGAATTTTATTTGTTCGAATGGAGATCAAAAACTTGATTATACACGCAAATAATTGGATTAATTAATTGCTTTCTTCAATTGGAATTACAGTTTCATGTCTGGTGTCGCCTTGAAAGTGTCAATGTGATAGAGATCTCAAATCCTGAAAAGTGAGGTCAACAGTGTCCTCAAACCCCGTTGTGGACTTCGACCTCCCGTTGTCAGTGAGCGGAGAAATAAACAGAACCCTTCAGGAAAATTCTCTTTTTTCTAAGCCAACAATTACCACCACCACCACCACCACCATAGCCACCACCCGTCTAATGGCGTTGGCAGTTTGCCTTCCATCTACTCAGTCCCTCTCTGATCTAGCAACATCCTCAAAATCCCCAATAATGAGAACCAAAGCCCCATCAGCCGCCAGACAATTGAGCTCCAGCACCATCAGCTGCAGCAGCAATCAAGACGCGAGGTTCGCGGCAGAGCTGAGGGCACAGACTATGAAGCACAAGGTCTCTGGCCTCCAGATAACGGAAACCATGAAGAAGAGCAGGATCCTTCTCTTCGACGCCCTGTGCGAACACTCGGGCTTGAGAGCGGAGGAGATGAGTAAGAAATGGGCGGGACTCAGTGAATCAGAGAAGACAGACTGCCTCAAGGGATTCATTGCAGAATGGGGCGCCCGTTTCCTGCCTCTCTCGTTGAAATCGGTAAGAGGAATGGTTGAGGAGCATGTCTATGAAGGGAATCCCCGCCGTAGGTCATCCCCATCATTATCTGTCTCCGTTCTGCAGAGACTGAAGGATTTTCTGGTTATTGGCAACAACTAGTTCCCTTTCCCCCTTTAGTCACATTTGTGTATTTGATGTTTCAATCTCTTTTGGTATTTGATTTGTTTCGTGGGATCATCTTCAAGTGGGTCATTTACTATTGGGTTTATGTGTTTATTGGTTCTGGTGAGGAGTAAGGATGGTGGGTGTACAATGTCTTATTTAATGCAAAAGGATAAGAATCCTGTTCTTTTTGGGGGGCGAGTGATCGAGTTTGGTGTTCAATTATTTGCTGTTGCATAACGACAGGGTCATGATATTATTTCTTGACCTCGATTTGATTTTTTTCCTCTTTTCTTTTTCTTTTTTATGTGATTCTGCAACTGCCACAATCAACAAACAGTTGATCCCTTCTGCATTGCTTTTTGAATTCTGACCAGAAAGAAATGATTTGCATTGCCCGTGGAATTGATTGGTCTTGCTCATGTTCGGTGGTATTTGATTTTTCTGGTCCCTTGTGCATGAACTTATTGATTCCTGACAAGAAACGAAATCATATTCTTGCCCTTGGAATTGTTGGTCCTGCTCATTTTTAATTAGAATTTGATCCAACCTTCCCTTTACGTGATGCAATTGGATTCTGACAGGAAAGGAAATTGTAGTCGCTTGCTGCTCTTTATTGTGGCCTTTCTCCATTCTTTATGAAATTATTTGACAATAATAAAATGGAATCTTGATGTGCGAATTGCTTGGACTTGCTTATTTTTGTGAATACTTCTGTAACTCTGCCTTTTTTCAACTCACAAGAGTAACTGTTGATGATTGAAGAAAAAATTGTTGAAAAGGTTGAATTTTCTGATTTTGTGTGATTATCTTTTCCCGAATGAGATGCCTTTATCTTCCTTCGAGGAAAAAAAATTATCAACCATATGTGACAGCCCATGACTGCAATCAATTTGGTGCAGAAGTTGAGATCTTATGCTTGACATCTTCCCGGCATTTAATAGGATAAAAAGGAGGGGGAAAATGACGACACAGTTCTGTAAAATCACGATCCCTGGCACCAATAATTTATTCAATCATTAAAGGTCCCAGTTTTTATTGTTTCATGATCCAACTTTTGCCCCACCTTCACTGTTTTAAATGTGAGCACCATATGAGCAACTATGAGGCACATGGCTAGTGTACATTTATCAGGATCCTCCTACCTCCCTCCCCATGTATTGCTTTGAAAATTCAAAATGAAAGCTTTTAAGCAAAGGAAACTTTCATTCCGTAGTCAAAAGGACCATTCTGATATATTAATTATAGAGATAAAGGGTGGTAGTTGTGGGATATATTCTCTTCTTAACTATCTCTCTGTAATCTTGTTTAAAACTATTTTATGGCTCTAGATTGAGTAATTGTAGCCCTTGCTTCCTTACGTATACTTCATGGCTTAGCCACCATATTGAAGGGTGAGGGTGCATTCTCTGTGTGCGTGAGATATATACATATATATATATATGTATATTCTCTTCTTAACTATCTCTGTAATCTTGTTTAAAACTATTTTATGGCTCTAGATTCAATAATTCTAGCCCTTGCTTCCTTACGTATACTTCATGGCTTAGCCACCATATTGGAGGTTGAGGGTGCATTCTCTGTGTGCGTGAGATATATATATATATATATATATATGTAGAGAGAGAGAGAGAGAGAGAGGAGGGTGGTTCTTTCATGCTTCCACCAGAGGACGGTAACTGTGGTCCAAAACTTCATTATGGAACAGATAAAGCTGGGCCATGAAAGTTTTTGCAGTCATGATTTCCAGAATTGAATTGGGAAAGGTGAAGATCTCTCCTTTATTGTTGAAATTCCGTTATGGAAATAGACGAATGTCGGAACTCGCTTTTTTCCCTATCAAATGGACTTCTACATGAGCTGCATGGTAAGATTTGGTTTGGATGTGGAATCCCCATGACAGAGTTTGGCATCAGAACTTTCTGCTGATCCACATCGGGTGATTATATTCAGGAAAAGTTCAATGTTGCTGAAGCTAAAGTAACATCTTCTCTTCTCAAGTTCTATCAGATGCTGGTTCTCAAGCTGCTTGGGTGGGAAAAGAATTGCCTTTTTTTTATTTGAGAAAAGAATCAAGTATTTTGGAAGTAGCGTAGACTATTTCGTGGTTATTTTCTTCACTAATAACAACCCATATATGTGTATGTAAAACTTTCCCTTGTATAGCTAATTCCTCTTCAGTTACAAACGTTAAGCTTGTGCCTAATGCAAATAACTGATTCCACCGACTCTTAGATGTAGGAAGCACTCATGCATTAGGAAGCACTCACACATCAACAGTATAGCAGATCTTCTGACAAACAACTTTTGGGAATACGCCAAAGAGGCCAAAACCCCTCATCTTTTCCTCATGCCCTTAAGGTACATACTGCTTTAGGACTTGGGTGGCAAGTGGAACACCACTCAACTAGAGTGTCGCGCATCTGTTTTTTACAGTGTAAAAGAATAGCACCCACAGGAATCTAACTGATGACCTGACTTTCATTGGCCTACCAGTTCAGCCAGCTATGCTATATTTAAACCTGGGAATTGCATGTTAATTTAAAGGCATACTCATTCTTGTACTATTCATTTGGCCTTATTGCTTGACCAAAAGAAACGTCAGAATTTTATTATGATATTTTCCCACAGTAACCGTTTATTATTGTGTGGTACCTTTTGAAAGCATTTACAAAGGCCCTGGTAGTTGGTACAGTCAGTTAGGTCTGTCCTGTTTCGCCTTGTTTTATATAAGATGAGCATTAATGGTTTGTCAAATTGTGGACATCACTTGCTTCTTGCTACATATATACGAACTGCCAGCTCAAAAGCATCCACTTGAAATGTTTTCACTGAATAAGTCTCCCTGAACTTGCATCAACTATTCATATTTACTAGTTGTGGCAATTTGATACAAGTTTTCCTTGGATGGGCAATTTTCCCCAGAGTGTGAAAACTTCAAAAGTTTCACATATGAAGACCTGATTGTTAATATATATGTCTTTAACCGCAAGATCCGTAAGTTATACATATGCAGGAACTGCTGTTGTAACACTATTTTACCAGTTCTAACAGGAGGAAACCACAGAGGATGTGAGACTCAGTTCCACTTTCAATGATGTAAAACCACATGGCCAGTACCCACATGTAGAGGCTTTGTTGCTAGGGGTGGAGGCAGAGGAGCCGACAGGGGCCATGGTGCCTGCCTCCTCCCCACCCTCAGATTTTTAGAATATCAAAATTTTACTTGTAAACTTCAAAAATATTAGTTTATCATATATAAAAAATTTGAAAAAAACTATGTTCTTGTCCCTTGTCCCTGTTTAAATTTTGGAACTATAGTTTAGCTCTTGCAATGAAAATCTCATAGCTTCACCACGGCTTCGTCACTAGTATCTACACGTAGAGATTCTACCTACCTAGTCTTGCACAGAATGAGGTGTTCATGGGCTTTGAACTTGAACTACCTTTGAAGTATTAGTACACCTCCAACCTCAGTGTCTATACCAACTTAGTTTGGCATAAACGTGGTGTTTGGATTTGAAATTGCAATTCTTTTCTAGGAAAAGATGTTTACTTTTAATCACATTTAAGTAAAAAGTAGTTCACAAAGCTTGCTTGGAGCCAACTATAAGAATTGGTTGTTTTTTGGTTTAAACTACTTGTATTCATCAAGAGTACACATTTAACTATTCACCTGAATACACCAACTTAGGTCTGTAGTTGGACCGATTGAGGTTGAAATTATGTGCTTAGTTTCAAGCTTGTTTTTATCTGAAGGGTTTGATATAAGAAATCCATACAAGGACGTGAGAATTGGAAGTTCAACGACATAAAACTATGTAGTTTGCACAAAGAAAGGATGCTTAAGGTTTGTTTAAAAAATCATTTACCAAGTTTGGTTGGAGTAAGTTCCAAGAACTGGTTGTTTCAATTTTTAAACCACCTATATTCATGAAGAGTATACTCTAAAGGTCTAGTTAGACTGACCCACCAGGTTGCAACTGTTGTTTGGTTTCAAGTATCTTTTTATTTTAGAGGGTTTTATATGATAGGCTATGCTTACAAAAGATGTTAAGACATAATTATATTGGGTGTTTTGATCACCCATGATCTTAGATCAGACCTTTTCTTACTACCAGGCAAAATAAAGATTCTGAGTGTGAATCTTAGTTTAAGTTAAGATCCTTAGTTTGATGAACTATAGATTTTACCATGTATCGTCTACCACATCTGCAAAAGCAGGTTATATAAATACGCAGTCATCAAACGTCCCTTCAGAATTTATATTTTGCTTCTAATGGGATTTGCACTTGAACTTCTTTTCTAAAGATAATGTTTAACTCCAATTAGGTTTGATTCGGAAATAAATTTTCTATTCAATTTGGCCATGCATAAGGTAAGTCCATTAACTTTTTACAAAATGTTAATTCTATTTCCCAAAATTCTTTTGCTTTCCTTTTACTGGGTTTTGACATGGAAGGAAAAATAAACGTGTGAACCTCAATTTTTGCGTAGCAAAATGTGGGAATAAATCCAATGTTTTGGCAGCAGCGGAGCAGGACATGTACATTTAAATTAAGTAAATATTTAATTGAAAAAGGAACAAAAAGACTTTTGGATATGTAGTTAATGATTTTGTTGGCAGGTGACAACACTTATAAGTAAGCTTGGGTACCGGACCGGGCCAGTGCTGGGTACCCGGCACAATTTGAGCCAGGGTCAGAGCTCAAAAAAGGAGTACCGGGTCAGCCCCATATTTTTTTTAATAATTTGTATATATAAAAATAATATTTTATTACAATTAATTACATATATATATATTATTTAATATATTTTTAAATTCAATTAGGCCGAGCTCGGGTTTTAATGGTTGGGTCGGTTCGATGCCCAGGCTTACTTATAAGGGAGGACTCTCTCTCTCTCTCTCTTTATATATATATATATATATATATAACTTCTGCTCCTGTATTTTTGCTGGTTTATCCAGCACCGAACTAACTACAATAATGCCAGTCACATCCAATCTATTTGAAACGATTAAAATTTCCGTTAAAAAATATTGTGATATTCCAGTTGCGTGATTAAATCTTGGAGGAAAATATCACTTTTCACTTTCTAAATCTTTACATTAAATTGTGGAGTCAATTACATTAACAACCTACGTTGTCTGCGCGTTCATTTCTTCTAAAAAAACAACAAAACATTATCCACCGAAATGTAAATTTGAAAAACTTAATTTTAGGATTGGGCATCGGCCTGGTCTAAGACGACTCGACAAAGGCGGACTTGGGTAGGCCCTAAGACTTTGTCAACAACCAAGCCCGGCCCATTTTGTTACAGGGCCGAATTCGATGTCAAATGCCCAGTTCGATGTCTACCTTTCTTCACTTAACACTCTCTCTTTTAATATATCAAAATTGTTTGAAACCCTTTACACTTTATTTTTTAATATATCAAAAATTCAACAAGAATTTTTAAGAAAACTAAAATACTTGGTGAAGCAACAAGAGTTTTTAAAAGAGTTTATCGACAATGCATCAAGAATTGTTAACTAATAAAGCTAGCTGCCAACATCACGGTGAGTGACAAAGATTATATATATATATATATATAGCCAAATCGAACTATTAACCAGACCAAATCCAGCCATGATGAGCCACGGTGCCCCACCGAATGCGCAATGAAGGAACCATGGAAACAAAAAGATCTTAAGATTTATCTTGGCCGACATATTTCCAAATGCAGACTCGCGCCTGTGCTTTAGCGACGGCAATTCCTTTCCTCATCAAGCGATGGGCAGGCAATTCTTCAAGAACCCACGTGGCCCTTGTCGCACGCTTACCTGCACAAGCCATCTGCTGCAATAATTCTCCTGGGGAGTTCTTTTTTTTTTTTTCTCTTCTCCAACTGTTGAAGGATCAGCAGAAGCTCGAAGGAGCATCTACACAGCAAGAACAACGTGGTCCAGAGTTGAACACAGTTTCCTGCAATCTCTCGGGGATCTCGAGATGGGCAGGGCAGTAACATAAAGAAAAGAAATCATCAATGGGAATAGTTACTGCAATAAACAGTTAGAAAAGATAATCTCCTTCTTCTTCTTCTTCTTCTTCTTCTTCTTCTCATCTGTCTATGGTTTATTCTTTTTTGGCAAGTTGCAGTCGCACTTAATCTCTCTTCCATGTGACTGCAACGCGATTCACCAGTAAGCATGTTCTACACTCGCAAACATGCCCCACGATGCCTATAAAAATAAACTCGAAAGAAGCCCAATGCATTAAATAAGGGAGTACAGCCTGACACACTTGCCCGGCGCCATCTGCCCTTGATTTGCCTTAAATCTGTACAGCAGCAGGCCCTCTTTCTTTTCCACCATTGACTGCATAGATTATGACGAGCCTCCGGTTGCTACGAATCCATATGTAACCTGTACCAGTTTCAAAAGATACCAAATTGGTAAGATCCTTTGAACAATTGGAGAGCTCCAGTAGTCCTAACAATGGAGGCCTTTCGCTGTTGAGTAGGGAGATTTGATCTTTGCTGTTTTACAATTTTTAACCTCTCGTGTTTATGTAGTTGTTTTTTTTCCAGTATATGCAATTCAAGCATCTTTTAAGATGCTTGATCACTTGGAAAAAAATCTCAGCTCTGGTGAAATTTCATTCCTTTGTACTTTTTGAAATTACTGGTGATAAAAAAAGAAAAAAGAAATCAAAATCAGCCTTCCGAGGGTATGATGATTTGATCTCCAAATCTTTCCATTCGCCATGCGAGTGAAAAAACTTTCGGGTGAAATTTGTTTCTGCTCATCGGATGCCTCTTGAACTCCAGGAGGGTTTTACTTCAGCGACAAGTTTGGGAGAGTTAGGTTGGATTGACTAAAGAAAAATAAAAATATACACGAACAAGTGGTTCTAAACTTTGATATTTCATGAAGGGTACAATACCCATATATATTTTTACCATTTCTTTTGGGGTGGATGATGTTTGTTACTTGCTGCTCCAGATCACCAAGGTACTTCATTTGGGATTTTTTTTTTTTAAAAAAAAAAACAAATGACTTAACTTCATGGAGCGGAGCATACTTCAGAATGGATGTTTAATATTAGCAAGTCTATCATTGTTGTGTGCATTGGTTTTTAAAAACAATTTTAAAATACATTTTAGTTATTTTCAATATAAAAATAGGCATGAGAGCCAATGAGTGTTGGCGTGAACACTTCTTCTTAGGAATTCTAAAATTATAGATTGTAATTAACAGTATAAATTTCAAAATTTGACTTTTGAAATGTTTGTTCTCTATGTCGCACACCAAACAAAAGCATCGACACAGCCCTGAACTTAGAGGCAGGAAAAAAGGTATGCTGGTCAAGGGGAGGGGGAGGAGGAGGAGAGATGAAGTTTGGCCGCTCACCTAAACAGAAACCGTTAAAGGACAACTTTGTGCACGATCGAGCCGCAGATGAAGCCCGGCTGCGGGCTTTGTTGAAGTTTAGAGTAAAGCATCAGATTACGTCGTGTGATTAATGAATAAATAATCCCACACCAAACCTTTGATTTATTTAACTCGAAAGCAGCACTACAGGCCACACCAAACCAGGATATCTTGGGATCTTCAATTGTGGTTTCGGTACAACGGTTTCATCTTTTAGCGGCAAAAAGAAGATCAAATTCATTCGTCAAGGAGGAAGAAGAAAACGCCAATCTGAGACCCATTATCTCACCATCATTATTTAAATGCAAATCTAATCCCTCCCGAACTTCCTAATCTTCAATTTTAGAACTCCCCCATTTGTTTTTATTAGGGTTTATGAGTCAAAAAGGTGGGGTTTTAGTTCTCTAGCTAATTGTTTGGTGCCTACCCGTGAAAAAAAGACATGACATTTGGTATCTCTAACGATTAATGAGGCATGTCCTTTCAAAGGGGAAAAAACATGTATTTCTTCATTATATATAACGAGAGAGATTTTCAATTACTTGTTAAGGTGATTACTTGTCTTGGTTCTTTACTTTTTGAGATGAAACTAAAGTTATTAAGAAACAGGTTGAGATTCTCATGCCAAGAGGCTCGAGTTATAGCAATATTAAAGCTATTCAACACTCGAAGTTAAAGTCCTACATGCACCAACATGTATGTGCCTTAAAAAAAAAGGTAGATTGCGTCTACGTGCACGAACGTGTGTGTAAGGTGGATTGTAGTGTCTTAATTTTAAAAAAGTGTAGTTTAGTATGAAAAAAAAAAGTTGTTAAAGTGAATGTGGTTTTTTTTTTTTTTAATTGAAAGAGAAGGTCGAAATCTATGAGATAAAGGACTAAAGCACATCGATTCGTTTGTGCGCTTAAAATTATATTTGATTCATTTATTATTTAATAAAAAATATCGAATTTCTTTTTTTTTATTTAACATAGAGATGATCAAAATGATTAGCATTGACGGACGGCCTTCAAATTGGGAGATAATCGTTGTTGGGTCCACATTTGGGTCCCACCCGTCACCTCAAGCTAGCGTACAATTTTCACGAGCGAAAGCGGTGGTGAAATTCATTGGAGAATGAATTAGTTTTTTACTTATTTTTTTTAATTTTTATTTTGTTGATGTGATTGGAATCTGAGTAAAAAAAGGGGAAAATTCAAAAATACATAAAAGAAAAAATTATTGTCCTGTATTTTTTTTTTTTTCTTGTTCAACGCTAACTTGGACGGGTCCAACAGTCAACCGATCCACCAAAGGGATGCTGACGTGTCACGCGGCAAGTATGGACCCACCGTGTCACATCAACATGAGATGACGTGGAAGGATGACCACGTGGCCTGTGGGACGAGTGGCCCTTTTTGGCTCGTAAATTCACTTGGAATCCACTTTTTGCTTGGTGTTTCAAGAAAAGCGCGGTGCACTTCCACAAAATAATATCACGGACCCATATTTGTCCAAAATTGTGGAGTGAACGCAGGATTAAAACTTTTTTCTTTTAAATGTTTACATAAAATAGGAAGCTGCCTTTCCTCCAAAGCTTTAACAAGTCTTGGAGGTGGAGGTGGTTGCAGGGGTGGATTGGGCCTTGGCACCACTTCAATTTAAAACAAAAAATTATATATGTATTTTAAAAAAATTCCTTTATTTTACATAAAATTTTGAAAAATGATATTTTGGTTTTAATCAAAATTTAAAAACTTTAATTCGGTTTTTTTCATGAAAAAATGATATTTTGGTTTTAGTCAAAATTTAAAAACTTTAATTCGGTTTCTCTCATAAAAAATTTTTGGTTCTGCCTTTGGGTAGTTGGACTTATGATATATCATTTAACTAGATTTAGCTCAAGTATCGTTCTTGCTACCATTGAACCATTTATAGCTCAAAAAAAAAATGTAATAACACATCAAAGAGTGACAATGACTATGAAATTCGAACCTCAAACCCCTTCAGCTGCATTGCCGCTTAATTACACTGTTGTCTTCCAGCCAAAGGCTACACTTAACTTGGCAGCAGACATTTTCTTTTCCTAATTGCCAAGTTAGGGCTGGGCAGGTTCCTATCCTTTTTATGTTTCAAGAGACACCTCTAAATATTCAACTTTATAATATTTTTTTCAATTTAAAGCCCTCAAATTCAACCCTAGTCACATGGCTGAATCTCTCGTTGTCTTCCAAATGAAGATATTATAGTAGTTCTTTTCTTAGATCAGACTACTATGTAGAAAGAACGTACATCATAAGTATAAAAAAACGAAATGATAAATCTATTTTTTATTAAATTCTTATACCATCTTTGTTTATTAATTCTTTTCTTTCTTTATTTTTGATCGTACTCTCTCTCTCTCTAAGTGAAAAGAGACACTTACCCTGGTGGAAAGTAGAGGCAATAAGTTTATCGTATGAAATGTGAATAATTGTTGACAAATTGGTACTTATAGATGTGATTTACCTAGCTAAAAACCCTAGTCCAGGTCCATTGTTCATATTTAGTGACAGATGTACCAAATGAACTAAAATTGTACAAGTTTTCAACAAGAGATCTATGTTTAATATTAGAGCTTTTGATTGGAATCTTGTTCTTTTTTGTATGTTTTCTAGCTATTAGCATTGGCAGCATACGGCTACCGATAACAAATGTTTAATGATGTAATTTTGACAATTCTATGAACTCAACTAACGTGGCTAATAAATTTTGTATGATACATAGCTTTAACACTTGGGAATTATAAAAAGACGACAAGTTAGTGACATTTTCTTCCGTCCACATAGAGTCTTTTATTTATATATTCAAAATCACATGATTAGGTCGTAGAGCATAGAGCCAAACTTTTGACAATTATACCATGTCCTTGTTTTTTATAATGTTTAACAAACGAGACATCTATATCTATAGGTATGGCTGCTCCTACCTCATAGCTAATACCCAATCTAAGTCCTCTAGATGAAACTGTTATTAAAATATGAGAATGTAAGAATGTGTGTTTATTTGGAGCAGCTTTAGACCCCGAGGCCAGAGGAAAGGAGGGGGGAGGCTTCGGCCTCTTCCAGGTACCTCTATACCTCTATAAGAATGTGTGTTTTTACTTTTTTTTTTTTTTAATTCCACGCTTTGAGAATGTCTTTCTTCTTAATTTAGGCAGTCTAAGAAAGAATAAGAGATGTTCTTGAAACAAAAGCAACGCAATCGGAAAAAAAAATGTACCAAGTAGACGATAACTTCCGCAGAGCGGCGTATCCCTAGGTGTTGCTTGTTAAGCAAGTTCCAATTTATATAAGGATACAACCTAGGGTTGAGAAAGTGCCATAAAAGAGCTTCACCCATTGCTCCCAAGACAGTTGAGGTCTAGGTTTTCCTTTCAATTCACTCAAGGAGAAAAAGAAATTGTAAGATATAAATTCAACTTTTAAAATATTCATTTGTAAGTCGTTTGCGTATCGTCCGTACTTCATAGCAATTAACTTAACGAGGACATGCTCATCTTAGTCTCCATTTGTTTAGTTTATCGATGAGAAATACTTTTCTTTTAAATAGAATAATGTGCATGTATTTAAAAGCTAAGCATGCAACTATGGTGTGCTGCCAAGTATAGTTTAACTGTTTGGCAAGTATAATTTAACTAAGAATAAGAATGCGTTTGTCAAAAGCTCGTTACATGGACATGTTCGATAGATGTAGCAAAAGATACACGCTAAAGTCCATGGTTTATTAAACTGAAAAAATTCGGCTCTTCTACTTGTCAAAGTATCTTACGTATACATATAAAAATGGTCCTTTTGCCCCTCCCAATTAAAAATTTACATACTTTATCTACTTTGGATTCGTACTTTTTTTACTATTAGAAAGTCCAATCGACAATAGAGCGTGTTTGCTTACGGATCTAAAGTTCGACCCTTCCCCTTCGAACATCAGATAGAGTGTAGTTATGTGTTGAACATTGTGATAGATTTTCAAGGGTTAATAAAACAGGTTGTTAAAGTAGCTGTTGTTTTAGTTCTTAAACTTTGTAGAAGTAAAACCAAAACTACTAAGAAAAACAGGTTGAGATTTGTCGAACTAAAGGCTCGGGCCCTATATGGGAGTGGGTCGGGTTGTTTGTGGTATCATAACACGATTCAATACTCGAACCTTGGGTTCAACACATGTGGACACGTGTAACGTCCTGCTTTGAGAAGTTTAGTCATGTGTTAAAGATTGTAAGACATCTTCAGAGCTTATAAAAGGGGTTGTTAAAGTAGTTTGTTGTCTTGGTTCCTAACTTTTTTAGAACTAGAATCGAAACTACTAAAAGATGGGTTGAGATATGTTGAACCAGGAGCCTGAGCCCAGTGTACGATTAGGTTTGTCATTTCATCCACACTATTAAGATCCCCTAGTTGCTTAATTAGTGGATCTCACCTAAAATAAATTTCATATCAACATCAAATTTGAGATCGGAGGTTATCAAACACCGAATTAGAGGATGTGAAGGGCTTATAATTAAATGAAATGTTATCTTAAGATTGCTTAAGAATAAAGATATTGCAAAGCAAGTCCAATTAATCTTAGTGGAAAACACACCATGATATAATTATGACTAAAGAAAGGACAAAGGCAGCTGACTTTTGCAACCCCAAGTGTTGGTGTTGCTTGACTTTTGGGCTCCCCGTGTCTTCTAAGTCAAAAATACTTTCTTTTTCCTTTCTTCTAAACAATAACTTAAACACACATGCATCTTACCTAACAAGACACAAACCTAAAATAAAGTCCTCTATTAATGCTCATCTTCAATAATTGCATCTACCAAGTCAAAATAAAAGAATTTAAATATGAAAAGCAAGAACACCATTGGAGCAATAAACCCAAATCAAAAAGTTGTAATGATCTAAATCCCTTTCAAAAACTAGAGAAAAAGCATTTAATGGGTTGTTTGGGATTCAAAATGGTTTGCTACTGTTGCAGGCAAAGGGCAGATACATTGAAAAGTAACAGTGGCGTTGTCAAATGCCTCCTAAGGGGTCGTACTGTGTGAGTGTTCGTTGAATCTATTCAAAGATTGTGCATATTCGTGAAACATTTGAACAAGTGCTCCATGATTCTGCACCAATCTTGGGGATAAATTTATGGAACACTCACATATTATATCTATGATCTTTGTATTTGCCATTAGTTATGGGTTCCCGTGTCAACCACCTCATCGTCGTCTCTATAGGAGGGGCCTATAGCAATGTACTGGCTCGACCCGACCCGACCCGGCCGAGCTGTATTAGAGTAGGCTTTAGGTTCATTATGAGCTCTTAGTTCCTAAAAAATTGCCTCACTGTTCTTTCAAATCAAGTGCACAACAAATGTGGAACAAAATTATGGGGATTGGCCTCGTTTTCAAAAGATTTTCCACTATAAGGTAATGCCAACAAGAGCTACCTGCAATTTCTTGCACCATGAATGGTGTATTGAGCCTCCGGCCATGATTAAGCCTTAAAAGCGACCCGTGGACCTCCATGGACCGGTACTTTTTTTTTTTTTTTCTTTGTGCAGCACAGCTACAGCACAGGCTCTGCACTATCGGTATCTCATGTGAATCTGTGATCCATGATACGGACCGGCTGACGTTGAGAATACGAAAGATTTTAGATCTCCCCACGATGCTGCGGGTCCGAATCCGGTACTGGACCACTTCACTCCAAGTCTGGATCCATCGCTGTCTTTTGAGGGACCCAGTGAAGTAGTCTATCATTTCCACATCGTCATCGCCATCAGTGTCATGAACAACGCCAATCTGATCTTATCTTTTAAGCCTGCCTCCCCAACTATACTCTTAATGTTGGTCAAGGCACAGAAACGGGTCTGAACTTTAGAGGATTCAAGATCCAGTTTTTAGGTCTTTTAGGTAGGGGTGAACAACGTCATTAAAGCTCGGCTCATGAATGAGTTCGAGCCGAGTCATTTGCTTAACGAGTCAAGCTCGAGTTCATGAGTTGACTCGTTCAAATAATTAAGTTGAATTCGAGCTCAACACATAACTGCCAAGTCGAGTTTGAGCCTTAATCGAGCTTGTTGAGACTTAATCAAGTCGATATATTCAAATGAGCTTATGAGTTTGTCGAGCCTTAATCGAGTTGAGCTCGAGCTCAACACGTAACCATGAATACAAATTCTATTCAAACGAGTTTGTCGAGTCTTACTCGAATCGAGCTCGAGCTCAACACATAACCATGAATATAAATTCTATTCAAACGAGCTTGTTGAGCCTTAATCGAGTCAAGCTCGAGCTAAACATGTAACTACCGAGTAGAGCTCGAGCTGCTTCTGTCGAGCTATTCTCTAGCTCGAGCGGAGTCGAGCTTGAGGTTTAACTAGTCGAGCGGAGTTCAAGCTGACTGAACTCGGGCTCGACTCGGCTCGTGTTCGCCCCTAGTTTTAGGGATGATACCACGAAGAGGCCGAAGCTCCACTCCTTTTTCCTCTAATCCTGAGATCTAGTTTTGACAGCTCTAGTAGGATACGGGTTCTACTTAAACCAAAATAAGTGATTAGCTTTTTATCATTATAAAACTGATTTTGGAACCTTTTTCACACTCAAGTCACGCCAAGATACTAGAGAAATGAAAGCTGTAAAATCGGATTTATAATTTTGTGCTGATCCAGTTCTAACAACTGATTTATTGCAATTGATAGAAAAAAATGAATACATGTTCTTAGATCATAAAGATAGAGATTATTCCTACGTTTGCTATTTATCATGAAATTTGAAGCATGTTTAACATCACTTGTTCATACTTTTAACACAATGACACAAAGTAAATGATTTTTCCAGTCCTGAAGTTCATAGCAGAACTTCTTAATTTTCAGTTCATGTCACTTCGAGTCTCGAGAAGCATAGTGTAGCTGGTCACACTAGTGGGTTGATAATCGAAGAAATTAAGTTAGATCCGGTTCAGCATAACATATCTCTATCCATATGTCAAAATCAGTACTCAAGGATTCAAGTTGGATGTATCCATCCAATCAGCTAGGGTTCCAAAATGCCCACATCAAAGCTTGGAGCCATTCATATGATCCAGACTTTGAAAGGTAACCCCTCCTCATAAAAAACGCCAATAATTCCACCTCTAATTGGAATCTCTCTTGATTGATTATTGGTTACATCAAACAGCATCTGGCCCGTTGACATCCTCGGATCGACGAATCGTGACTGTCCAATTATTAGCAGCTACCGACTCGTTATTATCTTCTCTAAAGTGATAGAACTACATGAAATAAACGTTTCAAAAATATATTAAAAAAGCTGATCAAGCTAACTTTGTTTTAATTTTGTATTATATATATATAAAATTGTATTCATGTTAGTAAAAACTGAATACATCAGGCGTGACTCTAAGGAGTTGTAGTAGTGCATTTGCAAGGTGGTCCACTTTTAAAGGGACTTGTGTTTGAATCCGGAATGGGTCATTGTCATGGTCTAGTGTGCTTTTCATCTGAACTATAATAAGTCACAAAATATGATTTGTGAACCTTGAGGATGGAGGACACAAGGAGACAGTTGCCTCTTTTAAGCGCAATGGCCTCTTTTAAGCGCAGTGGCCTCTTTTAAGCGCAGTGGAAAGAACAACTCACCTTCAAAACAAGAAATTTGAACAACTCACCTTCAAAACAAGAAATTTGAACAACTCACCTTCAAAACAAGAAATTTATTGTTTATGTATTCGCTTTGAAGATTAAAACAAATTCATTCAACACGGTGTTTGATGAATCTACTTTAATATTTATGATAAATACTTGAAATAGTATGTTACTATTGCTATTGCCAAACTTATCTTGATTTGTTTTTTTTTTTGTATGCAAAGATGTTTTTGTACTTTTTTTCATTCTTTTTGAAGAAATGGCTATACGATTATTTTATTCAATTTTTTAGATTTTCTTAATTAGATAGAAGAAAAAGACATCAAGTAAATTTAAAAAAAAAGAAGAAAGGAGACAAAGTAGAAAGAGCAAACCAAACTCGTTGGGTTAATTTATTACATTGTCAAAGATAGAAGCGACTTCTTTAAGTCGTAATCAACTCAAATTAATCGGTAGCCCACTTGAGTTGTGTGGAGCTGGAAAGATTGGATATGTCTCAACAATTAAAAGGACAAGCACGAAGACTTTCTTGAAACTGGCAGGATTTTCAGAATATTTTATAGCAAATGCTTATCTGAGAGACAGGGATCATAATTAAATTTGAGGATCTAAGTTCCATTCCAACTCTATAATTTCATCAAGTTAATTAGGAGAAAAGATGAGAAGGGAAAGCGATTCGCATTTTAACTCCATAAATCCCAAAATTCTAGAATGTCGAGATTAGATCTGATATGAAACAGCCAAAAAGTCCTTGAATCCATTACTATACACACAAGACTAGTCACCTAACTTTTACATGTGTCCAATAGTTGATCGCATCATATACTTGAGCCTTTTTTTTTTTTATTTGATCCTATTTAATACTTGAGATTGCTCCAAGCAGGCAAATTTCCATGTTATATTCGTGTATCAGAAAATATAGTGTGATTATGTTTACCGTTTATTTTTTTATAATATGCTTATAATCGTACTTTTTTTTCCATAACAACAACGTATATTCTTAAAACATAGATGGTGCAATGCATCCGATCTTAAGTAATTAATTAAAAAATAATAATATTTTTTTTAGGGTGAGTGGTTCATTCCAGCGCCATAAAACTCACATATGATACTGATAAAAATCTCTAAAAAATGTGGGGTAGCTAGTCGTATTAGAGGGCTGGTTTGTCCATTACTACACTCTAGTTTGATAAGTATAACCATCACAGTGTATACAAGTTTTAGTTTTAAGTGAATTTAGTTGATAAATATAACGACCACAAATTTTATATAATAATTGATAAATATATCGATCTCAAAATAAATAAATAATATATATATATATATATATATATATATATATATATATATATATATATATATATATATATATATGGTACGATTAGTTGGTTACTTTAACCGCAAGTTAACAGCGACCACTCACGGTAACTAAGGGGCCGATTCCCTCCCTTTACTCTTCCTTTTTTTTTTTTGACAATTATAACCCTCGAATCTCGATGCTTTCCCCTCTTACATTTAAATTCACCCTCTGACAGTTGACTTTCTTCCTCTAATGCCTTTTCAAATATTTGATTAATATCACAAAATTCGCCATAATCCAGCTCCCCTTCCTGCCCCTTCCCATCTTCCTGTTTTACCCCGAGGGAAACTTCGTCTGCTCTTCGTCTCGGACACGGCCGATCCGTCTTTGCCTCGTTTCCGAGCCAAACTCTGCTTTGCTTCATGCATGAAATTAAGCGGCCAAAGGGTATCGGTATGGAGATTCAAATGAAACCGAGACGTATCGGTTGGAAGATTCGACCACGCGGTAGGGGTAACCGCGTCAAATTATGCTGAAGGGGCTCTGAAGTCTGAACGGGTACAGGCTTTTTGGGCGAGACCCGGTTGAACCAGGGCTGCGTGTGCGGGGTTTTTTATTAGGCCTTTTTATAGGAGTTGACGACGCCGAGCGCCGTCCCGGCGATCGATGACCGCCTGACGTCAGCTCTGCGTTTTTATTTATTTTCTCTGCCCCCCCACCTTTTTCTCATCGGTTTTGTTAAACCCCGGCCCTTAAACGGCGATTGACCGGAAAAGAAGAGAAGGTAATGGCACGTGACTGTCCGGCGTCGGAACTATTCGCCGCAGAGGAAACCACTGTTGATACTGTCAAATCAACTTTCCGATGACCCCCATGAGTGCCCTTCCCTCGTCCTGTCAGTCCACCTCTGCCTTTGCACCGACTGCCCATCAGCCCTTCCGGCGGGGATATCCATAATTCCACTCCACGCACTTATCTTTATATATTTGCATTTTACAGTAATTAAAATATAATTCGAATTCATTAAAAATCTTGAATATGATTCCAAGTTGGCGCTAAACGTGAAGAGGTATTTAGTTTATGGGCAAGTTGGATTTTGGCAGACTTTAATTACAAATTAACTTTATGTCAGGAGACCCACTTGAGAATTAGGCTCTCTTCCGAAGCCCTGCACCGAAATAAAATATGTGCCGAGAAAGTTGACTCCCAAATCTACGCTTTTTATAAACCCTGCAACTTGTTTGGATTCTTTGGAACCTTCTTTTGGTTTTTCAAGTAGCTGCGGAAGCCAGGGAAGGGCTCAGACGACGACCATTTTTATTCACTTACTTGCTAGAAAGAAGAAAATCCAGGAGAAAAGAGCAGGTTGCCAATGATTACATGTTTAGAATGGTATCCAGATATTGTTAGAACGAAGGTCAAAAGTCGCATTATCAGCCTTATTCTCAATGCAATTCATGTAACTCTCTTTACTTGTGACACTCTTTTGATCAGTTTCTTTTCCGGCTTTCACAGCAATGAAAAGTTTACATGTCAAAATATCAAACGATATCTTTTTATTGAACAAAGTCAGTGAAGTTAATGCGGGTGCTGCTAAAAATCTTTTGTTTTTTTGGGGGCACATCTTCCAAGAATGTTGGTAAAGATAAGATGCCAATAAATATTAACAACGGAAAACAGAGAAAGCCATTCTTATTGGACGTATATCTGAGCTCAAAATTATGTATAGATATTATACTTTAGCCTTGAAATTCACACTACCAAATACCCATGTTCAATTCATTTCCTCAAGGAGCCAAACAGATGTTCGTTTGGTATCTATAAATGGATCGAATATGAAAAAAGAAGCATTTAACTCGATTGAGTTAGGTCCTTACTAAAACATATCTTCTATTTATTACTTGTATATATATATTACATTATAAAGTAGGATATAGTTTATATTTGTGGAAAAGGGAACATTTCTTGACATGTAATGGAACAATTAATTGAAAAAGAAAATCGAGGTCCTGGCAGGTTGGCACCACCTTTTTCGAAAGATTTACCTGCGATTCGTATATCGGGTCAGGCCTCAGGCCAGGTGAGGTAGGCGGACCAGATTCCCGGCGAGGCCTACTCGCCAGAGAGGCGAAAGCTCCGGCGACTCCCGAGGCGGAGAAGAGAGTGAGATGCCCCTGCTTGCTCAACCCGTCCGGCGAAGTCCACCGCCACGTGGCGGTGTCGGAGAGAGAAGCCTCCAGACGTGGAGATGGAGATAAGGGAGTAGCCCTCGGGTGCTTGTCGAGGCTGGTCGGTGGGGTCGGCCGAGTCGAGGACGGGACCTTACGGGCATGTGCCGGTTGACGGTTCAGGGTGCGTGAGGTTTTAGAGAGCGGCCCTTTTCTTCCCCTCTGCTTCGCCTTTCTCTCTCCGTATCCCTTTTCCGCTTGGCGTTTTTTCAGATCTTCCTTTTCGAGAGAGCGAGAGAGAGAGAGAGAGAGAGAGAGGTTGTCTCTTTCTTCCATGAATCTTATGCACACCTCTCGACCCAGAATTCCTCCTTTTTGTCCACTATTGCAGGGGATAAAAGCTCGGTTGCAGGTTTAGAAAGGGAAGGAATAGAAGGCAGGAGAGAAAAGGTGAGAGCGAGGAGAGAAAAGCGAAAGGAAAAAGGAGAGATTTGGGGCGTCCTCGTGTAGTTGTAGTAGCAGTTTTGTTCTTCCTTTCAGTGAGATCACTGAGATGGGGAGTGGGTGGAGGAGAGCGAGGAAAGCTCTCGGATTGAGAGTCTGCACGTCGGCTCCTCGTGACCCGGACGACGAGCAGCCACCACTGGTATCATCAGCGGCGACGTCAGACGCGGAGCTAGCCTCGAGCCCGACCCCCAGGGCGTGCGTGAAACTAGGCCGGCTGAAGACGGCGGTTGCCGGCGGAGGTGGCAGCAGCAGCAACCCATCAACGCCTAGGCTTCAATCCGAACCGTTGTCGAGCCCCACGCTGAGATGCAAGACGGGGTTCTCCTTCTCCTCCTCCTCCGCGGCGTCGAGCCCCAAGTCGTCCGCCTCGACGCCCTCTTCTTTCTTCAGCCCACGCCTCCAATGCAAGACCAGTAAGAGCCCCCGGTTGGCTGAACTCTCCAACCCTTCTTCTTCCCCGAGGTCTCCTTCCCGGTTAGCCATCCTCAAGGCCTCTCTCCGGCTGACAAGAGTAAGCAAGCAATCTCCACTCCCTGCTCTGCTCCCCTTCTTCTTCTTCCTTTGGTGCTAGCTCATGGTGGGTTTAATTCTTTGTTGCAGAGCAACTCGTGTGGGATATGCTCGCACAGTACCAAGTCGGGTCAGGGGACGGCCATATTCACGGCTGAGTGCTCCCACTCGTTCCATTTCCACTGTATATCTACTTATGTCCAGAAGCAACGATCCCTCGCCTGTCCCGTCTGCCAATTGAAATGGAAGGAGGTGCCAATGCTGCCGGGTTTGGTGCCGTTGCCGGTGCCGGCGCCGGCTCCAGCTCCAGCTCCAGCTCCAGCGCAGCAGCCCCCGCCAAAGAGCCCGCGGAAGCCGTCGGAGGAGGTTAGGGTTTACGACGACGATGAGCCGCTAGCTCCGGCTAAGGGTGCCGGCCGTTTCAATCCCATACCGGAGGTCGGCGAAGAGGAAGAAGAAGAAGAAGAAGTGAATGCCGAGGGCGGGGACGACGAGGAATTCAAGGGGTTCTTCGTGGCTGGCAAGAAGGGGCACGACGAGAAGGAGAGGGAGAGGATTGTTCGGGTGAGCTCGTCGCCGGAGACGGCGTTGGTGGGGGCGGGGAGAGGGTACGAGAGCTACGCGGTGGTGCTCCGAGTGAGGGCTCCGCCACCGGAGAGGGACCCGGGCTGCCGGGCTCCGATCGACCTGGTTACCGTGCTGGACGTGAGCGGGAGCATGTCGGGGACGAAGCTCCACATGATAAAGCGGGCTATGCGCCTCGTCATCTCCTCCCTTGGCTCCTCCGACCGCCTCTCCATAGTTGCCTTCTCCTCCTCCTCCAAGCGGCTGCTCCCCCTCCGCCGGATGACCGCCCAGGGACAGCGTGCCGCTCGCCGAGTAGTCGAGCGGCTCGTCTGCAGCCAGGGCACCTGCGTCAGCGAGGCCCTGCGCAAGGCCGCCAAGGTGCTCGAAGATCGCCGGGATCGAAACCCCGTCGCCAGCATCATGCTTCTATCCGACGGTCAAGACAACTCCGCCTCCGCCACCGCCGGCGCCACTCCCCCTACGAAGACGACGACGACAACAAGGTTCGGCCACGTCGAGATCCCCGTGCACGCTTTCGGGTTTGGCGGGTCTGTCGGCGTCGGCGAGGACGCTTTCGCTCAGTGCGTCGGCGGGCTGCTGAGCGTCGTCGTACAGGACCTGCACCTCCAGATCCGGTGGTCGGGCTGCGAGGTCGACGGCGTCTACTCCTGGCACGACCGGCCGCGAGTTCTCCTAAACCGTTCCGGCTCGTCTCGCTCGGGGACGATCCGGCTCGGCGATCTCTATGCGGAGGAGGAGCGGGAGATCCTGGTCGAGGTGCGGGTTCCGGCAGGCGCGGCCCCAGGCAACCAGGCATTCTCTATCAGGTGTTGCTTCCGGGATCCAGTGAGCCAGCAGCCAGTCTACTGTAGAGAGCAGGTTCTGGTTCTCCCTAGCATGCAGCCGTCCCGAACCGGTTCGCTCAAGTTGGATCGTCTCAGGAACAAGTTCCAGACTACCCGTGCCGCTGCACAGGCAGGATATCTCGCGGAGCTGGGGGACCTTGGCTCGGCTCAACAGGTCCTCGCGGCAGCTCGCTCGGCTCTGATGAAATCGTCTTCTTCGTCCTTGCCGGCGGACGAGCACCTCCGAGCTCTCGAAGCAGAGCTATCTCAGCTCCACTGGCGGCGCCTCCACCAGCCACAGCAACAGCACCACCACCACCAACAGCAGCAGCAACAACAGAGGGGGATCAGGAGGCAGGAGAACGACTGGACTTCTTCCGCGTACGGTGACGCCATCGACGCGCTCACGCCGACGTCGGCCTGGCGCGCCGCCGAGCGGCTTGCCAAGGTGGCCATCCTGAGGAAGTCGATGAACCGGGTCAGCGACCTACATGGCTTCGAGAACGCGAGATTCTGAAGGGCATCACCACGTGCCACGGAAACTAGGATATATCCGAGTAATGATGTGATGATGATGTGATGATACATGATATGTTGTATGATGTTGTGATATGACATGATGGCCGTTTTGATCATCGAAAGAGAAAACACAGGTATGCCTTCCAGATGGAACTCCTGTCTTTGGCCATTCTAGGTAAATAAGTTAATGATGGGAAGATGGTAACGGGGGCCGTATCATGATGATGATGATCATGATGATGGGTGATGGGGGAAGGGGGTTGAATGTGTATGAAAAGGAAGAATGACAGGAAAATAATGTGATGGGAATCCTGAAATGAAAAGAAAATGTTGATGAGACAATGATTTGTTTTCTCAGGATTTCGTTTTCTTTTTTTTCTTTTCTTTTCCACTCCCTTTTCTTTATTTTGATTCATACCCATCTCTGCCTTCAAAGTTTCAAGCCCATCCCTTCTCTCCATCTCTTCGATTCACGACCCTTTTGCCCTTTTCGACAAAGACAGAGTCTTCTGGTGCAGCGACTTACGTCATTCTGATCCTGATGCATGCAATAACAGCAGACACCAGACCAATGATAATACTACAAAAACAAAAAGCATGGACCTTCCCTCTTCTTGGAGCAGGCGACCCACAACCAGAATCGGCGCAAAACAGAGGGAGAAGTCCATCTTCCATGGCCGCTCTCCCTCTCTCTCTGGTTTTGTTTTCTGGTTGGGACTTGGGACGACGTGGGCTGGTCTCCAGCCCACGTGATAGAGCACGGATCTGTGGGTGGAAAAGGAGGCAGAGGGTGAACCGTGGGAAAGGGAGTCGAGCCGCAATGGAGTTAAAATTCTGTTCCTGCTTCAATTATTCAGAACCTGCTGTCTGTTTCGAAACGAGGACTAAAGATGCTACTGTGATTCTATCGAGAAGAGATCGAGGGAAGAAAACGGAAAAGAAAAAAAGTAGAAAAAAAAAAAGAACGATCGCGAGGCATTATGTCTTTTGTCTATAGCGAGCAAAAGCTATGAGACTCCCTAGGTATCAGGCAACATTCAGTCATTCATTGATCATCAGAGCCCTGCCTTGCCTTTTCTCTTCTGCTGAGACTCAGAATTGGACGACTGATTTTCTCTCTCTTTCGAGGAAACTCCACCACCATTATGAAAAACCATGGTCATTGCGAAAAAACTATGTTCATTTTTCATCATTGAGTACATTCAGAATGAAATTCGTGGGGTCATGATCAATTCGGCGACATTAATTGATACCCTGCTCCTACCACGTGAGCCAGTTTCCTGCAAGTTTCACACTTCATGTGAATACAGAACCGGATCTTTTGTTCGTTCCTTCCAAGCATGCAGTTCATTAGAAGCCAGAAAGAGTATGGACCATTGCTTGTTCTGTGCTTGCCATTCCTGTACAGTCCTTTGTGTACAAACTCTATTCGAGTTGCCTATTTTTACCCAGTTGAATCCAAAAAACTCCCCATCTGCTTTGGACTGTTGTTGGTTCTTTTTCGGTTGGTCCTTCTGGGACTGACATTGGCCAAAGCATGCAGCCGGGAAGTTCACATCAGGTCCTATTTGCACCAACGGTGACCCTCTCGTCCTTGAATCAGTGGGCACAACCTTCCAATCTGACTTGAACCCACGTGGCGGTTTTGTGAGAAGCAAAGCCACCCCCACTTCTTTCGGCCCTAAGGTTTAGATCTATTTCGGGGCTTGGATTGGATGGCCTTACGTTAAGCTCTTCAACTTGAGTGTCATTCGTGCTATTGTTTGCAGTTTAAAAGAGTAACACTCACAAGAATCGAATTAAGGGTGCACCTTGAATGCAACACTCAGGCCGACTAGTTATGCTGCTGCGTCTTTGGATGATTCAAACCCACGTGTTTCTAACTTTCGGAGTTCTGGTCAGAAAATATTACTACTACCCATGATGGGTAGACTACATATTGAAGTCTGTTTGCTGTTGGAAAGCGATTCCCACATCCACAATATTTGATCTGCAACTTATACTTCTGTATCACTTCAATAAAAAATCCAACAGTATATTCTGGATCATGACATATACATAGCCTGTTTACTAATAAAAAATCCCCTAGCTAATACCTTTGTGTAGAAATGCAATATGACAGTCAGTTTTGAGAATGGAAGCAATATTTTTACTGAGAGAGAATGATTTAAAAAGCGGTAGTACTGATCAATTTGCTCTCTCCAATGTGCACAAGTCAAAAAGACAAAATAAAATTCAAAAGAAACAAGAAAGGAAAAAGATCAATGATCTTCTGCATCTGTTCTTATCCAATCTTGGACCCAAGTAGAAAATTCTAGTTGGAACATAATTTGAACCTGGACCTCTTTCAAAAGCTGCAGCAACATTGTCCCATACACTTAAATGCATGCGGTGGCGTGGACAAAACTAAGGCCATATAAGATCCCTAATAATAAAGCCAGAGAGACGAGGTCAGTGTCAGGCCCCTTAGGCATTGGTATCCATGCTTTAAGAACCAGTGATATAGACGGTTGATGCCCTCATCCAGTTGCCTGGGTTTATACTCTTTTTCTTCACTCCCTGATAACTAGTGGACATATCAAGTTGCCGCTCCTGCAGCCAAGTTGAACTAGGTAGGTAGCTACATATATTACAGAGATTCCTCTTTGGTTTTTCTATAACTTAGGGTACATTTCATGGGATATGCTTACAGCTTATACATACAATGCATGGCATTGATTATGGTGCTTGGGGGGGTAGAACTGTCATTTAAGACATGCGAGGCGAGAACAGGTCCCGCCCCTCGCATGCATGCATGCTTATATTATATGGGTTCATAGCATGTGTTCATCATATATTTGAAGGTGTTAACCAGCAATGAGGAGGTTTGATACCACTGGCCGGGCCCAGTGGATGATAGGCAGCTGGTCACTGGTTTGAGCGACATGAGTGTCAACCCCAGACCCTTATATCAAGCTCATGTATATTGAGGGGTGTGAGGGCATGATTTGGTGCACTGCTAACAGATGATAGGCAGCTGGTCACTGGTATCGAGTGATACGAGTGTCAACCCCTTTCATGTCAATGGGGGTGGAACTAGCACATTACCTGATGTATATTGAAGGGCGTGAGGGGGATTGGCGTATTGGCTTGAGTCAGTGGATGATAGGCAGCCAGTCATTGGTTCGAGTGCCATGAGCATCAATCTCCCTTATTCCAATGGGGTGGAACTAGCAAACTAGCTGATGTATATTGAGGAGCCTACACTATGCACCAACACAACCCCTAAATCCCACTCATGTAATGGGATACTCATTCCGCTCATCCAAAAGGTATTGACTAACTCTTCTGTTTGGCCGAAACCATGTACAGAAAACATCCTCAATTAGAAATGAATATTTAACTAAAAAAGTGTAATATCTTTTTTCAGAAAAAAACTTGTTAACTTTTTTCTTTTCCATAAAGGCCTCTTAGCCATACACCTTTGCTTATTCAAGGACGTATATATGATGTAGTTGTCACTGCATTAAATAGCCCTGATCCCTTTCATTTTCTAGTTTTTATAACACTACTGCACATTGCAACGTACATAGTTTTTCTTTTTGAAAGGAAGAAATAGTGTGTGATGTGCTCACATGAGAATGAAAGGGCGTGTTGTAAAAAGGCATATGGTGTTTGTAAGAGCAGTTGCATGCAAGTCAAATGACTGGTTACATTTCTCTAAGCATTTGAAAAAGTAAATTATGTGTTATTCACGTTAAAATTAAAGAATGAAAACTGATAAACATTGAGAAGGCTAATTCTTAAATTTTCATAAAAGCTTACATGTTAAAATGGTAATTTTTATGTAGATTTGTAATATGCAATTTGGCTAAATCTTCACCATTTGATCTTCTTAGTCAAGTCTGGCATATAAAGGCCTGGTAATTACTTGTTTTGGAAAACAAAAATGTATGAAACTAAAGAACAGCCATTGCATGAACATGAAGGACAGATTTTAGTTCAATAATAGTTAATGATGCTTTAGCAACAATTTATTGTGCTTTCAACATATATATATAGGGATGGTCTTCGAACTCAATGTTCTTTTATGGATTTCCATTTTATTTCAAGGGAATGCAAACAATTTTCTTTTTCTCAAAATTGAGATTTATATGGGCAAGTAGGAGTTGAGTTAGTTGCAATAATGAAACAATATCTAGTATACACATTAGTCACTATCACTAGCTTCTTGACCTGTTCATTGTTGTCATCCTGAATTTGTCTTAATATCTTGGCTAAGGTAGTTAGGTATAAAATTAATGCTGCCCTTTCTTTATCTATAGGTAGTTAGGTATAAAATTAATGCTGCCCTTTCTTTATCTAAATGTGAATACAGTTATGCAGTTCAAGATGACATTAATGTTGTCCTTCCTTTTATCTAAAATAATAACAAGAGTATGGGTGAAAGATTAACAAGCTTTCTTAAATTAAAATAGCAGAAGTGTAAAATATGAAACAGAAATAATAAACCACATAAAGAACTCCAAGGCTTATCGTGGTTCGGCTGAGCCTACGACCACTCTTCTAAGAGGTTTCATTATATTAAAGAAAGTTGCTACATAGGGTCCTTAATTTTAGTATCTATTCTAGGAACACAAATCTTAATGTGCTTTGTCAGATTGTCCTTGTCACTTCCTATGTCATGATCAAAACCTCATTTGATTGTGCCAGTAATATAATCTCCTTTTCTTGTGCTATGGTTAGCAGTATCAACGTCAATCTTTTCAACATTTCCCCCTAAAGCCAATCTCTTTCAGATTGAGCTTCCATCTAAGAAAATTGAATCTTAGCCCAGGTAAGTCTAGTAAAGATATCTGCCAGTTGACTATCTGAGTCAATAAATTTTATCCCCATTTCTTGCTTGGCTACTCGTTCCATGACAAAATAGTAGTCGATTTCGACATGTTTTATTCATAGATAAGTATGTTGTGTCTAGTTTGTCTCACCACAAACTTGGTGGTCGAGTCTCTTTTATTCCTAGTTTCTTGAAAAAAACATTTAATCCATAAAAGTTCTGAAGCAGCTCTGGCTAAGGCCTTATATTCTATTTTTGTAGATGAGCAAGCCACGGTACGTTGTTTGGATGCCACTCATGAAATCACATTTGACCCTAGGAAGGTGACATAACCACTAGTTGATTGTCGATCGTCAAGTCACCTGCCCAATCGATGTCATAGAAAATCGATAAATTGAGATCTTTGTCCTTTGAGAAGTTCAAACCATATCCCATCGTTTTTTGGTGATATCTAAGATTTCTCTTCACATAGTTCCAATGCTCTTGAGATGGTTCTTGCATAAACCACATGTTTATAATGAAAAGTTGTTAAGACCATGTGTCATAATAATTTTGAGATAGAATTTTATAAGAAATTGTAGTATATAGTTGGTGATGATGTCTCTTTGATAGTATGCAACTTCTTTAAAACAGGAAAACTAGTAAAGCGATTTAATAACACCAATATTGTCTTGATTCCAAAGTTTAATGGTGCCATGAATATACATGACCTTCAGCACATAGCTTTGTGTAACTGTATATATAAGATTATCACAAAAATTATTATTGAAAGGATGATGCCAATACTTGCATGAATCATAGGCAAAAAGCAATGGACATTCATTTTGGGAGGATTAAGACCGAAACTTGTTAATCCTTAAAGTTTTCAATAGTATGGATAAATTTAAAGGCCAATCAGTCCTCTTAAAGTTAGACATATCTAAAGCTTTTGAGAGAATGACTTCGCTTTTTTTGAGGAAAACCCTTCTTTTTATTGTTTTGATGAATTTTAGGTTGAAAGAGTAATGTGTCCCATCTCCACCTTTTCTTTTGCTTATTCTCATTAGTTTTGAGGGAAATTGTTTTTATAGTCATTGGGGGCTTCTACAAGGCTATCCACTGCCCCTCCCATTATTTAATTTGTAGATATGCTTTCAAGAAGACTGAAAAAGAAGTTAGTCGCAACAACATTATGGGACCCAAATTTCAAGGCCATCATGTGCATTCTTTAGAATTTTTTTGGTAGAAAATATTATTATGCTTCCTTCTGTTAAGTAAGAGTCTATTTCATGTATAAAAATGGTGCTAGATGAGTTTGGCTTTTCTATAGGTTTGTTATACATCAACAATAGTTCCTTTCAGAGTTCAGCAAGAAAATTTTCTTGACATCTTATCTTTCTTGAGGTGGAGTGATGGCTAGTTCCTTTTGACTTACCTAAGGCTAACTTTTTTTTATGAAAAACTCAAGAAATACTACGAAGATGGGTTATGTATCAAGATAAAAAGGAGGGTAGGTTCATAGAAATTTATTTTTTCTTCTTTGTAGGTAAATTTTGTTTGATAAAACATATCATTTATCAATTTCTAGAGTGTTAGATAATGGTGTTGAAACTACCTATGCCAACCTTTAATGAGATAGAAAATCTGTGAAGTGATTTCCTATGGAGGCAAACTGATAACTCTCATAAGATGCATCCTATCAAATGGTCTACCGTTTGATATCCAGTAGTTGAGGAAGGCATTGAGTGAAGTTAGAAGTCTTTAACAAAATTAATACGATTTTTCTTGTACTTAAGGTGAGCGTTTCTTATTCTCATTAGACAACTTTTTGTGAATAGAAATATTTGGTTAGTAGCAGTCCAGTTAGCCACCTCATTCTGGGAGGTAAGCGATGGTGAAGAAAAGTTAAAATATGAATTGAAAACTACAGTGGAGACCTTTATTATTTGGTCAAGCTTGTTGATATAACAAATTTCAGGTGGAAACAAAATCTGGGCATTAATGAAGCTCTTACTAGTGATACTAACTCAGTTTTGAAATTCATGTCAGCCCTTAAATAAGTTCAATAACATACTTTACTTGTCCAGAAAGAACAATTGAAGTTAATGAGAAGATACATTTTGACAATTAAAAAAAATGCAAATATGAACTATGCATCCAGTGGTTGACGAAAGCAAACAAGTTTGGACAAATGATTCCAGCTATAGTCAAGTGAAGCATTTACATGGTTCTAGAAGGCAGACTTGTGATTATGCACATGATGAAAGAATTAGGTACCACCTTGCTAACAAATGTTTTTTATGTAGGATGAGAAAGAAAAGTATTTCTCATGTCTTCCTAAAATGCATGGAAGCACTTTGAGTTTAGAGACTTGTTGAAGAGAGGTTGGACCTTAAATTTAACCCTCTCCCTTCGTCAACCATGTTGGAAATTCTTAAAGGATGATGCAAAAAAAAGTTCATAATCAAGTGAACGTAGCATAGTTGACATGTTTGCTTGCTTATGGTCTTTTGGACACTATGGATGCCCCATAATGCCATTTCTCTTAGCCACCCACATCACAACTTACCCAACCTTTGTTGTTTCTTGTCGAATGACTTGAGACATAATTTTCTACCTGCTAAATGGAGTGCAAAGTTTCAAAATTAAGGTCAGCCTTTGGCTCAGGATTAAACCCATTCTTTGGCTGTTGTTAAGATAAATGCAAACAATTATCCAACCTATGTTTAGATGGCACAAGGAAAGACATATGATCGCCTACCTGGTTAAGCAGTTTGAGCTGGGTATTTGTTACATTAGTTGAGATATTTCTTGAGCATTGGTAGAAGGAGTGCCTTTGATATTCTCTCAAATTTATTGGAACACCTCAATGCATCTAACGTTTCTATTGTAATCATTGTTGCCTCTTTTGGATGAAGACAACAATGGGCTTGTGCTATTGCCAGGCTCACAGTGCCATATTTCATTTGATCATCTTTTTCTTCTTGATTCTAGCTCGACTCTAGGTTTTGTTACTCTGCTTAAGTGATAGGATTCTCTAGACTCGTCCATAGAAAGGAGCTTTGCTAGCTGATTTGTTGAGTTAGCTAATTTGTATTTTGCCCTTTTATTTCATTTAGTCTTTCATTCTTTCAATAATAAAGGTAGGAGGTATCACTTATAGTAGATTTGCATTGGAAAGCTAGCTTTTCCTGTTATAAGTTCTTTCTTCAAATTTTCTTTTCTTTAGTTCTTGTCAGGGCAGCCAATGATGATTAGACTTATAATAATATCAACAAAATTATGCAGCAATATAGTAACATTTATCTAGCTATTTTTGTGTAGGTGTTGGTTAACCTATAATTGAAGATTGCCACCATTAAATTGAATGATTTTTGCTACATCTTCCTATTGTAAAATTTATTTTTTTGACCTTGAGTCTTGCAAAAGTTGTCTATATATATATATATATATATATATATATATATATGAAAAATTTCTATACTTTTATTGAGCATGGAATTTTATATTGACTCTGTATTCTCGCGCACTGGGACATAATGTGATGGTTGAAGCGAACCACAAACACATAGTTGAAATGAGCTTGTGTAAGCTTGAATTTACTAACATGTCATATTGGTTTTGGGTGGATGTCTTTTGAATAATGATTTTGATCATAAATAGACTATCTAGAAAGTATGAGAACCAAAAGTCATCAAATACAATTACATTTAATCTATGGCCAGATTCACCTTGCTTCAAAATTTTTGGATCAGTTTGTTATTTGACGTTGATAGACTACCACAATCGTAAGCGCCAATACTAAGACATGTATTTTGATCGGATATGGTATCAAGCATTAAAAGTATTTTGTAAATTTAATGAAAGCAACATTAGAGTTTAGGTGCAGTAAGAAGGGATCCAAATGCGAATGTCCACAAGTAAATGGAGGCTTTAATGGGTAAGCTTTCATGACCATCAAACTAGTGTCTAATATCCAAGTTTACCTTATGCAAACTCAATTGGTGAAGACCCAATAAAAAATGTCCCAATCTTGACTAGTCCACAACCTTCACACACAAACCTTTATAAACAATTCACCATCACCAGTAGAAATCTCTTGGACTGAACCCTCCCAGCAAATCAATCTTACAACCCTCTTACCACTCAATAACAATCTTCCACAACCAATCAAACTAAAACGAAATACAGAAATCTCATTACTTAGCAACCCATCATGACCTAACTCACCACCTTCTATCCAAAGACACCACATGAACACAAGATTGATGACCAAAATCCTTTCTTCCCGTCAAATCCAAATCCAAAGAAGAGATTCATGAACCTAGTAGATATTAAAAAGCATCTCAAATTTCAGAATTGTGAGGAGCTATGGCAAAGAATATCACACACTCCAACAAAACAAAACTTGGGTTCTTTTGCCAGGACAAAACCACATCAATCGTATCATATCTAAATGTGTTTGCAATGTCAAATATAACCCAGTTGGGCCAACAACCAGACAAAAAATTTGATTGGTAGCAAAAGGAAATTTTCAAGAAGCAAGAATTGATTTTACAAAGACATTCACTCCTATAATCAAACCAACCTTTGTACGCATGCTATTATCTCTAGTCGCTTAGTTCAAATGAGATACTTATCAACTTGACTTTGATAATGCCTTTTTGAACGAATGTCTTACAGAAGAAGTTTATATACTAGCCTTAAGAAAATGAAGATCAAATGCATCCAAATGATGTATGTCTTGTAATAAGACTAAACTAGGCTCTATGAGCCTAGTATATGTGTCTTAGTATCAAACGCGTCCAAATGGACTAAATTAGGCTCCAAGAGCCTGGTATATATGTCTTTTAGTTAATTTATTCAAGGACGAGGTCCATCATTATTCATATCTACAAAGAGTCAAACTTTCATTTTATTCCATGTGGATGACATTCTTGTAACAAAATCATCCAGAAAAGCATTAGACAGTGAGATTTATGAGACGAAACAAAATTTCTCCATCAAAGATATGGGCATACTATCATATTTTCTAGATATCAAAGTCATTCATGAGAATGGTTCCATTTATCTCAGTCAAATAGATTGTTTACTATATCTCTTGAAATTGACTCACATAGACAATGCAAAGACATCCCCTACTCCATGAGCATCTTTGCTAAGCTTCAAAGGGAAGGAATTCCTTATGACAATGAGATGTTTTATCGAAATGTTGTTGGCACACTTCAATATGCATGTTTTACAAAACTTGATCTCTCATTTTCTCTGAATAAAGTGTGTTACATGCATCAACCCACCATTGACCAGAAGACTGTGAAACAAATTTTAGGGAATGTTCGAAGAACCTTAAATTATGGTTTGTGCCTTAAGCATGGATCCCTTAGTTCTTCAAGCCTATACTGATGATGCTGACTAACCAGACTATTTAGATGACCAAAAAACAATCAATGGATGCATAACACTTCTTGGTGGCATCACAATATTGTCGTAGAAAACAAAGAACCATTGCATTATCTAGTATAGAGGGAATCCTTTGTCGGTAGGGAAACCGAGGTACTTTGAACCATATTGCTATTGAAGGGATTTGGTTTCTAGTCAAAGAAAGGACTTATACTTCGATTTGACAATATTGGTGGATTATTTTTGTCAACGAACCCAATCTTTCATGTTTGGACTAAACATGTGGGAGTTGATTTCCACTTTGTTAGAGATCACGTGAGCAAAGGACACATTTCAGTTCAATTTGTTTGAACAAATGAGCAACTCACTGATGCATTAACAAAGACTTTAAATGTTAGACTACATGAACATTTCAGAAGCAATTTGAGTGTTATAGATTACATACTCAAATTGAAGGGGGATGTTAAGGTTGACAGTGATAATCCATCTGCCAACTATTTCAATCCACCTATCAAAGATATCAAAGCACAAGCTAAAGATAAGCTTGTTGTTGATAACAGGCACAATCTTAGGAGTGCGATCAGCTCAGTTACTTGAAGATAAAACTTTTTCAAATCCAAATTGTTGCACAAATGTGCAAAGTGTATCATTATTGTGTATTTCAAGAACCAAGTTTATGTTGAGCAAGGTTCTTAGGATCACTCCGCTGAACTCTTCAAGGAAAATATCCCCAAAATATTGTCTTAATCACATAATAAGGTTTAAACAATAGATATAATTTTATGTTGAGCAAGTTTCTTAGGACACTCAGTTAAACTCTTGAAGACAAATATCCTCAAAAATATTGTCTTAATCACTCAATACAAGGTCTAAGTAGTTGAAATAAGTTTATGTTGAGCAAGGTTCTTATGATCACTCAATTAAACTTTTCAAGACAAGTATCCCCAAAATATTGTCTTAATCACTTAATGCAAGGTCCATGCAGTATAAATAATGCAATGTTGAGCAAGGTCCTTAGGATCACCTGGTGTAACTCTTGTTTGCAGGTGTCTGGTATAATATTTGGTGCTGATGAGTGCGGCTACAACTCCATATCAGGAACTTTTATTTTCCATGTCTTTAGTTTCTCGTCCCACACGTACAAAAAAGTTCCTTTTTTTATATAACTTCTCGTAGCAAAAGTGCCGCTAGAACAAAGTTTCTGCCATTCATTTATTACTTTCAGATGTGCCAATACATATATGAATTAAATGTTGTCCTTAAAGAGAAAGAGAGAGAGAGAGAGAGAGACTAGCTTATAATTTGGGATGGTAAGAACTGTTCCTACTTTATGGTGAATGGTCTTTAATGGTTGTTTTTTACAGCAGAAGGTCTGCGCTAGAACATTTGGTAAGAGGGCACGTCAGCCGGGTGTACCATCCGGGTGAAACTTAAAACCAAGTGAAAAATTTTCAAGGTCTTGCAACGACAAGAAAGTAAAAACTTTCAAGTTCTTCCAACAGCATGGCCATAAAACAAGTTGAAAAAAGTAGGAATCCACCAGGCCGTTAATGTAAAATCATTCTCAATCAAATTCACCAGCCAGCAAACTTTAGTGTACCATTTGTCTTTGGGCAAAACAATACATAATTATTTGAAGCATCGGTTGGATATCATCCATGCATACATGCATTTAGGAAGTTGCAGTACTCTAGTTTCCATGTTTCATGATCATCACCATTTTCATCATCATAACATCATTACATGGCCGCATATGACATATAGAACAGTGGAACTTGCATGTACACACTTAACTCATGGCTAGTTATTGGGCAGTACCGGTCCATGTGAAGGGGACATACTGACCAGAGGGGTGTGCCCCCTACAGCAGATGATAGCACATGTCTTTGTAGTACGTACGCCATGACAAGTAATGAAAGGGCCATCTTAACCATGTTTTATGTGTGGTCATTGGCCTACACAGAATATTGTCTTCGATTCTGTAACTGCTCCCTTTTTCTTTCCTTATCTGTTTTGGAGTGTTGATCTCCAACGAAAGAGTCCTTCTGAGGAAGCAGCTTCTTAGAGTGGTACGTACTATCTACTAGAGCAATCAGCACAATGGTAGCTTTCCCCTCTTGAAATAAAGAGAACCAACAAATTAAAAAAGAGATTTTATGAATTTAATGGCTATCTATAAGGGGTGCAATTGTTGATTAATTGAAAATAGTCTGACTGTGTTCAATCTCTAGCTGTTCACGGTTGGCCTAATACATGGTATAGTTGCAAAAGGATGAATTTTGCGGTAAAGATACAAGGCAAAGAAACCTCGTGAGTAGGAATGTCCTTTCAATAAGTCAGATCAGAGCATGGATTAAGAAATATGTACTTAATTGGTTATGGTGCTGCAGAATCAGCATTTATTTTCAAATGTGTAGGTAGATACATGGGAGAATCCAAGGCTACCTTTGGTTTTCGCCGAGTTTAATTGGACCCAGAGGCCAGAGCATGGACACAAATGTACACATGAGACTGGACGAGCTAGATTCGTTGGTCTGGATAATATTCTAGCTTCTAGATCTTTGAGAGCTGTGGAGTCGATTAGATCAATATCCCCCAAAAAATGTGTTTTTTAAACAAAAAAAAGTGTAAACAAAAAAATGTGTTTCTCTTTCAAAGCCAAAAAGAAAAAAAAAGTTTAAAACGTATTTTTCTCGATTTTTCCTTTTTTCCATTTTAGGCATTTTTTTAATGTTTCTTGTTTTTATTTCTTGCTTATCTACTTATTTTTTAATGTTTTCCTGTTAGTTTCTCATTTACTTTATTTTTCTTTAATTTTTAAGGGTTTTAATTTTTTTCAAAACTTACCGTATTTTTCTGATGTAATTTGGTGCTCAGCCTAGACAAAACAGGTCGCGCTCTGCTGGAAATTCTAATGTTCATGGTTTACATTTTAAAGCTTAATTTAAAGTTTTGTTGCTCAGCCTCGTTTAATATTGTTTGTGACTTGGTCCATACTCTTTGCTTGCAATGGATGCATATATTTAGGGGCCGTTTGACAATAGGAACAATATGTGAGTGTTCTATGAATTTACCTCAAAATTAGGGTAGATTCATGAGATACTTATTCAAGTGTGTCGTACGAATCTAGTCCATTTTTGGAACACTTGCACCTTGTTCTTAACACCAGAAAGCCCCTTTGGATCTCATCACAGGAGCATGTGTTAGGCCTTAGCTAGCAACTATGAAAATCAGTCCCTCGTAGAGGAGCGTATAGAGTTGCATGCAACAAACTAGTGCATCGTGAGAAAGGATTAGAGCACTTTTGGTGTACTAGCTTAAGAATTTGAATGGGCGCCATTGTTTTACCGTAAATGAGAATACCAGTCATTAAAAAGCAATGAGAATGAACTATATGCTACAAACTTCGCTTTTGGGTTGTGAATTGAGGCCGTGAACTGTGAGTAGGGATGTTTAAAGAGTCGAACGAACTCAGGCTCGACTCGAACTCACTTGGCTATAGCCTCAACTCAAGCTTGATTCATTTAGAAAAATGAACTCGATGTAATAGGCGAGTCGAGCTCGAGCTAGGCAACCTTGAACTCAGTTCATGAACTCGTTTAAGCTCGTGGCAATAGTATTTGTAAAAGATGGTTCACCTTATTGTCAACCAAAAAAAAAAGGGGCGGGCTTACTTGTGGCTAGTAAAAGGTGGGTTCAGAATTTGAGTCCTTGTACCTACGATTAAAAAAATTATTTTCCAACAAATGGCTTGGCTATGCTCAAGCCAAATCTCAGCTCCAGCTTAGCCGAACCAATTTCAAGTTTCTTAAGCTCAAGTTGAGTGGAACTCAAGCTCGAGCTGAGCTTGAGCTGTGGTTCTTGGGACTCAAGCGAGCTCGAGCTGGCCTAGCCCGGGTCAAGCTGCGTTCATGAACATCCCTAACTACGACCACCAAGCCTTAGGAAAACAATAGCATGGAAAAACTCAAAACAACAAAACGACAGGGGTTGTGACTTCAACCATGTTCTTAAACTTGAGTAGGTATCATATAGAAGGACCATTTGTGTAACCTACGTATTTTGCCAAAGCTAATGACATTAAATTTCGTATTGAAATTTAAGCAGGCTATCCGTTGGAACCAGAACTACTTGAAGTTGCAGGCAAAGATGAAAAAGGATGAACCGTTGGAATTTTTGTAGTCTGTAGATAGTGTTCACTGACGAAGCAGCAGAAATGCTATACAAGCAACTAATTTGAGCAAGTGAAGGAGCTTGACTTATGGCTGTTACAGCGCTTACTATTACATCTTGATTAAGAGAGGCAAAAGTTAGTGACAGATTACCACAATTAATACACTTTGATAGTGGAAAAGAGTTACATCTCATAGTATGAACTTAGAGAAACAAAGTTCCACCACCAAGGCCGATTACTAACTATTGGTTTGAACTTCGAATGTAGCGTATCCAACTTGGATTAAAGATGTTTTGACTAGAAAATTTGAAGTTTTTAATCCATATATTATTCTTATTATTTCCTTTTTAATAATTTTACACGTAGTGAAGAGTGAGATGGAGGAGATGAAGTGAACATTTTTACAACTGAATAGGTGGTATCTTCATAATTGTACGTCTAGCCAGCTATTTGCTTTGAATTTGTAAAATTTATTCATTAACCACATCCAGTTATCTTCATACGAATAAACAGAATATGCGGCATCGTCTTTCTACATGATTTTAAGAAAAGTTAGTGAAGAAATTAACATCTGAACGATAAGTGGATCAGATGGAAGATAGACCAAGTAACACAATGATGTCCTTCCACAAGAGCTTCCCGGATGTGGGCAGGCAGCGGGAAACCAAAAAGTAGAGCCGTTTTCGTGTACAGTGAGGCAGTACTAGAGAAAAAGTTGAAACAAGGTGAAACGACAGTCTATGAAGATGCATAGGATGAAGGTTTGCAGGGCTAATTGCTAAAGGATTCTTTTCTTATTTTACTGGACGTACTGAGCTGATTCCTTTGTTATCATGGCCGATTCCGTGACAAGAACTTCAGAACAGTTGCTTTTCTCTCCGTTTGATCCTACGTACTCATCATATTGAAGTGAAACTCGTATACTCCGCTTTTGTAGAAAGATTCCACCTAGATAAAGCTGTCTATGGAAAAGGTCAGTAACTAGGAGAAGAGTTCTAGTAGACTATACAATATGAATCAGGCAAAGGGGTGGAGAGATGCGGGCACCAGCATGACAATTTTAAAATTAAAATGTTGGTACGATGGTACAGCAGGGTATATATATGTACATATATAAAGCACCACAAAACAAAAAGTTCAAAATGAAAACAATATTTAAATAAAAAAGTAATACAAATAAAAATACCATGACCAATAACTCGCTGAGATATAAATAAACCAAATCCAGTAAAAATAAGTAGTTTGAACGAATTTTGATGCAAAAAGGTACTTAAGTATGTCCAAATAACCTCTTTGCCGACATGGAGAGAAAGTTGCCCCTTCATATGCACGGCAGGGAGAAGAACATTTTGATAATTTGTTAAAAAGAAATGTTCTTTATAGTCTTTTTACTTTTTTTTTATTTTGATTTTCGTCTTTACAAAAAGCTTTTCTCAATGTAAATAAGGGTATTTTAATCATTAATCATATTAAAACACAAAAATTCATGCACCAATGATAACCGGGGCCACATGGGTATGGGGACTTTCCTGAAATACCCATGTGTTTAAAAATCGGGCATATTCAATTGTCTATCCAGCTTCAAATTCATTTTAATAGATAAATTTGGTAAACAAATTTGAATTATTTCATATTGAAGTTGAATATATATATATATTAGTCATGATAACACAGGTCCAACATCGTAGTGTTCTCTGAAAAAGATTTCACCCAATTATACATATAAATGCCTGTGATCGTCAGATGGGAACATCTGAGCTCATCGCTCGTTCCAAAACTAGAGTAAAAAATGAGTCTAATGGTCGAATTTTGAAAAAGTTGGGTCTAACAGGAATCCAACCATGAATTTGCATACTTATTTGAGAATATGGAGTATATAGAACCTATTCAGCATGGTTGGAACTGATGGTCATTGCATGTAATTATCTGTTGCAGAAATAAAAGTTGGAGTTGCCTTTGCAGGTCGTTCAACACTTAGTTATGTACATATAGTGAAACATTCACAATTGAACTCAAGTAATTAACTAAGAATTCTGTCAATTCTTTCGCAAGATTCGCAAACCCAATGAAACCCAGAACAGAATCTTTGTTGAAAGTGAGGTTTTTAGTAGATTTACGACCATGATGTTCTTTCTTTCTTTCTTCTGTTTTTTGTTCTTTGGATGCCCATTAAATAGTCTAGGAAATCTTTATACGCCGGGAAATATGAGTCACGGTATCCGTATATACTATTTGTTTGTAATTGAAAAAGTAAGCACCAGATCTAACGCTTGAACTCTTTCTAGTATTATTGATAATCCTTAAGGGTTTTCTTGCCTACTGTATAGATATTTTCGACCTTGATCAGCAGGCAAATGTGAAGCATTTGACATTCTACCTTCTTTAAGTTTATTGATGTATACGTCTACAAGCATGCCGAACCCCCGAGTTACCCCAGTTTCGTGTGAGTGACAGACGACTCTGAACCCCCTTTATAAGGATAGTGTGGATCTACACAAATCAGAGGTGTGGAACATACAGAACGGATCAACTTCATAAGAGTAGCTAGCTAGTTCTTAAATTTATCTCTCAATCCAATTTTGACAAAGTGATGGCCGGTAGCGCAACCTGTCGGGCGCTGTTGCATGTATTAACCACGTCCTTGGTTTGAATCTAGAGGGTGCCTACAATCTAAGTCACACAAATATTCGTGCCAACTATGGTGGTGCATCCGCATTGATGCGGGTGCTGGTGCTGTCCGACACTGAGTCAAATGTGTTTTGGCCGTTATATATATATATATATATATATATGCTCTCGCCGCTCCCGCACCTGACTTTTTTTGTAACTTGCCGCATTCGGCACCGACACCTGCACCTTGCACCCCTGTGACATAGCCTAGAATAAGCTTTTGTTTCAGCCTTTCTGCAATGTAAGTCCTGGTCCTTCAAATCCTGAAAAGGGAAGCTTGGTCTTAATTTTCATGATCCGTTATTGGTCAGTGACTAATTATAAGTGCTGCTGCGTAAAGGTTTCCTCTACTCCAAGAGGTATATCTAACTCTATAATTTTTTAGCTAAGAAGTGATGCCCATGAATGACTGTGTACCTATATATTTAGATCATACGAATAACCTGAAGCCAATGTTCTCAGCAGAATCATTCTAAGGCAAGACGCGGATTTGTAGCAAAATTCTGTATACTATGAAGCTGATCAGGGTAATACTGTTGAAGGAGAAAGGCACGAAGAGAGGATGCAGATGGAACTTGAAATGATGGTATTAATTATTAAAGCCCATTCAACGAAGCCTTGGGCCTTTTGCGGTCGTTCAGGAACATGGTGATCATGGTAAGATCGAACGGTGAGAGCCGGTGATCACCAACTTGATGGAACTTGATCCGATCTTCAACTTCTGATTCTTTTCCCGCAGCTCTTATGAGGTGGCTCTTTGCTTATCCACTAAATACTGTCCCCTTGATGGTCAGAAATCCCGTTTATTCAATTGGTCGATTCAGTGTTGGATCTAGTGAAGTGGTTTTGTAGTGATGGGTATACCGCTTTTCTGGGTTGAAGGCAGAATTTTTTTATGAGGGAGTTCAATTAAAGTTTATAAATTTTAATATGGGACAAAATATCATTTTTCAAAATTAAAATTTTCTAAAATTTACATATAGTTTTTGTTTTAAAGAAAAATTGAAGTGTGGGCGAATTAAAGTTTCTAAATTTTGACATGGGTCGAATATCATTTTTTAAAATTTTTATATAGGACAAGTAAAATTTTCTAAAATTTAATTGTAAATTTTTTTTGTAAAAAAAAAAGAGGTGAAGCCTAATTAAAGTTTCTAAAGTTTGATAGGGGCCAAAGTATCATTTTTTAAAATTTTAATATAGAGCAAGTGAATTTTTTTAAAATTCATGTGTAATTAAAAAATAAAAACTTGAGGTGGGGTCAAGGCCCATACGGGCCCTCCCTTGGTTTCGCCCCTAGTACCCTTTACCGAGGTCCTAAAGCAGTTCTGGACCTCAAAGACAATGAGAAAGAGGAGATACTTCGGCCTCTTCTCTTATCTCTCATATGTGAATTCTCATTTGCATATGAAATCATGCTTGCAATGTGTACATGCACATTGATTATTTACTTTTTTAAAACTTTGACAAAAAGGAACAAAAATTATACATCTATTATATTCAAGAACAAAAAAATATACAAATGAGTTGAGCAAAAAAAAAAAAATGCTCATGACAACTGGATCAAAGAATCATAAAGGAGCATGACTCTCAATCTAATGGTTAATACAAACACTGAACCACTCACACCAGTCCACAAAAACGCATCACAAAATTTTAGAGGTGAAGCCACCTCTCTCCCTCTCATTCCCAGGGTCCAAGGTTGCTTTGAGATTTTGGTAGTCGTATATTAAATCCTTCAACTCGAGTGTTAAAAAGGCAACAGAATGGAATATGACCTTGAAAAAGTATTCAACAACATAATTAAGAAAATCCAAACTCACATGAAATGAATTTCTATTGATGCACTTCCTTAAATGAACCAACAGAGTGCACTATTGGTTCGCAAGCATAAACTGCTACTGCCTTTCTCAGAGCATACAAGCCTGATCATTGCAGAGTAAACCTTGCTTCCACATCAACTATTTAAAGGCGTCTTGTTTTCCTTTTTATGTGCGGCACAAAAGAAGTGCATAACCTCTCTCATCCATATTCTAAAAAATCTCCTTCTACCGGGCTTATTGCATTTTTCCAATACAATAATCACCCTTTATATTTCATATACTGCTAAATGATACACACAGACAAGACATTAAAGCAATCTAGCAACAATACAACACTATAAAATTAGCATTCTCCTATCCTAAGCAAATAAACTAGGCAATACATAATCTTCAAAAAAGGTGATGCATGCAGGAGGAATGGCTCTGGTGTGGCAACTGATGGTTTTCTTTTTCATTGAACCATTAAGAGAAAAATAAGGAGAAAAGGTGATGGGCATTTTTATTATCTAACATTTTCTCCTTGTTTTTGTCTCAACCATCCATCTTCTTCAAACAGTCAACCATGGTTAGATGGTTGGGTGACTCGACTCAAAGAAGCTAGTGTCACCATTTAATATATATATATATATATATGTGTGTGTGTGTGTGTGGTGTAGAGAGAGAGAAGCTCACCCTTCTTGATGCTTCAACTTATCCCACATGCAGCTCAATGCATTGCATTGTACATGTGTGAAAGGAAAGTATCAGGAGAGCCTCTGTGTGTGTGTGTATATATATATATAATGTCCATTTGCCCATGAGGCCACCTGTGTGACATAGCAAATAAATTGCAGCACACCTCCTCGACTTTCGGGTGTGTTTGATTTCCCACAGATCTTAGATCTAAGGGAATCTAAAATTTGTGATAGCTGAAATCCAGCAGTTGTATCAAACTATGGATTTCAGCTTCTGCTCCCAATGGATTTCAAATCCACACCTAACGTCTAAAGTGTAGATTTGAAATCGTCTTTTTTAATCAAGCACAACCTTCATGTCTCGCTACTCCACTTTCACCTTGCCATTATTAGCAAACCAATGAAAATAAGGTTGATAGTTGAGGATGCTTATAATAAAAGCAACATCCTCTACAGTTGGAAATTTTATCATATTGAAAACTTTCTAAACTTCATTCACAATTTCTTGCAACTCTTGTAAAGCATGAAATTTTGTCACATTGAAGACTTAGCGAGTTGGAACGTTTCTCTTTCAATGCCTTATTCAAAATTTCTTGCAATCACCAATTTACTTTTTTTAAGAGTATTGATATCTTTTGGGGGCATTTGGATGACATCTCTAAATCAGGTTTTGAAGGCAAAACCTGATTTAACCTTCAACCTCAAGGGGGTGTTTGGATGACACCTTCATGTAACTCAGTTTTGTGAAAACTAAGTTTTTTTAATGAGTATTAAAAGCACTTTTTGTTTTATTTGGATGTCATATTCACATCCTGGTCTCTGAATAACCTAAGTAGGGCTGGGTCTTCCACTTTATACAAAACCAGGTTTTGTGGTTTTCCTCAAACCCTCTTTTGATGGCACTCAAACACTCTAAAAACTTGGGGTGTCATCTAAATTAGATTTGAGAAAAACCCACAAATTGTTTTGTAAAAGATAGAGAAAAATCTGACCCTGTTTAAGTTATTTACAAAAAACCAGGTTTTGTTTGTGTTACCCAAACAAACCGACAAGTTTTCAAAGCTCATTAAAAACTTGTACATAAGTTTTTACAAAATTGTGTTTGACGAGGGTGTCATCTGAACGCCTTTTAAGGTCTTTCTTGCCTATTGGAAAAGTAGATATCTTGGACCTCGAGCAGCCAAATGTGAAGGATTTGACGTCCCACCTTAAGTCTGGTGATGTGTGGTAGTCCTCCTGCCAAAAACGCGTGTAAGCGTGCAGAACCCCGAGTTACCTCAATTTACAGGAGAACAAATTGTGTAGCATGGATCTACACAAATCAGACGTGAAACATAAAAAACGTATCTTCATAAGAGTAGGTAGTTCATCACTTTTATCTATTAAACCAGTTATCTAAAACTTTAGAAAGAGAGAGAGTGTAAAAAAAAAAAACAGTTATCTAAAACTTTAGAAAGAGAGAGAGTAAAAAGAAAAAACAGTTGTCTAAAAATTTAGAAAGAGAGAGAGAGAAAAAAAATGGAGCCCTGTCGCTTGGAAGAGGTCGTGTAGTTTTTAAGGCCATCAAGATTGAGATTATCAGTTTTTATCAGGGAAAGAGCAGGGGTGAAGCCCTATGATTAAGAAATTATGTCATTCCTTGATTAATAAGATAGGGAGGAAAGCTCCCAGCGGCTTTGCATCTGAAGTAATTATTTCATCAACTGCAACATGTAACATGGTTTGACAAACAAGAAAATTGTCTCCCGTTTACTTCTTTCAGTGTAGAAGAGGCCTTTGTATCCTTTCTTTAATGGAAACCCCGGTCATTCAAGTCTTCTTCTTCTTCTTTCTCCTTTCCCTCAACTGTTCAAAGGGGAAACTTGTCTTTAGTTGATTAGAGATCATTAAAAATCTCATATTTACGTATTTAAGGTTAGATTCCTTCTCCATCGGGCCTCAAATATGAAATTTTGGCTATAAACCGAGGATCTCAATTCCTCTTTTTCACTATGGTAAAATCCAGTGTTTGTATATACTGTAGAGTCCCACATAAAAGAGATCTTAGATCAGATCCAACGCACATGGTTGTAGATCGGGCATTATCCAATGCTGCCTGTAGGTTTTCCTCCACTCCAAGAGCTATACCCGGCTTAAATCATTGGCTTAAACCATGATCGCACATCTAACGCTCACGGTCCACCAAATCTTAGATCATTCAATAACCTGGAATCAATGATTCTAGCCGAATCATTCTTGGGAAAACATGGATTTATGGAAAAATTCTTATGATTTAGGACCAAAGTTTTGCCACCAACCATACAGGGAAAGATCATTCTCCGCAAAGTCGGCAGATTTGTTGCATAAAAGAAATATTTAACGCTGCAATCAACTGGTGGCCTTCAGACTTTCGAACGAGGTCGCATACAATGACAGGAAAAGCGCATTCGTACCTACATCCAAGGGAAGATACAAAAACAGCTTTTCCCTTTGAATGTGGAACATCATCACCAAAGATCTGAAAACAATACAATCAAGGTTTCCGCCGAATGAGGAGTAGATATGGTAGGCAGCTCAACCGAGACTTGAGAACAGAGTTACCTGCAGTCGAATCGAACAGGCTCGGCATTCATCAGCTGCTGATATGCACATCCTTCAGAGTTGAACAGTAAGGAGATCCAATTTTCAAAGTGGGATATTAGAATTTGACTGCATGCAGCATCTCATGCTGCACAAAATCAAAGCAGTGTTATGGTTTTTGGAAGTCAAGCAGAGATGTTAACGGTTCTTACAATTAAAGACCTTTCAATCCGCAATCGATGGTGAGGGTACATGGTTTCAATAATTGGACGTTGACTTCTCTTTCTGCAACAGTTCTGAGTGGAAGAGTTAGGTGAGGGTGGCTGCGCAGCAGTTCGGCAGTAGTCCTGTAGCAGTTGAACCTTATTTTTATTTAGCTAAAGGCCACCCTCTAGAAACTTCACCAACCGAAGTCTGTCCATCTGCAGTCTGATGAGCTCACAAAAAATTAAAACAAAATAAGTAAAAGAAACCCAGTTTGTTGCAGGATGATTAGTTGGCCAACAATTGAAGAGCAGAAAAGACAAGCAAGGGTAGTTTCGAAGCAGCTGAGACTTGTATTTTCTTAACTAAAAGTCATTCAGTGGAAGCATGGTGGGCCCATAACCCACAGGTCACAGGATCGAAACCTGGCTCTGATACCACTATACTATAACAACTTGATCCACTCCCAGGCTCGAGCCCTTGGTTCGACGGATCCCAACTCACCCTCTATCAGTTTCGGCTCTAGCCCCAAAAAAGTTATGAACCAAGACAATCTTCTCACCTTCCTTTATAAGCCCTTGAAGATCTCTCACAATCTTTGATACATGACTAAACTTTTGGGTGTTACAACCTCAGCTACAATATTTAAAGAATTGAACTGACACTATAAAATTGATGAGGAATGTAGCTACACATATTCAGTCAAACAAGAGAATGCCTAACAAAGCCAAGAGAATGCTACTTGCTTTATTGGTCCGAAAAAAATTGATCAGTACATCGCTAAGGTTCTATCTGGGACATGGTAAATGAAATAAGAGCATATGCATTTGGTGAATCCGTCTGACAGTAGTAGCTGTTTGGGAACTAAGCTTGGAACAGGCCTATAAAGCACATCGGAACGTGAATTAAGCCTTTCCACCTTTGCAGTGGCAGTCGAGTGTGGATTTGATTACTAGCACTTCTTAGGGATGATTGCTGCCAAATTCAGGATTACACCGAAATGCGTAAAACCCACATGGCTACAAAAAGTAAACCATGCCGGTGGATAAACATTGCATTGCACCATTTGAAGCGAATTAGTCAAACAATGGATAATTACACCGAAAAATTTTTAAGGCTTACAAGTAATAGAAAGCTAGAACTCCCTCAGCAGCTCAAAGAGTTCTTCTATCACAGAACTCGACTCCTGTAGTTCTCTTCTGATTCCTGAATGGTGCCCAGAAGAAAGAACAACAACTGGAACATGAAAATTGCTTCTCGTGGTAAGATCGTTGGTAAGTGGCAACAAATTGTCTCAGTCGTATACAAATTTGCAAATGTACATGCTCCCGGTAGTAAGAAAACTGAGGATGGTTTCCTCTTATTTCAATTTTCAACCAAGAAAAATGTGAGACGATAATCTATAAGATGCAGATACCAAAGAGTAGTAGCATCAGAAAATCACAGGTAGCAGACGATATTTCACTTTTCAGACTGCTCAACCTTGGCTTTAATTTTCTGCTCCAATACAGCTGATTCAGTATGAAGATCAAACATGCGTTCAAGTGCATGCATATTCTCAAGGGCCTCACTCAGGGTCGTGCTATCACTGCTATCACATCTCAAGCATTGCATTGGCCCATGGAGAATCTTGTTTACAATACCTCTGCTAAGATCATCGATGGCCTTCCTCTCCTTTTTGGAGAGGTCTTTCATCTTGGACAAGCATTTCTCTAATTCTGCAAGTCGAATTCCTTCAACTTTAGATCTTAGCCTTTTTATGGTGGGTACTGTCTCTAAGGAATCTCTCCATGCCTCAAACTGCTTCATTTCATCCAAAATGATAGCCTGTGCTTCCATGGCTTTCCTATAACGGTCTTCTTTGTTGGCTTCCACTACTTCCTTGAGATCATCTACATTGTAGACTCTAACAGTATCCAGCTCAGACACGCAAGCACCAACATTTCTAGGAACTGATATGTCAATAAACATTCTGACGCCACCCAGTTTTGGATTGACAGGTGGGAGGCCCTCTACATGCTCTCTCAAGAATAATGGTGTCTCTGATGCCGTGCTTGTAAACACCACATCTGCATTAGCAGCACAGGATAACATCTCCTGTAAAGGCTTGTAGATTATCTCAACATCCTTGATCTCCTCGCGTATTTCGGACACCCTTTCCTCCGATCTGTTCACCACAACTATCTTGTTACACCCTTTGGACGCTAGATGTTTGATAACTAGTTTACCCATCTTGCCTGCACCAATAACTAGCATCCTAGCAGATGAAAGCTCGGACTTGGGGAGTTTCATTAGAGCCAATTCAACAGCAGCCGAGCTGACTGAAACTGCTCCAGCTGCAATGTTGGTTTCAGCACGGACCCGCTTCCCAGCTGTGATTGCACTCTTGAATAGTCCACTAACGTTTCTTCCAAATCCCTTAACACCTTCTCCGGACCTGACAACCTGCCTAACCTGGGCAAGAATCTGGCCCTCCCCGAGCACAAGAGAGTCCAGCCCTGCTGCAACCTGGAACAGGTGCTGTGTTGCATCGTTATCGCGAAGCAAAAACAGATGTTGCCCAAGCTCAGAAGTAGGAATTCCACTGGTCTGGAATTGGAAGAAGAACAAAACAAAGTTTAGTGCCCATGTACATCTAAAGACACAGAAACAATGAAACACGGGAGCTAATTTTTATCTGTAAATCAAGCTTCCATACCATTAACAGAAATGTGTTCAACCTAAAAGAGGAATACTGTATTTGCATCTTATATGACAACCAATAAGGCGATCAAGTTCCAATTACCTTCGACATCCATTCCTTGACTTCTCTAATTCCTCTGTGCATAGAGAGGGCAACCACATAAATTTCCATCCGATTGCACGTACTAAGAACGGCAGCTTCTTCTATATGATACAAGTTGCAGAGTTCCTCGATGGCACGAGGCCACTCAGCTTCGGGAATCGCGAGCTTCTCACGCATCTCCACGGGCGCTGTGTGAACGCTGAGCCCTATGACCAATATGCTGCTCCGCTCCTTCAGATAGCCTGAATCACATTACCCAAAACTCTCAAAACCAACATTGACCGTCGCAAGATATTACACAAATATCTCCAAAAAGGAAATACAAGTCAAGAGATCCCCTAAACTTCACATCCAGTCAACTAACAAGGACAGATTATCAAGGACAGCAAGACAAAAGAAAAAATACAATCACGATTCTAAACTCATGTCTCGCCAGAATTATCAATATCAAATAACAATTACAGAAATCCGACGAATGAAGAAACGATTTTTTACAATCAAAAGAAACCCAATGTATCAAAAGAGAAAAACAAGCCAATGGGAGAACAAGAACTATAAAGCAAAGATCAGGACGTACGATCTAGAGCGGAAGTTTTGAGCTGTTCGAGAGCGGAGATGCTCGAAGCTTTGGAGTCGCTAATCCCAATCTCCCTCGCGACCTCACATCTGGGAATGGCAATTGCCACCCTCCCGCTTGATTTTCCGCATCCGAGCTTGCGGTAGGAAGAAGAAGGAACAATTTGCGCCGGTACTCTGGACTTGCAGAGGAAGACGCTCTCGTTGTTCGCTCCCGATATCGCGGGAGCGAAACCGCTAGAAAGTGCCATGAGTAATGGAGAAGCAAAGCTCTTTCCCTCCCACCACAAAGCCTTCCTCTCCCCTCTTCCGGATCTCCTGCAGCCAAGGAGCTCTCTCTCAGGGAGACGAGAGAGAGAGAGAGAGACGACGCCGGGTTGCAGGAAGCAGAGTCTAAAAAAGAAGGGAGAGAGATAGAGCGCGTGGGCTTCCCGGTCAAGAAAAGAGGTTTGGTGGGCGGAGGAGATTGACTGCGTCGAAAATTCAACGCCCTCCAAATGGGGACGCGTTCGACCGAGCACCTTTTTGAGGGCTCGCAACAGAACGTCACACCGACACTTCGTTCCGGCCGAGTCCTCAATCCGACGCGGCGGGACCTACATCTACGAGAAATTACTTTAAATAATAAAAACGTTTTTAACGTTAAAAACTTTCCAATTTTATCATAGTCTCCTTTTTCTTCTGCTATTTTTAGGGTTTAATGTTCTTTTGAGGTCTGAACTTAAGGTTACTCTATTCAATTTAAATGTAACTACGGCCATTGTATGTGATTTAGAGGAATAGTATTGATGAGAATCAAACTAAAAAAGGACTAGTTATGCTACATCCTTCAATGTAAGGTTGGGCGTTGGGCCGGGCCGCCACCGGAGCGACCCAACCCGGCCTAGTATGGGCCGGAAAAATCCCGGCCCGAGCCCGACAGCCAGGCCCGGGTCGGCCCAGCTCGGCCCGTTTAGGTCCGGTAAGTTAAAAATATATATATATATTTTAATTTTTTGTTTTAATAATATTTTTTTATTCTTAATAAATACATTTTATATTAAAAAATATAATTTTATAATTAAAAATATTTTTTTAATTTAAATGAGCTGGGCCGGGCCGGGCCCGGAACGAGACCCGGGCCGGGCCCGGAACGAGACCCGGGCCGGGCCCGGAACGAGACCCGGGCCGGCCCGATACCCACCCTGACTTCAATGTTCTTTTGAGATCTGGTAAGGTTACTCTCTTCAATTTAAGAGTAAATTGTTTGTGATTTAAAGAAATAGTATTCATGACTAACCCACCAAACCAGCTATAATACACCCAAGCACAAGATAGAGCGTTTTTAAACGCAACACGAGATAATTTAGTTAAGATATTGTTCATCCCATTCTTTGTTACTTGCTGTTAGTTCTTATGTCATGGACAGATTGAGAAGAAACGAGTTATTTCCCTCTTTGGTTTTATTGTTGAAAGGAGTAGTAGGTAAGCCGGTGAGGGTCATTCTGTCAGCCATTAATGGACGAGAAGCTGCGATGTCCATTGAAGAACGACGCTTCGTGCCGGCTGTCAGGCCTTCGTCTCCATCAGCCCACATCCGGTGGTGTAGATATTATATCGTTAAAAATACATGTTTTATAAAGTAGTCAAGAAAAATAAACTTGTATAAGGTTTTAGGTGGGGAGTTTTAGGTACAGGAAATCCAAAATTGAATCTTGTTCAGTAAGTGTTTGATGGAGAAAATGATTGAAGAGATGATTATTTCTCCCGTTGGGACGCCTGCATTGGCTCCGCAAGAAATGATCGGTACAGTTATTTACCTGTATTAATTAAGATGCCCAATATTAATGCATGTACATTGTACCGTGGATATGTTGACTTTTTCTTTCAATAATTGTGAACAATCGGCTGCACTGAATTAAATATGGCTAGCTCTTTCATTATCACTTTTAGATGAAAAAATAAAAATTTTGAGACAATAGGTAGACGCTAAAAGTTTGTAAAAGCAATATATATATATATATATATATATATATATATATCACTCAATTGAGAAAGAAGAAATAGAAATTATTAAGTAAATGACAAAAAGTCTTGTGGTAGAAAGAAAGTTAATTTCACAATGGGAACCCAAAAAAAAGGGGAGTGTTGGGTATTTTGGAGATTTTTTAAAAACAAATATTGTTTTTGGACTTTTAACTTTTCCACTACCTTTTTGTTTTTTGGTCCTTATAAGGAGCTCCCATTTTGAAGTAAATGAGCCAAACAAGAACGCCATATGTTTATTCAACTCACTTCCAAAATCCGGATAGGAAGGCTCAAGCTGACAAAGATGGGCAGAGCCTAGTTAGATTTGTCAGCCAACGAAATATCAATATATTCATTTAAAAGCATTGAAGCATCTTTTTAAGAAAGTTTACTTCAACTTTGAAGTTTGATTTAAAGAGCAAGAGCTTTGCAAGTCATACTTAAAACCTTCGAGTTGAAAGAAGGTTAAGAAAAGTGATGTCAACTGATCGGATTCAAATCAAATATACTCTTCTTAACCACATCCAATTTTTCAAATATTCACATATTTGTATTTAAAAACGAACCAATAAAAGTCATATCTAAATTTGAATCCGATTTCACAATCAGAATCCGATATGAATACAACTTTTACATTTATATGTGAATCCGAATCTGAATATTGAACCAAATCTAGCCTATTTTCAAAATGTAAGAGCATTATATATGAATCTGAATCTGAATCCTATATGATATTTATGTATATTATGTATATTTGAATCTGAATCTGATTGAATGTCGTTTCTTAAATTTAAATCTGATCTGTTTTCTTAATTAGATATTAACCTGTTTTTCATATCGGATTTTTTAACAGCTCGGTCAGGTTCAAATTGGATATATTGACATTGGTAGCAAAGGGTGCATCTTGTTTGGCATAATTTGGTAAATATGCGCCTAGTCTCAGCTTGACTATACCCAAAAAGAGAAACAGAAAAAGCTAATATTGTCCATGAGAATTGAGATGGACACCTTCTATCCAGTTTTTTCTAGAGAAATTTTGTTCCTTCCTGAGAGAAGTGGGATACCATATTCCTCCAAGCCGTCACGATGAAACTAAGAGACGGCAAAGGCAGATGATCACCAGAACCATCAACCATGCCTTTTAATCTCCTTTTCCATTGCTTATGTTCCAAGGAGATGACCATTGAAGCTAGCCTTGTATCAACCAGGGGCCAGGGCAAATTATCACCAGATTAAGAAAATATTCAGCAGCAGAATGTGACACATGTAAACAACCAAGATAGGGTTGTTACATATGAAGCCATTACATCTAAGGCTAAGGCTGACTTCTCGTAAAAGTCAAAGGAAATTTCTGTATGAAATAATGTAATAAAAGTTACATGATCAACATGGCAGCAAAGTAAGTCAAAAAAACAAGGTGCAGCTATTCAAATAATTCAGAAATAAATTTTAAAATGAAGCCATCATGTAACTGATCCTTTACTCTTGTTTATCATTGTAATTGAGAAACATATATATATATATATATATATATATATATATATATATATATATATATATATATATATATATATATATATATATATATATATACACACGCTATTGGCGTGCTATTTATCTTTAAGGTCAAATAGATATCTTACAAGGGAAGACCCATGTTAAATCTCTTCTTTTGTTATTATTTATTTTTTTCATTTATATACCAACTGGCTGATAACAAAAGAAAATGTACTTAGCAATAGGACCAAGCTAGCTGCCTATCAAAATTGAGACATCCTTAACCTAAGGATGTCACTATATCTCCGAAACATTCCAAAAAATCAGATATGGAAAAAGATTAATATCTGAATCAAAAAATTAGTTCCAATTCGGATTGAAGAAATGTCATCCAATCACATTCGGATACGGATTCAGGTTAGATTTATTTTTGGACAAATATCATATACCTAATGCTCTTACATTTTCAAAATCAGCCAAATTTGGTTCAAAATTTGGATCGGAAATGAATGCAAAAATCGGATTCAGACTGTGACATCAAATTTTGGGTTCAGATTCAGATATGACTTTTATTTGTCCATATTCAAATCCAAATATGTGAATATCTGAAAAATCGGATTCAGTTAAAGGTATTTCTACTTCGAATCTGATCCGTGACATTCCTACCTTGACTTGATATCATTGTTGTTCCTTTATCTATGTATCAAAATTAGTTCTTCATCTTGATATGAATGTTGCAGTACTTGTGAAGTCTACCCTGCTTCTCAAGCCTTGCCTTCAATCCTAAGTTAAAACTGAGGATGGGTGGCAAAAATAATCAATTCAAATTAGGTCTTCTATATGCTAAATCTCCAAGGACACCTTGTGCACCATGATTGAAATCAAGGTAACAGGAATTTCTAAACAAGGTGATCGCGTTGTTCGTTTTCCTGCTGAGATGCATGGTGAGTTTTGTTCGATGAATCGTAGCTGGGGAGGACCAATTTATTAATCAAAGAATGAAAAGGAAGAACACAATCAAATAGAAAATAATGAACACAACAGCAACACAGAAACAAAAAGATCAATCTACGCCTGCATCAATCACGGCCAAACAAGCACAGAAACTCTCTTTATAGATTGCAGCTACAAAAAATAAACTTTGTCCATATAGCTGTAGACACCCAATATAGGGGGGAGCCAGAAATATTTGGCAAAAGGGCACTCATTCAAAAAAATCTTAGACATGACAAAATGATCAAAGCACACTAGTCAAATAATTTAGGGTGGCTAGGGAGTATATTAATGAAAAAAATTGTTGGGAACCACCAATGTAAAAATAAGCCAATTTTGTGGAACTGTGTGGGCAACTGCCCACATGTGGCTTCCCCCTGATCTGGTGGCAAACAGTGTCCAACCTACAAACTGTCGATCCAACCCATCTATCAGTATGTGCTCCAACAGTAATGCCTAAAGATGCATGAAGAGTTAGATTTGAACTTTATTTGTTTTTCACTTCTGAAGGCAAAGCCAATGGTAAAGTAATTATTGACATGTACAGACAGAGCACCATTACAATGGTAAAACGAAGTCTAGTTGGTGATATGTTCGAAGCTTCTTATGGAGCTAAATCTAAAAAATTTCTAGCGGAATAATGTGTTAAAGATGAAAGATATGTCAAATAGAATAGAGTCACTTACAAATGCTCTCACAAACTTTCAAAATATTTACATGGTTACATGTCCCTTAAACCTTGAACAATTTACAAACATTTTTCTAATTATTAGGTAAGTACATGATTTAATTAATAACTTATAAATAATTATTCTTGCTAATTGTCCCGAAGAATATCTGCATGAGGAATAGGGCTCTTCTTTGGTCAATTTTCTATTTTCTGTTATTATCCAATCAAATATTTGCACTATCTTTTCTTGTAACTGATTTCTGCATCTTTCCTGCTCGTCCCCATAATTGGGTTATTCAAATGAGATTTTAATTCACCTAAACTTGATTTATCTCATCTTTTGCACCTTCCACTTCTTAAGCATTAAGAGCCATTGAAACATAGGATAATGTAGTGGAACGTCGGCACTCTTGGAATTGTAAGGTGTGATCAGTCGGCACAGCCAGGATTTTTTTAGCTGTGGGGCACTTGCCTTGGTGACACAAATTTGGTGTGGGCACTGCATATAATTTTGGAGTCATGACTTTGCTTGTTCCAACATTATAGGCAAATTTATTTTCCTATAGTGGTAGACTTTGCTTGTTCCAATATTATAATAATGCCTTCACTTCCTATTTATTGGATGCAAGCCTTGGAGGAGTTGGAGAGATGCATGATACAATTTCTATGGGCAAAGATGAATGGGGCACTAACAAAATGCATCTTATGTCATGGAAATTGTTGTGTCAGGGAGTAAGAACCAAACCTCTAATTGAATGGAACTGTGCTAGCTTGGCCAGTAAGGGTTGATATATCATGAACAACAACTCTCTAAGATAAGAGGGAGATATTTTTAGGCAGCCAAGTGTTTATGAACTCTTAGGTACCCATGGAAGAGTTCTTGAGGGTGGAAGAGTTAGGGTGGGGTTGGCAGCTAGTGGAAATAAAATGGTGTGGAATGTTGGAGACAGTGTATCTGCTAAATTTTGGACAAATAGATAGCAAGAAGTTGGGTTGTTCAGAGGATTAGATGGGAAAGAATATGGCAGAGTTCCTGGCTATAGCAAAAGATTGGTATACTCTTAACAATGGGGCATGCAGTTAATGGATGGACACATTAACTAACTTGAGGTTCTATAATAGACCAGAATGACTAGCTAGGAAAATGAGAAATGTGAAGAATCTAAAAGCATGAGAAATTTTTAAGGCCATTAAAATAAAAGGTTCTAAAAAAAAAAAGAGGAAATTTCTATGGAAGAATAAAGTACCAGCCAGGGCAACCTGGTTTGTTTACCTGGATTGTGAGGGTCCACTACAAAAAACATAACCTTTTACTGACAGCGTAGAAATGGCGGTAAAAGTAGAGAAACCGTCAGTTGTATTTTTACTGAAACTTTCTCTTTATTACTGACAGTTTCTTTTTGTACCGTTGGTAGTGGTCACCTCCCAACTCAAGATTATATGAAAAGGAGGGGAATAAATATAACAAATTGTTGTGTTATGTGTAACAGAAAGCAATGGTAATTATTTGGAATGATATAGTTAGAAATTTGGAAGACAACGTGTTCTATGGATTGGGTTGGTTGAAGAAACTAAAGATTGGAACCATGTCACATTTGACCTTCCATGTAGGGGTCTCAAAAAAATTAAAAATTTTGTATGTAAATTTTAGAAAATTTCACTTATCTTATATAAAAATTTTGAGAAAAAGTATTTCGGCCCCATAAAAATTTTGAAACTATAATTTGGCTCTCCTCATAAAAAAAATTTTGACTCTGTCCCTGCTTTCATAGTTGACAAAATGTTGGAAGGTGACTTTTTGCAACGGTTATATGGAGGATCGGGTAAGAAAAAATAAAAAAAACCATAAACATGGAATGGTTTGGGTTGATAATTCAAGCCCCTTGAAGGTATAGAAGTGAATATATATATATAACATAAAATGGTGAGATATGGGTAAGGTTAGGGGCTAGGGCCGATAAGTAGGGAAGACCGCATAGAAGTTGGAGAGTGTCAAAGAGTCTACATTATGCTAATAAATAGTAATAGGTATAAGAAGGTTCGTGCATGCCTGGTGATGAGTAATGTTAGAGAAGTCTTTAGTCAAAATGGAGGCATTGGCTTGGGTGTTAGCTAGTGAGGCTGAATTTAGTCTGCTATTTTGTGTTGCTTCTATTGCTAATGAAGATGAGGAAAACTTGCATGTTTATTCCAACAATTCAGGTTGGATTCAGCGCCTTCAAGGATCCTAGAAAGTTGAAGAGGGTGGCCAACCGATGGATAGAAATGGATTTAGGGCAGAGTGAGAAATGTTTCATGAGGCAGGCCAAACTAAATTTTTTAAATTTTGATTAGGATCGAAATATCATTTTTCAAAATTTTTATATAAAACAAGTGAAACTTTTTAAAATTTACATGTAAATTTAAAAAAAAAATTAAGGTGGACTAGGGCTAATGCGGGCCCTACTTTGGCTCTGCCCCTAAATGGATGAATGGAGTGCTTTCTTCCAAATATAGAGGAACCGATAACAGATATGAAAACTGATAGATTCAATACTGATTTCTCTCGTTCCCGTAAAAATCTGATAGATTCAATACTGATTTCTCTCGTTCCCGTAATGAGAAGGCAACAAAGAGTTTTCTATAGTGCAAAAGTAACAGTGTGTTTGTTACAGACGTTAGCCTTTTTATCATGTTGTTCTCATTCTTTAGCTTTTTCCTTCTGGTTTTCATTCATTGTATACAAATTATTCATTCTTAATAAAGATAGGGAGCCAGCGCCCTTTTACTTTCTGAGATATAAGAATTACACGGATATGTTACCAAACAAGTGATTAGAGCTTTTAAATTTGTCATCATTGTGGATGGCAGGGAGAATTCATCGTCACTATGGTAAGCATCAAGGTTTGGGCACATTACAAACGCTGAAATAGTTCAAGAACATTAAGGTTAGTTGCATATGCACAAGAAGCAAGGTCAAAGCGTATCAACAGTTATCGTTTTGATAATATATATATATATATATATATAGGGGCAAAAACCAAATCTCTTAAATATAATATTTAAAGTGTTTTTTGAAATCTAACCATATCAATATGATTTTAAGGATACGTTTATGCAAAATGTATACTAAGTTGATCATTTTTTTTTTGTTTTCATAGTGTTTTTATAATAAGTAAAAATGAATGACTCTTATAACATCAACATTTTGATAATAGAAAAAATAACATTTTTTCTAAAAACAACTTGATTTGATTTGAAGTATGTTTTATATCAAAATAGTTTTTATAAATATATTAAGATAGTTTATATTTTGGTTAAAATAATTTTTTAACAAAAATTTTAAAAGACTAATTTTTGTTTGTTTATATATATATATAAATATAAATATATATATATATATATTTATAAAATTGAATAGTGACTTTGACTTTTTAGAATCACTTAATCATCTAATCAAAACCGTTTGATTTAAAATGATATACAGTTAAGAGAAAAAGATGTTGGGTATTATCATCATCTAGTATTTGTCATTTTTTTTTACGTTTTCCTTTCAACTATCCATCTATATCAAATGAATGATCTTGGTTTGATGATTGGGTGCCTCTAGATAGTGAGAGTCTAGATAGTGAGAGTCAGAGTCATCATTCACTCACTTATATATATAGTGAGTGAATCCTGATTCTAGGTTTAGATGACTTAAGGGACATCAAACCAGAGCCGTTTTTCATTGTTGGTGGATGGATCTGGTTCTTTTTATTTCGAATTTTAATTTTTTTTTGCCGTTAACTTTTATTCTGAAAGTTAATGAAGGTGGGAGGTTGATTCTTTCGTTGTTGGCCAACGGCAGTGCCCACCCCCTTTGCCAGTGCCGCCCAATGTTCCACCACCAATCAATGCCGGCAAAGGGTGCAGGCACTGCCGTCGGGTGGAGGGGGAAACAATTCTTCCCTCACCCCTCAGCTGAATGAGCAGGTGAAGGGGGTGGAAGAGATTTGTTCCCCTGCCAACCGATGGCGGTGCCCATTTTATTTTGGTTTCCTTATTTCTTATACTGTCAAATCACTGATCATACCTTTACATACATGGTTGCCAAATACTCATGAAGGGGCACATTACAATACATGTATGATTTTAGTTAGAATCTTATTAAAAATGGGAGCACACGGGTTGGTTCGGGTCAATATAGAATTATTATCTCACGCCCGTTAGTAGACGAAAACGAGAGAATCTCTAATACAAATCCATGGAGTGACATGCTCTCTTTTTCACTCGGTTTGAAAGAGTAATTAGAGTCAATTCAGTCCAGTTTTCATGTTTCAATTAAACACTTTACATGAGCAGGGGAACCTTCTCCCCACCCACTGTTTTGATAACTATGAAAGGGAGAAGTAGAGGGGAGGGTCACTCCTTCCCCTTCCATTGTCGTGCACAATGTGCACGTATAATAATAATAAACAATGAATCATAAGGTCGTTGGATATATATATATATATATATATTATTGCTTTGCTTCTAAGGGCATCCAGTGGACGACCCAGATTCTTTCTATAAAAAGTTCGAAACAAACCCGATGTTGTGGAGGGTCGGACGGGTGGGTCCTCCCACCAGAGAGAAGGAGAGGCCGCCACCGGCGGGGGGAGTCCCCTTCTTCCCCTTGCCTCCTCCTTTTTGAATGCAACTGAAGGGAAAAACAAAAAAGAAAAAAAGAACAGAAGGGAGGCTGTCACTTCCCCATCACTACTAGCGCTCTCCCTTCACCACTCGACGGTCCACCGGTGAAGGGAGGGACGGTCTCCCCCTTGATCCCTTCCCAAAGAAGTCAATCCCTTCCCCCCTTTGTCAAGCATCCTTTTTTTTTTAGAGCAGAAAAAGAAGCAGTGGGAAGCTCAAATGTCTTAAAGACTAGTGACCATCATTCTGTAAAATCAGAGCTGAATCAGCTCTTGCGAGCAATGAAGAACGTTTTTTACGTCTTTGGAACATCTGAATATCATCCATCGTTTACAGGATCTTATGCAAAAGATTTTGCTGCAATTTTAGCATGTAGACCCTATATTTGATTGAACGTAGTCCACATCAGTTTCAAAACAATTTTAGTATATTGATTTGTTTTCTTATAATATAAAGGATCCCTTGCCATGATTTACAACATTATTGCAGGCTTTTCCACATAAAATTTAGTGTGCCACTGTGCCCATTTTCTTCTGTTTTATTTCTGCAGTATGTTCTTTTTTTATTTTATTGAAATTACATCATAACATTAGTTTTAGCAGTCTTGTTTCAGTTTTAGCATAACATTGCATGTTTGTTAATCAAATAAGCTTATTTGGGGCTGTTACATTGATTCTCAATGTTAACTTGGCTACTATATATTTCTTATATTAATCTTTGATGTTATAGATCTTGTGTTGCAGCTATAAGTGTTAAAACCAGATTTGTTGAGCCTCTTAAATCTGTTTTCCAGTGTCAAAGTTTGTTTGATGAGCATATATAGAGAAGACTGCATTTCAGTTGGGAACGGTCATAACAGTTGTTATATTTCTCATTCCTCTTCTTAGGTTCATAAGTAATTTTGTTCTTATTCCTTTAGCAAACATTTTCGTGCAATTGGATGATGATTAAAGGAAAGAAAAAAATATCTTATGAATATGCATTCGGAATACATTTACAGTTGAGTAGAGGGTATGCAGAAATACAAGTTTATCATTACATCTTTCTCCAATAGAGAACACAAATGCAGACACATAATCATCATATGCTGTATGAATTTAGGCAGCCAACACATTAACTAGTAGAGTGCTCTATTTGAGAAGGTTTACTTTATTTTCCAAATCTAATTATTTTTTATAATCAAAGAGAAAAAGATTTTCTCAAAAATAAAAAAGTTTATGATGTATGTGTAGGCATAGACCAATTAATGTGGTGGTAAACGAGCTGACCTTGCCCTGCTTAAAATCAGGTTCTTTAGTGTTAGTCAAATTTGAGTGTTCCACTATCGTTACTAATATCCCACAAAAAATTCACGTTTAAATACAAAAAAAAAAAAAAAAAAACTACAGTGAACACACCCCTTGGTCAGACTAATCAACAAGCCAATTTTTTGAACAAAAACTTCCAAACAAGCAGTATAGGGATGTGGTATACCGGATGAGTTCAGGCAACCAATGCACAACTAGTAGAGAGTTCTATTTGAGAAGGTTTACCTTTCCTTTTTTATGCAGAGCAGGACCAGACCCGTCACTCTCATGGGTCCAGTTCCTCGCCTAGGTTCCACCTTCTGGCATCGGTGCAGTCCATGAGCTTTCAACCGTGGGATCCCCTGTAGACCCAGAGCATACACGAGAGGAGGTTCCTCTGCGTAGATACTCGAGGCGGACCATGGTTGAAATGTAATTTTGATTTACATATGTTATTTTCTTATCCATTTTGTTAGTATATTCATTTTGTATCTAAGTGGATCTGTTTGGATTCGGGCACTTGTTCAGGACCCGACCCGTTGCTATTCTCGTCCATATAAATGGGCAACAAAGTTATTTTGTACACACATTGAAGTCTGAATGAAGAAAGTTATGTTTGTCTTATGTTGTTTCATCTTTCCCTTCGTTGTCCTCTAGTGTAACATTTTTTTTAGTTTTCAGCAGTTTGTTGTTCTGCAAGGCTTGCCTTGCATCAGATTGGTATCAGAGCGAGGCTCGTCCCTACCCTGTTGTGCCATGGCTACAAAAGAAGCAAAGGAAAAAGAAAAGATAAATGACGTTGCTGCTACAGAAAAACAAGTTGCAGAGTTTGCATCCAATGTAAATGAAAAAAATTTTGCCGAAATCATGCGGTCTGAAGAGGAAAATCAAGAAAATGTACAACAGACTTTGGCAAAACATGGATTTGAGATCGCCCACATCAGGCGAGACCTTGCTGCTGCAACCAGGAGAATGGACGAAAGGCTTCTTGAATTCAAGAATGAGTTCAAAGATGAGATCAGAGAAATGCTATGCTCGTTTCTGTAGCAGGCACAGAATAACTCACAAAAGTATCCAGCTTTACCTGCTGCAAACGAAGTCTGTCACGTTCCAAGGGAAGGAGTTCCTGCCGGAGTCCTGTTGCCGGCAGGTGTAGTAGAACCGACGCCAAGACCCACTGCCGGAACTCCCCTGCTTTTGCTCGGAAGAGGGAGAGAACCAGCCGCACCCTCCTCCCATCGCCAGGCTGGAATCATGGCCTTCGTGGGTCTGCCCACCAATGAAAAAATGAGGGCACCGTGTCCGGCGATGGGAGCACCGTTGACATTGGGTCCTTCCAGAACATAGGGAGAGGTGCGGTCGACATTGCCGGCCGGTGGTGGAGCAATGGACGTCGCTAGTGGCTCTGCATCGTCGGAGGGGCAAAATCTGTTGGCACCTCCGTTCGACCGGCCACCGCCTGCTGTTCTGCCACCCACCATCGATCGTGGTTCGAGGGGGAGTCGCCTGCCACCGCCTTTCACCCACCATTATGGGTGCGAGCGGTGGGTGCCCCTCCCTCTGCCATGGGTTTCCCCTTTCTGCCTCAGGCGGAAAGGGGGGAATCCCGCCCCCCTCTCGAGAGAACTCGAGAGGCCCGACGGTTCGGGCCGGTCTCTTTTGATACTGGTTCGAACCAACTCGGGCCAGGGAGCCGATTCAATCTCATATCACCCGATCCACGGTGATTTGGGTTCGAATTCAGGTCCAAACTCTTTAAATGCCTCTTGTCAACCCTGTTTGGATCCAAACCTATGATTCTAGCTTCCAGCCTACCCCAAGGCCCAACCTAGACCATAATCGGACCCGGAACCCACCCATTTTGTTCCTTGGACCGGGTCAAAATCAAGGGTGGGCATCGGGCCGGGCCGGGCCAGGTACCGGGCCTGACCACCAAAAGTCAGGCCCCGCCCGGCCCGTTTGGCGCGCCGGGCGGGGGGCTTGAGAAAAGGGAGACGGGAACAGATATTCCGCTTCAGCCGGCAGGCAATGCTCGACCTGAAGGAGCTCGCTAACAAGGGGAAGCTCGCCAACAGGGAGATGATGGAGGTCGAGGTGATGGGCAAGGAAAGCAATGATCTTTGGAAAAAGGCCAAGTCCTGTAATGGCCAAAGGGCAACAACCGTAGCGAGCTGGCCAAGAAGAGTGTTGCCGACGGTGGAAGTATCATCGTTTCAATCGTTATGCGTGCAGATCTGGAGGTCGGTGACGCATGCGAGGAGGCTTGCCTCGACGAAAAGGACGACATTCCAAATGGCAGCGAACTGTCGGCACCGGCTAAGCCCCCTGCTTCACCCTGAGTATTTCGGGAACGCCATCCAGAGCACCGCGACGGCCACCGAGGTGGGTGATCTCCTCGCGGGGTGGTGGCGCACGGAGACGCGACTATCAGGGGACAGGGGGATGGTAGACGAATGGGAGAAGGCACCGTGGGAAGGGAGAGGGGGAGGAGGAGGGAGAGGGAGAGAGAGACGGAAAGGGATAGGAGGGAGAGGGAGAGGGAGGGGAGAGGGGGAGGGAACCCTAGGGGGAGCGGGAGCAGAGAGAGAGAGGGAGACGTAGCAGAGAAGGAGAGTGATAGGGAGACGTGAAAGGAGAGGGGGAGGGGGAGCGGAGAGAGAGGGGAGTGAGCGGGGGACAGAGGCAGAGAGGAAGAGGGAGCAGAGAGGGAGAGAGAGAGGGAGCAGAGCTGCAGCGAGGGAGAGGGAGCAAAGAGGGAGGGGAGCGAGTGGGGGACTGAGGCCGCCGCCGGGTCCGGCCCAGGCCAAGTTTTTCCCAGCCCAGGCCCGGGCCCAACCGGGCCGGGCCGGCCCGACGCCCAGGCCTAGTCAAAACCAGACTCATTCTCTTATGGATTTTGGATCGAGTTCAAATCCAGCCTTCTATCCACAAAACCCGATCCAAAATCCAACCCAAACCACTCTGGGTCCGACAAATAGTTTAGGAGCAAACCCGATACAAACCCAATCGAACCCATACCATGATCCAAACCCCTATCCAAATCTATCCTTAAACCCATACCCAAATCCATATGAGAACCCTTTTCACGCCCCATATCTACTCCCAAATTCATATCCATATTCTTGTCTGACTGCCCATGTGACCCAAGCCCCAAATCTAGTTCTATTTTGTGCAGGTATAGTCAGGGAGCAGTCACTTCCTCAGGTTCTACAGTGAAGGTGTCAGCGAATGGGTCCCCTTATAGATCGGACCCACCCTAGGCCACCTCCTGTTGAGCCGTACCGACACCATGCGCCAGTTGAGAAGGATAGCGACTCATCCTATTCAAATGATGACGAGTTTTGGCACACGCATCCAGCAGGATCAGATGACCATCGACACAGGCGTACCGCAGATCATCTAGATCTCTCAACCAGATATGTGGTGAGGTTGGACCTTCCAAAGTTTGTTGGGCGATTCAACGCATAGGAGTACTTTGATTGGGCATATGCAGTCCAGTTCTTCTTTGATTACCACCAGGTGGAGGAGCATCACAGAGTGCCACTTGCTGCGACTAGACTGCGTGGGCTTGCATAGACATGGTGGTTCGAGCTTCAGAGGTCGTACGATCGATGCGGTCTGCGACAGGTGCATGCTTGGGGCGAGATGCAGAGGTTGATGCTGGCCGAGTTTGTACCCTCGGACCACGCTGAGAGGGCATACAAAGAGTACCTCAATCTTCGACAGGGCTCCAGATCTGTAGTGGATTACACGGCAGAGTTTCATCGACTATCACTGCGCATCCAGATTGTCGAGACTGAGCGTCAACAGGTTACCAGGTACGTTTCTAGTCTTCGTCCCTCTATTTGTGATGAATTTAATTGTACCAGATTAGATACTCTAGATCAGGCAAGCAGCTATGCAATGAACATAAAAGAAACCTTGAAACGTAAACATGAAACCGAGCATCTAGGGGTGACGCCTCGCATAGCCCCAAGTCGAGTTTTCCAACCAGGGGAGCTAGCTCCTCAAAACCTGTTGAGTCTAGGCCCGTACCGCCTTCCCCTGGTAAAGGCGATCAATCAGGTCCAGCCTATAACACCCGGTCTAAAACTCGTAGTTCATATCAGACCATCCATTGTTTTAGATGTTATGAGTTAGGTCACTTAGCTTCAAAATGCCCAAATTCCTAAAAGAAAACTCATTTGGCAGAGACTATTGAGGAACCGCCAGATTCTGATAGTAAGGAAGCCTCGAGTGGCTCGTCTGACACGAGTTTTGATCAGGATGATGTTATACACTTTGATGGTGACGACATCAGCAACCTTTTGTCAATTCATCACGTCATGACTGCACCTAAAGGAAAATCAGACTCTTCATGGTTGCGTTGTAACATTTTCAGGACTCGATGCAAGTGTAAGGGATATATTTGTGATGTGATTGTAGATAGTGGTGCGTGTGAGAACTTAGTTTCACAGGATACAGTTCCTACCCTAGGTCTGAAATCAGAAAAGCACACTCAACCTTATAAGATGGCCTAGTTTAACAAGGGGGAAGAAGTTCACGTCACTCAATGGTGCGCGATTAAAATTTCAATGGGCCCTCACTACCTGGATGAAGTGTGGTGCGATGTTGTTCCTATGAATGCTTGTCACATTCTCCTTGGATGACCCTAGCAATATGATAGGAAAACCGTTCATGATGGACACAAGAATACTTATTCCTTTAGCCCACCAAGAAAAACACAACACAACAAGTGGGCCGTCTAGTACAACCCTTTAATTTTGTGGGATTATCTCGTAAAGAATTCTTGGATCATTGTGAAGAAGATGGATTTTGCTATGTTTTTGTTGTTAAACCTATGTCTATGATCTTATCAGACGTTCCAAAAAAGGTAGCACCAATCATTTCTGAGTTTCAAGACATTATGCCAGATGAACTACCTACGGGATTGCCACCAAACTGAGATGTTCAACATGCAATAGACTTTGTCTCGGGAAGTAGTTTACCCAACCTACCTGCTTATCGGATGAACCCTATTGTGCATGCTGAGTTGCAGAGGCAAGTAAATGAATTGTTGCAAAGGGGTCACATTCGAGAGAGCCTTAGTTCATGTGCAGTTCCAGCTTTACTGACCCCAAATAAAGACGGCATGAAACAGATGTGCGTGGATAGTCGAGCTGTCAATAAGATCACTGTTAAGTACTGTTTCCCCATTCCGAGATTGGATGATATGTTGGATATGCCAGCGGGAGCACAAGTATTCTCGAAGATTGATTTGAAAAACGGATATCATTAGATAAGAATTCGATGAGATAAGTGGAAGACTGCATTTAAGACACGAGGTGGGCTCTATGAGTGGTTAGTTATGCCATTTGGATTATCCAATGCACCCAGCACCTTCATGAGTGTCATGACGCAAGTTCTTCGGCCATACATTGGAAAATTTGTTGTAGTGTACTTCGATGACATTTTGGTCTTTAGCTTCACAATTACTAATCACCTTAGTCATATACGTCAAGTCCTAGAGACGTAGCGCAAGGAAAAACTGTTTGTTAATGCCAAGAAATGTAGTTTCCCCACTTCGAACCTTGTCTTCTTGGGGTTCATTGTTTCATCTGATGGAGTGCATGCTGATCCCTCTAAGGTGCAAGCTATCATAGACTGGCCAACGCCGTGAACAGTGGATGATGTCAGAATTTTTCACGATTTAGCCACTTTCTACTAGAGATTCATCAAAAACTTCAGCACTATTATGGCTCCTATCACAGAGTGTCTCAAGGGTGAAACTTTTAAGTGGACCCAAGCGGCTGAGGATGCCTTTTGCAATATCAAGAATCGTATGATTCATGTCCCCGTATTGGCTTTACCAGACTTCACTAAGGTATTTGAGGTAGAATGTGATGCCTCCAAGGTTGGAATTGGAGTTGTGCTTAGTCAAAACAAGAGGCCAGTAGCTTTCTATAACGAGAAGCTAAGCAGAGCAAAATGTCAGTATTCTACCTATGACTTGGAGTTCTATGCTGTTCTGCGGGCCCTTCGATATTGGAGACACTATTTAATCTACAAAGAATTTGTTCTGTTTATAGATCATGAGGCACTTAAGTATCTCCATAGCCAAAAGAAGATGAGTGTTTGCCATGTCAAGTGGGTTAATTTCTTGCAAGAGTATACTTTTTCCATTCGCCACCAATCAGGGAAGCTCAATAGAGTTGCAGACGCCCTCAGCAGAAAGAACAACCTATTGATGTCCATGTCTGTGGAGGTAGTCAGATTTGAAAGTTGCAACGACATGTATCATGCTAACCCGGACTTCAGCCACATTTGGTTTGAGTGCTCTAGTGCATCTCCACCTCCGAACTCTAAATTTTCTATTCACAATGGCTACCTTTTTCGTGGGAATAAGTTGTGTATCCTTCAATACTCATTACGATTACAACTTATTGCAGAACTCCATGGTAATAGAATGTTGGGGCATTTTGGATAGGACAAGACATATTCTTTGATGGATGAACGCTACTATTAGCCTAAGATGAGGAAGGATGTCATAAATTTGTTCAGTGTTGTCGTACTTGTCAAGTCGCAAAAGGGCATAGTCAAAATAATGGATTGTATACTCCTCTACCCATTCCAGACAGGCCCTGGGGAGCATGTTTTTATGGATTTCATTGTTGGGCTTCCCAAGATGGTTCGTAAAATAGATTCAATCTTGGAGGTTGTAGACAGATTCTCAAAAATGGCCATCTTTATTCCCTGCAAGTGGACAACAGATGCATTACTGGTTGCCTTTTACTATTTCAAAGATGTGGCATGGTTTCATCGACTTCCTCGTTCAATCACAACAAATCGAGATACGAGGTTCTTGATCATTTCTGGCATTCACTATGGGCTCTGCTTAATACTAAACTTTTGTTCAGTAGTGCCTACCACCCTCAAACCGACGGCTAAACCGAGGTAGTCAATAGGATCCTAAGAAACTTACTAAGGTGTCTCGTAGGAGAGAATACAAAAACTTGGGACTTAGTGTTACCTCAAGCTGAGTTTGCGTTTAATAACTCAGTCAACCGTTCCACTGGAAAGACTCCTTTCCAAGTGGTTTATGGTCGGTCCCTGAACCATGTTGTTGACTTATCTCCAATACCCGGTACTAGAGAACATGCTCTAGCGACACTTGATGCTATTGAGAATATGCGTGATGTCCATAGTCAAGTGAAACAAAAGCTTCAGGAGAGCTATGAAACCTACAAGTCCTGTGTTGATCAGAGTCGTCGAGATGTCAACTTTGAAGTGAGTCAACAAGTTTGGGTCTACCTATGACTTGAACGATGCTCTCTTGGTACCTATAGCAAGTTAAGTCCTAGGAAATATGGCTCTTTCCTTACCAGTCGACACGTTTAGGAAAAAATGCTTATATGCTTGAGCTTCTTGAGGATTGGCAAATTTCGTCGATCTTCAATGTTTCTGATCTGTTTCTCTACTCTGGTGACAATGATTCGTCGGAGACGACTTCTCTCCAACCAGGGGAGAATGATGCAGGGCAGGACCAAACCCGTCACTCTCCTGGGTCCAGTTCCTTGCCTCAGGTTCCACCTTTGGGCATCAGTGTAGTCCATGAGCCTTCAACCGTGATGGACCCAGAGCTTACAAGAGAGGAGGTTCCTCTGGACCAAGGGTTGAAATGTAATTTTGATTTACATATGTTATTTTGTTATCCATTTTGTTAGTATATTCATTTTGTATCTAAGTGGATCTGTTTGGATTCAGGCACTTGTTCAGGACCCGAACCATTGCTATTCTCGTCCATATAAATGGGTGACAAAGTTATTTTGTACACACGTTGAAGTCTGAATGAAGAAAGTTATGTTTGTCTTATGCTGTTTCATCTTTCCCTTCATTGTCCTCTAGTGTAACATTTTTTTTAGTTTTCAGTAGTTTGTTGTTCTGCAAGGCTTACCTTGAATCACTTTTGAATGATTCAGAAACGAAAAATAGAATCTTGCTCAAGGATAAAAATGTTATGATGTATGCATGGAAATGGGCCAGTGCACTATGGTGGCATATGGCTGACCTTCCCTTGCTCTAACTCAGGTTCGATTAACCTTGAACTGGGAGACTGTGACATTTGATGCACATGTTCTAGGTCTTTTGTTTTTTGCTTCTGTCGTAGTATATCCAGCTTTATTTTTGCCTTGATCTCCTGCATGTGGTTGGCAGGATGGCTTTTGGTTATAGATATGGTTTTTCTGCTAATCATCGCAGGGGCAAGCATTGACATGTTTTTGCTTACTTCACTGGTTCTCTCTTTTCATTAAGGAATACTAATGAATTGTTATTCCTGTTTTAGTTATTGAATTATTAAATTTTCTTTGCATAATTACTTCTCAAACATGTTCTAAAGTTCTGTCCTTTTGTCACTATAGAGATGGCATGTCAAATGTTCTATGCGAGCTGCTACTTTTAGATTAGTAGGTGAGGGAAGGTGGTTTAATCAATTTCGAGCTGTGCTTTGCCTAGAATCCCTCATTTTCCTCATCATCTTCAATCGTTTTGTTATAGTATGTGAAATACCACCCATATATATGTGGATCTCTGATCGGACATGTTTCGAGCATAACCAATCTCATTCCTGATATGTAGGCCTTTATAGCACTGTACTCATTATACATCTAATTTCTGAATTCTGTACAGGTTTCCTCCCTATTATGGGCTAGATTCTAGATAAGAAACAAAAAAGAGAATTTCAAGCATACCCATATATTAGTGGGGGAAGAAATCATTGATGAGTGCCTGTCTTGAGGAGGAGTGGCTCAGGTATCAGCTTGAGTAGTCTTCATCATATGACTGCGAATGAGAGCAGAATTCCTATAGTTCTTTTGATGCTGCAGCATTTTATAGATAAATTTTTTAGGTCTGTCAGTAGGAGACTAAATTAAGCACAACTTACAGTTGGCTCAAAATTTCCTGCACTTTGATGATGTGCTTCCTCTTTCTGTTCTTCCATCTCTTGTTACGTTCTTTTATTTTGCTACAACATATTTTATTGATGAAAATTCTTGAGCTTGATCAATTGAAAACTAACCTTGTTTAATTAAGCATAACTTGCAACTGGCTCAATACTATCTATTATCTGTGTGTCGTTCTCTTGTATGTATCAATGTTTGCAATAAGACACATATTGGATCTGCCTCATCATAGTAGTTATATCTCTGTGATTCACTAAATGACAGTAAATGATGAAAAATTACCATCAATAGGCAGTTCTCTAGAATTGAAAACATGCATCAATTAACTTTACTGTTCTGCCATGGTCGGAGAGATATTTCACTTCTTCAGTCAGTGAAGAAAATCTTAACTAAAACATCCTTTGCAAAGAAAGAGGTTGGGGTGAAAATAGTTAAAATGAGAAGATATTTGACAAGATGAAGGCATCAGATAGCAAAGCTCATACAGCCCAAGCTCCTCAATCTCAATCCTAATTGGCCTGCGAGTGGACCGCTCTAACAACTTTTTCTGCTTTGCTAGTTAGATATGAATATGCATCAAATGCATATTAGAGATAAGTGAAGTAGAATTTGTCCTTCTAACTCAATGGCACACGTTCAAGTCCATCAAATGCATATTAGAAACAGGTGAAGTAGAAATTCTCCTTCAAACTGAATGGAACAGGTTTAAGATAGAAGTGCTTAAGGCCAAGATGGTACCATGAAGTGTGAAATATTTTCTTTCTGTTAATTAAATGATGGGCAGGGAAATGTTTTTAATCTGTTAATATTAATGTTGTACTGCAACTGTTTGAGTCTAGCAGCATGGAGATACAATGTTCAGGTCTGACAGCAATTACTTGCATGGAAGCATTCGGTAGGATCGACTAACCCATGTGCAAGTGCCGTTCACATGGAACCTTTCCCTGGATGGGCTTCCCCTGCCTCTTAGGATCAAGTTGATCGATTAACCCATGTCACAGCATCCTGGTTTGCATATTTAATCGAACTTTGTTGCATTTGATTTGGGCAGGTTTTGAACTCCACTCTATTTCCTTTGAGCAAGTCTGCACAATTGCGGTTTACTTATTACCTCCGTAGCTTCAGCTTTCTATCTGCTGGAAGTAGAGGGCAGTGGCAGCAGCAGCCTTGTTGCAGCCTTCGTGATTGCTTCTAGCTGCAGGTGGGTCAGCAACATTCAGATTTCAGACCTTGTATCCACACTGCACGTAGCTTTATTCTTATTGGGTCACATAACAACATGTGACCTTCATTAGGGCTATAGACCATTCATTTGGAGAAGAAAGTTTTGACACTAATGAATGACTATGGTGAGGCAGTTACAAATCCGCCACCCTCAACAGTATCTAGTTGGTCATAATTCCTGTTGATTTAAATCTACACTCTTATGTAGTATGTAGTGCAATTTCATTATGTATAAGGTTGATGAATTTTAAATATCAAATGAGCCCCTTTGTTTGCACTTTCCAAATAGTTATTTTAGTTTATTTTGCCATTTCAAAAATATCTGTACGTCTTTTCATTAAAAACATAACCGATATTAGTGATGTCCATACTTGTTACTGGTTAATTCGAAGATCATCACCACACTTGAAAAGGCGAAGATGTTTGTGAATGACATTTACTAGAATTTACTAGAAACCCTCAGGCTGGACAAGCTTGGTTTAAATCTATTGGAACTCATTGACGCTGCTTGGAGCGCGTATATAAAGGACCTCAAGTTTAGTTTAAGATTTCTCTTCTTTTTGTTTTATTTGGAGTATGGTTACATTCGGATAATGATATTTCCTTTTGTTTTAAGATATTAATAAAGTGAGGATTTTATCTAAATTGTGTCTGTGTCTTATGTGAGCCATTTTTAGGTCTTTGCTGTTCAGATTACTTGCTAGATTTGCATTGAAGAATATATTTTAAAACTATATTTTGGAAAAGAGACACCAGGCATCACATAACCAATTCAAAAGTGATCACGATCACCACAGAAGGGCCTCATGTATCTGTCCAGAGCATCATCCTAGATGTGAAGTAGCTTCTTCACCTTTGGGATAATTCTCTCATATGATTGTACAATCTTTAAATTTGAAGACCTTTCTGTGCCAAACCTTTGCATTTACAGCAATTCGTCTTATCTAACAGCTGAAGTAACAGGGAGATAAAAAGCCAATACCATCTCAACCTCAACAACTAGAAACAATAGGTAGATTGCAAATTTTTTCTGCTTCACCAATCGATCTTGTTGAGTAACCACAATGTCAAGAGCAAGCACTTTTGTTAGCCCTCTCAATTACCTTCTCTTCTATTCTATACTACAACTAAATAAAATTATCAGTGAGGAAAATGCCTCTAGAATGTAATTTCACACAACATTAGCAAGTAGTATGAAGGAAGATGCAACGTTTCAAAACAATCTCAAAAGATGCTACAGAATTATTAGTATAAAGAACCTTTTTCTAACCAATCCTATGGGCACAATCTTGAATGGGCTGATCAACTTAGGGTTCTTTACAGATATCTTGTCAAAATTTTCTACTATACCTTTATGCACAACCAATAACATGAGAAAAGATCAACGGAAATACACAGGCTGTATCAGTCATTATCATGGACATGCACAACATCTGCTTGCGAGATTTATCCCTAAACCGCTTGCTCTAATGGAAAGGAAAAAGATGAATTTATCACTACCAGGCTGATGAAATGCCTCAACGGAAGCATCTCCATATTCACCACTGGTATTCCCATCAGTCCAACACAGATAACTCCATCCAAAGTATCAATCAGTCTTCGCATGTGCAATATCCTTTATCATCTTCAAAGGGGAAAAGAGAAGAATAAGAATCAAGTGCACTTGCAAAGCAGATCGCACACCTTACATACTGGAGAAAAAGAAAGGAAACCAAATGAATATGGAATGGAATGAAGTTGTGAAATTGATGGATGACCTAGGTCATCAAATGAACGGACATTCCATGACGTAGGAAAAATGGTTTCAGAGAGGGAACGCCTCATCGTTTCAGAGTGGGCCCCCTCGCAGTTACGAGATGCAGAGATACGACTCAAGACCTGTATCCAACAAAAAGAACTAACGAAATGGGCCAGATTTGCTATGGGTCCCTCTCATGTTTGGATGTATATAACCGGTTGGATGTTAAGCCAACTTTTCATCCCTAAGAAGAAATATTATGTCTATGAAAAATTTAAGACAAAAACCATTTTGCCTCAGAAGAGCAAGTAAGACATAAATATTAAGATCAGGATGCACATTAGCATGTTAAAGAGAAAAAGCTATAAAATTAAGCTCTTAGGAAGTATAACAGAATGAATCTAAGCTTAGCTTTTGCCGCCCCTAGGGACATAGGGCAGCTGATCGGGCTGGCAGGCTGGTGAAAGTTCGGTCATTAGTTCGATTTCAGTGGATGATATTCCTCACACTGCAAATGGTGGATGCACATTACTTTAGTTGATGAATGGTGAAATTCCACTCGTTGGTGGTGTATACGCAACACTCTAGTTGATGGGTGTATCATTCTTCACTGAAGCAGATTTGGACCTCTAGGGTAGGGAGAAGAGCGATAGTTTCGTCTCTTGCATATCATCCAAGCACAACTTTTACTTAATCCTTGTTCCTTGAGTGACCATTTCCATATCAGCATGCAGAATATTGGCCTCAAATCGTGTACATAACCATGGGCCTGAGCTACCTCTAATTCTTTCTGCACAAACTGTAGAAGGCGCCAAATTTGAAAATGAATACAAGTACCCAACAAGCATATTTGAACAAATAAATACTAATGACATTCACATTAACTTTTCATAGCGTTTCTCCTTGTTTTGTTTCCTTCACATATAAGAACCACCAAGTCCAATGCGTAGATCACAGGCTCACAGCTTGGACCTGATTTGCGTACATCCATATTCTTCTTTGTTTTTCTTTTTTTACAATTAATACAGCTTCAACTCACAGGACAATCCAGTAGGCCGACTCCAAAACCAATCAAATATAACTGTCTATAGAACCGATCATGAAAGTCATTAAAATCCAGAACATCCAGCTTTAGATTCAGAAACTCAAGAGTAGACCATATCTGGGACATTTAATTTCAGATTTTTTTGTTAGAACTTTTCCCCATTATCATTGGATTGAAACCTTTATTAAAGTGAGGAAAAACTAATTTCAACAGAAACTCTAAGTAAATTCTTGTTTTTTTAATTTTTGTTGGTTGAAGGCATACCCAGAACTGTCTTGGCTACAAGGAGAGAGAGGCAGCTGTTTAAGCCCCATACTTTATTTGAAGTTTCAGCTTAAGTTATGGTAAGGATGGGCAATGGGCTGGGCCCCTGGATCTCTCTCTCCCTCTCTCTTGCTTTCACTACAAAAAACCCTGACTGCGGCTGCGGGCTGTGAAGCTGACCCTTGGGCTGCCCCAGGCGCCAAAAGAGAAGCTGTGACATGGGTTGGGCCAATGGCATGGGCAAGCCTTGACCTGTTCTCGGCCAGTCCAACCTGGGAAGAGCCAGAAATTTTTTTCCATAGGGCATTAAATGTATAATTGACAAGCCTTCAGTTGGCCTTTGGGTAGCGACCCCGGTCTCATGGGACTGCCCCATATAACTAGACCTAGGTCTACCAAAATCCAACATGTAAATTCAAAATTTCAGATTAAAATACACCCCACAAAGCCCCCAGTTATCTACGCCCCTGCCTGGCCTCCTGGCCAGACCTACTTATTGGCCTTTAAACTCATGTTTACAAAGTTGTTTGATTCCACCATGCCATCAAAATGGATAAGAAATCGAGGAGATCAATCCCCTGCAAACAATGTTATACCAGACTTTCAAATGTACATTCTTCTATGAAGATCAAATTTGCTACAGATTTTGAAGAAATATGTAGGGGGCATGATGACCAGAACAAGTAAAATATTGCTCTTTTTGACCCTTTGTCATGGACAAAACATCCTCCCCTTTTTGCACTTGTCTTGGACTTAAGCTAACCATTAAAAGTAGCTATCTGAACTCATGGAGGGGCATTTGACATTAAGAAGAACATATAAGTCTTCCATTAATCAACCTCAAAATTAGGATAGATCCATGTGATACTTATTCAAGTGTTTCATAAATTTACCTTAATTTTGGGGCTGATTCATCGAACACTTATACCTTGTTTCTAATGCCAAACTGCCACTGCCACTTTAGTTTCGTTCAATGTAGTTGCATATCGATGAGAACTAGCATGACGTCTATAGACAGCCCTGTGCTCCTTTATAGGTAGATGCATCAATCATGGTTAACATGGAAGCAAGCATGGTCTGAAAAAGAAGCTTCAAGCTTCCCTCAATCAGGGAAAGCCAGGAACGACCAGCTTCTCATCTTGTTTCATTTAAAGCCGACGATTCACTTCTGAGAAAATTCATATACCTTCGTTTGCATTCAATTTTTTCAATTTTTTTCATTGGTTTATTCTAATTACCTTTTTTTCTCAATCCATTTCCAAGTTCTTTACAGACATTAATTGTTGTATGTATGGGAATGTTCGATTTATGTAACTCCCATCTCATTTTCACTCATTTTTCCTTTTTTTGTCTATTTAAATTCTTTTTGCTTCTAACTTTTTATTTTTTATATAACATTTTATAAAAAAACGTATGTTTTGATTTCTAACTTTTTAGCAATTTTTCAAGCCTGTTTTCAAGTGAAGAAGAGGAGTATTTCAACCTATCACCGGCCTAAGAACAAAACATCAAAGTTTTCCCTCATCCCCCAAGGTACCATGCCTGCTTTTGGTGCATATGGTGCATAGTGTAATGCCCCAGTGTTCTCTTTTGTCGCACAATGAGTTGACATCATTAGAGCACAAAATGAATATCGACTACCTACCAAACTCCTGCCCAGTCCCCCTTAAAAATAATTTTTGAAGCTGGTTTAGATGCTTGAGGGTTCTCTTTATCGCTCCCATGTCTCATTGTAATCAAGTTTTAACCTAAGTGTAGTTACCACTTGGACCAAATCGATAAAAATGGAAAAAGGAACAAAATGACAGTTTTACCCTCACAAAAAAGAGAAATACTAAAAATAAGCTGCGCATCGGGCCGGCCGAACACCAGAAACCCGGGCTTGGCCCGACCATTAAAACCATAGCCTAAGCCCGGCCCGGGCTCCACCCAATTAAATTAAAATATATACATATATATATATATATATATTTAATATAAAATATAATTAATTATAATAAAATATTATATATATATGTACATATATATATATATTAATAAAATAAATATTAAAAAAATTATCGGACCCAATCGGGTCAGCTCGATAAATTATCGGGTCAGCCCAGTATCCCTTTTTTTGGGCCCAGGCCCGGACCTGAGTCAGGTCGAGTATCAGCCGGCAGCTTAGTCCAGACGCCTTAACTAAAAAAGGCGTCCTTCCCCGTTTGAGCAAAGCCGATCCTTCGAACGTCGGATCGACTTGTGATACAATAGAAATATTAGCACACGTGAGGAGAATGTGTATCATGTGAACCCTACTTTTTTAATACAATAGAAAGATTTGCACATAAATGAAAATTTCCAAAAGGGTACCTCAAAGCGCAGTTGTTTAGAAACTCACGTGATACACAAGATTTCACGCTTTTCTTCTTCTATTTTGTGGAAAACGCCCGTGTAAACCCAGAATACAGAGCAACAGGTCCGTTTTAAGGAGAACTATAAAGAAACACACGCAAGTTAATGATGCATATGAAAAGACGTCTAAAGTGTTAAATACATGGCAACCGATGCTGCTTGACTTCTTGAAAGTGATGATATTAGTAGTCACTGTATGGACACGTTACATATTGCGTCAATGACACCTACACATAGGGGTGAACTCCAGCCGAGTCGAGCCCGAGGTTGGTCAGTTTGAACTCAGCTCAACTTCTATTTTGCACAGCTCAAGTTCGAATCGAGTTATATAATGTCAACTCGAGCTCAGCTCGATGAAGCATGTCAGAGCTTGAACTTGAGCTCGATGTCATTTAACTTGTTTAGACATGTTGTAGTGTGGCAACAGAAGAAGATTGCAGTGTGCTTGTTGCTGCAGTGCTGCTATGGAGGGAGACGAATCACTTTATGAGAAATGGGAAATTTGAAATCATGAAACGACAAATGAGAAATCTGAAATTTTGTCTGAGAAATCTGAATTTCATCTGAAACCCTCGCTGAACGAGTGAAGGTTTTGGAACCCTCCCACGCCGAGCAAGGGTTCCATCTGAGAAATCTGAAACCCTCAGTGTTTGAGCGTGGGTTTCATTCATCTGCTGAGACCTGCAAGTTTCAAAACATTCTCTCTTTCATTCATATGCTGAAACCCTCACTCTCCAGTAAGCAAGGGTTTCAGGTTATGAAAAACCTGAAACCCTCGCACCCTCGCTCCAGTGGCAGCAAGGGTTAGATGAAACCCTCACTCCCTGGAGCGAGGGAACAAGCGAGGGCTCCTTTGCTCCAGCGAGCAATTCTAGTTCAAGGGACTTGAACTCAGCTCGACTAAAACAAGTGAGTTGAAAAATCAGCTCGAGTTGCTCGGCTCGTTGTTCACCCCTAACTACACAAGAACTTGCAGTTAGAATTCCACAATCTCATGATTATATATATATATATGTATAGGGAGAGGATAGAGAGAGAGATTGAAATCAGTGGGCCAATGTGGCAATGTCCGTTGATGGATGAGTAAAATAAAATTTTGTGAAGCTAAAAGTTGCTCTAAACAGTACACTTGGCAATGACAAATCATTGACCAAGTTTATAGCCATGGAATGCACCATATGCGGCAGTTTTAGATGGCAAAATTTAAAAACTTAACCACAATGGACATTGGTTGGTTGATTTCAATATATATATATATATAAGCATCATGAACTATTGCAATAAAATTCTTGTGGCAACAGTTTTTTAGCAATACATTTTTTATTTTAACCATAATATTCCAGACAACGCCCAGTATTCTGAAGGTTTCAAAATGATCGCATGACTTTGTGTTGGTGCCTTTAAGTGAATCCACAAATATTTATATCATCCAACAATATAGTGAAAGGTAAAGATAGCTCATCTGTAGAGTAGAGGGATCTAAAAATCCTTATATACCCTATAGTTGGTGTAATGAATTGTATGTAATTAAATAAATTTGGCACAAAAGGCCAAGGCCTCTCTTCCTTCCCTTTGCTCTTGGCTAAAAAAGTCATTATCAAATTTCCTTGAGTCTCAAAAGTGTGCCATATTACACTTTCATTTTTTCCAGCTTTACTTTTAAATTCAAATTCAAAAGATACTCCAGCACTAGCAACTTGTCCTGGTCTTTTTCTCTATCAAATTGTCATTTTCGTCATACGCAGCTTTCATTGTGTGTACCTTGCGATTACTATTTTCATGTCGATCTTCATCCATGATGGACATATGTCAAAGAATCAACTTATTTTTATTCATTATGTCCTCCATCAATCATGTTAATGATGGTAACGTAATGTTTGCACTTTAGTACCATCATCATTATTGGTCACAATCATCTAACAGCACTCGCGCCATCATAACCGTCTATCATTTACATCATCACCATTCATATGTGCTATAATGTTCATTTTTGTTCCATATTTTCAACATGGTAATCGACGATGAACACCATTAATTCTATACATCACTATCCAGCATTATTATTTGTCATGGCATCCATTATGACCATCTTTCTTCACTGGCGTCATTACTATCATAATGTCCATCAATCATAATATTATCTGGTAACCCTTTTGTTGAACGAAAAATAAAGGAACAGGAATGGATGGGAACAAAAATGACCTCCATTAAACACAAGTATGACAAAAAACCTGCATAGAAGAGGAGGCCGGACTAGATCACCATTACATCATGTTCCCTGGGACAAATAGCCGCACCATATCAAGTGTGGGGTTGTACCAGAGCAAGAACATCATGTGAGCGTTTGTCATCAACAAAGAAAATTCTCTTCCTGTTTGTGTGTGTTTTCTAATAGATTTCTGCAAATGGGATTTCCATCAGTGAGGGGCAGTTGCTGTGACAATCCTGTCAGGATATCGCGGAATTGCAAGCAGGAGATCACAAGTAATTGTTCCGCTTCTCCAGATAAGTCCCTCGGCATCTGTTTCGTCCATCTGCTTACTATGTCACTATTGCTGCTCTTAAGTATGTAGTCAAGGGTGGAGCCATATCTCCCTGCGACAATTGTTTGCAGAGTGAAGTCATGTTCATCAAAAGAGGGCCACTGGTCTGGCCTGATCACAGTGACCATCCAAAAACGTATCTCTTTTTTGTATTTAGAGGCGCCTAAGTAGCCAGTGATAATATTTTTGACATCTGCCCGTTTGAAGTGAGGAAGGATCCCAAAGAATCAATCTTTCTTTTAGTTGTTGAATCTCTGTTTGATTGATCAATGTGTGATATTCCGAGCGAGTGATGCCACGGTTGATTCTATCCTCTATGTCATGGCTGACTCTATTCCTTAGTTTCCATAGATGCCACATTGACATAAGAAAACACATGCGCCAACTTTGCCTCATCCACTTTGCTTTAAAGGACCTCCACCACCTGAAAGAAATGAGAGCACTAGAGAATATTTCTCACGTTACATTTACAATGAGCTATTACAAGTATATATACAGAAGAGATTTACAAGATCCACTATTTTTGGAGTGGATGAAGGATTACTTAAAAGGAAGATTATATCAGAATAAATCTGCCATGTCTCCCTTTTAAGTAATTTCAGTAATTTCAATTTTATCAATCTCCACAATGCCTTCCTTAATTTTCGTCTTTCCATTGATATCAAGATCCTCAACGTCTTCAGTGATTTCTTTGATCTTCAACACGTTCTTATTTTGAACATCCTTAAAATCATGTTTTGCTGATTTACTCTTATCAAGCCCCCTCAAACTGGGTGGTGGGTGAACGACACCCAGTTTGCCTCTAAGATTTTCAGTGGCAGATCTAGATAAGGCTTTTGTAAAAATATCGGCAACCTGTTGAGATGAAGGAACATATTGAGTAACTAAGGTCCCAACACCTACTCTCAATATGAACAGTCCATTTCAGCTTGTTTTCAACAAGGGGCCCGATTATGGATGCATGAGAGTCTTTGGAAGCCGATGTTTCCCTTATCTTTGAGATTATGCCAAGAACAAGTTGGAGCCTAGATCCTTACCCTGCATTTTTATAGGGTATAGCTCAGCACATAAAGGATATAAATGCTTATACCCACCAACGAATCAGATTTTCATATCTAGAAATGTTGTTTTTGATGAAAATGTATTCCCTTTTTAACAACCTGGGAGTTTATTTTCACCAATCTCTCATTCTCAGGAAGGTGTCACCTACAGGGCATGGCTTGATGACAACCAGCCAGTTGATGAAGTTTCTAAGTTTGGCTCTGACAATGAACTTGAAAATGACTCCATTAGGACTCGTTGTCACAATGACAACTGTGACTCGTCTTCAAGTAGCAATCTCCCAATTGCTACGGGTGCTAACTCTTCTCACGTTGATACAAATTCTAGCTCTTCTCAAGATGTTATCACTGATTTCATGTCACATCCTCAATTGGGTCCACAGCTACCATCTCTTATCAATTCTCACTCCATGGTCACCAGGGCAAAAGATGGCATCGTTAAACCAAATCCAAAGTACTTCATTGCCCTTCTGGTTCCTTTGGAACCTAAAACAGTTAAGGAAGCACTCAAGCATCCAGGATGGGTAAAAGCAATGGTGGAAGAAATAGAAGCATTCAATTTGTGCAAAACATGGACCCTAATACCCCGATCTGCCGATATGAATGTCATCTCCACCAGATGGGTCTTCAAAACTAAGCTGAAAAGCAATGGAACCTTGGATCGTCTAAAGGCTCGACTAGTGGCTCATGGGTTCAATCAAATTCCTGGAATTGACTTTATGGAAACTTTTTCACCAGTCATCAAAGCAGCCACAATTCGCATTGTATTGACTATCGCCTTATCTCGAATTGGGATATTAGGCAACTTGATGTCAAAAATGCTTTTTTACATGAAGATTATGTAGAGCAGCCACAAAGGATTTGAAGATCTTACCAAACCAGACCATGTATGCCGACTTCATAAAGCTCTCTATGGACTTCGACAAGCTCCAAGGGCATGGTATAATAGGTTTGGATTTTTTCTACTCTCTCAAGGTTTCTTTTGCAGCATTTCAGATTCTTCTCTCTATATTTGTCATCATAAAAGGGGAACCATCATTCTATTATTGTATATGGATGATATCATCTTGACCGGTAGCAATAATCTTTTCATTCAAGAATTCATCACTGAGCTAATAATGAGTTATTGATGAAGGATTTAGGAAGCTTGCATCACTTCCTTGGTATTGAGGTTCTCAATCAAAAGAAATGGTGCCCAACAAAAATGGCCTCAGTGGTTCAACTGTGTCTTCTCACAACTTGGCACAGCGCGTTTCCCTTCTGATTTTTTCCTGGGGCAGGTGGAAAACATTAGATTTTGGCTTCTCTCGTGGGCTGGTCCTCGCATCTGGCCACACCTTATGGAAAGTCTCACGTGGGCTGGTTTTCACGTCCTGCTAAAAGTGTCCCGATTGAATGTGTGCAGCCATTCGTTTTTCTCCTCCACCATGCGGGCTAATTCAAAGCAGTCCACTAATGTTTGTGGCTTCATCGCTTGGACTTCTATGCGTATTTCATCCTTCAATACTGCTAAGAATGTGCCGATGAGGGCTGTAAGGAGCCATCCACGCACCATATTCGTCAACGCCTCGAAATGTTCCTAGTATTCCAACACTGTACCCGATCGTTTAATGCTCGACAACTCTACATTGTAGTCGAGATATGCCGGCGGCCCAAAGCGCGACGTGAGCTCTTTTACCAAGATCACCCAGTCTGGTCTTCCTTGCTGCGACACCAACCAACGGTACCAGCATATCGCCGCTTGACGTACTCTTTCGTTGCCCACGATTCCTTGGCAATCGAAGTACTGTTCGGCGTGGGATACCCATCTGACGGGGTCGTCTCTAGAGAACCATGGACAATCCATCTTCGTTGGGTGCCACGCAAGATATTCCAAGTCTTTTTCTCAATCAAAAGCAGTATGCTTACAGCCTCTTAGAACATGTTGATCTAACAACTTGTAAACCAGTTGTAACCTCTCTAGTTCAGAATTTTCGGCCACCTTCTGAAGATCCACTGTTTGTCGATCCTACACTCTATCGCAGCTTGGTAGGCGGACTGCAATATTTCATGTTCACCTGTCCTGACATCACCTATAGTGTCAACTATGTCAACCAATATATGCAGCAGCCTACTCAAAGTCAATTTATGCTTGTTAAAAGAATACTTCGATATGTTCATGGGACTATTGAACTCGGCTGTATAATTTCACCTCAGTCAGTTTTTCGCTTGCATGCTTACTCTAATTCAGATTGGGCTGGGTGTCAAGAAACACGACGATCCACAACTGGTTTTTGCACATTCATTGGCACAAATGTTATCTCCTGGACAGCTAAGAAACAGTCAATGGTGGCTCGATCTACAATTGAAGCAGAATATAGATCGATGGCCTCTGCAGCAGTCGAATTAACATGGCTTTCCTTCATTCTCAAAGATATCCGCAGCTATACTGTGACAATATGTCTGTCTTACAAGTCAGCATTAAACCAGTGTTTCATTCAAGAATGAAACATGTTGCCATTGATTATCATTTGGCAGTCGATTTATTAACCACACAGCTGTAGAGAATGCTTCAACCCAAAATTTTGTTGGCATGCTAGCGTGAAACATCATAGCAAGTCCAAGTTCAACTATGGTTCGATGTCAACGTTCAACCATTCCATTCTGAGGAGGGGTTTTAGGACATGCCTTTAAGTGTTGGATACCACATTCACGCAGAAGCAAGGGTGTTACTATTAAATTCTCCACCTTCATCGGTTTGAAAAAATTTTATTCCTTTCCCAAATTGATTTTTCACAAATTTGTGAAAAATCTCACAAAATTTTGACTTGAACTTCATTGGATAAAACCAAATGAAATGGGTAGATTCATCAACAAAAATTGCATAATACTTATATTGTTGAGAGCCGATGATGGTAGCAGGTCCCCATAAATCACAGTGCACACGACCAAGAAATTCATCACAATGTTCTTCAACAGGAAGATATGGAAGACGACATGACTTAGTTAATTGACAGCTAGAACATAAAATTCTGCTACTAGATGAGCCAAGAATTTTGATGGCCTTTTTATTAACCAAAAACTCTATTACCTACTGATTAATGTGGCCAAGACGATGATGCCACACTTCTTTAAATGCTCCTCAAAATTTGACTGAGAAAAAAGCCTTGTGATCTCCTTGAAATTTTAACACAGCTTTTATATTTTCCAGCATGTAGAGACCATCTGGTCTAGTTCTGGACGCCACAATCTGCCGATTCCTCTTATCCTTTACAAGAAAACTATTAGCCGAGAATTCAAAAATATATGGCATGTCTGCTGTTAATTGACTGACTGAAATTAAATTCTTTTTCATTTCTGAAACCACCAAAACATTCTTGAGAAGAACAGAATTTTGCCCTTCATTAACAGTAGCATTTCCTACATGCGTGATGTCAAGTTTCTGACCATTGCCTACCATTATTTTTTTCTGAACCATAATATTTAGTTGAGATTTTAAGATTACATGCTTCCACTGTGACGTGGGCAGATGCTTCAGTATCCGAGAACGGTTGTTGATCTTGACCATCCGCAATCTTCATTGCAGCTAATGCCTGAGGAATTTGTTTGGGCTGGAGTGTTTGATTGAAGCGATGCCAACAATTAAGTGCGGAATGGTTTTTTGTATGGCAGATTTGGCACACGACTCCCTTTTGAGAGGCATTGGGCTGGTTATTATTTTCTCTTTTGTCAATGTTGAATGAAATACCTTGGCTGGCTTGACAAAACTCACATCCCTTAGAATCAAACGACTGATTTTTATATCCCTTATATCTCTGATTTTGAACACACTGATTCTTAAAGGCCACCTGAGTACCTGAAATGTCTCCATACATCGTTCTTACCGTCTCATGATTTTCAAGCTGGGCAATGACTTCCAAGTATGGTGGAGTTGGAGGACGCATATAGGTTGTTCTAAAAGACTCATATTCTGGGCCGAGACCAGTCAACAACCAGAAAACTTTAGATTGATCTGAAACTAGTTTTCCAATGACAGCAAGTTCATCGCATATAATTTTGAAATTTCTGGTGTATTCAACAATACTTAGATTGCCTTCCCGATTCATCTGAAGTCTTTGCATAAGGAGCATTTCTCGCTCTTGCGACTCATAAGCAAATCTGCGGTTTAGAGTATTCCATACCTGTTTGGAGGTTTTTAGGCCAACGACTAACCCCAATATTTCTTCAAATAGGATTCCTATAATCGATCCATGTAGCAACCGATCTGATCTTTGCCAAGCATTGAAATCTGAATTCAAAACTTGTTCAGCTACAATGACTTCGCTTCCATTATGGCTGTTGTTGGGAAAATATCTATCAAGCATGGGAGTTTCTCCATTGACAAAACTTGTCATATCTTGACTTTCAATTAGTCCTAGCACCTGCGTCTGCCATAGAAGAAAATTGAATTGGGTCAATTTGATGGAAACAAAATTGGCGACGTTCAGGTTGAAAGGATATGGATATTTTGTGGAGGCAGTCTGCGAGCTTTGTGAGGCCATAGAGTCGTATGGCTCTGATACCATGAAAGAAATGAGAGCACTAAAGAATATTTCTCACGTTACATTTACAATGATCTATTACAAGTATATATACAGAAGAGATTTACAGGATCCACGATTTTTGGAGTGGATGAAAGATTACTTAAAAGGAAGATTATATCGGAACAAATCTGCCGTGTCTCCCTTTTAAGTAATTTCAGTAATTTCAATTTTATCAATCTCCACAACGCCTTCCTTAATTTTCGTCTTTCTATTGATATCAAGATCCTCAACATCCTCCTTAATTCTCATCTTTCCATTGATATCAAGATCCTCAACATCTTCAGTGATTTCCTTGATCTTCAGCACGTTCTTATTTTGAATATCCCTCATATCATGTTTTGCTGATTTACTCTTACCACCACCACCACTGGATGGATTCCTACAGACTATTATTCCATTTGGTAATGTGTACGTCAAATTTTCCTTTCAGAAATTTTCAGCATCGAGTTGCCCAGTTAATGAATATGTGATATGCTGACTCTTCCTTAGATTCACACAGGTGACATCGGTTGGCAAGGAAGAGTCCAAGTTTCTGTAATCTGTCCCAGGACACAAGACAATTTTCAAGTGTTAAGGCATTATTCTTCCACACTTTGAGAAAATTAGGAGAAGCTCGCCTACGAAGTTTGATCTTCTCATATATTTCATGGCGCCCAATTTCCTCTATCCTTCTAATATCCAGCATAAGTATGTCCTCATTTTGGGAGAGCTCTATGTGATGGATAACCTGCTTAATCCATGATGATTGCACCTCCTTCGTTCTTGGGGAAGCACAAGTTCTTCCAACCAATGGGTAAATTTTCTTTTGAGAATCTATGTCGCCCCTTAAGAACATGTTGCTGAGTCTTTCAAGCATATTGATAACCTCTATTGGTAAGCAAAAAGCCATCATCCAATATCCAATGGTGGCCTGAATAAGAGGGTAGCTTGCTTTCTATAAAGCAAGTTTCTTTTCAACGTTGGTAATGAGATTGGCACAAACCTCCATGGTTTATTTTCTTAGGAATAGTGGGGGCCCAACATAGGAGACGGGGAGCGTGGCATTTCTCCATTCAAGAATCTGAGCTATCTCAAAAACGTTGGCTTCATCCACATGGAATGGGAGGAAGACGGACTTTTGATTATTGATTAGCAAGCCCGTTTGCCTTTCAATGTCCTTTAGAAACATGTTGATTTCAGAGTGGTCTTCCTGGTAGCCCTGCATATAACTATTATATCATCAAACATAATACAACTCTAGAAAGTGATTATGTATGCCTCTGAATTTAGGTATCTTCACTTTCTTTTGCAAAACCAGCCAGCGTAGGAGTCACAAGAAGATATCCATCACTGTTGTAATGAGATGGGGGGACAATAGATTGAAAAAAATGATGGTTAACAGCACAACACATATGATAAGGATGCCAACATTATGGAAATGATCGTTTGCAAAAATATGGTGGCAAAGATCAAGACGATAGATTATGGAAACAATTAATAATGAGCACAAATTAAGAAACTGTTATGTCGATAATGAATATCTTGTAACAACTCCTTAAAATAAGGAGTTATCACAGCTATAATGCCTATATATAAGAGATTGGCATACTTGATCAATTCCAAGTCCGATGGCCTTCCGTGGATAAATAAAATTACTCCACGTTAAAAAATTTTTATCTTTTATACTTTCAACATGGTATCAAAACATGATGCTTGACAAAGAAGAATGAAGCCCAAAGATGGCTTGCAGACGACCAAAGAGGTTGCTACCTTCTTCGCCAAAGCGAAGACTCGATCCTGTTAACAAAATCTTCAGGAATCAAACTTGGGATTTTTGAATTGCTGCCAGAGCACTATCTGCCTTCACAAAATCTTCTTGGCAAATTTGGACTTTATGAAACACCATTCAATTTGAGAGAAGATGAAAGAATGATAGTTAACCATACAACACATATGATAAGGATGCCAACATTATGGAAAGGATTGTTGCAAATAGGGTGGCAAAGATCAAGACGATGGATTATGGAAACAGTTAATAACGAGCACAAATCAAGGAACCATTGTGTCGATAATGAATATCTTGTAACAACTCCTTAAAATAAGGAGTTAACTCAGCTGTAATGCCTATATATAAGAGATTGGCATACTTGATCGATTTCAAGGACAATGGCCTTCCGGGGAAAAATAAAATTACTCCACCTTAAAATTTCTTTATCTTTTATGTTTTCGACATGGATCCTCCTATCGAATACATCGGAGGCTCTCAAAAAATTTCCCCTCAGTGCCGTTAATCAACAGAATGTAGCTCAACATTTCCACACATTTCATAATCTTTCCAACCCACTCATCACAGAATCCCAAGTGGCGCATAGCATTCTTCAAGAATGTCCACTTAACTCTATGGTAGGCCTTTGACATATCTAGATTAAGTAAAACCGATTGGGTTTTGTGGTTATGGAGGCTATTAACTATCTCATGACAAAGAAGTACTTGATCATGGATATCGTTCAGGCAAGAAAGCTCTCTGATCCCGATTCATAATCCTCGATAGCATTCCTTTCATTCTAGAGACCATAATTTTAGATATGATCTTGTAAACATTATTGGATAAGGCGATAGGTCCAAAATTGGTGATATTAGATGCATCTTGGTGCTCAGGGATTAGGAAAATATGTGACTGGTTAATTTTTCTTATGATCCTGCCCGTAGTGAAAAAATTTCTAACCGCCTCGCCAACCTCCCTCCTCACAGTGGTCCAGTACTTGAAGAATTCACCACAAAACCCATCAGGGTCGGGTCCCTTGTTGTTCCCCATCTGGTGAATAGCCACAAAAAAATCATCGACCTCAACTGGTTTGCACAAAATAGAATTTTCTTAGGATGAGATCAAAGAGCTTCCAATGAGATTGATTGGAAGACTACCACCATCCAAGGAATCACCATAGAAACTCCTAAAATACTCCACGCAAATCTCATGAATCCTTTAAGGGTCATCAGTCCAGGATTCATTCACCTGTATTTTGTAGAATCTATTTTTTCGGGCCCTATGTTCAAACTAAGATTGGAAATATTTGGTGTTCCAGTCCCCTTCTTAAAGCTATTGAATCTGATGGGACCTCGACTAGGACCGCCTAAGCTCGCTACCGAGTGTCGGACTCCCTTCCCAAGATCTCTTTGGGTAGACTTGGATAGGCTAAATTATCAAGGGCTTTGCAACTCTTTTCCTGTCGGACAGCAACCCTGGCTAAATTTTTCTCAATATGACTGAGATACAAGAAGGTTCCCCATACCCAAAGGCCAATTCCTACTACGATAGTGCTAGGAGGTTTGAGGCTTAATGCAACCGTGACGATACAATCAAGCCCTCACCTCACTCAGCAAGCAAACACATCCATGCATTCATTCCAAACCATCCATGGTTGGTCGTACAAACCATGCCCACAACCCCTGGGTGGTCAAACAGCTCGTAGGTGTGTCTTCGGCATATGTGCCTAAGAGGACCCCGCCGGTTGCAATGCCTCTATGGTAGGCTCGAAAACAAGAACTCTCGCCTCGTTCTATAGGGGGACAACAAACTCACCTACCTGGAGCTAGTCCAAGGCAACGCCAAGGCTGGAAATTCCACTATAGCCCTGGTAATCAGCAAGTGAATCGCCTCCCACGCGTCGCAGCTGAAGGTTCACGTCTCCCACAGGCTGGGAAAGTCTCTACTGGTGCACCTCAACGCCAAGTAGAGAGACAGGTTACTGTGAAGAAGATTACAGCAACAACTAGCAGAGTTGGAGGAGGAAATAAGTCACTTGATCGATCATTAAACCCCTTGTTGAATGTAATGTGAAGGGGCAAGCAGTCACCGGACGGGTGCCGGTGGTCACCCTTCTCCTCCAAAGATTCTGCTTGCTCCAGCCACAACCAACGCAGCTGGTTCCAGATTCTCTGTCGTAACAGAGGGATACTCCTCCCAAATCCACAGAAACAACACACGAATCACTCACAAGGATGAGAAACTCATATCATAGAGGCTAGGGGAACTGAAATCACTCGGGTAGGTACTACCCCCAAACTGTAAACGAGTTCGGGGAAGCAATGAAGCTCTGCCTCTGTTCGGATCTCAGGCACAAGGCAGTCACAGGCCTGACAGGGTTGGCGTCGTTCCAAAAATCGTAGAAAATCATAGACGCCTCCAAAACTTCTGAGATTTGGTCAGTAGCTAGAGCACACTTCAAGGATGGGACGCTCCAAGTTGGAGAAGAATCTGTTCAGTATCCAGGCAACTCGTTGAGCTTGAAGGAGGCAGGCTCCTCAATGAAAATGGCCTGTCGCAGCCTGTTCTGAGCTCGTCTGGCTCCTCTTCGCTCACCGATTTTTACAAAATCGAGAGACCTCCAAAAATCGCCAAAATCGGTCCAGATCATGCCAACATCATCAGGAAGGGACGCCCCAAGTTTGAGAGGAAACCAAGCACCAGCTGAGCTCGTTGAGGATGACGTTGGCCGGAATTCTGCATTTCTTCAGAAAAGCGCCGCCCCCATTCTCAGCAGTTCTTGATCTTCTGAGCTCCAATCCGCCTCCAAACGATGAAATCTAACAATGAAACCGATTGCAATAGGAAGATAATCAACTAAAGCACAAGATCAAGCAGATATTTCACCCGGTTAGGTTGTAATCCTAATATTCTAGAAGAAGATTGTGTCCTTGCCGCCACAGGTGGAATAACAATCAATCTCACCGTCGATTTCCGCTAGATTCTGATCATCGCCTCCAGAAACGCCGTCCATGGTCCGATCGACATCAAATTTGGTGGAGATGATTGCCAAGATGTCAAGAAGAGAATGGCACTGGAATCGACAAGATCCAATGGCCCGATCATCGAAAAAGTCACCGGGAACAGGAACAGGTCGGAAGTAAAGCTTGACAGAACTTGTGTCGCCTTCTTTCGCTCTGATCTCACTCGATACAATGCCGTTTGCAGTTATTCAAAGCTTGGGTGGAAGCTAACACACTAAGGATGCAAAGGGAATATAAATCCCCAAAAGTTACCGCGATTGAGCTGTCGATCAAAGCTTAAACAAACTCAGGCTTAGTTAGGCCTGAATGCGTCTGAGTCGTCCGAATGAGGCTCTGATCGTCGACTAACGGTGGTCTTTGCATCTCCTGAGGAGGGAGCCGTTGCTTAGACACTGCTCTGCCACCAGCAACGCCTTCCATGTAGCATAATGTGCTCTTGATCCTGTTGTGGTCTTCAAAATCTGCACGCATCTATTGTTTCATTAAGTCGGGAGGAAATATAGACAGAGGAAGAACCCGTCGACCCTTCCTGTCGATCCACCTCCGGGTTGAGAAGAACCAGTGGAGAGTTGCAGATGGCTGCTTAGGCCGCCATTAATGGAGTCAGATGAGCTAGAGAAGATGCTCGCAGAGGGGAAAGCTTCAGACGAAGGAGGAAGAAGAAACAGAGACGCGGAAGAAGGGTTGTCATAAACCATGGTATTTCATTATCAAAAAGTTAGGTTTCTACAGTTCATTAGGATGATTTATACTATAGCGCATCCCGGGACGGTCTCCGTCTCGTCCCGAGTCTGTACAATAACCGATACAGTACTCAAAATAAAACGAGACATAAAGGAAAATTGGAAACCGGGTTCGGTGAACCGGTTCGATCAAAAACTTGACCCGTCTCGGTACGTGACATCTCTGACTCGGTTTCGCTGAACCGGGTGGGTATAGATCCACGGGTCTGTATCTACTGTTCCCAGACCCGATTGGCTCTGAATGGGTTTGGGTCTGCGGGTCACTGCTTCAGGATCTGAAATACCTCCTGAACTGTTCTGGATCTGCAGGTCTGAATCTGCTGGTCCGAACATGTCTGTCTTGTGTCCAAGTGGGTCTGGATCTTAGAATCGTGATGACTTTCGGACCTGATCCGCTGCGCTACTCTGACTGGACTGAACTGGGTGTGGCCCATCTGAATGTATGGCTCGGTCAGCCTGGGCTGCAAGGGCTCGGCTGGCTGGGTCTGGGTGTCCCGATTAGCCTCCCTAGGAAATAAGTCGCCCGCTGAAGGAATGTTGCGTCCGCCGTTAACCTCCGTGAAGATTTCATCATCTGGCCCACGCGTTGTTGTCCCTGTCGCTGCTGCGTTAGCCTCCTTACAAGTCTGAAGTTGCTCGCTACTCAGCCCCTCCCACGTGTTAGCCTCACATCGCTTAAAGGCTTCCTCGGCACTGTGACCCCCGTGTGCCTGGTGCTCCTCGGCAGTGGTGACCACTCCTGCTCGGCAGTGCTCATCCCGTCCGTGTGCGGGCGCTCGTCTATGCCTACGGCGTCGGCCTATATGCGATGACCCTCGGCAGCTTGCTCGACCACGCCCGGCTGTTGCGACGTGTCTGCGGCCGGCAGTGGCTGGTCCCAAATGGCTGCACGGCGTGTTGCTGCGCCTTGTTTGGCGTTGCCTATGCTTTGATCTGCATCCACTACGGTTAGTATAGTCTTTCTTCTTCCATCACATCGTGGCCAAGTCTCTCCCTCACGAAGCCCCTCTTGCTTTCCTGGCGACAAAGGTTTCGCACAGGCAAGCTCCACGCTATCGGCCTTAGGCAGTTGGTGGGATTCGGCAGCGGTCATACCCAGTCCTGGCCTAGTCCTAGGTAGTCCTGTATCAGAATCTGAGCCTTTTGCCTCCAGAATACCTCCTCCTCCTTCAAAAAAGCCTCCAATTCTTTACGTAGAAATCATTCGTTGTCACTCTACACAAGTGGAGATCCATCCTCACACCATTGCACCCTTTCAATTTCATCTTTCAAGGATGTTATTTTCGCATGAATGTCAACCATATAGATGTGAGTTCCACCATGCTAGTCTCTCCATTTTGGTTAGCAAGCAAGTCATTGCGCAGCCCTCGTCTCCATTTCTCAGCTTTCCTTGATGATAACCTCACAATCTGGTCAAAGAACCTACAGTTATACATTCAAAAGTTTTTTCTACCAAAAACCCCCTCATTCCAAAAAGCACATAATAGAATAATGACATCATGGTCAGACGTAGTTCTGGGTTATACTGTCACTGAAAGCTAGAACTGGTTGTTAAGGTACCACGAACCACTCACTAGAACCCAATCAAGTCTGCATTTCACTCTTCTACTCTCCTATCGTTACACCACTTAAATCTGTCTATCCAGGGGGCAGAGGGAGGGGGGCCCACCTAGGCCATGGCCCCACCCCGGCGAATTGAAAAATAAAATACATTGAAAAAATTGAATTTTTTTAGTTGCACCATATATTGTTTGGATTCGAGTCCAGTTTGGTCCCACTCGGATCCAGAGGTTGGACTGTTTGGCTCACCCTTGAAAATAACCTGGGGCGGCCCTGTGTCTACCAGCCCTGCAATGTTCAAGTTGTTATCCAAATTAAGTGAGTTAAAATCTTGGGCAGGAAGTCCTGCTAGGGGTTCGTCCAGTTTTACCTTGTGTTGCCAATGAATTCTATTGGATTTCTAGTCTTTTGGATAGCATTTGATAGCGCTCTGAAGTACAATATAGGAATAAGATAGTTTGGGTGAAGGTAAACCTCAAAGACGGAGAAAGTGAAACCATTTCTCTTGATTTTGCAATCTGTTTTCAGCCAAAAAGGGTCGACAGATCCCACAGGAACACTGACCACAGTAGGGTTCCATCCTAAAATTATTTGGACCTAACTTTCTGGAGTCTCTCTCCATTCATAAAGTGCATCGCCCTTAAGTTTATTCTCCAGCTGAGCCAAAGACTGTCGCCCGATCAAGGGATCAAAGATGAAGAAGATCATTGGATGCACCTCCTGAAGCGTAAGAACCAGATCTCTCTGTGCTGCCTTTCTCACCGACCCTCTGATATTTCTTGACATGATCTGCATAAATGATCACCAAGAAGAAGCGTCCAACCTGATAGATTGAGTCACTTGTTGGTGAGGTTGGCGAGGATGCTCGGTCCTCTGGTTCTGTTTCTGACGGTTCACCATGATCAACTAAATCGTCTGTTTCCCATATATTTAGTCATAATCTTATGATTATCGGTATACCTATCCATTACGAACACCACATCTCATGTGCCATGAATTATCATTATCTTCGTTTACTACTACATCTGCCATCACCATCGTCAACATTATGATAATTAATTGTAATTACCATCTGACATGACTACGCAAAATCATTGTAATAATTTCTGTCACAACTAGCATCCACCATGAGCATCATATTTATCAATGTTTTCCAGCAACTACAAGTGATTATTAAGCATCCAACCTGACCAACATTTTTCGAATGAGTGGAAGCTGTTGGAAGAAGGGATGAAGTGTCCCATCTTTCCTTTGTTCTCAGGACTTAGGGTTATTGTGGGACTTGGCTGGATCCATGGTACATCCACCATCAACTATAGTGTGGTACTGCTATTGTTTAGAATAATACCCACAAGAATCAAATTGGTGACCAGACTCTCACCAGCCCGTCGGCTCAACCAGCTATGGTATGGCCTTGAGGGTGAACATGATCAACACAATTATCATCATCTTGGTTCACACCCTTGAGGGTGAACATGATCAACACTATTATCATCATCATGGTTCTCAAGCATTCGCACAATTGCCATAATCATAACATCCTGACTAGCGTGGAATTTTGACTTAAAGTTAGTTTTATAGTTCTCGAGAGGTATATGTGTCCATTAATTAACCACGAAAAAATGGGGCAGTGTGTTTTCAGAAATATAAAAATTTTAGGACTGTATTTTATTATTTCTAATTCTTCAACTGTGTAATTTTGAACATTTGGCCACATAAAACAGTGAATATAATAATGAAGCTTCATGATTATCCCTCAAGGAAGCAACAAGGCCCATGTACACCGGAGACCAAAAATGAAGGAAAATGACATCCCATACACCACCCAATAGCTCTACTTTACTTGATTCAATTCTCCAACTTTCTGTAAACGAATGGGATTTGGAGGAAGCGTCATACCGACGAAAATGGAGTGATTCCTTGGCCTTCCCCAGATGAGACCCAAATTAAGGCTCCACCAACTTTACGACTCAACCCTAAGCCTTTCATTTCTTTGCCCATCTTCACATTATATACTATGTCACCAAGATGCGGTGTGCGGGTGCCGGCGCGGCACATCTCAAAAAATTTAGGTGCGACGGTGCGCGAGAGTATTTGTTATTATTATTAATTTATTATTATAATATATTAATAATATCAAATTTATTTAAAAAACCCAAAAAATGAACTGAAATGAACATGGTGCGGTTTGGGTGCAAATATGGGTCGCACCCATACACCCATCGCGTCGACACGAGCGCGTTTTCTTTTCTGCCGCACCTCGATGACTGTGATTATATATATATATACGGTCATGGCACGAGCCACACGTTCCTTACAAGAGAGAGACCCAGTCGAGGCAGCTTACTGCTTTGGCTTTCCCCACTAGCCCCCCTCCACCGGTTCTTCACTTGCCGTCTTTCGTTACATTAAAGTGATTAGGAATGTCAATATATCTGATTTGAATCAGGTACTTGGTCTAACTATTCTGAAAAATTGGATAACTTTAGGCCAGCCGAGGCAGCTTTCTACTTCAGCAGTTCAATTTTCCCCCACTAGCCCCCTCCACCAGTTTTTCCCTTCTCCTCCCGTCTTTTGTTACATTGAACCGAGTAGGAACGTCAACATATCTAACTTGGATTGGATATTTGGCCTAACCATTTTGAAAAATCGGATATGCAAAAGAATTTAATATCTGAGTAAGATTGGATTCAGATTCGTACTCGAATATACATGAACATCTGATTGGGTTTTGATTCAGTTTTAAACAGATGTCTTATATCCAATACGATTATATTTTGAAAGTTGGCTGGATTCGGTTTAAAATTTGGATTTGGATTCATATGTGAGTTCAAATATCAGATTCGATTGTGAAATCAGATTTCAGATATGACTTTCTTCATTCGCATTTGAATCTGAACGTGTGAACGTTTGAAAAAAAACAGCTATGGTCAAGAACACGTACATTCGATTCAAACCCAATTTGTTGACGTCCCTAGAACTGATCCAAAAATATGGTCCTAATATGTCAACAAGCTGAACAGTAGATAAAGAAAGAAAATGATGAAAAGAACAGTAGAATTGATAAGATTTTGAGATCTAAGATGCTGCTGTTTCCGATTCGTGGTGTTGGACAAGAATTATAGAACAGTTGTTTTGTTTTTTTCCTCTTCACTTTTTGCCCTGAACGAAATCATCCCATGTTGAGAAACTTTGTTGCTTGACCAAAGCATAAAATTATCATGCCCCTGTGGTCCAAGATAGGTCGGCATGCAAGGACGAAGCTAGAATTTTTCATGCCGAAGCTAGAATTTTTTCATAAAAGGAATAAGCTATAGTTTCAAAATTTTGACAATAAATTTCTCCAAATTTTATGGCTGAATTGCTTGTCAGAAAGATGTCTGAACTACACACAAAGGCGGAGCCATAGCTGATGTGGGCAATTGCTCACACCAGTTCATAAAATTTATTTTATTTACATATAAAAAATTTATTAGTTTTCAGTTTTTGACATATAAGTGCCCCTTAAAGTTTGAAATTTAAACCTAGAGTGCCTCTCGTAGAAATTTTTGGCTCGGCCACTGGATACACAAAAATTTGTTAACCCATAGAACCAAAATCAGATTCTCCTCCTCTGACTATAGATCCATGAATCAAAAGCATTAGATAACAAAGTTTGAAAATGAAAAATTAAATTTTGCTATTTATTTTTTCCAAAATTTTCAATGGGCCGCTGTACTTGAAAATTATATAGTGTCCCCTTTAAAAAAAACAAAAAAAAAAAAGTCTCTGGCTCCACCAGGGAAATTTGGAAGCATTACTGGGATTCTATATTTCTAAGGTTTAGCTATCTTGAGTTACAAATTAATCATATATTTGAGGTGGAGTCCCTGAGTCCCTCGGATCTGAGATTCCGCGTAATCAAATGTGCCTTTGAAGTCGTCATCCTTCCCTGGCTAATTCATGTCCACGTTTAAAGCAAGTTTGTCATAATCTCTTTTCAACTTTCTATCAGAATATTAACACAGTACCATTGAGGAGGAAAGGACATATGAAGCCCTGACATTATAAGTTGTAGAAGAAGAAAATCCTCTGGTCTTCCACAGCATACTGGCCGATGGAAAGCAGTATATATATATATATTCATGTGCTTATATTAATTCCAGGTATGTACTATTTAGCCAAATGATTTTGTGATTACAATTTTCTTTCTTACGTTATTTTATTAGTTATAATATGGTTTGGTAAGTTGCCTTTGAATAGTTTGGAGGATGGTAATTAATCAAAGGAGAGCTACCCCTAAGCAGTGATTATTCATTATCACCAAATCCGCACAGCGCTGGTGGGGGGCAGCTAATCGAATATATGCTTTCGATTCCCTCTCCAAAATGCTGCATGCCAACTTTGACTTCATTAACTTTGCAGCGGCCAAGATGAGAGAAGCTCCTTGCCTTGCCTTTTCCCTGCAGTAGCACTAAGAGGGAGACAGGGACGACTGAGTTGCTTTCATCAGGCATATATGCAACAGTTGCTGCCATGATTTTGTAAGGTCTAAGATAAGGGTATTAATTCCTCTTCCTCCTTTTCAACGAAAGAATAAATATAAGATGAATTGAATGAAGTGGGAAGCTGACGAACGATGCTAATCTTCATATTCGATACGTGATGAAGCATTAATCAATCAAGTCAACATTATATTTCAGATGCCCTGCATGTCACAACCGCCATCGCCCACCTCGACAGTTCTGCTGAAAGTGTGGAGCACCATCGTCAGCTTGCCTAGCTCAAACCCTTTTGCCCTCACTAAAGTAAGAACAATAATATCTATAGCACCCGATCACCAATTTTTACAAAACTAAGTTTCAACTTGGGAATAAGATATGAGACTTATGGCTTGCTTTTATTTGCTCATTTAATGCCCATTAATGACGCTTTTGACTTTGTACGCTACAGGTACGGGCATTCAATAAAATTTACTGATATATTATGATCTTAGTAATCTCTTTTGATAATATGAAGATCTTAAGTGGTTCATGGATTTCATTACTCCCTTTCGGGGTTTGTATGATCTTCCTTTTCCTTTTCTTTTTTTTTTTTGTTTAGGATGAGTAGTTATTTTTTCACTACCCTAAAGAGAGGTTGTACCCCCTCTTTGTCCCTTGCAATTGGAGTTCACAAAGCATGCTTTGAGAATTTTTTTATGGTCCAGAAGAGCAGCGCATTGGGTCTTGACAGTCGTTATGGGTTTCATAACACAAACCCCTTTGGAGCGAGAGCGAATCGCCTTGCAGCTCAGCACGCTGCAGCCCTCGGGAGTAGGGTTTGTATGAACTCATCAAGGTTTGGAAACATTCAAATTCAAGAGTTTGAAATTAACTAAACTTTTTTTTTATCACATTCAATGAGAAAACAATCTGGTCTTGTTATGAACTTGGTGGATTGCCTTTCACATCCTTAATGTGGTAGCCAAGTTTTTGGAATCTAATTAAGCTGGAAACTATGTTCAGTATCTCCATAACTTATCAAGAATGAGGCTTTCAAAAATCTAAAATAGGGTTAGTATTGAAGCCATCAATCTGAAAGAACTTGAAGACAAAAAAAATTATATCTTCATGATCATCAAATCCAATTGTATTTTAGGGTTTACATGAAGATTACGATTTTGCCCTCCTCAAAAAAGAAACCAAAAGAATAGCATATATTTGCTTCGCAACCCTGCCACTTGTGTGGGCTTTGTTTGTCGTCAACTTAAGATCAGTGTAGGCTTGCAGCAACGTGCCCTTCCTGCCAGTGCATTGCACCAAACATGTCAGCAAATGACGTGCACACATTGAAATCAAAATAAAGAGTGTTCAGGTTTGTACTTTGATGCGTTGTGAGCTGTTGACCTTTTGTGTTCTCGTTGTGTATTTTTAAGTAATGTGTTGCAAAGATTATTATTTACTAAAAAATTTATGTGGATCACATCCACCTAACATACGCTTAGAAGAAACACAAGCTTACACAGAATGGTGTAATTACCATGTTTATTGCCTATATATATATATAGTGTACGTGTGTGTGCAGGATTTGTAGATTTTTTTGTCCGAGTTTGGATGAAGAAATCTTTTGGCCTCTCACAGTACCCTATGCATTCCATTGGGTGGTATGTTTAATCACTTCCAGCCGATGCATTGAACAGGGCTGTCGAGATTAGACATGTTCATATATATATATATATATATATATATATATATATATATATATATATATATATATATATATAGTGGGTGTGAGTGTCTTTAAAATTCCAGTTATGTACTATTTGGACATATGATTTTGTGATTAATTGTTCTTTTGAACATTATTTTATTGGTTATGATATTGTTTGGTAGTCCCCTTTGAATAGCTTGGAGTATGCTAACTAATCAATTGAGAACTACCTCTAACTAGTGATTTTTTTTTATTACCAAATTTGAACCAGGAAGTCCTAAGGCTGCACAAGGAATCGAGCAAGCTTGAGCTCAATTTGAAGTTCCTCATCAATACTTGACTCGTTTAAAAACGACTTGAGCTCAAACTCAAACGTATGCTTGAAATGTTAAATTTGTCAAGTTCGAGTTCTAAGAACATGACTCGTTTAAACTGGATTAAGCTTGACAACGTCATGAATGATGAAATATAATGAGAGAATAGTTAAAAGAATAGCAACGAAACAAGTTAAAAAAAATGATACAGACTTAGCATAAACGAGTTAATCGAGCTCGAGTTCGACGTTGTTTCATCAAGTTGAACTCCAGCCTGTTTTATAGAGCGCAACTTAAGTTTAAGCCAAGTTCGAACTTTAAGTTTTTTGAGTCAGTCCAGCAATAGCAGCAATAGCTATAAGAGAGACAGAAATGACTGGATTACTTTTTTCAGGTATATATAAAACATTTGCTGCCATGATTATGTAGGTTCTATGACAAGGGATTAATTCCTTTTCATCCAAAGAATATATATGTGATAAATGAGTGAGTTGGAAGCTGACGACGATGCTAATCTTCGTATTCGATACGTGATGCCATCAATCAATGCACCACATTATATTTCAGATGCCCTGCATGTCACAATGGTCATCGTCCTCCTCGACAAGGCTGCTGAAAAGATGGAGCACCATCGTCAGCTCGCCTAATTCAACCTCCTTTGCCTCCTCTAAAGTGCACCCGATCATCGATTTTTACACAACTAAGTTTTAACTTGAGAGTAAGATCTGAGACTTATTGGCTTGGTTTTATTTTTCTTATTCAATGCCCATTAATTCACTTTTTGACTTTGTAGAGTACAAGTACAAAATTCAATAAAAGTACTAATATATTATGCTCTTAATAATCTCTTTTAATAATTTGAAGATTTTAACTGGTAGGATCCTTTCATTACTCCCCTTTGGGGTGTGTGTGAACTTTCTTCGCAAGTTGTTATTTTCTCACCACCTTAAAGAGAGGCAGGAGAGGGCTGCACATGAGCCGAGTGGAGCCCGAGCTTGGCCAGCTCGAACTTAAGTCAACCCAAAAAACTCGAGCTCGAGCTCGGCTCGAACTCGAGTCGAGCTCCTTATAGCAAGCTCGAGCTCGACTCGACTACACAAAATCGAGCTTGAACTCGACTTGTTTAACCCATTTAACTAGTTTGGCATTAACACATTTAGGTGTTAACTAGTTTAGATTTAACTCATGTAAGCATTAACTTGTTTAACTCATGTAAGCGTTAACTCATGTAACTCGCTTAACTCGTGTAACTTGTGAAAATTTGTTTTTACCCTAAAAGTCAAAATTAGTGATTTGGTGAACCGGTTTTGGCAATGTTATATATAATACCGGTTTGCGAGTCAAGTCGAATATAAACGAATCAAGTTCCTGAAACTCGAACTCGACTCGTTTGTCGTTTTGATTATCTTTGTAAGCTTGAACTCGACTCGTTTATAAACGAGTCGAGCATGAGCCAAGTTTTTTTGAGCGATTTCAAGTCAAGCCCGAGTTGGCTCGACTCATTGTGTAGCCCTAGGCAGCAGCAACAACCCAACCCCTAGTGCCCCTTGTATCCTGGGTTTATAGAACATACTTTGAGGGGCCTTTTTAAGATCTATGAGAATAATTCGTGAGGGCCGTGGCAGGAACTATGGGTTTCCTACCACTGGCACCTTTTGGAATGGACGTCTTGCTGCTCGGTACACTACATGTCTAGGAACCCCATATAAAAAGGAATAGCATGTATTTTCCTCTCAATGGTCCCACTAGTGTGGTCATTGTTTGTAGTCTACCTAAGATCAGTGTAGACTCGTGCCTGCCCTGCTCTAGTACATGGCACCACAGATGCTCAGCAAATGACGTCCGCACAAGGAAATCAAAATAAAGGGCGTTCAAGTCTCTACTTCGATACGTTGTGGACTGTTGACCTTTTGTGTTCTTGTTGTATACGTTAAAAATAATGTGCTCCAAAGATTATTACTTATTAAAAATTTCTCTGGATTACATCCATCAAACATATGCATGTAGGACACATAAGCCCATACATAGAAAATGGTGTAATTACCATGTTCTAGTGCACTCTAGACTAACAGACAAAAGATTATCTGAGGCTGGATAAAGATATCTTCTAGTCTCTCACAGCACACATGCAGGGGCAAAACTAGGATTTTTTTCATCATAGAGGAATAACTATAGCTTCAAAATTTTAACAAGGAAAGAAATATAATTTTCAAAATTTTTTATGCAGGTTAAATTAAAATTTTCAAAAACTTCAGCGGATAGAGCTCAAGATGGCCCGAGGATTTCAGTTTACAGCATACATGTCAGTCAGTGGCGGAGCCAGCGTGGGGCAGGTGTGGGCGCCTGCCCACGCCAGCTCAAGAAAACTCCATATGAAATGGAGTCTCAACCCAACTTCACCCCTGTGTTGCCCACGCCAATATTTGCTTTATTTTTAAAATAACAGAAAATTTTTTCACAAACTATGTACTAGTGCCCCATAGCCAAAAATTTCTGGCTCCGCCACTGATGTCAGTGTTTGTCATTGTGGTCAGAGAGAGAGAGAGAGAGAGAGAGAGAGAGAGGGAGGGTGGGAAGTCAACTTGAATTGCGTCATATATATAGTGTTCAAAACCGTTTGCTTCCATGGCCAATTCAAGTTTTGATGTATAATTGAAAAGGCCTTTTTTAGTTATTTCCTAAATATTCTCCCTTTTTTTTCAAATGACTGTTTTAACATTTTGCCTAAATCAAAATTGACCCACATGAATAAGTGAATAATAATACTAGAAAAGTAAATGATGAAAATCAAATAGTATGTAACAATCTGGCTCACTCTCACATCGGCCTCGGACTTACTGTTTGGCGAATCCCAACCTACCTTCTAATAAATTTGATTCCAACTTAAAAGAAAAAGTTGGAGGACAGGTTAAGATCGATCAATCGAGGAGTTCAAGCTCGTTGTGTGAGTGGGTCAGGAATCACAGTGATGTTAGAGATAGCTCAACACATAGACCTAGGGTTGCCATGTGTAGACATGTATGCACATGTATGCTTCAGATGAGTGGATTGAAATACCTCAAAGTTTAATCATGTCTTTAAAATTATGAAAAATCTTAAACAACATAAAAGGGGTCAGGTAAGTGATAAATTGCTCTGGTTCTTTACATTTTTAGGGTTAAAAGTAGGTTACTAGTACTACCACTTTCCATGCAACTAGTACTATATGTAAGAGTCAAACTAAATCAAAAAACTTATAATCAAAACACATAGTTTTAGTTCACACATAACGTGTAAAGTTTACCTGGAATACGTAAACTGAGCATATATGAGGAATATGCGGACATATTACTGTAAGGGATTTGATTAATTTGATTGATTATTAAAACGAGTTACATAATCATAGATGACAAGAAAGTAACTTTGCTTGTGCCATTTGTCATGCTAATCGTCCGCTCATAAATCAATTCGCATAGACCCCATTTTATACGTACCTGATTAAACCACCGTTTGTTTGTCTATATGCTGACCTGAAATTGATTGGGTGACTGTTCTCGTTGAGATATTCCGAAGTGGCCACTCTCTTTCTTTTTCCCTATCCTTAGGGTTCAAGTTTGCTTCAGGACATAGCTGGGGAGCGGAACACCCGACAAGTCGAATGTCACGCATTCATCATTTACAGTTTAAAAGTGTGACATATAAACCAGGTACCCTATGCTCCTAATTACTAGAGGGGCTGTGAAAAGATGGTGAAATAAAAACCTATTAAAAATAGTTAATTATTTGTAATCCCCATCAATTTACGACCGCCTGACTAATTTTACCCAATTTAACCATATGCAAGTGATCTCCTTGCTGATATACTTAAAATTGAGTAGCTGACTTAGAAATGTTTTAGGTAATAGTATATGAACTAAAAAGATATTTTTTTAGTTGATATTCATTTTAGAAAATTTATTTTATAAAATTATAAATAATTTGATGTCAACTCTTTAGGCCCTTCACCTTTGAACATGAAAAGTCACATTACAAAGCCATTTTTGTGAAATATGACCTCAAACTATGGCTTTGAATTCAAAATGTTTGACTCGCTATTCACAATAATAGCTTTCTCTAAATAAAATAAAGATTCTATTTAATTTTTCAAGATTGACAAAGATTTGTATAAAAATTATTGCTTCTCCTTAACAGGGAGAAAACCGTTGAAAAAACTCTAATAATATTCAAAAGAAAAAACGTCTTTTTTTTTCTCTTTTCTTCTTTTTTTTTTTTCTCCCTTTCATGTTAAAGGTGTTCACCCCTTACCACCTTGAGACACTGAAAATAAGTTTTCTACTTTAACGGGACAATGGGTTGGGTGGGCGCTTTGGCCTTTTGTCAAGCAGTGGGTCTTCTCTCTGCTGAACTCTCATTTGGGTAAATTCTTCTTCCTTTTTTAGGTCCTTTGTTCTACCATATTCTAAATAACACCCAGAAAAATGTCTTTACCCCCATACAAATTGGGTAGCTTTGAATCCATAACTCATCTGATTGCATGCTAAAATCAGACCTTAACGCTTGCATCCTTAAATCAGACCTTAACGCTGCAGGAAGATCTGGTTCATCAAGTGTGAGTTTGATTTCAACCTCAATAGGAGGTGTTTAATTACTTTGGATTAAAATCTGTGGATCTCATGTGGCATACTTTTGCTGACATAACAAAATATCTACAACAAAATCCTTGGTTAGTCAAACTAAGGATCTTAGGTCAGACCTAAGATCTACACTTGAAATCCTTATTTTGCCTTTTTGCATTGAAAAAATGTCAAATTTAAGATTGAAGGGTGAGGGTCTGATCTAGGAACCTAGATCAGGGGCAGCCAAATGCCAGTCAAAAAAAAAAATCAAATTATGTTGGATCTAACAAAGCATGAACTAAAAGCAGTCTGAATATACATCCCTAAGCTGTAAACCAATTGGTCCACTTCTTAGTAGAAGTACTAATATGCACTAAGATGAAATTTTCAGAACTGCAATATTATATAGGCCAGAGTTTATTTTGATTAAGTGAATGGATCCCAACACTTAAGCAAGAGGTGAAACCTCCCATTTTTCTCTTTGTCTTGAGGGTCCAGGGCTGCTATGGTGCCATAACGATGCACCTATGCTGCATGCCAACTAATGCATTGCCTCATTTGGAACATAAAAACAAAGGTGGAGGTAGGTGGGGGCTCCATGGGGCGTATACCCCATGGACTCCATTTTTTAAAAGCTTAATTTAATAGTTAAATTTTGGTCTATCCAGGTTCCTCTATATATGACAGACCCACGAGATCCAGGTTACTTTCTCATGGCTAATTGAAAATTAATTAATTGTATATTTAGTACGCTCCCCCCAAAAAAAAAAAAAAAAAAAAGGCTCCAACCCTGCATAAAACCAAGGGCATAGATTGCTGGAACTCTTGACGCCTTATGCAGCTCAATCTGAAACTTTGAATTTACATGTTAGATTTTAATTGACCTAGATCCAGCTATTTGGAGCAGCTTAACTGAAAATTTGTTAAATATATATTTAATGCCCTACGGATTGTAGGTTCCACCGTGGATGCTTTCACCTGTACGACGACCCATTGATCTGCCAACTTATTGACCAGTTCTACCCTAGCCAACAGCCCATTGATTAATAACTGACATGTTGGCCCAAGTCCTTTCAATCAAGTTGTTTTTATGAAAAATGTTGATTTTTTTATTATCAAAATATAAATGTTGTGGGAGCTGTTCATTTTTTTTTATTGTAAAAACACTATTAAAACTCAAAAAAACACCTCAAATATCATATTTAATGAGTTCAGTTTTTGTTCTTGTTGCTACCAATCACTCAATATATATATATATATATATATATATATATACCAAAAGATTAACATTTTTTCTAAAATACGATGTTGCAAAGACAGGATAATGTTTTTCCATGAAATGATGAAAGACCGATAAACTTTTTTGGTGGTGCAATGAGACCAAAGTTCCTTGTTAGAACATAACAGAGCAGGGCGCGTCAGGGGTAGAGGCAGTTGTGCAAAGTCCTATATATATATATATATATATATATATATATATATATATATTTTATTTATTTATTTATTTACTTATAATGATATCTTAAAGAAATATTAACTAAATAATATTAAAAAATAAATTATGAAATTGACTCGGATCAACTCGGAGCTGAGAATACCCAAGTGTAAATCTCAAACCCCAACCGGACTCAAACCAAGTACAAAAGTACCCATTGGTGTCCGACCCAATACCCAACCCTAGGCATTCATTGACCATTGACTCACGCACCAAAGCTTCATTTTCAACATCAGAGGAAGAGGAGACCAATTTGACAGCAGCTTTGGGCGTGGGACCCACGTGAGGGAATTTGCTCCTCTTCGAGGGCCTTTCCCCTTTCTTTGTTTGGATCCACGACGTGACCACATTGACGCCGTGTGTGTGTGTGTGTTTGGACGCATGCACGTTCCGATTGAACTGATCAAGAAGAAAATAGGAAAAATACAAATCTTACTTTTTATGCGACAGACTAAACTACCTTTAATAAATCATAAAATACTGTAAAATAAGAAGGAAAATGCCGACTTTAGTCTTTTGCACTAGTCTTGTTTACGAGAATACTTGTGTTTGTGCAGTGACAAACTTACATTTATGAAAATAATGCTAGTACGCACTATTTCATACAGGGAACTTAATTAAACAAATCTATTATATTGTTGGGTAGGTAAACTGCTCATCAAACCTGGTGGAGGAGTCCTTTATAAATTTTATTAATCCAATAGTGCTAAAAAGACAACATATATACAAGAGAACTAACAAAAAATGTTGCAACTTGTACAAGAGAAAACAATGAACCTCAAACTAAGGGCAGCAAGGAAAGAGTTTGCACATCTGGATTTTCGTTTGTAATGCGGAATAGTTGAACTTTGTTAGCCACGATTTGGGGAGCAGTTCTATTTCCCCTTCTACCTGTAATAAGAGAGCTAAGCCAGAATTTCCATTTCCAAATTTCTTGTAGTTAGCACTGATGATTATGATGGAGCAACCATTGAAGTCAAAGTGAAGAAGCGTCTAAGCTAACATCTCTATCTCAAGGAAAGGAGATACTGATATGCAGCAGAAAAGATTGTCCACATTAATAACATCTTTGGCTTCATTTACCTTAACCGCAACCCAACAAGCACCATTAGTTTTTCTAGATGCTATTTGAATAATTCCATGATTAGGATAAGTGGTTAACCATTTGCCCGGCAGAATGCCGAAACTGGTCCAAAACTACATTTTCAAAAGTTCCGCAGGCCGGCTATCAAGAACGGCAGCAAATTAAAAGGGTTTATTTTTTAAAGTACTTTTAATTAATTTAAAAACACGTAGGGGAAGGGGGTGACCTTTCAACCAATTTATAGCGAGTAGACAGTCTTTAAGGTGTGCTGAGTTCAACATGATGAATCATTTTGTGAAGGCCAGGTTTCATAATTTATAAAAAAAAAAACACTTTTTAACTAGACTTTCAAAAGGAATCATGTTATTCATACTTTTTTGAAAACATCATTTTCTCAAAATCGGGTCTTTACAAATTCAATTTTACTGTTAGCTATACATGCCTTGAAAGCTACTTTAGAGCCAAAACGGTATTTCTCTTCCAGACCAGCTTTTAGGAGTACTGTGGAAACATACCCTCAAAATATAGTCTAGTCTTTTAGGGGTCATTTGGCAACAAGAACATTTTGTGAGTGTTTTTTGAATTTGTCTCAATTTTTTTGACAGGTTCATTGAACCTAGGGCAACTCGTCCGAAAAACTAAAAGGGTTTGTTTGATTACTCCATAGTTGAAATCTATAAATTTGATGTAGAAGTGGCGTGACATGCTTTTGTTGATGTGGCAAAAGATCCATAGTAAAATATATGGTTCATCGAAACTAAAGATCATAGGTTAGACCTAATATCCATGCTTAAATCCTTATTTTACTTCTTTACATTGAGAACAAATCGGATTTAAAATCGAAGAGGGAATGATCTGATATTAAATCCACAATTATCAAATTATAAGGATCTTAAAATTAAGGTTAAACATCCCCTGAAAGAAAGTACCAACAAACTAAGAATGCTTTCTTTATTTACAGAAACAACTTTAATTTTATTAGCTTATTAAAATTAAGGGGTGGAAAGAGTTAAAGCAGCTAATTCATTCACTTACTTGCCATTTAAGTCAAGATGCAGCTGATTTTTTTTAAGTAATTGGATAATCCCTTAGAACTCATCTATTAAGGGATTATGGCAACTAGTGGTTGAAAGTTTGTAACAACTTCCTGGTTTCATTAAATACTCTACAAAAATAGCAACTGAAAAATTGTTTAAGTTGTACCTTATGGTAGGTAGTTATATTTACAAATGGTCAAGCACTTACATTTTAAGACTGAACTGTTCCCATTTTCTTTTCTCTCTTTTCTCTTTTTTTCCTTTTCTTTTTCTACAACCTTCCTCCTTAATACAGGACAAGTGGATCTAGAAAGACACTAAAAAAAACAAATCAACAGGAAAATTGAGATATGATATTTCACTCATCTACCATTAGTTAACGACTTTTTTTCTTGATACCTAAGAATCACCTACCTCTCTCTCTTTCTCTCTCTCTCTCTCTCTCTATATATATATATATATATATATATATATGTGTGTGTGTGTGTGTGTGTGTGTACACACAACCGGATCTATATATGCCAGATATGATGAGAATCACCCAAGTCATGGATTTCTAAGTGGATCAGATGACAGAGATTAAGTTGAAAATATGAAAACCAAGCTACTTTTTTAAGAGATAGAAAGGCACTTAGGTAGGAAACTGGTTTGTTTTCCCTTGTTTTTCACATACACACTTTCTCTCTGCCTTGAGGGATATTTGAGTCCCTTATGAAAAAAAACTTAGGTTTAATATTTTCAAATTAATCTCGACCATCTGATATATATATATATATATATAAGTCATCCATCCTGACATGGATGCTGTGAGAAATGAATGGCCGGAGGAATAAAAAAATGAATATATTATTGTTAGCTGAATGCTACAAAACAAAAAGCAGCCACTATGCATATAATAGAATGCACATAGAACCCACACAAAAATATAACGCATTTCCATCAAAAATTGGCATGTTGGGGGCTCCACAGCTTCTTTTATAGCCATTGGCTGTATGAGTCATGAAATGGATCAGTTTTTTTTTTCATTTTTTATTTTGTAATTATGCCTTTTTTTTTAAAGCTTGAGCATCAATGAGGAATTGCTTCCTCATCAGCCTGCTTTCCAAGTGGTTGGCAGCATATCAAGTGGCATAGTTTTTCTCTTGCTCTTTTATAGAATCTCACTAATTGCTGCACTGGTAGGTTGTTGGGATAAGGCTGTGTATGTAGTAGGGACAACAACAGCCTGCCCATGCACTATCTGTTTGAGATATCCAAATTAAGTTTCCCTTCTTTCCTTTGAGTTTGTTTAAAGCCCACCAATTTAACTACAGCCCAAGACGAGGAAAGGCCAACCACATTCAAAGGAGCTAAGAACAAAATATCAAACTTATTGAAAGTTATCGACGTCACTGGTTTCGGATTCGATCTTGTATTCATATCTTTTAAAAACCACACATTCATACAGCACAGTGGCATGGACCCTAGCTATCAATCAAAATTAAAATTGAGGCCATATAGCCCCCATAGTAGCCCACAAATGAAAGCCGGAGCACTGTCGGCAACCCCAACTCAAAAAAAAAAAAAAAAAAAAGTTTCTTATGAGGTCCCACTCAGAGGTAGAGCTAGAAACTTTTCATGAGGGGGGTTGAATTAAAGTTTTTAAATTTTAATTTAGGGTCAAAATATCATTTTTCAAAATTTTTATATAAGACAAGTAAAATTTTTTAAAATTTACATGTATTTTTTTTTTAAATGAAAAAAATTGAAGTTGGGCGAGGGCCTATGTAGACTCTACCTTGCCTCCGCCCCTGGTCCCATCTACTAAAGAAGATTCAATCCGACAGTCGGTCTATGGCCTAGCTGAGAGCTGAAGACCCCACCCTTCCCTCTATCCCCCTAAGGACCAAGCCCCGTCGGAGTGAACTTCATGAAAATGACAAAAGAAGCTCCCACATAAGGACAAGATCAAAAAATGAAAATGTATTTTCTGCAAAAGATAACTTTGCCCTTGACACAATGGAAAATACCACGAAATGAACACCAAAATATCCCTTTTGTATGGAGAAACCCTTGGATCGGTCTCTTGCAATTTTTCACCGTCGTGGTAACTTGATATATGGTTCATGCATGCTTCTAGTAAATCAAAAGTGGCCCAGGACCTTGGGAGAATGGAGAAAGGGGGTAGGCTTCAGCCTTTACTCGGGGGCAATGAGATTAGCCTCTTGCAAGAACAGAAGAACTAAGAGAGTAATTTGGTCCGCCAAAGTATATGAAAAGGTGTTCATATATGCCAAATTAAGAAGAACGTCGTGTTTGCACATGTTCCAAGATTATCATGTTCTTGCGGCATTTGGTTAATGAACAATATCCAATCACATAATTGTTTATAAAACACAAAACATGGTGCTACTAAAATATGCGTCCTTGGAAACAAATGTTATAAGAACATAACTTTCTTCTCACCAAATGCCTTGCTATGATCATGGGGCCATGAAAACCAAACATTTTAATACCCTAGGACCAAAACGGTAACATTTAACCCTAAGCTGGTAAAATGACCTTATACAACTCATTATATATATATATATATATATAATCAAATTTCTGTGGCGTTATCAATGTACTGCACATGCAGGCAAGTGAATAGTTGAAATCGATGGGTGACTCACCCATGATGCAACCTTATATCCCTATTCTGTTTTGTGAGTGCACCAAATTTGACCTGGGCTAAATTTAGCTTGACATTGAAGCTATTGTTTCTCAATTAACAAAGTAAAATGAGGACTACTTCGTAAGGAGGTCCGTATAAGGGATGGGATATGAGCCAGTACGTGGTCAGTTTTCGTCTTGAACACTTATAACGTTAACTTTCTATGTTATAAAAAAAAAAAAGCACCAATATACAAGTTCAATCATATTTAAGGCATCACCCTTAAGGCCGCACAACGAACCAAACCGACTCGGGTTCGACTCAAACTTGCTAGAAAAAACTCGGCTCGTGCTCGACTTGTTTATAAACGAACTGAGTTCGAGCTTATAAAGATACTCGAAACAATAAACAAGTCAAGTTCGAATTACAGGAACCCGACTCGACTATACTCACAAACCGACACTCTATATAATATTGCCAAAGCCAGTTCACTGAATCACTGGTTTTAACTTGTAGGGTAAAAACAAATTTTCACAAGTTACATGAGTTAACGCTTGTACGAGTTAATGCTTGCACGAGTTAAACGAGTCGAGTTCGAGTTGGATTATGTGTAGCCGAGTCGAGCTCAAGCTTACTATATGGAGCTCGAGTTTTTTGAGCCGAGTTAGCTTGTGTGTAGCCCTAATTACCCATCAGCAATGAAAACAGGCATAGTACCCTTGGAGAACGAAATGTGTAGGCAATAGAATGAAATATCCCTCCTACTCCTACTCACTCGAAACCAAAATAATGAGGATCCACCGTAAATTTACCTTCAAAGCTCCTCTTATTGTTCTCTTTTTTTAGATCTAAAGTCAATTACGGCTTTCAAAAGACAGCACACAATTTTAAATGCACACGTTGAAGTTCTTTATGATATAACAGAGAATCGCAATTCTTTACCTTTAGCTTATTATATTTAATGGCAGAGTCTACTAAACATTTGCCAAGAAATGGTAACCATTGAACATATACAAACCATTATATTTAACATATAGATATCTCTACGCTACCACGGAAGGGTACTTGGCTCAATTATTTATGAAATCAAAGGCCGAGACTTGCATGGTCAAAACCGCCTTGCAAAGATTCATTGATTGAATATGTTATATTTGATGCTGATGATATCAGCTTAAAAGAAAATCGTGTGGGCTCTCGGAGCTCTATTTCCGTGCAGGCTTCCTCTAAAAGTCACCAAGTTGACTCCGTGTACGGATGCAAACGGTTCGGACCGATCCGGCTAATCCAATTTAATTTGAAAACAGATCCGTGGAGCGACAAACGTTGAAGGCAGGGTTTTCGCATGACCTTGATCCAGATCTTTGTTTCGGATCCGATTGTTAATCAGATCGTCCTACTTCCGTTGCCAAATTCGTGTTCGGATCATTAGATAAGGATCCAACCCGTTTCGCATAACCTTGATCCAGATCTTGGTTTCAGATCCGATTGTTAATCAGATAATCCTACTTCCGATGCTAAATTCATGTTCGGAACATTCCGTAAAGATCCAACCCGTTTCACATAACCTAATTCGGATCTTGGTTTTGAATCCGACTGTTTGTCTTACTTCCGTTGTCAAATTTGTGTTCGGATCATTAGATAAAGATCCAACCCGTTGACCGGGACGTCAATGGCTTGGAAAAGTTGGGTGCTGATCTCTGCATTGAAGAAATGTGGTATGCTAAGCCAATTAACTTAGTCAAGCAGACATTTTTTTCATTTTTTCCCCTTTGGTCGTAGAGCCTTTAATAATAATAATTAAAAAAAAAGTTCAAAGAACCCACCATGTTCGATGACTTTGCGTACGAAGCCGATCTAGAACCATCTTCATTGTAATGGACGCCTGGGTTCGGGCTAGCTGTTGACCACGAGTCCGGGCCCTCCTTCAGTTGGCTTTGATCGGTTGACCAAGACCTAAAACCATGATTTAGCTTGGGTGGGGTTGGGTTCTTAAATGTTAATCGTCCTTGAATATTTAAAACTTATTACTAGTGCTCTTTAATCAAAAATTCCTATTACTGCTTTTGTCGTTTCATATTTATGTTTTTGAGAGTTAATACTTATAAGTTTATTTGGATGTTCTCAATCTCACTGTTTTCCCTTCTTTTCAAAGGGTAATTACAAGTTAGGGCATACCATTGATGATTCGTTTGTGCCATTTTACCATCGTTGGCATACACTAGGCATCGACGTAGTCCTTAATTTTAACGGTAAACGGAAAAAAGAGGTGCTTCCCTCATTATCAAGAGACACGCAACCTACCACTCGAAGAAGGCTCGAAAGCTCCCATTTTTTCTGCCTCTAAAGTTTATGTTATGTCGAGACTTAGTGGACAACGTTATATCTTTCAACTTGAATGTTAAGTTTTTACTTTTAACGGTTTAAGAGAGTACCATGTTCTCACTTTTAATGGTTTAAAAGGGTACCATCCACACTAATCAAACAAGTGATGCCAATACCAGTCTCTCTTCAAAAATTTAACGCAACATAGTTAGTTTATTTACATATTTAAAAATTATAAAACAGTGGACGCTTATAAAGTGCAAGCCATCATTTAAAAATGGTTAACAAGCAAAAAAAAATAAATCTCCAGGAGCATGACGGAGCTCCTAAAAGTTAGGTACTGTTAGAATAGGGACTTGTGCCCGGTCAGCGTCCATCGTAAGTTGCTGTGTCAGCATTGTTCCGGGACCGTCGCTCTAGGGCTTCAAACAGATCGGATCCACTTTCTGACCATTGGTTTCTGATCGCTCCGGTCCGCAAACTTGAACGTTTCAGCTCAACCAAATCCAAGTCAGACGACGCACCCGGGTCTTGGATATGGGTTCAGATCCGGATCCAAATCGTGATGTGATAAAGATTACGGATGCCTGCACGCACATGGAACCGAACCGCTATCGGTTGGTAGCCTTTTTTTTGGACGCCCTTCCAGATAACTATGTGATGTGGCAATGAGAGAGCAGTCTCCTCCTTTCCTTCCTTCTCATTTGTAACCTTTCCCCACAATTTGCGGCGTCTTCTTCCTCTATTTTTAAACACTTCTTTTCCGTCCAAACGGGGATGCTCACGTAATGGATCCAGCTTGTCTTGATCGCCCAGTTAGATCTCTATTGATTTTTAGATTGGAATTCAATTGCCGAGTTAGTAGCGCAGTGAGTCACCTCTTAATTGTTTAAATCTTAAAGTAATCACAGTCACGTCTAATGCGCTTTTTTGTTCGAAAAATGTTTTGTGAACCTTAGAAGTCGAGGGTACAGAAAGAGACGACGGTCTTTCAATAAATCACTCACCCTTAACAAAGAAAATTAAAAAAAAAAGTGCATAATAAAATCAGATTAGTAATGAATCCGAGTAAATGAATTTAAAATCCAAATTGTTACGTTAATGTATCCGAGTATTACTCCGATCCATTTGTTCCATTGGATATAAAAAACCACCAGATATGTTGTTGGCACGTTTTTAAACAAAGTTGTTGACAAGTCTTTTTAGTTTTTCATTACCTCCATCTCATCAGCTATGCTATGCTCCTTGAGGCTTATGACCTTTATTGGTATGAACAAAGTTTTTTTTTTTTGTCCTTCTTTGAAAAAATTATTCTAATTTAACCTTCTTGGCTCGACTTTTATAAGTTTGAATTCGGGTAGCTTGTCAAAGCATGCAGTTATTAGCCTTGTTTATGAAATAATGCACCTTTTTCCAAAATAATCAAGAAGATAATTAAATTAATTAAATTAAGAAGAATCACAATCTACACTGTGGGGCAACTTAAATTCAACCTTATGACAACATAGCTTCTTGAAACCAAGAATGTGGAGCCCTAGGGATTGAATTATTGAATTTAGTTGCGGGTTCAACTTTGTTTAGGGTTTAGACCCATTAGATAGATAAGCTTGTCATTCTAGCTCTCTTTCTCTGGTAACTCCAAACCCCAAACAACCCTGAGACTTAGGGAAAAGGGAAAGGAGCTTCGGCCTCTTTCGAGTTCTATATATGTATATATATACCATTTGGTTATGAAGATGTGGACTCAAAATAAGTAAGGAAAGCTTGATACTTGGTTAAAAGCGACAGCCAAAGCATGAACAAAAAGGAAAATGAAACATATAGAACTTAAAACATGCAAAGAAGAAAAAAAATACAAAAATAGTTTAGAATCTTGTTTTAGTCATGTTTTCTCGAAAAGAAGGTGAGGCCGACCATAAGAAGAAACAAAAAGCTAGATTCATCATTTCATGACATTTTCCCTCAAAATCATGAGGTTATTTATTTAACTAACGCCCAAGTAGTGTTTCACTTCTCATTAAAGTAAAGAAAAAAAAAAAACCCAACTTGAGATATTTTTCTTTCCTTGATAACGTTACTTTATATAATTAATTTGGTTGCAATTTGCCATTTTTGTTTACAGAATATTCTCAAATTACGATACTTTTTTTGCATGAACATTTAAATATTAGTACCCATCGGAGAATATGTCAACAAAGGATTAGACACGATCATATTTAATTCCCTTCAGAAATTTGCTTTTTTTTTTGTTTGTGCGAACCGGCGGACTCCAAATTAATGGTTAAATGGAGTTGAATGGGCTTTACGAATTCCGCGCAAGACGCCTCCCCGTGATGGCGATTGCGTTGGCGTGTGCGGACTCCAACTGGCTGATTAAGCGGATTGGATTCGCGACCTGAGGTTCACCACCGTGGTTAGGGGCTTGACCGCGGTTAAGTAGCCTTTAAAAGGCACTGCCTTGGCAGCTCCTTCTTCCCCATCCTTTTCCTCCCTTTCTTTATCAGGCTGTCTTCTGATTGGAACTCTGATTGTAGGGAGGCCCCTTCTTTTCGTTCTTTAGTAGCTCCTTTCTCTTATCCTTTTGTGTCAGGTTTCTCCCTCTTCCTCCTTCCTGTGATCCATTTTAAGATCTTCAGATTTTTGTTCTTTGTTCAAAAGAATTTTCTTCTGTTCCTGTAATGTGAGATGTGGGATCGCTTTGGTCGTTAAATTTTGGAGGTGCCGACCTTGTTTTGCTGTAATGGGTTTTCTTTTTCCTTTTTGGTTACCTTTTTTGCTTCGCTGGTTCTTCAATGGGGTTATTTCGGTGGTTACCAGCTTTTATCAATCAAGTATCTGCGTCCTTTTGAAAATCTCTTGGTGACTATTGAAGCAGTCGATCGAAACTGAGAAGGGCACGATGTTTCCAAGTTATGTGGAAAAGTTCACACAAGTTTTTTATTGCGATTAGTACAGTAAAGTCTAGTTTTTTATTGTTTTCGAGATTTTCATCCTCTCATTTATGGCTTTTTGTCCCGAAATTTTATCCTTTGTTTCCCTCCAAATATCGAGTGAATGTCGTGTGAATTGCACTCTTTTACATTTTATGTGTTTGTGTTAATTTTCTTGTTGACCTTTGGGGTTGTGTGGACGAGTCGCCGCATCTTTAGTTTTATGAAAAATGGGTTCGGCGTCCCTGACATTTCTGTGAACCTCTGATGGTTGCAGCTCCTTGATATTCTCTGTGTTAATCTTTTCGTCTGATCTTTTGACAAGTCTTCCATTGAATGACGTTTAAAATAGCAAACATGTTAATAAACAATCTAAAACTTAGAAAAGCTTCATAATATTTCTGCCATGTGGAATATGAGGTCGCTCATAGTCGGAAAATGGCGAACGATGAGAGAGAGGAACCATGTAAAGAAAGATCGCTTACGACTCTATAAATCTAACCGATGATGGCATTGATGGCATCAGCGTTTCACAGTAATAATGCTCCCCGTAAACGAAGCGTGTCGAATCCCAAAACTTTCTCGCCTAAAAAATGGTTTTTTTTTTCGAGAAGGGCGACTGGTTCAGCCTGTGAACCAAGGCAAGGATGGATGAAGATTTGTTGTTTATTTTTCATTTTTTTGGGGGGAATCTCTCTTTTTTGGTTTTCTATAGAACTTATGTAGATATTTATATTTCTACCTAGATTTGGCTTAGTTAAGTGGTGCGATTTTTTTATATCTTTCTACATTTCGCTTTGTTAAGTAACAGGGAAGACAAGGGAGAGGGAAGGAGGACGATGGCAGACAATGGAGATTTCAGCTTCGCCAATGGTGGAGCGCCGCAGTCGCCAGTCGGGCGCAACGGCCTGGCGAGGATCCAGACGAACAAGAGAGAGAACGGCATCTGCCACGACGATAGCACCCCTCCCGTGAAGGCGCAGACCCTCCACGAACTCCACTCGCTCCAGAAGAAGAGGTCGGCCCCGACCACGCCGATCAAGGGTGCGCAGAGCGCCTTGGCTCCTTCGGTCGTCTCCGACGAAGAACGCCAAAAGCAACAGCTCCAGTCCATCAGGTATATATTACCAGTCCTGATAAGAAAAAAGAAAAAAGAACAGTAAAGCAGTCATAAATAAATCTACTCCAGAAAGATGAGACAAAAAAGCAAGAGAGAATATAGACCACGGAAGAATCTCAGAGTCCAACAAAGATTAGCATTCTTCTCCATTAAATTACTAGCCTTTCTGCGCTCGGAGGAATGGAAAATATCTTCACTGATCTTACCATTATAACCTTTGTTGTTGTTATGGGAGGCCTCCAGGCTCCAGAGTACCAAAAGTTCTCCTGCCAAAACTCAAGATAAAATCATTTGATCGTTTCGTAGATGAAATCTCTAAACCCATTATAAGTTGCTCGATATATGTTTAAAGGTCGGATCATTTTGCCTTTTCTTGATTGTTGGTGGGTCTTCTACAGCGCCTCTCTAGCATCATTGACAAGGGAAACGGGCCCAAAGGTGGTGAAGGGGGACCCCGCCAAGAGCGTGCCAGCACCAAAAGTCGAGCACCACCATCTCACAACCCCTACCATCTGCGTCAGCGACAGCTCCCTCAAGTTCACCCATGTCCTCTACAATCTCTCCCCCGCCGGTGAGTCTCTTACCTTAAGGCGATGTCGATTTCTCAGGATTTGGGATGCTTGCAGTGGTTAATGGTTTACGTGTTGATTTTGCTAACGTTTTTGGGTTTTAATGTCGTCGACAGAACTGTACGAGCAAGCCATCAAGCACGAAAGGGGCTCTTTCATCACGTCGACAGGTGCCCTGGCGACGCTGTCCGGCGCGAAGACGGGCCGTTCTCCCAGAGACAAGCGCGTCGTCATGGATGAGACCACGACAGAAGAGTTGTGGTGGGGAAAGTGAGTGCCTTGTCTAGTTGCTCCGATGCTGGTCGCCTCTCCTGCTTTTCAGTTCCCACTTCCGTTCTTTTCTCTAACTTGAGAGTCGGCTTCCCTTTGGTTATGTTAGGGGCTCCCCAAATATTGAGATCGACGATCACACCTTTATGGTCAACAGAGAGAGAGCCGTCGACTATCTGAATTCGCTTGATAAGGTATACACTGCAAACCTTCAAAATATCTCCTTTGTGAAAAAGAAACCAGTAATTGCAGTAGAGATGCTTTATGTGGGTGAGATCCTGAACTAAGTCCAGTTTTATACCATCTTTCTAAGTGGTAGTTTGTGCATACTGGAGGAAAATGAACGGCGTCATTTCAAACGCTAAGTGACTCATTCCAACAAACGAAACCAACCTTTTTCGTTTAGATCAGTCATGTGGTTGTAGACGAACGACCCGAGCTTTGTTTTGTCTCCCTTTACATCTCTCCATTCTGGTTTTCTTAACTATTTATTTCCTTCCCCATGACTCTTGGAAGGCAGTGCGTTCTTTGATTTTTTTATTTTTCTTTGGGGAAAGCGTCCGTTTCCGTAAGAATTATTTTATTGTACATTTTTGGGTCCTACTGAGCCTGATGGTGGAGTTTGGCGTCGGTTTTGACGAAATGCATTGCTGGTGGGTCATAGGTCCTTTCCAGTGAAAAGGAAAACATAAATGATTTCCTCCAACAACCCCACCCTCTTCCCCAAAACAACCCCCACCACTCCTCTCTCTGTCTCTCTGACTCTCTCTCTCTCTCTCTCTGCTTTCCATCTAACTAGAATTTGTTCATGGTTTCAGGTCTTCGTGAATGATCAATTTCTCAACTGGGACCCTGAGCACAGGCTTAAAGTAAGGATCGTGTCAGCAAGAGCTTACCATGCCCTATTCATGCATAACATGTAAGTAGAATGATAGATATTACCCTTCTCCGTCTTTCTCCTTCAAGCGACCTTCAAGCTGCAAGATAAGTCCTCGCCAACGTTCTTCATGCCCCTTTTCAAATGACTGCTTCTACTCTGACTTCTTTGCTTTTGGTGCTCAAGTGTATCAACAACGAGAGACCCTGAGTTTCAAAGTTCTGTTTTGAGTTTCTTCTCTTTTCTGCTAATTGCGAAAAATTGTCAGCTGGAATCTTCGGCAGAACCGTTGAAATTTTATTCTTTTGCATTTGCCGTTGTCAGTGATGGAAATGCTTATCGTTTCTTTTCCGAAGATTGATTGCAATTTTCTTTCTTAAAGCTGTTGCGCGCCTTCTTTCGCTTGAAAATTGGAAAGTACAGTTAAATGGTCGGTTTTGTGCTATGCACCCTAGGTACTGAACGAAGAAGCTGACGTTTTAGAAGCTACTTGAATCCCTTTCGCTCAAATAAATGATAATGTCTTTATACGTCTGAAAACCTACTGGGTCTCTCTTATTTATATTTTTTCTCTTCACTTCTATAAGAAATTAATAATAAATAGGGGTATTGTTGGTGAATATTCCAGGAATGCAGAAAAGGTGAGTTAAAAGTTTTTTGAATGAGATCATAATAAGAGGAAAATAGTGGTAGTAACATATGGGTGGCAGGTGCATACGGCCCACCCTTGAAGAATTGGAGGAATTTGGTACCCCGGATTTCACAATTTACAATGCCGGGCAGTTCCCCTGTAATCGATACACTCATTATATGACATCATCGACTAGCGTAGACATTAATCTTGCTAGAAGAGAAATGGTGATCCTTGGTACCCAGTATGCCGGTGAGATGAAGAAGGGTTTGTTCAGCGTGATGCACTACCTTATGCCCAAGAAACAAATCCTTTCTCTGCATTCCGGCTGCAATATGGGAAAAGATGGCGATGTTGCCCTCTTCTTTGGATTATCAGGTATGGTGGGAGGAGACCAATCCTTTTGCAGGCTCTCCCACCCTCGTCAGAATTGCAGGCCTATTTTATTTTATTTTGTTTTTGCTGTCCGTTAGAATGCATGCTTAGGTTTCGCTTTACTCTCTTTTGGTTGCAGAATTTTGTCCCATTAGTCATCCATCACTCACGTGGCTTTGCTTCTGATCAACAGGAACAGGTAAGACCACCCTTTCCACCGACCATAACCGCTACCTGATTGGAGATGATGAGCATTGCTGGAGTGACAATGGTGTCTCAAACATCGAAGGTGGCTGCTATGCCAAATGTATTGATCTGTCTCGGGAAAAGGAGCCTGACATCTGGAATGCCATTAAATTTGGAACTGGTAAGGATGAACCCTTGGAAGGCAAACAACAATATATAGCGAATCATTTGATTTACCCACAGTTTGGAGCTCTTCTGGGCTCGTATTTGCTTCTCATCGAATCAATTAACATTTATGTTAGCTGGATGGTTTTCAACTTGCATCTGGCTCTGTTGAAGTTAATGTTGGGACGCTGTTAAAATTACATATTGATTGTTTTCATTTTGCAGTGCTGGAAAATATAGTTTTTGACGAGCACACCAGGGAGGTTGATTATGCAGACAAATCAGTCACAGGTGTTGCTCCTTGCGACCTTTTTGTCTTTCAACGTGGAATTGGACTATTAGTTCTCAATTTGTTAAGGCTGGATGCTTATTGATGTTGTCTGTTCAGAGAACACAAGAGCTGCTTATCCTATTGAGTACATCCCAAATGCAAAGATTCCCTGTGTTGGCCCTCATCCCAAGAATGTGATATTGTTGGCTTGTGATGCATTTGGTGTGCTCCCGCCAGTTAGCAAACTCACTTTGCCTCAGACCATGTACCATTTCATCAGCGGCTACACTGCCCTGGTATGATTAAGCTAGTTCTATTTTAGAGTATGGATTTGACAAATTAATTCTGACCCTTCTCGTCTGAGTCATAAGGTTCTAATCCATGCCATCTGAACTAGGTGGCGGGTACAGAAGAAGGAGTGAAAGAACCTCAGGCTACATTTTCTGCCTGCTTTGGAGCTGCTTTTATAATGCTTCATCCCACTAAGTATGCAGCCATGCTAGCTGATAAGATGCAGAAACATGGTGCAACTGGCTGGCTTGTCAACACAGGGTGGTCTGGTGGCAGGTAAAATGATAATGCCATCAAGGGTGGAAGGTTCATTCGAGATGAATAAGATTTCTGGTTTATGATGCAGAGCTAACAGTATTTGCTTGCAGGTATGGTGTTGGCAGCCGAATAAAACTAGCATACACTCGGAAAATTATCAATGCTATTCATTCAGGCAGTCTTTTGGATGCTAAGTACTCCAAGACTGAAGTATTTGGGCTTGAGATACCTGACCAAGTCGAAGGCGTGCCTGCAGACATTCTGAATCCCATTAACACTGTTAGTGGACTTAATTTCTGTCTTTTCACCGTAATTTTATCATTAGCACCTCCCACATGAGCTCTATCACAGTCAAATTCATGTCAAAATATGCAGGCTGGAAATGGCCTTTGCCGAGTCCAATAAGGCAGACAGCTCTAGCTAATTGCAGCCAGAGATATGCATATAATATGCTCCACTGCCCTAGCTACGTGGTTTTTTGTTTTTCACTCGGGATTGAATCTAATGTAAAAAAACTGCACTGAAAATTTTTAGCGTTTCAAACCATATGGTGAAACAGAGATGGTATTCCTCTCTCTTTCGGCATTTGGAATGGCTTGGCATTTAGCAGCCTAGAAAAGTTTGAAATGCTATACTTTGTCTAATTCCTTCACTTTATTGCAGTGGGCGGACAAGGATGCATATAGGGAGACCCTCTTGAAGTTGGCGGGTTTGTTCCAGAAGAACTTTGAGGTCTTCTTGAACTATAAGATTGGGAAAGACAACAGCTTGACTGAAGATATTTTGGCAGCAGGACCCATCTTTTGATTGACTGATACAACCTGATAAAGTATGGTGGCCGAAAGAGCAGGGTGATGAGACAAGTTAATGAATAAATGGGATCATCTTAACGTTAAGTGGGGAATAGACGGTCTTTGCTTCTTCGTCCGTCATATATGTGGAAGTGATCTGATTTGTGGTTCTGTTCATGTTTCATGTATGTGTTGTTTGCTAATATCAAGCTATGCATGTCTTTCTTCTGTAAGTAGTATTTCTAGCCCCTCCAATATCTCCTATACCTTGAACTCTTCGCTGGGGAAGTCTTCGTGATGGTGTTTGTCTATGCAATAATCGTACACCACTCTGTTAAATTGGATCTCGACCAACTCTTTGGTAAATTAGGTCTATGTGATATGTCTGTTGAATTATGACCCGTGCACATCTCAAGCAGGTTCTGGGGCCAGGGACTGCCAAACTTTTGCAACTAAATTGGTGTAAAAACCATCATAGGTGGTGAGCAGGTGCTATAAGGGGCGAATATGAGTTTGTGGAGTGGTCAGTCTTTGCCATTTTGTTGTTTTGTCATCTCTATAGTGTCATTGTCATCTGGTGCTGCCTGACTTTTGCCATACTGTTGCGCTGGTAAGGATACATATCAACTAAGGTGGGCACCTTTATCCAACTTAGCCGTTGGCCGCACTGGTTTAAACTACCACATCACTAACAGTGTTAAAAGCCGCTTGAGCCATAGCAACCTTCATTGGAGGGAGCCTCGCAAGACTCTGCACCGCAAGAAAAACGCCAAAACATGTTTTGAACCCATAACCAGCCGTCTACTGTCTTCGCGCTCACCAATTTCACGATGAAAAAGGACTTCCAGTATATTTAATGGCAGATTTGGAAAGAGAAGAGACACAACTTCCATTCCATAGGTTACTAAGAGAAGACAGATGTTCATCTCGTGTTATGTATCGAGCCTGACTAGCTCTCTCTCTCTCTCTCCCTTTTCTTTTGCCCTTGTGTACCCTTTCTTTTTGTATTATTTCTTTCTTAGTTTTGACCTTGTTTTTTGTACACTTGATGACAACTTGTCACCCTACTTTGTTATAAAAATTTTCATTTCATCGGCTCCCCTTCTCTCTCTCTCAACAACAAAGTCATATATCATGATTCTTTCAAGTAAAACTCATCTCATGTTCGAGTAATTCTAGCTTTACTTTTCAGAATATCAGTTAACTTTCCATTTAAAAACTTGGAAACTTGCTCGTGCACACGCAATTGAGTGGTGTTGTCCGTAGCAAGTTTTGTGTCTACAACATGGATGGGATTTTAGTAGTCAAAATATTATCAAATTGAAAATATGTGGTGATTTTGAATCAAAGTTCTTGACACGATGTAACACCGCATTGAAAAGTTTAGTCTCATATTTAAAATTGTGAAAAATCTTGAGAAACTTATAAGATGGTTGGCTACATTGATAAATTGTCCTGTGCCATAACCTTTTTGGGACGAAATCAGTGCTATTAGGGAGCAAGTTAGGATAGTGGTTTGATTCGTTAGGCAAGAAGCATTAAAAATCTAAATGAGTTCCCAAAATTTAACAACTATGTGAAACATACTTGTTCAAACAAAACAATAGGAATTTGACCGACACAACGGCCACTTGGATTAGTGATTTATGTGAAAGTACATCACATTCTACGATTTTTTTAAATAAAAGAAATCCAAGCTTAAATTTCATTGAAATTGATGAAATTTATGGATCACGTGGAGAAAGGTGGATCAGATACATGATACAATAGCACGTCGTAATGAGATCCTATTAGAAATCAAATTTTAAGTCTTTTTAAAATGGCATGTATCAAACGAACAAGTATCTTCATAACAAACACATTGTATGGATCATGTAGAACAAGTAGAATCAAATACCAATTCTGACCCTCTCTCCCTTCATTCCCCTAGGGTTTCTCGACTCTCGAGTCCTAGCTTCATTTGTGCGGTTGCCCTCTTGCCCCAAACTCGGGGAGTCAACAAATAGAGGAGTTTCCCAAGTTGGTAGAAAAGAGGGGACATGAGTGATGGAAATGAGGCTGACAGGTGTGAACTAGGAAGCCCTCTGGATCCCTCTCAATCATGAGCAGCAGTAGCGGAGCTAGTGTGACTGGCATGGGCAACTGCCCACGCCGGCCCCCGAAATCTTGCATTGTGATTAAGTTGGACCTATGTTCAGCTAGGTCCAGCCGCATGTGGTGCCCACAGCAAACCTGAGTCTGTGCCCTAAAATCACTGATTCTCCTAAGCAAGAGATCGGTTAGTGCTCCTCAACCAAAACTTTCTAGCTCTGCCACTGGTGGGCAGCTATGGTTTCTTATGGGGGGAGCTTCTATAGAGTTCAAATATCACCCATTTATTGTGGAAAAGCAGGATGGACAAATTAAAATCTTCATTTCTGAGGAAGATTATGAAGAATGAACCACTCCTTCAAGTGGGTAGCAGTGGCTTGCCTTGTTGGTGCCTCGCCGTATCATCTACTCGGTGGCATTTTTGGATCTCATCCATCAGTGGGTAGGCACGTAAGGCCAATCCCAAGTTCACCATTAGTGGGAACAGACGTTTTCCGATTCTAGTGAAGAGCAGTTTTGGATGCATCCTTCAAAAAAGAGCTGCCCATCCATTCGGCTCCTCTATGGATTTGTCTCCCATATTTTCTGTTGAACAGAAAGGTTATGGAGCCTTCTCTCCTGTGAGCTTGTTGCGGCCAAATACCAATTCTGATTATCATATTTCAATTGAACTTAGGTTAAAGCAACAAAATAGATAAGTAGACTAAGTAAGATATACGAGATGCACAACATGTGAGGTGTACTAGAATATCTTCTCATATGCCAATGATCCCAATTAGTATATGGGGGCACTTGTTACTTTTGGGAATAAGAATGCGAAGAGTACACTAATGCAAAGGAGCAAAAGAAGTCAAGGTAGAACCAATTTTGGATTTTGCCTATAGACCAGGTGGTTTCAAATACTTTTATGGATCAGAACTAATGTGTGGTAATCCATAAGAAAGAATATGTGAATCTTCTAAAGGTAGTGAGATGGCAATAGTAGTAGGCTTTCTATAGAAGATATATGTTGATGCAACCCAAAATTGTCCCTTGTACTCTCGCTTTGTTAATGTCATCCTTGTGCAGGGGCGGTGTCAATCTTCTTTGTGTTATTCCCCAGTGAGACAAATTTCTTACAACCAACTTTAAATTGTACCAAAAGGCTAACGAGAAAACAAACTTAATTGCATAGTCGCAGATATTGCTAACAGATTTTAAAAGTCAGTTTTTCTCAAGCATTTTTTAGCAAAGCTGAAAATCTCAATAACTTTTTAGAAAAGAAAAATGCTAAATAGGAAAAAGTGAAACAGATGAGAAACTAACAAGGAAACATAAAAAATAATTTGATCAAATGATAAAAATAATGTTGTGGTAATGACAAACTGAAAATAAACATGAACTTCAAAGCAAAAATTATAACGAGGCCTATCCATTACCATATATTTCATACAAATATAGTGCAACACATGTAATGTATGCATTTGGCGAATAACACGACTTGTCCCTATGACAAAATATAAAAACAGCCAGCATGATTGGCGCATGGCTCAACCTGTCCTGTTCAGATATGTGCTCTACTCTATCAAAGTGACGGGTTAGTGGGTGTAATGTGCAAAACACATGTAGTGTGTGTAATAATAGCCCATAGCCCTAGCATAGTAACTATACAAAGAGCAACACTCTACAAGATGATATGCACATAACACAATCAAAATGGGCAACGATTAGCATCAGTCACACTACCCAAGGATCACCCTCTATTCTAACAGCTTCACGGTCACGAGACGCCACCCTCTTCAAGGTGAGTACTTGAAACCAAATAACAATAAGAGTCAGAGACAACTCTAAGTATGGCATATCCCTGAGACCTACACATACATCGTCCGTTCATACGTAAATAGCATAGGTAGAACAATAGAGACGCCAACGTGCCAAGCATTCCCTCTTAGCAATAAATGGTAAACACAACATTCAAATGCATAACTTTAAGCACTGAGTGAAAACTTAGCTTTTGAATGGAATGTAGGGGCTCCACAAGACTGTTGCATAGCTTACAGTCATCACACACAATAGTTGAGTCACTGGGAATTCGTAGAACGTAGGGTAACCCTACCCTGCCGTGACTCTCAACAAGGTTGGCCTTAACTATAGCTACTGCAGCAACACGCGACTTACTCTATGTGGGGATGGGCTCCTTGCTAGTAGGCTGGGTAATGACCACTTCACAATATAGTCCATTCTCGGCAAGTCCGTTCTCAGAACCCAGCCCCCTACGCCGCCCACCTAAACCCTTTTACATTAGGCTCGACTGATATTCAGTCGGTATGGTCCATTCACATTAAATCCGACCCTAGGCCGTTGCCTCATGCTCAGACCCTCAATATCATATCATTAACAACAAACTAGCAATAAGACAACACATATTCAAAACACACACACACACATATATATATATATATATATTATCATCTTAGGCCTTTTTGTTCTTCACCAAAATTATGAAGAAAACTGACATATGCAATAAAATATCAAATCAGTCGTGCAAAAGTTGAAATTTGAAACATTTATTGTCAAATATGAATCAGCAAAAACATTGACTGATTTATTGTCAAAGATAATCATTTGATTATTAGAAAACCTTAATAAAGAAAAAACAATTAGGCACTGTTTGGGTGGCACCTCAAAACGGGGTCTCTTAGCCGAAACCAAAACCAGGTTTTGGCTCCCAAAACCCCATTTTAGGGACGTTTGGACGACAGCAAAACTCAGTTTCGCTCAAAACCTAGTTTAAAAGTATTCGCAAACTAATAACATAAAGAATATTTCAATCAATTTGCCGCCAATTTGATTCCAATTGACCGACTTAGCCTGATTTTTTTCCAACACTAATCAAACTAAGTGTGTCATTATAAGGGACATAAAGCCAAAAAGATGTGCCAACCGGCTGCTTTAGCAACAGATTTTCTTGTAACATGAGAACAAAGATAAAGTGGTAGCAGGGCAAAAGATTCAGCTGCTTTTCTTCCTTCAAAGTTCATTCCCTGTGGTTGACGAAGTGGGTCAAGAATCACGAGCTCATTGATCACTTGACCAAACCAAGCAGGAGCAGCTACTTGATTTTGATTCCCATGGACCCCAATTAGGCCCACTTTTGGATTGTTTGATTCACGTGAACCCATAACAGGGCACCTAATGGCCTGATACTGCTGAGAATTAATAGGTATCATTATCATACCAGTAGTCTTTGTGTGCTTAGCTTGGGATCCATAGACCTAGTCTGGGCCATGAAAATGACCCAATATTCCTTTGTTTCTTCTAGCCCTTCATTTGGTACTAGACCCATCACTAGGCCCGGCGCCCTGGTACCGGGTCAATCGGCCCGGTCGATGTCATGATGATGGAAAGCTTAACAATCGATCTCATGTTTGATTTCTCTTCTCTCTAGATCTGAAGTTTTGAATAGACTTGAAATAGTGTTCAAATTTCTTTTGTCATAAGCCTGCCATAAACCTTTTTTTTTTTCTTTTGTAGACAGAGATGAGATCAAAGTTGGCTAGTGGACAGACATTAGATCTGTTTACATGAGGTGTTCGGGCCAATTTTGGGTTGGGTCGTTACAGTTGATATCGAAGTCAATTCGGTATCTCCTGATTTGCTGTTATAGGGAGGAAAGTCCAGTATGGATTTGAGTTTAACTCCTAACTTTTCTCCACTGTGAGAATACATCTTTGGACTTTCAGTCTTTCAGCATTACAAGAGGCAAGAATAGTGAAGTTTCAACCTATAGAATGCCTCTAAAGTAACTGATAAACTTTCACTTTGTCTTGAATACATGTGTTTTGAAGACTGGGTGCAGTCCCCAGCTCAGGCTTGGGCTCAGCCCGCTCAATCTAAAATCCGGGTTCGAATTGCTTGGCTCGGCTCGGCTCGGCTGGGCTCAAGCGCAGCCAATGTGTGCAGGGTCCCAACGATCAGATTGGTGGGATATGATATAATTAATGGTAACAAGTGGACCATTCGGCTTTTGCAAATGGGAAACTAATTAAATGCTCAAGTAGTCCAAGCCGGGCGAGCACTTTTTGTATGGGAGAATGTTGTCCTCCTTGCAATAATGATATTGGATGCAAGCTTTTATTCCTGCAATTTGATCTTATTTGACAATAAATGAAGACATGTTCGTTTATATAGGGTTCGAGATCCAAGGTGATCTGAGATCATTGAGAACCTTAGATATCAGAAACTGAGGTTCGGCCCACTTCCTCTCTCGGTTGGACCCTGGATCTGAGGATTTTTCTTTTCAATATAAATTAGACCCGAAATCTACTATTTGTTTAAGGAGTGGGTTCCACAAACAGTGGATTTGAAATCACTCGCAGATCTTAGATCCGAGGCTATGAAAGATACCTTAAGAATGTTTAACAGCCCTGAAGTTGCATGGAGATCACAGATCTTATATACTAAAGCTTGAGATTCCTGAAACTATATGCTGCCAACGTGCGCGTATGTGGACGCATGCACATACACATATATTAATCATTTAGACATATGGCTGTCACTCTAGCATGATCCATGCCAACCTTATTAGGGTAATACTTAATTGGAATAAATTACTCTCATGATAATATACTAAGATTATCTTGATTGCCAAAGCAACTGCAGATCTATCAATAGGATACTTAGCCTATAAAAATATTTAGGGTGTGTTTGATATGTAGCCTTGGATTTGAGATCTGAGGATGATCTAAAATCACTTTTATGTGGGATCCATAATGTAAGCAAACACTGGATTTTATCATTATATATAAAAAAAGAGGATTTGAGTTCTTTAGTTTATAGCCAAAACCTCATATTTGAACTCGAATGAAAGAGTGGTTTAACCTTAAATCTATGGACCTCATATTCCTAATGATCTCAAATCACCTTGGATCTCCGATCCGACGCTACCAAATGTCTCTGAAGAAACATGTAACAGAGAGAAGGTGGTGCTTGATGGTTCCTAGAATTGAAGTGAACAAGGGACAAAATGTCACAGAGGCGAATGTACTGTGTCTGTGTGCGCATCTTTGTTACCAAGACAGTCATCCCTAGGTTTTGGCTTGTCTCATGGGCCTAGGTCTGTGACTCACCAGGAATATATTTTTTGGAACCATTTGTTCTTTGTCAAAAAGTCATCCTCTAGGGCCGAGGGCAACCGTTTCTTCTTAGGCGTGACAAGACCAAGAAGAATCAAACGTACGATTTTATCATTATTCCATGGCATTGTCTCTCAACATCTGCCTCATTCTAGAAAAACAAATCAGAAAAGGCTCCTAATAATTTATTGAAATTGTAAAATTAGTTCACTAGTCCTGAAATGACTTTATATCTTACCTAGTTGGAAGCCAGTAATTCATTAAGGCTGCGTTTGCATCCCCTCGGATTTGGGATCTCAAATCCATGATGTGCATGAAATCTGCGGTTTAAACAAACAAACAGTAGATTTCAGCTTCTCAAAGAGCCTAGTGGGGTTTGGTCGTCAAGCTAAGAAGAAATTAACTCTGAGTCTTAACTCAAAGGTAAACAAATGTGGCCTAAACTTCATCTCATGTAAAAAGTAGGACGCAGAGCAGCTGAAATAATCTGAAGAAGACAAAAGACATTTTCAAAATCATCTTCTTCACTTATGTTCATGGCGGAGCCAAAAAAAAAAAACTCTAGAGGGCCACACATTCACAGGTTTCGATATATATATATAACAGATTAAATATTTGAAGATGTTATCGTGAAAATGAAAAAACATTGAGGAGCTGGTGTGTACAACTAGGTGTCTCTGCCACTGACTTACCATATCCAAAACTTACCACTCTTGTTCAAATACGCTTAACTTTAACATTTTACTAACGAGACATTTCTTAATGATGACTCAAACATGCTTAACCTTGAGGTTTTTATAATGAGACACGTCTTAATGCTGGCAGAATCTTATCTTATTCCGGATTAATTGTCTCGTATTGACTTAAAGAGATGCCGAACTTTCACATGACTCGATAACAATGTGTCAAACATTTGATATCATTCCTTGTCGACGTTTAAGTTTCAAAAATAAGATATCGTAAGGAAATCTCTTACCATTAATTTGGAGCCATCGAAGTGGAAAAAATAGTCGCTGAATTGGCAGGAGAGTTCAATCCATATTCCCACAATTGATCAAACAAGGAAGCTGAAAATAATTGAGAGTGACAAAAAATCCACGCTAGCTAGCTAGTAAGGATATCTGCTAGTTGTTCTCCACCCTGCCTTAACTTTTCGTCTAGTCGGCGACAAACTCTCTCGCTTTTCCCTTCACTCACCGATTTGGGCAGCATCAGCTGGCCAATTATATTACTCCATCGAGGCGTTACCGTTTGCTTTCACGCATCAAACAAGTGCGCAGTCTGCTTCATGAGAAAGGATGGTAAATTTTTTCCCACTCACAAACAACAAACAATCCCCCGATTGAGTTTTTATAGTAAATTTTGTACGCATGCCCTTGAAAGTCGTGCCATGCATGCATTTTATATCTTAACTTACCTTTCAAATCCACAAAGCAAGATCTAACTAAAGTAACTTCTTGAGCCATAAGATGCGCCGGTGCCCCAGGGTCCTTTCACAAGTGTCACTTGTTTCTTGAAGCGCGTACATGAAAAGAGTTATCATCAGTATTACACGTAACATGAAAAGCATTCCAATTGGTCTATATATATATATATATATATATATCACACTATTTAGGCCCGTATGCCGGAAATCATAATCATGTAGCCACAAGCTAAACCTGTCTATATGCCCGCCTCTTCTAGAGGACCAACCCACCTTCTGGCATGCACAACAAAACCCCAAATGAAACAAGGTGCACCTTAGGAAGTGAAAACATGGTGAGCTTACAGCCAGTGGTGGTGCTTGACCACTGTGGTCTAACCGTTCCTGGGCCATGGCCGACCAACGCTGGCCGGCAGCGGGCAGCCACTGGCCACCGACAAAATGGCTTGTGCACTACAGAAACTACTCGGGCTATGTATCTTTTGACATGCAGAACGCATTCGTGAGGTCAATTCCTCAAAAAAACAAGCCCCCAAAAGGTTATTTCACAAACTGGTTGACCATGGGTTTGTAAAATATCACAATCCAGGCCGTTTTTCGTCAAACCGAAGATGACAGTACGTAAAGCACTAGACAAGGCCCAATTCCTAGAATAATATGACACAAAATTACGTGCTAAACGATTCAAAATCAATTCCAAAAACAAAATGGAAAACCCCAAGGCACCATTCTTGAATTAAACTCTGATTTTTAACGATTTGGCCATTCAAAACGTTAGATCACCACTCCTGAAGTCACTGGCTTCTCCTCTTCTCTTGGCCAACACCCCTTCCTAACTCTCTCTCCCCCCTCTCTTTTCTCTCTCTCTTCTCTTCCTTTCTCTCCCTCTTTCTCATGGTGGACAATGGAGACTCGACCTCCCCTTGATTTTTTTTCCAATTTTATGCAATTTTTTTAGCTTTTACATTCAAACTAAAAAATTTTAGTAAATTCTAACCATGGTGTGGTTGTATTTAAATGCAATTTAATTAAGGTTAATCCATACTTAAGTCATATTAAATCTTAAGATCGCTAATCTCTTGATTAACCAATTTACTAATTCACTCACTATTTGTTAAGAGTACCTAAAATTTAAAAAATAAGCAGCTCACCAATTCTTAAAAACTGCATTTACATTTTTCAAAATTTTCTAAAGAACTCGAACTTCTGCAGACCAATTCTTCACCACATAATCTAATTTCAGCATAGTTTACAACATTGAAAAGCTAATCATGTGCTCTATTCACTTGTACTAGTCTCATCTGGAGACTCCAATCCATGAGAAAGTTGACCACTAAAATTAGCAACGTATACGAAAGGTACCTACAGTCTAGGGCATTACAAAGATAATGAAAAAAATTAAAAAGAAATACGATAAAACTGAAAAAAAAAATCTTTTTGGAGATTCGTTAAGAAAAAGACAAAGGCAGGTTTTTTTTTTTCATTTTCGTTTTCATTGCCATACAAAAAAAGATGTGTTTTATATTATTATGCTTGGCACGTTAATATAGCCGCTCAAGATATCTCAAACATGTTCAATTTAGCCTTTTATTAAGATCTTCACACATATAGCGTGTTTTAGGCTAATAGGAAGCATATGGAGTTTGTTCTATTTTGAGTCTCCAAAATTATGGACGTATCTTTAAGATTTGAGATTTAAATAGAGAGGAAAGTTCTGCTCCTGATTAGATCAATACTTTAATCTCATTCTCGAAATATGGGAGATGGAGGGTAGCAGACATGTACTCATTGGGCACAAGGAGCGAGGAATTAAAGAGGAAAAATTGGAGGTTTTATCAATATTAGTGCCTCAACAGTTCACCTTCTCATTCCAACACATGATTTTTGAGTTGCCAGACATAGCAAGTCATTTTAGTGGCTCGTTGTTGGAAGTAATCAGTACATGAACTCAAGCTATAGGGATAATGTTGTTTTCTAGAATCTGGTAGCTTCCTCAAGTAATTAATTTCATTAGGGAGGAGAAACTCCAAGCGAAAGAAGAGATATGTTGCTGTATAAACTAGAGTATGAAATATCGATTATGTTTTGTGTTATTGCACTTAGGGCTGTTTGGCAACAGTAATAAGCTGACAATTATCCATGAACCTGCCTAGAAATCAAGGTAGATTCACGGAACACCATAATCCTGGGTAGGTTAATGGAATAGTAACAGTTTTTTATTGTTAACAAAGAAACCCTTAATGTAATGTTATGTATTGTCTTCATTGTTAACAAAATAAAACATCTAAATTAGCTGGAGATAAAAGGAGAAAAGGGTGAGAAAGGCAAAGATGTAAATGACCATTCATCAATTAATCCGTTGATCTAAATGAAGACGACAAGTGGTCAAGAATGGTCGTTCATAAAAATCAAAGTAAAAGAAGTGCATGAAGCAACCACGATGAATGGCATTGACCAGTCCAGTTTGTTTCATGACCAAGAATGGCCATTGATTATGAAATACTTTTGAGTAAAATGTTTCACATGCATGAAGCTCATACGACATCAACTAAAAGGATTAATCATTAAATTAACAAGATGTTGGAACTGTAGAAAGAAAGGAGATCAAGGAAGATACAAGATTTAACGTGGTTTGGTCTACTCAGACCTACATCCATGGCAAAAGCTTGACACCTCGTTGTGTTGTTTTTCATTATTTCGGGCCAAAGATAATACACATTATATGAGAACTTCCACCAGAATATGTAACGAACAAAGAAGGCTCTCTAATCTCTAACAAAGCAATACAATTAATAATGGAAGGATGAAGAAAGAAACTATGATAGTTTTTAAAACATACACACAGGGCTGAATGGCTATATGCCCAATGGGTGAAAAAAGGAATGGCAACTCCATTCATCAACACGCCCCCTCAAGTGGGGTGTAAATATTCGTACAGCCCCACTTGATGAGGTTCTTGCAATGTTGATCTCGATTTAAGCCTTTAGTAAGACCATTGCTAGTTGATCTGTGTGTAGACAGTTCTCCTTTTTGCACTTTCTCGTGAATATAATGACAATCAATTTCTATATGTTTAGTCATTTCATGAAAAACAGGACTCGCCACAATGAAAATTGCAGCTTGATTGCCACAATGCAAGAGAATAATATCAACTTGTAATTCAATTTCTGACACAAGAGTTTTAATCCATGTAAGCTCACTTGTTGCTGTAGCCATAGCCCGATATTCTGCCTCAGCACTGGATCTGAACACTACACTCTATTTTTTACTTTTCCAAGACACAATATTTTCTCCAACAAACACATAATAACCAATTGTGGATTTTCTGTCTGAATTACTAGCCCAATCAGCATCAGTGTAACTATACATTTGATGATGACATTACTTTTGTACCATATACCTTGTCATGGAGTCTTCTTTAGATATTGCAATATACGATTAACGATTTTTCAATGGTGCTCAGTAGGAGCATGCATGCACTAACTAGCAACACTGACTGCATATGTTATGTTAGGCCTCGTAATAGTCAAACAAATAAGCTTTTGTTCGCATCCCCAAAATTTCTTTTTTATTGGAGAAAAGGACTCGTCCGTCGATATGAGGATCAACCGTTCCCGGCGCCTTTAGCGAGGAAAATCAACCCAATGGCTATGTTTATCATTGATGTATTTTGTTTAACTCAAACATCTTTTTGATTCTATATGCGGTGTAGAAAAATATTGAAAGTTTGATGTTTCAAACTTTTGAAAAGACTCTTGAAGAGTTGCTTGAGAATGTAAAACTTTTTGGGGACACTAAAATTGAAAAATATCATTTGAAAAGTTGAAGAAACCATTTTGAAATCATTTTAGTGTTCTCTTAAGACTTTAAGTAGTTTTGAGATTTTGCTCTAATTCGGTTACCACCTGTTAAGAGTTTCATCTCGTCCTGCTTAAGTTCTTTTAAAGATGTGTTTATGATCATAAGTGATATTGAGTGAAGGTGAAGGTATGGATGCATTCATCCTATATGATTAGAAGAATGTAAAGCATTCCTACCATAACATTCATCTAAATTCATTCCTACCACAACATACATCTAATAGTTTTCTTTTGTTAGTTATTGTATATAAGAAGGAAAAGTTTTTGAAAATAGATTGGGGTTGTAAACCATCGAGCATGATTCCAATATTGAAACATTACTTGGTTTATGGTCTTAGAGAAGTTGGTAAATAAAAAGATCACGAGAAGAAAATATTAAAAAAATACAAGAGATAAAACACTCTTATGAAAAGAAAGAGAGAGCGATAGAAAAAACATTCATATATGTGTATATACCATCACATATACACATATATGAAAGCTTAAGAGAAAAAGATGTATTGATTTGAAGAGAAATAGATGATTTAGAGGAAAAGAAAAATATAAACACGTATGTATGATTGTGTATAAGAAATTTCATAAAGGAAGATATTTGTCTTGAAAAGATGAATAAATTATTCGAAAGAGAGAAAATAGAACACATGTGCATACACATTCATGCGCATATGAAAATTTGTAAAATGAAAAGTGAAAACATAAAGAGAGAAAGATGAGGAGATCATCATGTGTGTATAGATGTATATAACATGTATATACATACATGCCTTCACAAGATTAGAAATCAATGAATAACTTAAAATTACCAACTTAAAGTTTAATGTGGGCCAAAGGGGAGCTTGGACTCATGCAAGAGTCTAAGCTAAGTCTCCAAGGCCGCGTTAGAAAGTTTCTTCTGAAAATGTTTTGGAAAATATTATTTACATATAAACATTGAATGTTATTACTTAGTTTATTACAAGGAAAAATCTTCCACCGTTGGGTATGAAAGAAAATCAATCATAACGAGGCACTCGTTAGGGTTTCTCATTGGGTGATTAAGAAGGAAATTAATATATATGATAATGCATTTTTAACATGTACATATTTGTAAAGGTTTCCCCGGGTTGGACAAGTCCCAACCTCAAAAATTAATATGAAGATAAAAAATGAAAAACCCCAAGCCACACTCTCATTCTCATCATACATTCACATATAAACAGAAAACCAAACAACTACGCATGGGTGATACATAGACAATATTCAAACAAGGAGAGAGAGAGAGAGAGAGAGAGAGAGAGGATAATGGAAAGAAAAAGATTTAACTAGGAAGGATCATCTCATCTTTCCATGTTCCCGGTGCACTTGAGCATAGCCTCTTGTCTCTAAAAAAGAGATTGAGCACTATCTCCTTTGGCCATGGGGAGATGAAGATGAGAAGAGAAAGAAGAAAGAAAAGCAATGATACATGCAATAAAAGAAAAAAAATCATTAAATGAAAGATCATCTCATCTTTCCATGCTCCCGGTGCACTTGAGCATAGCCTCTTGCCTCTAAAAAGAGATTGAGTGCTATCTCTTTTGACCATAGGGAGATGAAAATGATAAGAGAATGAAGAAAGAAAAGCAATAATATATTCAATAAAAACATGATTCAATCATAAAATAGAAGATCATCTCATCTTTCCATGCTCCAGGTGCACTTGAGCATGACATCTTATCTTTAAAAAGAGATTAAGTGATATCTCCTTTGATGAAGATGATAAGAGAATGAAGAAAGAAAAATAATGATATATTCAATAAAAACATGATTCAATCATGAAATAAAATATCATCTCATCTTTTCATCCTCCCGATGCACTTGAGCATAGCCTCTTGTCTCTAAAAAGAGGTTGAGTGTTATCTCATTTGGTCATGGGGAGATGAAAATGAGAGAAAATAAAGAAAGAAACAATGTTATATTTAATAAAGAGAAAACATGATTTAATTATGAAATGAAAGATCATTTCATCTTTCCATGCTCCCGGTGCACTTGAGCATAGCCTCTTGTCTCTAAAAAAAGGTTGAATGCTATTTCCTTTGGCTATGGGGAGATGAAGATGAGAAGAAAATGAAGAAAGAAAGAATGATATATTCAATAAAGAGAAAACATGCTCTTGGTGCACTTGAGCATAGCCTTTTGTCTTTAAAAGAGGTTGAGTGTTATCTCCTTTGGCCATGGGGAAGTGAAGATGAGAGAAAAAATGAAGAGAGAAATGAGAGGGATGATGATTATATACCTCCAAGGAGAAATGACCTAAGGAAGATGAACACATTCACTTGAAGATCTCATTGAGTGGAGCTCCAAGATGATGCCTCCAAGAGAGTTGTAGCTTGCTCCAAGTTGGAAAGGAAAATGAAAAGAAGAATAGGGAGAGAGAGAGAGAGCTCTTAAGATAAATCGTAAGTTTTCAAGTGAGAATACTCTAAGGTTTTTCCCAAGGGTCACTCTTACCCAAGAGGGAGGGGGGAGAGAGTGGGGGGTATTTATAGAAGATTTTGGAGCCAAAACCCAAAATTTGATTTTTTTTGAATTTTATAACATTTTCATCTAAATTTCACATAATTTTGCATTATTTCGAAAAAGAAATGCTTTAAAATGAGTATTGATTGGCCATTAGGCCTGTAAAAACATTTTCTGAAGTGGGTTGGGCTTGTAAAAATGAGCGCTCGACTCCATTTCAAGACGCACCGGACTCGTTTTAAATTCAATTTTGGTTCAGTCGCTCGCCACCGTGTTCTAGCACGCGACAAAGATTCAAAAACATATTTTGGCGTGAGAATGAGACCTTAAAAAAAAGGAAAGGTCCACGCACGCACGATGCTCAAATTTTGTGGTATCGAACACGATTCGAATTTTGGATCTGAAATGCTCAATTTGGATTTGAACTTGAATCTATTTTAGATCTTCAATAATTTAAAAAAAAATTGCGGTGATTACAGCTTCCCTATAAGGCATTGGTAGCCTTCTTTGTTAATGACAGGTTCACCTTGAGTAATTTCAATCTTTTGACCGACTTCAATAGGTGTCTCTACCGACTTGCACCCGATCTTTCCTGCTGTCTTGAGCAAATTCATCATGTATTTCTATTGAGATAGGAAAAGACCTTTGTGTGAGTGAACTATCTCAATTCCAAAAGAATAATGAAATCTTCTCAAATCTTTTATGTTAAAAGAAGGAGCTTTTTACTCTTTAGGATAATAATAAGATGATTATCCTTTCTTTTGACAAAAGTGTGTTGTTTTAAAAAATTACTCAGATGCTAGTGTCACGCCCTGGGAGATTGTTTCAAACCAAAGATAGTTTTGTGCAACCTGCACACAAGCTTACCATTTGGTTCTTTTGGATGCCCATGAAGAAGTTTCATATCCACTTTTTCCTTCAACTCTCCTTGCAAAAAGGCCTAATTGGTACAAAGGCCAATTATAATTACAAGCAATAGAAAGAATTACTCTAACGATGTTAATTTTTGCTAGAGGGCAAATGCTTCCTCATAATCTAAGTCTTGTGTTTGTCTGTATCCTTTTGCTACCAGTTTGGCCTTATGTCTTTCAACACTTCCATCACTTTGTGTTTTATCTTGAACACCGATCGACATCCCACAACTTTTTTTGTGTGGTAAGGTTACAATATCCCAAGTCATATTTTTGTATAATGCATTAAGCTCTTCATCCATGACTTTTACGCATAACAAGTCTTTTTTTGCTTGCTCATATGTAGACGGTTCAGAAGAGCTAGAAACTTGAGACAAATAAGCTTTACATGAATTGTTTATTCTCTCATACCTAATATAATGCTCTATCGGGTAGTTGGTGGAAGTGAGCTTGACATAATCAAATAGATGAGTAGGAGGCCTAGTTTGACGTTCTGATCTTCTCAAGAAAAATTGAATGTCATTTTGATCATCTATATTTTAATTGTCAATCTATTTCTCTGATGTGGCATTTTCTGTGTTGACCTCTTGAAAAGTTTCTAGTGAATCTTAATTTCTTCTTATGATTGTGAACACATCTTTCACATTGGTGGTTGGTAATATAATCTCTCCCTGGGAACAATTCTTGTAAAATACATTAGAAGTTGATAATGAATTCTCCTCCTAAATATGTTTTTCCTACACTGGTTGAAAGAAATAGGGTGTATTTTCATTAAATACAACATCCTTAGATATTTTAAGACGCTTTTCTTCTACACTATAGCATTTGTACTCCTTTTGCAAGATAGAATGTCCTAAGAACATGTATTTAAGAGCTCGACTACTAAGTGTTATCACCCCAAATTTTTCAAAAAGAACTACTATTTTATTATTTGAATTTAAATTTTACCAAAAAAAAAGAATTGTGACTATTCGATCCAAAACGAATTTCTAAACCGTTTTCCAAACCCAAAACAAAATTCAAATTCAAAACCCAACCTTAGAAGTGAGATTCAAATCCAAACTCCAATTATCAAATCCGAATTAGATCTAAAATCCAAGTTTAGATCCAAATGGGGAATTCCAAAACTCTTCCCTCTTGAATTCAAATCTTGAATTCGAATTTTGAATTTTGGCTCAAAAACTCTTACCTCTTGAATTCGAATTTTGAATTTTGGCTTCAAAACTTTTTCCTCTTGAATTCAAATTTTAAAATTTAGCTCCAAAATATCTATAAATACCCCCAACAATTCTCCCTCGTGAGCATGAGCCAACCATGGTGGAACCTCTCATATTTCTTCACTTGAAATTTTTTATTTTCCTTATATCTCTCTTTTCATTTCTCTTTTCTTCTCCAACCTTGTCAGCAAACATTCTTCAAGTTCAAACTCTTCAAAAGAGCACAAAGAGGCCTATTGGTGGTTCATCATCTTGGAGCTTCATCTTAAGCGACTCCAAGATCAGTCAAAAGAGAGGGCTCATTTCCTCTTATTTTCATCCACCTCCCCATGGCCGTGCAAGAAAGCTCAAATGATTTTCTATCCGGAATCAAGTGCTACTCTTGAGTGCACCGGGAGTATGAGCAACGCGGAATAAATTCCATTTCTTCGTTTATCTCCAAAAATATGCTTGCTATATTATCTTCATTCATCATTCATGCTTCAAATGATGTTCATACATGATATTCTAATCTTTCCTTAATCAATGAATAAATGCACGGTAAGAACGAGTGCTTGGGGTTGGGATTTCTTCATTCTTGGGTTGATTTTTTGAGGTTGGGACTTGTCCAACCTGGGAAAGCCCTTCACGGATTTGTATATGTTAAAATGCATCTTCATGTCATTTTTACTCTTAGTTTATTTTTTAATCACCCGATTAGGAACCCCAATGAGTGCCTCGTCATTCTTCATTTCATGTATTTGTGATTTTCTTCCATACCCAATGGTGGGAGAAATCAATTTTCTTGTAATAGTTGTGGTTTTTATTCGCACACAAAAATATTTAGAATTATATTTTTTAAAAGATTTTCAAAACCAAATACCCTCTCTAATGCGGTCTTGGAGACTTAGCTTAGGTTCTTGCATGAGCCCAAGTTCCCCTCTTGTCTATATCAAAAATCAAAGTCGGCTATTTTCAAGTCATTTCTTGATTTTAGTACTCATGAAAACATATGCATATATACATGTTATATACGTATACGTGTACATGAATATCTTGCTTTGTCATTCTCTCTTTATGATTCAACATGTTTTTACAAACTCTCGTATATATATATATAAATATATATATGTGTATTCCATTTTAAAATATCTTTCTCTCTTTCTAAAAATCTTATTTTATTTATTTGATTTAAACCTCATTTTTCACAAGGTTTCATATACGTATCTATACGTGTGTGTGTTTGTATATATATACATATACATGAATACGTATCTTTTTTTATAAATCTTTGATTTTATGATTTTAAAGATCTCTTTCTCTCTCTCTTCCATATTTTTATCTTATGATTTAAGATTTTAATTTATCATTTGCTGACTTCAGCAAGACCAAAACTCAAAGTAATGACCTAATATTGAAATCATGCTTGAGGGTCTACAACCACATTCCATTTCCAAAAATTTTTCTCTTCAATCAAAGATATTTATTACAAAAATCTAGATGTATGTGATTGTAGGAATGAATGATTTTCTTTTCTAATCATATAGGATCAATGCATTCATGTATTCACACTCACTTGATATCACTTATGACCAGAAGCACCACTCCAAAGAACTTAAGCAAGATGAGATGAAGCTCTAACTAGGCAGTAACCGAATTAGAGCAAAATCTCAAACCTACTTAAAATCTTAAGAGAATACTAAAGTGACTTCAAAAATGATTTCTCAAGTTTTTCAAATGATATTTATAAAGATTTCTCAGCTCTAATTTTCTCTAAAATATTTCACATTCTCAAATAATTTTTCAAAAATATTTTCAAAAGTTGGAAACCTTGAACTTTCAATATTTTTTTCTACATCGCATATAGAATGAAAGGGATGTTTGAGCCAAAATGAAATGCATCAACAATAAACATAGCGCTTGGATTGATCCCCCCCCGTAAAGGCGCTGAGAATGGTCGATCCTTATACTGACTAGTGAGTCCCTTTTTCTCTCATTTTCATAACAAAACATCATTTTTCTGGAACACTCCAAAATCAAAAATAAAAATTATGAGGATGCGAACACTAAGTTTATTTAAATTTCGTTTTTGTTTAGCAACAAAGACAATACAGTGAAAGGTTCGCATGCGGTTTAAATTGAGTTTTAGTCCATTTAGAATTTCAAGAGGAGCATGATCCTGAAATTACTTGCTGGCAAGGCGGTTAATAATATAACATGTATTCAAAAGAGCATCACTCCAATAAATTTGAGAAACATTCATTTGGTATTTTTTCTTTCGGCTACTCTGTTTTGTTGAGGAGTGCTTACACATGTAAACTAATGATCAATACCATATTGTTTTTCAAAACATTTGAACAGAGAATTTTTAAACTCAGTGTCGTTATCAGTTCTTAGAGCTTTAATTCGTGTTCGGTAGTTATTTTTAATCATATTAAAAAAGATTTGAAATTTGTTGAAAAGTTCATTTTTAGTTTTAAGCAGATAAATCCAAGTGATTTTTGAAAAATCATCTATAAATGCAACATAATATCTAAAGCCAGAATATGAACTCACAGGGGCTAGTCCCCACACATCGAAATGCATCAAATCAAAAAGATGTTCAACAACACTATTAGACTTAGAAAAAGAAGGTCTACTCATTTTAGCATAACGGCACATATCACACGAATGTCAATCATAGTAACATGTAGGAAATAAAACATTTAACTTGTAACTGGAAGGGTGGCCGAGTCCTTTATGCCACAAAGAGCTATCAAATCTAGCAGTCAAAACTTTATTTTCATGTTTCAGCACATACAGTTCATTGGTAATTCTTCTCTTACCAATTATCTTCTTCGTCAACCTATCCTGAAAGATCATATCATATGGTGAGAATATAATATCACAGTTCAAATCCTTGGTAAGTTTGGAAACAGACAATAAATTTATAGATAGCTTAAGAACAACTAAGGTATTAATTTTTTTGTCACTATGAAAGAAACTAACACTACTAATACCTTCAACTCTCACCTTGGATCCATCTGCAATAGCGACAAAATTGTTTCCATATACATCATTAATATTAGAGTAATTTATAGTATATAAACATATGTGTTCATTTGCTCCATAATCTATAATCCAATTATAGTAAGTTGAGGGAGTACCTGGAAGATTCTGACTAGATGTCGAGGCAACCATGACAGTCTTCTCCTTTTGTATGTATACATTTCGAAGAAGCTCGGTGATAGTCTATTGAGGAGCTACATCAATGGTTTTTGTGGTAGCAACTTGAGCAGACCCAATCGACTCATTTGGACACCGACCCTGAGGTGCCCCTGGTCTCCCATGCAATGTCCAACACCTATCACGAGTGTGCCCATCCTTCTTACAATAAGTGTGGGTAAACTTGCAGTTTTGATTTCTTGATTTATAACCATATGACCCTTGTCTATCCCTTTTGTTCATTGTAGCAGCATAGGCAGTAGTATTGGCATGAAACGCTAATTTGTCAAAACCCTCGCTTGATGGTTTTTTTGGTTGAGTATCTGGGTTCATAACTTGTCTGCATGTTTCTTCTCTCATAAGAGTAGATAAAATATTATTAACAGAATGTAATTCTGCTAAGAGCAATAGTTGACTTCAAATATATTCGAAATCATTTTCAAGACCTGCTAGGAATTGAAAGACCTTCTCACGTTGTCTGAGTTTTCTTGATGGATCATTATCGCTATATGATGTAGTGTAATAAGCAATACACATGTTCCTTTTTTTTTTGAAGTTATGAATTTGGCATAGTAATCAGCAATATACATGTTCCCTTTTTTCGAAGCTATGAATTTGACAAGAGGGTGATATATGTAGGTGACGTTTTTTTGCTCACTATACATTTCCTTTGCATTGACCCATACATCATGAGCATTAGTAAGAAACATAAAGTTTCGAGCAATTTTTAGCTCCATGGAATTGAAAAGTTATGACATAACCATGTCATTGATGGATTTCCATTTCTTAAAATGTGCACCATTCTCATGTGGGCAAGTAATTTCGTCATCAATATAACCCAATTTTGATCTACCACTGATATATAATGTAACAAATATAGACCAAGATAAATAATTTCTTCCATCTAGTAAAGTAGATGTTATTTTAGTATTAGGTAGAACAACTATTCTCTCCATCATAGAGTTTGACCACTGGTTTGGTGTAGGCAAACCATTATTTCCAGCCCTGAAAATGCAGAAGCAAAGCACCCTCTTTGATACCATGTAGAAAGAAAGGAGAGCAAGGAAGATACAATATTTAACGTGGTTCGGTCTGCTCAGACCTACATCCACGACAAAAGCTCCACACCTCATTGTGTTGTTTTTCATTATTTTGGGCCAAAGATAATACACATTATATGGGAACTTCTACACGAATGTGTAACGAACATGGAAGGCTCTCTAACAAGGCAATACAATTAATAATGGAAGGATGAAGAAAGAAACTATTATAGTTTCTAAAACACATGCATAGGGCTGAATGACTCAACGGGTGTTAAAAGAAAAGGCAACTCCATTCTTCAACAGGAACTATTTCATGCAAGATGTCGTGAACAAAAACATGTTAGCGACAACAATATTGGCAGATTTTCACATGAATATATATAGATGTCAACTGTTGCTAAAAAGAAACCCCAAGAGATTTTTGTACATGGGCCATCAAAATGCTAATTTGCTAGACGAAGAATTAGTGGATATTCGAAACAAACTACGTAAATCTCTAAATTTTACATGGATGAACTATTTTTCGAGTGGAGATGATCCGATAAGAGGGAGGGAAAGAGTCAATTAATTGTTATCCATTGCGAATTGTCAAATTATGTCTGACATCGACTCGTTCTCTACAGATAGAAATGTCTGGCTTCAGCTGAGAATGATGACATGCATGACTAGCTAGGGATCCAACTCATTCTTGCTGATGATCAGTTTGACGGTGCAATCAATATCAAAAGGAAATAATAGCTTGTTGGCTGCTCTAAATAATTAAACTAGTGAGGATTCATCTGCCAAGAAATGAGAATGATCATAGAAGGTGATAACTGCTACAAGAGAATTGGCTAAGAAAGTTTCTTTTCCATCATATTAGGATCAGCTCGAACTGATTGCTTTCTACTCCTAAGATTGATGATGCATGGCTGGCATGAATGGTGTGAGTTGAGAGGTCTGATGCTCAGAATGGCAGGAGACAAGAAATACTATATATATATATATATATATTGTTGATGTTGTGGTCTGATGCTCAGAATGGCAGGAGACGAGAGCTACAATATCTTGACGAATACATACACACACGCACACACACACACACACACACACACACACATATATATATATATATATATATATATATATATATATATATATATATATATATATATATGGCGTAATGACACAATCCTAATTTATTTGAAGCAAATTAAATTATGATATAACCAGGCATGTCAGAGTATTTAAAATGTTATACTGGGACTCGTTTAGCAGCACATCCATATAAGTGGTCGCATGCACTTTCCCACATGAGTGAACGAAATTATAGGCACCATTTTGCTATCACAAGTATTGGTGACAAGGTGTTGGGGAAAGATCTACTTTGTTTTTGTAGATCAGAAAATAGAGAACATGTATGTTGTGACAACTAAGTTAAATTCTGGCAATGCATGACAAATTGGTTCCTTTGTTACAATGTTTTTGAAATGATATAGGCTACAAAGAATCAAATGTCACTAAGACAAGTAACTTCGAAGATGCCTTTTTGAGCTTGAGTTCTCATCTTGTGGGTTTGTGATGAAGGATAAAATGGCTCCCAAAAATAGTGGCAGTGGTTAGAGAGTTTCATAGACTTCGGCCTAAGGAGAATGGGGACTTCATAACAAGCTTCAGGCCAGGAATTGAAGAAATGTGGCCCTCAGCGGTTAGGTCACATTTACTACCAGGTGGTCGAGCAAGCTGAACTGTGTTCTAAAAGAACTTAAGCAAGACAACATGTTGAACGGTGGCACGTGCTATTGAACTATAGATTTCCATGAGCACACTCGAGCATGGTCTATTTTTGAAGGAATCTACAACCTCGTTGCTTATATCTAGTACAGCTCTAAATTTGGACTAAAATGATCAATGCTGGAACTAATAATTTGCATAAACCAATCACAGATAAATTTCATTGTACCCTGGATCCTTGCCATGTGTTTCAGTTTAAACTAATGTAACACATGTAAATGCTATTTACAAGTTGATCCCCATTCCAACAGTATGGTATTTGATGAGTCATTTGCCCATGTAAGAAATTCAATAGCTGGTCAGGTGGAATTGTAAGATAATTGGAAAGCACTTAATGGCAAACAAGATACAACTGACTGGGGGACAGCATTACTACAAGATATAGCTTGATCAGAGATCAAAAAATAAATCAGGTACTGTAAATCACTTACGTGTCCAAGTATCCATGACCCAACTTGATTCCATCCAAGTTAGTTCATGTAGTAATATTGTTTCATCTGCAATTTTTATTGATGAAACCCATGTTCTAGACAGGGATCATCAACTTGAAACTCAGGAACTGACACTTCTCAACTTTGGTCATCATTATTCATCTAGAGCCTCACATGTGGATGACGCCTAAAAAATCTCTCACAAAGAATTAGCATTCATGCTTAGACGGTTGCCGCTCTAAAGGTAATGCAATTCAGGGAAGCTTAATACCACGGGAAATAAGTACTGCAAGAAGCAAAGGGGTCTAAATACTAAATTAAAACATGATGGTGGTGAACTTGAAAGGTGCAGGCAGGCCCGACTAGAACGATTTTATCAAATTTTGAGAATTGATTTCATGTGTAGAGTTGCTTCATCTTTATTCAGAGTGCCAAAATCAGCTTCAGACAACACATTGTTACATTCATATGGCATCATGTTCGTTATTAGTAATTGATTTCTTGGATTCTTCGTATCCGAGTTGGAATAAGTCGTGTTTTTTTCTGAATCAGTGTAAATATGTGAAATTGACACAACCACCGAAGCCATAGAAGTTTACTTCTGGCCAAAAAGTTGCTTGATCAGCTGCACAATTCTTCATGCAGACTTGGAAGGGCTCCCTCTGAGATATTCACAGCCAACCTTAGCACCTTATTGCGATTATGTGCATCTCTGCATGGTCCAATTCAAGAACCGATTATCCAGCTGTGCTAATTATTCCTACCATTAAATGCATTTTGTACTCTCGTGAGATATGAGGCTGTTCTATCTCGTGCCCTCAGACTCTAGCCATGATTCATTACAATCTTTCAGCCCGTCAACTTAGTTCGAAACCAGATTTTGAATTGTGGATGACATATTGCTTACCATTTTATTCATGAAAAAGTTGCATTTCAACACTCAAAACGTAACATCTAACATTAAACAAGTAGCACGTATTCTTTCGAAGAACTGATGCTGGGGGGTTGCCCCGAAATTTATTGACAAAAAATGGAAGAGTATTTACAACAAAAATGGGATCTGTGAGATCGTAACCATTTACAAAATATCCTTGTATGGCCTCCAGTCTGGAGACGGCTGATGCCATACCTTGCAAATAGTGGCACTATCACCTCTTTTAAGAAGATGAAACACCTCGGGAGCAAGGTCATCTCTAATGAAAACCAGATTGTTACACAGTCGACTTACAACACCCCTCAAAATCTGCTGTAATGAATCATCTCTGAAGCACTTGCAGCAGCGGCTGATGAAAAACCCATTATTGCAAATGACTTTGATGTTGTCTGCATTCCTATCAATTTCCTGGACAGTTAGAAGACTTTGCTGAAGAACCCAAGCTTCATCAGTGGCTCTGGCTGCATCACTCCAGCAAGTGATACCAAAGATATAGCACCCACTACTCTCTCTTACAAGAGCAGCCACATCCCTGCTATCCTTGTTTTGGGAAACTGCAATGTGAATATTATAGGAAGTTCGATGTTCCCACCTCCAACCTCCCCAAGGGAGCCCAACCTGTAACCACATTTGGATAGCTTGTTTATCACCCAACTTCCAATCTCTATAGATCATAAAGTCGCTGCAGTAGCTCCATAGCACCTTACCACTGTAGTTCATAGCAGCTTTTTCCCCATGCTTGCAGTTATTGCGTCATTTCCAAATGTGCGAAAGGATTATGTGCAGCAAATTCTTTCAGCACTTGAAGAGGACTTTATTTTTAAATTTGTGAGAGGTCCACCATACGAGAGCGTCTATAACCATTAGTGGATGGAAATTACTTTGTCTGAACTTCTTAAAAACTAAGTCCCATAGGCTTTTAGCTTCTTTGCAATGGAGGAAGACATGGTTGATATCTTCTTGAGCCCTTTTGCAAATATAACATCTGAAGGCAAGGTAGAGTCCATGCTTCTGAGCTCTAGCATCAACATGAAGGTGACCTTCAACTGCCAGGTAGGTCGTCCATGCAGCACAGGGAGGGGCTCCAACATTCCAAATGGCATTCCTCCACTGCTGAGTGGGACTACTATCTCGCAGCATGTCCTAGATATGATGTCTTGAAAGCAGCCGGGAACTGCAGTCCACCCATTCAAGTGTATCCTATCGACTATCCTCAACCATCAGGAGGTGAATGGGAATGCTCATAGAGTCAAGGAAGATGTGGACATAGGTTGCCTGATCGGCAAACAACTCCTTAATAGTGCAGTTCATGGTATCCTGAATTAGAGGTCAACTAGTAGGTGAAATCATATTGGAGATGATGACACCATTCCACCGGTCATGCCAAAATTTGACTCTAGAGCCATTGTTGACTCTCCAATGAACTTGAGATTCAATTATCTGCCAACATTTGATCACCCGCTTCCATAAGCTAGATGTCACTCCCACTGAGTTTGTACTGCCACAGACTCTTTTTGGTTAGATACTTGGCCCTGACGAGATCAACCCAGAGTGAGTCCTGCGTGATAGCTTTGACCCCGAGAAAACAGAAATTAGCCCTATTGATATTCACCATGTGTCGAAGCCCTACTCCACCCTCCACTTTTGGTTTACAAAGAGCATTCCAACTGATAAGGTGTGCCCCTTTGACCTCCAGATCATCCCCTCAAATGAAACCTGAACACAACTTTTCGATTTGGTGGCACGTAGACAGAGGAATCCACAAGACCATCATCCAATAGCTAGGGATAGATGTCAAAATATGTTTAACCAAGCATAGTCTTCCAGCATAAGAAAGCAGCTTCTGCTTCCAACCTGCCAATTTCTGATTAACTTTCATCACTATGTGCTGACATTGGCTCTCTTTGATGGCTTGTTATTGAAGAGGCAGACCCAGATGCATAACTGGCAAAAAACCTCTTTTCCAGCCCATGATTAAGCAAAGGTTTAATTAAGCATCGTCACTTATAAGTGCACCTCGTGGCAGGCACCATTCTCGAAGGCTAGCAGGACACGTTTTAGTCCTCTGCACTTGAGATGTTCACGAGATCATCTTGCTCGGAAATATTCAATCGTTCCTTTTCACTGAGATAGGTGCATAAGGTTGGATTCTATTGGATAGACAATATTCTAGTCTTATCAATGTTCTTTTTCGGCGGAATACAATAGTTGGGAAGCTCAACTTTTTATCAACATGAATAAAGTCAATAAGATGTACAATTAGCTGATGTCGTGTCCTCCTAATTAGAGTGGAAAAGTTCAATCGGTGCGGTGAGTCTGCTCCAGACAGATAAATGTACGACAATCTTGTTGATCATTTTGTAAATACATGCGCTGCTTGTTGGTGCCGAGCATGGCGGTCGGATCCCAACAAATGCGCTGGTAGGTTGTGTGCGCCGCCGTTGTGCTATGCGTGCACAGCTTTCGTACACAGCAGTAATAATTTCTTTTTTATTTTCATTTTCATCTTACCAATTTTTTTTTTTGTGAACGAGAATACTTTTGTCATCAACCAACGTAATTTCATGCACTAGTATTAGTGCATATAACCAGCTTTGGTCTAAGATGACAACTGCGTTCCATGTTGCGTCTAGCAACGAGGTTTCTCTTCAATCATCTTCTTACATTCAGGAGGAAGTTTCTAATAAAGTAAGAGATGACACATGTTCTGTTTGCTTTATTGAGGTTTCAGGTGCTTCTCTTTTCTATCTTTGTCAGCCAAGTAAATCGTCTCTTGTTTGCTTGAGTTTACATTATATATATATATATATATATATATATATATATATATATATATATATATATATATATAAATTGTTTGTATATATGATACTTAAATAAAATTAGTGTCAATGCTTCATTAACTCAACTTACTTAGCCAGCCACGTGTCTGAAGAGCTATTTTTTCCGATTTTATGAGAGAGGCTGGACAACGTGACTGCCATTAACAAATAACAATGTAATATGAAGTTTAACAAATTGAACAAAAAAAGATCAAGGTAGTGCTGAATTAATAGAGAATTAATAATCATCGTCCAAGGTGCATCTCCTTGTACGTGATTTAATGTAGCTATCCATATTATTTTATGAAATATTTTCTCAAACCTATATCTAAACTCATTTTTTCATTTTTTTTTTAATTTTAGGGTGAAATGTTCTTTCTACCATCCTAAAGAGAGGCCAACCTCTTTCTCTTGTGTCTCTTACCTTTATGGTTCACAAAGCATACTTCATAACCTTTAATAGTCCGAAAGAGCAGTGGGCTGAGTTGTGATAGCAACCATGGTATTTGTAACTTAGATAGCAACCATGGTATTTGTAACTTAGATCGATCGATGAACTTGCCACCTAGTTCATTTCAACCCCTTGGAGAAACCTATACCTAAATTCTGTCATGGGCATTTGATATATTTAAAATCATAGGATTTTAGAATCAAAATACTTGATTTTTTAAGAAATTAGAATTATTAAACAAACTGAGTATTTTTGTTTATGAAATTAGGAAACTGAAACCTAGAATTTTGATTTCATTCTAATTTAAGGAGGAAATACTATTCTAGAATTTTTTATTTTTGAATCAAAATTCTAAACCATTAAACAACCCTTAAAAGAACAGGTATAATATTTAAATATTTGATTATGTTCAAGTTTTTTTGAGGCATATTTTTGTCCTTCTAGCCTGGATTATCTTAAATTCATCCTAAACTACTAAATCAAAATAAACAAAAATACCCTTAAAATAGATTTTCCCTTTTCGTCAATTGAGCTTTCGTGTTCAATATTTTCTTCATATCTTTCATTTTCGAAGCTTTATAGTGACTCCGAAAAGACATTTTTAAAAAGCAGTTTTTCTTAGCTTTTTCGTGTGACCAAAAACCTCCAGGGGCCGACCACATCACTTACAGTCCTTTTTTGCTGCTGTTCATGGAAAAGAAAGAAAGCGTGCATTATTGAAGGGTCGCATTCAATGCAGAAGAGAATCAGTACATCGCCGTCACTGATTTGGAAAGCCAGTACGTGTTTGGCTTTCTTAAAATGATGGTAGACAGGAACTAGCGTGTGAAACTGCACTGACAAATTCTACTTGACTTTGAAAATTCTCACCTTCCGCAGTTCATTCTAAACACTTTGATGCCACACCATGGTCCAAGAAATCCTTCTCCTCGGCGGTCTGCATTCGTTGGAGCACTCTTTTTTCTTTTCATAAGGCGGTGGCGTATATAACCAGCTTCACTCTTCAATTCCCTTTTAGCTGAATTCATAGAGAGGAATTATCTACTCAGTCCTTCCTATCAATTACTCTCCATTAAGTCATAAGGGTTTCAAAGTTGTGTATGCCTTTGGGGTAGGCTGGTAGGTCACTCAACCTTGTTCAGGTGCTTAAGCCAAGGTTCTTCTTCTGATTGGCTGATCAGGCAGATTTAACTCAAACTCTCTCGGTACTTTAATAAAGTAACGGCATGTTTATATCCTATTAATGTTTTGAAAATAATGCAATTTAGGCTCTACTTGGGAGCCTTGTGCTTATAAGGTCTCCATGTATTCCAAGTTGCTTTTACCAAACAAGAGAGGTCCTTGCAACCCTATTCCCTTCATGGAAAGCAAAGAAGCTACACTAAGTGTTGTCTGGTCAATGACTACCTATTTAAGATGATGATAGAATATGCCTTGAGAGTTGTAGTGTAGCTGATTTGGTAGGCCAGCAGTCACTAGTTCGATTCTCATGAGCACTACTTTTTTGGACTGTAAACAATGAATGTACGACACTCTAATTGATAGACATTTCATTCTTCACTTAAGTCCCAAAGTAGCGCCCAGAGGGTAATGGGAAAGGAGGAGGGGTTTTGGCCCCTTCAAGGTATCCTCCCGGACTTCCCCCAATACATCATTACCATCGTGGAAAGTGCAATAGACTTCTCATTGCCTATAATATCTTACAGTGTCTCACAAAACTGGCTGAGGCTACTACATACAGCTTGGCAGCTTGCCTAATTTGCAAAATAGCAAGCTTATAAAGCATAAATTCTCTGGCATAAAACATATATGAAAAGGCATTATATTTGTTACTATTACTCTCTATGACAAACAACATATGAAGAGTAAATTTGTCGCTAGCTAGCTCAGAAGCCTATTAATGTACAACACCGAACTGCAAAAAGAGTGCTTCCTGGCTTTTTGGATGTGGTTGAACAAACTAGCTCCAACTTTAACCTTGGCCCATGGTCTATTAGCACATGTAAAAGTTCTCTACGCTATGTATAGCACGGACAGAATCATGCATCGACAGCTGGGGGAAGTCGTCCATGCGTGCACGGATGTGCTCATGGCTGTTGCGTTGCTCTGCGCCATACACAACCGGTCATGACTCGGTGGCTCTACTTTTGGTGTCCCAACCACTAAAGTAACGCACTTGCTGGTCTTCCACTGGGCCATGGCTTCATTTAATCAATTTCCTTTCCTCTTTTCCTCTGCGCCCACTACGGTCAAGTTCGGTGCTCAACAAAGAACATAATCACTTTCATTTTTCCATTGAACTAACATCTGTGCAGCAAGAAAAGGCAATGTAATAAGTTCCCCAACCCTAGGAAGAAAAGTAAGAGAAGAGAAGAAGACATTTAACACTCTTAAGTTTGTTTACTCTCTTTAGTTCTTTTTTTTTCCTTTTTCCAGCCTTTAAGAACTTTCGAACTTAACCGTTGGTAGTTTCTATGCAAGGTGGGCGACCAATCATGTATCCCCACAATAATAACCCTAGAAAAGTTGTGCCCCATGTCAAAAACTAACCAAAATTCCCACCATCTACACATGCAGTTTCCATTGGTCTAATAGACATCTAGAATGAAGCTAGGTAAGGTAATCCTAGGGATACTGCGCATAAAAGAAGCTGTAACTTTTTTTTATCTATGGTCCTTTCAAAAATTAGGTCTCCTACTTTGTCATATTATGGAAGGGAAACGGAATTGAAGGGAGGAAAGTGGAGTAGTTGAGGGACATGTGTCCTTAGAGAAGAAGTCCCTCAAAATGGCTTCACCATGCTTATTAATACTTGTTAGTGGCTTCTCCTTTTTAGGCTGTTTGCGTGCCTTTATCAATCATCTCCCCTCTTGCGATTTGACATGAAAATGATGGCAATGGAGCTTTATTCTTCCAAATGGCTTGCGGTTTTAGGAAATATAGCAGGTGAAAGGAAAGAGAGAACATGGGTCTCGCTACCTTCTTTACCTTTTTCTCACTGTTCTTTCCATCATCATCTGCTTTTCTTTCCTTTTAGTTTTAAAATCCAGTATTCTTCATTCTCCTGCAGAAAATGGGGCGGTCCATTAAAATACCATTCTTATGATTCATGATCCTCTTTCCCGTGTCGATTCTTTAAGTACGCGAGTCTGCCATTCGCAACAGGTGGCGTGAATATATTCGTTTACATAGTTGGAAGGGGCCTATGAGGACCGGACACCTGCTCCTTTCCATTCTTTTCTTCTTATGTTTTTTATCTTGGCTGTTCTTGTTGGAGTGACAGCCTTCAATCCCTTTCCCCCTCAGGTTCAGGACCAATGGGATGTGACTAAATAATGGAGGAGTTAATGACAGATAAAGCGGATCTTGTGTCTGTCACAATCTTTGCTGTCAAATGGAATGATGACATGTTGACATGTGTAAAATGAGCGTGAATTTTTCAACATTATCCCACTAAAGGTGAAGGAGAAAATATCATATATATAAATATATATATATATATATATATTACATTGAACCGCTGAACGGGCTGAAGCAAGGAGAAAAATATGAATAAGTTTGTTAAACAAGATGAGTAAAAGGATGGAGCTTTTGTGTTCTTTTGTAAACTCAGCAGAAGCAAATTGGTTCGGCTGTTGAAGCAATTTGACATCCACGTTGGTGCCTTCATTATAAGATGGGGAACCTTTGCATTAAATACTCATAAAATGGTGAGCATCCCGACCGACTATGGCACGGACTTTTACTTATCGATTCCTTGAAACCATTCTTGTACTTAAGAAAGCATATATAACTAGATCGTACAAGATGGTAGAGACGGGCTTGTACTGGTCTGATTCTATGGGGAATTATGGCTTTGGAAGTCTCAAAGTTCCCAAGTTCAAGAGGTCAATTGGAACTTCTTTTAAGTAAAGACATTTGAAATGAAAGATAGTAGAAGGAATTGCTTACCCCAACTCCGGTTCTAGATGGCATGCACTCTTTTTTTTTTTTTTTTTTTTTTTGGTTTTTCCACAACCAAAAGCTTCCTCATATTAGTTCACTTTGTAGGAATCTCTGGTGAGAGGTAAACTTCAAGCAAACCCTAAATAACCATTCCTTTCAAGAATTACCTTTTGAGATCCCATTATTGAAGATATAGAGAGGTGCCAAAGTAGTTTTACTTGGGATCCTTTGCCCCAACTCCCTTCTTTTCATATGGTCCACACCTTTGGTAGTTACATTTCCATTAATTGCATTGAGACCATTCGAAGTAAGTATACTTTCTATAGCATTGAAGGCCATTAGAGGAACAAAAAGGTTTCCTAATGAAGCAAAGAATGGTATAGGATTCTTCCTTTGTAAAACGACCATGTCAAATCTTTTTCATGTTCAAATTTGAAAAACTTGGATTTTAATATTGCCATGACGATTCCCATCCAGCTACTTTGTTATTAACTGTGAATATGCCAATATTTTAAAACCAATATGAGGCATTTTTTATTAATACTTTGTCAAAGTTGAATATTGTATAGCTTAAAATGCGTAAATATGTTTTTTCTTCCAATGCCAAGGAAATTATAGAGTTCGGACATTGGACTTGATTCGATATTTTTTAGCATGTCATACTCTCCCTCTCGTACCTCTTTTTTTGCCCATTAAGGGAGGAGTGGCTATTCTGGATGCCTATATTCTCCTACTTTGTATGTACAAAAATATGGTGATGAAATATTCTTAAGTATATAGAATAAAAAAACTAGAACAAGAATTGATGCTTTTTGTTTAATTTAATTCTTGCTATTCATAGAAAATACCATATTTTAGTATGCACAAAAATGGAAGTGAGAAATTTGTGCAAGTAAATAATGAGAATTTTAATTGGAAGCATATTCTTGAGAAGAGCTTTTCTACACACATTCCAAACTGAAGAATGATACTCGTTTGCAAGAAAATGACTTGCATTACAGTAAGGTTTCTAGGAAACTTATGCTTAAAACATATTACACTATATATGGAAGACATTTTCAACCACATATCAGACAAAAAAAAAGAACAAATGGCAAACCAAAACTTTTATAACCTTTGAAAATAATTATTAAGGTCGGAGTGTTCCTCCAAAAGTTCAACTTTTTGCAAATCTAGAACCAAAATCAGACTATAGTTATTGTGTGTGTGTGTTTTGTAAGTAGGCACTTTCCAATCATGTGTTTGATGAAGCAAAGTCTCCTAGCACAAGATAATACTCTTTACATTCAAGAGAGTTTCTTTTCAATTTTGAAGATCAGGGCTTAAAAATGATCTTCAAAAACATAGGACAACTAAAGAGGCAGCCTAAGATCTTCAAGAATCAACTCGCTATATCATTTGCATAACAACTTCTATGAGATTTATTTCGTAGAGTCTCCATGAAAGTGAATATTTGAGTGAATTGTGTTTTCCATAATCATACAAAACAAGTTTCTACTTTCCCCATTTTAAATGATATTTTTTTGAAGAAGGCATCATCTTCGCATAGAAATCAATGTCATTTTGTAGGTTCTACACTTGTCATATTAAAAGTTAATAGTTTGGAGGAACCTTACACAAGTGATTTATTATTAAACAAAAAGAAAAGGTTTTTAAGCACACCTAAACTTTTGTACAAATAGAAAAGGGTACTCATTGTGGTGTTCATTGGAGAAAGAAGAAGAACAAAAGAAGAAAACCATTTTTCAACTTATTTTGGTGCCATCAGGCTCATTATTAATAACGCAAATGTTGTGTTACCAATTATCTATCTATTTTTCTTTTTTGCAACTCACCAAATGGGTGCCCAAATTGTTTTCTGATGCAAGCTGCCAGGGAGAGCCCCTTTTATTGAAGAAAAATAAATATAAATATAATTAAAGAATAAAATAATTAGAAAAACAAAAAACAACACAAAAGCCATGACAACCCATTGAAGACTTGTCCTTTCTTCCCAAAATTGAGGAAGCTTTTCTTGCTACTGCTTCACTTGAGTAATAGTGCACTGAACCGTACCTTATTATGAGGAAATTACAAATAAAATAAGAAAAATATCAATATAAGCACCCTAAAACACATAAAAGAACAAACTAAAATGAATGACTTGAACTTATTGTCGGTTATTTGAACAAATTCATCTATAAAGATAGGAGTTGCAATAAATTCATTTAGCATCAAAACACTAGTTCGTTAACCTTGATTGTCCATCTTGTGTTTTCCCATGAGACTCAACATATGCTTAAACACTAATTAATCTAGCTTCACATAAATCATTTTCAACTAAAAATTTGAGGAAATCCTCAAATGGCATATGTAGTTTGATAGAAAGAGAGAGAGAGAGAGAGAGAGAGAGAGAGAGAGAGAGAGAGAGAGAGTAAAAACACATAGTTGTTCAAAAATCATTTTCTTATTTTATTTAATCTTTGATGGCTTAAGACACTTGACATTACTCTAGCATTTTGAATTAAAGGAAATAAATGTCTAGAAAAGTAAATTACTAAAGTATTTGCAGTTTTGTATGCATGCTCACATTTTGTATTGGTATTGAAGATCTAAAAGACGTTTATTGCATTAATGTTAGTAGTAACATAAATGGTTCTAGATAGGATTTCTAACATGTTGATATCATGTGCAGAGTATAGGCTAAGAATAATAAAGGAAATGAGTTAATAAAATATTATAAACATGTCAAGTGTGTACAAAGGAAGGCTAATATAAGATTATGCAATTATAGATGACTATAGATGTAATTTTGACACCTGATGTAGACCCTTCACAAAAATATAATATAACGCATTGCAACATAAAAATAGTTTAGAGGCCTAGCACCACCTTCCCTTTTCTGTGACTTATAATATTAAGAAAATTCACTAGAATGAAAATATGGAAACAAATATTTACCTGCCTTTTGAAAATAACCTAAGAAGTTGTAGTTAGAAGCAACAATATTCCAACATATGACTCAAAAGCATAAAAACAATACAAATGAATATATTTTTGACAACTTTATATAATCACAAGTCCTTGAACTCATATATCATGTCATTAGTTGAATTAAGACATTGAATAAGTCTCTTGAATGTTGATGTCTTGTGCACAAGCAATAATTCAGAGACAAAAGCATTGGTCTATGCCATAAGTAAAACTATAAAATAAAAATAGAAGGAAAGATGTAATTATGCATAGCATTGTTTTAGCACACTTGTAATATGAAAATACTGGGCACAAAAGTCATAACTGGCCTTCAGCATCAACAGTTTTCCCTCAAACAACAATTGTTCTCAATGCATGTAAATTGTGAATACAACAAAAAAACCTTCAGCCAAGAATATGAGAAAAAAGTTAGTAAAGTACTTTAATCCAACACAAATGTACCAATGAATGAACAAAATTTTTGTTTCTGTTTTTTATTGATCTTCATAGTGAATTTTTGTTTACAACACAACCTTGTACTACCTAAAACATGAGAAGGGTCATTTGTCATTGTGTATTAAAGTGGTTGGCTTAAGTACATACGGAGGGAGTAAAAAGATAAAAACAACCATTTAAAGATGAAAAAAAAAAAATTTAGTTGAAAGTGGCTTCATCTATTTGAAATTGACTACTCAACATATGGTGAGATAGTCCACTTTTAACCATCTAACCACAATATTATAGTCAAAAAGTATGATTGAAAATCAGGTGTTAACATGAGAAAACACCTAGATAGAATCACATACTTGGCACTTCCACCTTCCTATGAAATCATCTTGTACTAAAATTATTGAACAATGCAAATTGTAGAAATAAACATTGAAAAAGAGCGCAAAGACAATATTAATGACTTCACTTAATTCAAAACTTAGAACCTACATATTGATGGAGCACTTGAATGTTAGGTAGAATCTGTTATTATTGAAGGCACGATTAAGGATATAACTTTTCGTACATGCAAATCTTAACTACAAGTAAATTCACGACACACTATTACATCATCTGATTTATTTTCTTAGATAGAATCTTTTATTATTGAAGACACGATTAAGGATATAACTTTTCCTACATAATTAAGGATATAACTTTTCGTACATGCAAATCTTAACTATATGCAAATTTACAACACACTATTACATCATATGATTTATTTTCTTATAGTTCATAGCGTAGCATGAGAAAGTTGATAAGTTTCAATTACTCATAAAGGAAATGTAGATAAGGTAGTAGTCATTTTTCTATACATTTTGAGTGGAGCAGTAAGTTATTAGTGTTTTAAAGTTGGTTGTGATAAAATAAGAAATTCTTAATCATTTCCATAATTTCAAAATCTTTCTTGAAATAATGCATGTCTATTGTCTTGAATTAAATGCATGTCTACTGAAGAATTAGGAAATCCAACCATGTGATTTTGACAATATGCCTCCCTTCATCTTACTATGATTTGGCCAATTTATGCATTGCATATGCACATCTGAGCATTGCATTATAGGCATGAGCATGGTTTATGCTATAATCACATAGCTACATGGAGGGAGCTTCTATTTGAGCATTATTGCTTTGTGATTTGTTTAGACAGACTGCCTATATCATTTCTTCTCTCACAAGTGCCAGCCAACTTAGGATTCAATAGGTGAACGTGATTGCACCACAAAACTATTTGATCTAATGGAACTACATGTCTCATTAGTCCTTTTTTTCTTCCTACTATTTTCAAATATTCTAGTTGTTTATTGATTGTTTATTTCATTTAGAGAAAGATAGATATATAGGCATTGATGTCATCTTATACTTAAAGTCAATAACATATTTTTCTAAGAATGTTAAGATTCTTCTGTGTCTTGAATTGTCGATTTACCTTGTATGTGGCGCTTTTGGAGAAGTCTTGGGCAAAGAAGTCTCCATTGAATGTACACATAGTAGGTTTCATTCAATGTGGAAAATTTCATTTTTTGATTGGCATATATCTCGCTAAAAATTGTGGAAAAGTTTTAGTTAATGCAAAGAACAATAGTAAATATAAGACATTACTTGACACCTTTCAGTGATAGTGTCGACCATCTTTTGATGATCTAGGAACAACTAGCCACTGTGGATAAATTGATGAATGAAGTGCACCTCCTTGCAGCAAAAGCATTCCCCTGCTTGTGTGTATTTTCTTTTTTGTATAATTGGAAATGTTTAACATGCTTGTTAGTTGAATCCATGTACACCACACCATTGTCATAATAAAAAGGTTTGTTCATTCACATAGAAAGTTAATAGCCAAAGGATATAATAATGCATTCAAAAGCACCATATCTTATCATGCATGTGGGCCTTGATTCATTGCCACTAGAACTTACCAATTTTATGTCCAAATGAGAGAATTTTTGGCATGTCAAGCTTATCAAAGAGAACATAATTTGATTGGTGGTGGTGAGTATTGGGTATGAACTGTGGACTTGACTACTGCATAACAACTAACTTTAATCAATTAAAGCTGCAATATGCTAACCTAGAATTGACACCATTTTTGGTTAACATGTTATAATGTGAGAAAATCATATTTTAACTATTATAATCTGGAGTACCTTTTTTTCTCTTCTAATTAAAGAAGCATTTTGTTGCTTTTCCAAATTTTATTATGAGCATAACCACCATATAACTTGTAGTATATTTCAACTGAAAATATATTTGTTGTTTGAGGAAAGATTCTGATAAAGAAGGAATTATTTTCGTGATCATGTTACTTGATTTCGTTTTTTTCCCAATGCTTAGTAGGGCAGTTTCTTTCAAGGTGTAGTGTAGTCATGCTGTTTTAAATATTTTCTATTCTTTTCCATTCTTTGGTAATAAATGGAAGGGAGTCCCTCTTCTAGCAGTGTTGCATTGGAATTATTGGAAACTTGACAAAACCTAACCGCTATTTCTACTTTTTTCCCCATTTCCTCACTGAATGAATATTCAATGACAAATAGACACAGAAACCAAGTTTTGATGTTTTTATAAGGTATGAATCTAGATTTTCGGAAGGTATGAATCATAGGTGCCCGAGGCATTGCATATATATATATATATATATATATATATATATATATATATATATATATATATATATATATATATATATATATGTGTGTGTGTGTGTGTGTGTGTGTGTGTGTGTGTTGGGGGGGGACGTAGGTGTCTGATGCATTGTGTTGGTGAGTGTAATTAAACACACCTTTCAGTGCAATCCGAAATATTGCTTCAGACAATATATTGTGAGAAACCCGAGGATTTCTCCATCGACACTTGGACAGAGAAATCTAGGAATCCATATATATATATATATATATACACACACACGCACACACACACATACATATATATAGTCATTACTTTTGTGCATTTGGGTAATCAAATTTTAAAGTTCTCAAATAACTGTGTTTATTTCATAATCACATGCTTCAAAATTTGTTTTAGTTAATCATGTTTGCAAGGTTATGTCAGTATGCTTTCATGTAAAGAACCTCATAAGTCGAGCTATTCGTTCCTCATGAGATGTACATATAATTAACAGCATGCGAATTATACTTTCCAGATTTTAGAATGAAAATTTAAGTAGTATGGGTAGAATTGAGTCAACCTTCAGTGCTAACTCTCTTTGATGGATTCCGTAGGCATTCTTGAAGGTGTGTTTGTAAACAAAGAAAATAATGGCCCAAATAGAATGTCAGACATTTCTTAACAAACTTAGGTGAAAGATGTCAAAGTGGGTCCTCCACAGTATTTAAATGGAAAGCAGTTGACAAAAAATATAAGATTAGTCATATACTTTTAGAAGTACAACCATAACTTGTAAAATATTTTTTCTATTTGTTTAATTCTAGCTTCTAAAAAAAATAAGGGGGGCATTTGATAGTTTCGGATTTTAAAACCTCATAATTTGAAAACCGTAGATTTAAGATCTCAAACCCTCTCCATCCGATCTTAAGCCGACCTTTGTTCAATGTACAGAAGTAAAATACTGACTTCATTGCTGACCTAAGATCTATAATTTGTTGAATCATGGATTTTATGATGTGATCTTTTGTCATATCAGCAAAAGTATGGTAAGTCATATCCACATCAGATCATAGATTTCAAACCTGTGTAATCAAATGAAAGTAATTCTTCAACCATGTTTTAGAATTTTACTTATTGCCATCTAATTGATTTTAGCAGGACTTTTTTTGGGGGGAGAAGGAGGTTAACAACCCCTTGCTCCTCAAGGTCCTCTCATTCCCTTTGCTTTTAGGGTCTTGGGCTACATTGGCATCAACTAAAGATTCATTGACTCTACTCCAAGCACCTAAGTTAGCATCCTTGGACTCAAAAGGCATGTAGAACAGAAGACGTTTCGGCCTTCTTTTCCGAGCAATGGGTCGTAGATTTTTAGTTCTATCGGAAGTTGTATTGTTTTGAAATTAATATAAAGTTTGATCTCTGGCATGACAGGTATGCCTACCCCACTATGACTGATTTAATGCCAACATTTTGAGTCTAGATTCATTCAGCTTAATAATTCCCCATGCGAGTCCATATCTGATCCTTTTCTATCAGTGACGTCAAATAAGTAAAGACAGCCCCTCATCAAACTGAACCCTTAATTTTTATTTTTATATGATTTTACTTCATTCAAGGACTTTCTCCCTTAAGAGTTAATTTTTCATTTTTTTTTTTTTTAAACCGCAAGGAAAGAAATTGGAGAAAGTTATACCTTTGGAACCTAACATGGGGCAGGGCGTTGTGGTCCAAATATGAAAAAAATACCCTCACATGTAAAAGAAAGACCCATGTCTTGTAAGGGTAAAAATCCAAAAAAAAAAAAAATTAATAAAATGTCTGAAGTGCACATTTTTTTTCTAAAAATACCAAAAGACTGTCCCCTCTAAAAATAGAATACAAGCTTCCTGTTAAGTCCCGAACACCAGACATGCTATAAGGCTGTGTTTGATGGCCTCAAATTTATGATTTGAGGCTGCATTAAAAGGTTTGTTTTGAGAGATACTCAGTTTAAACAAACGATCTCAATAGCATGGATGTTAAATCTAAGTTACATGTTAAAAGCCATATATTTAAGGTAGGATGGTGGGTAGGTCTGGCCTTAAATCCATCCGCGGTGAAACAAATACAACTTAAAGGAAAACAAATAATTGCAAAAGTTAAAATAAGATGGCAAGAAAATTGAGGCTGATTTCCATGTTATGCGGCTAAGATGGGAAACGGTGTTCCTATATTTTAGCTTGGGGGACATTTAGGTAATTTTTACAAAAACTTTTTGACTCATTTTATTTATGATATATATATATATATATATATGGGAGCGCTTCCCATTTAAATGGCAGGAGCATTTTGGTCATTCAAGTTTATAATATAGGAACCCTTGTTAAGGATCAACTTATATAACATGTTTGGATGGAAATATGCAGTGTCTACTTTGTTCGGTGAGCGAGAGGTTAATTCCTACCACCCATAACTAGGCCCGAAGGACCTTCCATTCCCTTTAGTTTTGAGGCCTTGAGTCGTGTCAGCATCAGTAATGGCATCAGTGCACCCTTTGATTTGGATGTTACGTCTCACCACCTTAAGACACATAAGTATAACATCTATGGGAATCGATCTATAGACCTGTTTTATTTTCCAAGAGGCTTTAACCCGATCCATTACACTAGACCCCTTGAAGCAATATATTAATTCCAAATAAAGGGTTTCAGTTTTGTTAATGCATTTCTCATAACATGCTTGGAAATATAATAGATCTTGGATAGAGAGTTTTTTTGGTTGAGAGCACTCGAGTCACCAGGTCTGACATGGGAGATTCAATAATTTCTAAGTCATCATAATATAATTTAGAATTCTTTTAATATAACCTGATAAGCTGGTGTGGACAGTATATGCAGCCCCATTGTTTAGTAGTATCTAATTCTGATTCAATTTCATGTTTTGATATGCAAACTGCAAAAAGTTAGTCATGTGAGACCTTGTTCATGCCTGATCCTACTCCTCGGAACGACATATATCTTACGATTGCTGCAGGTGGATTTCGTACTTTTGCCTTGCACAAGAGAAGATTTATGCACGACCGGATATTTGAGGTCGCATTTTGTAAAAATCCGCAAACTTCAGCAGCATTTCTGAAATTTTCAAACACCCACGCGATTAAAATGCGTACGATGGTACGAGTACTTCCTGTGCCACACATCCGACAAACGGTACTCTCTTATGAGCCATTTCTCATTTTCATACCTTTTTTTCCCAATTTTTCCAGATTCGTCCTCCGCTTCTGTGATTCACGTTGTCACATACTAATATGTCAATATCGACGATATTGGTCTGCATGTACATCAGATTGACTATATATATATATATATATGAGTTCAAATTTATGCTATAAAAATAAAAACTTGTTTTTTATAAAAAGAATTATACAAAAATATTAGTGATTGATTTTTAATTTTAACCATCCACTAACATATTTGAAGTGTGTATGTTCTAGAGAGGTTTATACAGTCGTGTATTATACAATGTTGGATAGTTAAAAGTTAAAAATTTATCACTGAAAAACAGTTTTCACATAAGGATTAGCAATGGTTTGTGAGATAACAATGGTTCATGGTGTCTTTAGCAATAACTCGTAGTATTTTTAGCAATATATGTTTAATTTTTAATCATTCTACATCATCCAGCATAAGATGATATAGAATCTTCTTATATATTATATAGTGATATTCTAGCTTAGGCACTTGTGGATCACAGCATGTTATATGTTAGGGCTCATAGCATGAAACAGCGCTAGGAGCCCCAAATTTTACTTTTTTGTAAAAAGACAAAAATACCCTTCTGAAAAAAAAAATCAGTAAGAACATTATTTACTATAATAACCACCCACCACCTAACATGGAACCAATAAGAATGAATTATGTGTCAGAAAATTCTCATAGTCTTTTTCCCTAGTTTATGGCCTTTTCTTTGAGACATGAAGTTGACTGCAACCTTGAGAGATCCATTAGATAGTCACATGTACCTAAATTTCATACTAACATTTTGCCCTAATTTTTAGGCCATTTTGTCTATGAAACTGACACAGGGATTGATTGAGATTTGGGTGTTCATACCACCTTTGAATCAGGTTGTCACAAGCAGTGCTAGAATCAAGTTCAACTTTTGAAACTTCATATTGTAAGAATATTAATAGTTTAGATCTGAATAATTTAAGCATGTTAGGGATCAAGTATTTGGTCAAATTGATTATAATGTAGAAAGCATGTTCAACTGTTTCTTAGGCCTACCACACTTTGTGGGGTGGTTCCTCCAAGAGGGACACAATGAAGTCTCATGGGACCTACTGCTTCTGCAACTCATAAACAGATCAAACTCAACCAAATTTTGGACAAATTGGGTGTGAATTCTCAAACAACTTTTGTGAAAGAGCTTCTCAAGCACATTGAGTAACTTCAGTAGCAGCATGCTTAGTCGAGGACACTCTCTCTCTCTCTCTCTCTCAATGTGTTCAACCTGGAACTTGAAGGGGACTACTTGCCTTTTTCTCCCTGGATCACTACCTACTTTTTCTCTCCCAAAGTTAGTTATGTGCACACCTCCGTGCAGAAAAAATTATGCATGGAAGTATGTAATGACCAGAATACTACTTTAGTAAAAAGGGCAGCCCTCTTACAAAGACAAAAAAAAAAAAGTTGTAGTGAAAAAGTTAAAAGTCTAAATGACATTTCTTTTCTGAAAATCTCCAAAATGCCTCAACTCTCCCTTCTCTGTTTTTTCCGGTGCATATATGCTGCATGCACTAACCTGTGGATGCAACTCAATCTCTTTCTCTTCCCCTTTTCTTCTCCAATTTTCCTTTCACAACCAACTCCTCCCCACTTTATGATCGGTAAATCTCAAAAAAAGAAAAAGTGACTTGAAAATTCAGTCTTATTTTCATATTGGTTTTCAATCCAACAAAATGTACCCTCAGTAACAAAAAAAAGCCACAAGAGTTGCCTGAAGCTCTCAATTTGCCTTCATTCTTTCAATCCAACAAAATGTGTACCCTCAATAACATTAAGGGAGGAGCCAAGGAGGGCCGGTAGGGGCCCTCGCCCCCATTCTAAAATAAATTTAAATTTACATGTAAATTTGAAAAAAAAAATATGTATCCTATATGGAAATCTTGAAATATTATATGCCAGCTCCTATCAAAATTTTGAAACTATAATTTGGCGTCCCTCATGAAAAATTTCTGACTTTGCATATGAATTAACATAATACTCCTATTTTATTCATTTGTCATGTCATCAGCCAACTGCCCATTCGGTAAACTTCATTTTAAGTTCTCGCTTTGGCCTTCTACACCTAAGGAACTTAATTTTGTTCGGTCATGCTGTAAACAATTTTAAAATCACTTATTTATCTGATAGTACTATTTTGCCTTGATTAGATCCTCTCTAGAGCAATTGCTTTGATGATGAGACGCTTGCATTCATGCCATGTTTCTTGGAAAGTTATTTTCCAAGTGAGGCCTACTTTTAACCTATTTGTGCCAATCGCCCTCTATATATATATGAAATTTTAGAAACTTTAACATTAGCCTAAAAGTAAAGTCTCATGAGATTTGAACTGTCCCACTCCCATTACAATTCCCCTTCATGCACATGTGGAACGTAGATCCAAGTGTTGAATTATAATTTGATACCACTGTGACGACCCAACTCATTCTTATACCAGGCTTGGGCCCTCAGTTCAACTAATTTTAGCACTTCCATTAGTAGTTTCGATTCAAGCCCCAAAAAACTAGGATTCATGACAACCTACTACTTGACAATGTTTTTTATAAGCACTTAAAGATCTTTCACCATCTTTAATATAGGAATAAACTCTCAAAATGAAAAGTTACGTGAATCCATGACCAGGAAAATGATAATGGAAGTTCATCATACTGTTCAGTTTCATTTGGTTTTTATCTATTGCCTTCTCATAGAATGCATGAGCATGACACCAAGACTGGGATTATATCATTCTGGTGTAAAGTAGCTCTTGTTGATATATATATATATATATATATATATAGGTTACATTGGTTCAAAAGGAGAGGGGGCCACTTCATTATCATTTATATAAAAAATATTTGAAAATATATCTGTTGATAAGTGACAAAACGGGCATCTTTAAAAAGAGAAAGCGACAAGCGACTTAAATGAAAAAGCAACCGATCAGTTTTTTCATTTAACATAACATTATTCTATAAATGACATAGGCACAGTGAGCTGTTTTAGTTGAAGTAACTGCAAGCTAGATTTGTCTTAAAATGCAACTGCGAGGGATAAATTCGCCACTGCCAAGCACTATGCATCTGTAATGCGACACTATGCTAAAGAAATAAGCCCAGAAAAGTTCATGATATTATAATTCTATTATCATGTGCATTTTATATTGTCAGATTCCTCGATATAGCCAATGCCGATCTCAATGCAATCTAATCAACTGAGATTTTACTTGAAGTCTTCATATGAACAGCCTTCACATCCGTTTCTCACCATTTGTTCACATTTCACGTGTTAAGAATGCTAAACATTTTAAATCATGCTTTATAAAAGATCAGAAACCCAATTTATAGAGCCTTGGAATGACAGCTCCGCGAGCATCAGAATGGCAGAAAATATTCTACCATTCTTCAGATTCTACCACCGAGAATCCGATCTTGCTTAAAAAATATTGAACAATGGTCGTCACAAGAAAAAAAAAAAGAAGAAAAGAAAGTCAAAGAACCAAGTATATTTTTTGGTGTGAGAGAGTATGATTGTGACACTTAAAAAATTTTGGTCATACATTTAAGATTACCAAGAATGTTGTGAGACTTATAAAGAGAGTTGTTAAGTGATTGATTGTTCTTATTCTTAATATTTTTCAGTTGGAATCAAAACTACTATGGAGATAGATTGGGATTTGTCAATCAGGCTATTACATGTATCAGAGTCGGTTCAGGTTCAGCACTCAAGGATCCCACATGCACTAATGAATAAATTGTAACACCCAAAAATTTAGACTTGCATCTAAAATAACAAAGTTGGTTGTGTTTATATTCTTTTTAAAAGTGAAACCAAAATTGATAGGAGGTGGATTGTGATCTGTCAGTCAAGATTGGGAACATGCTGCAACAACCATGACATTAACAAACTAAGATTTTCCCTTGGAGAAGAAAGAATGAAAGTATCTGTACTCTACTATGGAATTTTAAATTCCTTGAAATTACAAGGCGACAATGAAAGAAGTTGACGCACAATCAACACTGTCCGATAACATAGACAGCAGGCACGTCCCCTGCTACCGGCCCAACACTCAACAAGCCGTTCCTTTGTCTGCTTCTTTGTTGTTCTGTGTGCTGTGGGCGAAAGAGAGAGGTTGTAAATGAAAAGGGAGGAGATGCTACAGTGCAAGTACTCTTTACTTGGGTGACTGCTCCATGTTTGTCATCTCTGAAGTCGACACAGTCAATAATAGCATGATTTTGTTTCTTCAGTTGAAGCATGATCCTTCATTGCCTCACAAAATTCCCTCTCCCATCCTTCCAGCTGCCCTCCTCCTTTTCACTCTGCAGAAGATAAGGAAAAATGTGAAAAAAAAAAAACAGAAAACTTTGTTTCTTTCTTTGGCTACTTCTGATTATATCATCAAAGGGCAGTAAATACCAAAGCAGGGGATGGTAAGTACCAAGCAGTGAAGCCTAGTAGTGTGTAGGGGCATCCTTTTTCAATCTTTGCTGATTCATGTGATGAAAACAGATGTGAAGCTCTCCCCTGTTAGGCTTTTACAGTTACTGCAGTAACTTTTCCAATTTATTTGTGAAGTTGGTTGGTGAGACTTGTGTCGCTTTGGAGTCTCTAGAAAACAGCAGCAGTCTCATTAAAGGGGGGAGGAGGATCTGTGAAAAGGGGAGCAAACATTGATCATGCCTCGGCCTGGGAAACTTCATTGGGAACTTGATATAAGTTTTCTGTTTTTAGAAAAAAATATAACTTTTGAGTTGAACGGGACAGATGGGAACATAGAGTTATCCTCAATATAAACATAAACAAACAACTCTCTCTCTCTCTCTCTCTCTCTCTCTCTCTCTCTCTCTCTATATATATATATATATATATATATATATATATATATATATATATATATATATATATATATATATATTATATATATATATATATATCCCTCTGACAAACAGCGTATGGCCTCTCTGACCCCCAAACCGTAGCAAATCTCTCGTATCACCCCTATTCAAGAACATTGGAACGACAAGAACCAAGTAGTAATTGTTCGTGTAAAAGGAGCAAATCAGGAAACTTTAATTATCTCCGAAGCAGGAAAAAATTATAAAATTACAAAGGCTCCAATTCAGATCAGCTCTTTCAACCAATTAATAATTTACAAGTAGTGAAAAAGAGAAAGAGCAAAAAAGAACAAGAAATGAACATGCCTCCACCCATCAAACACGGCTCATCAACGGGTCAGATTCACCATCCTCGTCATCAGCAGCAGAACCACCATCGGCAGCAGCATCATCTTTGTCCTCCACCACCACCACCACCACCGCACCGCCCCCACCATCCTTATTATTACTGTTTCCACCAGTAGCAGCAGCGGCAGAAGAAGAAGGGGCAGAGCCACCGCTGTTCATCAACTCCCTGGCCCGCTCCGCCTGCTGCGCCCAGTCGGTCCTCACCAGCGCCCACATCATGGCGGCGGCGCAAGTGGCCTGAGCTGCCAGCAGTCCCAGCCAGAGGCCCCGGAAACCGACGCCGGCGACGAACCCGAGCAGAAGAGCCACCGGCATTCCCACGCAGTAAAAGGAGCCAAGGTTGATATTAGCGCCCACGCTCGGGCGGGCGGTGCCTCGCAGCACGCCGCAGCCGGTGGTCTGGGGGCAATTTCCGAGTTCGCAGAGGCCAACGATGGGCAAGGCAACCGACGTCAGATGGAGAATTTGTGGATCCGACGTGAAAAGGCGTCCCCACCTGTGCCTCATCCCCACGGCGAAGCTCATGGCGCAGAGCCCCAGAGCAGCCGCGCAACCCATCGACACCACGCCGGCGATCCTCGCCCTCCCAGGCCGGTTGGCTCCGAGCTCGTTCCCCACGCGCGTCGACACGCCGAGGCTGAGCGCCGAAGGGAAGACGTAGACGAGAGCCGTCGTCTGGATGAGAATTCCCATTGACGCCACTGTCGCCTTCGGGTCCGCTAGCAGGCCGCAGAGCAGCACCATGATTTCGTACCACCACCATTCGAGGCAGACGGACACGCAGGTAGGGATAGCCAACCGGAGTAGCGCCGCCCAACCGCGGAAACAATCCATACCCGGCGCCACCCACGACGGGCGGTAAACGCCGGAGAGGCGGACGTACGCGAGCACGAACGCCAACATATTGAGGTTAGTCCAGGCAGACGCGAGGGCGACACCGGCGACGCCGAGCTTAAGGTACACGACCAGGAGGAAGTTCGCTGGGACGTGAAGGGCGATAGCGAGGGCAGAGCAGAGCGTGACAGGGAGGGTGATGTTCTGCGCACGGAGGTAGATGCGAAGAGGGTGAAGGAAGGCCAAGGATACGAGGTCGGGGAGGGAGAAGAGCGCGAAGGTGTAGGCGGCGGAGGATATGGAAGCGTTCTGGCCGCACCAGGTGAGGATTCGATGCATGTTGAGCCAGAGCATGGAAATGGGGAGTGACGCACAGAGGAGAAGCAGCACGGTGCGTTGCAGGGTGAGGCCGAGGAGCTTCCACTGCTGAGCGCCGAAGGCCTGGCCGCAGATGGGCTCCATCCCCATGGCCAGCCCGGACATCACCGAATACCCTGTTATGTTTGCGAAACCGATGGCCAGAGAGCCGCCCGCTAGCTCCAGCTCCCCCAGGTAGCCCAGGAACAGCATGGATATCATCGACCTGGAGTAGAGGATCAGCCCTGTCACCACCGTCGGTACCGAGATTCTGCTGATGCACCTCACCTCCTCCACCACCTGCACGAGTACCACCGTCATCACAACTCGCTCTCTTTGTTCTATCAGCATCAACCCTTATACCAGTCGACGGCCACTACACTAAGGCTGCTGCCACTCTCTACTACGGCTACGACTACTCTCATTTCCACAGACTATGGATAACGCATACATAAACAACTTCCCACCAATGAGAGAAAAAAGAAGGGTCCTGAGAGAGTGTATGTGTGAGTCCAATGCCATATACAACATGAAGTAGTGCGTGTGTGCTAGTTAGGAGGGAATGGGAAGAGAAAGAACGGACGTGCGGGGGAATTGGTCTAAGTTCTTCTTTCTTTTGGTGATGGCGGTGGAGGAAGAGGAGGAGGTGGTAGTGCTGGTGAGAGTGCAGGTGTCAAGGGAGGAAGGGTACTTTTGTTTAACAAATACGTATAAATATATATATATGTATATATATGCCATTCTTACCTCGGAGGGAGTAGGCCATCTGTGGAGAACGCAGGAGTCGTCGTCGTCGTCATCGTCATGAAGAGTCGACGTGCCTTTGACCGGGAGTTGATTATCTGTTTTGTCCACAGAAAGGAGATAGGTGGAAGGCGAAGGGGATGGTGGCCTGCACATTCTCTTCTCCTTTTACGTTTCTTTGGTTTAGATTCGGAGAAGGAAGGGAAGACGTTGCGGTCCTATATGGGGAAAGGGCAAGGCCTGAAGGGGTTTATATCAACTCCCCTCCCCTCGCCCGGACGCCCTCTCTCTCCCTCTGTCTCCTTTTTCTGCCCCTCTTTTTGGACTACAAGTGTCATCACAAGAGCTGTTTGCACAAAAGATTTACTTTCTGATACTGTAGAACAAGCGAGCGAGCGCATGTGATCCTAGTGAATGAGCGAGGGAGATTGATCCCCCTTTTTGTGCTCTTAGAACGTCGTTGAATGGGGTTTTAGCCATCAGAATCGAGGTTTAGTGAGGGTGGGTTCTCTGTCTCTCTCCCCTCTGGTGATGAATACGTGTGCCTTTTTCACTTCTCTTTTTCTGTGGAAGTCTCGGAGTGCTGTCAAAGATGTGTTCTTTTCTATGTTAAAATCTGTATTTTTCATTACTTAAAAAAGTTTCATCTTTTCCCCATACTTCAGATTAAATTGGGAGTTTGGTTTCCTTTTGCACTTCGAGTTGATCTCGGAAGGGTCACGGGATGGGATTTCTTCCTCGCTTTTTATCCATCGCTTTAATGGCGGGGTTTCGTGTGAAATAAATAGTGCGGCACTTTTTGAAGGTTAAGAATTGATGGCTTCCTTTCTGTGTTTTATTGTGGTATTTTTCATGCATTTTGCTGCTCTTTTTTTCTTTTGAGAGGAGGAGGGTTCCACGAATCCACGGGTTTTCCTTGGATGAATGGAAGGAAGCAATATTCTATGTTGCTTGCTAGCTGGTTTTATTTTCCCACGATTTTATTCGGTATGTATTAGCATGATTCCCTGAGAGGCCTTGTTGTTCAATCATGAAATGTTATTCTCCTCTATTCCATATCTACACTTTTCAAAAGCTGATGAGTTGAACAACTTGGGCGTTTCATTCGCTTTTGTTATGTTTCTAATTGGCTAGGCATGCGTGTTTCTGCCAAATTTTTTCATCCCTTTCAGTGGTAGCATTTGGTTTCTGTAATTGTGACAACTTTTCAGGGGAAAATTTCGGAACTACTACTCTCAGTTTCATTCCAATAAGCTTCTAAAGGGTTAGTCATTTATTTCACTGTATTTAATTTTTTTTTCTGTTTCTCGCTGAATTCTTGGAAATCCCTCTTTTTTATTTTGGCTCAATTGTGAAAGAATTTTTTTTCCCAGAGGCTTCCATATAGAAAGTCCAATCTGTTTCTTTATCCCCTTTTTCTTTTGTGAGGGTTTTTTGTGGAAGTTTGTACATTTAGTAGTTAACTGGTTTCCTCGCAAATGCATTAACTTCTTAACTCGTGCTTACCAATTAGCTTGACAATTGAATGTTCCCGTCTTTTTCTCTGAAAAAGCTTGGGGCTAGAACAGACTCATCAAGCTCTCCTTTTTTCTGTCTTGTGGATGGAACCTCTCATTTATGAAGAGAAAGCCGTTCTTTTGATGTTGGTGTTGTTCCAAACAAAAGATTTTACTGTTTTCCTATTTACTGGATAGGAAAATGTTTTAGATACATAACAAACACTGAATACAAAAGAAAACCACAAGTATACTTATGAATTCATTCCAGTGTTTATCCTTTTACTGTATCAGTGTTTTATTGATCACAAATCTGACCCCACAAGAAGAAAAGGTAATAAATCAAAAAATTTTAAATAAAAAGGAAGTTAGGAAAAGTTAAAGTGTCCCACTCTTCTTCCCAAGGCTTCTGTTATGAACAGATAGGCCAACCGCTTCCTGTTTTTCATGTGGGTGGTTTAATGTTTGCTTGGTTGGTTTCCAGACAGATAAAGAAATTGGGGCAAGTTTTTGCAGATTTCTTGAGAAGCTTTCTCTTGGTGTTTGAGAAGAGTACCAAAAACTTTCTTCTGCATTTTCAGTACTTTAGCATTTTTCTCAATGCATGTGTTTTGGACATATCTGGCAGTCTCATCCTTCCTCCTATTGGAGGGCTTTGTTGGGGTTTTAGGAATCAAAGATAGTGCTTTTGGGGAAATGGGAGGTGATGGACTATCGTGGGACCACTGTGGCTGTCTGTCCTGCAAGACTGCAATGAATATGTGTATGTGTGTGTGAGTGCCTGTGCCTGTGCGCGCGCTCTCTGACTGTGAGAGACTGAAGGAGGAGAAGGAGAAGAAGGGAGGAAGAGGAAAGGGGTTGTGGGGAGACCGTGCCGTGGCCAAGCGGCAGCCGGTTTGAGGGAGACATGCAGATATATATATATATATATATACGTGCTTTAATTCCAAGCGATCTCCTTATGTGAACTGTACTGGCCCCCCTCCTGCCATATCCTCTTTCTCAACAACCACACTGTTGCCGTGCAGCAGCGAAACAGAAGGCCTCTCTCTCTCTTTCTCTCTCCACACATATTAGTAATAGGTGTCTTGAGATTATGAGCAGGAATTTGTTTTTCTGCTATGCTTCTAATTCTTTTAACTTGGTTGTTATTATAGACCATAAAAGGATAAAAGGAAGCTGCATGTTTCCCAAGTACAGGTCGCTCTTTCTCTCTCAACACATATTAGTAATGGCCTAATGGGTAGTGCATGTTTTCCAAGTACAGATCTCTCCCGTCTTTCTTTCTCTCCACGCACATATTAGTAATGGGTATCTTCGAAGATTATCAACATGAAATTGATTTTCTACTTTAAGTTGGCTGCTGGTATGGGTCATAAAGGAAAGTGCATGTTTCTCAAGTATAGATGGGTCACCGAAAAAATCACCTTTCACTTCATTCTGTATTTTCTTGTGTCTTTAACATTTGCATCAAATAGTTTAGATTTTTGAACTTGATTTTATTCGACTTCTACTCGATTGGATTCAGGCTGATTTTATGAATCCTTTTCGAAAAATGATGCGGTTCTCGAAACGACTCTGACGACCCATCTCTCTCTCTTTCTGAATGTAATCTGCACATATTGTACTTTTCTTCTTAACTTTTGCTTCCCCTTTATTTACATCTCAGGCCTGCACTTCTGGCCACTAAGCTCATCTTCAGAAATCCTGCTTCTTTATTTTTCGTTTTGTTCTGTCTTCCCCTGTTCTGCAACAGCAACCGGTAGCCATTAATGGTCACTTTCAGTCAGAGCGCACGTGCATGGTGAGAGGTGTGTGTTTTTGGAGACAGTATAAACCAGTCTGGAGACACGTGGTAGTGGGGTTCCCTGCACTGTGGTGGTACAGTTTTAGATTTGGAGCTCCATTAATATGCTAATAATACGAATAATAATTGAGGGAAATTGTCATGGCATTTCCTACCAGTGAAGAAGCAGAGATGGTGGGGCTGTGCTTTTTGGGAATTGAGGTCAATGGGGAAGAGAATCAGATGTTAACATTTACTAGTGGAGAAATGGTGGAGAATCAATTCCAAAAATGTTCTGATTGAAAGAAGCCCATCAGCACCCCTGCAAGTTGCAAATTGCAGAAAATTTTGAGTGAATCGAAAGCATGATTAGCATATATGCAGACGGTGATTAGCATATATGCATGTGAAACGGTCGTACTGTACCCATGGAAGAAAGGAAAACTATGCCCTACATGCGACGGGTATTCTACATTTGTGAGGGACCAGAAGGCTTCTTGATCATGATTTTAGGCACTTGTGGAGAATTGGAATCATCAAATGGGGAAGCTTGTCTGCATGCACACAACCATCTTCAGCTTTTACAAGTGTGCGGAATATGAATCCACTAAAAGCGCATATAAAGAGAAAAAAGGTGTAGACCGTGCATCAAATGAGCATGTCAAAGCCAGATTCTGCTGGTTTTGACTTTAGAGAGAGAAAGAGAGACCCCAATCCTTGATGTAGCACTCCGCTCTAGTTTGAAGACTTTATGATCTCAACTTCGATTAGTGTGAGAACTGCATGCAGCACCAACCGGGAGACCGTTACAATTTCAGAAAACGGCATGGAGCATCACAAGAAGATAAGTACTAGCATTTACAAAACACTCGGTGCTTCAGCCGGTGTCATTAGTTTCAAGAAAGAAAACTTGAAATTCCCTATGAAAATACTAAAGAAAAAATTGTTTTTACTGCATTTCCGTTACTTCCTAAATTGGGCAAGTTGGGAGATATTTTCCCATGTTATTTGAACTCCAGATCATGTTCTAACCAAGGAGAAATCTCATTCAATTGCCAAAAGTGAGTTGATTTCTACAAACGAACCACAGTTGAAGAAACCACATACGACATAAAGTTTTTGTCCGTAGACAATAGAAACAAACAACAATTGAGCTCCCTGTGGCATGTGCAACTTGTTTGATTGTTGTGTTCTTTTCTTTTCTGTCACCCAATTGTTGCTGGCCTCTGTGTTACAAGATGAATGCCAGCTTCTCGGTTGGGACTGTGGCCAGAATTCAGAAGGCGCCGGGAATACATTGGCTCCTAGCTACGTCAAAGGATGTGGACACCCTTGTGAACTGCCCAACATAGGACACAAAGATTTCAACTTCTGCTTCGAGGTTGAGGAACGATTTCTCCATTTAATAAAGTTATGGGGCCATGATAACATGACGAATATCATGGAGAATAGTCAATGAGTGATAAAACTAAAACAACCCACATGGTAGCTACTACACATGATCAAACAGATAGAGACCCCATCCATAGCGGGATTGCGATTACCTTTCTGAAGATGCCTAGTCTTGAAAAGTTAAAAAGCAAATGGGTAGACATAAATTGTGGCTTCATTGCCACAAACAAATAAAAATTCACAATTATTGCTTTCTCTATACATTTTCGTTTTGCTTTCTGCGGATGTCTGCATTTTTGCATAGTGAAGAGATAACGTCGAGTTATGGTTGGCCTCTGGACTTTTCTGCAGTGAATTGTGGAAGATAGAGGATAGCAATTACCCCGCTGGCAAAGGCTGCAGCAGATCCCACAAACAGAGAGGGAGAATTCCCACCGCCTAGCAGCTGATCCCATGGTCCACTCAACAAGGACACTATCATCTATTCACAAAAACACAAGGCTCAGCCTCCATCTGAGGATGACAACAAATAAATAAATAAACAATGCACGGTATCTTTGGCATTTCAGCACCGGCGATTCTTTTTTTGTCAACAACCGGGTGGCAAATTTCCCACCAAAAAACAATAATAATAGATGGGACTGGCTTCTGACCACCTATATATAAATACACCAAGTTGGCCCATTCTGCTTTTGAAGCATTTTTTGGCGAAAAACAGATTGAAGTGACCCAAGAAAGTCAACTGGGAGAAAAGAAAATAGACTAAGATGAGATTCTTAATATCAGGCCATTAGGTCCTTTTGATGAGTGGCTGAGATCCAGGACTTTATCCCTTCATCTGCTGATGCGAACAAGAAAGATTGAAGAGTACCAAAGCGAAATTTAAAAAAGGCTGCTTCATGGTCAAATTCAGATATCCGTTACACAGCTTTGTCGATAAAACTAAAACTATGAGGGTCTCAGAACGTTTGCAAACACCTCGCCCCTATTTGTGAGTCACCAAAGCAATAAAGCGCAACCAGCTTCTTACCTGAGGAATTACTACAGATAAATTCAATATCCCCATAGCTAATCCTGTAATACAGATAACATTGACATAATGGGCACATATATATTCAAAAGTAATAGACAAGTGGATAGATAGCATATAAATATCAAGAGTGACACCTTACCTTGACCAATTTCTAGGGATTCTGTGTGAGTGGATATCATTGCATAAGGAACGCTGTAAGTTATCTACAAAAAGGATAAGGATAATGTGGCAGGGTCTAGCCATTAGAAACGTTCAATGAAAAGAAGCAGAATATGTGATGAACATGAAGAAGAGAGTAGAACCTACAGCAAGCGGCAATCCCAGAAGAGAAAAAATACCCAATGCAGCAACAACAATTCCTTTAGGAGGAATCCCCGGATCATGAAACTGCATTTTGCTCACAATGAATGAAATCAAAAGCATTATCCAGAAGCAGAAAGACATAATAAGGTTTGAAATGCCCAAGACCAAAGCAGTCCCCCATTTTCTGCATACTCTCTCAACTACAAGTGAAGACAGGCCAAGGACTACAGAATTAAGCAGCAAACCAAATGCCCCCATGCGCACTCCAACATAATAATAGTTGTGGACTGCATCACTTCCTGATGGAACACCTTTATAAACCTCACGACCCATCCAGTCGGTATCAAAAAGTAGAAAGGGAAACCAGCCAAGCCACATTAATCCAGTTACAAGCATAATTAACAACATTGGTTGTGATAGGTATCTTAAAGAACCAAGTAGTTCACAAAACGAAGGATCTGGAGATTCTTCTTCATCAAAGGCCACTTGCCCATAATTTTCTACAACATGGTTGCTGACATTTAGTGGTGCTTCGTCAGCTGCTGTTAGGGTCATGCATGTAGTGAGAGCCAGAATGACCACGCCGAGAAGAAAAGCAGATTTTAAATTTGCACAGTTGATGCCACATGCTGTAGTCAATGTGAAGGGCAATATTTTGAACCACAAGCTGTATGAACCAGTGGCAAACCCGAGTATGTTCCCCACAGCCATGAACATTGAGTAGTAAGCATTTGCACGGTGAGCTCTCCTTGGGTCCTTTCCTAGAGTAATAGAAGTATATATGATCATTACAGGACTTTTGATTTATATACCATTAAAACAAATGCAAGGTAATTCAACCAAAGGATCCGTACCTTTTCTTCTTTTTGATAGGCAAGAGAAAGGATGGATCTTGGCAAGAAGAATCTTAATATCTTGCACCCTATCAATCCCCTCATCTCTTTTCAATCAAACACAGATGAAGTACCCATAATTGGAGATGTAGATAACATCTAGTAATTTGCTCTCATTCGTAGTTGTTCATCTCCAAATACTCATTTACTATCATGTACAATGAACCAGTACCAAATGATGGCCACAGTTCAATCCTTCTAACTCTACATACTAGCTTTATTTCCATTCTTCTGTCCTAAATGTAAGTTGTTCTATTTTAAAGAAAATAGCTCCACTCAAGTAAAACTCTATATGCCTCTTGTTGATTCAAAGGGTCAGCATAGAACTCAAATCGAAAGATATACAGCAACACCAAAAACATCCATCAGATCCTATCTACCCTGTGGGTAGCCAGGAAGCTGACCTTTTTATTAGAAAGTATAGATTAAGATTGGCCATCAAAACTAATAATATTCAAATTTTGGCCACTCCAGAAGAATGAAGAGGCCAAACTATCTAAAGTACAGACAGGAAGATACCTGAAAGCATTTTCAACAAAAAAAAAAGGTAAAATAGTCTGCTATATCTCTTAACAAATCTCCATCAGTTGTTTGACATAAAGGCTTCCTGACTTCCACAAGGAACGTTTAGCCATCAAAGGACTGAACAAATTGCCAAACAGGTATCCCATGTAAGGTCAAAAGGTATGCCTTGGGAATCATTCAGATTGGCATTCAGAACTTCTAATCGTTTATATAATGTATGATATACATTTTCTTTGCCTATGATGAGGAACCATAAAAAAAAAGTATTCAAGAGTTGTTATTGAGCTTGTCATTCAACTACCTTTCAGTCTTGTAAATTGGGCACCGTACATAGTGATGGTATCAGATATTCAATAGCCACATGTAACCAATAAAATGCATTTAATAGATGTTCATGAGAGATGTCCCTCATAAAACATGAACAATAAAAAAATCAATGGTTTGAAATGCATCATATGTATCCACTCACTCACAAATGCAACATCTAACCTAGATTGTCAAAAGTGCTCCACATATCAATCCCATCACAACATCTAACGTAGGTTATCAATAGTGCTCAACATATCAATGCTATCAAACCAGGGCAAGAAAACCTAGATTTCCAAACTAAAACTCATCTCCGGTTGATCATATCAAATGTGTACCCTACATATATACATATATGATACATAAATACATATATATAACATATATAATTTATCTCACATGGGTGCGGGGTGCGGGTGCTGCTGCCGGTGCCGATGCTAGATGCGGCAAATTCCAAAGCGGGTGTGGCGAGAGCATATATATATATATATATATATATATATTATTTATTTATATTTTTAAGCATTTTTTATCAAGGTTATTTTAATCTCATACAAAATTCAAAGTTTTATTAAATAAAATAAGGGAGGAGAGAGAGAAGAGGGAAAAATATAAGGAAAAAAATGAAAAAGCAACAAGAGAAAAGAAAAATGGGTGCACGCAGCAGCACCAGATTCGGGTTTGACTAAGTCGAGTGCCATGTCAGACTGCACCCGCACCGACACGGGTGCACCTTCATGTTTGGCGCACCCGTGTGAATTAGTATATAATAAAGAATAATCCTGCATACTGCAACCATGCAGACCCTGCTTACCACTTTATGACAGGAAGGATAGAGTTAGCCTGCAAGATTACTGCAAGCGGAATTCTCAAAAATTTTCTGTATTATCAAAACCTTAAAACACAGGAATTGACTCAAGCCATGGAAGAAACTAAGTTAAGGATTCCATTTATAGGTATGAGAGTATGGATTTTTTTAATTGTACATCACTTAGTGGTACTTTTCTGGAAATTGTCTGCATGGATTTGAGCCAAATAATTTGCTTAGTAAGAATAGATCATTGGATAATCCATTTACAGAACATTAGTATGTATTCAAGGGATTAGAATAGCCCATAATGTACGAGAAATAGCATGATTGGGGAACCAACTATTTAACACGCACCATGCATTCATATATGTGTGTGTGTCTTCCAAGTATTGTGCCTTCCAAGGTTGTGCCTACCCCCTTTCAACTAAAGGAACATGTTGCATGGGAATGTGGTTTGAAGGACATAGGCATGGCAGAACCCACTTTAGAAGGCACAACTCTCTCTCTCTCTCTCTCTCTCTCTGCCACACACAACCACCACCACCCCCCCCCAAAAAAAAAAAAAAAATTGCGTACTGTGCAAACAAATCATCAATGAGTTACAAAAGTCACCACGTGGCAGTTCATACTTGCCTTTTGATTTACATCTAAGTAGTAGACCACTCACCACAAGTAAACAACTATCAAGCAGCCTGTTGCTTTAATCACTCAAGGAACAAAGTAATATTGATGACCAAAAACAAAACTAGTTGGTGGAGTTTGGTATGTGAATCTCTCTCTCTCTCTCTCTCTCTCTCTCTCTCTCTCTCTTGTGCACATAAAGAAAAAATTCAACCCATGAAGGGAACTCATTGTAATCTCCCTTCTTTCTTGCCTTAATTTTCCTTTTAAATGAGTGTGTGCATAATCCATCTAGATAGGAGAAAATGGTGAGCCCTTGGAAGTAGAGAATGAGGATGATCTTAAGCCTTCCAATTATACTCCTCCTGATGATGGCATAATATAGGCATGGCTACTTCAAGGATGAAAGGAAAAAAACAATGCATACAGGAGGCAGCACTAACAGGTAGCTCTTAACAGGGGAAAAAATAAAGAGGTGAGACAGGTGGTAGGTCTTGCAGGATAGCACCCAGTTATACAATAAGTGTTTAGGCACCGATAACAAGTTTTTTCCTTCTCAAACCACTCCAAGTTCTCAACATGAACATTTGGTAAAAAAATCAAGTAATGCAATTGGGGGATGGTGTTATGATGCATGCATTCCATTTCATTCAGCAAAGTCATTTCATTTTCAGGCTATGGCAGACAGGAGTTATTTCCATAGACCGGGGTTATAAAATTTTCTCCTACCATCAGTCGAGAGGAAAAAATTTTTATGCAAATGTTAAAGAAGTAAAAAGGAATTGGAGAAAAACAGGATCCAGCGGCAACACAGATGGATAGACAGATATCCTGACAAGAGTGTTATGATAATTTTTCTTACCTAACAGGATTATTTTTTGAAATTTATTAATTTGTCAAATACTCAAACTGTTGTTCTGTTTCATGTTTTTCCATGATGTTGTGAAAATAAGTTTATCATGGGCTACCTCTATGAAGCTATGGCAAAGAAAAAGAGGCTATCAAGAAGCACCCCAAAGGAAAGGAAAAGTTGTATATGATCATATGGAGAATCATAGTGAGAGGTGCACTGGGTAACTTCATCATGTCTTTCATGCAGCAACATATAAATTAAATTCCGCATTGAGATATTCCCAACATTTAAAATAGACAGAGAAGTGAACAAAAGTTCATTAGACTACACTCAGTCATTAATTACTGAGACTGACATACAAGACGTCATTCACTGTGGAAGGAAAATATATGGTAATTGCCAATGTCACATCAGAAGAAGTGTAACCATTCGAAACAAAATAACAACATGCCCAGGTATTAAACACAAAATTTCAATTTATCTTTCATAATTATATTTTAGTAATCGAATTTTTTACTACCAGTTCAATGGAGTTGGTTGTGAATCGACAAAAAGGTTAATTTTTTTTTGAAGAAGAAGAAGATAGATGTAAAAATATAAAAAATAATTAAAAATAAGAAAATTCTTAAAACATTTAAAAAGTAGTTTAAAATCTATACATGGCATAATGGCACTCTTGAATGGCCACAGAATCGAAATAGTTTACCACTGATTCAATTTTAATATTCTTGCATTGATAACATCGGGGGAACTACCCAAACCTTAGGCTTAGCAATTAAAATTCTCAATTAAACTTGCAGTGCAAGCGACTGTGAAAGAAAGTAGGGTGTTATCCAACAAATCCAATCTCCATAGAAAAAGAAATAGACTAGAAAATGTTGACATGTTATGTATGTCTGGGTTCGGGTCTGGACCTTATCCAACCCGCAGTCTAAGTTGGGTCCTTTTAAAAACCTGTGTAACCCTATTTCTAAGTGTTAATGAAAATTGAGAAAGAGAGAGAGACCGGCAGCTAGTGGGCGCCAGAATCATCTTCACCACCGTAGTTTTTTCCCTTGAGTCGAGGGTTTTCCAAGTTACATTCTTGTTCAGTGTGTATTTTACTTTTCTTCATGGTATCAGAGCAATCATCACTTCATTTAGGTATGGTATAATATAGCTAACATACACTTGTTTGATAAGTTGATCCATTAATATACACTTATTTTGTAATATACATTTTAAGATTTTCACTCATTCATTTTACACAATTAATAAAAACTTCAACAAAAAAGCATAAAGTGCTGAGCTAGTTGTCCCTATTAGCTTAGAACACTTCAATGTGCTAGATTCATGGATTGAAGAAAAAAACCTGCCACCTTATCCCAGGAGGAAGATTTGAACCATTCAACATACAACTAGCAGAGAGTTTATTATGAGGAGCCTATATACATAGGAAAAGATGTTGAAAGAGATGGTCAAAACGAAGATAAAGACGAAGATGACAGGTTTATCTTTTGGGATATCTAACACTTTAAGCTTATTTCTTATCGGGTTATGAATTTATGTGACTTATGCATGTTAAATTAATGTGTTCATAGCTATATTTACATATGACATGTCTTAAACATATTTTTCTTTACTTTTCCTTTTTTTTTATTTTTCTTATTTTCCTTGTTTTTACAATTTTTTTACGATTAAAGAATAAATTTATGATTGTAACTAATGACCAGAACGATGTAATTTAAATTGCACGCTTTACAACATTGGGTCTTTGTACTTAAGAATAATTTTAAGGAAGTAAAGATTATACTACCCTGCCCATCAAACGTGCTCTCAAGGAATTAGCCATTCCATAATGTGATTTGCGCATAGAAAAATGCTAGTCCCCATGCTCAACAACATGGGAAGTGGATTCATAACGTTTCTTCTGTGAAATGCATCTTCGATTTGAATCGGTTGAATCAGGCCGATTATCGTATCGGCTGGTTCTCATAATACTCATTTCGACTAGGTTGTATGAACTATGGAACAAGGATAACATGTATCCGTCTGATGAATAAGGATATAACAGTTCCTTTTTATGGTTATCTACGATAAAGTGTACTTGTTTTAACATCTTCTAGCACTCATGGTGCAAACGAGAGTGACTAATTTGCAAAATCTACATAAGACAGGGACAACTTTGTAATATAAAGTCGATAAAGCAGGAACTGTTCTGATAAAAAATAAATAAAAGAAAAAAAAGGTGCAGTGCAACTGCAACTTCAGCCCGAAGGTTGCTCTCGTGCTCTGTCAAAACCCTAAACCTTAACGGAGTCTCAGTTCAAGGGGAAACCAAATGTAAGAGATCAAAAGCACTTCAATAGCAAGGAGAATGAGGATGATCAGTAAAATTTTCATGTGTAGAAAAACAAGCGTGGGAAAAGGCCGGAAGAAGAACGCTTGCCAGTAAAATCAGCGAGGAGAGCTCTGCAGGGCCCCTGGATTAAGTTGTTGGCGACGTCGAGGAGCCAGAACCCCAGCACGAACACCGTGATCGCCCGTGGCCGCAGCCTCGCTGTCGAGGAATCTCCGAGAACGGAACCGATATCGGAAGAGTAGCCGATGGTAACTACGGCGAGGGCGATGGCCAGGGCCCCCCCGGCGATAAAGGGGCGGCGGCGGCCCCACGGACTGGCGCAGCGGTCGCTCAGGTGGCCGACGAGCGGCTGGACGACCATGCCGGAGACGGGGCCACAAAGCCAGACGAGGCTCGACCATGCGTGCGGGATGCCGAGTTCCTGTACGTAAGGCGTCAGCAGCGACAGCTGCAGCGCCCAACCGAACTGGACCCCGCAGGCCACCGACCCCGCTCGGAAGAGGCGCCTCAGCGGCACCCTTCGATACCCCAGCGTTCCACTGCTACTTCGTCCTCCTCCTCCGCCTCCTCTCCCTTCTTCCTTGAACGATGACGAGGGTGCCGTCATCTCGCCGCTTTCTTCCTTTTCCTTTTCAGAGCTCCGAGGCACAGGTGCCAGGAGGATTCTGCTGCATGCACGGCAACTCAGCTGGGCTCTTTCCTTCTTTTGGAATTTCGTCCCTTCGCCGCTTCGCCTGCAAGCAAGTTCACCATGGTCGCCGATAAATGATAAATCCCCTTCATGGGGGATCGTGCGAGGTGGACGTCACAGTCACAGTGGCCGGTGGGCGGTTTCGTCCTTCGCATGGCGATTGCGTGTCCCTTTTTCTTCCTCTCCCACCGAACCGTTTTTTGCCGTTTCTTTGGAACGGCTTTCGGCCAATATCTGGGTTGGGAGCGAATCGGATAATCAGCTAGTACCGGATCATAAATTAGCAAACACAAGAATTTGTTAAAACTCTCCTCTTCAAAATTAGTTTTCTTGTGTTTTGTCTCTTAAACCACATTTCCCTTTTCCTCTTCATTCTTGAACCAGATTTCAGCATAAAAACAGATCGGTGGAATAGTGAATGGATTGATTGACTGATTTCACTAAGGGTGGGCGCCCGGTCGGGCCATGGGGCCGGTACAAGTGGAAGACCAGGGCCGACAAAATCCGGCCCGGGCTTGGGCCCAGGCCCGATGGGCTGGCTTGGGTTGGCATGATCGGCTCATTCTGCACATTAACATTTTAAAAATATTTTTTTATTTTGTAAATTTAACAATATATATTTTATTACTAAAAATATATTTTTTATATTTAAATAATTATTCTATTGTTTTTTATTTATAATCGGGTCTGGTCAGGCCCACGCCTGGATTTTGGGTATCGGGCCCGGGTTTACCGAGCAAGGCTGGCCCGCCTGATGCCCACCCTTACCATTAGATTTAGCTGAATCGATTACGCGTGAGCAAAAATCATTAGGAGAAATATTTTAAAAAAGTAAATGAAAATATATCAAAAATAAGTTTTGTGGTGAATGCACCAAAAATTCATTTTGGGGGCCTTTGATAGCATTTGATTTGAGATCATAGATTATTTGAAATCATTCCGAATCTAAGATCCACGGAGATTTAAGGTTGGACGTCCCTTCTATCCTACCTCAAATATTAAGTTTTAGCATAAATTAAAGATCTCAATCCTTTTGTGATGTCATTATTTAAAATGTGATTTGATGAAACCTTAGTTTTGGCAAAACTTGGTTTTATAAAAGTGAGTGAGAAACCTGAACCCTCTTAAGTTATTCATGAAAAAACCCATATTTTGAATGTGTCACCCAAGCAAATAAACAAAATTTTAAAAACTCATTACAAAATATAGATTTCATAAAACCAAGTTTCCACAAAATAGGGAATTTGAGGATGTCATCTAAACGCCCTTCAAAAAATGTCCTACTTCCATTTGAGTTAATCGTGAAGTTAGAAATTCAAAAAATGAAAAGATACTCGTTTACAGTTAAAAATTGTTAACGAGAAATTTAAGAGCCAAAAAAAATGTTGATCGGCCTCATTGCATTGATAAAGTTTTAGAAAGTTTTGACAAAATGCATTTTTCAAAAACTCTGAAGTTATTAGTAGAAAATGTTGTTTCTGTCTTGTCACTCAAACATCTAAATTACGTTTTACAAACTAATTAAAAAAAAAATATATCAAGGTGTTACAAAATCTGGTTTTTACGTAATGTCTTTTTCTAAAGGTGCCATCGAAATGCAAATTAAGAAATTGTAGTTAAAGATAAAAAGAGAAAAAATATGAATACTGCAGGAATTAACCTATTTGTATTTTTAATTAAAAATAAGTTAAATAATTTTAAATATTCAAATAAAAGTTAAAAACTTGTTCAATCATAGTCCAGCTGGTAAAAAAGGGAGCAATCGACAACGCTAAACATCTTGAAGCTGGTGATTTTGGAGCAAACACATTCTAGGGGACAGTTCATGACAAGAATTGAACAATAAACTTATTAAATTCACAAAGATAGATTAATATAAACCTTCAAAAGTTGAGTGGTATCAGGTAGATCACCCAAATATTACTTTTAACTTTATATAATTTTTTGTCTCTATGAAAGAAAAAGGTAATGGGTCATGGTATTCCTTCTTTAATGCTTTTCCTTTTCCACTTTTTTCTGTTCTCAAGAAAACCGAAACCAAATTGCTTTTATTAGAGTCCAGACAAATGCTTCAAAGTCAAAAGGTGAATTGGTTTAGGTATTCTACAACCAAATATAGTAAAACCTTTTTTCCGTCGGCAAAACCCTAGAAATTTATATGAAGAAAATTGAGCCACACAAAATGAAAACTGTTCACAAGAATTGAGAAGGAAAAAAAGAAGAAGAAACGATTCAATGGCTTCCAGCCATCATCCACACTTTGGCATCTCTCAAGTGCAGTAACCTTTCTTGCAGACTTTATGAACGATACTCAGACGACAAGAGACAAGCCAAAAATCTTTTGAACATACAGTAGGAGCTTGCCCATGGTACAGAATTCAAGGGAATTGTTCTGTTTAAGCTTTTGTTAAGCATTTATAACATGTAGTTGTGAACTTTTTGCTAAGCTGAGCCCCAGTCTGCAGAGAAGTCCATTGGTTTAGAAGCAGATTTTCATGTTAGGAGGCAACACCGGGCCCGTTGTTTTGCCTTTTTGTAGAGGAGTGGTTTTGTTAAATTTACAAAGTAAATGGACGTTCTGGTCATTCCACAAGAATGCAAGTTTCATTTTCCCAACTTTGCCTTTAAAGGGGACTCCCCTTTTCCAGTGGCGTATCCACATGGTGTGGGCAGTTGCTCACACCAGTTTCTTAAAAATTATTTATTATTTTTAAATGGAAATTTTACATATTTATCTTTATATATATATATAAGTGTCTCACCAGATTTAGTATTTTTAAACAAGTGCCTCTACAGCTAATTTTTCTAGTTCCACCACTACCCTCTTCTGATATAAGTTTATGTCTTATGGGTATAGTATAGCTGGTCGGATTGGCAGAACATTAAAAGGCCGATCGCTAGTTAGTTTCTTGTGGGTGGTACTTCCTTGGACCACCAACAATTGCGCTTAATTGACTGGTATCCTGTTTTTTAGCTTCGACCGTGAGGTATCCACTCCTCTGCCTTTCCTTTTTTATTGTGATATATGCTTTGGTAAGGCATTTATTATATATTAAAAAAAAGATTAATTCTTTTTAGTTTTGTACCCCTTGAATAGCCATGTGATTTATCATTTGAGCTTTTTGGTAAAATTCCTTATCTTAGTATCTACCGATTTATTTACTGCAATGACTTCTCTTTAATGTATATTTCAGGAGTATAAGCTTTAGTACTCTTAGGCCCTCAACATTCTTACATGGTGTGGGAGTCATATTCTTATTTTCTGGCATGGAAGTTGTTGCCATGATTTTGAATATACAATTTGAGGTATCAGCAATGCAGCAACCTTTTTATTTGGACGATCAATTGTTCGAGTTCTACACCTTATCAATCTAGAAGGTAAAGGAGGTTGACAATTCTATTCCTTCCTTCAAGCTCACTCATTCCAACTGCAATGTATAAGCTTCAACTTTGAGCCAAGAGAGGAACCAGAAAATTCTGCCTAAGCGGCACTAGCTATAAAATTTTAAATTTTAAGGGGCATCGATATGTAAATGAATAAAATTACCCTGAAGTATCAATATGCATAAGGGGCATTAGTTATAAAATTTTAAATTTTAAAGAGGCACCAATATGTAAATGAGAACAATTACCCTTAAATATCAATATAAAAATAAGCAATTTTTTTGCCTGTATGGTCAGTTGCCCACACTGTGCATACACTTGTTTCCACCCCTGCTTTCAGCATACTAGAAAATTTTGTCTCTAGATATTCTTTTACAGCTTCGAAATGGATGTACATCTAATTAATCCTACTGCTATTGTTGATGGGTAGGTAAAAGAGTTTATGGTTAAACAATGAAGTCATGTTGCATATGAAAATATCAATGGAGGGTACAAAATAGTGTCTTAACTGCTTAATTGCATTGATGCATCTATTAGAGTTAATTTGGCAAAGCTTCAGTTGGCACGGGCCTAGTTTAAAAAGATTAAACATTTATGATAAAATATACTGTTAAGTCTCCAATAAACTATGGTCAATATAAAAAATGAGGAGATAAGATAGCTCTAAAGCATCATGATGCACTTTCTCAATTCCGGTATGTGCTTGTTTTTCTTTGAACCTAAATGAGAAAGTGCCAAAAGGGCTGTTTCTAGGCAGAATGACGTTCTCAAACCTTACTAGACTTCCCATTTTGTTAGATTAAACTATGAAGAAAGCTACAAAAATGTATTTGTCATTTGTTGCCAGAGGACAACATTCGAGGCCAAAGTGTCATAAGTGAGGAGAAAAAGAAGTTGTCAAGGTTTGTCCATCTCAAGCCAAGAACAAAGAAGAAGCGTTTATTGACTCAATTAGTGGAGGCACATCTACCTCAACTTTTTTTGTATGCATTTTTTGACTCGTAGATTCAAGGTCCTCTTTCATGTGACTCTTGATGAAATTATTTTTCAGAGTATATACAAACTTTTGTTCTACTTCTACTTTAGAAGCATGTCGGAGGTAAGGCACCAAAGGCTGACCAAGTAGTCTAGGAGGGCAAGGGGTTGGATGGAGGCTTTAACCTTCAGCTGCGCGGTAGGTCTCCCCCACTCGCTCCGAAAAAAAAAAAAAAAGGACATATTTATACCGATGAATTTTCTTGTATATCATGATTGCATATTGTGCTGCAAAATGAAAATCGTATTTTTTAATTCAAGAAATTACATATATTTGAAGCCATTTGAATGGATACATTTGGAGAACCTTCAAACCCCTCCCCTAAGTAAGATTCTCTTGTCATGTAGCTTTTATAGATGACCTTATGCTCGGATCCAATGTGTTTAAATTATTTTTAATCTTTCATACAGTGAGCCAGTCAATTTCATACTGACTAGTTCATTTTAAGCTCTTATTTCCAAGGGCAACACTCAACACCTTTACAATGAGTACAAGATCATTGGTATATATGCTCCAGGATACCTCAGTGAAATGATTTAGTTGAAAACAAATATTAATGCATAATAAAATATCTAGGAACTTAATCATTTATACAAGTGTTCCTAATTACTTATAAGCAATTGAATTATGAGGAAGCAAAGCGAGCAAAAGCATTCACATCTATGTGACCCAAACTTTTTTTTGCTAAGTTGTGGAACATTAGTGCGTCCTGGGATCTCTCTTCCTCGGTTGAAACCTTTTACATAAACTCGTCAGCAAAGGGGTTTTTTTCCTCACGTTCTCCGAGCATCAATGAAACTGTTCTGGCCGAACAATTGAACGTCAGTAGAAAAACATTTCCCCAACATTCGGAAATGTCATAAAACAATCTCTGCTTTTTTACTGTGCCCGGAAACTTTAGTAAAACATGCATTTACTGACATTCTTTTGGTCGGTAAAGATATGAGTACACTGACAATTTGTCAAAAAACATAAAAAAAAAAGTTTTACTAAAATCACCTTTATCTACGTGTTGTCCTAAACATCAGAAATAGTTTAAACGATGTTAATATGGCTTTTACTGACGTTAACCTGTATTTTTCTTATAGTGCATTGGCTTAAATGCTTTCACAAAAGACCTTGCTGGCCTAAGCTTGGACATGATCTAGATTGCGATCTCCTTTGGGTTTGTAGCATGTTGTTGAAGGTAAGCTGGAGATTGTCCAACTTGTGATCAACAAATCACTCCTTTAAGGCCCTGTGTGGCATGACAACAGAAAGAACCAGGATAAAACTGGTACACAATGAAGCTAGACGATGGTTAAGACCTTCAAATGAAGGTTGTGCTCCTCTAGCACCAAACAAAGGAAGCTACCAACTCTTGAATAAGCTTTGCATGAGGAGGATGTTCCTGACATGGATCCTGATAAGACCCCGGCATTATCTCCGAGAACCAAAGTACTTTTTTACAAGAAAGGTGCATCCAAGACGGAATCTTTCTCAGTCATGAAATGTGCCCAATAAAATTTTCAAATTAGAGACGGCAAGAAGGTGAACATTGCTAAAGCTAGATCATCAGCTTCCATTTTTTGGCTCTTGAAATGAAATGCTTGGAGAGGGAGAGTTCGACTGGAAAAGAGGAGTTGGTCCCATAATCTATCTTGGGATCCCACTACAAACTGGTGGCTGACAACCAATGCCCATCTTTTATCCTTAAAGCGGATAAGAAAACGGGCTCCTAGAAGTAGAAAATTTTATCTTTTCTAGGGCGCATGTATCTAAACAACACATCCTCGTCATCCTTCCACTCTAGTACAGGATCACCATGCTGATCTTGCCAAATACCTGCCATCGAATAGAAAGGTTATGCACGAAGATTTTTTAGAGTGATATTGGGGAGGTAATGGGTGTCATGTTCACTGGAAGAGGTTTTGTCTGCCAACACAAGGAAGGACCTCGAGCTAAGAAGACTACCCGAAGTAAACAGGCTGAATGTGTATTGAACCATGGCATCACCTAGGAGATGAACACTCTCATGTAGGCAATACTTACCATCGCTGTGATTAAACATTAAAAACAATCAACTGTTACAAAACCAGCGGTATGATTTATGGAACCAGCCCTGCCATTAACAATCAAGGAGCTGGCTTCAACTCCCTACCTTGTTTCATCCTTTCTTGAGGGATCTTGGGTTCAATTTCTCTGTTCAATCCCTGTCAGCAAACACCATCATTTCATATGGGTTGCCAATCCTTCTCCTCTCACTTTAAGAAACAGCAACTAGGAGCTAACTAGAAGGAAATCCAAGCCTGAGAAATGAAGGATGGGCATGTAGGGATCCCGTGTGCCCTGGACCTTATACATCAAGATTTGAAGGCAGATTTCCCAAGAATCGTCAAGCAATTTGGGTATTCCCCGGTGGGAATTATTCGTGCACTGGAGTGGTGGATGAACAAAGAATTGCAATTGCCTCTATATTGTTGTCTGGTTCATATGGAACTTCCAAATAGTTGAAAGCGCGATGGAGAGAGGGTGCAAGGATGTCACTTTTACTGCCTGGAAGGATTGCACGGAACACCGGTTGAACCTAAAACAGAGGAGCAACAACAAGAATAAGACCTAGAACTAGCTTAAGTCTGAAACTCTGCCGGACAGATGGCACCGGTGCAAGGGACGCCTGGCTTAACATCCATAAACGGGCATAGAAATCGATGGGACTAACGAGGCTCGTAAAGGATCGTTGGCAGCTCATTTCTGTTTGGCGTTGCAAGCTGGGTGGCTATCATCTATGAGACCCAGTCCTTACCAAACGCCAGACTGCTAGTGCAAGTTGTGCGTGGCCCTTGTATACAAATGAACGAGAAATAGGAGCTAAACTGCTGCTTAGGGCTGGCACTTTCTATCTGTAATTTCTGGTTCTACCATATATGCAGGATATGGCAGAGGGCAGAGGGGACTGACACTCCCTAATGACCCGTTCACTGGTTAGGAACCTCTGATTGAATAAAGGCCGGAACCAGAAGATGAAAAAGTAGAATTGAAACTTGCAACGTGCACATATAAACAAATCTGTAAGCAGGATTCGATAGGCAGATAAAGTTAAAACTTTCAAGATATGCTTAAAAACAGACAGTGTGTAAAATGAACATAAAATATACAAGGCCAATGCTAACTCTCAGCCTTTTGCTCGTTGACTAGGCTTACGAGATCAAAGTAGCATCCAGCAAAGCTTGGGCAAAGTATAATTAATACATCATAGTAAACTTAGTATGGTTATCATAGTACTTAAACAGCTTTAAGAGAAATATACATGGAAGCCAAATTTGGGATGATAAAAACATAACCACCATCAACCATCAAATAACCAGACACTTGTTTCGATCCTTTTTTTTTCTTTTAAATGAGTAAAGATTACAATGGCCCTTATCAAGAAATGAATCAAACTCTACAGCAAAACCATGCTCATACATGCGCAAGTGTTATCACAGGACCCATCAATGAAAAACAATGACTAGCAACAAGAAGAGCGGCACCTGATGAATTTGCGAGAGTTGTGCTCTAGGAGATGCTTCAAGTTCACCAATGACGTCGACTCCTGTTTATGTGGTGAAGCAGCCAACTGGTACAGCTCGGGGCATAAGCAGGCAATGACAAAAAAATCAGAGGTCTACCTTGGGGCCTGTAGTAGAGGCAGCCAAGCAACTTCCCGATCATCAGTGTGCCCTTGAATAAGGAAGTCCATACAGTTCTTCCTAATTCCATGGTTATAAGGATTACGAAACCGGCCATCTGGTCCACGAAGGTACCCATACCGAGAAGCATTTGCCAATTCATTGGTGGTAATATTTCGAGAAATCTAAATTATAAAAAATATATATATATTAGCACATTGTTTAACCCCCTGTGCCAGCATGAGTGATGCTTTCCCTATGATTTCCTCAACAAGGGTAATCATGAGAAGCCATCAAATGAAAGGAAGTACTGAGAAAAGCTCAGCAGTGAAAGTACAACGATCCTGGAAAGAGAAACACAAAACTTGGAACCAAAAGCTTTAAGTGAAATTTCACTCAGTATCATGACATTGGAAAAGGGATGCATCAATTTTTATGCATACAAATAAGACTTAAATTTGGTGAATTTATTATAGAAGACAATATTAGCACACATTTTTACAATTTTCTCAACAAGGACAATCATGAGAAGCCATCAAATGAAAAGAAAAGGAGGTACTGAAAAAAGCTCCACAACCAAGTACAATGATCTTGGAAAAAGAAAATTAAAAAACTGGATCTGAAATGTGATGCATCAATTTTTTATGCATATAGATAAAACTTCACATCTTGTGGACCTACTACATCTCTCTCTCTCTCTCTCTCTCTCTCTCTCTCTCTCTCACACACACACACACAGACACACACATGCACGTATCTCAGATCTGTGCCACACATCTATTACAGGGGTGCACCTAAAGAGCCAAAGCACCTGCACTGACATGACACTGTGTGGGTGCAAGTGCAGCACCAAATCAAGAAAAGTAGCATATCAGGCCCTATGCATCTTATACACTAACTTTGATGACCAAATCATGTGCAGCTAAGATTTGATCATATTCATTCACAATTTAAGATCAATCAAAATATCAACCATCCTATTGGTGTCCCAAAAAGGAAAGGAAGGTTTTAGGACTAAGCACCCTACCTGCTCCCACTTTTACCTCTCTCTCTCTCCCCCCCCCCCCCCCCACACACAAACACATACACACATCACCACCTTGTCCATCTCCTCCTTCAGAACATGGTCACTAGTTGCTCCAAAACCACCATCTCAAATGACTGACGGCTGAGCGTCTATACAGCACCTTCTAATCTAAGAAAAAGTAAATTGGAGCTGAAGACCACTGTGATATCCTTCTGTCCAACAAAGGAACAAACTAGTTAACCACCATAACATCTTTTGGCCCAAGAGAATACTGTTCCGGATAACTGCCTACTTTTTGCCAAATTCTGAAGATTGCTCACTGTGCTTGATAGCCACAGAACTTGACTTCTGGCTTGAAAAACCATCAAATTGAAAGGGGAAAAAAAAAAGTTAAGAAACAACCATCAGTAAGGGCTGAGGCAGCACAGCATCACCAACCGACCACTGTCGACTGTTGATGGCATGGCATATGATGGATCTTTTGTTCTCCCCAGGAAAGCTGGAGGACATGGCATGCTTAAACTGCTAATCAAAGGTATATTTAGAAGGTACAGTACAAAGCAGCTTGATGGACCTTAAAAGAGATGGACAACATGGTAGGGCTGCAGCCTGTACTAAGATGTCAAAATTGGAAGTCGGAGACGGGTGAATCAAGATCTTAAGGGGGCATTTGATGGGCACGGACATCATTGTAGAGGATGGACTTTTGTTTGTGTTCTTGAGTGTTATCCACGCCTCATCTCATCATCATGCACGGGGGAAAAGTCCGCGCCTCTAGAGAGCGAAAGCATGGACAAAAGTCTGGTTTTTTGTCGGACCTTGAGAGGTCCGACAAAAATCCATGGACAAAAAATGTAACCGTTATAAGGTGTGCAGGAGTTGCATCTTCACCGCCACAGCAGCGCAACCCATGTTCACCCATCTTCTTCCACCACAGCAGCAGTGTAACCATCACTGGAGGGCAGCTGTAAGCCTATATCATCATGTCTGCCCTAATGTTGGCCCAGTGCCGGTTGCCAAAATCTCCAGCTCAACACGAATCCAGTCGCGTCCCCACCATCAATCTTGTCGCCTGCTCCTTGTTTGTGGTCGACGTTCACAAGTGTGGTCCCGCAATCACTCGTTGCTTTTGCTACCATCAACTCTTGCTGCTATTGACGCCTTCACTCCCAACTATTATTGTTGCTGTCACCCCCCACTACTCGTCGCCATCGCTCCTTCTTCCCTCTTGTCCTGGTTTGCAGTGTGGCATTGTGGGTACATCTCCCTTGTACAGCAATCACCACTTTCATTCAGCTCCTTCCACCTCAAATGCAGGCCGGTTGTTCCGTTGCCCCCACATCCCCAACTTTCATGCCCTATTCTACCACATTAGCTGCCATTTTAGTTTCCCTTCAGCTGCACAGCCCCCATTCACACCCCATTTCTTCGTGCCTTGGACTTTCAGTTGTTGCCTCAGTAGAAAGGGGAAATTCTCTTCATTTTTGAGGTGGCTGGCTGTAAACTCTTGGTAAATCTCCTTATTTTTGGAGCAGCTAGCTGTAAAATCAGTAGATTTGTGATTTTTTCATAAGAACGTATTATGTTTAGATGGCGGGGGTTGACATTTTATGAACCTGGTAACAGCTTCATTTTTTTTATCCTTGCTATTTTATCATGTTTCATCACGCATTGGACATTTGTCCATGGATATTTATCTGGCCAATCACACATGAGTAAGAAAATTTAGGCAGGTGATTTATGTCTGTGGATTTTGATCCATGGATTTCTGTCCATAGATTTCTATCCACGGATCTTTGTCTGTGACCATCAAACACCCCCTAAAAGACAAATAAATACCTAACAGCACTACTTAGTCCAAATTAATTATATATATATTAGTATGGAAATAAACACAAAAACATATATTCTGTACAAAGAATACACATGTTTTTGTAGGCCAGGGACCAGTTGGTTGACCTATCACTAGGCTGACTAACTAACTAGTCCTAGTTGCTGGTTTGGAACACAACTAATCGGGATTTCAACAACTAAGGTTCTGTAGTTTGAGAAAGTTTCATAGTGAAAATGAGAGAGAGGAACAATGATGGAACTAATCAAAGAAGAGAACAAGTGATTGTCCATTTATAGTTAGATGGAAAGTCCAGTACATTTTAGAGGTTTTGGACAGCCTTTTGTCTCGCTGAGAGAGAGAGAGAGAGAGTTATCTGATGGTGGACTGTGCATATAAGACGCTCAAAACATAGCACCAAAAGGACGATATCAAGTCTCCATCAAATCAAAGTAAAGGAACTATTTAATATCCATGTACTTTATTGTGATAGACTTGTGACTCTACTATTTAGCTTAGATGTACATATTCATCCTATGACTAACTTGATTTGATGCCAAAAGAGGCATAAAGCACACTAGTTGGGTGGCTTAAATATGTTACATATAAAGCTGTCAGAATGCATAAACAAAGTAGATAAACTGAAGTAAAAGACCAGGAGGGAGGACAAGAGGGAACATGAATGTATAAATCAAAATGCAGCACTAGAAAGAAGAAAACAAGAACACAACAAGAACATTAATTCTAGCTAGTGAAACACAAAGACTATTAAATTGAACAAATAAGGTGCAGATATAGGAACAAAGGCATAAAGGATATTGGTTTTCAATCTGTAAATAAACTATGAACCTCCATCTCATTCATTTGAAAGGAAGTACTGAAAAGAATACCTGCGATGCCTGGGCAACCGTCAAAACCGCACCTCCCATCAACACAAAAACATCAATGACAAGAAATGCAACTGCACCAGGATGGCTAGCAATTGTATGATAAACCCAAGAGCCAGCTGATGAAGGAACCATTTTTTCGGTCCAAATCCCTATTTAGAGTTTCATTTTATTAAGCAATTTTCACTTAAGAATGAAGAACAGAAAGTGGTAAACAACTTCCTCTCAGATTCATACTTTGGAATGCAACTGCAGCAGCAACAGCAGCTGTTAATGTTCCCACAAAGATGAACACAAAAAAATCCCATTTATTTCTCTGCATTGATCCATACAAAGACTTGGTTAATATTCAGTTGCCAGAAAAGGGAAAACAAGATTATAGTAGAGATAACTGATGGGCAAACCAAAAACATATAATATATATATATATACTTATATGTATGTATGTATGTATGTATGTATGTATGTATGTATGTATGATTGTGTTGAGAAGACCTGATAAACAGGTTTACCTCCTTTCACTTTCAAGTGGGAAAACTAACATCTAAATATTAAATATAATAAGATCAACACGAATTGGATGAGATGGCATCAACATGTACAACATCACACCCATAATGATATTGAAATTATTTAGAAAAACAACCCAGAACTAGAAGTATAGAAGTGTTAGAGGTCTAGAATCCATTCTTACACTAATTCACTACTTACAAATAACTCAACTTTTTGCTCCCCGCTGTATTTTCTTGCTAAGGTATTAGAAACATAAAACAACCTAAGGCAAAACTGCCCCTCTTTCAATCCTTAAATTTTCGACAAAAACTCTCAAATCATGCCATCGGTGCTGTAGTTTCCATGCATAAATGTGAAGTATGGAGTACAGACCTACTGCCCAGCTGGTCCAACTTTCAAGCCTCCAACACCACCGGCTAGCAAAATCAACTGCTCACAGTCCCCCCTCACAGGCTCAGCTGCTCATCTCTCTGGCTTCCACAAACAGTGGCTCATAATCGCCTCACAGCAAAGTCACCTGGGTGCGCCCAATTTGGACCCGCACCCGCGTCAACGCGATGCGGGTGCGGGTGCGGGTGCGCTCCAGGTGCGCACCCAAAAGGGTCAAACGTGAGTCTGGTGCGGTCAGCCGCACCCGACTGAGTTCGTCCATGTTTGGACGCGCAACCGACTCGCGTCAAACACAAGTCGGGTGCGGTCAAACCGCACCTGTCCTTTTCCGTCAAATTTTTGGGCCTTTTTTACATGATTTTTAACTTAGGGCACACTCGGCTTCTCTCCCTCTCACGCTCGCTCGGCTTCTCTCCCTCTCGGCCTCTCTCTGCGAGACTGTGACGCTTGGGGAACTCTTTGCTCCCTCTCTTTGCGACACTTGGGGAACTCTTTGCTCCCTCTCTCTGTGCTGCTCCCTCTCTGTGTGCTGCTCCCTCTCTGCATTGCGTTCGGCGACCGACGCTGCTCCCACTCACGATCTGCGTTGGATTTGGGTAAACTCTCTCTCTCACACCCTTTGATATCAGGTTTTGGGTCTTCGACCGTTCGACGTTGCTCCCTCTCTGCTCTGCTTTAGTTTGTTGTTCTCTGTTTTAGACTTTTACTGTGTTCAACTGTGTTGTTTACGTTTCATGTCATGCATTCTCTGCCATATGTGGTTAATTTGTGTTGCTGATTTTCATTATCCTGTGTGTGATTTCTGATTTGATAATTCCACAATTTTTTGTAATTTCTTATTGTTTTTGAATATCAAATGCATCTAACTTGTTTGAGGAGGCCTTTGCTTTTATGATTTTATCGATGATCAGTTTAGAAGCTTTCTCTAACTCGTTTAATTACAGTCTTAGTCTGTTTAGTCACTTTAGTGTTTATTAAATTGTTTATCTATAATCTATGTTGGCAGATAATTTCAATGTAACAAATACTAAAGTTTATACTTTATATAGATTCCATTTCAATATATAGTTTGTTACTCTGATTGTAAGTTGTAAATCATTTGAGTACAATCTGTTTATTTGTCTATTTACAGTCTGTTTGTAACTCATTACTGTCAGTCCATAATTTTTAGTTTTCTTATGAAATAAGCATGCCATTTTATGATATTAAACATTTAATTTGGTAATGGAATTATGGAAAGCTTTCTAAAATCTTTGACGTGCAATTTTGATCTTGTTATTTAATAATTTTGTGGTTTATATTATTATATTTTAAAAATAATAAAATACTCTCGCCGCACCGCCGCACCTAAATTTTTTGAGATGTGTTGCACCGGCACCCGCACCCATCTCTCTCTCTCTCTCTCTCTCTCTCTCTCCCCCCTATTTCTCTTTGTGTCAGAGGTTCAGGGTTGGGCTTTTTCAGTATTAAAGGCAAATTGCTGGTCACCTAAATCAGCCCCTTCCCACCCAATCATACACGCTCAGCTACAAACAGTTGCACAACTAAATGTTATGTTGAACAGTTGAAGTATTACGTTTATCATTTATTTTCGTTAAAACAAACAAAAATAACTTGGCTTGCCCAAGTCACTAAGTTGATATGTGGCCAATCTCGGACCAAGTGATAGAAAATGGAAACATGCTTTCACTCAACTAGCTAATATGGTCAACCAAATTGCCAAGACATGCTTCATTTTGATTTAGTTACAGAGAACAGATGCATTATTTTCATATAAAAGAAAATTGGACTATTGAGGCCCTCAAATAGCTGCTTGAAATGGACTAAAAAATGTCGGGTGATTAAATTGTGATAACTTAGTCGGGTGATTAAATTGTGATAACTTAGTCACTCTTGTTCAAGCTAGGATGAAACAAAACCAGATACATGGCAACCAAGAGTCTCGTTATAAATTCAAAAATCTTCAGCAGCAGATAGGCAAAAAATGAAAGAACAAATCAAATATGGTCTTATTGTGATTTTACATAGATCCCACCTTTCCAACACAATTAGATATCCATGGGCAATGATGATCAAATTGTTCCACACAGCGATTGCAAGTAGAACAATGTTTTGAACGCACTGGCCTTATTATCTGCACAAAGTTGATCACAGCACCAAAATTTAGAGTTTCTAATTATAGATGATTACTCAAGTGCACTTAATTAGGAAAAATATCTAACAAATCTAAGTTCAGCATTCTAACAACATATGCCTTTCTAAACAAATTATCAAATGAGATGCCCTCATATATTCATGATTGCTGAAGTTGAGGCTATCTTTTATAAAAGTCTGAGTTGACATGACAAAACCTTGCAGGTTGGGCAAAGCTGGGACCAATTCCCTGTCCAAAGAGGATTATTTTCCAGATCCATGCTTAACAATGTCTCCTGCAAGATAGACAGAAAATATGGTGGCATCAAGGTAACTGCAGATGATCGAAAAGGGTTGGACTTGTCCACTTCAAATGACAAGAGATCTATATGGATATACTTGTGGCAAATAGGACAAAGGTTAGGTTGATAAATAACGCCATAAAGAAAGTATGTTCATAGGAGTGATAAACAGTAAAAATAAAGCAACTACCTAAATATAGTAAGGAATCAAGAAACATAACCAAAAAGCAGGAATATTGTGTCCAATAACCTAACTGCGAACGCATAATTATAATATGGAACACGAAACAGTGCAAATGCCAAATTGAAGAACTTCTGGATCAAAGGAAACTTAAGTCTTTTAAAAACATCTATGCATGAGCACCATTTTAATATTTAAATACTAATAAAAAAAAGTTGTTCACAATAAATAAAAAAGATAGCTGAACACTTGAACCATCAGCACAGCAACAGGAAGAGTTTAGAAGGCCAGGAGGTGCATCTCTGAAGCACAAATATGGAGCCCTCAAATTTAAATGCTTAAGTAAAATAAATTATTCACGAAATGACTAGAGAAGCAGCTAACACTTGAACCATCAACAAAGAGACACAGGAGTCAGGACACATTTGGAAGGCCAGGAGGTGCATCTCCAAAGCACAAACATGGCACCCCTCCAAATGTAGGGGAATCATCATGAAACACGCTTCTGTTTAGTGGAAAGGTGGTTCCTGCTCACAAATCAACCCACCGCTCACTTCCTTTTTACTTTACTTCCTAATCACCTTCCTTGAACCTGCTGAAACTCCCCACTTGCTTCTCGTTTAGGATATCTTTTACTGTAATGGAATCACTTGTTGGTTGCAGATTTCTGTGAACTTGCTTGACATTGTTTCACGTTTCCATGAATTTCCTGCAAACAAGTTCTGCCAACTTTCATTTTTTCTACATCTCAACATTGTTACTAACATCACTAATTTTCCATAATTCAATAATCTTGCCTTGACATATTATTTTTTATAACTTTAATGCTCCTTTTCTGAAACTTTAAAACCTCAAGCTTCCTACAGAATCATGTGACTTGTGGTAATTTAAATAATCTTCTGAAACTGTAAAGTGATAATCCTAATGTATGGAAATCTGGCTTGCTGATGTTCAACATTCTCATACTTGATGGTTGATGCAAGTTGTCTTCTAAAACCATCTCCTTTTCTTATTCTGAATCCACAGGCTCTTTCATGTGGGTCATCAGAGGAGTCCAATTTTAAATCACTAAAAGAAAATCATTACAAGCTGCCAACAATGATTATGAGGAAAAAACACTTCGAATTCTCCACATGTTAAACAGAAAAGGAGATATATTTTATAGTCACTTGGGAAACTTGGCAAAGTCCATAATGACAAGAACATAAGAAGGTTATCTCCCCAAAGAAGGATGACTTACATTTACACAACTGGAATTTGGTGAGAACTTTGTACTTTGTTCGATGTATCCTGGATCCTTACTGCAAAAACGAAGTATGTAAAAGGAGAAGAAATCAAGAGATTATGCAAAGAGAAGTCAAGCGTCCTATATATTCAATTCCACATCCAATTTGGAGTTGAGGACCAGCAAAGGGGACCATTTTCTCCATAACTTCATTGAATATAAGTTTCTCAACCAGATCCTTTTACTTGTCATTGCATCCATAAAACAATTTATTTATTTTCAGTTCAAATAATAAACAAAATCATCCAGACATCTTAGGCGAGTACATGTGAGTATGAAAAACCAGCAGAATGGAAACAACATTCGTGTTTTATTTTTTAATAATGTAATTGTATATGTGTGCATGTATTTCTGGATCCGAATTTTCAAAAACTACCACATAACACCAAGCATGTCCTCACCACATCTGATATGCGCATCCATATCCATGTGAAAATTTTAAACTACAAATACTGCTACAAACATGTCATTTGCATGAATTTGTGCATGTGGGTGCTGCACACTGGCATACAGAAGGAGAGAGAAAGAGAAAGAAAGAGTGTCTGGCAGAACTAGCTGAAAATTATATTCTATAGAACGGATTAATAAACATGACACTGAGAGTCTCGGGTAATGTGAAATTCCTTTCAAAAAATAATGAAGCACAAATGTTATAAAATAAATAACAATGCACTTACCTGCTACACCTATAGAAAAATAGAAGCGAGATAAAAGAAAGAGAAACAGCGGTCCATCCCCACAATCCAACATTAGCTGTAACATTTGTATATGCTGGCGCTGACAAAGTAGGAAGGCTATTAGCAATATGAGCTTCTGTATAAATTGGTTTCAGGAAAAGAGGTAACTAGAGAACCAAATTTTACTGACATGTAAGTATTGAGTTGATAAATAGAACCGTGAGAAGAATTATGACGCACAGAAGGATTGGTGCATATCCTATCTTTTCCATCCTCTGAAAGAAAGCATTATCACGAAACCGTCTTTGATGCATCTTATGTGCATTGGACTGTACACAGATGGATGTCAGTATTAATCCAACATTCCAAACTCTGATTATGATGCTAATATACTGAAATAATACTATGGCTCTATTACCAGAAAGTGGACTATAAATAGCCAGATAGTTGAAAATTTGAAATCTAGTACTACATGAAAGCAAGATGACGCACCTAAGTGAACCAATTGTAAAGTTAAAACTTGATAATAATATCTGGGCTGCTCTGAATTTTAGTGGACAATAATTACTATTCAGAAGGAAAATTATGAAACAGAATTGCTACTACTTTCCCAACATAAATATTTCGATATTGTAGTCATGAATGTCAGTTACCATAGTATATGCTTAGATAAATCTTAGGGGAAAACACCAGAAATTGCAAATCCTAAAAATACATAAAAGGAAAACAAAAGTAAGTTAAAAAATGATTTGGAAAACCAAAGAAAAAAAATGAAATGAGCAAGGACCATAAAATCATCTCATAGTATTAGCTTGAAGAGAGAGAAATAGAGGTTGAGAACTAGTGCAAAGATGACTTTCATCTTTGATTTTCATCATCACAATTGATGATACAGTTTGCAAATATAATCTCATCTGCCCTTTCCACTACTGCTCTTATCTTCACTATTCCATCTTGGCTACAGATGCCAAACAAAGCCTTAAGAATGGCAAAAATGGATACATCCATATAAGGTAAATGTGCCAGAAGCCTAAAATAGTTCTCTTCCATTCTGATGAAGGTAAAGGAAATCTAAAACAAAACTACAGTTTAACTCATTTAAGTGGATATTTAATATGTATCAAGGTCAGTCCTCCATTCCTTGTATGATCCAAGAAACAGTACAGCTCCTTTACTTCTCCACCTTTCTTCATGTCATATGATTAAGTTTCAATAGTTAATGTGATCTTCAAGAAGATACTGAAGAGATGCAAATATAAGACTTTCAAGATGCTCTCCTCACAAAAACTGTTGTATGAATCACTAAAGTAGTATTGTCAACCAGAAAACATCACTCCAGATGAAAAGTTGACTCGAATGATTTTGCTTTGTGGAATACAACTGAAATCCACCAAACCATTTGTACTGTTCAGCAGTGGGCACCAGCCTCTAATGAGCTCTAGAACAGTACACTGCCTAATCTGCAAGTAAGGTAAAAAGTGAGATCTGGTGTTTAAAATATACCAGATCAACATTATTACCTATAGCAAACAAGAACTATTAATTAGTCAAAAGTTAAGGTATAAAGTATAAACCATAGTTTCAACCAATATTACCAATACTTTGAAACTTTACATAATGACATTGATAACATTAATGGCAATAGCATGTTGAGCTCAATAGGCTAGTTAAAGTAGGTCCACGTGAGTGCAAAATTTGAAACTTTAACTTTAAATATAGTGGAATTGGCTACCATGACTCTTTGTATGCACATACAAAAACATGGACATGTGAAAAAGGTAGATAACCTTCATTATTTCATATCCATATGACAACATGGACAAAGTACGTACAAGAAAAAAGGCGACATGCCGATGACCTTTATCAGAGGCAAGCCGAGCAGGAGTAAATCCAGCATTATCTGTAATTAATAAGTCCTGTTCGGTGCCAGCATGTGCAAGTATTGTACAAGCCTCCACATTTCCCCTTATCGCAGCCCAATGTAAAGGTGTGCAGCCTGAGAAGTAAAAATAACAGAATTTTATTTGATATTTAGAGGTTCACATGGTACCTAGATCACAACAAGCTATGCAAATCCGGTCCAGATTACATTTGATTTGTAAATTTCCAAAATGGAAAACATTTACTATATTTACTTACCTATTCGAAGGGAATTATGCTGATGATTAGTCTTTTACTTAAGTGCATAAAATTGTACCTTAATTTCATAAAACATAAATAGTCTAACAAAAATATGGGTAAAACATGAAAAAAAACGTGGTTTGGAACGTTTCTGACCTGGAACCGATCCATATGCACCAAAAACATACCACTGTAACTGTATCAGTGTGCCACCGTACTGGTACTGGTATGTGGGCATAACCCACATACCTATGTGACTTAGATCAGCATAAAACTTTTTGGTAACTTTTTCCATAAAATATTTTCTTTGTTCATTTATATATGCAATTTTTCGCTTTTTCCCCACTGAGTTGGATAGACCCTTCCTTCTTTACAGATCAAGGCTGCTCCCTGCATTTCATGGACTATTATTATATAACAGGTAAAGAGGGAATGGAAAGATTTTCCTTCGTATACGGATTAAAGAAAAAAAAAGATCTCTGTTCAAGGGAAAAAAGAAAACAAGCGAAAAGTTCTAATTTTTCTCATGTGACTATCCTTGTATTGAATCTTCCAGTTAAAAGGTGCAGTTACCAGTTACATATAATATCAGTGAAAAATGGAAAGAATTTCATGCAGCATAAGAAAAACCCCTTTCATCTCCAATATAGAAAGTCTTAAATCATCAGGATTACATGGTCTATCTTCTGAGGAATTTTAATAATCCATGAAATTGCTGCTAAATTATTTAGTTACATGGAGGAACGAGGGAAACATGAAAGAATCAGTTGGCAATAAAAAAAGAAGTCTTCTAGAATTTAGCTCCTTCACTCACCATCTTTATCTTGCCGGCCGAGGTATGCATCCTTGAACAAAAGTAATCTAATGGTGTCCGCAAAACCTTTATAGGAAGCCCTGCTCATGATCAAGCCACTGTTAACATCACTATGAAACTAGCTAAATTTTATGCATCCCACAAGCAACAACATTCATTCAAGTCAATAATTTATGTGGACTATGTCTCAGATATGGTTCATGTCTCAATCAGCAGTATTATACACCATAATAAGGTGGACCAGATGAGTTAGAATCATAAAATGGAAATCAGAAACTTATATGACAGAAAGAAACCACGGAAAGGCCATAAAATGTTATCTATCAAATCAAGTCTCATCAAGCACCTGTACATCCAGATCAACTACTCCAAAGCCCCAAAGGTGAAACAAATAATCCAAATGAGAGAGATCTGGTTTCTGGGTTGCATTAGTCATTAGCATTGAAACTTGTAGTACAAGGTTTTCAAGTGTATGTGCATAAAAACCCCATTTAATCCCTATCTGTGATAGGAATCATAGTGGCTTCAGGTACCCCAGTAGGATAGATTTCAAAGTTTACAGGGCTACGGCTGTAAATAAGTTGGATTTGGCTTGGATGTGGACATCACCACATCCGATCAACTGACTTCACACTTCATGACAATCAGATATGAACTGGAATCTAAAATTTCATAAAGATCTCTACCTGACCTTTCATGAGAAAATGAAATTTGTTTAGTGCTACAAATCAAGCAGATCAGACCTCGGTAGTTTGTCACAGCTAGTTCCTGACTAGTGGATAAATGGCTAGCAGCTGTTGAAGGGTATAATATGTTTCATTTCAAAAAACCCAGAAGATACATTTCTTATGAAGGTTTATATCTATCTGGATATATGCTTTAAATCTAATCCAACTTCAAAGTTCAAACCCATCTGACCAACCAAAGCCCAACCATTGGACGGCTATGTCACATAAGTACGGGTACGGGTGCTGATACGGGTACAGGTACGGCGTTTTCGCCAACCTTCGTACGGCGGTACGGCGATAGTTATATATGTTTAATTAATTATATACATGAAATCAGCAAAAAAAATGGTAACATAAATATAAGAAACTGATGCCATTTTTGCCGTAGATATGTTGTATGAAGGTAAGGAAGAAGGAGGAAGAGGCGTCAGGCAAAAATAGGTTAATTTAAAATGACATAGGTACTATGTATGAGAAAGAAGGAGGAAGTGCCGTACCAAGCCGTACCGTCATACCAGTAATGGTACTTGGGCCCTTCCCACGTACCACTGTGACATAGTTGGACGAGAATTACCCAAATCCAAGTTAACTGGTAAAAAATCTGTCGGATACCCCAAACCAAAAAAATTGCATCCATATATGGGACCAAAAAGCTATAGACATGATCTATTGCCATTATAAGCCCAATGCATGGTTAAAAGAAACAATGTCAAAGAATTGACAGGTCGGACATACTATGAACTATTCTATGCAAAATGAAAAGCAAGCAACGTTACAGTAGATGAAAATGGGTAGGATCTGGTTTAAAGGTTTCTTTCATTTCTATCATTGCAGACTTTAGTACAACCGAACAGCCAAATTGCAGATTGCCTGGCTGAAAAATGCAAACATGAGTCTGAAGCATTATGAGAAAAGCAGGTGGATGGCTGCAGGCACAGAGTGGAAATGTTAGCCTCACGACTAACTCCTCTTCTTGACACAACTCTCACTAAAAAGACAGAACCCAGCTTCCTCCAAATAAGTAAATTCTTCATTACGGTTTTAATCACTGTTGCAATGAGTATTGTAGCATTAGAAAAATGCATTGCAGGTCTTGGTTATGCTACCTCCAAACAAAGCTCACAACTTTGAATGCACCAACAAAGCCCTACACTTTGCGAGTGCTTTCTAAAAGAAGGGATCAAGGTTTGACGGATGAATTTCATTCTCATTGAATGGTTCTTGATACTGAAGGTCAATGATTCAGGTCAGACAAATCATTCAAAGTGCTTATCAAAAGTGGAATTGAATGGCATTCTTCAGATCACTCTGATAGGGGTTGTTTAAGGACATTTGATGGACAATTGGAATTGTATGTCATTCTTGCTTCCAAAAAAAAAAGATCATATCATTTTGTGAATAATGAAGATCAAGGAAAATTGTCGATCAATATGAGTTCATGTACCAAATAAAAACGTTAACATTCCTACTTCCTACTTAACAGCAGAATACTGAAACCGAACAGATTAATTCCTAAGGACTCCAGCACCCTCTCAGCTCAAGTGCCTAACAGGAAGCAAGTGTGAAAAGCTTCCTCTAAGCCCAGCACATGCAGAGAGAATGACTGCAACATCTGGACATAGACAATCAACCTACATAAGTCCAATCTTCGAAAAGAAGAATTTGCCCCTCGATCATGTTTAACAGCGTTTATTTATTGCCTTCATGTAATAAAAATTGATCCTAGCATGATTTTTCTTTGGGATAATTTACAAAAGCGGCGTCTTGTTCATTCCATGAGACCAATTGTTTCTTCACTACATCGGAATTTGAATCCTGGCAGTATCTTCTAACAAGTCAAAGAGAAATATTGTAAATTGCATGTTTGGTATGGAGATCCATGCAGACTAGTGTGTACCAAAATATGGATTTATGAGAATCTTCTCTCTCTCTCTCTCTCTCACACACACACACACTCTCTCTCTTTATTCCATCTCACCCTCCTTTTTTAATTCTTTCTCTAAACAACCACCCTCCCCACCCTAAGATTTGTGGATCAAAGGGACGGGTACATACACACACACACTCTAGTCCATTTGTATATACAAGGCCATATGCATACTCATATGGTTCTAAAATAAACATGTATGGTTCTAAGATAAACATGCATAAGGGGTAACAGGCAAGAACCAATAGGTATAATACAATTTGAAATCACTAGTGCAGTTTCCAATGGCAATTAATGGGCCAATCATCTGAACAAATATCAACCAATCATCTGAACAAGGCATATCATGTTCTCTCCAAAATTGCTGACGATAGAGATCAGCTGAGCTCCAAGACTTCGTGGATGAGAAAGATGAATGCCAACCATCATTCACCTATTGATGTCCAACGGGTGTCCATTATTTTTCTATTTTTCCCAAGTCCTTCCATTTGCACTTGCCATCATTTCTCACCAACAACTTGACAAGACCTCATGCAACATTAATAGCTTGATCAAATTTTTACTAACTTTACATGGCTGTTTGCTCTAAGTTTGAGTTTCCATAAATTTCTGATGTGTATCTGACTGAAAATTATACCTTATCAGTTTGCAGCCTGATGTCATAGGGCCCTACTGTGTTCAGTGCATGTGAACCGTGAATGTGAAAACTCTGACAAAGTTTGGCAAGTTTTGACAGAACATGCTCTTGGATCAGGGGATGAAAATCATGGGAAGAATGGCAAAAGACTATCAGATGCGGAACAATTTGACATCAAAAATAGAATACGAAGAGACAATAATGAAAAAATAAGGTGTAAGGGATCTTGACATACCAATGAAGTGGACTCCTCCCACTATTATCAGGTGCATCAAACTCCGCATTATATTTTGTGATTATGTGGTACAAAAAAGCTGTTTGTCCGTACTGAGCTGCGACATGAACTGTCTGATCCGATGTGGAGAAAGTTTTCCAACATAGAAACACCACTTATAAGTTGGCAAACATAGTTAAACAAAGAAATTAGTGAAACAACAAATGAACAAGTTATCAAAAGATATGGAGAAAATTGAAATCAGACCAAGGTCAACTCTTGGACATAGGAAACCAGCAACCTTAACGAATATAACCATCACGAACACGGGCTCAGTCAAATGTGGGCTGTAGATGAATCTTTCTACCAACTATGGCGCAACCCCAAGCAACTCATACCAACCGCAAAGGTTGGATATTTAGGATTATAACCAGGAAATCCATAGAGTGGAACCATACGCTTTGTCCACGATCTGAGGCCAGAAATTGAAAAGTGGGAGGTTGTATCTGAGCCAGCTGTCTGGACAGTTCTATTGCTGCAAAACTTGCCACTGCCATCTTGCTAACATTGATGGCATTGTTTCCAGGGTATATTTTCACGTTCTGTCACATAATTTTTTTGTTTCTATCGTGTTTCTGTATTACTTGGTTGACCCACCTGATTTTTGTGTTAACAATTAATGATTTTTTGTGGGTTCTTGGTGATGGGTGTTGTACTACTCATGCCTCTGGTTGTTGTGTTGGATTAGTCTTTTATTGTTGTTGCTAGTTGTTGATATTGTTTTCTGATTATTGGTTTGGAGACTGTTATTTGTGAATTTTCATTTTCAAGTTTGACATCCACATGGAAGGTTAAATTGATCTAACGAGTACTTTACTTCATTTTATTTCTACGAGTCAATGGATCTGATAGTACAGGGACCACAGAAACTGGTTAATCGATTTGGTGGTCGAACATCAACTTCAAAGAACAACAAGAGATTTGCTACGATATGCCCTCCAGGAATCAGAAAGAAGTTCCACGTAATAGAGAAGAAGGAAAAACGACAGTAATGAATAAATGCACTCCGAAAGATAGCATCATAACCAAGAACTAATCTCACCCGGTACCCGTTGCCATCGGCAGCCTCCAAACGAGCCCCATTCTGCAAAAGGACGTCGGCTGCCGAAACCGAACCTCTAACTGCTGCCCAATGCAAAGCTGTCTGCCCGCTTCTGTCAGTAGCATTGACATCGGCGCCGTGCTTCATAAGAAACACGGAAACCAGATTTCACTTCCAGAAAATGAATTTCCGAAACAAAAGTTCCACCCAAACTCAACGAATTCGACCAAAACTTCGGGGAATCCTACAAGTTCCAATAAGCGCATACCTCGATTATATATAGCAGGACGTCAAGAAAACCGTTCAGCGCAGCCCACTGGACGGCGTAATACCCGTTACCGTCCGGCCCCTTCAGGCAAGACGCATCTTCCTCCACGTACTTCCGCACCTTGTCCACCTGACCGTAAGCGGACGCCGAGTATACGTCGACGATGCTGCTCGCGAAATCGGCATCGGGATTCCCGTTCTGGCGAGAGGAATCATTCTGACTGCGGCTTTCGGAGACAACTTCGATCTCCGAGGACGCCATGTTCGATAAACGGGGAACGCGAATTACCAAAACGAACAGTGAAGAACGAGAATTCGCCGAAAGGAACGACGTCTGTAGATCCGGACCGACCTAGGGTTAGGGCTCCCAGGAATCTCGGTGGTTGCAAATCTTTGGGGTTGGGCGGTTGTGGCGGCGACGGCCGCAGTGGAAATGGTGGTGGCAGCAAAGAGGCTATATGCTCCGCAGAGGGTCGGCGCGCTCTCTTTCTCCCGCTTTTCCCTTCCTCTTCTCCCATCAATGCACACGCCAAGTGCTCTAAACAACAAGCCCCTAATAAGTTCTTGCCACGTTTCATGAAAACGGTTCATCCTTCTTGTTGTGCTGATCTGGCCTACATTCTTAGTTGGACTTGATTTTCTACTACATTCAAATCGCGAACGCCTTTATCCTCGATTTTGGGACACGTAGACAATAATTGGCCGAAAGACGACACTTTTAAGTATGGGGCATCACCGACGTGTGCGGTCGGACTGGTGGGCCCAAGGAAATCTAATTTGATTTTCATTGATTTATTTTTTACTTTTTTTACCTTACCAAACGAACGATAGATGCGAGACATTTTAGTTAATGAATGAATCACTTTCAACGATTTAAATCACCAGGATCTGTGAACCATGCATTCAAATCGGATCATCCCCTATGATTTTAAATCAGACCATTTATCAATGCAAAAAATAAAATAAGGATTTAAAATGTGGATCTTAGATCCAACATCAGATCCTTAGCTTGATAAACTGTGGATTTTTACCCTCGATCTTTTGTCGCAACAAATCCATGGATTTCATATCTAAAGTAAACAAATGCCCTCTAAGTTCTTGCTTCATTGCTTGTTTTCTTTTCTTCTTCTTAACCTCAAGAACGTGAGAAGCGGGTCTTGTTCATAACATCAGATATGTTGGTCTTGTTCCAAATCCTACTAAAGTCTTTCATTTTGTTTACCGAAAATAGAAATACCACCATTGAATATTTACTGCTATAGTTTTCCAGTAGGATGAATATGTCGACTATTCAGATGGCTTCTCGTCTCTTCAACGAGTCTATCCGTGTCACCTAGATGGTATTCTTACAAGATTTTATTATTGGAAGCTTCGAATACATTTGATGATCATGTATCTCTCATCCAAAATCAAGTATTATGTCGCGTGGCGATTGTGAGGTGTTGTTTTGATATTCTTTTTCTTCATTCTCTATTACGATTATTTTCTTAAGGCTGATATAATTTTGATTTTTTTTTAATGTCGATTAATTTTACATTGTCAACATTTTGATCTAGATTTGTACGTCCAAATGCCAATGTTTTTCTCAAAGTTTCATGAACAAACAATGGCATGAAATCTACCCTTCCATGTTTTTTTTTTGGATGGTAGAACGGGTTTTAAAATATGATTATCTCTGCTCTTTATTAGACTTTTTTCTAAATTCAACCAAAATCACGTAGACCTAAAACTTAAAATGACATTTTTTTTTCCTCATAGGAAAGAAAGTAACTTTTTTCTCCCTCAAAAGAGATCCAACAAGGTCCTATCTTGTACATTTTCAAAAATCATGTCCATGGTGGAAAAAAATCGACGAGCATAATGTCTAACAAGGATTTTCATTAAACATTGGGCTTATACAAAAAAAAAATTAATATATATGAGTTTATGGTTTCTTTATTTCCATCCAAATCTGCGAGCATCATGTCTAACAAGGATTTTCATTAAACGTTGGTGTTATACAAAGAAATTAATACGTATGATATTTGTGGATTTCTTCAATCCAGAAAAATCTTCCGGCCTCTCATAGAGCATCATCCTGTGCAATGAATTAGGCTGGTGGATTCTCCACCTCGAATGGAAAAATCCTCTGGCTTCTAACAGGACAGCGCCCGATGCAATGCATCATGCATGCTGTGATTGCATGAAACTCAAGATGGCCGGAGCTGTTTAGCTCCTCAACATTGTGATATGAAAGTTAAAATTTCTGTTTATTTTTCACGTTCTGCAAAGAAACCACCAGTCGTGAGACGGCAGGCGCATCGGCGTGGATCATGAATCTCTTGCATTCCAAAAGCGAGTGAGCTTTAAATGGAGCATGGCCTGAAAGTTGCCCGTTATGCTGCCTTAGATTCTGTGATTGCTTCTTCAGGACAATGCGTGCGCAAGAGCTCCCTCAGAGAGTTGCAGACAACTCACGGCCGCCTCATAAAGTCAGGACTAAGGGAACCCACTTCTCTGTGGAACAACCTTCTGAAGGGGTACACCGACTTTGAACGCCCGCAATTAGCACGCTTACTGTTTGATGAAATGCCCCAGAAAGATGCATTCTCCTGGAACATGGTCATCTCAGGTTTGGCTCGATGCGGATGGATTGAGGACGCTCGCCGATTGTTCGATGAGAACCCCACAAGGTGCACTATCTCATGGAACTGCATGATGTCCGCATACAATTCCAACGGACGCCAAGTCAACGTTCTCAAGCTGTTTGTGTGCATGCACCAAGAAGGATCCTCGAGAAGCAGATTCAGCTTTGCGACGGTTCTCAATGCCTGTGCTAAATTACCAGTCCGGCATTTCGGCGAGCAGGTTCATGCAGATATAATTCGAAATGGTTTGGCTTCGAACCACATTGTTGGTAGTGCACTCATCAGGGTTTATTCTGCATACAACATGCTGGGAGATGCATGCCAAGCATTTCAAGAGGCCAAGTACAGAGATGGAGTTCTCTGGACGTCCATCATATCAGCTCATGCCCAGAATGAGGATGGTGTCGCTGCACTCCATCTGTTCCAGATGATGGAGAAAGCAGGCCAGATTCCAAGCCAGCTCACATTTGCCAGCGTCATAGATTCATGTGCATCCTTGGCTGCATTGAAGCAGGGCATCCAAATACATGCACGTATACTGAAATCAGGCTACGGGCAGAAGAATTTGATAATCGCCACAGCTCTCATCAGTATGTATTCCAGATGTGGTTATTGGAATGAAGCTTCTCAGATATTTGATTCAATTCAAGAACCAGACACGATCATGTGGAATGCAGTAATTTGGGGGGCGGCCCTCAATGGGCAGGCTGCAATTGCAATGGATCAATTCAGACGAATGTCAGAAACTAAACTGGTCCCAAATCACAGTACATTCTCCGGCGTCCTCCTAGGTTGCACCTACGGAGGCTTGGTGGATGAAGGTATGGTCTTCTATAAGAAAATGACAGAGAACTACGGTCTGCAACCACTGCCGGACCATTGCGCTAGTATGATCAGTCTTTTAGGTCGGCATGGACAGCTTGATGAAGCCGTAAGCCTGATGCAGAGCGCCCCCTTCGAGCCCAACTCAGCAATGTGGGGTGCACTTTTGGGTGCTTCCGTTATACATCATAATCTAGAATGGGGTAAAAAGGCCGCTGAATCTCTGTTCCTAATGGAGCCACTAAATTCTACACCTTATGTGCAGCTGGCTAACATCTATGCTTCAGCTGGTATGTGGGCCGAAGCAGCTGAAATCAGGAAAGGAATGAAAAGCAAGGGAATAAAGAAGGTTCAGGGTTGCAGCTGGATTTATATCAGAAGCGAGGCCGTCTTGTTCACTGCAGGAGACAGATCCCATGCCAAATCTCCACAGATATATGACAAATTAAGAATGCTGAACGAGGAAATGAAGGCTGTTGGGTATGTGCCGGACAGGAGTCTGGTATTCCAAGATGTTGATGAGGGTGAGAAAGAGGAAATTCTTGCTCAACATAGCGAGAAGCTAGCATTAGCACTTGGGTTGCTTGAATTGTCTAGTGAATTGCCTCTGTGGATTGTCAACAACCAACGCATGTGTGCTAATTGCCACACTGCCTTCCAACTTATTTCAAAGATAAGCAAGAGGAAGATAACTGTGAGAGATACGAGCAGGTTCCACAATTTCGAAGATGGATCATGTTCATGTAGAAACTTTTGGTGAACGTGTGAGAAAATAAAATTACATATGACAAAAAATGTCTGCGAGCATAAAATGTCTTCCAAACATGTTCAATAAATGAAGCACTCGGTTCCCGATAGCTGATACAAACCTCTATATTACCTCATAAAGCATAAAACTACAACTAACCATATTGAACTAACAGAAAAGAAAATGGAATGGACAAGAGAACCGAGCCCTAGGAGGCCTCAAAACTCTCAAAAATCAGAAAAAAATGGCTGATTCAGGGAAGTATATGAATCAATTACTCTGCCGCTCCTGACGACAACAGAACACAATTACCTCGAGCAAAGGTGATGTAAACATGTCTGAAAGTGAAAAACTCCCATCACAAATTCATGACAGAAGTTCCACCGGGGCATATATATAAAGAACAGATTTAACCGCCTTTCTGCTTGAGAGTTATCTTGTCGCCTAGGCTAAGAGCAATTCCCTGTGTCTTGCTTCTGATTCTAATATACCCGGTCAGCTTACCATCCGACTGCTTCTCGACACTTACATTGACAAGAGCATCCTCGCCAAAGACACTCTTGGCATAGAGATTAGCTGCTAGGTACCCACAATCGCCCTCTAGTGCACACCTAAAATCAGCAATGACAACATATGTAATTGCTAAAAAATTTTATAGCTAAAGAGAAATCAATTGCAGTAAGCACGAGCACATTCAAATAGGAAAATTATCAGCATATAGCAATCATGATTCATTCATCTCAAACCCAAAAGCAGGTAAACCTAGAATGTTCTATTTCTTCCTACATGAATTTTACATAACGTGGACAGTTCTTGATGCATTCAATCCTTCTAAACTCAAAGCTGGTAATTTACATGCATTCATTCCCAACCATGCAAAGTAGTATAGTGACAGTAGCGTTGCGACATGTAGTGGGAGCTCATTTGGAGCTATTAGCATTTAGAAGTATAGAGCATAAGAACAAAGCGTCACATATTCATGACTCTCGGGACAAAAAGAGAAGCTTAAAAAACCCAAGAAAAAAATGATTAAATGTGGTAGGTGAGTGGGTAGGGGAATGTTAAAAGAAGAACACCAGAAAGATAGTTAAAAAAGCAGCACATGTTCACGACTCTAGGGCCAAAAAGACAGGCCTTAGACCTAAGAAAAGTTGTTGAATGTGGTCAACTAGGTGAGTGGGTAGGGGAATGTGCAAAGAAGAAAACACAATCATCCGTCATTAAAGATTTTCTGGCTGAAACAAGGGAATTCCTTCCATTGCAGTTCAACTTTTCTTTCCCTTTTCAAGGACGAGGAAAACTATCAACGTTTTCCCAGACATGCTGACCCACAGGGTGCACGTTTACCATGGGATGTTCTAGTGACCCTTTGCTATACCCGCCTAACCAGGTGCGCATAGCTTTTGCGGGCTTGCTAATCCATCATCACTGGGCTTATTGAAAGAACTGAACGAAAAAACAAGGAGTGATGACAACGGTAAAATAGTCTGCCGCAGTTCCCAACTGAAGAAGCAACATAACTTCCCCTTTATAAACTTGGCTGATAAGCAACCATGTTGCTCACGCCATGCTACTTTTCTTATACAGGAAACTCTGGTAACTCCGTCATTCTTCTAAACTTGCCATATGGTTCATAGAGATGAACTTACCGAGGTGTGAGGCATTTCATGTTTGTAGACTTAACAATGTGGTCAAGAAACTCTTTTTCGTCCTGAATTACAGTATTTACAGCCACCTGTTGCACAAAAAAATTGCCAATAATCAGAAAATGGTGATGATAAAGCACATATTTTAGCTGCATCAACCACTCGATTAGGTGGTTGCTACAACTCCGCCATGATTGGTAACCAAGTTGCAACCATGGAAACGAAAGAAATGGTTTCAAAAGTAACCTCATACAAACAAGAATATTGGAAACCTACCTTGTTTTCCCATTCAAATTCTGCCCACATTGTTCTGAATGCCACATCAGCACATGTAGCAGGAGATATGTAGTCCATGATATCAATATGAATGTCATTAAGGACAACAACAGTGCGATCAAGGACATTTGTTGTCTCATACACAATATTCCCAAATATGACACCAGTTTCAGTGGAAGAGACCTTTATATTAGCCCGGATCTGTTTGCTTGATTCAGGGGCCAAAGTATAATTTTGAGGACGCTCCACAAGTTTGAGGTCTCCCATTGTTGCCAGCTCCAAGCAAAGATTCTGCAGTGTCTCCTTTGTCCTATTTATAATTGTAACATCAAGAACAATGTCATACTGATGAACAGTAACATATGCTTCTGCATATACAGGGTCACTGAATCCAGTCAGTTGAAGAATGCGATTCAGTTTATTGGTATCATCTCCATCCTTGGTGAATTCACCTGTGGCCCTTTTCAGGTCATCCTGCACTTCGTCTTCCAATTCAAGTTGGCTCATGCCCTAGCAAAAGGAACAATAACTTAATTTTCATGATCATCATAGAAAATGAAGCACATCAAAGATAATTCATATCAAACAGCATCTATCACACAAAGATGCCGTAGATGTGATACGGATGTTTCATTTGACTACCTTACAATCAGACAGCATGCTTCACAAAAAATCTATCCCATAACCTCCCAAATCCATGTGATTCAAAGAACATTCATGATTCAAATAGAGATAGCATGATTCACTTCTCGATTTTAACATTTATCAGTTCTTCATAGTTGTAGTTCTAAGCGTTGTCACAAATACCATTCTCAGGTTTTTTTCTCAGCAAGTTTTTCCTCAGTCAGTAATAAGAAAATTTGTTTCTCCCAGGACAATCTCAGGAATTTAAAAAAATCTTTAAAATATAAAAAGAAAAAATATGAACTTTGAGTTTTCTACTAATTTTCTTACAAAAGTATTGGTAATAATTCAAAACGATTACTAAATTGCGAAAAGAAACCTCAAAAAAATCTAAAATATATTGGAAAATACTACCTCAAAAAACAGGAATAAAACGTGATACTTTCATTTTGACTCTTTTCAAAAATCATGCATTTCATCTTTTTTCGTTTTTTTTTAACCTTTTGTATATTTCAAAAGTTTTCCCAAAAAATTGCGGTTCTTTTGCCTGCATGTAACTGAACTGGACAAAATCTATTCCACATGGGCATAGGTGCAGAACTGGGTGCAGCCAAAAAGCACCAATGAAAGACATAGTTTTAAGCATAGACGAATCAATAATGATGAGGCAAGATCATGGAACAGATTGTGGTTACAGAATTAAATACTTAATGGTAGAGAAATCTCAAAAAAGCACCAATGGTGGACAAAGTTTTAAGCATAGATATTTTAATGATGATGAACCATGTCACACAGGTATCAGGTGCAGGTGCAGATGCAGCACCTGACTTGGGTGCAGCAAGGTTTTTTGAAGGGCCAGGTTACTTAGATTATGAGGCCAGACTACAACAGTACTTGTAAAATGTATCCAAGACACTAAGATGCAATAGCTGACAATTTTGCTTTAGTATCGGCTAAATAAAAAAGACAGTACTTTAAACTGAAAGTAGAAAAATCACCACATTTCACAACCACAAGTTATTAACCATAATATGAAAGAACAAACAAGTCAAATAAGGAGACAGTTATGCAACCAAAATTTTAATAACTAAGACAAATATTCTGATATAACTTATAAGTTAACAACGCACACCAAGATGATACCAAAAAAAACAATATTTACATTTCGTGGATAAAATTGGACTGGCTAAAATTTTTTAGAGCCTGATCTTCCCAAAGTAATATGCATTGGCTGTCTTTGTTACTTCTTGACAGTCTACAGATCTCTACATGAGTATCTTTTCATGTCAAGTTGTCAACCCTAATGTGGCACCCAAACAGAAAGATCATGTGACACAGGGTAGAAAGGTTTCCTATAAACATTTTCCAGAAGGGATCATCCCTTTCATCCCTCCTCAACAAGGGACACATCATTGCCTAGAAATTTCACGCATCCTCTTTTAGCTTTAGAAGCTTTTTACTTTTCCAAATACAAAGGGTTCTACAATTTTTTTCCCTTGATATTTTCACTTTGCAATAAACATGGAAGATTTTATCAAAGAAAAGTGATCTACTGGTAAAATTTTGCCAACAATCAAACAGGCCGTTAGGAATGATCAGAGTCCCTTATCCACATTCACTGATCAAGCTTTGAATGATTTTCTTAAGAACAAAAAGACCTTCAAACATAATTTAGTTTATGACAATTGTACCTTTTTGACAAATTAAATTACAAGTTATATATAAAAGACAAAATGGAAAGAACAAGAAAACATAGAAACTCAATTTTTCTTTTTAGTTTTACAAACAGAACTTACGTATCAACTGCACCAAATGTATAGGTAAACAAGAGAATTCAGAAAATAATCCAACGCAGGTCAGGTTACTGAAGGTGCAGTTGCACAAGTGAAATACGCCTCAAAAGAAGAGAAGATGCCAACTAAAGATGGCATCTGAAACAGAAAACGTGGAATGTAAGTTCATGGAAAGAAACAAAACTTTCGAACTCTATGCAAAGCATGACATTTTCATAGGTACCACATTCTTCAAATATTATTGCACCAAAGGTGCAACACAAATGCGGCCTTTTTCCTTAAAACTCCTGCATCAAAAAATTGTCCACAAAATAAAAGTCAATACAGCAGCACATTTAAATTATACACTCCCTTCGTGTGGGAAGCAGGACTTCTACTGACTGTCAGACAAAGGAATGCCATCTTGTAGCTCCCTTAGGCTGGATTACAGGCCTGGCAGGCATGGCTGAAAATAGTTTGAGGACAGGCTTACCCAGCTTGGTGACAGGTTGGTCCAGTTCAAGGCTGACAGATCAATTAGCTGATCAGTCATAACTCCAAGTTTAGTTAACGATGGATGTCATTTTTTTATCAATGGAATACTCATTAAACTCATGACCCCAAATAGGTCAATGATAGAATGAGCCCATATCATTGGTCATGCATGCATGTGCAGATATATAGTCATGCACAGACAAGATGCCTGCTTGACCCAATGTATGCATGTCTGTTATTGCTGGACCTTAAACCACGCTCAAACTTGAGAATCCAAGCTGCCTGACTCATTGTCCAAAATAAGATAATACCAATTACTGCTACGTTACAATATACAGCATTACAACCATATCATATAATCAAACAAAAAGTATAAAAAGAGATATCATGAAAATCTCACAAGATTATTATGAAAAGATCATCATTGTCATTGGTTTCTTATCTCCTTTTCCTTTTTTCCGATTTTTTTCTCACACTTCAGGAATAAAACTACAGCTCCAGAAATTGCCTTGCCAAGATGTTCTCAGGAAGCAATACTAGTACTGATGATTAAGGCAATGACAGACGGCCAACTCACTAAATGCTATATTGCAGCAGCATCTATGGGAGCTCACAATGCCAATAATTATCACTTTTCTTATAATATTCAGTGACAATGAGCAAGATCATTCTTTTAGATAAAGTTCACAGATTCTGGGATCAACTTCAAAAGCTGACCATTCTTAGATGGAGGGAAGCATAAACAATATTTCACAAAGGGTAACCTAGAAGACATAACCCCAAAATTGGTTTTGACTAAACTAACATTCTTTCATCTTAAAAAGTAAGTTTCCTTCCGAATACTCTAGCCAGTTCCCTCTTTTATAAGAGGCTATCGGCCATTGGGCACATTCATCTAAATAGTTAACTTGATGAGCTACTTTTGGGGTGCATGAGAAGGATAGGATCTACTCAGCAAAAGAGAGTTAGAATGCTTAAAGGGAGAGGGGGAGGGAGTTCACTGGAGCTCTTCCTAACTGGTTCTCAGGGCACTCCCCCAATGCTGCCCTACTAAAAGCACCTGATGACAACAAGCTCCTAACCCAAGGAAGCTTGGCCACTCAATAGTTGGTAAGCCAGTGTCCTTTATGCTTATCTAAGGATGAATCTATCAGTCATCTCTTTTCCCTCATGCATTTAAAGACAATGCATAAAAAAAGAGGAAATTTTCATATAATTAATTTTTACTTAATAATTATAAAAACCTTTCATATATAAAAAAATAATGAAGAGGGAAAAACATTTAAAATGTAGAAACAAATAAAAATGCAAAAGCAACTGAAAACATCAGAACACAACCCAATTTTGGAGGTGTCTTTAGATTTTACCTTGTAAATATATACTTTTTAAGATTTATAAGGAAATGTTAAAAATATTGGCTGTATGCCTGTATCTTTTACTAGGTTGCATAGAGGCATACAGGTATCATTCCATTACCTGATCTATGCATCAGCTGGATGACTAACTAGCACCAATTATGTAAAATAGAACGTACATAATCCTTCAAATGACATACCAAAATCATCTGGCCTATCTCTATCCATAAAGCAGGAAGCATACAATACGAAGTCATGCATGATAACTAATAATGAATTCTCGATTGTTTCACATGTGTGAGTGCCTTGGTGAGCCACGTTGTCGATTCAAGCCTCTATTGTTTCACATAACTTTAACATCCATAGAAGAAAAAACCTGCCAATAAGACTTACTTTTCTGCTCTTCAAGTGATAGAAGTCAATGAGGTCATCTGGCTGAGCATGTGATATTTGAGCCTTTGCTTTTATCTCCTCTGCTTCACGGAACTGCTTATCGGAAAGCATCTGTACAAAACTTTGCCGGCATGATTGCAACCATATCTTTCTTACCTCATTGCCAGTGTTACATAATATCCTCAAGCAGAAGACAATTCGATCACGAGAATCATTGTCAATAGGGTGAGCAAGAAAAGAGGAATCACCAAGCTGCAAAAGGGAAACCAAGATAAGCATAACCCCGGCAGATGCTTTGTTGACTTCTGCTTTCGAGGAATGCACCTCCTCCAGTCTCAGAATAAGCTTAGTCAACGTACAGGCCACAACAGCAGCAAGGAAAAAATCACCACTAAGAATCAACGATCTCAAGTTCCCAATTGAAGCCAGTGATCCTTGGACAAGGGTAGGTGACACAGTGGCAGTTTCAGAAGCAGCACTTTGTGTGGCATAGGTTCCATCGGCTAGAATAGCGGGCCTTCTGGAAGAGGCTGTAACAGCAGTTGCCTGCTGTGGCTTAGAGGAGGCGGCCCCTTGGGAATCAGCATTCTCCCCTTCATCTGCCACCGAGAAGAAAGGGAGATCACCCAGACACTGTTTAATTGTTGAAATGCCATTTTCAACCTCCGATGCAGAGAGACAATACTCGCCAATGATCCAAAGGGCACACGAGCAAACTCTAGATGAACGAATCTGATAGAACGTATCCAAAAGCCTAGTAATTATTGATACTCTAAGTTTCGGATTTGTTTCGATGATCTCCCGCACAAACACAACCACATCCATTGCAGAGGCGACATTGTTATCGCCTAAGAAATCCATCAGAAGATGCACGACAGTACTGGCCACTTCTGGGAACTTAATTGCACATGAATGAATTGCTTGAACTAGCATCTGCCGGTATTCCCCATTCTTCTCCAGCTCGACGCTCTGTGTCTTCACAACTTCTTTCTTAAGGGTGAGAACGACCTCATCCACGTTTCTAGGGGTGATCAACTCAAGCACAATGTCAAGTGTTTTCCTCCGAATGTCCAAATTAGGGCTAGAGAGCGCTCTCAGTATGTCCATAATCATATCGATCATGACTTCTTTATGAGATACCTTAAGCTCGTTCAGCCGATCGAGAATAATAAGCTTCACATTATTATCGCTTTGAGAGAGAAGAAGCTGGCAATAGGTATTTGCAGCCGCTCTAATAGCGGTGGGTGCTGAAGATAGTGAAACAAGCGTACCAGCACACTCGTAGACCACAGCTGCTGAGGGTGCATTCAAAAGAGAGATAATGATCTTAATGTACCTGCCTTTTTCTCCAGGATTGGATCTGCAGACCTTGCGGATCAATTCTAGGACTACCATTTGAAGCAATTCCCCCCAATTTGGTACGTTATCGAGGTGAGTCAAGAGGTAATTGACTGCTCGATCTTGGGCGCACGTGAACAGCATGAGGAAAGCATTCCTCTTGGCAGACGCATCTTGCTCCGTCGTCAACAAGCGTTCAATGCTCTCGGGAGCATCCACGAGCAATTGATCCCCTTGAGGAAGTTTGTACACCGACATGATCGCCAAGATTGCATTCCTGCGAACAAACGGATGGCGATGCTCCAGATTCGCCAGGATGGAAGGGATCAACGGCTCGATAAGTTCGGCTTCGTTCAGACGACACAGGAACCGAAGGGCAACCCCGCGGATGTACTCATTCGGATGCTGCAGATTGTTCCTCAAGTTTTGGCAGATCAGGATCATTTCGGGAAGGATCTTTCCCTTGGCGTCGGTCTTGTCAATGATCTCCAGGTACAGAAGCAGGAGCTTCTGCACCGTGTGATCTTCCGACGGCAGGACGTACCGGACAATCGTGATGAAGAGCTGAGGCAGGGTCTCGCCATTCAGCAATAGCATGATTGACTTCTTCAGGGCGTCGATCTTCGCCTCGACGTCATTGCCCTCCAGAGCGGTTTTGATCTCGTTCGCAAGGGCTGGAGCCCCGCTATCAAAGTGGACGAGGAGGCTGCACGACTTCTCCATCTTTTCCTGCACACCCTAACCCCAGCCTGATGAATCCTACAAAGAATGCCGTAGATCTGATACAGAAACCCTAGTTCTTTCGCCGAACCACTGAACGTCGGAAACTAGAGACCAAGAGGGAGTAAAGGAGGAAAACAGCAGACGGGCAACGGGGGCATGGAGCTCGCTCCTCCGCTCATCGAAATTCACGGAAATCGGTCGGAGATTTTCAACACCTCCGACGAGAAATCGTCGGCGAGATCTGAACAGAAGGAGTGGCGAGGGAGGAAGAGAAGGGCGAACTGCAATGGGAACAAACGGAGGCAGAAGTTTTTATTTTGCCCTTCCAGTTATCCAAAACACCAAACCGCGCCTCATGAAACACAAAACACCAAACCGCGGATCGGTTCCAGTTAACACCGAATCCGAATCTCCACTCCCGAGGCCCGCAGAGATCCGTTTGTCCACCCGAAACCCGACATGGGCACTAAAGTCCATTGGATCTGGATCTGATGGGGATAACCCAGTTATAATCAGATCTAGATCTAACTAACTTGAAGTGTGACATACGCATGCATTTGGACTTGGATTTAGGTCCAATTGTATAGCAAGGTGCAATATGTGAACTGCAATATAATCCATCTGTGAATTAAAAAGGTTATAGATGAAATTTGCATGTTTTTTCTCATAGAAAAATGTTGAAAAGTTTTCTTAATTAGAAAAACCTAACTCATTATATTTTCTTTGCCGTAATCAAGGTCGATGAAGCTTATATGTTCTGTGGGGAATCTTGAGTTAGAATCAGTTTAGTTGTTAACAAACTTTGAATTACTAAAATTTTGCAAATAGTTTTGACATTGCAAGAAATGGCATCAGTACTGACGCTAAGAAAATAAAATTACTCATGTTTGATTCTCACCGACACAATTGAGGAAATGTATGTTAGCAGAAGTCGCATTACTTGTCAAATAATGTAACACTAACTAGTCGCTGAGCCTGATCAGGATTTAGATACATTTTTATGAACTAAGTCCTTACTAAGATGATTCCCATTGAAAATGTATTGATCAGACAGTCTTAAGCACTACAAGGAAAATCATATAACAAGGTAACACTAGTTCGCAATAATAAGGTTTAGTTGCGAAAACTATGTAAAAGCACCTCAATATAATTTACAATATTGTCATGTATGTATGTCATTAGAGGTTGTTTGGTAGCAAATGCTTTTTGTCATTGTCTTTTGAACCTATGGATAGATTCATTGAATACTAAAACTATTGTTTTACAAATATGTTTTAATTTTGAAATTGATTTACAAACCACCCTTTAGCTTTTCTTTATATGGGTTTTTGATGTATTTAGGCTGCATATTTCTAAATAATTTCACTAAATGAATGACATTATTATAAGCAATGGTAGAGCTAAAATTATTGGCTAAAGGGCACTGTTAAAGAAATTTGAAATTTTTATTAGGACATAATATATATAAGTAAACAATTATAAAACATCAACTGAATATAAGCATTTATTTAACAGACCTGTATAAAAGCAAATATAAAGAACTAAAAAACGAATAATAAAGAAAAAAAATGCAATCAACTACAAGGTCGGGTAGCTGCAAAAACTCATTCAGATCTACGCCAAGCTCTGACCCTGAAAAGCTAAGGAGACGGAGAGCTAGGGCTTCCCTTCAGGGCAGTGGGTTTCATAAACTTTGCTCTCACCTGTGTGTGTGTGTTTTTTTTTTCTAAAAAAAGGAAAAAAGTTAGTGATCGAAATTTGATCATTCAGCTCTGCGGCTGTCAACTGCGTGATAAAATGGTGTAGGCGCATATCCAGCCAGATGGTGGATTGCCGTTCATCACGCGGATGAACGGCATCCTGAGGCCTACGATCAGGTCGCAGTCCCCTGCCGAGGAGGACTCGGGCTTGTTATCAAATTCGGATTTGCCTTCGGGGGGGTTGGGGAAGAGAAACATTTATCGAAAGCGGACGCAGTTCATCAGGATAGGCGGCTATCATCGCCCCAACTGGCAAATCGAACGGTAACAGATTCCTCATCAATCCCTCCCGCTCCGGTTCGTCCCTCTCCTTGTCTTTGATCACATCACGTGCAGTGTCCTGTGTGTGTGGAAGGCCACGCTTGGGCTCGTTGCTCCTGCTCGGAGAGGAAGAGAGGAGTGTGGGAATGGCGGCAGTGCGGATGGCGACGGGAGGGGCGGCTTTTCACGCGCTGCATGGCGGCCACATCCAGTCGCTGATGCTGGTGGGCCTTAAGCAGCAGCTGCCGCTTTCCTGCCGCCAGGGGCGGAGGAATGTGATCGGGAGGAGGTCCCTCTGCTGCAAGGCCCTTTTCCGACCAGAAGTGCTCGTCAAGGAGGAGGGCCAGCCTTCCACCCTTGACTACCGTGTCTTCTTCTTCGACAAGTCTGGCAAGAAGGTCTCTCTCTCTCTCTCACATACACACACTCAGACACACCCCTAAACAGACGCTCAGATATGTGGAGTTGCCCTTGTTTACGTATGTGTAGTTCTTAAAAGAGAGAAAAAAAAAAGATATTGTAATTGCTATTAGAAGGAGTTTCTTCAAATTCGCGATGCAAGGGATGGAGCATTCGCAGGTTTTGAGTTTTTCCTGTTGGCATTTGGGGATTCGGATTCATGAGGGGTAGGGCTTAGGTTCATGTTTGAGTTTTTCTCTGGTATTGGGAGAACGGTTTGATAGAAAAACGGCGTTTGTTTGGACTGCGAATTTCGTGTAAATGGTGCTCCTTTTCGGCATTTTACGTTCAACGAATGTCATTTTTGACCGGTAGCTATAAACTAAAAAGTGCAACTGATTGGTCTGTCAAGTTTTGGAGTGTAATATGCGTTGTCCAAAAAGGTGTCTTTCCAGTTATGGAAAGAGTGCCTCTAAACTAAGGCACATTTGTAGTTGAATCATGTTTGTCTTTTGTGTCTAATTTTGATGCTATTTTGTTTTCATATTGAAACATTTAATGCCGAGCAAGTGCTACAAAACCAAAATTTTAGTACCATACTTTAATCAAGATCCTTTTTTTTGGAGATACGGTTGGCCTCTAGTTAGTCTGATATTGCCTAAGGAATGGGCCAAAAATTTGAAATGAAAGCTGGTAATTGGTATTGTCAAAATCTTTTCCTTCATTTGCATAACCTAGCCGTGTAGAAGGATTAATAAATAAATGTATTAGAAATTACTTGTCTAAATTGGATAAGGAACTTATGTTAGAAACTTGCTTTAATTTAACTGTTGCCTTTTTTTTTTTTGCCAAAACAAGATTTGGAAGTAGTGTGGAAGATATTTTTGCATGGCATACTCTACTTGATTTTAGAAGGTACAGAAATACTTTCAGTTACTCAGTCCTTAGAAAGGTTGCTGCATTTAGGAGTCATGGGCCAAAACAGAAGTAATGTTGATTGGTTCTTTACTTCTTTTAGACTTCATGAAATGGTGCTGTCAAGGTGCATACCCAGAGTAGATGAAAGTAAGTGTTGATACCGGAAGCATCACTAGGTCTTCAATGAGTTTGGTTTTGCCAGTTTCATATCACATTGGTACTTTATGTAGATAAGCTGGAGTTGGACAGCTTGACTGAAAGGTTGAACCCTGTTTTATCCCTTTTGAATAACTTATGAATAACGCAGGGATACTAGAGTCTCTTACATTTTGTATTTTCAAATGAAAACTTGTAGACATGATGCATTGTGGATTGTGCTACTTAGATTAAACATGAAGTCAAGTGCTTGGAGATGAGAATACCTGAGGACAAGCGTAAGCTGGCATACATGATCTACTGTAAAAAGTAACAGAAAAAAGAACCAGAAAGCAGCATAGAATTCATTTATATGTAGATATGAGATACTTTTCTGGTCTCCCAAAAAATCATGAAATGTCTAGTAATAGAGGGGCCTGATTAGTCACAACTGACAAGCAAAATCTGAAATATTGCTTGGTTGCTGCCTTGAACTACAATACTGCTCTGTCTGTAATAATCGACAAAACTACTCCAATATTCAACTGAAGATCCCAAGGAGGTAATTCACAAATACAAACTAAGTTGGTGTGAGATTTTAATTGGTGACATGTGAAAATTGCATGATATGATAGGAAGGAGGGTCTTTTAACCTTAGTATTCTTGAACTTAAACCAATTTTTGTTACGTTTTACCTTTCCATCTTTTGGTGTTTCTGATGGCACAGTGAATATGAATTATGAAGATTTGATTTTGTAACTAAACTGAGAAACTTGGCTGGAGGATTCATATCCCGCAAATCCATTTCACGTGAGACCTGAGTTCATGCCAAAACAGCATCACTAACAGGACAAATGGCAAAAAACACCATACCCAGAGGTCCCAGACAAATGCCAAAAAACACCATACTAGGGGCATAACATTAAGATATGGAACACAATTTATTTAACAATGGGAATAGAATTGCTGGAAATGGTCTTCTTAATTTGGTAAAAATTTGCATCTTCATAACTATCAATGACTAAAAAAATCACTTAGCACTTAATCAGAATGTGGATTAGAGGCCACAAAAGAAGAAAACCAAGGATAAATTTTTATTTGCAGAATTTATTCCTTACTTTTCTTGGTACTTACAGATCTATAACCATAACTTTTGGTTATCTGGAAACATGGTTGATGTGAGTGGCACAATATGTTAATGGTGGCACACATAACCTGATTTGGTTCTTATGCCTTTATTTGACTGTATTTCTTTGATATATTCATCCAACCATGCAACCCACAACATTGCTTTTTATATTCTTCAATGCGCTAATGCATATTGATAGGCACCAGGTATGGGGATTGGATTGGATTCCCATGGGACTGATCCGGTATTGCTTATAAATAAGGTTGAAGGGCCTGACTTGAGGATTATCACATGTATTGAGCGTTTGGCCCTATGGTGAGAGGGAACCCTATTCGGGAATTAGGGCTGAGTGTGTGCGTTTGGGGTTTCTGTTTACCAAGTTAGCGGTGGCTAACACATATACACATAGTTGGTCATGATTGTCATATGATGTGAATCAACCATGTTTCAACATTAATTTAACTGTTGATTCTAACTCTGCAGGTTTCACCATGGCATGATATCCCTTTGCAACTAGGGGATGGAGTTTTCAATTTTGTAGTTGAAATACCAAAAGAAACTAGTGCAAAAATGGAAGTTGCTACTGAGGAGCTTTATACTCCCATAAAACAGGACACCAAGAAGGGAAAACTTCGATTCTATCCGTAAGATATTTTCATTAATTTGATTAAGGTCCTTCAAAAAACAGTGTGATATCATTGTTCCAAATAGCGTCTGTTTTGACCCTCTTCAGTTATAGACTTATAGTGTTTAGTTTTGGGGATTTAGCTAACCTTCAGCCACCTCTTCTTATAAGATGTTCTCTCTGCGTTGTTTTCAGGTACAACATAAATTGGAACTATGGTTTATTGCCACAGACGTGGGAAGACCCATCTTTTGCAAATCCAGAAGTTGAGGGGGCTTTTGGTGATAATGATCCAGGTTCTTGGACTTTCCTTAGGACACTTCAGTTATTATCAACTATTAATCAGAACATACCATGATGAGCATGTGTCCTTATAATAAGTTTTGCACTATGCAGTTGATGTTGTTGAGATTGGAGGAAGGCAAGCAAAGATGGGAGAGATTCTCAAGGTCAAGCCTTTAGCAGCTTTGGCAATGATTGATGAAGGAGAACTGGACTGGAAAATAGTTGCGATATCACTTGATGATCCTAAAGCTTCACTTGTAAATGATGCCAAGGATGTTGAGAATCACTTCCCTGTAGGATCCTTTTTCATAATCTTATATATTGCTTTATCCATGTTAGTCTTTTTTGAAGGAATTAATTTGGTTGGATTTTATCCATGCTTTGATTTCTAACTAGGGGCGAGTTGCTGATGCGTTTTAGCTGCACAAACTTTTCTTCACTTATCTTATACATTTTGAAGTTAACTACATCTTAGGGAAAGGAGAACATGTTCTCCTACCTCTTGAGTTTAAGCCAAGGCATTTGAAATTTCATTTTCAAATGATACTTATGTCGAAAGTCGAAACAAACAAAGACTGTAAGATATCGATTTAGGGCATGTCTGGTTTGCAACCTTCTATGACATTTCATTATAACTGGTAGAAACACATTTAGCTTTCAAATGATGAGATTGGTGATCTGCTTCCCACACAAACTGATGTTGATGATGTTGAAGTGAAAGATGTTAAGGAAGGTGACACTGATGATGATGGCGATTTGTTAGATACCGGATATGGGATCATGGGTCGGGTCCATTGGATTAACTCGATAACCTTCATACACAGGGTCGGTGGGCCATAACAGGTTCATCACAGAAATTATCAGTTGCTTCCTTTGGGAGGAGATCCCTAACCTAGGATTAGGGTTTGGTTGGGTGAGTTTGAGAGCTTACCAGTGTACTGTATCTTCTTGAATCCAACCCTTGTTAGCCGGAGGCTAACAAATGGTATTGGAGCCAGTCTCCGATGGCAACTTGATGGAGGATGTTACATATCATTTTGGTCGGATTGATGGATGGAAGGTAAAATTAGAAGATTCTTTCGATAGGATCGACCAAAAGATGCTTGACATCAACCAGCAACTACGAGTGATTTGCTTGGGGCAACGTGTTCTCAAGGAGTTGCTGCTGTAGTTGCTTCATCAGGACCATGATGATTCTGAGCAGGATGAAGAAGCAAGGTAAGCTTCTGGAGTTATCCATGGAAAATGCTGCAGAGAGTAAGCCCTTATCCAAAGCAGAACCTAGAAACACCCAAACGCTTCCTGTCAGTATGGATGAAGCTGAAGTCGTTCTAAGATGGGAGTCAATGAGCCAATGAGAGGAGGGCTGGACTCACACAACTGGGCAAATTGAGTTCGCCAACAGGTTCACCTGTGAGGGAAAGAAGCATGAAGAGAACATACTAGAAATGGAGATGCTCTTGCATATCTCGCGATGGAAGCCAGGTATACAACGAGCTCTTTGGTACTCCACAAAAGCCCTGTTATGCAACAGGAAATTGATGCAGATGCAAACTTCCAAGGATGGGAGTGTCAGTCTTCTTCATCGGGGATCCTGCTCACTAGGCACTAAGGGACAAACTCTATGTAGAGGAAAAGGGGCATCAGGAAGACGAGGCCGCAGAATGGGGATAGGGTGCAAAAGGCTACCTAGAAGACTTCCATGGCTGGATCGATTGATGTGCAGACCAAGGCGGCCATACTCGTCTAGGTTGAAGTTTTCCCAAGGCAAGAAGAGAGAGTTGAGAAACTGTTGTATCATGGGCATAGCTTGGGAGTTTGACGGGTTCGGCAGAAATGACAATAGCTTTGAGAAGACTCCTCTTAACATCCACTGGTGGGCGATCTTCTTAGTTGACTTTTTTCTAGCAACAACCACTTGCAGAGGAACTATCTCAGTCTGCTTCTGCTACTCGTATGATCAGTTACGTGTGGGAGCATTTAAGAGGAGCAACTGGAACGACCCAACACCATATTCAAAAAGAATTTGTTTGTTAAATGGGACGGGTTAATGCCTAAATAAGTATGAAAATGATCACTTCACTATTGCTGATAACCCCTTGTTGAAGAGATTCTCTTGTAGAAACGGTAAAAGCAAATAGAAAGATGAACACACAGATATAACGTGGAAAACCTCTCAACTAGAGGGAAAAAAACCACGGGTGAGGAGGACTCGTGCCCACTAGCCGCCAAACACTTTCTCTCTTGAATTATCATTCACACACTGAAAATTAGGGTTTACACAGGTTAAGTAGGGTCATAACCACACACTGGATCAGGTCCAGATCTAAACCCAGATAAGAGACCCAAATACCACATATGTCAACACTCCCCCTCAAGTTGGACATACATATAAACATGCCCAACTTGGATACATTTCTCTCAAACGGAGTCACAGGTAAGGCTTTAGTCAGCAGTTTGGTCTTCAGACTTCATATATGGTAGAATCAACTCTTTGGCATCAATTCTCTCCTGGATGAAGTGACGGTCAATCTCGACATGCTTTGTTCGGTCATGTAACACAAGGTTGTTGGCCGGATTGATTGCAGATTTGTTATCACATTACATCTTCATAGGTCCTTCAGTCTCTATTCCAATATCAGTCAGCAATACTTTCAGCCACAGTAATTCTGATACTCCAATAGCAACAACCCTATATTCAGCCTCTGCACTTGAGCGGGAACAAACATATTGCCTCTTGCTTCTCCAAATAACAAGATTTCCCTCCAAGTAGACGCAGTACCTTGAAGTAGATCTTCTAGTATCAACACAGCCTGCCCAGTTTGCATTTGAATACCCTTCGATCTCAATAGGCCTTTGTTTCACATATAGAAGTCCCTTGCCAGGATTCCTCTTCAAGTAACACAAGATTCTGTCGACAGCCTTCAAGTGAGTATTTGTAGGCGCGTGCATGAACTGACTCATTACATTTACATCAAAGGTGATATCAGGTTTAGTCAGAGTGAGGTAGATCAATCTTCCCACTAGACGTTGATATCTTCCTTTAGCTTCTTCACAAAGGGGTTCTCCATCCTTAATACTGAGTTTATGTCCAGCATCCAGAGGAGTAGAAGTCGGTCTACACCCTAGTTTTCCTGTCTCCTTCAGTAAATCCAGAGTATACTTTCTTTGATTTAGCACAAGGGTCATACATGATTTAGCAATTTCAATACCAAGAAAATATCTTAGTTTGCCAAGGTCCTTGAGATCAAATTCAACAGGCAGTAAACCCTTTAATCTTGTTATCTCATCTTCATCATCACCTGTAACAATCATATCATCAACATAGACTAACAAAAGAGTAACCTTACGCTCCTTCTTCTTTACAAACAGAGTATGATCTCCGTTTCTTTGATTGTAGCCATGTTTTCTCATTACAAGTCTAAGACGTTCAAACCATGCTCGGAGAGACTGCTTGAGCCCATACAAAGCCTTCTTCAGTTTACAGCATTTTTTCGATTTCTCGTATCTTGGGGGCATACACATATACACTTCTTATTCAAGATCTCCGTTGAGAAAAGCATTCTTAATGTCAAGTTGGCACATCTTCCACTCCCTTAACACTGCTAGAGAAATAATAACTCTAACAGTCTTCATTTTCGCAACAGGAGCAAACGTCTCCAAGTAGTCAATCCCATATTTGTGACTAAACCCTTGGCAACCAGGCGAACTTTGTACCTCTCAAAGTTCCCATCTGGTTTGTACTTAATGGTGTAGACCCACTTGGATCCAGCTAGATGAGCTGCTTCAGGTTTCTCTACCACTTCCCATGTCTGGTTTCTGCTCAAGGCTTCCATCTCTTCTTGCATAGCATGAGTCCACTTGAGATCACTCTGAGCCTCTGTAACAGTCCTGGGAATCACAACCAAAGAAAGAGATGATACAAAACATTTGTAATCTGTGCTCAGTCTAGAATATGACACAAAGTTACCAATAGGGTGTTGAGTACACGACCTGACACCCTTTTTGAGAGCAATGGGTAATTCTTCTCTTTCAGCCTCTGCCTGAGTACCTTCAATTGACATCTCTTGAACACGACTTGGGTCATCCAGGGAAGGAGTAACATTAGGATTGAGGATCTTTGTCACTAGAGGGCATTACTTCGTCAGTCAGCTCCACCAGTGGGTCCTACTGCAGGCAACCTTTGCCTAGAGTAAACCTGCCCAAACAAACGGTCATGTTCCTCCTCATTCATAGTCGAACAGTCATCAACTTTATTGTGCTCTAGAGGGTTCGTAATCTGAGTCTTTTCCTTCTTGTAATCCAAAAAATCTGTAAACTGAATCTCTTGATTGGGAGAATACACTTCTCATTGTAGACCTCTTCCCCTGAAGAGAATTCTCACCAGAATAGGAAGCATGTTCCAGGAATGTGACATCTTTGGTGACATAGGCACGACCAGTGGAAGGATCTCGATACTTGTACCCTTTTTGAGTGAGAGAATAACCTAGAAATATGCCCTTAATCGACCTTGGATCAAACTTTTTAATATTAGGACTATGATTGTGAATAAAACATATGCAACCAAAAACTCTAGGTGGAAGAGAGAAATGTTCACGACTCCTCGGTAACATATAATGAGACGTTTGCCCATTCAACACACGACTAGGCATATAGTTGATTAGATACGCACTGGTCAACACAACATCCCCTCAATACCTTTTTGGAACATGACGTTGAAAAAGAAGAGCCCGAGTCATATTCAGTAACTGTCGATTATTTCGTTCAGCAACTCCATTTTGAGGAGGAGTATAACTACATGAAGTCTCATGAATAATTCCCTTTTTCGAAAGAAGCTATCATGAGACTGACATGTATATTCATGAGCATTGTCAGACCGAAAGGTCTTAACAGATGCTTCATATTGAGTTTCCACATAAGCAATGAAAGTCTCTATGACAGTAGTAACTTCACTACGGTCTTTCAGCAAGTAAACAATGGTGTTATGAGAACAATCATCTATAAAGGTCATAAAATACTGAAAACCATGACAACAAGGAATTCCCGAAGGCCCCCACATATCAAAGTGAGTCAAGGCAAACACCTCATTAGAACGATGGATAGAAACAGGGTATGAAGCCCTAACATGTTTAGCCAGGTGACAGACATCACAAGACACCATAGTCATATCTAACCTGGAACATAAATCAGGAAACAACTGTCTAAGAATTCCAAAAGGAAGGTGTCCAAGGCACTCATGCCAACGCATAACCAACTGAAGGGGGTCATCTCTACTCTTCTTTGTCTTGCTGGCAGCCGTCATGAGAGCTCTAGCAGTATGCATGGGTAAACGATATAGCCCCTCAGAAACCAAACCAATCCCAATCCTCTTTCCTGTCACCAAGTCCTGCAGAACACACCGATCAACAGGAAAAATAAGTTCGCAATTCAACTCTTTTGTAATCTTGCTAACCGACAAGAGTTTCAAGGGAAGATGAGGAACATGTAGAGCATTGTGAACTAAGAACTTGTTCAAAAGTGAGAGACTCCATTTTCCAGCCACAGAAATAGAGGAACCATCGACAAGAGACACACGTTCCTTTCCTGACGAAAGCTTATACCCATGAAAGACCTTAGGATCGCCAGTCATGTGGTGGGTAGCACCACTGTCAATAATCCACTCTCCCATATGAGAATCCGCTATCACAGAGGTCCACCAAAGTAGCGAAAGAGCAGCTGAACAGGCGCAACAGTGGCCAGTTACTGCTGAACAAGGACAGGGAGCCAGTCAGCCAGCAACACAGTGGAGCGAGCGGCGACGACAGAGTAGCGGCCGACAGGGAGCTTTGTGACAAAAACAAGCACAGCTAGGCGATGAGCTGTAGAATCGCCCAAAAAAGAGCTGTTCTCACGCCAACTCTCGACCTGATAGAGCTGCGGACAACATAGTTCTCACACCTGCCGAAAAAACCCAAAAATGGGTGGAAGTTACAGCTCAAATCTGAAGGACTCTGTGGCAGATCTCATTCCAACGAATACTCAGACAGGATCGCCCAGGAAAGAGCTCCTCCACGGCCAAAATCCAGCCCAAGCCAACCAAGGACGGAGACGGGATGAGAGCAGCGACAGAGCTAGCGGCGCTTAGGCGATGGCAGAAGCTTGACGATGACTGAGGACACGTGGACGATGGGCAATACAGGGTGGCGGCGGAGGAAGGGCAGCGGCGGCGGCAGCGGAACAAAGGGCAGCGGAACAAAGGGCAGCGGTAGGATCTGGTTGACGGTAAATGCTAGGCAACGCTGGATATCGGAACAGCGTCGACCAGCTCCGGATGATGAAGGGCGTCGAGCGATGGAAAGGTCAGGGCCGGAACTTCACGGCCGGCAAAAAAATTTCAGAAACTAGTTATGGGCTCTGATACCATGTAGAAACGGTAAAAGCAAATAGAAAGATGAACACACAAATGTAACGTGGAAAACCCCTCAACTAGAGGGAAAAAATCACGGGTGAAGAGGACTGGTGCCCACTAGCCGCCAGACACTCTCTCTCTTGAATTATCATTCACATACTGAAAATTAGGGTTTACATAGGTTAAGTAGGGTCATAACCACAGACTGGATCGGGTCCAGATCCTGACCCAGATAAGAGACCCAAATACCACATATGTCAACATCTCTGATTGCCTTATATACACCAAATACTTCGGGGATGGAAGGTGCCTTCCTTTACTGGCTGGACCAGCGGCGAATGGAGATGAAGAAGGCCAAGAGGATGAATTCTTAATGTTTGAGTCTCTTGAGCATGTGGAAGGTAATAAAAATGACGCCTGAAGGGAAGAGGATCCAGCTGAGGCCTTGACCAAGGAACATGCAGAAATTGACATCTCAGATTATGAAGTTAGTTTTAGTGAAAAAGTAAAGGAGTTCCAGGAGAAGACTAGTTCCTCATTGAGACAGGTCATCATTCAGGCTCCGATTCAAGCTGTTTAGAATGAAAGTGTTAATTGGGTTGAAGAAGGTAACATGGTGACCCAAGATATTATTTTAATGCTCATGGCTGCTCTCGCAGTCACCAATTATATAAAAAGGCTTTGCAACTTTCAGATTGGTTGGAAGCAAATGGCAGCTACATTTCACTGACCAAGACTATGCCTCTAGTGTGGATTTGATTGCCAAGGTTCACGGCATTCATGCTGATGAGCTTTGTCTAGAAAAATTCCAGGACTCTCCTGGTCAACCACACTAGCGCAGGTGTCAAGCAAAGCAGAGATATTGTTTAGATTACTGAAGAAGAAAGATGTTCGACTGCTGATGGAGAAGGAAACTGACGCAGCTACTGGCTTCATTTATAAGATCTTGATTGATGCAAAAGGTAGGAGTGGAGATTATGAGAGGAGGGAACAAGTTGATGTAGAGAAAATTGAAATATGATGGGATAGTTCCTGATTGATATACCCAATATATGATAGCTAGCTACTATATCAAAGGCAGGTTAAACTGCAGACTTTTAAGGGAAGCTGAATGCTTGGGCATTAGTAGAGTAACATACGTTTTCACACATATTGTTGTGAAACACTTTATCTTGGCAGTTGCATCTACAACATGTACATGGGAAATGCAGTACAATTTTGGTGAGCAAGGACTACTTTCATGCAGCGACAGTTCCTTCTCAGCCATTCACACCTTGAGGACAAAATGTTTTGCGAAGGGGGGAGTATTGTAGATACCGGATATGGGATCATGGGTCGGGTCCATTGACTGACCAGATAACCTTCATAAATAGGGTCAGTAGACCAGAACATGTTCATCGCAAAAATTATGGGGTGTTTTCTTTGGGAGGAGATCCCTAATCTGGGGAGAGCTTATCAGTTTACTATATCTTCTTGAATCCAACCCTTAGCTGGAGGCTAACACGATTATTGCAGAAAGTTGATTATTATTATTATTATTATTATTATTATTATTATGACAATGACTGGTGGAGATGAGGATGATGTTGGAGAGCCGCAGTTAATATTGAATGAAGAGGTTGACATTAAAATGTGTGGTGATCATGTTGGGGTGGGGGAATTTCTTTGTGTTGAGTTCTTTTTTAGTGTTAAACTTTGCTTTACTGTCTCATATCGTCATTGTGATCATACAATAGTATTAGCAGTTCACATGAAGCCAAAGAAAATGTTGTTGGCTAGCAAGTGGATATACTTTTTTTTTTCCAGTAAAGGATAATGAGAAAAAAGACGAAGTCTTCTTGAAAATTTTGATTACAGCATCGATAGATTATAATTGGTTAGATGTCTTCGTCAATTGATCCATGGGTCAAATCATTTTTACTTATTCCATCATAAAAAGTTTATCACAAAATGATACGAAGGGTAGCTTATTTTTTCTCTTTTTTTTGACTTGAAAAATTTTATTTGAGTAGATAGGAAAAAAACCTTCCGATTGCAATGCTACAGAGACTCTTTAGTCAAAAAGTTCCATCACTTTCACCAAATCCACGTCTCTTTCCTTCCATTGGCATTTCCTTCCCCAAGACTCTTCTAGTGAGCATAAGTTTTTTCTGTTGAGTAATTTTGGTTCCCACAGTTAACCTATCTTGAACCAAAGTGAACTGACTTTAGTGCATAAATGCAAAGTCCTTCTCCTCATTTCCATAAGCCATATTTTGTTGTTATTTGTTCTTTACTAGCAAAGACAAAAATTTGCATGAAGACCACATTTTCTGTATCAACTAAGTCACATCAAGTGGGTCAATTTTTTCTGACATACCTTTAAAGTTTTCAAATATGTCGGTATGGGTAAGCTGAGATGAATGCAATTCCTCTGGTGCATTTGGCATGCAATATACTTTCGAACTTCGATCATATATTTTTATTATGTTATTCCCCTATAAATTTTCCTATACAGGTCATCAGAATTTGACGACTTTTGAAAGTGCTTTCCTTTATATGTTCTTGTACATGATGTGCTGAAGTATTCTCTGAAATGTACTTTTTGCTTCAGTTTGTTATCTGCAGTTATTTTTCTTCTTGTTCTGCATATCCTTCTTTGTTTAACATATAATCTTTGATGCATTGGCAAAACAGTCTGCTACCTTTGAAAGATTTTGCTATTTGTGTTTTCAAATAATGGGGAGAAACCTAAAGCAACGGAGATTGTTTTAGGTTTGTTCTGGAAAATGGTGGATCTCTGCCTAATATCTAGCTTACTATTTTAGGGGACACTCACTGCTATAAGAGACTGGTTTCGAGATTACAAGATTCCGGATGGAAAGCCTGCAAATAAGTTTGGTCTGGGAAACGAAGCTGCAAGCAAGGTACACATAGTCACAGTAGTTTCTGTTTTTGCTTGTAGCTTGTTTCAATTTTTAACCCTCAAATGCATTGTTTATGCTTGCTATGGACTTATGGTATTTCATTTATACTGATAAAATTTCTAGCTTTAACTAGAGCTAGTGAAAGCAATAAATGGCCAAATGAGCAGCATCTAGGGGAAAAGGTTATATTTGTAGTCGAAAATTTCCTTCTAATTTAGATTGTCTTATAAGTTATAACGTGCATATGTGCGTTCACATTGCATGAGCAACAGGGATGCTTGCTCTGCTGGTGATGTCAGGGCTATGCACAGACTGTTTGTAGACTCTTTGAGGGTCCTATCTGCTTTTCTCTTGTGCATGTCCAGTGAGCTGGAAGTCACTCTGTATCCTGTTCTGGTCTAGTTACATTCAGTTTACCCAAGCTGAATCTTCAATTGTCCTAAAGTCATATGCATCTCTAGTTACTACTCCCTCACCTCCTCATCCCGTCTTTGTGTTGGACCTTTGCATGCATCAACTAGTTTCTTTTGAGCTAGACAATAGGATCACCTAAGGTCTAGTTGAAGTTCAAGAATTATGCAATAAATGCAAGTGGGCCTTCTCTATTCTATGAAATGAGTTGTCAAAATAAGAAGCCAGTCACAGATCAGTCAAGGCCCTAAAGGAACTAGTTGATTTAAGTTGGTCCAAGTTGTTCGAATAGAATACCAATAACAAGGTGTAAAAAACACAACTTCAACTGTGCCAGAAGTAATAGTAGACATAAAATATAATATGAAGCACAAACAAACACGTATATATATTGTACAAACCAAATGTACTTGTAATTTTCTAGACTTGGTCCTTTACATTCATGAAGGTTTGGTTCCTCTTTCATTGTTTATCAAGGCAGTGTGTGTGTAAATCTGTTAATTTGTTAATTGATAATTTTGTCTTGGTGAGAGACGATTTTGGTCTATATATATAGTTTATATAGACACACGCACAACCTACTACCACCTGCATCTACACCCGCACTCACACCTGTACTCTGCACCTATGTAACATAGCTAAGAAAACCTCATTGGTAGAAACCTAAGAGCAACATATGTGGCAAAGGTAAGGACCAACTACCTTAGGACATTGGGAATTAGCATATTGTTAGCCACCACTAACCTTGATGAGCCCTGACAAGAGAAAACCCCTATGTCACACGGGTGCGGATACGGGGATACGGGTGCGGATACGGCAATTTTCAAAATTTTCGGATACACGGACACGGCTACATTAAATATTCTAAAAAATGATAAGATTAAAAAAACATTAAATTAATAGTTCACTCTTAATCTTGTGAGAAAATGTGTTTTATCACAAAAGTACTGAATATTTGAAAGGATTGTTCATGGAAATAACTGGATGCATCACAAAAAATTGATAAAATGAAAAAAAAAATTAATTTTTTATTTTTTATTTTTTGCTGTGTCCTAGCCGAGTCCCGTGTCGGCGAGTCGACATGGGTACGCAGCCTCTTTAGCTGCGTCCGTGTGACATAGGAAAACCCCAAACTCCACGCACACACTCAACCCTAGTCTCCAGATTAGGGTTTCTCCTCCCATAAGAACACCCACTAATTTCTGTGACAAACCTTGTTCTGGTCCACCGACCCCTTTTTATGCTGGTTAACAGGTCAGTCCAAGCGACCCGATCCGGGATCCCATATCTGGTACTTAACAATACTCCCCCCTTAAAGAAAACACCTTGTCTTCAAGGTGTGAACCTAGAAAGTTTGGCAAGTTGTCCTCAAGGTGTGAGCCTGGAGGGCGGTCGCTGGCTGAGTCAACTCCTCCGTGAGACGGTTGATGGTCTCTCTCCGCACTGCCATGCTGTCACCTTTTTTTAGTTGCCAATCCAAACATGGTAATAGTGAATCAGCTATTGCTTTTCCAGGATGGTGAACATCTACAACCATGACCTTGACATAGCAGATATTGGGCATCGACACAGAAGTAATTTGAACCTTCAGTGGACCATGATCAGCTGGAGTAGCAGAATGTATCGTCGTAGAAGTGTGGATTGGCTCTGGTGTAATATGAATAGTACGCAAGACACATTTCAATGATACTTCTGTGCATCCTCCCGTGTCTTTATGCTGGTGGTTTTCCATTAGTTTGCCATGTGAGTATGTTTGATGACATGCCTCCATGCTATGATAGTAGACAATATACCAAATACCTCTGATGACGGATCTTGGTGTATGGGTCCGGGTTTGGACCCAATCCAGTATGTCCTAGTTAGGGCATACTTATTATCATTGTTAACCCTAATCTTAAAGGTTAATGAAATCTTAAGAGAGAGAGAGTCTGGCGGCTAGTGGGCACCAGCTCCTCCTCATCTGTGGGTTTTTCCCTCTTGTTGAGGGTTTTTCCACGTCACATCGTGTTCCTCGTTTTCCTTTTCTCAGTGTTCGTGTTTTTACATGGTATCAGAGCCCACGGATTTGGGACTTTTTTGGTGATCTCACCGCCGCCGCTGCTGTCACTGCCGCCGCTGCCGTCACCAACGCCGCTGTCACCACCGCCGCCGCCGTTTCTGCCGTCGGTGTTTTTTTTTTCTGTTGCGTCGCTTGAGGACGCTGCTGTCGCTGCTGCCCCCCGCCTGCTCTTGGTCCGTCGCTCGTGCTAGTGGTCCAGCGCCGCCCGACCTGCTCCCTGCCGTCGCCCTCTACGCTGTCGATATCACCGCTCGACCTGCCCCCTGCTCTGCCTGACCAGCAACGTCTTCCGCCGCCCGACCTGCTTCCTGTCGTCGCCTTCTGGGTCTGCCCTGCTCCCGCTGGTGCCCTCCGTTGCCACCAGTGCTCCTTTTATTTTACCACCGCCCGTGCCTTTTGCCAGACTGGTCTGTGATTATGGCAGCTTCTTCATTGTCGACCGTCAACACTAATCAAACTGAAATCAGGGCTTTTAGAACTGAGAATGTTCCTGTTCAGGTCACTACTCTTCGCCTTACAAAGGATAACTATTTCCCGTGGTCGGCCGCTATGACTATGGGGATTGCTGGCCGCGGTCGGATTGCCTATATCGATGGAAGGAACCCTGAACCGGCAAAGACAAGTGGTGTGTGGGACACTTGGTTTCTTGAGGATAATCAAGTGAAAACTTGGATTGTCAACTCCGTTTCCGCTGATATTCAACCCCTTATTCTTCGGAAGAAGACTGCAAGAGACATGTGGGTGATTTTAGAGCAAATGTATGGCCAGAAGAAAACTGCTATTCGAACTTACCAAATAATGAAGACTGTCTATGGACTTCGACAAGGGAACTCATCTGTCGCAGATTACTATGGGGCTTTGAAAGCCAAGTGGGAAGAGCTTGACTATCATTCTGATGTTCCTTGGCATTGTCCCCAGGATCAAGCACTGTATGTAGCTAAGGAATGGGAAAACAGGGTGTTCCTCTTTTTAGCTGGTCTAAATGATGAGTTTGAAGGTGTTAGAAGCCAGATTCTGAATTCAGGAGAGGTGTCTAGTATTGAAGATGTGTACTCTTGTATTGAAGCTGAAGAACAGAGAAGGCTGGTTACAACTGAGAGAAAGATGGATCTCATGCCCTATCATGAGAGATCCGCTCTTGTGAGTCGTGGTCCTGGAGGCACTACTAGATCTCTTCGTAGATGCACCCACTGCAAGAAAACTGGTCATACCGTGGATTTCTATTGGGATCTTCATCCAGAGAAGAAAGAGAATAAAGGGAGGTCCTCTATTGGGAAGACGCCTGTGTCTGAGGTGCCCAAGTCTAGTGGAGAAAAGCTCTCCATTTCTGCTGACCAGATTCGTGAACTGAGGGCTTACTTGGGTCGGATCGATGTCAACCAGGTCGAGACATCAGATGAGACAAAGGCTAATCATGCTCTTGCAGTTGTTGGCGATACAGGTAACTCTTCTGTGGGGGAATGGATTGTGGATAGTGGTGCTACTCACCACATGACAGATAATCCTAAATTGTTTCATGAGTATAAGTTGTCCTCGGGAAGGGAACGAGTATCTCTCGCAGATGGTTCCTCTACCTCTGTGGCAGGAGAAGGGACTCTGTCCTTATTGGACAAATTTCATGTGCGGGAAGCATTACATGTTTCCCAGTTTCCCTTAAATCTCTTGTCAATTAGTAAACTTACTAAAGAGCTGAATTGTGAACTCATTTTTTCTGCAACTCGTTGTGTTTTGCAGGACTTGGTGATAGGGAAGAGGATTGGGATTGGTTTGGCGTCTGATGGCCTATATCATCTTCCCATACGTGTGGCCACGACTCTTATGACAGCGATCAACAAGGCAGAAAAGCGAAGAGAAGATTGTCTTCAGTCCTTCCTGTACTGGCATGAACGCCTTGGGCATTTACCTTTTGGGATTTTGAAACAGTTGTTTCCCGATTTGTGTTCCTCTCTGAATTTGTCTTTGATTTCCTGTGATGTTTATCAGTTTGCCAAACATGTGAGGGCTTCGTACCCTATTTCTACTAGTTATGTTAATGAATCTTTTTCCTTGGTTCACTCAGATGTGTGGGGGCCTTCGGGAATTCATACCCGTCAAGGTTTTCAATATTTTATAACTTTTATTGATGACTTCTCTCGGACCACCTTTGTGTACTTGTTAAAAGATCGCAGTGAGGTACCTCATATCATAGAGACCTTCATTCTTCTTGTGCACACTCAATATGGTCGAACTATTAAAACCTTCCGGTCCGATAATGCCCGTGAGTATATGTGTCAGTCTGTTGAGGATTTTCTTCAAAAAAGGGGGATTGTTCATGAGACGTCCTGTAGTTATACTCCCCCACAAAATGGGGTGGCTGAAAGGAAAAATCGCTAGCTCCTTAATGTCACAAGGGCCCTTCTGTTTCAGAGAAATCTTCCCAAACACTATTGGGGTGATGCAGTTCTTACTAGTGCGTATCTCATCAACCGTATGCCCAGTCGTGTGCTGCATGGTCGGACTCCCCATTCGTTACTTCCCGGGAGTCGTCAACCATTTCTCCTCCCTCCTCGTGTTTTCGGCTGTGTGTGTTTTATTCATAATCACAGTCCCAATGTTAAGAAATTTGATCCCCGGTCTATCAAAGGTGTCTTTGTTGGGTATTCTCCTACTCAAAAAGGATACAGATGTCTTGATCCCACCACTGGTCGAGTTTATGTTACAAGGGATGTAACATTCTTGGAACATGCCTCTTACTTTGGTGGGAATCCTCTTCAGGGGGAGAAGTCTGTGGTTAGGGAAGAGTATTCTCAGAGTCAGGAGATTCAATTTACAGAATTTTTAGACTACAGGAAATCAGAACCTCACTACAGGAAATCAGAACCTCTCACAGTTGTTGATGTGCCTGAGAAGGAGGAAGGGTGTACCACCGAAACCGAGAAAGAAGGTCATCGTTTGTTTGGACAGGTCTACTCGAGACGGGGTGTTCAGACAGATGAGGTAACTTGTGGTACGAGGTCTACTTCCAATCTCAATGCTATTTCTTCCCTGGATGAACCAAGTCCTACCTTGAAGATTCAAGATGAGGTTGAAAAAGAAAATGAAGAACTTCCCATTGCCCTGAGAAAGGGTGTCAGGTCATGTACTCAACACCCGATTAGTAACTTTGTATCTTATTCTAGACTTAGCAAGGATTACAAGTGTTTTGTGTCTTCTCTTTCTTTGGCTGTGATTCCCATGACTGTTGCTGAAGCTCAAAGTGATTCCAAGTGGGCTAATGCTATGGAAGAAGAAATGGAAGCCTTGAGAAGAAACATGACATGGGAAGTTGTGAAGATTCCTGAGGCAGCTCACTTGGTTGGATCCAAATAGGTGTATACCATCAAGTACAAACCAGATGGAAGTGTTAAAAGATATAAAGCTCGTCTTGTGGCCAAGGGGTTTAGCCAAAAATATGAGATTGATTACTTGGAAACCTTTGCTCCTGTTGCGAAAATGAAGACAGTTAGAGTTGTTATATCCCTAGCTGTGATGAATGAGTGGAGGATGTACCAACTTGATGTTAAGAATGCCTTCCTCAATGGTGATCTCGAAGAAGAAGTGTATATGCGGATGCCTCCAGGATATGAAGAACCAGAGAAATGTTGTAAGTTGAAAAAGGCCTTATATGGCCTCAAGCAGTCGCCCAGAGCATGGTTCGAACGACTGAGAGAAGTGATGCAACATCATGGGTACAATCAAGGGAACAAAGACCACACTCTATTTGTGAAGAAAAAGGAGGGCAGGGTCACTCTTTTACTTGTCTATGTGGATGATATGATTGTCACAGGAAATGATGAGGAGGAGATCACCAAGTTAAAAGGGTTACTTGCTATGGAATTTGATCTCAAAGATCTGGGCAAGTTGAGGTATTTTTTTGGTATTGAGATTGCTAGATCTAGTAGTGGCCTTGTGCTAAACTAAAGGAAATATACATTAGATCTGTTGGAAGAGACGGGTAAATTGGGGTGTAGACCTGCTTCTACCCCACTTGACACTGGACACAAGTTGAGTCTTAGAGATGGAGAGCTGCTCTGTGAAGAAGCTAAAGGAAGATATCAACGTCTGGTTGGGAAGTTGATTTATCTTACCCTCACGAGACCAGATATCACTTTTGCAGTAAATGTATTGAGTCAATTCATGCATGCACCTACTGATGCACATCTGAAAGCTGTGGACAGAATATTATGTTACTTGAAGAGAAATCCTGGCAAGGGACTCTTGTATGTGAAACAAGAGACTGTAGAGATCGAGGGGTATTCTGATGCAGACTGGGCAGATTGTGCTGATACCAGACGGTCTACTACAGGGTACTGTGTCTACTTGAAGGGGAACCTTGTCGTATGGAGGAGCAAGAGACAGGATGTGTGTTCTCGATCTAGTGCAGAGGCAGAGTACAGAGCTATTGCTATGGGAGTGTCAGAGTTACTATGGCTGAAAATATTGCTGACTGATATCAGAATAGAGGTTGAAGGACCAATGAAGATGTACTGTGACAACAAGTCTGCGATCAACTTAGCCAACAATCCTGTTCTACACGACAGAACAAAGCATGTTGACATTGATCGTCACTTTATTCGTGAAAGGATTGATGCTAAAGAGTTAATCTTACCTTACATGAAGTCTGAAGACCAAACCGCTGATGTTCTGACGAAAGCTCTATCTTCAACTTCATTCGAGAGAAATGTATCCAAGTTGGGCATGTTTGATATGTACGCCCAACTTGAGGGGGAGTGTTGACGGATCTTGGTGTATGGGTCCGGGTCTGGACCCGATCCAGTATGTCCTAGTTAGGGCATACTTATATCATTGTTAACCCTAATCTTAAAGGTTAATGAAATCTTAAGAGAGAGAGAGTCTGGCGGCCAGTGGGCACCAGCTCCTCTTCATCCGTGGTTTTTTCCCTCTTGTTGAGGGTTTTTCCATGTTACATTGTGTTCCTCGTTTTTCTTTTCTCAGTGTTCGTGTTTCTACAACCTCTATACTTCATACTACTCCTTGCCACGAGAGGAATACAAGACTGTCATTCGCCTTAAAATTTGGATTCGTGCACCCAAATGACAAATGGGCGCCTCCACCTTGCACTCGCCATTCTTATTTTTTTTGTGGCCTGATGCACTAGAGGTGAAAAATGAGCCACCAAATTCCCCGCCTGCTGCTTCTCTTTTGTATAACTTTTGATGTGGCAGTTCCCTCAAGTGTTTCCTTTGCCCAAAAAGAGTAGACTCCATCTCCTGCAAGTCGACAACTAATTTCGTCTTCACCTTGTACTCAAGCAAGGGCAGGGGTCTTTCCTTCTTGAAGGGATTAGGTAAGTTCTCGGTAGAAAGCTCCAACGATTGAAGAATTCTTCACCTCTTCCAAATTTGTGAAAAAAATTATTCTTCTCCTCATGATTTTCTTCATGTAACAAACTTGAATTACTATATGTGTTTGTCAAAAATCTAAGACAGAATACGTGTGGCACACTTCATGAAGCTTTATATATTTTTGACTAGGCAGAGATGCCATTGGAGTCTGCCCTTCCTTCAATCATTCGTTCTCTTCTCTTGCTGAGGCCTCTTTTGAAGTAGAGTCCACAGGGTATTGTGCCAATTTTTGGATAGGCACCAAGTCAAAAGTGCGATGAGTCACCCATTTTTACAAACAGGGTATGACATGTATCCCTAGCTGTCGTAAGAGCACTGGGCCTTTAGCCATTTGCTAAGATAGGGGCTGATTATTGCCATTTTTTCCCTTCATTTTTGTTCTCCCCCATACCACTAGCAACCTTCACCAATATAAATAACGTTGGGCAGAATGATAACATCAGGGGTCTAGATTGAAAGTTGATGGTTTGGATTGTTAATTCCCTAGCCATCTGCAACTTCCTCGCCCATTTGATGCACATCGAGGAAGCCTTGGAGACGTCGACCTGATAATATGAACTTGCACGTTCTATGGCAAGCCAGACCCCCATCGTCCCCACTAGACTCTGCCTCATATCTCTTTCTGAATTGTCACCGGTTGCTTCCTCCGTTTCGATTTCTATAGTCATTCTCTTCCATATGCGAAGGCTACTTCTACCTCGTTCACCATCACCAATGGTCTTGCACACGATGGAACCCTTCTTTGGCTCCTCCATATTCCATCGCAGAAGACCTAATCTGGTTGAGGATGGCTGCCCTGGGTTGCATAGAAGTCTAATAACTCTGAAGGAAAAGAAAGAAGCATACCTCAGAATTTTAATCAGTGGCCAGATTCCACAGTCGCCCAAAGCATCTCTCCCATACTCAGATTGTAATGGTAGGCAGCCTTTTCCCTTTTTATTGTGGTTGTCTTCATTTGCGTCCTGCCCGTGTACTTCTTTCAGCAGGGGCGACACCTTCTAATCATCGAACTCAATGGCCGACTCTTCCATATCCTCTGTTGTTACTGCCACGTCTTGATTTCAAGGAGGCTTCTCTTGCTGCCTAATCGAACTTCGACTTCTAACTGAAATATAGAGGGCATCTCAATTTCTAACTCATTCTCTTCGTACTTCTTTCCCCTAGTGCCAAACTCAATGTGTGCAGTCCTATGGGTGATGCCATCCTCTCGTTGGCTCATTGATTTAACTATAAGAGTGCCTTTAGCTTCGTTGTCTCTGCCTTGGTGCCTTTAGCTAAGTGCAGTGGAAGATTGGTCTTCATCGTCCCTAACTGCATGACGTTTTCTTCTAGAATCCCCCCATGAGCACAGGTTTCGACCCATCGCCTTGTACTTATTCTTCCCATTCGCCATTTGAAGTTTCTGAATCAATTGTTGCTTGTGTGTGAACTTCCCTTCTTGACAGAGCGACCTTGATCAGTTTCTTACCAAGAAGCTCTTCAAGCATCAAACGCATCTGCCTGTACTCTGCTATCATAGCCTCCCAACCAGTCGATCTTCCAATGTCTTTGCCTATCGAGGACAGCGTTTTCTCTTTTCTTCCCAGTGGAGGCAGCGTTTTCTCTTTTCTTCCCAGTGGAGGCGGTCGATGCTCTCCCCCTGCCGGTCGATAGCTCTTTGTACCAGCCCTCTCTGTACTCGGTGAGTTTGAGTTCTTACCTCGCTGTAGAAGCTCCTGCATCATCGTTGTGAGGGATTGCTGCTTGCTGAGAACAGCTGGAATCGTCCCGTCCATTTCCCAGCGATGTCGCTCCACCATTTGCAGACGTTGGCCCAATGCCTCTATCGATTCTTTCGTGTGTTTTTGGAGGGCGTCCATGGCCATCAAGTGTCACGCCAGGTCATCCACTCCCCTTTCTCTGGCTCTGATACCATTGTTAGCCACCACTAACCTTGATGATCCCTTACAAGAGAAAACCCCAAACTCCACGCACACACTCAGCCCTAATCTCCAGATTAGGGTTTCTCCTCCCAGATGAACACCCATTAATTTCTGCGATAAACCCTGTTCTGGTCCACCGACCCCTTTTTATGCAGGTCAACGGGTCAGTCCAAGCGACCCGACCCAGGATCCCATATCTGTTATCTAACACATATACAGCCTATATGCCCTCTTAGTGACGTGCGTTTTTCACTTTTATGCTATACAAGGTCATTGTACTTTCTAAAAGTTCATCGCACATGCTAAGATATGCTTAGCACTTACAATTTCAAACTCGTTTTAAGAGATACTAGTCCAACAATGAGGAAAAACACCTAAGCTTTAAAATGCCAACTCTTAACACTATCATGACCTTTAGCCCTATACCTACATACTCGTGAGATCATTCTGATAATTGTATGCTTAAGTTATGCTTCAGCAATCGAGTTTGAAGAGAGAACCAACTTGATTATGACCCTAGTTTTGGGTTTTGACAAGATAGGCCTTTAATTCATGGCACTGATGCTCATTCTACCTAGTAAAATTACTCAAGTCCTTGGTGTGGTTCTTGGTAAAGGAACTGGGGATGACTAATTTTGTACTGACAATATTCTGTCTCCCCATCCTTCTGTGATGCATCTACCTGGTGCGTATGCAACAGCCATACACTCAAGCTTCTGCATACACTTCGATGTAGAAAAGAACATGTGTAACAACTAAAATCTTTCTATAAAAGCATGTGGAAGTGGAAGAGAAAATCTTCACTATTAGCCTACTAGTCGTTCACCTACTTAGGTAAAGATGAAAAGTTTTTTTTTTGTTGACAGACATGAAAATTTGCAAAGTGGAAACTTTCACTCATTTGTGTCAGAGGAAGATTCTTGATTTACCAAGTGTGGCCTAGTGATCTAAATGATTGGTCTGAAGTTTCAGTTTTTCCCTCGTTGCTGCTTGTGTGCTGGTGTAAGTTTGCATGTGCTTCATGCTTTATCAAAAACCTGATCCTCCTCGAGTAACTTAGACATTGTGATTGTTCAGCTAATGTTGCTTCTTGTACATTAGGATAATGTAAGGCTGTCAAACTAGGGTTAGTTCTTGTTGTTGGACTTCACATCCAAAACTGTCCCGTTAGCTACTACTTTCTCCTGAATTTTAGGGCGTTTATCAGGATAGGATGGTCAGTTCTTGCACCACATGAGGAGAGAAAGTCATAAAGTTCTAACTGTGAGTGTCCATCTTAACATCTGGCGTACTGTTTTGTATTTCAGGAGTATGCTCTGAAGGTCATTGCTGAAACAAATGAGGCATGGTCTAAGCTGGTAAAACGATCAATTGATGCTGGGGAGCTATCACTGGTGTAATCACACTAGGAAGGCTTGCTCATAGCTGCTCGTAAGCGCATATTCAATTTTTATGGTGAGGAGGTTATTTTTTGTTGATGCAGAGCCATAGTAGATTCTATGGTGTTTCACCTCAAACCTAGTCTCCAACTTCCGCACCTTTTTGTACTTCTATAATTATTTATGCAATAATAATGGTTTCTTTCAAAGGCTTCATCTTTACTATACAAGCTTAGCTGATTGTGATGGTGAATGGGCAGGGTTGTACTGCAAATAATTATGTTTGTTCATCAGGGAGACTTGGTTGTTCTGGGAGTCAGGCTCTAGCTTGCAAGTTTTCTTGCTGGATGGCTAACCTGTCCTCCCTGGTGATCATAAATTTTGATAGATGTAGTTCTAAATTGGAAAATGAAAATGAATTCTTGTGCACGGAGTTCAAACGTAACCTACAATTTCATCACCACATCAGTTGGAAAGAATGCGTTTATGACCTTGCATTCAAGTAGAAATTCTATTTTCTTGCATTGGTATGAATTGATTTTAAGTTTATGAAATTGCAAATTCCATAAGTTATTAGAGTATTTCTTTAATTTGGTATATGATGGAGTTGACATGCTTCAAAATATTGCAAGAGAAATCAAGTCGCTACATCGCATTATTCACGAGTATCTATTCAGAATAATGTTGAACCATGTCCGGAGAATATAGTTGCATTTCCAAATTTTTATTTTGCAATGCAATGCTTGGAGAAGGCTGGTGTAGCCAAACAGCCTTGGAGAAACAGCAATGCTTGTGTTGATGATAGCAAGAATTTTTTCTGGAACGCACATTTTGAGAAGAATTAATTGCTACTAGTCAAAACAGTAAAAAAAAAATCCTGAAGCTTTCTATCATTAAAGAATGTGGAGCTTCAAATCCAGGGATCTAAAATCTTCAGTGATCTATCATCACGGTGCCACTGTAAACAAACATGGCCTGAAGTTCTTTTTGAAGAATTTTACGACATTAATATGTGTTTTTTAAAATCTTCTTGATGCTTCGTCTGTTTTCCTCGAATCTTAGTCTTAATCTCCTTCTTTCATCAAACAGGACATGAGGTTTTGACCCTTTAAGCTAGACTTCGGGTGAGTAGGAGTCTAAACTCAGTGCTCGAGTTTCTAAGGTAGATTTTGGGTGAGTATGAGCTTAATCTCACTGTCCGAGTGAAAGCCGAAATCTTCTCATTTTCCTCTCCCTTGAAGGTTTAAGGTTGCTTTTGGTGTTTAGAAATAATGCTTTTGTTATGCTTCAACTTATCACTGTTTTTTTTTTTTTTGTTGCGTGACACTATATAGTTCAAAATGAAGATTCTTTGCTTACCAATCTCCATATAGAAATCCACTCTAAAACTAAATGTAGATACCCAGTCAAACATGGCCTAAAAATTATTTTAACAATGGCAGAAGTCAGCTTCGGATAGAAACCAATTCATTGGCCATAATAGAAAAGGTTACATACTCGATCAATTTCTTCGAGTCATGATGTCCTCATCCTGTCTTCATTTAGTAGGAATGTCTACATAGCCATTAGTTTTCTTTTGGAAAACCACATGCTGCCCCGATACAAGCGGGGAACACCCATTGGATTATGGCAACTTGTTTTGTGTTTGGACAGGTAAAAAGGAAAAACAACTAATTGAAGTTTTCAAATCCGGTGGTTGGTTTTGATGGGTTTGAAGTTTCAATCCATTTGGTTAGACTTGAACCAAGATCTTCATGGATCCGGACATTGTATCTGACCTTTTTGGGACAGGTGCTGAATCCAAAACTTCGTGCCACAATCTAAAAAATGTATCAAAATCAGAAACAACTTTGTTGTTTAATTATTTATATACTGAAACGATTAGTTAAACAATATTATTGCATGATCATAAATAAAAAAAGGTTAAATACTATACCTCCAGAAATTTATTTAGAATTGGCATCTCAATTTCGGGTTTGAATTGGTGGACTCATTCAGGCAGGCAGGTAGGCGTCTTTTGTGAATGCATGTTTGTACAAGAGTTTCTTCACAAGGAAAATGTATGAGTAAATGAAAATCTCGGTCCAGATAAAAACTAAATGCGAGGATTTTTGTTTTATCATGGAGAAAGTCACAATGATTGAAGTTGGTAAGGCTGGGCATCATTTTCCTATGCGGGTCTGCATGTGTTATTACAGATTTATACATTGTGCACTATCTGAGGGATAAGCCTACAATTATGATCAATTGGGTTTGGTCCAATTGTCATTTCTGTGAGTATAAGTGATGTCAAACATGTGGATATTAGATATAAAGTTTGGATTGGTGGGCAGGATCTAGAAATTCAGTATAAATATATAATAGTAGTCCTTCATAGCTTTAAGATGAGTTTTTATAAAAAAGAGACTACTTTATGTAAACACTGAGGAAGACACAGCCCCAAATCGATACACTGCAACTTTTTTTCTTAAATTTTGGCAAGGTAGTTTATCTTTCATTGTTTGTGTTCTTTATTTTTCTTCAATAAAGGAAGGGAGGCCTTAGATTTAGAGGCGGAGATAGGAATTTTTCTTTGCAAGGAGGGCTGCACTATATTTTTAAGATTTTAACAGGGGTAAAAATATAATTTGTCAAAAATTTTATATACGTTAATCTTTTTTTTTTAAAAGAAAAATTTACATGTAAATTTTTGGACTTTTTGAAACTTGAGGGGCCATGGCCCTGCTGGCCCTCTTGCCTTGGCCCCTTCTCAGTCCCAACATATTTGCATGTGAAGCGAAAGTTCCATCTTCCACATTAAGGTAACTTTTGCATTTTTTTTTTTGATAGGAAACTTCATTTGTTCTTATTATTGAGTTCAATTTGAAGGTGAATCAGCTTTAAACAAAAACGTGAATTAGAAATAAACTCTTCAAAAGATCGACCAATGTAATAAATGTACAAAATATAAAATATTACTGTTTTAAAGAATGACTTCGTATCACATGCTGCCCATGTGGGCCAAAAGTCCGCATCATTCAGGAAAGCGATACAGCATAAATGGCCAGAATATGAAACAAAATTCTAAAAAAGAAAAAGAAAAAAGGTACAATGATAAGATAGGTGAATGCATGCCCAAAAGCCGGGCATGAAGGTTCCTCCAATGATAGGCTGATTAGAAATAACAGAAAGGAGCTCATATTTAGATATTTTACATTTAGCTGCTACAATTAGTTATCAAATGAGAAGTCTCGGGGCAAGCTACGTAAACTTTGGAAATTGAATTGGTTCGTCGGTGCTACGGAATAAGCTGGCAGTTTGTGAGAGGCGATACCTCTTTATCTTATCCTTTATCCTTTAGGTCTAGAGTTGCTTCAGGGTTTAGGTAATCTTATGATACACTTTTTAATTCGAATTCGAATGTTGCACATATCACCTTCTGTCTTAAGATGATTAGCATCTATGAAAATTGAATTAAAGACTCAGATAATCAAGCCAACCACTTATATTATGCCCCTTCAAGCTGTTCCTAGAGATACACTAATTGGTAACTAGTTTCAAGAGAGAAAAATGAATATAAATATATAAATATATATATATATATATATATATATATATATATATATATATATATATATATATATATATATATAAAATTGAACAAATGCAAATGTTTTAAAAGTAACAAAAAATAAAGCCCATTCACCTTCTATAAACATTTACCTGGTTAAAACAGGGCCCGATACATGGCATATGATTACATTTATACTTTATGGACAGTGGTGGAGCAAAAAAGAATTAGTTGGAGTGGCACCTGCTTAGAAACATTAAAAACAGATTTGGAGGTACACCTATACATGTATGTATGAAAGCAAATATTAAATTTCTCAATGTAAAAATAAAAGAATTTTAAAGAGCTGTGTGGGCAGTTGCCCACACCAACCCATATGTGGGTAGCCCACTGTTTAAGAGAAGTCAAACTGGACTGAGAATCCATAAATGGGGCTCACCTGCGATGCTACTGGAAGGTTCATCGAACTGGGACGGAATAGAGGCGTTGATCCAATACCCCGGGCGCCAACAGAAACGACTGCTACCAAAACTTTATGTTTCTTCGATTGCGTCCGTGGAAATGCATGTGGTTGTTGTTGCTTATTGTTCCGCCAACCTCGGCTTTGGCCCATATAATTAAAGCTCCATAGGCAGCTAGTCGGTGGTTTAAATCTTAAAAGCTCATTTTTTTTTAAATATGTCGAAATCATGCAATGAAATAATTCTCTCTGTTTTCAAGTCTAAATCTAACAAGTTGGAAGAAATTTTCCAGACAAAGGCAAAGTTTATGTCGACTTTTGAATTCAAATTCCGAATCTGATTCAAACCCGACTTTTAAATTCACAACCAAATGCAAATCCGACTTTTAAATATACAATTGAATGATATAAGATATTTATTTAAAACTAAATTCGAATGTGATAGGTACGTTTACTTGAATTAGAATTCGAATGCAATCTAACGTTATTTTCTAATTTTTTTAGTATTTGGTTTTTTGAAGCAATTTGGTTGGACATCAGATTTGATTTGAGTCTTATCCGTCGGCATCCCACCAAGCTTTGAACCAAAGCAACCAATTTATTAAATTAATTTAAGAAACGAGATAATTTAAAAAAAAAAAAGAGAGTCGAAATACGTCAAGATTTAGACAGCGTTTGGATGATATCTTCCAAGAACGTCATTTCCTGACAATCAGGTTTTGTAAAAGCTTGGTTTTTAAAAATTAAATTTGTGTTTTCACTATCACTCAAACGTGTCGTAATCGGCAAAACGATATTTTATTTTCCAAAAAACTGTAGGATGTCATCCAACACATATATGATGTCATCCAAACACATCAGAGAGCAACAATTCTAGCAATTCGCATTTTATACGTGAGCTGTCATGGATGCCATTAGCGGCCGTAGTTTTTTTCCTTGCACCTCCAAAACAGTGACAAAACTTTTTCTTCCACTCCTGAACACTCGGTGATTTTCTCGCCATAAGAAAAAGAGTCACGCAATGGAGTGACCCCTCTCATTGCCAAGGGCAAGTTTCATCTGGTTGCTTGGGCACTGCTTCCGTTCATCTTCGTCATCAAGAACAAGTTTCTCCCCTAAATCCGCGAGGAAATCGGAGCTCCTCTTCCGAATTTCTTCCTTTTGAACATGTCAAGTCTTGAACAATTCAAGATTTTAACGTATGATTGACTTGTGTGTGCTGAAGAGAGAGATAGAGAGGCATAACACATGAAAATTTTCTCCAATCTTCAAAATGGGGGAATTTCCCCATGAAGGTATCGAGACAAAGGAGCTGGAAGGGAAGAACAAGCCATATCAGATGTTTCTTTTCCGTTTTCTAATACGCATCTAAGGAATCTTTTCCCCAAGCTTCTGATCTGGTCAATCAAACGCGTGGGAACGATTGAACCGATTCAGACCAACAGAGACGAGAGATGAGACCCATAGAAATGAACTCTTAACGCCTCACATTCCCTAAAAATTTTCCCAATAGGAAAACGATCAGCCGATATCGTAATTGTGTTCGTTCAGTCCAGCAAGCACTTTACTGTCTATAGTCTATACATTTTCCTTTCGATTAAAGGAAAGCAGAAGCCACACACAGTGGAAGGGTAACAACAACCGCTACAGGGAGAATTTACAGGGAAGGCGTTTAGCAACCCTAGCAGTTCTCCAGAGTCCTCACGAACCTCTCCTCGAAGCATCGACCCTCCCGTTCGTCTTCGTCGCTCCTGGCCGGCGGTCGAAGCAGGTCCCGGAGCCGCTTCCCGGCGATCGAAGCAGCGAAATGGCGCCGATCCTTACCGCCGGAGGTCTGCGCACCGCTACCCGGGGTCGCGTGCTTCGCGTCGTAGAACAGCGTCAGCATCGCTGCCGTCGGCGACATTCCGATCAGATCTGGGAGAAACAAAAACAGGAAGCGTCCGGAGTGCGAGGGAAAGGAGATAAGAGAGAGAAGAAGGCGGTGACTGATGAAGACGAGGCGCGAGGCAGGGCTTTATGGAGGCGAGAGGAGGACGGAAACCCTGGGGCGAGTTCAGAAAACCATTGGAGAGAGTTCATATTTATCTGCTGAATTTTTCTGAATTTCCGTTCGTCCCCGATGGAGCAGAAAGCCGGGAGGGCCTCCGAGAAACTGTGGGCGGAGGCTTTTCCTGCCGCTGGTTTCGGGGGGCAACCGGGGAAAGCGGAGGAGCCGCGCGTTTTTCCGTTTCTGTGGGTGAGATCGGATTCAGGCCGTCGATCTTAGGGTTTTCACGGTGGAGATGGGGTCGAGCTAGTCGTTTGGGGGTTGGTAGGGACGCTCCGATGGAAACCTGTGGGATCTGTCGTACAATAATCCAGTGTCCATCTACCCCACTTGTGGACGCCACGCGCGCTCTGACACGTATGCATTTTTTTTGTTGTTTTGTTATCTCGGAACGAATGAATCTGCTGGAGAATTCCATCGACGCCATTTGCGAGGATGCTCGGAAAATTTTAGCCGAGTCTCCCTCTTTCAGTCAGTGGTATGGGTGTATTTCTAATCCCACTATTTCTAATGAGTCAATTTCACCGTACTCGAAAATTCATGCTACATGTTATATGTTAGATACCATATATGTGTAATATTAGATTGAGGTAAATCAGATTTGGAATCGACTGACTGACTGGGGATCTCAATATATTCGATTTGAATCGGATATCGGACCGATTCGATCCGAAAAAACGGATATGGATAAAAATTTAATATCCGATTAACAAATCGGATTGGATTCGGATACAGATTCAGATCGAATTCATTTTTAGACAAATATCCTCTATCTAATACTTAGAAAATGGCAAAATCTGATTCAAAACTCGGATTCGGATTCGGATATAAATATAAAAATCGGATTCGAATCGGATTCGGATTGTAAAATCGGATTTCGGATTCGGATATGACTTTGATTTATTCGAATTTGAATCTGAATCCGAATCCGAATATATGAATATCCGAAAAAACAGATATGATTAAAGATGTATCCGATCCGAATCCGACCCGTTGACATCCCTAGATGTGAGATTCTATGATATCTGAGATCTCCGGTGATCTTTAATCACCTAAGATCTCAAGTCCGTGAACCTTCACTCCTTGCCTCGGATTCGGATCCACGATTCTGGACCTCCACACCTTCCCCTGGATTCGGATCTTGGATCTCAAATCCACACTTTTTACACTACATAGATCTCAAATCTAAGTTAGTAAGGTCCCTTGTTTGTTTAAAACGGTGAATCTCACGTCAAGTGAAATTCAGATCAGTCTTTGATCAGGGTATAGAACACCGACTATTTGCCCAGGATCCTACAGTTAGAACTTAGGTGCGATGGAACGAGTGTATGTTCGGTCACCCATGTGCTCGTTATATTCGACCGCAGATTTGGTGTTGGTATGTGATGGGCATACAATTCATGTCCATTAAAAGGGGTTTATGGCAGTGGCAGAGATTGATGGTGGCGAATGTAAGTCATGGTGGGCACCAGCCCATCAAAAATTTATTAGACAAACTGACAAATGACATTATAATATCTTAAAAATTATGTCCAATGCCCATATTAGACCTAGGGATGTCAATATATTTGATTTGAATCGGATATCTTCCTGAACCGATTCGAAAAAATCAAACATGGCAAAAAATTTAACATCAGATTATGAAATCAGATCGGATTCAGATTTAGTATATGACATTTGATCAAATTCGGAATCGAATTCAGATACACATAAACATCCGATAAAATTAAATCAAGTTCATATTTAGACAAATATCCTATATCTAATGCTATTGCATCTTGATTCGGATTTGAATATAAAAATAAGATTCAGATCTTATTCAGATGTACATAAATATCTGATCAGATTCAGATCAGATTTGAATATGTGAATATCCGAAAAAATTAATATGATTAAGGGTATATCCGATCTGAACCCGATCCGTTGACATCCCTAACCAGACCTATGCTGGTGACTTCAAAATGTGCTAGCTCCGCTACTAGTTCATGCCATAGTTTAATGACTCTTTGTCGTGAAGCATTCTGGATTCAAAAAAACACCTTGACTTTGAAAAGGGTTCTCTTTGGGGCTGTTTGGCAAGTCACATATTGTTACGTTTCACGAATCTTTCTCAAAAAAATGGAGCAGATTTATCATACGCTTGTTTTGATGTGTTTAATGAATCAAAGCCAAGGGTAGGTTCATGGCACAGTAACATAATGTTAGTGTTGTTGCCAAACAACTCCTTCAAAAGGCTGCACAAATGTGAGTTTTTTAAATTGAATTGGATATGAAAATTTCGATCCTTTGAGCTCAAAAGTGAATCATGGCCATTTGTTTCCCACTTTTTGCTTGAGAGATCTGGAACCGGATTTTGAAAGAATAAGCTTTCGTTGCCTTATTTGGAGGGAAATTCGTAAGTGTTTTGTCGGTAGAGTTTAGTATGTAAAGGCATATGGAGCTCTCGGTCCATATATGGTGACGAAGAGTGGGCATACCGTGAGGGATGTGGACTAGGAGGGGCCTTGAGATTCTATGTCCGAGGATCTGATCTTACCTATGCCCCTACTTTAAATTCATTTTTTCTAGCAAACCATGAATTTAATTTAGAATCATAGAATTAAGATCCTACATATGCCTCAAATCCATAGATCTCAAGATAAGAATATGCCAAAGTTGAGGTGATGTAAGGCTGTGTTTGTGAGATCGGCAGTGATCTAAGATCTAGGATCTCAAACCCATGGATTTAAGATTGGTTCTCCTCCCTCCATCCAACCTTAAACTCATGGGTTTTAATATCTGACATGGATTTGAAATCCATGTTTAAACTGAGGATCTCTCAAAACACACCATGTTATGCATTATCACATCTAAGATCCGAGGCTATCAACTGCAACTTAAAGCTCACAATTTTGTCGTTAAACCCCTCGTTCGACATCGATGATCTGACATCTCAAATAAGGGATCTTAAGATCTTACATAAACTCTGGTAATACTAGACTTGAGGCAATCAAATTCGCCCTAGGGGTTGATTGGATTCAGGAGCTTTCAGGTACATGAGGCTTACTTTATGTTGTGACTTGCGTATGGACCAACGGCCGTGTCTTTCTCTGATCAAGAATTCATATTTTCAGCCAGTCATTGAACTAAGGTTGCATTTGATTCTCCATGGATCTCAGATCCGAGGGATTCTCAAATCCATGAGAGCTGAAAGTCGAAACCCATAGTTGTATCAAATTGTGGAATTGAAAACGGGAACGCAATAAATGCAATGATCAAAGAGAATGGAAGCGTGGAGGATAATTTGGGTTTCATTCAACTTAAAGCAGATCTATTACGAGTGAGGCTTAATCACCTTGTCATAGACGAAAAGCGGATCACTGGATCTGGATCCAAACAATGTAAATAAAATCTTAAAATATGGGAATTGGACCTGGATCTCTTCGACACACACTCGTGAATGCCTCCTGCGTCAGGATGAAAACTACCAAGCCTTGCATGGCTCTCTCTTACCGTTAGATCACTTCATAACATAACTTATCAGCTGATTTTGATTAGGCAAACTTCCTTAATTACGTTCATCTTTGATTAAAACCCAAAAAAATGCCTTGACAACGATCAGATACTCGTAAACCTGAGATGCTTTTCGTAGCAAAGTCGCTGTACTGATCTATATTGTCCATATCCAAAAGTGTACTTGCTCAAATTTTCATGGGATCTTCTCTTTTGGCATTGTGAAGCTACATTGAAGGATATATTACTGAAAAACCAGAAGCGGCAAAAGAATTGCGGCTCCTTCATGAAGAGAGAAGAGGAGGAGGAGGATTCGAGTTCGTAGAGATGGATTATACACCTCCAACGCGACCAGACAGATTTCACTTTTTCTCTTCGGAAATTTCACAAAAAGGTTCTGAGTCAATCACACTTTGATGATCTGCAGTCTGAGATCATTTGATGCAAGCCATCAATTGAATTACCTGGCGGAATAAGAAGCAAAGATCTAAAAAGGATTGCGGTCCTTGCATGGAAGGTCAGGCTCGGGTAAGCGAGGGAGGGGAGCAACGGCTCGTTATCCTTCCACTGCCGAGAAGATCTAAAAAGGATTGCGGTCCTTGCATGGAAGGTCAGGCTCGGGTAAGCGAGGGAGGGGAGCAACGGCTCGTTATCCTTCCACTGCCGAGAGAGGGAGGTGATCGCTGCTCTGTGAAGCCAGCCTCACGCGGTTTCCTCCACCCTAGAGCACAGCCCGCCCAGCCCTTCGGCCGGACGCGCAGCGCCAAACTCCCGGCTTGGATCAGGGCGAGCCGATCGATGCTCCTCTTCCCTCACCGATCCATGTCCAACATGCGGTTCCACAACCCCCTTGCGCCCTCGCTCGAGTTACAAGCTTCCGCGACGGAGCTCGGCGATCGAGGTAACTTGAGCTCTGATTTTATGTAATAGATTTTTTCGGAAAACTTTCGATACAGGACTAAATGTGCCGTTCATGTTCCGCCATTGAAACTGCTATTGACTCTGTTTCTCCCTCGTCTTGCCCCACGGCTGAGTATCACCGACTCCAACGGCTTATCTAGGCTTAGTCTGTGACTCGATGCCGGAGAAGTTGTTCACGACGGGAAAGGTATGAACAGTGATCCAGGAAAATGTGAACTGGCAGCCATGGACGACTCCAAGGTTTGTGCATTTTATTCTTCCTGTGTAGTAGAGGAGGAAGACGGCATCACCTTGATGAAACACCAAACTCAGCAAAGAAACCAACAGTATTGGTTCCTCGCCGGAGTGCAAAATCCTTGTCATCAAAATTTATTCAAATCGGCCAGGTTGAATCTATTGGTAGAAAACTAAATAGCGTGCCACTCAATTGGTTCAGCGACTCTGTGTGTCTACTTCCTTCCCTGTAGGACAAGCGGTGCTACGTCCATTGAGGGCAAACATTATATTCTTAGAACAAGTTTTCTTGGAATTATATGTTCTAAGAATACTGTCTTCTTATCCTAAGGACAAAATCCTGTTTACGTCCAGGGTCTGATTGTAGGATTCAAAAACAACATCCAAAAACCATACTTGAAATATGTATTCTAGAAACATTTGTATTTAAAAAACAAAGAGTGATTGTTTTCTTCTAATTGCTTGAGCGACCAATTAAAAGCAAGTGTTAAACTAAGCATTAACCTTATAGCAGCAAATTTGACCACCGGTGAGAAGGTCTCCAAGAAATCCAGTCCTTGAATTTGACTATATCCTTGCGGTACAAGGCAATCCTTGAGCCTTTGAAGTTGTCCATCTCCTGTTAGTTTCATTATGAACACCTAATGGCTACCAATCACATGCATGTCAGATGCCAACCTGGGTGTAAGGGTGGATGCCAGGCCAGTTTTCCAGCAGGTGCATGGTACCTACCTCGGATCGGCTCAACGGGGGCTCGATCCGGCCTGATAACTTTTAAAAAATATATTTTTTATTTTCAACAATATCTATTTTATTATTTAACAAAAAAAATTACATTAAAGAATTTATTTTTTATTTTAAAATTATTTTTTATGGGCCAAGCTTGGGTTTCGAGCCCAGGCCCACGTTTTGAACACAGGGCAGGACCGATGCCCACCCCTACCCGGGTGTTTTAGTGCAAGGGAATAATGGGAGAATTAGGTGTGAAAATGCCTTATTTGGATCGACTAGTTATTGGATAAGTAGACGAGGGTGGAGACGTTATTGAGGCTATTGGTTGAATAGGTTGGGCTAGTTGTAAAGGTAGTGGAGGGTTTGATATTTCTTTATGGACCTCATTAGGCGGGTCTTCGGTGTTATGCATTTGTGCTAAAAGTTGAGACTCTAGATGGTGGTCATTTGAAGAGTGAAAATAATACAAAATCAACATTAGAGAGTATTGCCTAGAGATGGGTGTGGTGATTTGGTAGGAAAAATGGTTTCATCAAATACGACATGCCGAGAGATGTATACCCATTCAGTTGAAGGGTAAAGGCCTTTATATCCCTTATGATGGTTGCTATAGCCAACAAACACACATGATAGAGACTTGGGTTGAAATTTGTGATTTGTATAACACCCAATATAGGGATAACATCTAGATCCAAAGGCGCCAAGACAAGAATAATCAAAGCACTGTTAAATAGAATCTCATGTGGACTTTACATGTGTAAAACCTGTGATGGACGTCGGTTGATTAGCCATACAACAGTGGAGAAGGCCTTGACCCAATATTGGATTGGGAGGTTACTATGAAACAACATAGTAAGACTCAATTCTGCAACAGATCTATGCGTGCTTCCCCATTTCATTTTGCTTAGGCATCTTGGGGCAAGATTTTTTATGTTTGATGTCGTTCTCCTTTAAAAAGTTCATGAAAGCCAAACTATTAAACTTGCCGCTCTCATCACTTTGAAAAACTTTTAGCTTCGCATCAATCGAAGTTTAGATCATTTTGTGGAATTCAATGAATTTAGCAAAAAAATGAGATTTTCCTTTGAGGGGATATATTCAAGAATATCTAGAAAATTGATCCACAAATAAGACATAAAATTTAACATTCTGACAAAAAGCAATAAGAGATGGTCCCCATAAATCGCAATGAACTTTAACAAATAAAGAATCATAATAATCATCAATAGAAACAAATGGAAGTCTGCACGCCTTCCCCATTTGACAACTAGCACAAATAAAAGGTTTAGGCGAATTATTTGTCATAGAAATCAACTTATTTACAGTCATGAAGTCTAAGATTTTATGATGTGGATGACCAAGTCGTCCATGCTAGACTTCAAAAGGAGCTGACCAAAACCTTATTGAAATGAACAGAGTCTTTGGTTTCAGCTTGGGAGCATAAAAGTCACCTTCTCTTGATCTGCTTGCAATAGTGGCGGAGCCAGAAATTTTTTGCTATGGGGCACTAGTACATAGTATGTGAAAAATATTTCGTAGGGAACATGCCACTATCGTTAGGACCAACCAAAGGCAATAATGGCTTAGAACCCACTGCCCAAAGTACCAGATCTGCTTCCAAGCTTTGACTTTGCAAACTTCTTTCAGCAATAAACTTTTTAGATGTCTCTCGCTGATTGTTTACATCACCTACTTCACTATCATGAGAATTTTCAATTTTGTCAATAATTTTTATGCAGCCAACATAGTGCCCTAAAAACAGCTCAACATTCATGGACAAAAGAACCTGCAAGTGTATATTCTAGGCCTTAGAATTTCTTTCACACTAATGTATTAAATCAAGGAAAAGAGAAAAGGGAACATTTTCAAGTGGGTAATCTAGAGAAAAAGTGACAACTACAATAAGATGGGTGAACCAGTTCAGAGTTGCACCATCTTAAATAAGCCATCACATGCTTGAATTGGATTGGTTTAATCATATTCTGAAAGGTCAAAAGAGGAAAACAGGTAGGTCTGAAATGAGATTTGAACAGCAGAAGTAATACATATCCTCAAGCATAGAAGAGAAATTCAACATGAACAATGCATCAATCCTCCAAAGTTCTAGGCAGATTCACATTCGAATTTAAAAATGTCTCCAGTTGAATGACAACCCCTAGCATCGTTAACCGTTTGATCCATGAGGCGGGAAATGTTTTGGTGGCAATTAACTGTCATTAACAGTATCCAACCTTTCGACCAACAAACGCTTGATGGGCAGCATTTACCAGCAAGCAACTAAAAGAGGATTGATGGGCACTGGGCAGCAATGCAGGGCGTTTCTAACAAATGTTTAACAGATCATAGTAGAAGAAAACCTTTGAGCCCCTCAATATTGTGATGGAGTGGGATAAAAGAGCACATAACCAAACTAAATGATGAGAAATTTTGCATACGAGGAGAAAATATAACAAGCAAAAGCACACCTCTAGAACGACAACCAGAAGACAGAAACTGTGCGACCAAAAGATCGTACCGAAGTAAGCGACCCGTTATCCATAACATGTGTGAAATCTAACGATGAAGCTTTGATCTCCTCATTCCTCAAGCGCGATTCAGATTGTCAAACAAAAATCCTTTATAAATTAGACAAATTTGAAAATTGAGATTCACTACAAGAAAAAACCTATACGTTTAGTGCGACTTCCACCAATAGTTAAGAAAAGAAACAAAGAAGCATAGCAGGAGCAACAGAGGCAGATGAGACAGAAGCGAAGAGCTGCAGCCAATACAGGGAGATTAGATTAAACGCCAGACTCTCGGACATTTACCCCACCGCCAGCGATTCCGGTGTTGGATTGGAATTCTCTGTTGAAGTCTTGAAGAAAAAATCTCTGAATGAGATGCTTCATGCTTGCAGATTCTTCCACCATAGACGGAAGCACTAACCTCACCTGGAGGGTGGAGCATAACAAGGGAAAGAGGGCTGGAGGCAGAGGAAGACAGTGGGGCCTGACCCAATTCTGGCATGGGCAACAACTTACACATGCCTTGAAGCTCCGCATGTGAAGCCCCTTTTCACATGGAGCTTTATTGGGCTGGCGTGGGCAGACGTAGCTCTGCTACTGCCTTGCAATCACTTCCTTTGGTCACCTTGTCCTTAATAGCAAAGAAGTTGGAAGAAAATCCAAACACATAAGACATAAAAGAACTAAGTTTATTGACAGAAATAAAATACTTCTTAATGTCGGACACTACAATAACATTGTCTGTAGGAATTATATGACTGCCCACATGAATATCAGCAACTCCAACATGCGTAATATCAAGTTGTTGACCATATCCTACCATAACTTTTTCTGTTCTAGTATATGGGATGCAACTCTTGAGATTACCTGGATCATCAATCACATGAGAACTTGCTTCGGTATCAAGAAACCAATCTTAATCAGTAGGATCTGTGGCTTTTGTAGTAGTAAATGCTGGAAACCATGCACTTTAGAATTGAACCGACTATTGTTGTTGCGTCAATTGTTGTTGTAGCGTTTTCTATAGTTTTGATTGTTGGAATGTTACATGAGAAAGGTGATTTGACTATTCAATCTAACTTCTCCTCTATGTAAGTTTTTTGATCGTCTCATGTCCTTTGATTGTCCAATGTCCATTGTCCAGCCAAAATACCTTGTCATCGTATGTAAGAGGCTTTCGTATAGCAGCGAGTTCATCACGTATAGCTTTAAAGTCTGTATTTGTCTTGTTTGCAGTAAAGTTGCAACTTTGTTGTCAATCTAAATCTAATCTCCTCTCTTTTGATTCTTGAGAAAAAGCTCCTGTTAAAGTTTTTCATACCTATGCAGCGGTCTCATGTCTCACGACTAGTCCTAAGACTTTATCTATGAGAGACTCAGTTATCCAACCTCTTAGGAGACTATCTAATTTCTTTGAAGCACAAAAATTGGGATTTGGTCGTCTCATGGCTTCATCAATTTCTGTAGATTCTATGGTAGAAGCTGGCGTGAGAATCAACCCATTAATGAAACCAAGCAAATGTTGACTCTCTGCGAGTCCAATAATTTGTGTTTTCCACAACAAATAGTTTTTTGTGTGAAAGTTTTATACAAATAAAGTTGGCCATGTTCACAATAGAGGGATATGGATACTTAGCTGTTGAGGATGTTGATGATATCGCCATGATAAGAAAAAGATGCAGCTATTAAGGTCGACAGATCTGTCGATTAGAGCTTACAAGCTCTAATACCATGAAAAAAAAAAGAACCAAGAAGAAACAAATTTTAACGCGGTTCAGAATTGTTCCTACTCCACGATCTCAGTCATCAACTTTCAGTTGACTGGTTTCCCTCTATAGTTTGACTGGTTTCCCTCTATAGATTTTATACGTTTGATAGGAGAATTCAAATTCAAACTAAGTGCCTCTTTATCAAATTCCATTGGCTTATAAAGCATGAGATTTATTTCCTTAAATTTCTCCCTTGCTTTTGAATAGCTTGTACCGTCACTATCTAAATGTTTGATTTCCTCTTGCCTGACTTGCTTTTCTATGATATAGTCAAATCCATTTGCTCCTGATTTTCTGGAGTTTTGATTTTGAGCTTGTGTGTTCCAATGTCATACCTAAGTTGATAAGGTAGATTGTTATCACTGTTGGCAGCTAATGCAGCCCAAAGCCCTTAGACATCCTCCTGCTCACTGAGATGCATGATGACCCACACACTGGCTCAGAAAGAAGGGGAGGCTGTTTTGGGATTGGATTGTTGTTTATATATCCTTCAACTTTGTGTCATTCATTCTCGTGTTCGAGCTCATTCTCTTTTTCTAGGAAAATGTTTTCCCAGTTCTCATTCAATTTACATGTGAAAAAGTAGATAGCAAGGATGACTCCCCATGTTCATGTCCTTCGTACTTCCCTTTGCATGCAGGTTGAAGTGATACTCGGGAAAGCAAACATTGGTTGAAATCCGAAGATGGTGGTCGCAAAGACCATGATGAAGACAGAAGAGGGGAGCTGGATAATACACCAACGGGATAATTCATATAGACATATGTGACTTTTTGTCTTCGGAAATTTCACAAAAAGGTTCTGAGTCAATCACATTTTGATGATCTGCAGTCTGAGATCATTTGATGCAAGCCATCAATTGAATTACCTGGCGGAATATGAAGAGCAAAGATCTAAAAAGGATTGCGGTCCTTGCATGGAAGGTCAGGCTCGGGTAAGCGAGGGAGGGGAGCAACGGCTCGTTATCCTTCCACTGCCGAGAGAGGGAGGTGCTCGCTGCTCTGTGAAGCCAGCCTCACGCGGTTCCCTCCACCCTAGAGCACAGCCCGCCCAGCCCTTCGGCCGGACGCGCAGCGCCAAACTCCCGGCTTGGATCAGGGCGAGCCGATCGATGCTCCTCTTCCCTCACCGATCCATGTCCAACATGCGGTTCCACAACCCCCTTGCGCCCTCGCTCGAGTTACAAGCTTCCGCGACGGAGCTCGGCGATCGAGGTAACTTGAGCTCTGATTTTATGTAATAGATTTTTTCGGAAAACTTTCGATACAGGACTAAATGTGCCGTTCATGTTCCGCCATTGAAACTGCTATTGACTCTGTTTCTCCCTCGTCTTGCCCCACGGCTGAGTATCACCGACTCCAACGGCTTATCTAGGCTTAGTCTGTGACTCGATGCCGGAGAAGTTGTTCACGACGGGAAAGGTATGAACAGTGATCCAGGAAAATGTGAACTGGCAGCCATGGACGACTCCAAGGTTTGTGCATTTTATTCTTCCTGTGTAGTAGAGGAGGAAGACGGCATCACCTTGATGAAACACCAAACTCAGCAAAGAAACCAACAGTATTGGTTCCTCGCCGGAGTGCAAAATCCTTGTCATCAAAATTTATTCAAATCGGCCAGGTTGAATCTATTGGTAGAAAACTAAATAGCGTGCCACTCAATTGGTTCAGCGACTCTGTGTGTCTACTTCCTTCCCTGTAGGACAAGCGGTGCTACGTCCATTGAGGGCAAACATTATATTCTTAGAACAAGTTTTCTTGGAATTATATGTTCTAAGAATACTGTCTTCTTATCCTAAGGACAAAATCCTGTTTACGTCCAGGGTCTGATTGTAGGATTCAAAAACAACATCCAAAAACCATACTTGAAATATGTATTCTAGAAACATTTGTATTTAAAAAACAAAGAGTGATTGTTTTCTTCTAATTGCTTGAGCGACCAATTAAAAGCAAGTGTTAAACTAAGCATTAACCTTATAGCAGCAAATTTGACCACCGGTGAGAAGGTCTCCAAGAAATCCAGTCCTTGAATTTGACTATATCCTTGCGGTACAAGGCAATCCTTGAGCCTTTGAAGTTGTCCATCTCCTGTTAGTTTCATTATGAACACCTAATGGCTACCAATCACATGCATGTCAGATGCCAACCTGGGTGTAAGGGTGGATGCCAGGCCAGTTTTCCAGCAGGTGCATGGTACCTACCTCGGATCGGCTCAACGGGGGCTCGATCCGGCCTGATAACTTTTAAAAAATATATTTTTTATTTTCAACAATATCTATTTTATTATTTAACAAAAAAATTACATTAAAGAATTTATTTTTTATTTTAAAATTATTTTTTATGGGCCAAGCTTGGGTTTCGAGCCCAGGCCCACGTTTTGAACACAGGGCAGGACCGATGCCCACCCCTACCCGGGTGTTTTAGTGCAAGGGAATAATGGGAGAATTAGGTGTGAAAATGCCTTATTTGGATCGACTAGTTATTGGATAAGTAGACGAGGGTGGAGACGTTATTGAGGCTATTGGTTGAATAGGTTGGGCTAGTTGTAAAGGTAGTGGAGGGTTTGATATTTCTTTATGGACCTCATTAGGCGGGTCTTCGGTGTTATGCATTTGTGCTAAAAGTTGAGACTCTAGATGGTGGTCATTTGAAGAGTGAAAATAATACAAAATCAACATTAGAGAGTATTGCCTAGAGATGGGTGTGGTGATTTGGTAGGAAAAATGGTTTCATCAAATACGACATGCCGAGAGATGTATACCCATTCAGTTGAAGGGTAAAGGCCTTTATATCCCTTATGATGGTTGCTATAGCCAACAAACACACATGATAGAGACTTGGGTTGAAATTTGTGATTTGTATAACACCCAATATAGGGATAACATCTAGATCCAAAGGCGCCAAGACAAGAATAATCAAAGCACTGTTAAATAGAATCTCATGTGGACTTTACATGTGTAAAACCTGTGATGGACGTCGGTTGATTAGCCATACAACAGTGGAGAAGGCCTTGACCCAATATTGGATTGGGAGGTTACTATGAAACAACATAGTAAGACTCAATTCTGCAACAGATCTATGCGTGCTTCCCCATTTCATTTTGCTTAGGCATCTTGGGGCAAGATTTTTTATGTTTGATGTCGTTCTCCTTTAAAAAGTTCATGAAAGCCAAACTATTAAACTTGCCGCTCTCATCACTTTGAAAAACTTTTAGCTTCGCATCAATCGAAGTTTAGATCATTTTGTGGAATTCAATGAATTTAGCAAAAAAATGAGATTTTCCTTTGAGGGGATATATTCAAGAATATCTAGAAAATTGATCCACAAATAAGACATAAAATTTAACATTCTGACAAAAAGCAATAAGAGATGGTCCCCATAAATCGCAATGAACTTTAACAAATAAAGAATCATAATAATCATCAATAGAAACAAATGGAAGTCTGCACGCCTTCCCCATTTGACAACTAGCACAAATAAAAGGTTTAGGCGAATTATTTGTCATAGAAATCAACTTATTTACAGTCATGAAGTCTAAGATTTTATGATGTGGATGACCAAGTCGTCCATGCTAGACTTCAAAAGGAGCTGACCAAAACCTTATTGAAATGAACAGAGTCTTTGGTTTCAGCTTGGGAGCATAAAAGTCACCTTCTCTTGATCTGCTTGCAATAGTGGCGGAGCCAGAAATTTTTTGCTATGGGGCACTAGTACATAGTATGTGAAAAATATTTCGTAGGGAACATGCCACTATCGTTAGGACCAACCAAAGGCAATAATGGCTTAGAACCCACTGCCCAAAGTACCAGATCTGCTTCCAAGCTTTGACTTTGCAAACTTCTTTCAGCAATAAACTTTTTAGATGTCTCTCGCTGATTGTTTACATCACCTACTTCACTATCATGAGAATTTTCAATTTTGTCAATAATTTTTATGCAGCCAACATAGTGCCCTAAAAACAGCTCAACATTCATGGACAAAAGAACCTGCAAGTGTATATTCTAGGCCTTAGAATTTCTTTCACACTAATGTATTAAATCAAGGAAAAGAGAAAAGGGAACATTTTCAAGTGGGTAATCTAGAGAAAAAGTGACAACTACAATAAGATGGGTGAACCAGTTCAGAGTTGCACCATCTTAAATAAGCCATCACATGCTTGAATTGGATTGGTTTAATCATATTCTGAAAGGTCAAAAGAGGAAAACAGGTAGGTCTGAAATGAGATTTGAACAGCAGAAGTAATACATATCCTCAAGCATAGAAGAGAAATTCAACATGAACAATGCATCAATCCTCCAAAGTTCTAGGCAGATTCACATTCGAATTTAAAAATGTCTCCAGTTGAATGACAACCCCTAGCATCGTTAACCGTTTGATCCATGAGGCGGGAAATGTTTTGGTGGCAATTAACTGTCATTAACAGTATCCAACCTTTCGACCAACAAACGCTTGATGGGCAGCATTTACCAGCAAGCAACTAAAAGAGGATTGATGGGCACTGGGCAGCAATGCAGGGCGTTTCTAACAAATGTTTAACAGATCATAGTAGAAGAAAACCTTTGAGCCCCTCAATATTGTGATGGAGTGGGATAAAAGAGCACATAACCAAACTAAATGATGAGAAATTTTGCATACGAGGAGAAAATATAACAAGCAAAAGCACACCTCTAGAACGACAACCAGAAGACAGAAACTGTGCGACCAAAAGATCGTACCGAAGTAAGCGACCCGTTATCCATAACATGTGTGAAATCTAACGATGAAGCTTTGATCTCCTCATTCCTCAAGCGCGATTCAGATTGTCAAACAAAAATCCTTTATAAATTAGACAAATTTGAAAATTGAGATTCACTACAAGAAAAAACCTATACGTTTAGTGCGATTAGATTAAGTTTCCACCAATAGTTAAGAAAAGAAACAAAGAAGCATAGCAGGAGCAACAGAGGCAGATGAGACAGAAGCGAAGAGCTGCAGCCAATACAGGGAGATTAGATTAAACGCCAGACTCTCGGACATTTACCCCACCGCCAGCGATTCCGGTGTTGGATTGGAATTCTCTGTTGAAGTCTTGAAGAAAAAATCTCTGAATGAGATGCTTCATGCTTGCAGATTCTTCCACCATAGACGGAAGCACTAACCTCACCTGGAGGGTGGAGCATAACAAGGGAAAGAGGGCTGGAGGCAGAGGAAGACAGTGGGGCCTGACCCAATTCTGGCATGGGCAACAACTTACACATGCCTTGAAGCTCCGCATGTGAAGCCCCTTTTCACATGGAGCTTTATTGGGCTGGCGTGGGCAGACGTAGCTCTGCTACTGCCTTGCAATCACTTCCTTTGGTCACCTTGTCCTTAATAGCAAAGAAGTTGGAAGAAAATCCAAACACATAAGACATAAAAGAACTAAGTTTATTGACAGAAATAAAATACTTCTTAATGTCGGACACTACAATAACATTGTCTGTAGGAATTATATGACTGCCCACATGAATATCAGCAACTCCAACATGCGTAATATCAAGTTGTTGACCATATCCTACCATAACTTTTTCTGTTCTAGTATATGGGATGCAACTCTTGAGATTACCTGGATCATCAATCACATGAGAACTTGCTTCGGTATCAAGAAACCAATCTTAATCAGTAGGATCTGTGGCTTTTGTAGTAGTAAATGCTGGAAACCATGCACTTTAGAATTGAACCGACTATTGTTGTTGCGTCAATTGTTGTTGTAGCGTTTTCTATAGTTTTGATTGTTGGAATGTTACATGAGAAAGGTGATTTGACTATTCAATCTAACTTCTCCTCTATGTAAGTTTTTTGATCGTCTCATGTCCTTTGATTGTCCAATGTCCATTGTCCAGCCAAAATACCTTGTCATCGTATGTAAGAGGCTTTCGTATAGCAGCGAGTTCATCACGTATAGCTTTAAAGTCTGTATTTGTCTTGTTTGCAGTAAAGTTGCAACTTTGTTGTCAATCTAAATCTAATCTCCTCTCTTTTGATTCTTGAGAAAAAGCTCCTGTTAAAGTTTTTCATACCTATGCAGCGGTCTCATGTCTCACGACTAGTCCTAAGACTTTATCTATGAGAGACTCAGTTATCCAACCTCTTAGGAGACTATCTAATTTCTTTGAAGCACAAAAATTGGGATTTGGTCGTCTCATGGCTTCATCAATTTCTGTAGATTCTATGGTAGAAGCTGGCGTGAGAATCAACCCATTAATGAAACCAAGCAAATGTTGACTCTCTGCGAGTCCAATAATTTGTGTTTTCCACAACAAATAGTTTTTTGTGTGAAAGTTTTATACAAACAAAGTTGGCCATGTTCACAATAGAGGGATATGGATACTTAGCTGTTGAGGATGTTGATGATATCGCCATGATAAGAAAAAGATGCAGCTATTAAGGTCGACAGATCTGTCGATTAGAGCTTACAAGCTCTAATACCATGAAAAAAAAAAGAACCAAGAAGAAACAAATTTTAACGCGGTTCAGAATTGTTCCTACTCCACGATCTCAGTCATCAACTTTCAGTTGACTGGTTTCCCTCTATAGTTTGACTGGTTTCCCTCTATAGATTTTATACGTTTGATAGGAGAATTCAAATTCAAACTAAGTGCCTCTTTATCAAATTCCATTGGCTTATAAAGCATGAGATTTATTTCCTTAAATTTCTCCCTTGCTTTTGAATAGCTTGTACCGTCACTATCTAAATGTTTGATTTCCTCTTGCCTGACTTGCTTTTCTATGATATAGTCAAATCCATTTGCTCCTGATTTTCTGGAGTTTTGATTTTGAGCTTGTGTGTTCCAATGTCATACCTAAGTTGATAAGGTAGATTGTTATCACTGTTGGCAGCTAATGCAGCCCAAAGCCCTTAGACATCCTCCTGCTCACTGAGATGCATGATGACCCACACACTGGCTCAGAAAGAAGGGGAGGCTGTTTTGGGATTGGATTGTTGTTTATATATCCTTCAACTTTGTGTCATTCATTCTCGTGTTCGAGCTCATTCTCTTTTTCTAGGAAAATGTTTTCCCAGTTCTCATTCAATTTACATGTGAAAAAGTAGATAGCAAGGATGACTCCCCATGTTCATGTCCTTCGTACTTCCCTTTGCATGCAGGTTGAAGTGATACTCGGGAAAGCAAACATTGGTTGAAATCCGAAGATGGTGGTCGCAAAGACCATGATGAAGACAGAAGAGGGGAGCTGGATAATACACCAACGGGATAATTCATATAGACATATGTGACTTTTTGTCTTCGGAAATTTCACAAAAAGGTTCTGAGTCAATCACATTTTGATGATCTGCAGTCTGAGATCATTTGATGCAAGCCATCAATTGAATTACCTGGCGGAATATGAAGAGCAAAGATCTAAAAAGGATTGCGGTCCTTGCATGGAAGGTCAGGCTCGGGTAAGCGAGGGAGGGGAGCAACGGCTCGTTATCCTTCCACTGCCGAGAGAGGGAGGTGCTCGCTGCTCTGTGAAGCCAGCCTCACGCGGTTCCCTCCACCCTAGAGCACAGCCCGCCCAGCCCTTCGGCCGGACGCGCAGCGCCAAACTCCCGGCTTGGATCAGGGCGAGCCGATCGATGCTCCTCTTCCCTCACCGATCCATGTCCAACATGCGGTTCCACAACCCCCTTGCGCCCTCGCTCGAGTTACAAGCTTCCGCGACGGAGCTCGGCGATCGAGGTAACTTGAGCTCTGATTTTATGTAATAGATTTTTTCGGAAAACTTTCGATACAGGACTAAATGTGCCGTTCATGTTCCGCCATTGAAACTGCTATTGACTCTGTTTCTCCCTCGTCTTGCCCCACGGCTGAGTATCACCGACTCCAACGGCTTATCTAGGCTTAGTCTGTGACTCGATGCCGGAGAAGTTGTTCACGACGGGAAAGGTATGAACAGTGATCCAGGAAAATGTGAACTGGCAGCCATGGACGACTCCAAGGTTTGTGCATTTTATTCTTCCTGTGTAGTAGAGGAGGAAGACGGCATCACCTTGATGAAACACCAAACTCAGCAAAGAAACCAACAGTATTGGTTCCTCGCCGGAGTGCAAAGTCCTTGTCATCAAAATTTATTCAAATCGGCCAGGTTGAATCTATTGGTAGAAAACTAAATAGCGTGCCACTCAATTGGTTCAGTGACTCTGTGTGTCTACTTCCTTCCCTGTAGGACAAGCGGTGCTACGTCCATTGAGGGCAAACATTATATTCTTAGAACAAGTTTTCTTGGAATTATATGTTCTAAGAATACTGTCTTCTTATCCTAAGGACAAAATCCTGTTTACGTCCAGGGTCTGATTGTAGGATTCAAAAACAACATCCAAAAACCATACTTGAAATATGTATTCTAGAAACATTTGTATTTAAAAAAGCAAAGAGTGATTGTTTTCTTCTTTTAAGTACCCTCTTAAGCAAACAAATGCATAAGTTAAAGAAACGTTGTCAACTTCACGCCTGTTGGAACCCCATAAGACAAATTTTTGGGAGTGAAGAGTCGCAAAAGTATGCCAAAGACGCTTAAACCACTTGAAAGGAGCTTGGAGGGGAGCTTTGCACGCAAAGACACTTAAAAGGGGATAATTTTGTAATTAAAAAAAAAACATGTCCTTTGTAGTCATTTTACTTTTTTTATTTTTATTTTTATCTTACCAAAACTTATCTTTTTTTATGTTAGTGCATGAAATTTCATGCACCAGTATGGCGCATATAACCAGCTTTGAAGTATCATGCTCCGAGCGTATCTACACCATGCAAAAAGGACCTGCACGTAAGCCTAGAACGAAAAGGCACTTAACCACTTTACAAGAAGAGTTCAGGAAAGCTTAGGATGCATTGTGGATTTAGTGATGGAAGGGTTCTTTACTAAGTTTTTTCTTTTTTCTTTTTGGGTGAGTGGTTCATCTCTACTGCAAAGAGAGGCAACTGGACCCTGCTCTATCCATCACCCTCAGGGTTCACGAAGCTTGTGTCAGAACCAATTACGGTCTAAAGGATGAGCGCGCTGTATCGTGATAGCAATCATGGATTTGAAATGCCTCTAAGTTGACCACCTTGCAGCCTTCTACGGTACAACGCCTCGGATTGGGTTCTTTGCTAAGTCATTATGGATATTTAAGTAAGGTGTTTGTATCCGCTCAACTTACCAACATGGCGAAAGGTTTATGGGACATGTTTTTTTTATTATTGTTAGAACAACCCAAATATTTACTTTTGCATGATTCAGCTTGTCTCCAATCCAGTTTTAATTCTTTACGTAAGAATTATTATTCATTAACATAATGTTAATAAATTGTGACTCTAGCTTTTCTTTGACATTTGGAGACATCAAATATAAGCCGTCTGATTCCAGATAATAGGATATCAAACGTGTCCCCTTTCTCTCCCCATCAACTCAGCTGTTGGGATTCCCCTTGCAAGAAGTGGAGGGGCAGAGAGAGAGAGAGAGAGGAGTTTAGAGGGAGAGGGAGGCAGGGGAGATCTGGGTCGTCAAATTTAAAATATTTTTTTTTTTTTAATATCAAGAATTTGAGTTGTCTCTTCTCAAATCTCACGTATGTCCTTCGTTTATTATCTTTGCCAGACGCACAAAAAGTTACTGTTCTCAGAAAATACATATCTTGTATATGTTGTATAGTTATTTTTAGAAGCTGGAACCGAAAAAAGCTACATTTCTTACTTTATTTAGAATGAAAATTGTTAAAATAGTATATTCCAGTAAACTTCTAAAACTTAAATTTTTTTAATTTTCATTTTGAGAAGAAAATAGCCAAATCATAGATTAACTTCTGGAAAAATCTTGATAAGTATACATTTAGTATATAAAAACGTTACAAAAACAGTGATACATCCAACTGCACAAGGTAGACAAAATAATTTTTTAGCGATGCCTTTAGTTTTGTAAAAACTTGTATTCATGTATAGTATTTATTTATGAATCTTTTATCGCAATTATTGATAACTTAGAAAGGTACCTTTCTAAGTAGCTCCCATGGGAATCCCGCCTTCAGCGCCTAAGTGCTTCTACTTTTCTTTTTTCTCAAGTCCGTTTTTGAAGTATTTTTACTTTCCTAGTTTATATGTCGCCTTTGTTCTTCTCAAGCTTCCTCCTAAAAAGACTTGGAGGTGCATAACTCCGGTATCAATAGATTTGAAGAGGAAGAAGGAATAAATTCTACAAGATAAAGAACTTTCGACAAAAGAGGCATTTGATGAGTCTGGAATTATGGAATTCTAGAATTAAACTTCTCATTCTTTATGAAATAAGAATTTGCCTTATCAAAACAAAGAAATTGGATTCTGGAATTATAAGCACATTCTTGAATCAGTTCTGGAATTGTGATTGGTAGGACGTGGGACTATGATTTCGGAATTTTATAATTTCTTTCATCTCTCTTTAGGGCAGCATCAGATCCACAATTTTAATTAATGTTTTATCAAACACATTATTTTCAATTCTGGAATCAAAATACCAAACTATCAAACACAAATGGAAAAACTAGAAATTTCATTCCAATTCTAGTTTGAAGTGGAATTTCGTTTCTAGAATTTTATTTGTAGAATCAAAATTCAAGACAGTCCAATGCCCCCTTATCAAATCAAACAAAGGGAAAGCAAGAACAATATAGCAACCAAAAGGATGATCAAAGGAGGCGAAAAAACTCTTCTACCTGTCCTCTTAGATTACCAGGCTATCTATGAATAGACCTCGGGTCCAACTATATTGACCCAAACTTACTAGGACTCAAAAAGGTTCAAAGAAACAAGCACATAAAATCCAACAGAAAATCAAAGAAGTCCGGTAGGAGCAGAACTAGAAATTTTTGGTTAAGATCAATAGTAATAAAATATTAAATTTTTAATGGGCATCAATACAGAAGGGATAAAATATACGCTAATAGGTCATTTGAAAAAAAAGTAAGACATTGTTACTGTCCTATGAATTTGTCCCTAAAAAATAGAGCAGACTCAAGGAATACTAGTAACCGTGTTCTATGAGGTTGCATCCTTTTTAGGATGGGTTAAATAACATAATGTTACTGTTGTCAAACAGCCTCAAGATAACATGAAAATGAACATTTTTTGCGGATTTGTGTAGTCAATTGCCCACATATATGCCTATACCTGTCTCTGCCCCTGTTTACATCTCCTCGATTTGTAACTGTGTCTGCTTCCTTTGTGCCATTACTTGCATTGGAGTTTTGATGCAAGAACACTCTTAGTTAATGCCTACCAGTCTACCAACAACATTTTAAGATCAAAGCACATATATGGGTGTCTTTTTTTTTGTTTTAGATGAGCTGATCTCATCTTAGGAATGTTACTGGATCTGTTGTTTATCAATCTGATTGTGAATCCATTTAGTCAGATCTTATAAAGAATTTTATATCCAATTAGTGATGAGATAAAGGTTTATTTAATATGCAGTTTTGAATTTGAATTTGATTTGCATATCTAACAAGAGTTCGATAAAGATCTGACCTGATTACAATTATGAAGTTCTTCAATCATTTAGCTTTGAACTTTTGCTTTCTCCACCACAGCCACATGCCTGGGAGAGTATTTTCAAATCTTGTTTTTCTATCATATCTCTGCTCTACCTTATTCCAAACTGCCTTTGCCACACTACATTCAGAAAAGATGTGGGGGATGGGTTTTAATTTATTTTTACAAGTAGCACTTCTATTTGTTAAGCATACTCCCCACTTCTATAGAGGATCCGAAGTAATAATTTTGACTTTTAGTACTAAATGCAAACACCATCTGGCTTTTGGGATGCAGACACACTTCCAGATCGTCTTCAATGCTAACGGGATGGACCTCTTTCTCTGTTTTTATCATAAATTTCAATCTTTAAGTGTTTCTGATCTAAAATCCTCAAGATTTGAGAACCGTGGATTTAAAATCAAATCCTCCCCTTCCGATCTTAAATCTTTTTTTTTTTCTTTTTCCAAGTGAAGTGAAGAAGAATTTCAAGTGTGGATTTTACCATGGACCTTTTTATTTAGCGAAAACATGTCACATTAGTTCTGCATCAGATCCATAGATTTTAAATTTGAAGTAATCAGGCACAAAAGGCATGGGAGAGTGGGCAGGGGCCATGCACACCCTCACCCCTCAATGTTTTTAGAAAGTTAAATTTTAGTTTAACCTATATTAAACATTTAAAAATTATATTTTGAACATGGTTAAAGTTTTGAAACTATACTTCGGGTCTTGCAATGAAAAATTCCTATCTCTGCCGTTAAAAGTAATCAGATGCCCGTTAGGTTGAACCAGAACTAACAGTCGATTCTATTGGTATCGACTTTGTATTATGGCCGTCAGAGAGTTCAGATTGCCTTTTTTTTTCCTTTTTTTTTTTCTTTTTGCGCGTGAAAGCTGAGATTCATCATAAACTATGTCAATAGAGGGGGACTCCTGGGGTTGAATTTTTTATGTTTCTCAATTTTAGAGCTTGCAAGTTCAACCCTCTTGCAAGGTGAAGAGAACTCTCCTATTGATGAATTCATGGTACTTATAAACTATTATTTCATTGATTAATTTGCTCTTTTCTTTTTCAAGAAAAAAAAAGCTAAGATCCAATTTAAAATTGTTAAATAAATAAAAAAGTATAAGTCTACCCATATTCAGATAGCGACCGACGTCTTAATGAAGGATCAATAACTTATATATCAAGGATGAATTTCTCAATTTGTATATGGTAAAGAATAGTCAACAATTCATGAAAAGTGTGGGTGTCAACGGATGATATTCCTGTGGGACAGTGCTTAATCTGGTTCGGAGTTAGATTTCCATTCAGATATAAAGAAATGGAAAAAAAATATCTGAATTTAACGTCTAACTGGATTTTGGACATATGTTATAAATAAGATATTTCTTGACCCAAAAAGAAATCTTATATGAACTTCAAGCCCCAATCAAATCCAAGTTCTTGAATTTGCAGAGAAATTTTGCGGAGAAGATTTAAGAACTAAGAATCTGAATAGTTATTCTTTGAAACGCACTTGTTTGCCTTATTAATAAAAAGTGCATCGCTCCGTTGAGTGTAGACTAAATCATTTTTATTTAACCCAAGATTAGTTCATGAATGAAAACAAAATAAGCTGTTTCTCACGTTCTTCTTTATTGTTTTGCAGGTGTGCAATAATTCAATTGCTCTTGTGGAGTCCAGGAGCTGTGGTGAATCAACTGCTCGCCGCAGTAACAAAAGAAAGATAAGGATTAGTTTATTTCTCTCGTGAAATGGCCAACCAATTATACGTGCGTGGTTTCAAGAGCAAAAGCATAATTCCTTGCCACTCACTCAATCGAAATTCGAAAAGTTGATGGAATCGTGGAAAATATCTTTTCTTCTTTGGCAGACTCCGGTGGTTGATGATGACCGGAGATCAGACGCACGTCGATAACCGAAGGTGCCGAACTCTTCAGCTTCAGACACTCGAAGGTGTTAAATCTAATGGCGGAAAGAGCTAGTCTTGATGAAGAAAGAAAACTAAGGAATCTAAAACAAAAGAAAGAACGGAATCCCCATCTCCCTCGATTGCTCTCCACAAAGGACAAGAAAGATGGCCTTTGATCTGTAACACCCATGTCAGAAACGGAGGGTAATCACCAACCCCCTTGCCGGAATCCATGAGCCATCAATCGAGATCAGCAGTAAAGGTGAAGACTAATATTTTGCTTGCGTCAAATACACAGGAACATGTACACGAAATTTACAGGGACACAAAGACCAAAAACTACTTTTGCGGAAGGAGACAAAGTTCGCCGGAAAGACAAACGTCCGAGCTCACAGGGACCAACAGCTAATCTCGACGGCCTTTTGGAACCGCTCTGCGAGGGCGAGATTCTCGGCGGCGTTGGCCGTGGTCCGGGGCAGCTGGAGAAGGTCTCGGAGCCACTTGCTGGGCGCAAAAGGCGGCTGGTGAGCGGCTCCGCGGCTGTTGGTGGCAGAGAGGGGCTCCGCCTGGCCGGCGGGGTTCTTCCACTCTCCCCAGAGGTTGGAGATGGAGGGCGTGGTGATCGAGGGAGCCATTTCAGCGGAGAAAAGGGCAATGGAAGAAGACAGAGGCACCTTTTTTTTCAGGAGGGAAGCAGAAGGATGTGGCAAAAGGGAAGGGGGAGGCAGCCCTTTAATGGAGGACAGGCGGAGGGATCTGATCAGCAACCAGCGGCGGCGGTTGCATTGTTTCGGAAAACCATGGGTGGTGGGCCCCGCTGGTCCTGCACCACTGACTTTTTAGCTCTTTTTATTTTCATTGGAGAGATGCTCTTCCGTTCACCATTTTATCCGGATAGAAGCTCGTGAAAATGACGCTTAGATTGTGTTCGTTTTACGGAGATATTTATAGATTGAAGAACGTAATCTTATTCATTTTACTTTAAATTTAAGGTTTTTAATATATAATTGAGATCTTTAGTTTGGTTAATTCTTGAGAAAATTTTATTTTTTTTAACATGAATTTTTTACATTTTTTAAAAAAGATATTTGGGCTTTCACATTTAAAAGTAATTATAACATATTGAATATACTGCAGGTGTACGACGTTTGAATTTTTTTTATTACATACACCTCAAGTCAACAAGCTCTCTTCTCAGATTCATGTTTCTCAAGTTTACCATTTTCTAAAATTGAATGCCATACTTAGGTCTTGCTTTAAAAACGGACCTTCAGATTTGAATATGACTTTTTCCATTCTCGCTTAAGATTGTTGCTGCATCGGACGAGACTTACAAACAGATGTGAATCTAAATTTTATTCTAAAATTAAAATGATAAAAGAGTAGCAAATAAATAAGAACTAGAAGGGACAACAAGATAGGGCGTGTCGCTTGTGTCCCCTTTGGTGGATACCGTGTCGTAAGTGACTTCAGTCGGCTGGATTCACATGGATGACTTGAAAACCCTTTATTTACGCTTTGTTTGGATGGAGGAAAAGGAAATAAAAGAACAATCAATTGTCTGTTTCGTTGATTAATTAAGCATAAGTAAAAGCAAATGAAAGTCAAAAAATTGTTTGGTTGTAAAGAAAATGAAAATAAATGGAAGAAATGGAAATAATGCTTTAATGTAAATCCAATCCCTTCAAAATTGAAGGAATTAAAAAGAAAAAGAAAGGATTGTCAATTTTATACTGTATACGCATTTTCTTTCACGCTCTGCATGCATGAACAAGATTTTATTGATTTTTTTCAGGTTCGTCTCCTTTCTTTTCTCTGCCTTTTTGTTTTTTTACTACTGTTCTCAATGCCCCCTTCCCCTTCCATTTCTTTTCCTTTCTGTCTCTCTCTCTCTCTTTCTTTTTTCCTTTTCACTCATCTCTTTTCCTCCATCCAAACAAAGAAATAGAGGAAGGACGGGTGGTGGTGATGCCGGCTTTACAAACGAAACCGACATCTCTTGAAGACTCGTAATCATAAAAAAGGGCTTCCTGTTGAGGTCTGGCTTTTTATGGTTGTGCCTCAAATTTGAGATTTGAACCGTAGAATTGACCTGATTTCGGATCTCAAACCTGATTTTTTTTTTAAATGCTAAGAAATAAAAAGTTGAACTTAAGTGGGAATCTTATATAAGAACCTTAAGATGAACCATGAATTTATCATGGATCTTTTGTCATCATATCAGCAAAAAGCATACCATATCAGATTTACATTAAATTCATAAATTTCAAATCCAAAATAATCAAATGCACTCTTTAGGTTGATGTTTAGCCGATGCCTTGCATTTAAGCATGGGCATCGGGTGATTAAATTAAAAAATATATAATATAATATATAAATACAATTAATAGTAATAACATATTATAATTATATATAAAAATCAATAAAATATGTATTAAAAAAATCTTATCAAGTTGAACCTGGTCCACCCGGGTCGGCCTGATAACTTCTCCTTTTTGTTAGGTCTAAGCCCAGGTCCATGTCGGGCCGAGTATCGAGTACCCATTGAATACCTGACCCGACAAACAACCTTAATTGCCCGACAAACAACCTTAATTGCGCTTAAGAAATGTCAAATGCTGCTTTCACCTCTCTGAATTTGGAGAATAGCATATTACCCAATCTCTACAAAAGAACTGACGCAAATTAAATTAGCTGTGAGGGAAGAAATCAAATACAATGAGCACTGCCCTTCCCATGTAATCACCAGAAATTATATACGTGCAATTACTTATTTCTTTTTGGGTAACCCAAAGTTTACAAATATGAAAAAACAAGAGCATTTATTTGAATGGGCATCCTTGTGATTGGCAGCCTGGCATGGGCCCTTTCACATTTTTGAAAAAAAAAAGTTTTATTTTTTATCAAATGTTAAATTGATAATCAGAATAAGAAAAGTCAAAAAATTAGGATACATTCTCGAAAAATAAAACTTCTATCGAAGAGAAGCCAATAAAACAAAATTCTTATAGAATCAAGAACGAAGTTTTCATTCTGCCAGATCATGAATTTCCCCCCTTTTCCTTACCAATGCATGGCAAGGCTTTTGGAAAAAACTTTGATGAAAAGAAAGAAGAAGGTGTTAAGAGACCTTCCTCACCAAAATTTTAAATATATTGTTTGCTTGTATACAAATTTTAAAAGTACTACCTGCACCCTACGATTTTTATTTTTGGCCCGAATGTAAATTTGTACATGAATGCTATCAAAAGCTGGATGCATTTATGGACAGTGGATGTGGAAGTGCCCTCAGCATAGAGGGAACCAAAACATTTGTGGGACCTGTGTTTCTCACTTTATGCCAACGAACGTCCAACGTCATCCCTTCATGCACTGGATAGACATTGATCCTAGCTCCTTCATGCACTCGATAGACATTGATCCTCGCTGAGGGACGTGGCCCTTGATATTTTCGGACGCTGATAGATAAGTTTACCACACTTGAGAAAAAAAGTATACCCATGTCCATAGATATATCATTTTTCCATTTTCCACTTAGAGATCTCATTGAGGAGTGCCTTTTATATATGGACGTTCACACGTAGAGTAGTTTTGGTAGAGTAATGCCAAGGAAGCTTGGAAAAGAAGAAAAAGAGACTTGGGGTGTACTCAAAGTAATTTAAAACACCAAACCCTAGATGGAATCCAGGATGTCTGAATGTCCGACGGGAGCCATGTATCTCTTCAGATTTTTAGAATACAAGAACTTATAACTTTCAAATTTAAAATTTTTCCTATATAGAAATTTCAAACAAATTTTTATGAGTTCCTTTCCACGAAGTTTGAAAATATTATTCGGCCCTTTAACAAAATTTGTAGTTCCGCAGCAGTAAAGGAGAAAGGTGAAGACTAATATATTGCTTTTGCGTCAAGTAAATACACAGCAACATGTACATGGACACACGTACCAAAAAGGAGAAGAATAAATTACAGTCCTTTTTGCGAGGGGAGACGAAGTTCGCCGGAAAGACAAACGTTCGAGATCAGAGGGACCAACAGCTAATCTCGACGGCCTTTTGGAACCGCTCTGCGAGGGCGAGAGCCTCGGCGGCGTTGGCCGTGGTCCGGGGCAGATCAAGGAGGTCTCGGAGCCACTTGCTGGGAGCGAAAGGCGGCTGCTGAGAGGCTTCGCGGTTGTTGGTGGCGGAGAGAGGCTCCGCCTGGCCGGCGGGTTTCTTCCACTCGCCCCAGAGGTTAGAGATGGAGGGCGTGGTGATCGAGGGAGACATTTCAGCGGAGGAAATGAAGATGGAAGAAGACAGAGACACCTTTTTTTTCAGGAGGGAAGCAGAAGGATGTGGCAAGAGGGAAGGGGGAGGCCGCCCTTTAATGGAGGAGCGGCGGAGGGATCTGATCAGCAACCAGCGGCGGGTCCGTTGTTTCGGAAAAAAAACCATGGGTGGTGGGTCCCGCGGGTCCCTGCCGTTTACTTTCCCGTTTGTATTATCCAGATGAAGTCGGAGACGAGGCCCCTGATTACTATGACATCTTGTCTCCTGAAATTTTTAGAATTTTGCCTTTTAATATCGGTTTTTTTTTCTTTCTTAAAAGATACTTGAGCTTTTCACATTAAAACGTGATTGTTACATATTTAATATGCTGCAGCTCATCTCAAGTTTATATTAATTTTCCATTCCAGGAAGGCTATATGTATTTTTAAAAGTATAAACTAGGACTTGCTTTAAAGTCAGACTTTTAAATATAAATATGAATTTTTTGCTCTTGTTTAAGATATTGTCACAAATATTTTAACGGCGAGATTTGTCTGGAGGAAGATTTCGAGAAAAGCTCGAAAATTTTTAAAAAATAAAAAATAGGTATAAATCAAATAAACGAAAAATAGTAAGAAAATATAAATAAAACTATAAAAAAGTGATAAAAGGAATGTTTTGATGATAATAAAAATGATGAAAATAATTGACTTTAAGTTTACATTTGAATCCATGTTAATATTAATGCTAAACATAGAAACATGAAAAATCGTAAAAAATCAAGAAAAAACGAAATAATAACACAATAAATATTTTTCCCTGTTTTCAAAATATCGTTATTTTTTCTCCTTTTTTTGTTTTTCTTATTTTTGGGGTTAATATCGTGACATTTTCAAAAATATTGTCCGTGACACTGGTTTAAGATTACTGCAATTGCTTAAATTTAAACAACCTTTTTCATCCAAACATAATCGTAATCATAAATAGGCGTTTGTTCTTTTCTTGTTTTTGTTTTTTACAGTCGCCGTACATAATAGAATACAAATGTAATTACTTATGTTTTTTATAGCCCAAAATTTCTAGTGGCAGTTTGGGAGAAACGAAACCACTTCCCTTTCACGGTGCTTTGTATTCTATGGACTTTGATATTTTTTTTGTAACGATAGATAAGTTTACCACGCTTTAAAGAGGTGCACCTTTTCATATAAGGTTGTTCATATATTCTGATTTTAAATTTGAATGAAGAAAAGTCTCTCATTACAATAAAAGCGACGAAAATTGTTTTTGGGAGTGCTACCAAGAAATTTCGAGAAGAAGGAGAGACTTGTGGGGTGTTGGATGAAACTCAACACTTGCTAAAAGCTTGGAGAAAAAGAAAGAGAGACTTGGGGGGCACTCAAAGAATCTGAACACTTCTTCGTATCGTATCAGCAGATTCGCCACTTTGTCTATGTGATAATAGCAGCAAGAACCATGTGAATCTCGCCTGAGAGAAGCTTCCAATTAATGAAGCTCACACGATTCACATAATCACATTAGCTATCCTGCAGCAACTGTTTTTTTTTTTTTTCACTCACTTTTTAACTTTTAGCTTTTTATTTGACAAGGGGTAAGGGACGCATGGCTTCTTTTTACTCAAAGGCATACAGGAATTCCAATCCCCTTTGGCTCTCATCTCAAAGATGAGAGCAACCATTTTGAATACTGATCTCTAGCGGAACATCCGTAAAGATATTATATCTCGACGTTTGAAATTACATGTTCAAAGACAGAGAGATAGATGGCTAAGATACATACGACAATTGAAATCACCATTATCCCCACACACAGAAAGAAAGAGTGAGTAACTCTAGGATTTGATAGAAGAACCTGTATCATATTATGAACATCGCTATGCAGATCCATCTGACAACTGACAAGGAGAAGAACAACACAGCTATGTAAATAACCATGAATTAACCTTGGCTCCTCCCCAAATAAAATGTGATTTTAATTGCAAGGTCTCACGTGCACATTTTAATTGCAGGAACTCTAAGAACAAAAAACAACACACTACAAGAGTCACTACAAGAAGGTTTTCACCAAATCCCACTAAGTGAGAAGAATTTCACCCAAAATTTAAAAAAAAAATCACTTTGACAAAATAAATTTTGCAAAACCAAGGATCCACAAAAAAGGATGATTTACAAGGCATAATCAAAAGCTTATGGAAAATAATGACTTGCGAAAAATCCAGTCCATCATTTCCCAGTTCCCACCGAATTCCCAAAAACATGATTTATAAGTCTTTCAAGAGCCAAACTAAAAAATTTCTGAAGCTAGATTCTTTATCATGAACTAATTTTTCAAAGAGATTTATCCAAATAAGCCATGATTTTTCAAAGGAACTGATTCTTCACCATGGCTTCTTTCACTCAAATGGCTGATTTGTGATTCAAAAAATTCTCAAAAAACTAAAAGAGAAGCAAATCACGCATAAACAATGAACCATTCTAAATCGATTAAATATGAATCTTATTGCACATATGTTTGCCCTATTACAGATGCTATCGATCTAATAGAAGTATGTTACCAAAAAAATTAGGCATTCCCAACAAAAGAAAACAACAAGAAAAATAACAGAACAGAGATTAGGGTTCTGGAAAATTTCTAGAAGAAAGGAAAAATGAGGCGTAAGTTGAAAATGAAAGGGAACGTTACCTCTCACAGCCAGCGACATCCCATATTTGAGCCTTCACCCTCTTTGTAGAACTGTACCTGGTCTTGGCCTTGGAGAGGTTGAGCTCGTCCTTGGCAAACCAAAAGATGATTCTGATTGCGATGTTTCCACGCTCCATCCTATGCACTCTCAACATCATCGACGTCGGTAGTGAGAAAGCCATCACCAGCTCTTCAGGCTCACTCTGAGCTAGGGTTCTCCATTCTCTCTTCTCGTTTGGCTTGGGTTTTGCCTTTCTAGTTTCTCCCCGCTCGACCTTCTGATCGTGCGTCTTGCCTGCTCTCTCTCGCCAAGGGATGCGTGCGACATAGTGTGCACAACAGATCTTGCCGCAAGTAGAGCCATAGCGAATCCAAATCGTTCTACTGACCAAACCGATTCAGTTGAGCCTCGCCTTGATTTGCTGCATCGATTAGATGACTCGACTCTCACCTCCATTGCGGATTCGATCGGATGGCGGAAACCCGAACCTCAAACTCCATTGCAGATTCAGCGAAACCCTCATCTCCATTGCTGCTGCGATCGAAAAAGTAAACATAAAAAAAAAAGGAGATGACTGGTTTTCATTAACCAAAGACGATCGACAATCGCAAGAGAGAGACTAAGAGGAAACTGACGAAGGAAAATTTTTAAAAGCAAAGGAGAGGGAACAGACAGCGTTCCTTGCCCTTTTCAATCGAGGCGAATCAAGAGAGAGGGGGAGAGAGAGAGATAGAAGAAACCCAGGGAAAAGTGCTTCTTGCTTTGTTTTGCATTAATCGCAATCCATGTTTACGCTTTTATGGCATGAAAAATACCTACTTGAAATAACACTAAACAACATAATATATGTCATTACTCTGCAACACACCTCTGGCAGTCGCTTGTTGTAAAGAGCATATTTATTACTCTCGCACTGGTTTCGGTGACCAATCACTCGTCCTTGATCACACATTTATAATGGAAGGGTAATTACCTCGAAGGAAAACATGAGGGTTATTAACCACTAGATTATCATAAGTTCTACAAATCATAACTAAGGTAAAATTTCCTAAAACACTTGATTAACCAATAAAAATAGCATATATGGCACATGTAAACTGTAATAAAGGTAGGAATTAAATTACTTTTTTACCTTAAAAACCGGCCTTTACTCAACTTGTGTAACCAATTTGATGTAAGGTCAACTGTAGTCATACTAAGAAATTAAAAAGGTGCAAAACTTGTCTTAATCATTTTTTCTAAAAAAAAAAACTAATATTAAGGCAGTGCAAACTTAATAAGAGACACATGATAATTAAAAAAATAATAAAACTATGATTAGAATTCTCAAGTCTTTTACTGGAATGTGCCAGTGGTATATATCAGGATGGTCTACACCAGTGACAGAGTCACTGCTATATCCTCAACCGTAGTACATATGATACATTTTAGGGTATAGGGTTTAAAGTTTAGGGTTTTAGTCTTTTTAGAGTTTAAGGTTTACAGTTTAGGGTTAAGGTTTTAGGTTTTTAGGGTTTAGGATTTTAGGGTTTAGGAGTTTAAGGTTTAGAATTTTACAATTTAGGGTTTTAGGGTTTACGGTTTTAGGGTTTAGGGTTTTGGGTTTTGGGGTTTTAGGGTTTAAGGGTTTAGGTTTTAGGCTTATGGCTTAGGGTTTTAGGGTTTAGGTTTTAAGCTTTGAGGTTTAGGTTTTAGGGTTTAGGGTTAATGTTTTACGGTTTAGGGTTTTGGGGTTTCAGGTTTAGGGTTTAGGGTTTAGGATTTGAATTTTAGGGTTTAGGGTTTTGGGTTTTGGGGTTTCGGGTTTGGGGTTATGGTTTTAGAGTTTATGTGCAATGGCTAAGGAGTTGTTTTGGGATTTCTTTCACGCTTGTTTTAGGGATTAATGTGGCAGCAAACCCCTTCTCTTTCTCTTGTGGGTATGTGGATACACATGGGTACTTTTTCGACCAAAATTGGTCCAAATTACTTACTTTTACTTAATTTAATTTGTTTCTAACTCGGCCTATATTCTATTTTGAAAGTATTGATGATCAACATGTACTATTTTTATTTATATTACTTGTCTATTTAAATGATGCTTTCTTTTTGAGTTTTTTTTTGTAGTATTTTGCTTACATATACCATGTTGTACCCTCGAAATCCACACTTTTTAAAGCTGTTGTACCTGAACCCATTTTTTTGTGCCGATATCGAACCCATATGTATACCCATGCAACTTAGATGATTAGCCCTTGAATTGGCCCCTATCGAATTAGGAGATTCTGGTCAAATCTCTCCCCTTTTAGGGAGAGAGAGAGAGAGAGACCGGCAATTTCTTATGTTTAAGATGCCGTAAGATACACATGTTGAATTTGGGAGATACAATACATTGTTTTTATACCAAACTTACAAAAATACACATTATCCGTTCAAGATCATGTATTTTTCTTTGATCTCCTACTATCTTGACAATGCAATTTGTAAAATATGATAACCACAAGTGTAGATTCCTCTCATGTCTTATAACTAGAGATTTAAGGTTTTTGGTCTAGGCTTTTCGAGTTAACGGTGTAAGATGTAGGGACAAACGAACATATAAACAAACATTATAGAACGCCATATACAAACATGCATGTTAAAGACATATATTTGATAAATATCTACATAAACAAATACTTCAAAGAAATGCACATGAATTCGAATGATCTGTACAAACTGACAACTATCATAGCTATTGCAATCCAGCTTAACAAACTGCTTAAAAAGTTTCAACTTTTTTTAGATGATTTGGATATGGATCTACCCATGACCAGCATGACTAGATCCAAGGAGATGGAAAGGTAGGGGAGAGGCACAGCCTACCACCACATCCACCGCGTTCTTTATTGAACTCTTAATAGAGTACAGGAGTAACAATGGTGGAGAGAAGTTCCCCTAAACATAAAAAGAAAGGTAGAGAAAAAGGAGACAGCAATCTCAAATCAGAAAAGTACCTTGGTTCAAGGTCCACCATCACAATCTATTAGATTGCCCGATTGTATGTGTGTAACAACCCGACCCACCTTCTGGGCTCGAGCCCCTGGCTCGGCGGATCCCAACCCCGTCTCTAGCATTTTCGGTTTCAACCCCAAAAAAACTAGAAACCAGGACAACCATCTATTTAATGACCCTCCTTTACAAGTCCTTGAAGATTTCTTACAATCTTTAATACGAGACTAAATTTTTAGGGTGTTACAATCCACCCCCTTATAGTGCACGCATCCACGAGTTTGAGACCCTAGATTTGAGTGTTAAAACTGATTCTGATACCACTGTAACAACCCGACCCACCTCCTAGGCTCTGACTCCTGGCTCGGCGGATCCTAACTCACCCCCTAGCATTTTCGGCTCCAACTAAAATTAATACATGGTTAATGACCTTTTATAAACCCTTAAAATCTCTCACAATGTTTAATACGACACTAAATTTCTATGGTGTTACATTGTGTGTTGTTTTTTTACATGTACCATGTATTAACGCCCTTCAGTAAAAAAAAGTTTGCACACCACCGCTACTGGATACGTGGACTTATTTTCATCTTGTTCTTATACAATTCATCACAATTTTTCATATGTTTCTTGCGATCATTGTTCTCTGAAGGTGTTGCAAACTACAAACAAGGGAGAGAAAACTAAGTTGCTATCAAAACTCTGATATTTAGTCTGAATTTATATGGAGTTTTTGTTTGGAGTGGAAGAATGTATGTCAAAATTCATGGAAGTGAAGGATGTCATGTAGAGTTTGTAAAACAAATATCCATGCCCATGGTTTTGCAACAAGATACACAGATTCATCATCATTAACGCACATAACCTGGTCATCAACGTCTTTGAGCTAAATTTAAACAGCCGATAGTTTTTTCAATACCATAGAAAAAGGCACAAGCATTTTCTGGATTGGGTTTAACACACTGAGACAACCAACGTGATCACCCTCGCATTCCAAGCTTTTCTTCATCCCCAATGGACACTCTCGAAATAATAACAGAAAAGGGTTAAAGGGGTTCGGAAAATCGCAGGTCTGCGGGTCCTGCACCCAAGATCCCCTTTGTGATCTTGCTTGCCACGAGAGGCTCTGGAGGATCGATTACTCCACCATTTGCAACCATGACTTCCCCATGTCCGCTTTTCTCTTCCTCAATGGCAGACTGATGTCTCCAACCGCTTGTTTGTCTTCCTCCCTACACCAAATAGAACGTCATTTCAATCACAAACCATGTGGCTTGCATGTCAAATGGGGAAAGGTGATTTAAGAAAAAAAAAATTGAAAGTGTTTGAATTCTTTTATCTAACCAATTTTTTATGTGTAAGGGGGACTAAACGTCACATTCAAAAACTCATTCATTACCTCTTTGAGAGGGTAAGAGCTACTACTGTCATCCCTATACTGCGGCAATCTGGAACTATGATGAACTGCAACAGAAACAAAAACAATGGGTAAAGTCTGCACAACGCATGAGGGAACGTTAATGACACTACAACATGTCATTGCAAGACCAACAATCTAGCTAGAAGTGTCAGAAGCATGAAACCTAAACATCAGATCCACAGAACAGTATATAACAGCAATTCATAAGAGTAAATAAGTGGTTCCCAATATGAGAATGTTGAGGCTTTTCACCTCTTTTTTGGTGACTTCAAGATGAGACCTACTAGTCTCATCTCCCTCTCACCGCCTTTCAGCAGAATACATCTGCTCGGGATCAAGGTACATGAACTAGTTTATTCATGCTATCATCCTACAATATTTGCGTTTCAAGATCAAACAGTGACTCCATAATTGGGAGAACTTCTAGATTTTTTTTTTTCAGTCAAAAGAGATAAAGAACAACAAAATTGATTTGTCTTTGGTTTTCAAGGAGAAGGGATTTGATTAGTCTGACTTTAGGGTCTCATTAGTCCCCTCAAAACTAGCCATTAATGTATTTTATTTGGACGACCCGGCTGCAAAGAATTGGTCCATGAGTACATTATCATATCAAAATGGAACATCAAAGTTGTTCAGAGAAACTTAGCTTAAATGATTCCCATCATTAACCTAAGAAAAAGAAGAATAACTTTTTCACAACCATCTTGAAAGATTGAAGACAGTGATCCTCACATTTCCATCAAGAGGCTTCTTCTCTGAAAAGTGAAGTCCTAGGTCAACCCAGTAGCATGTCAGGGATATTGTTGGCTCTATATTACCTACAACTTATCTAGAACATCACAATTTTCCACAAATATCTGCTTGGACATCAGACCAGGTAACATGAATCTAAATGCAGCCAGATACTGAATTGGATCATTTAGGAGACAAGTAACGAAGGACCTCCAATGTCCGCGTGCATAATTATCAAGGTTAATGTCCGCTTGCATAACTATCAAGGTTAAAAATAGCTCTCCCTTGCCAATATGTAAATGAAACTACAGTTGCAATAATAAGGACAAGCAGCCAATTTTCACCATACGTTTACTAGAGGAAAGCAAGTTAGGACCCATCCTAAGGCCTATAATTTAGGTTTTTTCCCCCATTCAACGAATCCAGTTATACTCAAATACAAGGATTATCCATTCAATTTGCTTTATTATATTAGAAAATAGTGACCTTCAGTTTCTCGACCCTTTGACTTAGGGTTATCTGGACGAAGGAAAAGATGCACAAATATGTCATTTCTCAAGGTCCATAGTGTTCTATGTTGAAAGTAAATCCTTACATGGCTCCTGAGCCATAACTAAGGGGTCAAGACGGACACATCATGGTGAGCAATTGCTGCCCTGTCAAAGCCTCATCATCCATGTAATGTCAAAAATGGCACAGTGACGTTCTTGTACCAAATGTCTACTCCTGCAAGTTAGGCCCATAGCCGAATACACACACTAAATAGCCCCTAAAAAGAGAGTGAGAAAAGACAAAGTCTTTGAAAATATTTCCTCTTTCTAACATGTATCACTGCCCACATGTGAAATTTCTTGTGGCTCACATCTAGTGCCAGATGCTAGCTTGATTTTATTGTTGTAGATTTACCTAGCAATAAAGGAAGCATACCTTGAGTTGGGTTTCTTAACTCAAAAAACAAACCAACACCATGATCAGAGGATTCCATCTGCATACGGCTCGCATCTTGCAAAACTGGAGTGCAAATTGGAGGAACAAGATCCAGGTCTGGCTTCTGGAATATAAATGTTGTATACAAACCTTAAAAATAATTAATAAACATATTTGTGATTAGCAAGTTTTTATATCTAATGGTTAAACAACACTAAGACTATAGCTTCAGAAAAACTTAAAGTTCACCTAACAGATCAAAGGAGCGAGCGAGTAGTTTTCCTCGAGGATCCACAAAATTTCCACCATTACAAAGCAGGCCTGCAAATTGTGCCCTGCAAGACAGATGGTGAAATTATAAAGTTTGCTTGCAGAGCATTTCACAATACTTGAAGTCATATGGATCTGAGAATTTAATAAGTACTCCAAACCAGAATAACCAATCTCAAGTGCACAAGAAACCGTGAACAGGCCAATCCTAAATACTAAAAAAAAGGATGTTAACAAAACTAAGAAGGGAAAAAGTAGATTCAATGAGTTCCTGGCAGCAGCAATATTTCTATACTGCAAAGTGCTGGAAGAACATGATATTTTTATTGAGATTTGAGATTAATCATGTAAATCTCTAGAGCGACTATGAGATCATTTACCTCATCAATTTCACCTATTTTTTCCTATCATATTGGTGAGGTGCATCATGAGAAGGGAGAAGGAAACCCCACGGTAAATGCTCATCAAACTGACCTTCTCTAACTGCCAGTTGATTGGCAAACTAAGTTTTTGGCGTTAAAGTCAGCTTTCATGTTCAACTTCAGGTTTATCATGACACCAAGGACTCTCAAACCTTTTGCTCTTCGTAGCTTCTTATATGAAAGAAAAATCAACAGAATGAGACACTTTTTCTTCTTTAATGGCACATAGTTGCCATCTGGGCCAGTTACATCCTTCAATAGAACTATTACTTCACACATCATTATTACCTTCATAATTGGACACTAAAGCAGCTGAATAGATCGACCAGATGTCAATAATCTTCTTGTATTCAGAAGGATGTATGTTTATGACAACTCATCCAATGTGACTAAATGATCTAGGTCCGTTAATTTTAACATGGAGCAAGCAATCTCCATCCTTTTTGGTCTTTTTTGAGAATGGCAGCTACAAAACAAGATTGACCAATTCACAGTTCTAATTTTAAAATTAAACTGCCAATGCCACCAAAACCTGTTCTTTCTCTCTCTCCTCTTTGCTAGTCTATGTGGTATGCCTTACTTTTGTCTCCGTATTACATTTTGCTTTTTCCTTATCTAGGCTTTTACCACGCTCCCTAAACTATTTCTGCTTGTACTGTGTCCTTCAGGTTCCAAGTTTCCAATTTTCTGTTGGAACTCTTACTAAAGTTGGCATTTTCCTTCTCTTATTTTTTTCTTAACTATCTTTTTATCATCTTCTGATTTTTCTAAGGCACTTAAAATCTTCATTGATTTCCTTTGTTTTCCAATTTCATAAAAAAACATGATTTTTCCATCTTTTAACAAAAATGCATTTTTTAACAGTACAACTGTACAATTGACATACGGTTCTGATTCCAAATGGATTCAACCAATTTGTTGAAATAATGGGTTTTAAAAATTGATCTAGAAAGTAGAAACTGATTTTGATAACATTAGTTTACATTCATCTGTTCTCAGAACCCAGACATATAGCTCCACAAGCAGCAAAGGTTCTACCAGTGTAATGCACTGATACTGCATCCGACCAGACATCCCCTTCATTTTCCTACACACATTTCAGCTCCATACCACATCATTCCAGCACCAATACCCTTGGCAGAGAGCCCTTGTGTAGACAATCTGGCTGTTCGGTGATCACTCACCAACCTCATACTATGACATGAGAGAACTAACAGTGAAGGTCTAAAGAACCAATTGGCTAGAAAAAAATCTGCTAAGCTTAAGTTGGTTAAAGTTCAGTGCAAGCCACCCCATGATGCAACAATCGAACATACATAAGTTATGCTCCCTTTGCCTGCATATCCTAGAGTAATCAAGCAAAGTTTTTCAACTATAACAGGTCCATGCATCATTCAAACCTTTCCAAAGGACAACTATCATACAGGTCAATTTTATAATATTTATTGATATGCAGAGCACCAATCTAGGATGATATCCAGCTTATTTAAAACAACCATTTCCAAAGAAAGATATATAGGCAGATACCCAGTGTACAAGAAGAGACCTGAAAAAACTTTCACATAATCTGATGGATAAACTACCTGTTGTCATCATAAAATTCAGTCAAATTTTGAATTTCCACATATTCCAGTCCAGCCTCTCTAGCCAACCTGAGACCAACTTGGCGCACTTAATACAGATAGTCTTGAAGCCATGACTCCAAATCACCAACCAGAAGACTAAATGATAGTCATCAAGGGAAAAGAAAAGAACACCAGACCTGATGAGGCTAGGAAAGTGTACCAAGCAATGAATTTCAGAAGAAATATCTCCAGTGAACTTCAGTTGATATTTCTTGCCAAATAATGGGAATCTGGAGTCATTTAAGTTGTCCAATGAAATTAGAACCATCTGCATGAAAGTTTAGGGACAAAAAAAAAAGAGGGAAAAAAATTAAGAAATAAAAGATAATAATTTCATTTAGTTTATACTTCTCTTCCTCAGTTTCAAAGGTGATGATGTAGTTTTCTGAACGCACGCAATTGGGCACAATAGGCTTCACGTTACCTCCTTTATTGTGTGAAGCTTCAATGTTCTTCTGGTACTTTGACCTGAAAATTTCCAAAACATCATTTTTGAGGCTCTTTTCTCCATGATTATTATATTCCACCACAAAGGGTGGGATGACAGTTAATTGTGGCTGCTCCTAAACAAGCAAAAAATTATGTTACATACTTAAGTATTGCAATATTTAGAACAACATAGAAAAATAATGCTGCTTAACTTCTTCAGTTATTATAAAATTGCTATCTGAAGCTCTAATTGTTGAAGTCTATCTTCTATGTTATAGGTTCAAATGATACCCTGCTGTATTACATGGCTGATGCGTCTATAGCCCTACCTGCTAAGAAGCTAAATAGCACACACAATCACACAAAGAAAAATGAAAAGGTGCTATGCACATAAGCAGAAATAAACATGGACAATGTATGTGTGTGCAAACCAAACTTTGAAGAAACTGCTCTAATATCATAGTTTTTTAACAGAAAATTATTTTTTTTCCAGATAAAATCAGACAGAAACATGAAAAGATAGAATTTTCCTGAAGACCATGATGTGATATACATGTTGAACAAGCCATCGGCGGGATTTACCATAAAAAAAACTGCAGAGGCACCACGAACTGAATGCAACATCTAACAATTTCATGAGTTTCATAGATGAACTGTCTAGCTTTAATCCACACACTTTTTTTTTGTTAGCATAGGGGCTTGAAATAAACTTGGGATTTCATAAAGGAGAAAATCAACAACATCACCTTTTTGGCTTTATAAAGGAGTAAATAAACAATTCAAAATCAAAGACTTTCAAACTCATACAATATAATTAGATAATACCAACCATATAGTTGATGAGTCAGGAGTAATTCCAAAAAAGTAACCTCCAGGCTTCAGCAACGATGATATGTTATGAAGAAGGCTTCTTGCTCTTTCCTCAGTTTCGAAGCAGAGCTGCAACGAGAGTCCTACTTGAACCATCATTAAAATAAAAAGTAAATAACAAAGCAAAGGTGTCCCGCTAAATAACCTGTAAATGTTGCAAGCAACAAACGACATCTGCTGGAATTCCCTTGTCTTGCAAATAAGCGTCCAGGTTATCCTGGCAAGGACAACGGAGACAAAGGTTATTCCAGGACTTAATACTGAGGAAAACAATAAGCAGGAATGATAATAATCATATTATTCTTTTATACTACTCTGAAGGATAACATAGACAGAATAAAGAGAAAACTCATCAGCTTATGCAACATTATGCAGTATGGCTAATAACCCGAGTCCATGAATAACATACATAACACTACAGTTATGCATGGGGCAATAACAATCCAACCCATGAACTCCTCTTATTAATCGTGAGCTAATGCTTCATTACAAGATGTTGCCTTTTACAATGAATAGAGCTACAATAAATTTATTGCAAATGACAGCACAACTAACTCATATAAACTACATGCCTAGACAAAGGCATTATGAATGCTGCTTGAGAAAGTACACATCATAAAAGGTTGCAAGATAGGTCACTAACAATTCTATCCAACAAGAACACATGTCAACAACAAATTAGAGCTGTGGTAACAAGAGATACCAAAGCATCCCACATACTACTAAAATAAATTCTTGCAAAGACATGAAACTATAACATTGCTACCTAAAACGGGGCACCTCATTTTACACCTACAAGCAGAAAAACCTCCCAATTTTTTGCTACATAAAGAAAGCAGATACCATAACCTGAATATTTTTTTCTGCAGGCAATATATTTTCAATGCAGTTCACCTGATTAATTTTTCAAGACGACAGAACTTCAGCCACTCCACCTACATCACGATATACAGACCTGGCGCACAGCACCCAGGTCTGAGATTGTGAGACTCAGATCTGTATGACAATCAGATTTTATGATACAGTTTCAACCATAGTCACAAATAATTTTTTAGAGTTTTAAATGGCGAGGTTTTTTTCGGGTATAATACGGCAAGTTTGAAAAAACAGGAAAAATATGGTAAATTTCTAAAAATTAAAAAAAAACTAAAAATGAAGAAAATAAAATAAATGAAAAACTAATAACACAAACATCCAAAGATAAGTAGATTTGCAACAAATGAAAAAAAAAATGAAAAAAGAAAAGTGTTTGGCATTAAAAAATAGAAAAAAGTGAAATAAACGCAAAAAAACGGGTTAAAAACACGTTTTTTCACTTTTTAATGTCTTTTTAAAAAAAATGCGTTTTTTTTAAGTTTTAAATGGCAATTTAATTTATCGCATTTTTTCGCGTTTTTTGTGACACTAATTTCAACATCTCATTGTTTCTAGTCATCCGGTCTTCCTCCACCCCCTACAGTAATCCATACTAGAAGTAAGAATCTAAGCACACATAATCATAGAGGGTACAAAGTTGAAAGACACAATTATATGAAAAATAAAGAGAGAAGAGAAAGGGGAGGAGAGGAGACAACTGCATAATCAATCATTAGCCTAATCCCAAAATAATTATGGATTAGCTTAGAAAATTACCTAGAAGTCCACTATATTCTGAAAAAAATAAAATCATAAAAACAAACTTAAAACATCAGAGTTTGAATCTACCCCTCAAACCTATGTAACCTGGGTACCTTAATTTTGGTGGAGTACCCGTACCAGTCGGGGGTGTGGCTCAGGTACGAGTCAATAGGTACTGGGTACGGTCAACGTACCCAAATCCGTATCTGTCCAAAAACAGACTCGGTCAATGTTGACCGAGTTCATTTTCATCCAAAACTTAGGTTTTTTTTTTTTGTTTTCTTATTTCCTTTCAAAAATGCAGAGCCTTGACAAGATGTGGGCGACCTCTGGTGACGTCTAGGCGGTCTAGCAACTTCCGGCGACGTCCAACGACCTCCGGCAACCTTCCTGCACGAACTTTGTTTTTTTAGTGTTGTTCTTAGTATTATTTTTGTTTTCCTGCATGAAATTTCGACTAACGTTTATATCTGACTATCTAGGGGGCTCGGTTGTCCATATGTTTAAAGTTTTTCATAGGTTTTTTAAAAACACTGCTGCAAGATCCGTTGATATATATTTTTTATGTTGTTTATTTGTTTATGTTGATATATTTTTTTTATTTTGATATATATTTTCTAAGTATTTCTTTTTGTTTTTATATATATATATATATATATATATATATATATATATATATACGGCTGTACCCCCGCACCTAAATTTTTTGAAACTGGTCTGTACTTGTACCCACACCAGTACCCGCATCGGCACCCGTACCCGTACCTATGTGACATAGCCTCGAACTTATAACAATTTTCTCCAATTGACAAAAATAAATTGTTAAATGGCTAAGACATCAACTATAGGACATCATATCTAAAAGCCTAGATAAGGAATTGATGCATTGTGAATGAGTGCCTGGAGACTTCTCAGCCATTTAGGTTTAAACATGCCAAGTACTCGATCCAGATACCAAGGAAATTGTTTGAAGGATGTGAAACTCCATTTTCTTTGTCAGATCAAAGCACTTTTCAATTCGAGGAGTCATCCATAAGCTTACACCTCTACTTCCTACTTTTAACTCTTTCCTTTTTCTTTGTACCCTCATCAGAGAGAAACCAAAAATCCTCCGTTTTCACATAATACATAACAAAGCAAGTAGCAAACCCGTCTTACCAACTTCAACTTCCATTAGTTTGATTAGCCAAGAACCATCCACAAACAACCATGGTTCTACAAAATACATAATCCCGATTCCCCACTAATCAGAGAAAATATCAAAGCACAATATTCTTTCAGCCTTTCACCATTTAAGAGAATTCTCTTGTAGGTTTTCTTCCATCAGAAACTAAGGAAGTGAAAAAATACAGTCCATAGTTTGGTATTATAGCAAATTTCTTGTCAAAAAAAACTTAATAATGTGCCATAAAGATAAAAGGGAGCCACTAATATTTAGATCAGAAAGTAACTTTTAATCAGATTCCAGAACATCATCCTGGTAGCCATTCAAGTCATGCTAGATGTGCTATCTGTAACCATGTGCCCATTGTCAACCGCTGATCTAATTAGGTCTAACAAAAATATTTACAGTCAGCCGGAAATGACTATCACCCTCTTGCACATACATTCAAAGGAAAAGAAGAAAAGATAGTACATTGTAAATATAGAATTAACATGATATGAAGGCCTGTCATATCACATGCATTAACCCCAGAAAAATGAAAATTAAATGGCCACAATTCCAACTGGCATAATCAATCTCTGGACTAGTTAGGACATATGCAGAAATGACAATAACAAACCAAACAAGGATCCAGCTCACAGAACTCCGCAGTGTAGGGCTTTCTCTGTCCTTCCCACATCTCATGTGCTTCAATCACACCAGATGATGACGCATCTGCATGAGTAACAAACTAGATCATAAGAAACCACATAGAACTAAGACGTGTAGGTCAGAAGGCAATGTGGATCATCTTAAGCTAATGGCACAAATGATAAAGAAGCACAAAAGTTTAGCTTGCAGAGAAGAAAAAATTAAATTGAAATTTATATGTTGTCCTTCAGTGTGAGGAAACTCTATTATATGCTGTCACTAAATTACTTACCAGCACCAGCAGCTAGCATTGTCCACTCCGAGATATCAATGTGTAAGCCATAACACAAGGCTTACACTGTCAAATACAAATAAAACACTAACATTCTTGCACTAATGCTTCTAATCTTTGCTTATTACTGAAAATGTTTAGCAAAAGCATATGATAACAAGAGGAGTCATTCCTCAATCTATGCAAGTTGGGAAGGGGCTACATGTTGGGGTAAGCCCTAACCTGCTAAAACTCAATTGAGGAGACTGATCCAAAACATAGACTGCCCCCTTACATCAGGTTAATGTCCCTCTAACCAGATGTATCCATTCAAATGCCCCTTTTCAAATCATAAAACCTTCAACCTGGATTCCATAAAATCTCCAAAAACTCTCTATTTTGCTGAGAAAAGTCCTTGATGCTCTCTCTCTTGCCTTTGGTGTTTAGCATTGCTGCACTATTGCACTAAAATTGTGAATCATAATGCATGAAGTTAACAAAGCTGAGTGATATATCTTCAATATTTATTTTTTTTTCAATTCTTTTGGCATCTTATTATGTGATTTATCCATATTTTTCCAGCGGCCGACTCAATAATGACATGGGCCAGCTTTTAACATTTTAAGAATATTTTAAGATTTATTTATTTTCTTCCCATTTGTTTTTTCAAGTAATGTTTTTTCAAATATTTTTTATGGATCCACAACCAGTTCAGCTGAATCTGTAAATCAGCTGGTTCACTGGATCAGCAGTTCTACCAAACAAACCATTTTTTGCAACACTGGTTGCTATAAAGATAAGAAGTAACCTAGCATTCTATGGAGAGCAGCTCACTGCCTCTGGTTTTGGTGATGAGAGTTATGAAAGCATGGAGCTGAATTAGCTAATAGTCGATGAGACACCTAACCATGAAAGGACCATGCCTCTAGACACGGAGTTGCTCTGGCACTTCGATTAGACATTCAATTGAAGAGTGCTCCCATAGAGCCGAGGCCCTGCAGCCATGCTTGCTGATGCTGGCCAGGATCCCCCTGCATGACAGTTGAGGCCGTCCGAGCCAGCCTGCCGGAAGGTTTACTTGGTGTTCAAGACAATGCTGGACGATGGCTAGGGAGGAACACTCCCCTGCCCGGCCTGGCTGGCCGAGGCTGGCCAGACAGATTGTGGTGGCACAAGGTGGAGTTCAAGGTACTTTTTACATGGTCTGGTTGTAGGACATCAACGTGGACAACAACAAAGTCTACATATAGTGGAGAGCCCAATCGCCAGATGCCAGACACCTCATTGCAGACTCATGGGTGTGTGTGTGTGTGTGTGAACATGACTAGAAAGTGAAATGTGCCCATATCATAGGACCACTTCTTCAACAGGTAGAACACAACTATCTGAACTTGAGCACATCCTATGTCACATGGGTGCTCCTAAACAGTTGCCACACCCATGTTGACATTGGTGATTGTGCTTTTCCAACATAGAACGTTTAGGTTAGTCAAACCAGGCCAACACTGACCATTTTAACTGCGCACTTGACTAAATACAAGAAGCTTATAATGACTAAAATATCACATTGTAAATATAGATAATAAAGAATACTAAACAGTTAATTAACTATATAACAAATGATTACATATAATATATATGTATATATAGGAAATTTAGAGTCACCCCACCCAAGCTGTCTAATCAAGACTGTTTGATCCAACATGATGGACAGTTAAGAGAAAAACAAGGTGAAAAAGGTGATGACATTTTCATCATATAGTATTAATTTCCACCTTTTTCTTCATGTTTTTCTCTCAAGCATCCATCTACATCATATGGCATCCATCTACATCATATGAACAGCCTGGTTAGATGGTTGGGTAACTCTGGATGGCCAGAGTCACCGTTCACTCTCTCTCTCTCTCTCTCTCTCTCTCTGTATATATATATATATATATATATACACACACACAAAAAAAAAAAAAAACATATTCTTGCCGCACTCGCACCTATTTTTTTTTTTTTGAAAATTTCCACAAATGCACTAGCGCACCCCACACCCATGCAACATAGGTTCAATGTATCTACTTCATGATGAGGTTGGAAATGGTTAAATGCAAAAATGACATCAAGTACCTTTTTCTTGTCAGATATGGGTATTAGACTAAGTCACAAAGGTACATGGGTTCAGTTATATTTTTTATATTTTCTAACTTAACTTTTTCTTTAATTTTAATTTTTTCATTCTTTTTTATTTCCCTTTCACCAAGATTGTCTATTTTCCTTTCATTTTTCCTTAATTTTGAGAATTCTTGTAGATTATTATATATATAATGCATATATTTACGTAAATACTACCGTCTATGTCACACGGATGCGGGTGCTGATGCCGGTTCAGCACATCCCAGAAAAACTGGATGTGGGGGTGCGGCGAAGGTATATATATATATAATTATATGGTTGTTTCTTAACTTAATTTGTCCTTTTTTACTTTTATTAATGTAAATAAAGAAATTGAGGGAGAGAGAGAAGAAAAAAAATTAGAGGGAATAACACAAGGTGCAGCTGGGTGCGAGTCAGACCGCAGCTGCACCCACGTCATGTCGACCCGCATGCTGCACCCTTTATAAAGAGTCCGTGTGACATAGACTACGCACCCCCGCACCCAAATTTTCTAAAATCGCTGTACCCATATCAGCTTCGCCATACCCGGACCCGTACCCATGTGACTTACCCCACATCTCAAGTATTCTATTTGATTTGCAGTTGATGCAACAAAATTTTTTGTTTTAGCTTGCCATCTAGATTTTGTCATTTATTGCTTAGAAGTGATTTTGTCTGACACTTGTGTTCATACATGACAAAGAAAAACACTAGGTGCTGATGTCTCACATATGATCTCTACTCTCTAGAGAATAATATGGGAATCTGCTAGAGCCTAGACGTTATGATACCACCATGTAAGGATCTCAACACTTGTTCAAAACTTATAGTGTCCTTTTGCTTGCGTAGTTATAGATTTAAAAATTTCAAAGGAAAGAGGGAGAATTCAGTTTTGAGCAGAGTTTTTAATTTAAACTACTCCGCTTTTCCATGCAATCAGACACGAGAAAGTAAACCATGGAAAGTTTTTCATGTTTTTCCAAGCGCAAGAAAATGGAAAAGAAGAAATTTGTCCATGAAAAAATGCAACACAACTCTTCTCACGGAAATTTTTCCATGAAATTTTATGCCGCATAAAAGGAAAACGAACAAAAGAAAACAAAAGAAGTTGAAAACTGAAAACTGTTCAACTCATGTGATATCTAAGTGAGCCTGAGTTGTACTAAGGCCCAGAAAGCAAAAGGCACATTTAGAAGTCTATCTCAGCCATGGAAGCTCCTCCAATTTTAGTAGTCCTACATTGGAGAAGCTATGGATATAAGAAGAACAAGGTTTGCAATTACCAATTCCAATATAGTGACCTATCTGGGCTTCATTCCACTTATCGGTGTCCACCCCACCACCACAATACAAATCACAGACCTGCACATGGGACAGACAGACAAAAGGCAATAAAAACACCACAATAGAAGCTACAACCATCAATTGCTACCGAAACATTTTACAAGGGCAGAGAGAGCAAGAGGGAGAAGGGTATTACCGTAGAATAGGGGGAGACGAATATGTTGATAAGAGCTGTTTTAGCGAAGTCGCAAAGACGGTAATGTGCAGATTCTGTTCGGCAAACAAAACCGCCCATTTCACACATGATGGATGAAGGAAGAAAAGCAAAAGGCCGTCTGTCTCAATCACAAGCTGTCCCTCTTCCTCTTTTTTTGATGCTTGGCTTCTCACCTCATTTCCTGGCCTCCCTCTGCTGCAGCACTCAGGTGGTGTTTAATGGCACCAGATTTCAATCAGGAGAGTAGAATCCCAGGATTGTAAACCTGGAATCAGGTGGAGGAGGGATTTCAATCCTCTTTCCAAATTCAGCCTATGTATGATTGCCTGGAATAAAAGTGACGGGGATTTATTTCTTGTGTTTGGTGGCATTTCTGGTGATTTAACTTAATGAATCTAAAGAGCTTCTGGCATGTACATTAATAACAGTTTATCGCATTTCAGTCTGTATAACCTGAGCTGAAGCAATGCAAGTATATCCTTACAAGCAACTCAACAATTGTCCCATGGTGCAAAAATAAGGCAACATAACAGTTCAAAAATTTCCATGTACTTAATATGGTTCAGCTTAATGTTCCTTCATGAGTGCACACAGCATCTTATGACAATAGAATTGAATCACCTTGAAAAACCTATCGATGAATATTCAGAAAACAGAAAACAAACAGCAAAGAAATAGAATGACCACCCAATATCATGAAAATGTCATCACCTTTTTTTCCTTGTTTTTCCCTTAAATGTCCATTATGTTGGATCAAACAGTCTTGATTAGACAGTTTGGGTGGAGTGACTCTAAAAAGGTAGAGTCACCATTCAATTTTCCTATATATACATATATATTATATGTAATCATTTGTTATGTAGTTAATTAACTGTTTAGTATTCTTTATTATCTATATTTACAATGTTATATTTTAGTCATTATAAGCTTCTTGTATTTAGTCAAGTGCGCAGTTAAAATGGTCAGTTTTGGCCTGGTTTGACTAACCTAAACGTTCTATGTTGGAGTTATTTTTTGTACCACCTAGAAAAAAAACAAAGGGGCTGAAACATTTTTTCATCTATAGCAGCATCTATGTGTAGCTATTTCTTGTACCACCTAGAAAAAAAAAGCTAATAGACATCTCTTATTTCAAATGAGAAAAGATAGAATCATAGAACCGTGACAAGGAATACTATAACAGCACCAAACTAAGATATGTGGAGGGTTTTTGAGAACTACAAACCAGAAACAGGGTCGGACATGAATACAAACGCATAGAAATTTCCAGAATAGTGAGAACCTTCAAATAACGAAGTTACCAGTGGGCAAAATTTGGTTTTAGTTTACAGTGGAAGTAATCATGGATAACACAGTTGCTAGAAGCCTTGGCACAATAAAGTGAAAGGTGGCAACAGAAATAATATAATGATTTGTTGAAAAGATGCATAACCAAGCAGCTGCCCAAAAATAAGTTAACAATGTTCATCATTTTACCTAGTTACAGATTCTCATATCAACAAACGAATGGACAGAGAAATGCCATTAATGAATGTTGAAAATTTAAAATCTGAAACTTTACAAACCTGTAATTAGATTCCTAGAATGTGAAGGTGATTAGTGATTTTGACCTTACAAATGATCCAAACAAAATAAGAGGTGAAACATATCAAAGAAAAGTTCTTGTACTTGCCTTTTTCTTGATTTTACCACCAGGAAGACGCTTTACTCCTTGCTTGGGTGCAGAGACACTACCTGCAATAGTTAAAAATATCTAGAAGCAGTTGTCACTGGTGTCAAATTATACAACACTTCCGAATTGAGACTCCTCTCACATTTAACGTACTTGTTGTTGTATACAAAGCCCATGGATCAGCAAACTTCAACAAGTGCAGGTTCGTGCATATAGCAGAGACGATAAATCAGAGGAAAAAGTCTAACAAGTTTGCAATATAAGATCTAGTACCTACACTAGACGAAACAGAAACAGGCCGCAACTGGCTCAGGAACAGTAAAATGACGCACTCTACATTCAATAAGAAAACCTACACAACCATGTTAAGCGTAGAGGTAAAAACCAAACGCACGAACTATTCGTACACCAGAATCAACAATTGGTAGCAAGAAAAGGAAGAAGAGTGCGACGTCGCGTAGAAAGACCGTCCATTTTCAAGAGGGAAGAAACTGCAGTCAAAGACCACACCAGGCAAACATTAAAGAAGAGAGTACCTCAGGGATCGAGAGCTCCGCTTCTCTTATTTTGACAACTGCACCCGTAACCCAAACCGCTCAGCCCGGCGGAACTTCTTCTGGAGCTCTGGGTCAGTCGGAACGGTGGCAGCGGAAGAAAAGAACGACGGGTGGTGGGTGGTGTCGGGAAGAAGAAACGACCTTCTGAACCTCTTCTTTTTTGTTTTCTTTTTTATGTTGGACCACCTTCAATAGCTTGCATTAACAGCCAATGGAAAAAACAAATTAAGCTTTCATTTTCATTTTATTGAGCGCAAAAGTCGTGGTTTTTTAAATTTTAACTTCGTGTTTGACCTAAGCTAATTGACAAATCTAATCATTATTTAACTTCATCTTATAATATCTTAATAATTGTACGTTCAAAACAATGGGTAAGTTTACTGTACATAAAAAAAAAATTAAAAACTATGTTTCAGCTTCAATTAAAATTTTGAAAGTTTGAACTTTGCAACAAAAAAATCTTTGATCAACCCATACCCCTATGTATTTTATGAAATGAGTTTAAGTGTGTCGTCTAAACATATAAACTAGTTATTAAAAACTAATTAAAAAACTATTTTTTCACATATCCAATTTTAATCCAAACAAATGCTTAAATTTTATTATAGTTATTGACATATATATAATATGCACGAGCACAAAAAACCGACTAAAATTTGAGAAAGGGGGTAGAAAAAATGAAGAGATCCACTCGTGCCTGTCCATTCCTCAATAGAATGACTCTCTTTGTGGCGTCTCTGAATCACCACTTTTTCCTTTTATCAACCTACAAAGAAATAATATATATATATATATATATATATATATATATATATATATATATATTAGACTTAATTTGTATGCAAACTACAACATTTAAAACTTATATAGCATAAATGAAGAACTCGTTGACTAAGAGTTTGCATCTACCCGTTCAATGATTCAATAGTCGTCCAATAAATTCACATAACTATTTTTTTATTGAATTTGACTATAAATTGTTTTATATTGATCACTTATTGCGAATTATTAAATCAGGTGACTCATATTATTTTTTATTTAAAAAACATTATTTAATGGGTTTTTTTTATTTCATTGAATTAATCGAAATAATTTGTGTTACATTCGTAAAAGGAGTGTTCAATGATACATCACATAATTTATTAGTAATCTTACCTTTATTACAATTTTGTGTTTTTTTATATAAAATTGTAACATTTAATCTAATAATATACAAGATAATTTATTAAATCAAACAATTTTTTGTTTTCCTACTAGTTAAAGGTTTTTGTTTTCAAATTTGTGAATCATGTGTTATATATCAAATACCTAAGATATGATTACATAAAATAATTCACTTGATTAATTAAATAAGTAATTCATATTAAATATATTTATTTGGTATTATGCACAGTGAAGATGGTTTCAACTTAAAATGAATATCATAATGCGTTTAAATGTTTTATTTATTATAAAACATACTTTCTTTTAAGTTGGTTTTTAAAAAAGGTATATTTTTTGCTATCAATTTTTTTTCATATGTGACGTACATGCCAATATTTTTTAAAAAAAATTTGTCATTTTTTAAATACATAATATAGCTATTATTGGAACCAATTTGACATAATGGTCCATTAAAAAATTTATAGCTTTAAAAGTCTATTTTTCATATTTTTAAAAATTTTCATTTTATTCAATTTCTTGATTGAAGTCTTCTTTATTATTTAAATAAATATATTATTTAAGATATCATGCTTAGTTGATGCATTAACTATTGATGCCTTAACTATAATAGTTTGCTTGATTGCAAAAAAAAAATTTATTTAATTAATTAATTTGTTTTATACGATATAGTTTTAAATATTTTAAGTTAAATAGTGCATATGATTTTTATAAAAATATTATTATATGCAACTCTATGGAAGTCATTTTTAATTAGAATATACTATATATAATATTTATATTCATCTTATGTTGTTATGTTAAGTTGGTACGTTTGGCTAGACCTTTTGCCCAAACATCACACCATTGTCATAGGTTGCAACTTGAAAACCTGCAAGCTACACCATTCGGATATCAGTTCTCGTGGTTCGGATTCGGATATTAGCTTCCTATATCCGGATATCAGCTCTCGCCGTTTGGATTCAGATATTAAGTTACACGATTCGGATAACAGCATTCGCAGTTCGGATTCGGATATACTTGTTAAGATAGTTAGTATCCGATCGGATATTTATTGTTTACCATATCCAATTTTTTAAAAGCAAATCGAACGGATATCTGATCCGTTGACATCCTTAAGAAACAGTTGATGGGTGACATTTACCAGCTGTAACAATCAATGTGCAATGTGTGTTCGTTGGGTCTATATGGATCTGGTTAACTTGCAGAAATCATGAGCAAGGAAAATTTGTTGCATAAGGAGGTGGTTAAAGAGTGCAAAATGTTGTGGTTGATGCTGCTCTAAAACGATGGATAGAAGAGTGTCTTTTCAGTATATGAGATGACCATGTACATACAAGCCACATTCAACAAAAAGTTATTGAGAGTCCTGTGTTTGTTCTTTTTCCCCTAAAGTTATTAAGTATCTTTTCCTATCTAAACTCTCTAAGCAATAAACAATAAACCCGTTATTCAATCTGTTATGAACCGTTATTTAAGTCGTGCAGTCTTGTTGCAGAGCCTTTGTTGTTTTCATGCGTAGAATGAAAACTTGTGGAGGTATGTTTCAGGCTGTTAGCCAACAATGAAACTTTTTTCTCACAATCCTCTAGGTGTTGCCATCAAAGACAAAAAATAAATCCATGGGATTAATATTCCACACAAGCTGGACTTGGGAAGGGACTTCTTTTCCCTCATCCACCTAATTCCAGGATTGTGTTATGTGCCATCAAACACTTTGTTAAGAACAGTTATGATTGGAAGTTGCCCATTGATAATAGGTTGGATTTAATCTGATCCAGATCCAACATGTTTATTGATCCAAATCCAAAACGTCTAACTATGTTTAATCACATTTATCTAGGCAGGGTTTATGACTATAATTTCTATAATTGTTTTATTATAGACTCTAGATTATTGTGTTGCTTCACTCTAGACTATAGATTATTATGATTGTTTCATTATATATTCTTGTAAATTGTGTAGAGTGATCATTATATAAATGGGCTGCGTGAAAATGTAGAACCTCACCTTCCTTCCTCATTTATCTTTGTCTTGTTCTCTTCCCTAACCTTTCCTTTGTTGAAATTGATGGTGTGTTATAATTTGATACCCAAAATCTTACATGGAATCAGAGTCAGGTTTGGTTGGTTATACCAAAGACAATGTTTGAACAAACTTGAAATTTCATGGTTGGTTTTCTCTTGTACCCCTTTCAACATTCTGCTCCTAATTAGGGATGCCAATATATCCGATTTGAATCGGATATCCGACCGATCCGATCCAAAAAATCGGATATGGATAAAAATTTAATATCCGATTCAGAAATCGGATCAGATTCGGATTTAATAAATGACATCCGATCGGATTCGGATTCAGATTCGGATACGGATTCAGATCGGATTCATTTTTAACAAATATCCTCTATCTAATACTTGAAAAATGGCAAAATCCAGTTCAAAATTTGGATTCTGATTCAGATATAAATATAAAAATCGGATTCGGATCGGATTCAGATTGTAAAATCGGATTTCGGATTCGGATTCGGATATGACTTTTCTTTATTCGAATTTGAATCTGAATCCGAGTGCTATCCGAAAAAGCGGATATGATTGAAGATGTATCCGATCCGAATCCGATCTGTTGACATCCCTAGTTACTTGGAAAAGGCACATCACTCCTTTTATAAAAAGTCAAGGTCTGTACGAATATATTGATGGCTCCATTATAATCCCACTACAGTTCATTCAACAAGAGATTAAGAATGAGAGAGGGAAGACAATTTCCACTTAGGAAATTTGTAATCCTCAATCTATAACATGCATGAAACGAGATCAAAGTCTTGTTGCGTATATCATATCAACGCTCTCTCAAGAAGTGTTGATTTCTCTTTTAATGACTGTACAATAGGGCAATTATGGGTCAGACTTGCTGAAACTTATTCTCAAATTTTAAAGGCACTTATTCTATATTTGAAGAATGAATTTCAGAATCTCAGCAAAGTGTCAATGTCGATTATGGAATATTTGAGACGTCTTAAAGGGATAGCTGATCAGTTGGGAGTTGCTAGCTACATTGTTTCCGACAAAGAAAAAATGTAGTAGACTCTTAGAGGTCTTGGACCATCTTTTTATGCCTTCACTATTGCTCTTGAAGTTTTGCCTATCTTGCCCACCTTCAACAAACTTCAGGGCAACCTGCGTCAGAACATGAAACAACTAATAGGAGGAACAAAACAAGGTAATGCTCACAATGTTTTAGTTATGGAAGTTGTTGCAAGTCGTAGAAAATGAAATGAGGCTCATTAAGGAGGCATGAATAGTGGGCATATTGGACAAAATGGCTAAAGTATTCTACCAGCACCAAGTGTTACAAAAGGATTCCAGACCAATACAACAAAAAAAGGTGCCAACATGTTTCCAATGTAACAAGAAGGGTCACATCAAAGCAAATTGCTGGTTCAATCCACAAAACATAGGCATTAAACCTGAAGATGAATAAAATATCAAACTCGCACAAGCAGATGTGCAACAACTACTAATGACTGTCTTCCCTGAAATGATAATGAAACAAAATGATCAATGTAAATGATATTTGGATTCAGGTGCTACTACTCATGTATCTGGAAATGCTGGTAAGTTAGATGAGTTTTTTTCTTATTCTGATAAAAGCAATATAGTTGCAGGTGACAAAAGTTTTCATCCTATCACACATGTTCGAGATGCACAAATTTCTTTTCCAACATCACCATTTTCGCTAGCTTTGTGAAATGTTGCATTTGCTCAAATATCAAAAAGAATGTTATTTTCATTTCTAAACTTGTAGATGATGTAAATTCATCTGTTGAATTTACTTCTTATCCTGTGTATGCCAAGGATTTGGTCCCTTGAAGCAAACACGTTGATGATGTGTTCAAATCCTCACCAAAACAAAAGGTTCCAACATGGTATCAAAGCTATGGTTATTGAGTCTAAAAGGTTTGAAAGCAACCTGTAAATCAAAACAAGCTTTCATGACGCATGCTTGAATACCAATCACTTATGCATGCATTATCTCTACATATAGGTATCAGAAATGAAATAAGAGAGAAGAAAAAAGGTAATGTGCTTATGTGTATATGATAGTGTTTATCTATACACTAGCATGATTGACATCAAGATATGCATGCCTACTTATCATGTTTATATGCCCCTTTGTAATGCATAGATCTTAATGGAATTTATGTTTTGTAACTGCAATAAGTTTACTTAAAAGAAAATAAATGGGACAGTAGAGAATGAAAAAAAAAAGGAAGATGAAGTAATTTTGATAGCACGCTACAACTGGATTATGTGATGGTAGGAATGCTTGTAAATGAATGTCATGGTAAGAACGAATGATTTTTTTTTAATCATGTAGGATCAATGCAATCATACATTCACATTCACCTAACATCACGAATGATCATAAGCACATCTCTAAAAGATTTTAAGATGAGATTGAACTCTAACTAGGTAATAACCAAATTAAAGTAAAATCTTAAACCTACTTAAAGTCTTGAGATAACACTAAAGTGATTTCAAAAAGTGATCATCAAAGGTTTCCAAATAATATTTCTAAAGATTCTCAATTTAAAATTTCTCAAATCAAAATATTTTACACTCTCAAATGATTTTTCAAAACTTTCTCAAAATATTGAAACATTAAATATTGAACATTTTCTCAAATACTACACCGCATTTAGAGTAAAGAGATATTTAAGTCAAAATGAAATGCATCAAGAATAAATTGGATTGGTTAACCATGGTAAAGGCACCGGGAACGGTCAATGTTAGTATTGACAAATTAGTCCCTTTATCTTTTATTTTAAAACAAAACTCCATTTTTCTGGAACACTCCAAAACCAATAAAATTTTGGGGATATAAACAGATGGCGACGATGATGGGTTAAGCAAATGACTCAGTTCGAACACGTTCATGAGTCGAGCTTTAACAAGTTGAACTAGAGTGTTGTTCACCCCTAGTACTATTTGACCCCTACAATTTTTACTTTTTATTTTTAGCTCTGACCCTAACTAGCAAATTTACAAATATAAAGTTTTGAAAGAGCTTTTGTGCGTACATGAATGCTATCAAAAGCTGGATGAATTTATGGACAGTGGATGTGGAAGTGCCCTCAGCATAGAGGGAACCAAAACATTTGTGGGACCTGTGTTTCTCACTTTATGCCAACGAACGTCCAACGTCATCCCTTCATGCACTGGATAGACATTGATCCTAGCTCCTTCATGCACTCGATAGACATTGATCCTCGCTGAGGGACGTGGCCCTTGATATTTTCGGACGCTGATAGATAAGTTTACCACACTTGAGAAAAAAAGTATACCCATGTCCATAGATATATCATTTTTCCATTTTCCACTTAGAGATCTCATTGAGGAGTGCCTTTTATATATGGACGTTCACACGTAGAGTAGTTTTGGTAGAGTAATGCCAAGGAAGCTTGGAAAAGAAGAAAAAGAGACTTGGGGTGTACTCAAAGTAATTTAAAACACCAAACCCTAGATGGAATCCAGGATGTCTGAATGTCCGACGGGAGCCATGTATCTCTTCAGATTTTTAGAATACAAGAACTTATAACTTTCAAATTTAAAATTTTTCCTATATAGAAATTTCAAACAAATTTTTATGAGTTCCTTTCCACGAAGTTTGAAAATATTATTCGGCCCTTTAACAAAATTTGTAGTTCCGCAGCAGTAAAGGAGAAAGGTGAAGACTAATATATTGCTTTTGCGTCAAGTAAATACACAGCAACATGTACATGGACACACGTACCAAAAAGGAGAAGAATAAATTACAGTACTTTTTGCGAGGGGAGACGAAGTTCGCCGGAAAGACAAACGTTCGAGATCAGAGGGACCAACAGCTAATCTCGACGGCCTTTTGGAACCGCTCTGCGAGGGCGAGAGCCTCGGCGGCGTTGGCCGTGGTCCGGGGCAGATCAAGGAGGTCTCGGAGCCACTTGCTGGGAGCGAAAGGCGGCTGCTGAGAGGCTTCGCGGTTGTTGGTGGCGGAGAGAGGCTCCGCCTGGCCGGCGGGTTTCTTCCACTCGCCCCAGAGGTTAGAGATGGAGGGCGTGGTGATCGAGGGAGACATTTCAGCGGAGGAAATGAAGATGGAAGAAGACAGAGACACCTTTTTTTTCAGGAGGGAAGCAGAAGGATGTGGCAAGAGGGAAGGGGGAGGCCGCCCTTTAATGGAGGAGCGGCGGAGGGATCTGATCAGCAACCAGCGGCGGGTCCGTTGTTTCGGAAAAAAAACCATGGGTGGTGGGTCCCGCGGGTCCCTGCCGTTTACTTTCCCGTTTGTATTATCCAGATGGAGTTGGAGACGACTACGAGGCCCTTCATTACTATGACATCTTGTCTCTTTCAATTTTCAGAATTTTGCTTTTTACTGTCGGTTCTTTATATTTTTTTTCTTAAATGCACATTAAAACGTGTTGTTACATTTATATTCCTTTCTGTTTCGTACATCTCAGGTCAAGCTCATCTCAAATTTATATTTATCAAATTTACCATTCCAGTAAAGCTGTATGTATTTTGAAAATTTTAAACTAAGTCTTAATACTAAGGCAGACTTCCAAATTTAAATATGAATTTTTTGCTCTTGTTTAAGACGTTGTTACAGATATTTTTAACGGTGAGATTTTTCTCAAGGAAGAATTCGGGAAAAACTTGATTTTTTTTGCAAAATAAAAAATAGGTATAAATTAAATAAATGGGAAAATAATAGGAAAACATAAATAAAACTATATAACAGTAACAAAAGGAATGTTTTGATGATAATAAAAATGGTGAAAATAATTTATTTTAAGTTCATATTTGATTCCATGTAATGCTAAAACTAGAAAAATGAAAAGGTCGTAAAAAAATAAGAAAAAAACACAATAATGGCACAATAAATATTTTTTCCTTTTTTAAAAAATATCGTTATTTTTTCTCCTTTTTTTATATTATTTTTGGGGTTAATATCGTGACATTTTCAAAAATATTGTCCGTGACACTGGTTTAAGATTACTGTAATTGCTTAAATTTAAACAACCTTTTTCATCCAAACATAATCTTAATGATAAATAGGCGTTTGTTCTTTTCTTGTTTTTGTTTTTTACAGTCCCCGTACATTATAAAATATAAATGTAACTACTTACGTTTTTTATTGCCCAAAATTTACAAATATGAAAAAAAAAAAAAAGTAAGGTTGTTTAATGGCCTTTCTAGTGGCAGTTTGGGAGAAACGAAACCACTTTCTTTTCATGGTTCTTTGTATTCTATGGACTTTGATATTTTTTTGTGCTGATAGATAAGTTTACCACGCTTTAAAAAGGTGCACCTTTTCATATATGGATGTTCACGTATTCTGGTTTTAAATTTGAAACAAGAAGAGTATCTCATTACAATATAAGCGACGAATTTTTTTCTTGGGAGTGCTACCAAGAAACTTGGAGAAGAAGGAGAGACTTGTGGGGTGTTGGATGAAACTCAACACTTGCTAAAAGCTAGCTTGGAGAAAAAGAAAGAGAGACTTGTGGGGTGTTGGATGAAACTCAACACTTGCTAAAAGCTAGGTTGGAGAAAAAGAAAGAGAGACTTGGGGGGCACTCAAAGAATCTGAACACTTCTTCTTATCGTATCGGCACTTTGTCTATGTGACATGCAGGTCGATATGACCGATCCGAGCCCGAATTGGTCCTTCTCTGCCGATACGAGCGGCTCGTGTATGAGCCGATAAATACAAACCAATAGAGCATATTGCTTAGGATCCTGACGATACAAGATGGAATCAGATTTCTTTCAACATTGGTTTTGAGGCACCAAGTTAACCCTCGTAGTTATAAAGCTTTTATGTATGATTGGTAAACCTGTGACTCGAATTCGGATCAATTGATGATCGAGTCGTTGGGTCAGCGAGTTGACTTGTTTGTCGACTCAATCGAGTATTCAAATAGCCTTACTGTAAATTGCTGCAGCTGAATTAGGCGAGTCAAAAACAAGTCAAGCTTTGTCGACTCAATCGAGTATTCAAATCGCCACACTGTAAATTGCTGCAGCTGAATTAGGCGAGTCAAAAACAAGTCAAGCCGAGTGAGGAGCAGTCAAGCCAAGTCGGATCGAGTTAGGAGCAAGTTAGTTGACGATCCGAGCTGATTCTGAGTCAGGCGGGTTTGCCAACTGCTATGCTTTTAAATTTTAAACTGTCGGCAGATGGTCAACCACTGATGCCGTCGTTGTCTTCACAAGAGATATTTGTTTTAATAAAAAATGAAAAGACATTCGACTTTTTTCAAAATTAATTTATTCCTTACGGGGAATTCGCACGTGCATTTTCACCTTGTTACTTATAATGACAAATTTATTTTTACATTTTTCATGCGCATATTCAAATTCTTGCAATACATTTTTTTCTTATTTAAAAAAACCAAAAATAGAAGTGTCTAAGGTATAGCAATAACAAATCATTGGACAATTTTTAAAAGTTAGTAAGTGGCTTTTAGCTTTTGAGATAGATTCTCAAAGAACAGTCTAGTGATAGAAAAAATTAAGTTGTATACGAAGATAAAAATATTCCTCAAATATAGCTTTAGCTAAGGGGAAAGAGGTTCCTTATAAAAGTCACTTTTCTCGTTTACATCAAAAATTAAATTAAAAAAGAATTATTTGAGAATTTCTCTTAAAATTTGAGGCCTATTTGTTAAGTTTTAAAGGTTAAACAGTCATTTATTATTCAACAAAATATTTAAAACATTTTTTTTTAAAAAATTGTCCTCCTTATTTTTTTAACAGGTTTAACATCAAAAGCCAGTTTAAAGCCCGAGTATGTTATATGTTATGGCCTTTAAAAAAGGACCATGCATTATCATATATCACTTTATTGGTTACATGCTCCACCTAGGAAGCAAAAATGGAATCCAAAAAATCTTCTTATACAATTACCAAACTATCCCTTTGATAAAAAGGGGAGGTGCTTTCCCATGTTAGCTGGCACATCTGCCTTTATCATATATCACTTTCGTTTATTTATTTTTTTAGTCTTCACATGGTCTTAAACTCTTTGATTGGATGCCGGAGCATTTTTAGTTGCAATTGAGATAAAAAGTTTGCCTTTCTTCCGATATCTTCGCCATTATCTTTTGTAGATAAATTCTCTTATATTGTAGGTAAATTTTCTAATATTGAAGTTTTAACAAATATGAATATTTACGTTATGGTGCTGATGAATAAGAAAAGTATTTATTATACTTCTCATATGAAAGTCTTCACCATTCTCCTTAATGCTTTTGATCTTTTAGGGTGACACCCTCATCGTGCTTCAATTTGTATGTTGATGTCTTTCTTTCTACAGTGCAATGAGTCATTCTAATTATTCACCCCGTCAGTTGCATCAACTCCTTCGAATATATGTATTTTAATGGTTAGTGAAAGGAAAAAAAAAAAAAACTAAAGTGCGGGCCCAGTTGTGACCCAGCAACTGCCCCACTAGAAAGGACTTTTTTCTCTTTTTATTTTGTTTATACATTTTTTTGTTTTTTTCTACAAAATTTTTATTTTTAAAACGTTAATTTTGTATATTACTCTTTGAAATTAATATTTTTTATTTAGAAGCGGCTACTTGAAGATTATAGGGAAAAGGGTGCGCACGTACATGTTAGGCTTGAAAAGTTAGACGGCGTTGAGCTGTTTTTGTAATTTTTTCTAACAAATAGTCTTGAAAACATGGACGCAGAAATTTTGGACAACCGTTTAAATCAACTTTAAATATGGTTATCCTGCCCCCAAGCAAAAACTTTGAAATTATAAGAGTATGATGTTGGAGTTAAATTGGATAAAATAAGCCAATACGAAGCAAATCAGTCGAAAAGTCAATTTGGGTGATACCCACTTTTTATTATTTTGTTACTTTTTAATATTTTGAAATATTTATTTATTTTTATCACTGTAATATATTTCATTTTGTTTTTTTGCCAATTCACAATTGTTGTCGGCAGTCCAATCAATTCAATTTATTTCACTGCTAATAGACATGAAAATACCCCGAATTTCTGTCCATTTAAAACAATAGAAACTACTACATTTTTTCCGCTTCCGCAAAATCTTAGAACTGAAACTTTCATTTTCGATCATCGCACCGATCCAACATGAGGTGAGATCCATCACTTTTTGAATAAATTAGTTACTTGACATTTAACAATAATAGTAACAATAAAAGTTATTATTATTAGTATTAATATTTCTATTTTTATTATCGTAACGAGCATTTTCATGAAATAATTTTTTTAGCACATTTATGGCCCAAAGATATTTGGCTATTGGAATGATAATACCAGAGAAGCTTGGAAGCGACCGTGAATATGATTTCAAGCATATCCGCTCTTGCTGTGTAGGCATGCTTATCCCCAAAAAACTAAAAAACAAATACTTATTTTGGTCCTTCTTTTTCGTGGGAGACAAGCCCGCAGGGAGTAGGGTGCATCTCTAACAGCATGGTTCAAGGACCCAGGGAGAGGTAATATTTCACTTGGATACTTTGTCTCGTTTCTCGGGGTAAAAATAATCCCTCTAAAACTTTGGGGCCTTGTTTTCCAAGTTGATTGGGCGGACATTTTAGCTAGATTTTGTACTTCACATATAAAATGTGCGAAGGCAATCGCGTTTGATACAATTTTCATCGTAAATTAATCGTGTTTGGAATGAAACTGGACGTACATAGTTGAGTGCCCTATTTTGTATTCAAATAGAAAGAGTCGAACATTCATTTGATCAATAATGGGAAAACTTACTAGTTTAAATACTGATCAAATATAAAAAATGAAAAAGAAGGAATTGCAAAATTAGAATATCATTTTACAATTGAAGATATTATTTCGACTTTTTTATTGTGTCATCTTGAATTTTTCATTGAACATGCAAGACAGGTTTGTAACTGTATGCTAAGCAAGTTCCAACTTTGTTTTTTAAAAACTGATAAGTCTTAACATCAGGCGGATGGATGCCTATTACATAAATTGGTGTATGTGTGATCAAGAATCCAAAATGTCTTGATGTCTATTACCTAAGATGAAAGAAACTTGAATAACCATTTACAGGCTCAAGCTTCATGGATATAACGTAGAGGTCTTGATACTAAAAGTACTTTTAGTATATTCTAATTGAATTCAATATGTTTATTTGAGTACACCAACAGAAATTAAAAAAGTAATTCAATTGAATGAAAAATTAGTTTGAAAGGTATATTCAAAAATAAAGATTCACAAATACATAGGCAAGTAGTTCAGCTAAAGGTTTATTGTTTGAAAAAGAACACGATTGCTTTAACCAACTTGAATTCATTCGTGAGAAATCGCACTAAAACGTTTCTTTAACGCGTAAATTAAAATTATAATCAGCGCCTAGATACCCGATGTGTACCCGGTGCCCGACCCGATTGGGTCTGGGCCCGAAAAAACTAGTCTGGGTCAGCCCAATGGGCCCAGGTCCACCCAATTATTAATTTCTTGTTTTTTAATCGTTTTTATATAATAATAATATATATATTATTATTTTATTATGATCGAGCCTGTTTGGGCTGGGTTTGGTTTGGGGATCAAGTATTGGGTATTAGGCCTGACCCGGGCTCAAGGTTTGGACGTCGGGCCAACCTGGGCCTGACTCTTACCGGGCTGGGCTGGGCCGACCCGATGCCCAGGTCTGCGCTTGACTTGGGTTTGATTTATGACTAAAAAGGGGCACCACTAATTTTGAAAACATTGGCCCCTCCTCATATTCAAAAGCACAAAATTGGCACCCAGATTTTGAAAAATTCTAATTTGGATTACAATAATAATAAAAAAATTTTAGTTGGTGCTTGTAAAATTTTCAAATTGTTATTTCTACTCCACCAATGAAAAATTTCTGACTATAACCCCATTAAATGATTTTTATCTGTTTGATTTTTGCTTGACTTGTTTAGAGCTCACATCATTATACAATCCTAGTCACGACATACAAGCAAGATTTTCTGCAAGATCAAAACATGATTTTTTTTTTTTCGTTGACCATCAGGTAATTATATAACTAACATTGTTCTCATTTATTAGAGAAATTCAATAACTTGATCAAAATATTTAATATGGCTACAACTTTTAGGAACAATGCAAAGTTGATAATAAGGTGTAAGAGCAAATCATACGTCACATTGTATATATAAAAGTTAGGTTGCACAAAATATATTCATTTTTTAGATGAGCATGATCTGCTACATAAGATAGAACCGTCTTCCAAACTACACTAAAAGAAGATTCTCAAGTACTTCGACATGCATATAATCTAACTGTTCTAACTGAGTGGCATAACCTTATAAATCGAAAAATGCCCATCTATGAGTTTCCAAAATCTAACAAGGTAAATTCTTCACATTTTTTTTAAGAGATTAATATATTTCCCGCTTGCATGAAATGCAATATTTATAATCTAAAAAATATTTGATGCGGTATATAATTTTGTTTGCTAAAGGTCTTAATATCATTGAGAAAAAGAAGAACAATAGCTGTTGCAGGTTAAAGATGAAGATTTACTTCTCTAGTTATCAACAATGTATCGAAGTACCGATTCAATCTGTCTAACTTGTCAAAATAAGTTTTCCTATTATATAATTGCAATAAAATAAAGTTGCAGATGTTGAGAAATATTGCTATTCATTGCTTTTTGAAGAGATTAATCATGTGGATGATTAAGTTTCTTTGGGACTTCTTAGCAGCATAAAAGAAAAGGACCTTGTAAGTAGCATTAAAATGCTGCATATTTTTTTTTTTACTTCTTAATCTTATTTGTATTATAAATTTGAGAAAAAAAAAGTCTTTGGCCTAAAACTAAAAAAGCCATCAAACTAAAAGAATGGTAAGTTTTTCAACATGTCGAAAACAGTTTTCAAGTATAAATTAACAAAACCAGCTTTTTTCCACAATGAAACATTAATATAATAAACAACTGCCATGATCCAGATACTGTAGAATTTGGAAAAGACATGTAGACAATGGTGACACTCCAATTGAATCCATAACAAAATTACTTGATGTGCGAGATAAGTATCTTCTAGGTCCTTGTTTGTTAAATTATGCATATGTAGGCAACTTACATAATTGTCTTTCACCTTATACTAATGATCTGTTAATATAATGATAAAGACACCATTGTCATGTATTGGGTGCTTGAATTATTTTCTCAAATTGGTGTAGAAGATGTGGTGAGGGCGATAATATTCCAAGAAAAATATATATCGATTAGGTTTCAACACCAACATTTTTTCCTTATATAAGAAATTATCCTCTCTTTATATAGGTGCTTGCTGCATGCTGTTTTGGAGAATGAGAGTAGACTGTCAATTTGAATAATGCTATTGAGCACTTCACAATACATATTTATGTAGACACAAAAGATATGGCTGAACTTGCATAGTTTGCATGATTTATGTAGCAAATAGATTTAGTTAAACAAATTAAGAAATGACTCCCAATAATTATGAGGTGTTTACTTGTCCTTGATACAGAGATCTCACGTATGTGTTTTGTATAATATGCATAATAATTTGTGTTGATTGATTATAACTCTCGATAATAAATACTTCATCGAGATAAGTCATCTAATGTTTTGCTTTCGAACATTCAAAATCATAATCCTATTTGTCCTTCATGCGTTCTTTAAAGAAAAAAAGCAGAAACCAAAACAATAGTTCTAAAAGTTACCAATATATGCAAACCTACCAGCAGATTGGATAAAATTGGATAGACTCTAGATAACCAACTTAAGGATCCTATAAAAGCAACAATACATCTGTTCAGCTGAATGATCGTCAAGATTGACAACGTTTTCACAATTCTATAGAAATGCTCTCAAATTCTTGAGAAAAATAAATGGTACGCTAAGTTAAAGAATATGCTGTGGGAACCAATATCATATACTGCAATATTTTGAGTAGAAATTGATCCCAATGAGATTATAATCATCAAAATGAAAGAATTCCAACACATTCTTATCATAAACATGCCTACTTAGAAATAAAACAAAAGCTAAATCGTCTCTATTTCTTACGACAAGATCGTTGCACATATTCAACTTACAGTGGCAAACATCTATTGCATTTCATATATTAAAACCTAATTAGATGATGACGACTAAACATTGGGACAATAAAATAATTGAGTTCATGTGACAAAAAAATAGCTAGTCCAAATTCTCATGCACATTGCCAAAGGGTTACTCTAAAACACCGAAAGCAGCCCTGAATCTTGTAGTGATGGGGAAGGAGAAGCTTCTCCCATCACTCAATCAATCACTGAGGTGGTAATTGATCTCAAGTCAGTGTTAAATGATATCCGATCCATTGACAATTATGATCAAATCTGGATCTTATATTGGATCCGTACGACGTCTATATGCAATAAATTTCATGACTAAGGGGTTCGTAATTGAGCTTGAATCGGTGTTGGATAACATCCGATCCGTTGACAATTATGATTAAAACTGGATCTTATATTGGATCCGTTCGAGAGGGCCTTGAGCACGCCGGAGTTGGATTGAAATCCTGAGAGAGTCGGGTCCGGAGTAAAGATCCGGCCCGATTCCTCATGCCCTACCCTATATTAGGGAGCGCCATAAAACCCTAGTTTCCTCTTCGCGGGGTGAAAGGGCGAGAGGGCATACGAGTTGGGGTTCTCTGCCGGAGCAGCAAGCGCAGCAGCAGCCATGGCAACGGCGACGACTGTGAAGGATGTCTCCCCGCACGAATTTGTGAAGGCATACGCGTCCCACCTCAAACGTTCTGGCAAGGTACAAGTGCTGCTACTGCTACTCTCTTTCTCTCTCTCTCTCTAGAGAAGTATTTTGTGCTCTGATAAAACATAACGTTCAGATCCAATTTACTCTTTTCTCTCGAGCTTGTAATGTATCATGTGGTTTCTATAGATTCTTCCATTATTTAGATTGGATAAACCAGATACAAACTAACTGCTATCGTTGAATGTGGACAATAAGATCATCCGGGAGTTGGGGCTCTTTTGCAGCTCTTGTTCAAACTTGGATTTTGTTGGAGATCTCGCTTACTTGAACTTCTTCTTCTTGTGCGGTGGATCTTTTTTTTTTTTTTGGTTACTTCTGTTTCCTTTTTTATTTTTACTTCCTTCCCCGTGACCGTGGTCTTGTCCTTTCTTGTTAGAAACGATAAAGTGGTTCCATGTTATAACCTGTGGTTCGTGCCTTGCCCGTGAAGTGTGCGTGGGTTTCCTTCAATCGGTGCTTAAATTGGAGCTTGAGGATTTCTTCCTTTGATCAGCCTTGTTGCAGATTGACCATTGCAGTTCTATCTTTTTCCTTCTGTAAATTGACTCTTCATTTCCGTAAGAGTTCATTGATCTGGTTTCTGGTGGTTCATCAACTCGATAACATTTACTGAGGACGAGTTATCCATCATTCTTGAGACGATTCTTTATTTTTCTTTAGTTTAAAGTTTAAAGTGGCTTGAACTGATGTCGTCTGATTCTCTTTTTCTTATCGCTTATTGCTGCTGAGTGGTACGATAAGAGGAATGTTTGGATATGAATTGAAAGAAGAAATGGGTATGATTGACGGATTTTGTTGGGTGCCTTATGTTGCTTTCAGGTGGCAAAATTATCAAGGTCCCAAAATTCAAGAATAGGCAATTCAAAGAAGTTTGAGCCGCATACATTGATTCAACTTAAATATAAAGAAGTGGACTAAGTAGTATAGTAACTATTAGAGAAAAAAATGTATAAAATGTGTTTTACATGGTAATGATGAGATTTTTCTTATAATATCCATAGTCAAGATTGACTTATCTGGCAACCTTAGAAGTTATCAGGACATTACAATGCATTTTTTGTTCTAAACATCATGGAATATACCTTCAATGGCTTATCTAATTTTACAATGTATGCTTTTAATATTTTTTACATGATGCAACTACATAATACGTGTTCTTTTTATTTCTGGTCATATCATCTGCACTCAATCAGAGGTGGGCATTACTCGTAAGTAATCTGTTCTGGGGTTAGCAGAGCATGCATTCTGCAAACGAATTTATTCTCAAAAGATGGGTATCTGGAAAAGGTCTATTGTGTTTATAGTACAGCGTGTCACAATGATTGATCAACAATGTGCTGACTGGTATTCGTTCATCTTTTTCTGTCCTCTCATAACAATTGACTTGATGGACGTAAAGTTCTAATTAGGAGGCACGATATTTGCTTCATAATCAGATTTTACTTGATGGATAGTGGGTGGTAATTGGTTTTAATATTGCATTGTGTTTTGATGCCTTGGCTTTTGAAGTTCATAGTTGAAGAATTGCTGTGATATGATTAGTGTTGGTGTTGAATGTTCTTGGAGTCTTGGCTTGTGGTCTCATTTTTAGTAGTCGTACTGATGGTTAAATGGTTGCACATATCTACATGAGGTCCGATGATGTTTCTTACTCTAAATTGTCTGGTGAAACTGTACTTAGTTGCCTTGGTCTTTATCAGATCCATAAATGTTCTTTTTTGTGTCATTCAACCTTGTGATAAAACCTATTCATCGAGGCCTGAACAATCTGTGATCAAATGTTGTTACATGTCTCATAATCCTTCGAAAGTAGCTGTTCCCCTCAACAATTTTACCTTTACCCTCTTACGTTAGTTGGATAGCTTGTGGAGGACCATACCTTAAGCAGCATAATCATGTCCTAAATTGTCATTAAATTTTAAAACTAAAGCCTGTGTGCCCAAGCTAAGTCTCAAAATAGACTTGGTTCCATTCTGATTTCTTTGGCCCAGTCTTTTGTTCGATCAACGGTCAGATCTATATTCTCCTCTTTGTCAGGAGACAACTTCCCCCTGCGTGGATGACATGATTGTGGTTGTGTATGGTGTGTATTAGGCTATTAGCATATTAGCTAGTTGGGTAAGCTTGTTAATTATTGAATTCATTGATGGTAAAGTAATCAATGAATGACAATTTTTTCTACTTTCTATGTCACTTGTGTTTGGGCATGTGTGCAGAATATGAAGTAAGCTTGTATTTAGTATTTACAACTATAAAAAAGATATATGTGCACAGTACACCCACTGTGCACCCAACTTAGGTGTGGCAACCTACTTGCAACACTCATATGATATAGAACCACTTACTTAAGTTATCATATACATACAAAAAAAGTAGGTTTGCATTATTTTTCATATGAAATAGGTCGTAAGAAAATGCCTTGACTCTCAAAAGTGTCAAATTTTATGTGATGTCTTTGGTGGTGTTCTGCCAGTGTTATTTGGATGGGTTGTCAGTAGTGCAGCTTAGCCTTTTAATGGTTTGAAGTCATGTCTCAAGCTGTAACGGAATGTCAAGGAACATTTCAACACAAAAACTAAAAGTGGCAACTTTAATCCTCTGGGGTATCTCCTAGGTCGAACTGCGTGCCAGTCTGCTGAATACTGGTCTAAAGTAAGCTAATCTAGTTGATGCTCCATGCAAAGTTGATGCAGTTGGATGTTGCTGGTGCTTCACTTGTGATGTCTGCAATTTTTAACAATATATGCCAAATGAGTTAGTTAACTTTAGGTCATCATGTTGAGTTGATACAAAGATTCCTCCAACCATCATATCACTTGCACTTTATCTCAGACACTTGATTTTTTTTCTATTTGCTAATCTGTTTGAGACCAGATTGAATTGCCGCACTGGACAGATATTGTGAAGACTGCAACTTTCAAAGAGCTTGCACCTTACGATGCTGATTGGTATTATGTCAGAGCCGGTATGTCCTCTCTCTCTCTCTCTCTTTTTTTCCATCTTTTTTTCTTCTCATATCATGAATGCAAAACAGTCTATTGAAGTATGTGAGCTGCATACTTAGGCATCTCTCAAACTTTTAGAATGTAGATCTTATTTTCCATGTTAACCTTCGTTTATTTTGCCACTTGTGTTTTTTGTTTCAGCATCTATGGCAAGGAAGATCTACTTGAGGCAAGGCATTGGTGTTGGTGGCTTCCAGAAGATTTATGGTGGGCGGAAAAGGAATGGGTCTCGTCCACCTCACTTCTGCAAGAGCAGTGGGTCTATTGCTCGTCACATTCTCCAGCAGTTGGAGAAGATGAACATCATCGAACTTGATCCGAAAGGGTTAGAGTCCTTTTCTCCCTAATGTTATGTCTTCAGAATCTGGATTTGCCACTTATTTGCATTATTTATGAACGATTAAAAGAATTCATATATTTTGATTTAATAACTGATTTTGAAAAATCTGCATTTTTATTTTTTTCTTAGTTTCTTTCTCAAAGTGAAAAACGGCATAGTTGTTACACATTCGTAACCATCTTTTTCCAAAACCCCCCAACGTCAATCTTTGAGATTGTGGATCTAACTGCAGCCTGCCCTCATTGCATTTCTTTCTTCAGGGGGAGGCGAATTACATCAAGTGGGCAGCGCGACCTTGATCAAGTGGCTGGCAGAATCATTGTCGCTGCGTGATGCTCTTATGTCGTTATGCGTGTTCAAGCTTTCTTCATTCGACGTTTCAGTTATCCTCAGCTAGGTTTCTAATGGTAATGATGAAAGGGTTACTCATCTCCATGATTAATCAAAAAAAAAAAGGAAAAACACTGAGGACGATTTTGGTAATGTACTGAGGATATATTTTTGGGTTTTAATTTTTTTTTTCAGCTGAGATCATCATATACAAAGGTGTGGACCTTTTCTCATTTCGTTTAGGCTTTATATTGTGTTCCTCGTAACGTGTTTTTTGGGTTTTAAATATTGAATAGCTGTGCATTTTGTCTGAATTATGGTTATCGTACTCTGTGTCTATGATCATCTTTCCCATTGACATCCAACCGGAAGAAGCGCATTATTGCTTTTTCTTTTGATTCCAAAAACAGTTTACTATATATTACATGATATTTTAAAAATCAAAATGTAGCTGGTCAGGGTGCGGTTTAGCTCTAAAAGGTTGAGTTGAACTGTTCACCAAGCCTTGGCGCAGGCAAGGGCGTCAGAGGCAGGGGCATTGGGTGGCCTTGAAGCCTTTTTTTTTAGTGAGTTGGCCTCCTTTTTATTTAGACTTTTTCAAGTAGTAAGTTGTCAACTTTCGATTCTCCTGAATAAAGGAAGTTGACGATAGAGTTCAACAATCAATTCCAACAAATGATGTTTCAACTGTAACAGCGTTATTCTTTTAAAAAAAAATTATAACATTGATTTATATATTTTTTCTGGAATTTTCGATCATGTAGATATTGACATTTTGTAGTTAGATTTCTTTAAAATACACTCAGGGCAGATGGAAAAGGTTGAATATATTTTTAAAAATTTTTACTGGGATGGAGTGGGCCTTGGCCCCTATTAGCCCCGCACGCTCCTGCCACAGGAAAGATGAAATCGAAAGAAATGTTGATATGTTATTCCAAGCTACTTAAGAGGTCGTTTGATGGCCATGTGACACGCGTGTCATGTTTAGTTGATTTTTTCGTGTCATGTTTAGTTGATTTTTTCATTAAATGCCAGACACAAGTCAGGTTGGACAGAACGGATGGTTGAACAGAGTATAAATTGGATTTCTGTTCCACGGTGTTTCGAACTTATTCGAACAGACAGAACATCTCCTCCCGGCCTCAACTTCGAGCCCCTGACCCTGCCCCTTAGCCCTCTGCTCGTTGCCTTTCTCTCCTCCCGTTGCTTTTCTCTCTTCCTCCATCTTCGTCCGCCTCCATCTCCGCCCCTTATTTCTCCTCCATCTCTGTGCTTGTCCCCATCATTTTTCTTTCCTACAAAAATGAGTGAGTGTTTCCTTTTTTTTTTTTGTTAATCTTCGCTTCCCCTACCTGCCCATCGCCTTCCCCTCTCTGACGGATTTGGGTGCCCTAATCAGATGAATTTTCCATCTTCAGAAAGAGGAGAGCAATTTGCAGCGGCCCCTGAGCATCGTTGTCGTGCCTCCTCTTCTCGGCGTCGCAGACTCATCTGCTCCGCCTTAGCAATCGTCCTCCTTTGCTTCACCTGAGGAACCGTTGCCGCGCCTCCTCTGCTCCGCCTGAGGAATCGGCACAGGTGACTACATTGAAGATTTTGGGTTTTGCATTTTGGGTCTTATGTAAAAAAGGATTTCAGACTAACAACCATTCATTTTCCTCAATCTTAATGCGTAGGCATAAAAATATGGCTTAAAAGAACCGAGCATGCTTGGCAGATTCGATTTTGTTTCTTCTGTAAAAAAGGATTCCAGACTAACAATCATTCATTTTCCTCAATCTTAATGCGTAGGCATAAAAATATCGCTTAAAGAACCGAGCATGATTGGCAGATTCGATTTTGTAAATATGAGGCGTATAATAATCTTGAATTTCTTATGGTACACAGATTCGTTTCTGTAATTACGAGGCATGTAAACCTGAATTTCCATGCGCACTTGATCATGATCAATTATCACTCACGATTGATCAAGGGGCTGATCATGGTATGTCTATCTGACCAAGAGAAGGTAATGTTCTTTTGCAGAAACCCCCAAGGAGTAAAACAAGTGGAGAGTAATGACTTTGAATTCAATTCTATCTGCTCCATCAGTTTGCTAAGAAGTATTACCAGTGGAATAAACACACTGAAAAATATATGGTTTTATTTTAGGCGGATCTCCTTTTCTTCCTGTCTTTGCATTAAATTTTTTTCTCCATTAAGGATGGCAATTCATTTCGGAGGTGTGCATTTCCTCTGTCTCTGGGTCTAAGGTGAGTCGAAGAGAAGAATATTGCATTCTGATCCCGTGGTGATGGCGATGGCATTGTTTGTGTTCTTGACTCCGAGCTTGCTGTTTCAGTTGCCCAACCAGAACAGAGTGGTGGAGTTTGCAAACCTGCACACCAGTGGGATCTCCATTTTGATTCACTCCATCATCTCTTTGGACTGGTTACCATATTCCTCATAGCCATCAGGCTTCCTATTTACACAGGATAGAAGCACTAGGAAGCATGAGGCAGAGTTTCTCTCCTGTTTCTTGATCTTTCTTTTGTTTCACTTTTGAACTGCTGCTTTGTGCTTGTCTCGCTCCCCTCCTGTCTACCTCTTTCAATCAGTTCCATTGACTTCTTTGTCCTTTTTCTTGTTTGATCTTTCAATCAGTTCCATTGACTTCTTTGTCCTTTTTCTTGTTTGATTGAGTGTTTGAATATCCCTTCTTCTTGATCAGAAGCTGGCCTGTTCTTGTCATGGTCGTTGCCATTAAGCTAAAGTACACATATACATAACCAAAAACAATGTTAAAAACATGAAAAAATGAAAAAAGGGGAAACATGAACATAAAATGCATTTCTTTGATTTTTGACGTTTTTTTTTTCAAAAAAACATGTTTTTTTGAAAAAAAACATGTTTTTTGCTTTCAGGCTTTGTTTGCCTGACCAGTTAATTATTTTTCAACTTTTAAACGTGCTTTTTTGTTAATAACACACATTTTCTGTGATTACCTTCATGCAAGAACTTTCTTATAATCATGTCAACAGTTTGAGATCCATTTTTACTGGTTGGCTACTTCTGTTTTGAACATGATCCATTTTACTCAACTTTGACAAGTTGAGATGTCGCTGTAATGTACACTCTAGCTGAAGAGGCCTTGTTTATCGAATGTCATTTTTACCAATTTGATGTATATAAAATACTTGTTGTAATATATAACCTTAATTGTTTACATTATCTACCAAATGAAAGTAATATATAACCTCCGGACTATGATCCACCTATTTGTTGTCATGTTCGTCATTACCTGAAAAGCAGGACAATACCAGCAGAGAGTTGTCATGTTCACCACTACTTTAAACAACCACCAGAGAGCCTGTCAGTCATGCAATAAATTGTTCATGCACAAAAATCTTGGTCCCACATGAATTGTTCTATCTGACGTAGAAGATGATTCAACATGGCCCATCATAATTCTGTTTGCAATGGTTTTTCAGTTCTTATTAGTTTTTACATAGCAAGTCCCAGACCGCCACACTGTTCATGAGTGTGTTCACTGGTCCTGTAGTTCAGCTTCTGAGAATCTGAAGCTTAACGAGCTTAATAAGTATAGTCTCCTGAAAATGTGCCTTGAAGATCCAAATAAGCTAGGGCCGCAAATTTGCTTTGACGAGTACAACTGTCTGGATTCCAGACATCTCTAATATTTCTAGAGTGTAGCTATCCACAGTCCCTCCAACCACAACTCTACCATTAGATGCGCAAGATCAATGCACTCCACTATAGCAAAGAAGAGCCCCATTAATCCATAGAAAGGTGGGAAAAAATGACCTTCTTGCTCTATGAGTTGCTTGTAATTGCTTTAATAATGTCTATTATATCATCACTAAAGTCTTTTCTGCTTAATTGAAAGTCTTTCTTGCTTGAACTGTAAAGATATTTGAAGAGATATCATGTTGTGGCTAAGAGATCCGCCAGATCTCTTTCTTTCTATCACATTCTTTTTGTGAAAGTGTCAACTGTTCTTCCAGTTTTTCATAAAAGCTTGTTAACAACTGTGGATGTGACATTTTGAACTGGTTCTTGTGTATTTGATTAAATGTATGTTTTTACTCCTTACAAGAAGAGTTTATTTGAAATACTTTCAGAACCGAGGTGAAGGGCGCACTCTCTTATATTATTTGAACATGTTCCTTCCAATGTGATATGAATGCTTCTCCCTTTGTTCACTGGCGTTTTGTATTGCTTCATGATAAAAGGCTTCTAAGTTTTTTGTTTTTTCTTATTTATTGCTGATGAAGTTGTACTTGTAAATAAAATATTCTCTGAAAATAAATATAAGAGATATTGAAATTGAAGGTTTCTTTCAGTACAAACGTCAGACATGATTAAACATCGGACAGAACGGATAGATCGGACAAGACAAAAACAAACGTCAGACAGGACGGACAAAACAGACACACACGAAACAAACGTCGGACAAGAAGGACATAGTGTTCTGTTCCTAAAATCATCAAACGGTGGACAAGGAACACCATTATCCATGAGGACAGGACGTCCTGTCTGTCATGTCCCAATAGACAGCAATCAAACAACCTCTAAGGCACCTCAAATTCCCCGCTTGTCTCCGCCCCTACCACAGGGAAGATGAAATTGAAAAGAATGTCGGTGTGGTATTCCAAGTTACTTAAGGCACACCAAGTTCCGTACTTAAAAAGATGTTTTTGACTTAAATACATTGTCTCCTTTCAGACATCTGATAAAATTGAAACGACGTGGCTTAAATAAATTAACGTGTTTATCGTTACTTATTTATTCAATTGATATTTTTAAAGGGCTTATATGAGATGTGACATTGGAAGACCTGTGCAGCTCTATGGGAAAGTGTTCACCTTTGCAGCTATATTGATCGATAGTATGTTGAGAATAAACTCATGTTAGTGTCAACAATAACTAACAAACGATAACAAGTATGTTTGGAGGGTGTAACATAGTTGGTCAGGCTGGCATGACACCTCGGTAAGAGTTTGATTGTCAATTTACCAGCCTCCTCCGTAAGAGTTTGATTGTCAATTTGATTTTTTTAGGCACTATTAATGTAAACTGTCAAGGATAACGATGCATCATTCTATTTGATAATATACCATGGGTGTACCCAAGTCCCAAAACAGTTTACAAACTCATGACGCAGCTTTTTAAATTCACAATGTTGTTTGTGTAATTATACATGGACGAAGAACTGGAAAAGTCAAATGAAGTAACTTACACTCTTTCTCTCTCTCTCTCTCTCTCTCTCTCTCTAAGAAGAGTTCATAGCCTTTTTTTGATCAAGAAGCACTTTACTTATTTCAGCACAGTTTTTGGTATTTTCCCTTGCCATTATAATTCAAGTTTGGATCTAGGATCGAACTGCATGTGATCCGAACATAATATGTTGTCATTGGAATAGCTATCAATATTAAGGCGCAAGGTTCTGTTTCGTCAACTTTCTGAGGCCCATTAAAAAAAAAGGAAAAAAAGAGAAGATGTTCTCTCTGCTGTTTTACTTACGGGCTGAACTCAAAACGGTCCAAAGACAAACGGGTCCATACGATCACCGAGACAACCACTTGGAGAGAGAGAGAGTGGCATCCCCACTCCCCACTATATTCGCGCGCCTTCTCTCTGCCTCCACGTTGCAACGACAAATGGAAGCTCTACTCCACTCCGCCTTTTCCCCTCCTTTCTCAACGTTCGTCACAGCCGGCGAAACTGGCAGGAGAGTGCTTAAAACTCGCTCATTCATCATCGCAAGGCAAGCTTCTCATCTCCCAGATCCTTTTCGGTTCTTATCCTCTCTTATTCTTCTCTTGTGTTCTCCACATCCCCTAACTGGATCTTGCATTCATCCAATGTTTCAGGTCCGGAGGAAATGATAGCAACACATCCGCGGTACGTACATGCTTTTGCGTTCGTATCGTTTCGTCTGTTTGTTAGTTTATTTTTTCTTTTAGGAATATTTTATCCAATTGTTTTGAGTTTCTGGACCTCTTCAGGAAGCCATGGAAGCGAAAAAAAGAGATTTTGAATCGAAGAGCTCCGATATATGGAAGCTCTTTAATGATGCTCAGCAAAGTAAGGGGACTCCGAAACTGGAATTGTTGATTGTTCAAGTGAGTCCTTTTGCTTCGTCTATTGATATATTGATGTCTCGTTTGTAGATATACTTTACTTGAACACGCAGCGGCTTAAGGCCGAGGAAGAGCTGAAGAAGATTAGGAAAGAAAATGACGCGCTGCTTGCTAGAGTGGAAGAGTTAGAGGCAGGTAATTGCAGCTTCCCATTTTCTAGTACGAAGTTGCGAGTCTTGCTGACTTTCTGAAATGATGTAAAGTTGCATGTTCATGGATACCCGTCCTTGCATATCTTCATGAGAAAAGGGGGACCGATTTTCATCCACAAAATAGAAGGGTCAAACATTTTGAATGTGGAAGAAGCTACCAATTGGTTTCAAATTGTCAGGTCCTGATGAACTTGTGAAATGTCTGCTAGACGAATGGAGAACCCCATCAACTTAAGCAGACCACAGTGCCTCACTATTATCCGGCTAATGCTTATCTTTATGTTGGCAAAATAGTGTCGCAAGTGCATACAACCCACCTTTCCGCTACAAATTGCATGTGTTTGACATAGCAAGATCCTGATTACTAAGTGGGGCATCTCAGCAACTGGGAAAAGGAAATGAGAGAAATGTCTAGTCCTGCCATCTGTAAGGGTTTCTTCTTTTGGCTAAAACATTGTACTCATTGTTGATAGGGAAATCCCAACAGCCTCCAATAACTGATGAACTTGTATCTTAAAACAGAAAAATCTTTACTTTGATTCTTTTCCTTATTTTTCACCCAATGATAGTTTTGCTTTTTCCCAGCTGTTGAAATAGGATGGTTGCTTTGTTGAAAACCTAATGGCTCCCTTTTGTTAGATGGTTTCAGACCTCCAAGGAACAATGTGCATTTCATAAATATGACAGACAAGTCATTGCTTTTGGGTGAGCTAATGCTTCGAATTGATTCAATGGTGCTTTCGGGCATCATGGATTTGGGAGAGGCATCAGAATTGAGAAAGTTCATAATAGAGAACAAGATGGTTGTAACAGATGCCTTCTATAATATAAGGAGCAAAAATGATCACGAGCTGCTATCAAATCTTCGTGATGTTTTCAACAACAATGGAAGGTAAATGTTTTGATTCCTTTATAAGGATCAAAAATTTCTTTTATTGTTTGTCCTTAAGTGATTCCCAATATAAGCAAATATTAGTTAAAAACTTATATTCTCATAAGGGTTGTCTACCTATCATTTGAATCTAGAGCACATACAATATGGTGTGATTCACATTTCACAGTGTGTTGAAACTTGATCATGACATTCAGCATCCATAATATTAGTTGTCCGTTGGAAATTGTTTATTGAACCTCAATAAACAGAGGGTACCAAAAAGTAAAAGATTCTCCTATATTATGAGTAAAAATGGCTAAAACACACAATAACAAACAAGAGAATCGTGAGATTGCAACAAATGTCACTCTCTTGGCCTCCATCAAGTTGTAATGTGACATTTCCCCATGGACAGTTGGGTTTGTACTTTGTAGTAATGGAACTTTTCTCATAGAAGTAATCCTCCATCAGCAAATCTACAGATCGGTAGTTCAAGCCCAATAAAGCAACACTCTTTTGCTAGCATTGTGTATCCGAGTGCATTAGTTTGTTAAAGATTTTGTTATTACTATTGCTAGTGTTTAGTCTAACCTTATTTTTTTATTAAATGCAGGAATCAATTACATATATTGCATATCTGCACGGAAATGACACCAGTTGCTTCCTTTGGATCGTTAGCGTCATATGTAACAGAATTATCTCTCGCACTTCAACGAAAGGGCAACTTTGTGGAGGTCATATTACCTAAGTATGTAAAACGACTTGAAAGAACAAGAATAAATAAATAAACTAAAAAAAGAAGACAAGTATGTAGCTGCTTGTGAAGTGAATGAAGTTCAGATACATTTGAACACACGCTGCTATTTGGACATCTCTCTCTCTTTCTCTCTCTCTCTCACATACACACATTACACACAATGTGCTTTTAGGCGTATGCATGTATACATATGTAAGTACATTATATATATATACACTTGTTGGTATACAGATTGCTGCATGTTTTGTGTTTATGACAGCACATTTCTGCACAGAGTTCATCTTTGTTCATCTTGTGATGGTTTCATCATTTCAATTTAAGATGTTGGATATCTGTTTTTTATTATGTCATCTGCCTTAATCTACAAACTGGTGGTTCCTTTGCCAACGTGGTTGTGCTGGGACTGGGTGTTCTTAAATGCAATTCATTTTTTATTTTTATCTGCATTGCATTCTTGTCACTTTTGTCTGTGCTTTGCATCAACAATGACTGCCATTGCACACACATGCACGCACACACACACACACACAAAAAAAAAATAAAATAAATAAATAAATATATATATATATATAGTGTGTGTATATGTGTGTGTGTGTGTCTATATGTATATCTCTGTGCGTGTACATGGTAGCCCTTGCTTAGTCCTACTCACGCACCCGAGGAGAAGCCCAGCTTCGAGAAGTAATTGTATTTCGTCTTAGGGTTTTCAATCCCCATTTAGCTCATTATATATCCCTTAAACAGGGTATCATGTCTTATTAGTTGCTGAATGTCTTTAGCCCATCCCAGGTAGCAGGGATATTGTCATGATGGTTCCATTCTATGAGCCATTCTTCTTTTTCTCCCTTATTACTCCTGATTTTCTTGAGTCCCAGTCGTCTGTAGGGATACATGGAAGGATGTTCGTCCAGAACCAGGGCTGTGTGGGCCTGCTCTTCAACATAGAGGCAGGACAGGTTTAAGCTTAGATACATGAAAGACTGGGTGTGTGGCACTGCCCTCTGGAAGCTGTAATTCATATGCCAAGGATCCATTCCTGCGTTTAATCTGATAAGGTCTGAAGAAACGTGGGACAAGCTTGTTGTACCCCCTAGGTAGGCAGAATCCTGCTCCTTGGGTTGGTTTGTGCAAGAAGACCCAGTCTCTCCCGCATTGTATCGCGAGTCTTTATGCCTTCGGTTGTATTGAATCACCATACGGTTAGATAAATGCTCCTTGAGGTCCTTAAGCACAACATCATGACACCTCAAGTCCACTTCTTCCTCTCTTGCTGAACCAGGTGGTACCTGCAAACATCTGGGGGTGGGCTCCCGTACACAGCTTCAAACAAAGACATACATGTGGAAGAATGCTAATGTGTGTTGTAAGCTAGCTCTACCCACGAGAAATAGTCTGCCTACAACCTTGGTCGCTAACTTGTAAAACAACGTAAGTCTCCAAGCATCTATTTACCACCTCCATTTGCCCGTTCGTTTCAGGGTGGTATGCAGTGGTCATTTGCAACTTGGTGCCCTGTAGCTGAAAATATTCTTTCCAAAATGCACTTAGGAAAAAAAGGAGGTCACTGTCACTAGTGATGGAGCGTGGCATTCCGTGCAACCCTCTGATGTAATCTTGGAAGGACTTGATAGAAATCTGACACCAATGTGTGTAATCTATATTCATGCCGGAAGATAGAGAGAGAGAATGAGACAGAGAGGGGCTGAGGAGAAGAGGCCGTGACCAGGATGGTCTACATGGCCCATATTTATAATACTCTTAGGAGACTCTTCAATCGCATAATCCTAGGAGACTTCTCACTTATCACAAGGACAGAATACCGCAACATGGTTTACAAGAATGTAGAATACAAGGACATAGAATGATGTGAAACATTATTCAACGTGCTGGATTTTGGATCCAGATGGAAGATCCGAAAATCTTATTGTTAACAGGATGTAGCCACAGATTTGGCTGTGTATGGGTGTGCTAGAGGTACAAAATGAGCATACTTTGAAAGGCGATCTACCACCACCATGATTGCTGACTTTCCTTGCGAAAGGAGTCCTTCCCCATTCATTTTTCTTAGAACCTTCTCGAATCATCTTTTTGGAAAGATGGTCTTGTATCAAGAGTTTATCTTGTGACAAGACAATATCACATCTATGATCGGTTATTTGACAAACCGATAAAATTCAAATTGAGTTTAATCTAACTTTTGTTATTTTAAAAGGAGTTCCATCGACAGTTTTAACAAAATGGCATAACTCTTCCTTAGTGCATTCGGTAAGCATTGAACTACAAGGAGTCATATGGAATGAAGCACCAGAATCAAGAATCCAAGAGTACTTACTTGAAGATATGGATGCCACTGTTGCACCGGAAATTGGAGAAGCCCCTCATTTGAAAAGTGGTTGAAGAACATCAATGAGTTTCGGTTGGAGTGAACTCACAAGCTTGTCTAGGTCAAAATGATTGCTTTCTTTGTTTTTCTCATGCATTACTTCAGCCACACTTGTCTTCTTGTCAAATTTCTTCAATTTAAGATACTTAGGTTTTATATGTCCTTCTTCTTGACAATGGAAACATATGATCTTCTTATTGCCATCTTCATAATTTCAATTAAAGTGAGGAGGCCTATAAGTTCTCATATGAGCACCGGGTCTTGAGGTGACAAGAACACTTTCATTCTTTTCTCTAAAAAAGTTAAGTCGATTCTCTTCCATTTGTAACCCCGCTATGGTTTCATTTATGGATGACACTCTATGTCTATGAAGTAAAGAAGTTTTGACTCCATCATATTTCAGTGTAAGACCAAGGACAAATTTATAAAATTTCTCTCTTTGAATTTGTTTTTGTCTAAGTATTATGTCCCTTGGATCAAACCATTCGGGTTCGAATAGGGCAAGTTCATCCCGTAATTGCTCAATTTCTCCAACATATTCTTTGATGGATTTGTCTCCTTGTTGGAGATTTGCAAACTTCATTTGAAGGTTGCACATGTATGCTACGTCCTTCATGGTATGAGTTTTCTTGAGGAATTCCCAAGCTTCATGAGCAGAATCATGCTTAGCTATTTGACCCATAGTCGTGGTATCAACACAAGGAATAATCCATGAAATGATTTTGTGATGCCTTATCTTCCATTCTTTCCATTTCTTTTGATATTCATTTACAACTTTGTCTTTTTTGGTTCTTTCTAGTTCATGAGCTTTTTCATCTATGGAGACTAGTTGTAGTTCACTTTTGGACCCATCAATGAGTCCCCACAAACCTTTACTTTTTATGAAGTGTTTCATAATACTTGCCCATTGAACATAAGTAGATGAAGAGAGCTTAGGGAGAGGAATGGAGATAGCTTTGTCGTCCATGATGTGTACCTTGTATTGCAATAGAGTTGATAAATTTGAAGAAGAGAAAGATTCACAAAAATCAGCCACAGAAAATCAGCACCAAAGAACTTGTGACAGCACCAAAGATGATGTCACAACAGTCCCTATAATGGTCACAGTAAGAAGATGATCAAATCCTTCATAAAGATGTTATCAAACTGCTCTTCAACACGAAAGCCACCATATATGTGCTTATATCAGCACTCAGCAGTATTTTCGACAAGAGGGCAGGTTATTCTTTATGCAAAAGAAAAACAGCAGCAAAACTAGTAACTTGACTTCTCAGTAATTTCACCAAACAGTTGGTGAACTCTTCCGTGACTTTGAAGGATCTGCTGTTGCTGCCTGTGACGGAACTTCCGTCACAGGCAGCAAGAGCAGATCCTTCAAAGCTTTCAAAAAACAGCAATCTTAGAGTAAAAAACTGGCTCTGATACCATGTAAACCAAAGTTGGACCAGCGGACAGAGATCCTTCAATACCACAAGCTTAAGGCACCATCCTCACCAATAAGGCAATAACACACACAAGAATAACCTCAAACTAGAGGTGCATAAACTTGTATTGCTGAAACTTCACATACAACAGAAAAACTGACCTTAAAGCTCCTAACTACACAGAGGACCATAGTCCCATATATATAGAACAAGAAGTAGAAGAGAGAGAGGAGGAAATAGCTGTTGGACCCAATGTTATCCGTATCGTACGATATGGACGCGTATCGTACGATACGTATCGTATAGGTCAAGAAAACCTATACGATACGTGTTTGAAACACGATACGCGTCCGTATCGTACGCGTATCGCCCGTATCGTGCGATACGGGGGCCGTATTGTACGATACGGGCGATACACCCCCGTATCGTACGATACGGGAGAAAACACATATTTCTTTATTTTTTAAAAGTTTAAACACTCCTCCCCCTCTCTCGTCTTGTATTTAAAGACTTCAATAGACGTAGGAGGGAGAGATTTTGCCCATTTTCATAAAAAATAACCAAGGATTCATCCATTTGGGAGATATTATCGTTGAATCAGGAAAGATGATAACTATATGTTTTGAACTTATAAAATTGTGATGTAATCTAAGTCCTAAAACTCCAAGTCCTAAGACTCTAAGTCTTAAGATTCTATAAAATTTTCAAGTTTAAAATCGTGATGGATGCTTATATGTTATTCTTGAAGATTTGATTTTTTATTTTTGAATGTGTCGTTGATACACATGAATGTTCTTTATGTATGATGATCTTTTTTATATTTGAATACATTTTTCTTAATTTCTGATTTTTTGTTCATTTTTTCAGATTTTTAATGATTTTTCTCTATTTTTTATTATTTTTAAATATTTTTTTAAATTAAAAAATTAATTTTCCGATACGCTACGCTACGTTTGCGATACGTTACGATACGACGTATAGGTCGGCCCGACCGATACGCGATACGCTACGCCTTTTATAACATTACTTGGACCAGCTCCAACGGCTAGATCCGTTGGAAGCTGTCCAACAGCTAGTTCTCCCTCATTATTAAGTAAAGAAACTTAGTAATAAAAGAAACAGAAAAATACATAAAGAAAGAGAAAAGTACATGAAGAAAAAGAAAAAGAAAAGTACATGAAGAGCCTATGCACACATACATATATTTATATATACGAACCTTATGTTGTTATATATAAATACATATATGTATACGTACAGGAAACCTAAAATAAACCTTAAATTCTAACACATATATAATCACACACATATGTATTTTGGGCTCCTAGGATATATACATCGAGAAGTATGAGGATTATCACTTTTATAAGCCATCTAATGAGTATATTTAAATGGCTGGTGAATTACAAATTGTAAAGCAATGCCTGGAGAAGTGGACAGTAACTAGTATCTTGACTTTAAAATATTGCTTTACACATTACAACTTAGAGCTGTCTGATCAAATTGATTAGATGATTCTTAATTGATACTCATAGTTCTCATATTTTATAACAGAACAAAGTACAGAAAGAAATATGAAGACTTTGGCAGCTAATATGAACCATCTGTTAATTTGATTGGATAACTCACAACTTGCCACATGAGAAGCAGTTGTAGTTGCTGTCAAGTTGGCTGGTTCTGTGACTTTGTCCTAGTCCTGGTCAAAAAAACAGAAAAAAACCAGGGATTGTCATGGCTAGGTGTAGTCATGGCATGGCCAGGTTGAGTCATCCAACTTTTGGTTGAGTCAAAGGTTTGTTTATTCATGTCATCATTCATATAATGTATGTAGATGTCACAACACACGCACACACCCACACCCGCACACATATATATAGATAGACACACACACACACACTGTTAATTAAAGATGCACATGAAAATGCATGGTTTTGTTGTATTGTATAAAATATTCGAGCTGAACTTGTAGAAACGTCAACCATGAAATGACATTTGATTTGAGTAACATTATTCTGAAGCTGTGATAATGTCCTATTGCTGCCTAGAAGCATTTTTTTCTTTTGTTTCTTTAGTTCTGAAGTAGATTGATAATATCTTTTTATTGCCAAGTTGTTTCAAAATATATGCTTTGCATTCTAGTACTTTTTCCCGTGTCTAAGCTAATCTTTGCATCGTATCTTCAAACATAATCAGATACTCAGTCTTGAACCTTGATGAGGTGCATGCATTGTGTAAGGTTGATACTGGAGTTCATTCTTATTTTGACGGCCAATGGCATGAGAACAAAATTTGGACAGGGTGAGATGTTCTTTTTAGCAACCAAAATTTACTCTTTGTTTGCCCTGGATTTTATTCTTACTTTAGCCATCCATGGCATGAGAACAAAATTTGGACAGTATGAGATGCTTACTCTAACAACTAAACTTTACTCTTAGTTTGCTACTTGTGTTTTCTTGGCGTCAGGACGGGAAACGGTACAAGTAGAAATCTATGTACTCAAATGTGATAGTTGGTGCCTGGACGGCAGTTTCTCCTACAAAGCTTTCCTGGAGCCCTGTTATGACTTGGGAAAAGTTCATAAAACATGAAAAACAGTTGAAAACATCTGTTATAAGCATAAAAACGAAAAGAAGAAGAAATAAATTGGGCGCTTCCCACATAGGCAGCTAGTGGAACCATCTAGGGAGCTTTGATGGGCCTAGGACGAGGTTCCAATTTATATCAAAACAAAACTCTGGTAAGGCATTGCACAATCCTACTAAATTTCTCAGTAATATGCTAATGGGAAGTGGGAACACATGAAGAACACATGCAGCCCCACACACACACACACACACACTAAAAAGGCATCCTCTGTAGAGAAAGGCTGTACAGGGTAAAAGATTTTCAAAAGAAAAAGATAATCCAAATGGAAGTGGAACATTTTAGAAATTTATATCCCATTCATTTGAAAAAAAATTCATAATTCTTTGGACTAATATATAAATTTATATGTCATTAGTCTTACATTCCTTGACTGGAAAATTGCGAGCCTAATTATGTTGTGGTCATTTTAGATTTTAAAAAATACAATTAGTTGAAATACTCTTAACTACCAATGTTGGATATGTGTATTGCTATAGCTACACAAAACGCTATGATAATCAGATTTTTTTAAAGTTCTAAGATTTAATAATTTTAAAAACTGTTAACTCTAAATTTGTAGAAAATATATATTTATTAATTTGTTAAAAAGTTTAAGCATGAAATCGTTGACATAATAAAATACATCACGGCTCCAAGTAAAAAAAATGGTTCTATACAACTATGTTATGGTATTAAGGTATTAATTGTTAAGTGAAGAATGTGTTACAATTTTTAATTGAAGTATTAAGTGAGAGAGCGAAGACTAGTTTTAAATTTTTGGAACAAAAAATTATGAAATTACCTGCACAATAATTTTCATGTGCAAATTTGTTAACTGGTCATCATGTTCGTGATGAGGGTCACCAATTTTTTTTTAACACCTGACAAGTTGAAAAATGACATCTGAACTCAAAATAGCTTAAGCCGTTTTTAAAAAAGATTCAATATATGAATTGTCTTTTTTCGTCCAAGTCGCCATTCATGAGACTTAGTATGACATATCATGTGCGTGTTGATGAGTGTATGTGTGTCCATGCATAAACGGTTTGGAGCACTGTCACAAATATAATTATCGGTTTTGATTGGCAAGGTTTCGTTAGGCATTCAATTAGAAAGTTTGTTTTCCTGATGAAAATTTTATGAATTAAAAAATATGAAATTTTAACTTTCTAGTAATTTTCTCACAAACACATTGATAAATTTTGAAATAGTCACCAAAATTTTAAATAACCCAAAAAAATAAAAAGTTATTTTTCTAAGACAAATGTATCACAATAAAAATGTGCTATTTTCATTTTGGTGATAATTCAAAATATTGGAAATTTCTTTTTTACTAGTACTGCTGTTTTTAACATGAGGTTTTATGAAAACTGCGATATTTGTGAAAGTGGTTTGAAAATTAGAGCGAGGGAGAGAGTTTGGAACACCCTAATTCTTGCCTTTTCTCTTATTTATTCTTTTAATTCTTATCCAGAGAAGAATGCAAACATACTTTCTTGATGTTAACTTAGCCTAACTTTGGTACTAATCCATGTCGTGCACATCCAAGTATTTTTGCCTGAATTCAATCAAAAGTTCTTTGCACACCCAAATGTGGAGAATAAATTAGCCTTTTGCACTTTTTTACTACACCTAGCTCTTCCAACTTTTATTTTGCGGTGCCTAACACTTGGGTGCTTGATCCTTTCAATTTCAGCATGTGCATATGACATAGGTTGGAAGGTTTTAAATTGAAGTGAATGTCATGTTCACACAAGTTTTGACCTATATAATCTGCCTAGCTGATTTATCTTATTTGTGTGCAATTGCAGCATTGTTTGTGGCATTCCAGTAACTTTTATTGAACCTCAAAGCCATGTGTTTTTCTCTCGTGGTGCTATTTATGGCTATCCTGATGACTTTGAAAGGTTTGTGATCTTTGTTGTTTGTGGCATCCCTGGAACTTTTATTGAACCTCAAAGCCATGCTTTTTTCTTTCGTGGTGCTATTGATGGTTATCCTGATGACTTTGAAAGGTATGTGATCTTTTGTTCAAAGTTCCTTTTGTTACATTGAATTAAAATGTGAGCATTAAATATACTAGTTAAAAATCAAATTTCTGGGAATAAATTATGAGAAAAATTCAAATATCTAATTCTAAGAGTTGCCATCAGTTCCCCATAAACGTTTTGGAGGACAATTCAATCTAGTGCAGGTTGAAAACGAATGTGTATGGACTCAATGTTATAAAAGTCGTAGCGTATCGTGTATCGGTCGGGCCGACCTATACGCCGTATCGTAATGTATCGCAAACGTAGCGTAACGTATCGTAAAATTAATTTTTTCATTTTAAAAAATATTTAAAAATAAAAAATAGAGAAAAATCTGAAAAAATCTGAAAAAATGAACAAAAAAATAGAAATCAAGAAAAAAGTATTCAAATATAAAAAAGATCATCATACATAAGAAACATTCATGTATATCAACAACACATTCAAAAATAAGAAATTAGATATACAAAATAACATAATAAGCATCCATCACAATTTTAAACTTGAAAATTTTATAAAATCTTAGGACTTAGAGCCTTAAGACTTGGAGTTTTAGGACTTAGATTACATCACAGTTTAAAACATATAGTTATCATCTTTCATGATTCAACGATAATATCTCTCAAATCAATGAATCCTCAGTTATTTTTTATGAAAATGAGCAAAATCTCTCCCTCCTTTGTCTCTTGGAGTCTTTAAATATAAGAAGAGAGAGAGAGGGAGGAGTGTTTAAACTTTCAAAAATAAAAAAAATGTGTTTTAACCCGTATCATATGATACGGGGGTGTGATACGATACGGGGGTGTATCGCACGTATCGTGCGATACAGCCCCCGTATCGCATGATACAGACGATATGCGTACGATACGGACGCGTATCGCTTATCAAACATTTATCGTATAGGTTTCTTCGACCTATACGTTACGTATCGTACGATACGCGTCCGTATCGTACGATACAGATAACATTATGGACAATTACCAAGGTGGTAGTATGGATTTTAGTGGCTATTACCGCATCATATAGGAAAATAATAATTTCATAAAGAAAATTAAAAATTGAATTAAAGAAAAGTTCATAAAGCAAAGAAGAGAAAATGGTCTGTAGTATGAAATAAATAATGTTATGAAACAATTATGAACATGAACGTCCAATAATGAAGACAATATAGTGTAAGTGTTAAGCAGAAAGATGTCACATGGAAAAAGCAATGCACCTTTAGACAAACAATTACAAAATCACAAAGTGTTTCATAATACTTGAAGCTTTGCAAAACTCTGAATTATGTAAAAGGTTTTTATGACAAACCGATTCAGTGCCTGAGGCATTTAGTCAAATCTTTTCTTTGAATTCGAGATGCCATATTGAAACTGTTGCGAGGAAATCTATGTCTCTGCATGTCTTAGATCTGCTTCTTGTGAACTGGCGACAAGCAGAGTATGTGGTTCTGGGTAAAAATTTCAAATAATAGGATATGTCCTTTTGTTTTATTTGAAAAAACAATGTTGTCATGTGCCATGTTGAGTTACCGTTGTTCTTTCCTCCCAGTGCTGGATTTAAGTATAGTTGATATAAAGCATAAAATCAATTAGATAAATTGCAATTTTATAAGCTAAAAATAAACCATTTATATAAACAATAAAGTTGTTACCATCAGAAAAAATATTGGCTTGGTCGGTATAACACGTGACATGCAAATGTTTGAGATGCTAGATTATTTTCTTACAACATGCACCCTCCAGCTACTTATATCGAATGAAGAATGATCTTCATTAATAAGTTGCTCATGTTCTAAATAAGGTGATTTTCTTCCTCTCAATATGAGGAAATAGGAAACCTTATTGTACAAATTGGACTTTTTTGTGAGACAAGCCCCAGATATTGCAAAAGGCATATTGGATCTTTTTTTATCAATCACCAAAGCCTTCTTGACTCACTGAAACTACTTATCAAGAACTTTTGAAGGACACATAGAAAAGGTCTATAAATGTAACCATCGGCCTCAAGTATTTACAAGGTCTGGCCCTTTAAAATTACGAAATCAAGCTTGGTGCTAAAAGTCAAAAGAGGAAGTATTGCATGTCATGTACTATTAAGCTTTCTCCTGTGAACAATATGAAAAGTGATATTATACAAAACAGAGATGTATCCCATTACATCTCCAACTTTTGTCATTTTGGCACCAATTTTTGTTCCATAAGGCAAAATATCACATGTATATGGTGTTTTGAGTTTTGACAACCTTGATAATAAGAATTTCCACTTTCTGTAATCTTACCTTGTTTTGGTTATTCTCTTGCTAAACTTTTACTTTAACGTTTCAGATTTGTCTATTTTTCACGTGCTTCTCTTGATTACATTGTCAAATCAAGAAAACAACCTGATATTCTGCACATACACAACTGGCAAACTGCTATAGTTGGACCACTTTTTTGGGACATATTTGTCAATCAGGTATAACTTGTCTTAGTCCTTTAGACACCGTGAACTGGCTTGTTATCTTTGAAGCAGATATACAGAGTACAAGCTTATCATGGGATTACAGTTGTGGTTTCCTGTCTTGTCCATCCGTCCTTGATTTGCAAATGGGCATGGTTCAGTGACTGCTTGTGATGGTGCTTTAACAAATGATTCATATGAATTGTGAAGCAGAAAGCTTGAACTGCTTTGTCACTAATCTTAGTATGTAAAGGTTTTCATAGTATAATGTAGTTGCCTTTTAGGGCCGAAAATAGTCTCCAAATGTGCATGGATTTCATATTGATCTCACACAAAACAAGTTGCAAAACATTTTCTTTTTAGAAAAAAAGCATCCAAAAAGTAGAAACTTTAAAAATTCAGGAAAAAGTAAAACAATCTATAACGCTGAAAACACATAAAGGTCCACCTTACATGGATGGGGTGCAGAGGATGTGACATTTTCTAAAAGAACTTTGATGCAGGTGCAGCAAAGGCACATGTGTTTGTGTGCGTGTACGTTTTTCATAGTGTGAGCTTTTGTAAATTGTAAAAGGTTTTCTTTGCAAATTCTAACAAATGAGAAAGTTTAAAGAAACAAAATGAAACTCTAGCACCCTAAGACTCTCTCTCTCACTCACAGCTGTGGCTTTTTGAGCTGCCTCCTTTTTCCTGCCAATAACTTAGAAACATAGATACAGTAAAAAATTATATTAAAATTTGATAACCTAAACTCTTCAGGCAATGTTATAGACTTTGTGCCGCAACAAACTCTGATATCATGTTAAACTACATACCAATCAGGAAAAAAAAAAAGATTGTGTAGATTGAATATGGAGCAAGGGAAACTAATCTTAACAGAAAGCACAAAGCATAAGTCCCACACAAATGCTTAATAACTCATATTAGGTCCTTTCACAATATAACGTTTAATTAGGAAAAGTACATAAATAACTTATCTCATCATTTTTTTACCTTTCAATGTTCTTCAACTCGGTGTTCATCATTAATATCATTTATGACTTCTCATCCACCATCCAATTTTTTCTCTGTCGTCAACCTTCTTTCTTTGTATCATTTTGCAATTGTGATGCTTTTGCTGTTGGTTGGTTAAGCTGGACCTGCCAGTAATTGTGATTTGGGAGACTAGGAGACGTTTTTTATGATGGTAAAAAATGACATGATTTTATGTCTCCAGCCTAGTGTCTCTTCCCTGTATCTTAATCTGCCTAAACCTCCATGACGACAAAGTCTACATCATAATAGTCCATTTTTGGTAACAGGATCACAACTCTGCCCTGCAGGATCTTTTTGCAGTTTTCCTGATTCAATTCATAGATTTAATTGACAACCACAGAAATGCTATAAGTCAACTATTAAAAATGGTAAAAGAATTAAAATCCATCAAACTATTGTTCATTGCCAATTCACTATTCATAATTATTTATATGATAAACTGTTATATAATATTTTGTCAAGTCCTACATAGTGTATACATTTTCTTTATCATTAAAACTTTCCAGTTGCTTATGCTGAGCATGATCCATTTTCATTCTTTGGAGCAATAATAATTTTGTCCAATTGATGCAGCACAAAATTTGCAGTTTTCTTTTATCCTCTCTTGGACTTGCGTGGAGCTCAACATGAATAGTTTATGAGATAGGAGATGCATTCTTTCCATAACTAATGACCCCTGGGCATGGAGGTTTGATACATCCTTGAATACTTTTGTAGAAACACGAACCACAGAGAGAGAGAGTGGAGAACAAACACACAATCTACGTGGAAAACCTCAGAGAGAGGTGAAAAACCACGGGGAGGCTCTGACCTAGGGGCACACCGCAACCCTAGGAGAGAGAAAATTATATTTCACTTAATTCAACACTAAACACAAGTGACAATATAAAGAGGGAGAGAGGAGAAGCTGCCTAGGGTACCGAGCCCGCCTCGGTACCCGTGCCCCATAGAACCGGGTCCAGATATAGACCCGGTTCCCATAACAACATATTCTAACACTCCCCCTCAAGCTTGGCATACATGTCAAACATGCCAAGCTTGCTAACATTCTTTTCAAATGAAGAAGTACAAAGCCCTTTAGTTAGGACGTCTGCAACTTGATCTTCAGACTTCATATATGGCAGAATCAGCTCCTTTGAGTCAATGCGTTCTCGGATAAAATGACGGTCAATCTCCACATGTTTGGTCCTGTCATGTAGAACTGGATTATTGGCAAGATTAATCGCAGACTTGTTGTCACAGTACATCTTCATTTTATCTCCCAGTTCCACACCAATATCAGTCAAAAGAATCTTCAGCCACAGCATCTCTGTAACCCCCATTGCAACAACCCTGTACTCAGCTTCAGCACTAGATCTCGAACATACTTCTTGCCTCTTACTTCTCCAAACAACTAGGTTACCTCCAAGAAAGATACAATACCCTGTAGTAGACCTCCTTGTGTCAGTACACCCTGCCCAATCTGCATCTGAGTAGCCCTCAATAGTAAGTTTGTCTTGTCGAGTATACAGCAGCCCTTTTCCTGGGTCATTCTTTAGATACCCCAACACTCGTTCTGCACTCTTCCAATGACAATCCGTGGGAGCATGCATAAATTGACTTAGCACATTTACCGCATACGTGATATCAGGGCGAGTTAGAGTAAGATAGATAAGCTTACCGACTAGCCTCTGATATCGCCCTTTTCCTTCCTCATCCAGAGTGGTGCCCGTCTTGATACTCATCTTAGTTCCCGACTCCATAGGAGTAAGATAGGGCCTACAACCAAGTTTACCTGTCTCCTTTAGTAAGTCAAGAGTGTACTTCCTTTGATTCATAACCAGCCCTGTCTCTGATCGAGCAATTTCTATCCCCAAAAAGTATCTCAGCTTACCCAGATCCTTGAGGTCGAATTCTTTAGCTAATCTCTCTTTCATCTTTCTGTTTTCTTCTTCATCACTGCCCGTGACAATCATATCATCAACGTAGATAAGGAGAAGACTCACCAGACCATCTCTCTGCTTTATGAATAGGGTATGATCTCCATTTCCTTGCTTGTACCCAGTGGACTTCATAACGATCCTTAGTCTCTCAAACCAAGCTCTAGGCGACTGCTTCAAGCCATACAAAGCTTTCTTGAGGTGACAACATTTTCCCTCTTGAACATACCCGGGAGGCATGCTCATATAGACTTCTTCCTCCAGATGGCCGTTCAAGAACGCATTTTTAACATCAAGCTGGTCCATGCGCCACTTCTTGTGCACAGCAAGAGCAAGAATAACCCTCACAGTCTTCAACTTTGCAACAGGGGCAAAGGTCTCAAGATAGTCGATCCCATACTTCTGGCTGAACCCCTTTGCAACCAGACGAGCTTTATATCGATCTACAGTGCCATCAGGTTTGTACTTCACGTTGTAAACCCACTTAGAGCCAACTAAGTGTGTCCCTTTAGGGATATCAACAACTTCCCATGTTTTGTTCTTAGCTAACGCACCCATCTCCTCCGTCATAGCATGTAACCACTTGGGATCATCCTTAGCATCATCCACCGACCTGGGAATAACAACTTTGGATAAGGTTGTGATAAAACATTTGTAATTTGTACTGAGCTTAGCATAAGAAACAAATCTCTGAATAGGGTGAGAAGTACATGACCTGGTGCCTTTGCGCAAAGCAATAGGGAGCTCTTCATTCGATGGACTTGGGTCATCCGGGGAGATCACAAGATTGGGATTGGTTCTATCCTCATCACCAACATCTTCCACAATAGCTTTCTCCTTTCTGACATAAACCTTGCCAAACAAGTGATCCCGGGCAACAGTGGGCTGAGCATCCACCATGACCCCTTCCATATGACTGCCCTTCTCATTACTGACCGTGACCGTGTCAATCACACTGGGACTAACCTTGTAATCCAAAAACTCCATAAACTGAATCAGCTGATTAGAGGAATACTCTTCCCCTTTGTTCCCAAGACACTCCCCCTGAAGAGGATTCACCGGAAAATACGACTCATGTTCATGAAATGTGACATCCCTCGAAACATATACTTTGGAAGTAGTGGGATCCACACATTTATACCCCTTCTGAGTGGGAGAGTACCCCAAGAAAACTCCTTTAATAGACCGGGGATCAAGTTTTTTGAGAGTAGGGCTATGATTATGCACAAAACAACTGCACCCAAAGACACGAGGAGTAAGAGGCCACGGATTCTGAGTAGGCCACAGGCTAGAATAAGGAGACTGACCATCCAGCACTCTAGTAGGCATACGGTTAATGAGATGTGCACTAGTGAGAAGTGCATCACCCCAATACCGCTTCGGGACATGACGTTGGAACATAATGGCCCGGGTAACATTCAATAGATGACGATTTTTACGTTCAGCTATACCATTCTGAGGAGGGGTATAACTACAAGAGGTTTCATGAACAATACCCTTTCCTTTCAAGAAGTCATCAAGGGAGTGGGAGACATATTCTCTTGCATTATCCGTACGGAAAGCTTGAACAGTAGTATGGAATTGAGTCTCAACAAAGGCAACAAAGTTTTTCACAACTGCTGGAACCTCACTACGTTCTCGCAACAAGTACACGAACGTACATCTAGAGTAATCATCAATAAGCGTCAAAAAATAGTGACAACCACCACACGTGGGTACTCCAGAAGGACCCCAAACATCGGAATGAACTAAGGCAAACGGATGAGTGGATTTATTCAAAGAAATAGGGTATGAAGCCCTGACATGTTTAGCCAATTGACACACTTCACAAGCGAAGGAGTCAATGGAGACAGAAGCAAACAAATGAGGAAACAACTTCTTTATTAACTGGAAGGGGAGATGTCCAAGACGCTCGTGCCATCGCAGAACAGTAGATCTATCATTCACACCAGACAAGTGACCACTCGTGGCAGAAATCAACGCTGAAGCAACTTGTACCGGCAGCCTGTAGAGCCCATCAGTAACCGAACCAATCCCAATCTTCTTCCCCGTCACCAAGTCCTGCAGGGAACAATGATCAGCAGAGAAAATTAGATTACAGTTTAATTCTTTAGTAATACTGCTGACAGAGAGTAAGTTCACAGGAATATTTGGAACATGCAGGGCATTGTGGAGATGGTATTTGTTCAGCAGGGACAAGCTCCCTTTCCCAGCCACAGAGATAGAAGACCCATCTGCCATAGACACGCGTTGCTTGCCAGAGGAAAGTTGATATTCTTGAAAGAGTTTAGAGTCCCCTGTCATGTGGTGAGTGGCTCCACTATCAACAATCCAATCACCAAGAGAAGGGTTACCTTGATCAGTCGAGGCAACGAGGGCTTGGGCTAGCTGAGCCCCTTCAGACGTGGAGGACTCCTCAGGGGTAGTAGATAGACGGCTAATGTACGCCTGTAGCTCCTTGAGTTGAGCAGGAGACAACTTGGACTTTGCACCACTAGAAGAATTGCTCTGACTGGAATCAGACACAGTAGGGCTACGCTTGCCAGAGGGAGGACGACCTCTGACCAGTCTCTTCTCGGGATGAAGATCCCAACAGAAATCCACCGAATGCCCCAACTTGTGGCAATGAGTGCAATGTCGGGCAGGACGCTGCCCAGTCCCTGAGGCACGGCTGACAAAGGCAGAAGGGCCATGACCGGTGTCAAGATGCATCACCTGGCGACGTTGTTCTTCAGACTCAACACGAGCATATACTTCCTCTATCCCCGGAATCTCATCACCATTAAGAATCTGGCTACGAATAGACTCAAATTCATCCCGCAGGCCTCCCAAAAACAGAAACGTACGGTCCATCCATTCCTTTTCCCAGTAGAGGGAATGATCTGAACCGCACGTCCACTCATCAGTCACATGATAATCTAGCTCCTCCCATTTGGTCTTCAGGGCAGCATAGAAGGCAGCAACAGACAAATCACCCTGTGTCAGAGAGTAAATACTGCGTTTAATCTGATAGGTACGCAGATGTCTCTTCTTGCGACCATACATCTTTGCAAGCACAGTCCACATATCAAAAGAGGTCGGCTTCCGCAGAATGAGGGGCTGGATATCGGATGACACGGAGCTGATAATCCACACCTTCACTTGGCTGTCCTCCAACGCCCACGTTGCCCATTGAGGATCAGATTTGATGGGCGCAGGTTTGTCGCCAGTGATGTAAGAGAGACGCCCACGGCTAGTAATCCCAATCTCGAGAGCGGCAGACCAAGATAGGTAATTGTCCTTGGTCAGACGGATGGAGGTGACCTGGAGCGGCACGTTCTCAGTCTTGGAGGCGCTGCCCGTGTCAAGAACGGCATCTTTTTGAGTCCCCATCACTTCTGCCATCACAAACAAGACACAGCAACAAGAGGCACAGCAGCGGGAATGAGGCAACGGCGACGGGAAGGAGGCAGCGGCGATGGCGGCGGGAATGAGGCAGCGGCAACGGAAAGCAGGCGACGGCGCAACACAGAGGCCACCCACGGTGGCAGAAACAAAGAACGGGCCGAACGGAGGACCGCGGAGGCGCAACAGAGGACGGCGGAACAGAGGACGGCGGCGGCGGAACAAAAGGACGGCGGCGGCAGAGCAGGGCGACGTCACAAGTGCAGCAGCGGCGCCGGAACAGAGGACGGCGGCGGCGGAACAAAGGACAGCGGCGGCAGAGCAGGGCGACGTCAAACGGGCAGCAGCGGCGCCGGAACTTCAACGGCGTCGGGCGACGAAAAAACTTGACGATCCTCGGAAAAAACGCTTCTCCAACTCCGCTGGCTCTGATACCATGTAGAAACACGAACCACAGAGAGAGAGAGTGGAGAACAAACACACAATCTACGTGGAAAACCTCAGAGAGAGGTGAAAAACCACGGGGAGGCTCTGACCTAGGGGCACACCGCAACCCTAGGAGAGAGAAAATTATATTTCACTTAATTCAACACTAAACACAAGTGACAATATAAAGAGGGAGAGAGGAGAAGCTGCCTAGGGTACCGAGCCCGCCTCGGTACCCGTGCCCCATAGAACCGGGTCCAGATATGGACCCGGTTCCCATAACAACATATTCTAACAACTTTCAACATATTTAACGTAAAATGCTAAGTATCATCAGAACAACTTATACAAGACAAAAAAAGTTTAAGCTTCTTACTTTTGAACGTAATGGGCTCCTTGCCTCTGACGCATAAAAGCCTTTAATTTGAGTATCAGATTAACCTACAATCGGAGTTTTCTTCTATGAAAAATGCAGGTAACTCTTAACATGCAACTCTTGAAAGTGTACATATATTGAGTTTTGGGGGCTGTATAAAACCCAAAACATTTAAAAGGTTTTGGCTCTTTTATCCACCAAGGTGGGCTCTAAAGTACATCTGATATGCTCATTTTATACCCTAAAACGCCGAGGGCATAATGTATCATCTCATGGCATTATGTATCAAATACTAAGATAAGTTTTGATAGCTGGTGCAAGTTGGGATTCGATTCAAGCCTATTTTGGACCAAGTCATTGCAATTGGTTTCAAGGCCAAGTTTGTCAAATTTGATAGCTGCCGCTTGATTGGGATCTACAATATTCGGTACTCTATTCTGCTTTGGGCCTGGTCACACTTGGTATCAGAGCTAGATTCAAAAGTTAGATACGAGGTCCAACATGTGAGCCTGTGTGTTCCTTAGAGGGAGTAAATTGTAGTTTTTCTACTGTTCTTTCATTTCGTCTAGTCATTTGCTTGAGTTTTAGTTAGTTTAAGTTCAGTTTTAGCTTAGTATTGAGTGCCGACGGGTTAAGACTCGTTTATCTTAATCCGTCATGCATCAGCTTCTCTCTCCTTTGTAAGAATCTTCACTAAATCATGTCTCTCCGGCTGAAAATAAGATAGATTGAGAAGAGAGGATAGAAAGCAAGACGATGGAGGAAGAGATGCAGTCGGCCAATGCAGCCCTGCGATCCTTAATCTCTATTAAAAACATAACATTAACCTAATTAGGTTACAACAGATTTGTACAAAAATATATAAAATATTACAAGAATGCCACCGCCTAGTATTCTTAGGCATGTGGATATAAAAGAAGTGGATCGGGTCTGAACAGACCCGATCCCCATACACACAAACTTAACAGCTCCCCTCAAGTTGTGCATGAGATTTGATCATGCACAACTTGTTCTTCAATTCCCAAAAGTGCTGCCCTGTGAGTCCTTTGGTAAGAGATCAGCTATCTGTTCACTGGTGGATATATAAGCAGGCAAGATCTCAGCTTCTTCAACCTTCTGACGGATGAAGTGTTGATCAATCTCTATGTGCTTGGTACGATTATGTAGGATGGGGTTGAAGGCAATTTTTATCGCACTTTGATTGTCACAAAGTAATGAAGACTGGACAATAGGAAGATTAAGCTCTCCAAGCAAATGCCGTAACCATGACGCTTCAGCTGTCCCTGCAGCCATTGCTCTATACTCTGCCTCAGTGCTAGATCGCGCAACCGCACGCTGTTTCTTACTACTCCAACAAATGAGATTAGAATCAAGAAAAAGACAGAAACCTGAAACTGATCGTCAGTCATCGGGATCCCCTGCCTAGTCTGCATCAGTATAGGTATATATGCTATGTCCAAGTGAAGCATTGGGACATTTTGTGTAGACTAGTCCATCTCCAAGAGTAGCTTTGAGGTACCGTAAGATCCGCTTAGCGGCATCCATATGTCATTCTGTGGGTGCATGCATAAACTGAGAGATCTGATTTACAACATATACTATGTCTGGGCGAGTAAAAGTGAGGTATTGTAACATACCAACAATGTTGCGATAGAATGTAGGACTGGAATATGCAGCAGTTCCATCAGAGGCAGTCAATTTAGTGTTCAGAACACTAGGAGTAGTTATGGATTTGCAATTAATCATACCTGCGCTGTCCAAAACATCAAGGGTATACTTGTGTTGTGTAAGAGTCAATCTATCATTCGTCCTGTGAAGTTCAACACCCAAGAAGTACCGTAATTCGCCGAGATCCTTCATCTTGAATTCTTGTTTCAACATATCTTTAACATAAAGAAATATGTGAAGAAGAATTCTCACTTATAACAATGTCATCAACATATATAAGTAACCAAGTGGTAGCTTCTCCGGTATGGTAGATAAATAGAGAGTGATCGAGAGAGCTTCGGAGAAAACCAACTTGTTGTATATGATGAGAAAACTGATCGAACCATGACCTAGAAGCTTGCTTCAACCCATATAGAGACTTGTGTAATTACAAACCCATTTTTGAGGATCATGGGTACTATAGCCGGGAGGTTGCTCCATATATACCTCTTCCTTTAGAATCCCATGAAGGCATTTTTGACATTTAACTGATAAAGAGGCCATCCATATGAGATTGCAAGAGAAATAATTACACGTATTGTTCCCATCTTGATGACCGGACTAAATGTCTCATCATAATCTTCCTCGTATTGCTGAGTGAAGCCTCGGGCCACAAGGCGAGCTTTGTATCGATCAATGCTACCATCTGGCTTATATTTCAGTTTGTAAACCCATTTGGAGCCCACAACATTTTTAGCATCTGGACGAGGGACAATCTGCCATGTCTGACACTCATGCAAGGCTGCCATTTCATCATTCATAGCTTCAACCCAACATTTTTCCTTACTCGCATGTTGATAACATTTTGATTCCACATTTTTGCTGACTTCTGTCATAAACAGCTGAAAATCCAAAGAAAAATTGTTATAGCTCACTCATCTGTCAATAGGATGTCGTACGCGCTGTGATTGGTGTGGAGCTGCAGTAGGGACTGATCGCCTAGAGTATACCAGGCCTGAGAACCGATTATCTATAGGTGGATCATTGGGCTGAGAAGATGAAGGCAGGCTATCCAAGGAAGTAGTGTTGTCTAAGGAACTACTTACAAGTGTCTCGGGCTCATTTACAGCTTGCTCCTTTCGCTCAGGCAACATTTCCGCCCCTTGTCTTAAGATTTCAGCATGTAACCAAGTATCATACACCTCATTTTTGTCATTGAATGTCACAGAAGTAGCCTTTGGATCTTGTAATCTGCTTTCATAAAAAACAACATGCCGTGAAACATGTACACGCCCAGTTTTAGGATTGTAACACCTATAACCTTTGTAGTTTTCTGCATACCCTATAAATCTGCACAAAACAACACGATTTTGAAATTTGTTTCTTAAGGAAACATCAATATGCACATAGTACATACATCAAAAAACATGCAATTCCTCACAACGTGGCTGTTCCTGATGTAATAGAAAAAATGGTGACTTTCCACTAAGCAAAGCCAATGGTAGTCAGTTTATAACATGAACAGCCGTATGAAAAGCCTCAGTCCACAATGTCATAGGTAAGTCTGTGTCATGCATCATGCTGAGCGCGGTTTCAACAATATGCTTATGTTTCCTTTCAGCAATTCCGTTTTGCTGAGGTGTATGCGGGCATGAGATTTGTCTAGTGATCCCATGATCTAGTAAGTACTCAGTAAATTCATTAGAAATAAATTCACCACCACCATCACATTGAAAATGCACAATATTACTGGAGTATTTATTCCGAACCAAGGCATGAAATTGAGTGAACAAGCGGAAAACTTCTAATTTGTGTTTCATGAAATGGATCCAAGTATATCGGGAATATGAATCAATAAAAATGACATAGTATCTACTCCCAGAAGAAGAAGGAATTGGAGTAGGGCCCCAAACATCGGAATATATGGTGTCAAAAACCTTTGAAGCTCTTTTATTGATTGATTGAAAAGGAAGGGCATGGCTCTTATAGATATGACAACTCGAGCACATGCTAGACTCACTAACTGAACTCAGACTGGACTTATCTAAGAGCCCGTCTGCAACAAGACTTCGAACAAAAGACTGACTACAATGAGATAACCGACCATGCCAAATGGATGGCTTATTATACTCAGCAACATTGACTTCACTATGACTTGGAAAACATGAATCTGAAGAGTGAGGTTTTGACAGCTTTGGAGCTTCTTCAAGGACATACATATCTCTTTTGCGAGTGCCCTCAGCGAATGTCTTCTTGGTTCGAGCATCCTTGACATAAACAGAAGATGGTGTGAATTCAACAGAGGAATGAGTGTCATCAATAAGTTTGGACACTGAGATAATATTTTTCTTGACACTAGGAACAACGAGGACATTCTTTAATGGAATGGAAGAAGAGCCCACATATATTTGTGCATTTCCAATGTGCGATATTGTGTGATGAGAACCATCTCCCGTGACAACTGAGCCTTGATCTAAATAAAGGAAAACACTAGAGAGATTACCTGTGTCACCAGTAACATGGGCTGCTGCTCCAGAGTTCACATACCACTCTCCTTGCTCATTTTGTTTCAAGTGGAGTTTAGATAAAGCTGTCATTAGAAGTGTTAAGTCTGTACGCATCAATGTAAAGGGATCGGGTCTGGATCGGGTCTGTTCAGACCCGATCCACTTCGTTTTTATGTCTTCACGACTAAGTGGTGGCACCTCTTGTAATTACTTCATGTTTTATTCCTCTTTTTGTTGTAACCTAATTAGGTTTATGTTTTAATAATAGAGATCAAGCATAGTGTGGCTGCATTGGCCGCCGGTTCTCTTACCTTCATTGCCTTCTTCTATTCTCTATTCTCCATCCTCCTTATTTTCAGACGGAGAGACGTGATTCAGTGATGTTTTAGTGAAGATTCTCACATGGTATCAGAGCCAGGTTACATCGTCCTCCGGTGAGTGATTTCTTCTTGGAGTATTCTGCCCTAAATCTTATTTTCTACCGTGGTTATCCTCAAACTCTGTTTCTGCCCTTAATCCCACGATTTGCCCTAATTTCTGTTGCCCTAAATTCTGTTTTTTGCCCTAAGTCACACGGTTTGCCCTAATTTGCCCTAATTTGCCCTAATTTCTATCGTGACCTCTAAAATTCTGCCCAAATCGTCTGTTCTAATCCTCTTTTTCAATCATGGACCAGCCGGCTCCCTCTCTTCTATCCTCTAGTTTTCTCTCACAACTCATCTCTCAAAAACTGAACCATAGTAATTATTTGACTTGGAAACGCCAAATTGTCCCATTTATTAAGAGCCATAGACTGTATGGGCACATCGATGGGACTACTCCAGCACCTCCAAAGTATGTTAACCGTGAAATAAAGAAGACAATCGTGGGAGATAAAGGTGTTGGGGCCTCGGCTGGAAGTGAAATCAGTTTTGAATATGAAACTCTTCCTGAGAGCAATCCCGAATATGAAGTTTGGCTGGCTCACGACCAGTCTCTTGTTGCTTATATCACTTCTACCTTGTCAGAAGAGGTATTGGGAGGTATTGATGATGATTTAACTGCCCTAGAGTTGTGGTCTACCCTTGCTACAACATATTCTCAAGTCTCGGAAGCACGTTTTCTACAATTAAGAAGGCAATTTCAGGATATCAAGCGTGGGACGCGTACAGTTTTGGAGTATTTGAATGAAATCAAGAGTGTTAGTGATCAGCTTGCTGCAATTGGACATCCCGTCAGCGACAAAGACAAAGTCCAACAAGCCTTGAGTGGACTGGGAACGGAATTTGATATTTTTTGCACAGCCTTGGAAGTCTTACCTGTTCTCCCATCTTTTGAAGATCTAAAGGCCAAGCTTTTTCAACATGAAGCTAGTCGAGTTCAACGACATAATCTGGTTCCTTCCAACAGCCACAATGTATTGATCACAGGAACTCACGCACTGCAAGGAAATCGCACTCGTTCTTGGACTCCTCAGACAGGCATGGGAAGAGGGATTCTCCCAACACCGCCAGGCATGAATACTACCTCTGCCACATCTAGGAGAATCCCGACATGCTTCTATTGCAACAAGAAGGGGCATGTAAAATCAGAATGTTGGCACAATCCTCAGAACAAGAATAGTCAGGTCAGGCGCGAGAATAGGACAGTAGCGGGGTCAGCTCCATCCTCGTCTGGATCAAATCCAACTTCAAAGGTTTCAGCAGACGTGCAGCAACTTCTAATGACAGCCTTATCCAAACTTAACTTGAAGCAAAATGAGCAAGGAGAGTGGTATGTGGACTCTGGAGCAGCAGCCCACGTTACTGGTGACACAGGTAATCTCTCTAGTGTTTCCCCTTATTTAGATCAAGGCTCAGTAGTCACGGGAGATGGTTCCCATCACATAATATCGCACATTGGAAATGCACAAATATCCATGGGTTCTTCTTCCATTCCATTAAAGAATGTCCTTGTTGTTCCAAGTGTCAAGAAAAATATTATCTCAGTGTCCAAACTTATTGATGATACTCACTCCTCTGTTGAATTCACACCATCTTCTGTTTATGTCAAGGATGCTCAAACCAAGAAGACATTCGCTGAGGGCACTCGCAAAGGAGATATGTATGTCCTTGAAGAAGCTCCAAAGCTGTCCAAACCTCACCCTCCAGATTCATGTTCTTCAAGTCATAATGAAGTCAATGTCGCAGAATATAATAAGCCATCCATTTGGCATGGTCGGTTAGCTCATTGTAGTCAGTCTTTTGTTCGAAGTCTTGTTGCAGACGGACTCTTAGATAAGTCCAGTCTGAGTTCAGTCAGTGAGTCCAGCATGTGCTCGAGTTGTCATCTTTGTAAGAGCCATGCTCTTCCTTTTCAGTCAATTAATAAAAGAGCTTCAAGGATTTTTGACACCATATATTCTGATGTTTGGGGGCCTGCTCCAATTCCCTCTTCTTCTGGGAGTAGGTACTATGTCATTTTTATAGATTCATATTCTCGACATACTTGGATACACTTCATGAAACACAAATCTGAAGTTTTCCGTTTGTTTACTCAATTCCATGTCTTGGTTCGAAATAAATACTCCAGTAATATTGTGCATTTTCAATGTGATGGTGGTGGTGAATTTATTTCTAATGAATTTACTGAGTATCTACTAGATAATGGGATCACTAGACAGATTTCATGCTCACATACTCCTCAGCAAAATGGAATTGCTGAACGGAAACATAGACATATTGTTGAAAGCGCGCTCAGCATGATGCATGACACAGACTTACCCATGACATTGTGGACTGAGGCTTTTCATACGGCTGTGCATGTTATAAATCGACTGCCATTGGCTTTGCTTGATGGCAAATCCCCATATTTTTTATTACATCAAGAGCAGCCACGCTATGAGGAATTGCGTGTTTTTGGATGTGTTTGCTATGTGCATGTTGATGTTTCCTTACGTAACAAGTTTCAAGATCGTGCTATTTTGTGCAGATTCGTAGGGTATGCAGAAAACTACAAGGGTTATAGATGTTACAACCCTAAAACTGGGCGTGTTCATATTTCACGGCATATTGTTTTCGATGAAAACAGGTTACAAGATCCCAAGGCTACTTGCATGACACTCAAGGATAAAAATGAGATTTATGATACTTGGCTGCATGCTGAAATCCTAAGACAAGGGACTGACCGTTTGATTGAGCACGAGGAGCAAGATGTTAATGAGGCTGAGACACTTGTGAGAGATTCCTTGGACAGCATGCCCTCATCCTCACAACCCCATGATTCACCTATACATAGTCGGTTCTCAGGCCTTGTGTACTCTAGGCGATCAGCTCCTAATGCAGCCCCACGTCAGTCCCAACGTGTGCGACATCCCATTGATCGGTGGGTAAGTTATAACAACTTTTGTTTAGATTTTCAGTTGTTTATGACAGAAGTCAGCAAGAAGGTCGAACCAAAATCCTATCACCATGCAAGTAAGGAAAAATGTTGGGTTGAAGCTATGAATGAGGAAATGGCAGCATTGCATGAGTGTCAGACTTGGCAGATTGTCCCTCGTCCAACTGATAAGAATGTTGTGGGCTCCAAATGGGTCTACAAACTGAAATATAAGCCAGACGGTAGCATTGATCGACATAAAGCACGTCTTGTGGCCCGTGGTTTCACACAACAATATGGGGAAGATTATGATGAAACATTCAGTCCGGTTATCAAGATGGGCACAATACGTGTGATTATTTCTCTTGCAGTCTCATATGGGTGGCCTCTTTATCAGTTAGATGTCAAAAATGCTTTTCTACATGGGATTCTTAAGGAAGAGGTATACATGGAGCAACCTCCCGGCTACAATACTCATGATCCTCAAAAATGGGTTTGTAAGTTACACAAGTCTTTATATGGGCTGAAGCAAGCTTCTAGATCATGGTTCGATCGGTTTTCTCATCATATACAACAAGCTGGTTTTCTACGAAGCTCTCTAGATCATTCCTTGTTTATGTATCATACCGAAGAAGCTACCACTTGGTTACTTATCTATGTAGATGATATTGTTATAACTGGGAATTCTTCTCCTCATATATCTTATGTTAAGGATCTGTTGCAGCAAGAATTCAAGATGAAAGATCTCGGCGAACTTCGGTACTTCTTGGGTGTTGAACTTGATAGAGCAAATGATCGATTGACTCTTACGCAGCATAAGTATACTCTTGATATTTTGGACAGGGCAGGTATGATTAATTGCAAACCCATAACTACTCCTAGTGTTCTAAACACTAAATTGGCTGCCTCTGATGGAACTGCTGCCTATTCAAATCCTACCTTCTATCGCAACATTGTTGGTATGTTACAATACCTTACCTTTACGCGCCCAGACATAGTCTATGCTGTAAATCAGATCTCTCAATTTATGCATGCACCCACAGAAGGACATATGGATGCTACTAAGCGGATCTTACGGTATCTCAAAGCTACTCTTGGGGATGGATTGATCTATACAAAGTGTCCCAATGTTTCTCTTGGACATAGCATATATACTTATACTGATGCAGACTGGGCAGAAGATCCTGATGACCGACGCTCAGTTTCAGGTTTCTGCCTTTTTCTTGATTCTAATCTCATTTGTTGGAGCAGTAAAAAGCAGCGTGCCGTTGCACGATCTAGCACTGAGGCAGAGTATAGAGCAATGGCTGCAGGGACAGCTGAGGCATCATGGTTACGACATTTGCTTGGAGAGCTTCATCTACCTATTGTTCAGTCCTCATTGCTATGCGACAATCAAAGCGCCATCAAAATTGCCTTCAACCCCATTTTGCATAATCGTACCAAGCACATTGAGATTGATCAACACTTCATTCGTCAGAAGGTTGAAGAAGCCGAGATATTGCCTACTTATATATCCACCAGTGAACAAATAGCGGATCTTTTTACCAAAGGTCTTACAGGGCAGCATTTTTGGGATTTGAAAAACAAGTTGTGCATGATCAAATCTCACGCACAACTTGAGGGGGGCTGTTAAGTCTGTACGCATTAATGTAAAGGGATCGGGTCTGGATCGGGTCTGTTCAGACCCGATCCACTTCGTTTTTATGTCTTCACGTCTAAGTGGTGGCACCTCTTGTAATTACTTCATGTTTTATTCCTCTTTTTGTTGTAACCTAATTAGGTTTATGTTTTAATAATAGAGATCAAGCATAGTGTGGCTGCATTGGCCGCCGGTTCTCTTACCTTCATTGCCTTCTTCTATTCTCTATTCTCCATCCTCCTTATTTTCAGACGGAGAGACGTGATTCGGTGATGTTTTAGTGAAGATTCTCACAAGAAGTTGCTGCACGTCTGCTGAAACATTTGATGTCAGATTTGAGCCAGATGATGATGAAGCTGGCCCTGCTGCTGCCTTGTTCTCATGCCTGATCTGATTATTTTTGTTCTGAGGATTGTGCCAACATTCTGATTTTACATGTCCCCTCTTGTTGCAATAGAAGCAAGTTGGAACCCTTCTAGGCATAGTATTCATGCCCTGCAGTGTTGGGAGAATACCTCTTCCCATTCCCGCCTGAGAAGTCCAAGGACGGGTGCGATTCACTTGCAGTGCATGTGTTCTTGTGATCAGTACATCGTGGCTGTTGGGAGGAATCAAACTCTGTCGCTGAACACGACTAGCTTCATTCTGAAAAAGCTTGGCCTTCAGATCTTCAAAAGATGGGAGGACAGGGAGAACTTCCAAGGCTGTGCAAAATATGTCAAAATCTGTTCCCAGTCCACTTAAAGCTTGTTGCACCTTGTCCTTGTCGCTGACGGGATGTCCAATGGCAGCAAGCTGATCACTTACACTTTTTATTTCATTCAAATATTCCAAGACTGTACGTGTCCCACGCTTGATGTCCTGAAATTGCCTTCTTAATTGCAGAAAACGTGCTTCTGATACTTGAGAATACGTCGTAGCAAGGGTAGACCACAACTCCAAAGCTGTTAAATCATCATCAATGCCTCCTAATACCTCCTCTGACAAAGTAGAAGTAATGTAGGCAACAAGGGACTGGTCGTGAGCCAGCCAAACTTCGTACTCAGGATTGTTTTCAGTGAGAGTTTCATATTCAAATCTAATCTCACTCCCAGTCGGAGTCCCAGCAACTTGATCTCCCACAACGGTCTTCTTCACTTCACGGTCAATGTACTTTGGAGGTGCTGGAGTAGTGCCATCGATATGTCCATAGAGTCTATGACTTTTAATGAATGAGACAATTTGACGTTTCCAAGTCAAATAGTTACTATGATTCAGTTTTTGAGAGATAAGTTGGGAGAGAAAGCTGGAAGATAAAAGGGAAGGAGCCGGCTGATCCATGACTGAAAAGAGGGGCAAGAAATACGAAGAGGGATAATGAAAAAGGGATGATTAGGGCAGACGACTTGGGGTAGAATTTAGGGGAGCGGCAGAAATTAGGGCAAATCACGTCAGAAAGGAAGATTTAGGGCAGAAACTGAATTTAGGGCTAATCACGCCAGAAAAAGGGGATTTAGGGCAGATTAGGGCAAATCACATCATGTTGAAAACACTCACCGGAGGACGCTGCAACCTGGCTCTGATACCATGTAAGAATCTTCACTAAATCATGTCTCTCCGGTTGAAAATAAGATAGATTGAGAAGAGAGGATAGAAAGCAAGACGATGGAGGAAGAGATGCAGTCGGCCAATGCAGCCCTACGATCCTTAATCTCTATTAAAAACATAACATTAACCTAATTAGGTTACAACAGATTTGTACAAAAATATATAAAATATTACAAGAATGCCACCGCCTAGTATTCTTAGGCGTGTGGATATAAAAGAAGTGGATCGGGTCTGAACAGACCCGATCCCCATACAAACAAACTTAACATCCCTCTCATCCAGCCGCCAGGATGTAGCTAGTTCACTCCTAGTGTATACATTAGTTATATTCTTTCGAGAAAATGAGATGTATGCATCTTTTGAAATTGGATTATTGAATCAATCCACTTATGAAGAAAACTCAGGTACATATCATAGAAGTTGAAGTGATTAGATGATGGTTCAAAGAGACGAAGGATTGCTTGGAAGAAGTCATTTCTAAAAGATATGGTCCTAGAATTAAGAAAACCGTAAAAAGACTTGCATGATTTACTAGGTTCATTTCTTGATAGGGTCCTACATGCGAGAAGGTTTAGTTCTGAATTTCTTATATTTGAACTCAGAGGAGGTGATGCTGGTTCTTGTTGAGGCACATGAAAGCATTTGAAGATATTACTTTTAGAAAGAAAAGTTTGTTGAGTCACATGAAAGCATTTGAAGAGAATACTTTTAGAAAGAAAAGTTTGAAACTTCGGCTGAATTTCTCATTTTTCACCATAAGACTTCCGTCTGAAGAAAATTTTGAAAACAAGAGCTGAAATTAAAAGGTTTATACTTTACCTATGTCAAAAAAGTTTGGTGGTCAACATAATCTCTTTTGCTTGGTTGACTAGTGAAGGTAACCTGCATATGTAAAATTTTGGTTTGGGATTCTGTTGTTAATTCTCATAGAAAGTATGTTGCATCAATTGGTGTAATTTTAATATTCATTCTATATTATCTGTGTTGATCAGAGTAGTTGATGCAGAAGAGACCTATAGTTTGGACATGCAATTGTCTGCTACTTGTTTCTTTGGTGTAAACTGAAGTGGTGCGTTCTGACATGGAAATTATGTCAGTTGGTCTAATTGCAACACTGCTACGTTCTTTCAAAGAATGTAGTGCCTCTTAGTGTCTACATGTAGTTTTAACCACAGGTGTCACATTGTATTTGTTGTAGCTTGAGAGAGACGAGAGAGATGTCAAGGAAAGGAGAGAACGCAAGAGAGAGAGAGAGAGAGAGCCAAAAAGATTCTTCATTAACGTAACCTTAATCTCCTTTTAAAGAGATTAGGGCTGGTGGTACAAACTTTACAAAAACAGTACAACTACTATAAGAAAAAATTTCAAGACCTCTTCTCTTACTTTCTAATATTTCAAAAACACTCTTAACACTCCCCCTCAAACTGAAGCATATATATCAATCATGCTCAGCTTGTTACAACATCTCAGGAAATCGCCTATGGGAAGAGCCTTGGTGAGGATTTCAGCTACCTGATCTTTTGAGGAGACATGAATGGTGCTAACAATTCCTTCTTGAACTAGGTCCCGAACATAGTGGCAATCCACTTCAATATGTTTCGTCCTCTCATGGAAGACAGGATCGGTCGCAATATAGGTCGCTGTCTTGTTGTTACAATACATCTTCATTGGGAGATTCACTGACACAACCAACTCTAGAAGTAATGATCTGACTCATGACATTTCAGCCGCAGTTTGAGCCATAGCCCTATATTCCGACTCAACACTAGATCGAGCTACCACATTCTGCTTCTTGCTCCTCCAAAAAATAAGATTACTTTCCACAAAGACACAATCCAAAAAATAAGATTACTTTACACAAAGACACAAAAACCTGTAGTAGACTTCTTGTCATCTACATCTACAGATCCTGCATAATCAACATCACTATACGCTTCGATGTCAACACCTTCTCCCTTTTTGAACCATAACCCCTTTTCCCGGGGCTGATTTCAAGTATCTGACAATCATTAGAGCAGCGATCCAATGAACCTTCTAGGGTTTTTCCATGAACTGACTTAGCTTATTCACAGCAAAGCTAATGTCGGGGCGAGTGACAGTCAAATATAACAGTTTCCCTATCAAAGATCTGTAAGATCTAGAGTCAAAAGACTCTGATTCATCATCATGTATATGAATGTGGGGATTCAAGGGAAGTGTGACACGTTTAGCCCTCAATAAACTTGTTTCTTGCAGAAGATCAAGAACATATTTTCTTTGAGACACTACAACTCCTTTACTATTACGAGTCACCTCAATACCAAGAAAATAACGGAGTTGTCCAATGTCTTTTGTGACAAAGTGTTGTTGTAAAAACTCCTTTGTCTGAGCTATTTCTTGATTACTTTCTCCAATGAGAACAATATCATCCACGTATACAATCAATATCACTATACCAGATGTGCCTCGCTTGATAAACAACGAGTGATGAAGCTGGGATCGTCGAAATCCACACTTAGATAAAACCTCAGTTAGCTTATGGAACCATGCACGAGGACTTTTTTTAAGTCCATAAATAGCCTTCTTTAATTTGCATACCTTGGAACACTCTTCTTGTCGCTCAAAACCAGGTGGTTGCTGCAGATAGATGGTTTCAGACAGGTCTCCATACAAAAAAGCATTTTTCACATCCAGCTGAAATAGAGGCCACTCTCGCTGGACAACAAGAGATATAATCATTCAAATGGTGCCCAACCGAGCCACGGGCGAAAAGGTCTCAAAGAAGTCGACGCCATAAGTCTGTGTATATCCTTTAGCAACAAGATGTGCCTTGAACTGTTCAACTGAACCATCAGAATGATACTTGATGGTGAACACCCATTTGGAGCCAACCACATCAAAGTGCATCGGTGGATCCACCAAGTCCTAAGTCTCTCGAGAAATAAGAGCATCCATTTCCTCCTGCATGGCTTGCCGCCACCGTGAATCTAACAAGGCTTGATGGTGAGAAGACAGGATAATGTGGGTAGACAGAGCTCGATCAAACTGCACCAAACTTGTACTCAGATGGTCAGTAGAGACAAAATTAGAAATCGGATGTAGTGTGCACTATCGCTTGCCCTTGCGAATAGCAATGGGAAGATCATCTGCAGTGTGGTCATCATTTAAACCTGAGTCGGTCTTATTAGTGGAGCTTACCTCTTGAGAAGACGCTGGTGGGCGGTTGAGAGAGAGACCGAGACGACGAGTGTAAACTAATGGAGGATCAAGGAAATGTTCACATGACATAGATTGAGATGGAGGGATCGACTCAAGTGACACTGGTGGAATAGAAAGAGGAACATGTACAAGCATCTCAGACGAAGGACTCAAAGGAGAAAAATAAGGACGAGACTCAAAGAATGTAACATCCGCGCTGATAATCTCTTTCTTGGTTTGGGGATCAAAGCACTTATATCCTTTTTTATTTTCAGAGTATCTAATGAATACACATTTGATGGCTTGGGCAGCAAATTTGTTTTTGCCTGGGCCTAGGATGTGTGCAAAGCTAGTGCATCCAAAGACTTTGAGAGGTATATGAAATAATGGTCGTTCTGGATATAAAAGTTGAATGGGAATACGTTCTTGGATGGCTGACGAGGGTAATCTGTTAATGAGATAACATGCAGTAAGAATCGCATCACCCCAAAAATAGGCAGACATGTGTGAATGCAACATGAGGGTACAAGCCACGTTTAGGAGTTACCGATGTTTGCGTTCGACAACACCATTTTGTTGGGACATGTGAGGACAAGTATATTGAGGTCGAATTCCATGATTGGCGTAAAATTGAAGTAGCACAGGGGATTTGAACTCAAGAGCATTATCAGTGTGAATATTTTTGACAATGAAACCAAACTGAGTTTTTATTTCTTTGACAAATTTTGGAAGAATACATATGACTTCTGATCTTTCCCGTAACAAGAATACCCAACTGACTATAGTAAAATCATCAACCAAAACAAGATAATACCGAAAACGTGAGTGAAAAGGAACCCGACTAGGACCCCACACATCCACATGAATGAGATCAAATGGACTTTGACTAGATGGACTCTGACTCGAAGGAAAGTTGCTCCGTGTATGTTTGCCTAACTGGCAAGCATCACATAAGGACTCTGATGTAGTAATACCTGGAAACATGTGACGAAGTTTGGACACTGATGGATGACCCAGTCTGAGATGCCACTGGAAAGGAGAAGTCTTTGAGGAGAATGACGATGCAGCAGCATTTATTGGGACAGACAAGAAATAGAGACTCTCACGTTCATGGCCTCCACCAATCACCTTCCCAGTAGTAAGTACTGAAAAGAACATGAATAAGGATAAAAAATGACTCTGCACTGTAAGTCAATAGCCAGCTGTTTAACAGATAACAAATTAACAGGAAATTGAGGGGCATAGAGCACGTGAGTAATAGTGCTTAAATGTGGGAGATAGATATCACCACTGCCCAACACAGGAGATAGCTGGCCATCAGCCAGTCTGACAGGCTATGGTGTAGAGAATCTGACTAAGGATGAAAAAATGTGTGATTGATTACAACAATGCCTGGAGGCGTCAGAATCTATCATCCACATCACATCTAGGCCATCTGTAGGAGCACCAACAAAAAAGGCTGAGTCTATTACAGTAGTATTGGCATATGAGAAGGAATTTTCAGCCATCTTGTATTTAGTAGAGCCCTCAAATTTACTGTTTTCAGCCATAGTAAATGAAGAAAACCCTGTTGGTGTACACGTTAAGAGTCTAGGATGTTGCTGTCCACTAACATCAGAGATAAAGGATCAACAACAATACATACGAATTTGGAATAGAGGCTTGTGACTCCAATGACAAATCTGAAACTTTCTCAAACGGGTAGCAATATCTCAAACAGGAAGCAATATCTGAAACTTTCTCAAACAAGCAGATCTGGAAATTTATAAAACAGGCAGCAATATGGAACCAACTGTTTCAGTCCATGACTGAAATTTCTTCGCCCAATGACAGAAGACTGTTGCTACTCCTCACAAAGCCTCACTTTACTGATTTGACATTCACGATTTGCAGATATTGCTCCTCACGTCAAAACTGCATCTTCAAACAGCAACATGACTTCATACACAGTAGCAAAAGGGCAGATCTGATATATAACGTCACAGATCTTTGACATTCACGATTTGCAGATATTGCTCCTCACATCAAAACTGCATCTTCAAACAGCAACATGACTTCATACACAGTAGCAAAAGGGCAGATCTGATATATAACGTCACAGATCTGCTTCCATGACAGCAAAAAGAATCAGAAAATCAGATCTGTTTAGGGCAGATCTGATGCATGATTTCATTGATTTTCTTCATAGCAGCAGAAAATCAGATCTGATAAGCAGATCTGAGCGACATAGATATTCTTCCACGGCAACAGAAACTCAGATGTGATACATCCTGATCAGGTCCACCATCTTCTTCCATTGCAACAACTTTATCAACGTTTCTCCATGTCTTCCACGGCAACAACAACAAAGGGTGCTAATCACGTTTCTACATGTTAAACGTGATTAGTCCTTTTTACTAAACAGATTACTTGCTTTTCTTGAAGTCAGCAGAAAAATATAGGCATGAACCCTAACTTGGAGGAAGAGGCGAGAGATAAAGGAAGGAACGTGAAACCCTAGATAGCACAGTCCTAGATCTAGGGCTCTGATACCATGTTGTAGATTGAGAGAGACGAGAGAGATGTCGAGGAAAGGAGAGAACGAGAGAGAGAGCCAAAAAGATTCTTCATTAACATAACCCTAATCTCCTTTTAAAGAGATTAGGGCTAGCGGTACAAACTTCACAAAACAGTCCAACTACTATAAGAAAAAATTTAAAGACCTCTTCTCTAACTTTCTAATATTTCAAAAACACTTTAACAGTATTTTTGTCCTGTTTTCCTGATGTTTCACATTTGATGTTAGTTTTAGCCCCACGTGCCCTCTACACTTTCACACTGTTTTTGTGCTTCTCTTTTCCTAATTCTTTTTGTTTTATCCATCTATTAGGTTGCTTTATTAGTATAATTCTCATTTTTTAAATTATATTTAGTCTATTTTCTTGGTGCTTTCTAAAGCAAACTTTGCATAATTTCTCTTCCATTTGGTTCTTTATCACCTGAGTGCACCTTGATGATGACCTCCATGTTTTCTATATTAAACTGAATATGTATTTTCTTAATGCATACTCAACCTTGACCCCATATTTTGCTTATAAGTTCTTCATTGTAACCCTGTTATTCATTTTTCACTTTCAGGGACTTGAAAATACTCGAGTGCTATTCACATGTCATGGGTTCCAATCACAGGCAAGAGTAATATCATATTCATTTTCTTGCAAGTAGTTCTCTCTGAGAATCTTTTGTCAAATAAAACAAATGTTCTTTTCATTGAGATAGTGCTCAGACTTGCCTGGAAAATTAGCAATAGTTGGGCTGGATTCATCGCAGCTTCATCGCTTGGACCGTTTGCAGGATAATACAAAGCCCCACTTAGTCAACATTTTGAAGGTACATTTCGCTACTAACTCAGGAAATTGTCTTGCCTTTTGTTTGACTGGGGCATCAAACATTACAGAAATCAGAACCATCATCGTCTCGCATTTACCTGGAATTGGGGTTTCATTTTACAATTTTAGTTTCTCCATAGTTTCTAATTGTCTAGATGATGGTCTTTTTTCCTAATTACTTCCACTTGCATTGTGCAAGCCTTTCATATTGTTGCTAGGTTCTAGTTAAGGTGTCTATGCCATCTTGAACATTTTTTTCCCCTACTTCCATGTATTTTTTGGTAATTGGGCTCCTTTGAGCAACTTGGTCTTTGAGCAATACAGCTGCCACTTATTGCTTTTAACTACCATGTGAAACTATGTTTCTTGGTGATGATGATGACTGGTCATCACCATCTGAATAAGCGGAGGCCTTTGAAAATGTGACAATGTTTGTCGAACTAACAAGAAACGTGGATTTGTAACCTTTGTTATGATCTTTCTGTGATGCTTACAAGAAACACAATACAATTAATAATATAGGAGGGTCACATCATTCCATGTTGACCGTTTGTATGGTCTATATGGTGGCACACAAGCCTATATAATTCACCATGCATCATATGGCAACAAATATTATGTTTTCCTAATCCACTTCGACCAAGCATCGGTGTCAAATTGCAATAATCTCTAAGTCATGCAAGTGCAGTAAAAAGCTAACATGTTCCTTTTCCTCAGCAAATAGTAGGAGAACAAGTCCTTAACAAATAGAATTTTGAGTTCTTAATGAAAAGTTAAACCAGCTGAGCTCAATCTAATTCACTGATCAGTTTTGGAAAAATAAAATAGATATGATCTCCTAAAGTCTTGCTTTGGGAAAACCTTGATTCTTGGGGAATGTAAAGCTAAAATATCCACTTACAGTCTCTTAGTTATTGGCTTCAATAAATCCCCCAATCCTTTGAGATTCAACGTAAAGATTGCATGAACAATGATTGCCCAATATTGTTCTTGTGGATCTCTGTTTAGATAAATCCTTTTTTTGGAGGGTTGACACAAGACTTTACTATTTTATTCTTGGGTTAATGATTTTTTGCACTCAACCCTATCAGAGTATTGGGCACAAAAATAGAACCACTTTGTTGGTGCTTTTGAAAATGAAATAGATGAATTTTAATAAAAAATCACAAAAAATTGAACCTTTTCGTTGCACCCCAAATTTCTCACAATTCTTTTTTTATAAAATATACCAAAATTTGGTGAACACAAATGCTTGGGAATGTGACAAACACAAGCAAATCACGTAAAACATAGAACACCTCTTTTGGTCGTTCATGACAGCCCGATTTCCTTTTTCTTTCAAAACCCAAAATTCACAAGACCAAAAGCAAATAAACAGAAGAAATAATGCCCCAACTCACAAAACACTTCTTTTCCAGTGGGATATGAACTATGCCCTCCAATTTGCCTATCGCCCAGGCCTGTTGGAACCTGAAAATAGGATGCAATAGAAGGTTGAGCCATCACAGTATGATGGAGGACCAGCCAATGGGAGTGTCATCAATCAAACAATATATCATTCAGTCAGGGTGTAATTCAATATTAAATATTCATTCAAATATTATTTTCATCAATTACCCTTGACCGCTTCAAGCACGTTCATCCTATATGACAAAAGCATATCACACAATTACCTAAGGGCTTAATGTATGTATTCTTTAAGTTGAAACCCTAAGATGTCGTTAACTGCATTTTACCTTTAAGGCTCTAAATTATTAATATAAGTGGTCTTGTCAATTTTTATCCATCTCAACTTATGATCCTTTCACATTTTCATTTTTCAATTTATAGCTCTTGTGGACACAAACACCGGCGAATGCATACCACAATCGACCTCATGATTTGGAGAAACTGCTATGATGGCCCGAAACACTATGGATCTAAACCCGCTATAGCGGTGGAGCAACCTATTGGGAAACTTGTCTACAATTAGAGTTTTCAGCTTTCCGTAGACACTTGGGCTGAGAAGGTCAGAGTGTTACACTCCAAAAACACACAGCACAATACAATATCCTAGGGTCTTGCACTGCCTGCCCTCCGAGCAGGCTCGCTAGTAGAAAAGATAGGGCACACTCACACAGGGTACCCCTCCAATTGGCCAATAGATGATTAGTATTTTATTAATTTTTTAGCTGTTGGGCAAGGAAACATACAAACATTTTGTTAGTCATTAAGGCTGACATAACACAATTCAATAAGTTCATATACCATCAGTTTCATTTACACTCACAATGGCTCGAACAATCAATCACAATCAATTGTAGATGGCTTGAATAGTCAATCACAATCAATTAGGGGTCCGCAGTCGTCAGACGGTGCCTAGTTAAGCCTCTATTTACATTAGCACCAATTCAATACACTATCAATCAGTCATTCAAATATTCAACTTTATTTACGGACTCAGATACCCATTCCCATTGAATGCTACACTTGGGCAGGTGTCTCTAAGTTGTTGTGTCTACTAGGTTTGCATAACCTAGGTGTAGTCATTATGGAGTAAGTTAATTAAGTGCTCAATTCTATGTTAATATGGTTTGGTTTCAATATGGGCAAACCACCGATACCATCTCGGTAAAGAAATTCACTTTGTTATGCATTTTTTTTCTATCAATTCCAACGAGGGAGAGTAATCTTTATTTGCGGTCGACGAAGAGTTGTTCTATACAATTAAAATTTTAGGATGTTCTCTAATGCATTGCTCGTGCTCGAGGAACCAACCTCAACTTGTAGACACACCTACAGCTGTCCTAAGCATATATCATCTAGTATTTACATGCATTAATGTACTCATTCTAATCCTACACATCAATTTAAATGTCCATAACCACATCCAAACCATGTTATCTCCCAATGGCAAGCATGATCATGTACAATTATACATGTGATTTATTAAAACAAAATAGGGCAATAATTGGACTAGGTTAGCTGCCATACTTGTGATGCCCTTAAGCCCAGCCAACAATATTTAGTTTTCAAATACTTCCACAGATGGCTGCCAGTCACCACTGCCACTGCTACCGTTGCGTTTCTTTCTTTTTCTTTTTTTCTTTTCTTTTTGGTCCTGTTACAATTAATAATAGAAAAAGCAGTTTTTTTACTAAGTAAATTAGTGGGTATTACACTTTTAAGTTTTACCTTAAATTAGTAACTTGTTCCTATCCCAAACAAGTTAAACTTAAAACCTTCTAGTTTTCATGCAAAACTGGCTATAAATCAATGTTTTCTCTTCAAAATTGCAAAAGCTTCTCATGAAACTCTCCTCAGAGTGAACTGCTTGAGCTTGACTGGCTTCATAAGCCTCAAAAACAAAAAAAGATTGTTTTGACCCCATCAAATGTTTTGTATGTGTACACTATGTTGTATTATCGTCCAGGGTGTATTGCATGGTACACCCAATAATGGGATACTTCATGGTTGACAAACTTAGCAAGTCAACTTATGATTCAAACGGGCTTGTCACAAACAAGTCAAAGTATCAGGTTGAATCATTAAAATTAACCCCATTGAATTCTAGGTATTGACTTTCCATCAGTCAAGGCTCAATTGAGTTGAATTTATCAAAGACTTGGTTGAGTCAACTGGGACATCTACCTCTTTTTGCAATTTTTTATCTGTTGCAGTTTAATCATGTTTTTTTCCACACATATGGATCAAAATGCATGTAAATTTAATTTATTTTGTATCTTTCATTATCTATGCTTTATAATAAAACACGTGTATGATAGTATTAAGAGTTTATACTGTAAATGATGTACTGTCACTTACTTTTGTTACGAAAAAAATGCGAATCAACCAAATCTCCATGTTGACTTGCATGAGTTAACGAAGTAGATTATTCATTATAGCCAATGAGGAACGAAGTCTCAAGTTCACCAAGCATGGAAAGTTACATCATTGGGACCAGTTTCAAGGGTCCATAGTGCTTTTTTCAAGTTCGTTGCTACATTTCAGCAACTCCCACATGGTGGTGATATTTTTTTCCATCTATTTTGTATATAAATTTACCTATAAAGATGTCCCTTTGGATGTCCTTGCACCATAAGCTGGATAACCAAATAGTAAAATTTGACATTATCTTGTTATTACTTCTCTGCTAAATTGTTGAAAAGATGTGCTGGATTGGAAATGATGTACTGTCACTTATTTTTGTTACATAAAAAATGCGAATCAACCAAATCGCCATGTTGACTTGCATGAGTTAACGAAGTAGATTATTCATTATAGCCAATGAGGCACGAAGTCTCAAGTTCACCAAGCATGGAAAGTTACATCATTGGGACCAGTTTCAAGGGTCCATAGTGCTTTTTTCAAGTTCGTTGCTACATTTCAGCAACTCCCACGTGGTGGTGATATTTTTTCCCATCTATTTTGTATATAAATTTACCTATAAAGATGTCCCTTTGGATGTCCTTGCACCATAAGCTGGATAACCAAATAGTAAAATTTGACATTATCTTGTTATTACTTCTCTGCTAAATTGTTGAAAAGATGTGCTGGATTGGCTGTTTTTGCACATCTCAGGGAGGTATAGTATATTCAAATACGGTGATGGTTCTGTCGTCTGTTCATACAAAGGAACATATCATTCAAAACATGGGATATGGATTAGAGTCAACACTGAACATCCACAAGTAAGCGAAATGTCATTTTTTGTACGTTCAGTATTCTCATGTCTAGAGCAGTATACAGAGGGTGTGTTCTCATTGTCTGTCCTTGCTCTTATGTTTCAGGGAAAAATTGCTTCTTGCACCTTATGGCATCGATGCAAAGGAATGGGATCCATCAACAGGCAAGATCCTTCCAGCAAGGTATTCATCAGAAGATTATAAGGGTAAAGCCACCTGCAAGACTGAACTAAGGCGACACATTGGATTTCCTGATGATGCTTCTAAAGCTATTGTAAGATATCATTAAGTAAAAATTTAAAGGGATTTTCTTCTTAATTTTTTAAGCATAATGTTGAGATCCATTACTTTTATTTAGTTGCTCGGGTTGCATGGTTTGGTCTTGGTGCTATCTGTGCTTCTGCCTTGTTTTATGATGCTAACTGCTATTCTCAATGGACATTTACAAAAAGACAAAAAAAAAAGGGTTTGATTTTGTATGTTATTAACATGTTGGCACACATTTTCTTTTACATTTTATGCAACTGGGAAAACATAGTTCTAGAACAATTGTGTAACATTTTGCAAGTTATATATTATCCAAGTTGGCCAGCTTGGGATTCTTTGTTCATGATGAAGAAATGCTCTCTTCAAATCAAATATTTGATCAAACTCATATGTGCCTCTGTGATATGTTTACTCTTCAACAGATGGTAAAACATGTAATGCTTCTCAATTCCTACAGGTATCTGGCTGGTTGAGTGCTGTCTAAGCTCACAATTGACTACTATTAGGTCATGTTCAATTGCTTGGAGTGTGCTTCTTGTGTGTACGTTACAACTTACCAGGGTGCATTTTCACCCTAAAATTAGGTGAAGGGAGTTGAAGATTTCCCTTTCCAACTTTCTCTACTTGACTTCATTGTTAAACCTTCTGAGGCAGTGAGAGAGGCCCTGGACTTCCTTGCTGTGTGTTTGATTGCCTTGTGTGGTGAGGATGAAGTAAAGGTTGTCCAGGCAATGAAACATGTCTTTAGCAATGGGGTTAGGGGCATCTTTGGTACATTTTGATATTTCACTAGCTTCTCGTACAATCTGGTTGATGGTAAAAAGTATATATGTACACGGTTCCAATTTAATGTCATACTAAAAAGATCCGTGAGTTTTCTTTAGTGTTTGAAAAACCATTCGAGTCAACCAAGTTGACTTTGGTGAATCTGTGATTCGGACATCAACCTTGTCAAAGAAATAAAAGACAAAAAACTTGACAAGACCTAGCCATCATGGATAACCTGACTGTGTCATCTAAGTTTCATCCAAGTCAACCAAATCACATGCTGGTTTAAAGTCATGTATGTATATAATTTGTTTTTATTTAAATCATATCACAGCTCAAATGAGTGTTTATTAAACACCTCTAGGTCCTCACAGTTATGTGTGTTTGTGTGTATGAGGTAATGACAGGGTGCCTCCTGGCACACACACACCCACTTATTGTAAGACTTGAGAATGTGTGTCTTTAATCTTTCTGTCCAAATTACATGATGTAAAATATCATTTCTGTCAAATATGTCATGTTGAATGTATATGTAAGGTCTGATTGCAGTAATACTAGCTGTGCCTATGCTTTCCATAACATGGGTCCTGGAGCAATTGTAGAAAGTAGAAACCATTCAGTAAAGTAGCTAGGGCGACTTATCCTTTATAGCATATCTTTTGGACTGTTTATGGTGTCACGAATATAACTGTGGGACATGGCACATCTTCTTTTATCATATTTATTCATAAGTATACTTGTATGTATTTAATTGATCTGTCATAAGTCTAAAACTTTATATTGCTTTAGGTATTTTACAAGTATGATTGAAAATTGCCTTCATCATAGCATAACATAACTTTAAGAACTTATTGAAACAGGAAGTGCTTATCTAAAGCATGCAGATGGTTTCAGAACTATGTTACAGAACAGAATTATGTCACAGCAAAAATAACTAAAACTTTGATGGAAGCATTTTGTTATGATTTGCATGCAAACTCACCTATTTAATTTAAGGATGATTGTTTGTTGAGTCATGAATATTGCATATAGTCTAACAATCTCTGTATGAAGTGCACAGAAAGGCATATAATGTCCATGTTGTGTAATTATAGTGCATATATTATTCAAATTTTGCAATATATATACATATATAACTATACTTCATTGTCAAGAATATCATTAATTGGGAATTTGTTTCTTCCAAGAAAATTTTTATGAAAAAATAGTTTTCTACTACTTTTCTTCGAAAAACATTAATATCAATTCAAAATAGTTATTAAAATGTCTTGAAAAGCCCATTAGAGACATTTTGATTTTGGGATCTTTTCAAAATATTGCAATTCTTATACTAGTTTTTTTTTCCTTTTTCTGTATTTTTTTAAAGGAAAAACATGCCAATATTTGTGACAATCTTTTATGCATGATGAAAAACCAAGTTGTCAAACACAAGCCAAATCACCGAGTTGGGTGGTGGATCCTGAGTCAATTCGCTCTGGGTCAAATCTCAAATCTCTGGGTTTTGAAACTTTGGTTTCCATTGTGATGGTTGAACTGAACATAGTATTTAACAGCATTTTGTGTAAAAGGAAACATAACATTAAAAGCATTGAAATATTGAACCTGTAAATGTCATCTCAAATGCATCTATTGTTTGTTAGATATCATACTTTTCTTTCTTTTTCTTTTGTGTATATCAGTTTTTTCCCTCACATGCTCATTAGCTTTGTAGAGTCTAATGTTTGTCCTTTGTTCTGCAATTAGTCTAACTCATGCATTCCTAGATGCTTCTTTTGCTTACCCTGCAGCCGATAGAAGGTTAAAATTTTTTGTTTTTGTTGGTGTCAAAAAGCTGTACAATTTGGTATCAACAGTCATACAGGTGGATGTCAATTTAGTTGAAGCTTGAGGGCTCTAAGCGCGTGGAATGAGTAATGACACTGATATACAGAACCATAGTTTCCACGTGTGAAATTTTCATCCCGGTTTGTTGCAATTTATTGGAGAAACAACAATAAATATGTGTTATATCAAGAAATTGAAGTGCTTGTTTAAGTAGATCCTTATGTTAGATATTTCGTGAACCACTATTCATTTGTTCTCTGTTTTTTTTCCTCCTTACTCAGTACCTTGGTTTTTCACATGAACACCACACAGATTGCTTATGTATGCACCAAACTTTCGGACCTTGATTTCCAGAATCTAAGACCAGCAATTCGGCTTGCAATGAACAGGGGAGCTCAGGTTGTCTGTCCTCATTATAGAGTATTTCATTTTGTAATATTTGACTGGTTAAATCATTTAACTTTGTTATTTTAATTCATGAGGATCAGTTTGTCATCATGGGTTCCAGTGAAACATCAGGGACAGAAGCTGCAATAAAGGTTCTTCAAAATGAATTCAGGGTAACTCCTTGATGCCAATTTTGTTGGTGATCAGTATTTCGCTTGCATTTTACTATAGGACGCAAGCCATAGCTTAATATCATCTCCATTCACTGGCTTGTCAATGTGGAAGCTGAATTTGGTTGTCGCCTTTCATGGACAAAATAACAATTTTGTGCTTTAGTATTTATATAGTCTTTCTGGAAAGCCTCTCAAAATTGACCAATGAGATTTGAACCTTTTAGAAATTAGGAATGCACGTATAATTTGAACAGAAATAGACTGTGTGTTGAACCTGGAATTTAGCCCTAATTCACATAAAATATTGGAAAATCTCAATGGTAGGAGTTACCACCTGCACTTAGTAATAATGAGAGGAAAAGATATTTGAGCTTGCATTACTATTGAAATGAAACGTTAATCATATGTTCTTCTCTTCCTTCCAGTTTTCCTTTTTCAAAAGGCATATCCATGTTAAACATGATAATAAAAGTAAAAGTTGAAATGTTTGTGCTTCTTTTGTGAGTTTAGTTCTTAAAAGGTTGTGTAGAAACACGAACCACACAGAGAGAGAGTGGAGAACGAACACACAATCTACGTGGAAAACCTCAGAAAGAGGTGAAAAACCACGGGGAGGCTCTGACCTAGGGGCACACCGCAACCCTAGGAGAGAGAAAATTATATTTCACTTAATTCAACACTAAACACAAGTGACAATATAAAGAGAGAGAGAGGAGAAGCCGCCTAGGGTACCGAGCCCGCCTCGGTACCCGCGCCCCATAGAACCGGGTCCAGGAATGGATCCGGTTCCCACAGCAACATATTCTAACACTCCCCCTCAAGCTTGGCATACATGTCAAACATGCCAAGCTTGCTAACATTCTTTTCGAATGAAGAAGTACAAAGCCCTTTAGTTAGGACGTCTGCAACTTGATCTTCAGACTTCATATATGGCAGAATCAGCTCCTTTGAGTCAATGCGTTCCCGGATAAAATGACGGTCAATCTCCACATGTTTGGTCCTGTCATGTAGAACTGGATTATTGGCAAGATTAATCGCAGACTTGTTGTCACAGTACATCTTCATTTTATCTCCCAGTTCCACACCAATATCAGTCAAAAGAATCTTCAGCCACAGCATCTCTGTAACCCCCATTGCAACAGCCCTGTACTCAGCCTCCGCACTAGACCTCGAACATACTTCTTGCCTCTTACTTCTCCAAACAACTAGGTTACCTCCAAGAAAGATACAATACCCTGTAGTAGACCTCCTTGTGTCAGTGCAACCTGCCCAATCTGCATCTGAGTAGCCCTCAATGGTAAGTTTGTCCTGTCGAGTATACAACAGTCCTTTTCCTGGGTCATTCTTTAGATATCCCAGCACTCTTTCTGCACTCTTCCAGTGACAATCCGTGGGAGCATGCATAAATTGACTTAGCACATTTACCGCATACGTGATATCAGGGCGAGTTAGAGTAAGATAGATAAGCTTACCTACTAGCCTCTGATATCGCCCTTTTCCTTCCTCATCCAGAATAGTGTCCGTCTTGATACTTATCTTAGTTCCCGACTCTATAGGAGTAAGATAGGGCCTACAACCAAGTTTGCCTGTCTCCTTTAGTAAGTCAAGAGTGTACTTCCTTTGATTCATAACCAGCCCTGTCTCTGATCGAGCAATCTCTATCCCCAGAAAGTATCTCAGCTTACCCAGATCCTTGAGGTCGAATTCCTTAGCTAATCTCTCCTTCATCTTTCTGTTTTCTTCTTCGTCACTGCCAGTGACAATCATATCATCAACGTAGACAAGGAGAAGACTCACCAGACCACCTCTCTGCTTTATGAATAGGGTATGATCTCCATTTCCTTGCTTGTACCCAGTAGACTTCATAACGATCCTTAGTCTCTCAAACCAAGCTCTAGGCGACTGCTTCAAGCCATACAAAGCTTTCTTGAGGTGACAACATTTTCCCTCTTGAACATACCCGGGAGGCATGCTCATATAGACTTCTTCCTCCAGATGGCCGTTCAAGAACGCATTTTTAACATCAAGCTGGTCCATGCGCCACTTCCTGTGCACAGCAAGAGCAAGAATAACCCTCACGGTCTTCAACTTTGCAACAGGGGCAAAGGTCTCAAGATAGTCGATTCCATACTTCTGACTGAACCCCTTTGCAACCAAACGAGCTTTATATCGATCTACAGTGCCATCAGGTTTGTACTTCACGTTGTAAACCCACTTAGAGCCAACTAGGTGTGTCCCCTTAGGAATATCAACAACTTCCCATGTTTTGTTCTTAGCTAACGCACCCATCTCCTCTGTCATAGCATGTAACCACTTGGGATCATCCTTAGCATCATCCACCGACCTGGGAATAACAACTTTGGATAAGGTTGTGATAAAACATTTGTAATTTGTACTGAGCTTAGCATAAGAAACAAATCTCTGAATAGGGTGAGAAGTACATGACCTGGTGCCTTTGCGCACAGCAATGGGAAGCTCTTCATTCGATGGACTTGGGTCATCCGGGGAGATCACAGGATTGGGATTGGTTCTATCCTCATCACCAACATCTTCCACTGTAGCTTTCTCCTTTCTGACATAAACCTGGCCAAACAAGTGATCCCGGGCAACAATGGGCTGAGCATCCACCGTGACCCCTTCCATATGGCTGCCCTTCTCATTACTGACCGTGACCGTGTCAATCACACTGGGACTAACCTTGTAATCCAAAAACTCCATAAACTGAATTAGCTGATTAGAGGAATACTCTTCCCCTTTGTTCCCAAGACACTCCCCCTGAAGAGGATTCACCGAAAAATACGACTCATGTTCATGAAATGTGACATCCCTCGAAACATACACTTTGGAAGTAGTGGGATCCACACATTTATACCCCTTCTGAGTGGAAGAGTACCCCAGGAAAACTCCTTTAATAGACCGGGGATCAAGTTTTTTGAGAGTAGGGCTATGATTATGCACAAAACAACTGCACCCAAAGACACGAGGAGTAAGAGGCCACGGATTCTGAGTGGGCCACAGGGTAGAATAAGGAGACTGACCATCCAACACCCTAGTAGGCATACGGTTAATGAGATGTGCACTAGTGAGAAGTGCATCACCCCAATACCGCTTCGGGACATGACGTTGGAACATAATGGCCCGGGTAACATTCAATAGATGACGATTTTTACGTTCAGCTATACCATTTTGAGGAGGGGTATAACTACAAGAGGTTTCATGAACAATCCCCTTGCCTTTCAAGAATTCATCAAGGGATTGGGAGACATATTCCCTTGCATTATCCGTACGGAAAGCTTGAACAGTAGTATGGAATTGAGTCTCAACAAAGGCAACAAAGTTTTTCACAACTGCTGGAACCTCACTACGTTCTCGCAACAAGTACACGAACGTACATCTAGAGTAATCATCAATAAGCGTCAAAAAATAGTGACAACCACCACACGTGGGTACTCCAGAAGGACCCCAAACATCGGAATGAACTAAGGCAAACGGATGAGTGGTTTTATTCAAAGAAATAGGGTACGAAGCCCTGACATGTTTAGCCAATTGACACACTTCACAAGCGAAGGAGTCAATTGAGACAGAAGCAAACAAATGAGGAAACAACTTCTTTATTAACTGGAAGGGTAGATGTCCAAGACGCTCGTGCCATCGCAGAACAGTAGATCTATCGTTCACACCAGACAAGTGACCACTCGTGGCAGAAATCAATGCTGAAGCAACTTGTACCGGCAGCCTGTAGAGCCCATCAGTAACCGAACCAATCCCAATCTTCTTCCCCGTCACCAAGTCCTGCAGGGAACAATGATCAGCAGAGAAAATCAGATTACAGTTTAATTCTTTAGTAATACTGCTGACAGAGAGTAAGTTCACAGGAATATTTGGAACATGCAGGGCATTGTGGAGACGGTATTTGTTCAACAGGGACAAGCTCCCTTTCCCAGCCACAGAGATAGAAGACCCATCTGCCATAGACACGCGTTGCTTGCCAGAAGAAAGTTGATATTCTTGAAAGAGTTTAGAGTCCCCTGTCATGTGGTGAGTGGCTCCACTATCAACAATCCAATTACCAAGAGAAGGGTTACCTTGATCAGTCGAGGCAACGAGAGCTTGGGCTAGCTGAGCCCCTTCAGACGTGGAGGACTCCTCAGGGGTAGTAGATAGACGGCTGATGTACGCCTGTAGCTCCTTGAGTTGAGCAGGGGACAACTTGGACTTTGCACCACTAGAAGAATTGCTCTGACTGGAATCAGACACAGAAGGGCTACGCTTGCCAGAGGGAGGACGACCTCTGACCAGTCTCTTCTCGGGATGAAGATCCCAACAGAAATCCACCGAATGCCCCAACTTGTGGCAATGAGTGCAATGTCGGGCAGGACGCTGCCCAGTCCCTGAGGCACGGCTGACAAAGGCAGAAGGGCCATGACCGGTGTCAAGATGCATCACCTGGCGACGTTGTTCTTCAGACTCAACACGAGCATATACTTCCTCTATCCCCGGAATCTCATCACCATTAAGAATCTGGCTACGAATAGACTCAAATTCATCCCGCAGGCCTCCCAGAAACAGAAACGTACGGTCCATCCATTCCTTTTCCCAGTAGAGGGAATGATCTGAACCGCATGTCCACTCATCAGTCACATGATAATCTAACTCCTCCCACTTGGTCTTCAGGGCAGCATAAAAGGCAGCAACAGACAAATCACCTTGTGTCAGAGAGTAAATACTGCGTTTAATCTGATAGGTGCGCAAATGTCTCTTCTTGCGACCATACATCTTTGCAAGCACAGTCCACATATCAAAAGATGTCGGCTTCCGCAGAATGAGGGGCTGAATATCGGATGACACGGAGCTGATAATCCACACCTTCACTTGGCTGTCCTCCAACGCCCACGTCGCCCATTGAGGATCAGATTTGATGGGCGCAGGTTTGTCGCCAGTGATGTAAGAGAGACGCCCACGGCTAGTAATCCCAATCTCGAGAGCGGCAGACCAAGATAGGTAATTGTCCTTGGTCAGACGGATGGAGGTGACCTGGATCGGCACGTTCTCAGTCTTGGAGGCGCTGCCCGTGTCAAGAACGGCATCTTTTTGAGTCCCCATCGCTTCTGCCATCACAAACTAGCACACAGCAACAAGAGGCACAGCAGCGGGAATGAGGCAACGGCGTCGGGAAGGAGGCAGCGGCGACGGCGGCGGGAATGAGGCAGAGGCAACGTAAAGCAGGCGACGGCGCAACACAGAGGCCACCCACGGTGGCAGAAACAAAGAACGGGACGAACGGAGGACCGCGGGGGCGTAACAGGCGGCGGCGGAACAGAGGACGGCGGCGGCGGAACAGTGGACGGCGGCGGCAGAGCAGGGCGACGTCACAAGAGCAGCAGCGACGCCGGAACAAAGGACGGCGGCGGCGGAACAAAGGACAGCGGCGGCAAAGCAGGGCGACGTCACACGGGTAGCAGCGGCGCCGGAACTTCAACGGCGTCGGGCGACGAAAAAACTGGACGATCCTCGGAAAAAACGCTTCTCCAACTCCGCTGGCTCTGATACCATGTAGAAACACGAACCACACAGAGAGAGAGTGGAGAACGAACACACAATCTACGTGGAAAACCTCAGAAAGAGGTGAAAAACCACGGGGAGGCTCTGACCTAGGGGCACACCGCAACCCTAGGAGAGAGAAAATTATATTTCACTTAATTCAACACTAAACACAAGTGACAATATAAAGAGAGAGAGAGGAGAAGCCGCCTAGGGTACCGAGCCCGCCTCGGTACCCGCGCCCCATAGAACCGGGTCCAGGAATGGATCCGGTTCCCACAGCAACATATTCTAACAGGTTGGATAGAAACACTCAAGAGATTAACTAAAATCCTTATGTCATTTTTAGACGGTAAGAATTTGGCTATGATGGATAAGCTGATTTATTGTAAGAACATGCCTACTTGACTTTGACCACCTTCATTTTCTACTAAAGGGAAAGGAAATTACTTTCTTTCGGGGTTTCCCAGCTATCTGGGCTAGGAATTGAGATGGCTGGTTCCCAAAAGGGCCAAAACAATGTCTTTAATGGTGGAAATCCAGGAATGAGCTGCAGTCAACTGCATTGACTCTTGGTGCCAATGTTCTCTGTAATTATTTAATGACAAAACTTCCTTTCTTCAACATTCACTTGCCTTAAAGGAAGTTTCAGCTATGCTCCTTTCTATGGGTGAGAGAAGCCATCCTCCTCCTAGGCCCTTCCACATACCACCTAGTGGCTAAAGCCGCAGTATAATGTATCTCTTCTATGGAGGAAAATCCTACTCTTACAGGACTTGGACCCTTTGTGCAAACTGAAAGGTAACTAGAAAACCTAATTCAATATCCACTATAATAGTCCTTCCAGGCATGTCCATGTGGCATAGCGAGGAACCATCCATCTATGTAGTGAATGTGAGATTCATGTACTGAAAATGTACTTTCATGAACCCTTGGTCTTATCTCCCTTCATTCCTCTATTGTCATTTGTTGTTAGCTAAGCCAAATGATGATCACTGTGCGATTCCTTATACACTGCAGATTGGGATGTTAGCATGTCATTCCTTCTCCAGAATTGGTGAGGACCAGATTATAAACTTTTCATTGCGAATGTGCATCTGAGCTAGATTACATATTAATAAGATATATTCGGACATTTGATTTGAATCTACTAGTAATGTTTCATATTTGGAACACTAAAGTAGGATTGAGGACCCCTCAAATCAGTTTTTAATTTTATTTAGTCTTATCTAGTTCAGATCCAGGTCAGAACAATTAACTGCCATTCTTAAACAGAAATAGCACGTTTTTAGCTTTTGTAAGGACCTAAATTTAGAGCATGTGTTCAGGTTAATTCTGTCACACCCCAACACTTTGACACCCAAATAAATTTTCTTTTTGTTAAAACATAAAACATTAAGGTGTGACGACACAACACTTCAAAAGGAAATGAACTATGCAATTTAAAACAATGGGGCAACTTTCATTTATATAACAATTTTCAGTTCATACAAAAATCACATCATACTTCTCAATATATATATGACAAAAATGTCTCCAAATCACAACATTGATGCCTAACAAAAATAAGACATCAATATGACCAAAACAAGATGCGCCGGCACTACAAAAGACCCAAAACTTCTGCAGTAGGATGTGAGTAGAGCCACCTGATCAACCTGCTGCCCCGAGTCCGCCAAACCTGAAAAAAATAAAACAACAGAAGGCTTAGCCTTCATAGTATGACAACAAGCCAAAAAATTCCCTAACTCTCTTAGGTAAGGGCTCAAAAATGGAGTATAACAGTTACAAAAGTCAATCGCTATCATGTCGTAGTAGGGCGCACAAGCACAAGACTTGTTATGGAAGCCATTCACATATACTACGACATGTAAATGCTTCTCAGTGGCCACAATAAACACATTTAACAATCACATTCACTTCATTCAGATACACTTCATTCACATTCTTTTCATTTACATTAGCTTTAGTGAATTGACAGTTCCTGTGGGTGCACGCACAGACATGTGCACATCGCGGGCAGTCTGCAGCCGAGAGACAACCCCTGTGGTGGCCCGAAACAATATGGATCCATTCACGCTGCAGCGGAAGAGCACTCGTCCACGCTGCAGCGGAAGAATACTCGTCCATGGATGTGTGAATTCCAATAAGAGATACTCAGTCTTCCCTAGGACACCCAGTTTGGGAAGGCGGGAGCCCAACACTCCATGCACATCACACAACAATAACTTGGGGTCTTGCACCGCCTGCGTTCCGAACAGACGAGACCAATGGCGAAGGCGGGACAACTCCCAAACACATTGCCACAACCCACTGGCCTCTCATCTCTTATTCTACATTGCCACAACCCACTGGCCTCTCATCTCTTATTCTACATTGCCACAACCCACTGGCCTCTCATCTCTTATTTTTTCTTACTTATCATTAGGAAAACACATTTACAAAATGACCGGCTAGCTCACGGGGTTGGTTCACTTCACGAGTGCACTCATACCTCTAATTGCCTCCACATAAGGGCTACACATATCATTAACATTCTTAGCTAGCCGTCATAACATTACGGGTACAATTACCCTCCAATTTCATTCATTGCATTGTGCTCATGGCACTGCATACGAAACATTACAACATTCACATCACTCAACACATCAATCATATCTTTTAAAACTTAGCCGAACTATAAAGAGTAGTCTCGATCTGTGATTGGCTCGTAGTTGTCCTATGTAGTTATCATTCTAGGATGTTTTCTAATGCACAATTGGGGTCGAGGAGATACTAGACTCGATGCTCCACCTCATCTGTCCTAAACAGTTATCAATTCTAACATGCACATGCAATTGCCAAACATTCAATCATATTACAATCATTCAATCACATCACAATCACAGGATCCAACGATCCTGCAAACACACATTCGAAAGTCGGCCCTAGGCAGGGATTTGCCTGGAATGCCGCCATACCTGCCACGCGTCCACAAAACACCCAATATGCCTCGAGCTTCAAATCTGGTTGCTCAAGGTCTATTGGACGTGTCCGGTGTACCTGCAAACACAATTACACGATAAGTTTTCTACTCGTTTCGCTTTACAATTTATACAAATATGAAACATAATCATTGAGGCATGTCATCACCTCAAGAGGGTGTCGACGTGTAGTATCGACCCACAAAGCCCTCAAAAAGGTCTCTTCCCAACAATTACTCCCAACTCATATGCTCTTTCCAACCAACAACGCAATACGCCCATCGACAATCGCATGCGCCACATGTTTACTAAAACGGTTCTAAATCTTCTCAGCCACATCAAATCTCTACCATGTTTCCAAATAGCTTCGAAAATCAACTCATAATGCTAAAGAGATAGACATACATGTGGACCCTCGTCCTTCTCAAAATAGTCCTAAACTTTTCCCAAAATAGCAACTTCACTAGCATGCATTCTAAATCATCAAATCTTAAGTCTAGCATACCCAATCATTAATTATATGTCCGCTAACATAAAATATTAAACAATTTAGGCTCGATTAGGCCTCGCTCACCCCAATCTTAAAGTTCAAACTGTCGTAGTGATCTCGGGCCCCGGCAGCCACCTCAAATGTTCGATTGATCCCCAAACGACAAAAGTCATTCAATGTCGTCACCACCAACGCCTTCTATTCGTTGTTATGAGGGGGAAGACGCGTCCCCAAACTGCAATTCCAACCCAATAACAATAAGGAGGTGAAAAATAGTGAAAGAGGGTTAAAAAGGAGGGTCTGCTGAGAGAAGAAGACAGTCGGCTGTGAGATAGGTTGTTCGGTTGAGGGAGAGTGCTCGGTTGAGGGGTTGACGGTAAGGAGAGAGTTCAACTGGAGAGAGTGTGGGCAGAAGAGAGTGCAAACAGAGAGGGGAGATGAGCTGAGGGAGTTCGGATAGAGGGGAGGGACAGATAGAGAACAGCAAAAGGGAGATGAAGAAGAAAGAAGAGACAGAGAGAGAATGCAAAGAAAGAGAGAGACAGGCAGAGAGAGAGGGCGTGTGAGGAGGGTGGGAGGAAGAGGGTTGCGCAGGAGGGAGGCCGTGCGGGAGAGAGGGAGAAGACTCGGGTTAGAGGGAAAACGACAGAAACAACATGAGAGGGAGGAGGAGAAGAAAGAAGAAAGAAGAGAGAAGAGGCAAGGGAACGACAGGGCTCACCTTATGCGCCGCCGTTGTTCACCCTCGTCACCGCCCTGCTCTAACCTCTGTCTTCTTCTTCTTTGCGCTGGCACGAGAGGCAACGAAGGGGGAACTGAGAAGAAGACGAGGGGGAAGAGGGAAAGATGAGGGAGAAGAGGCATCGGGCTCCCACGCGGGTGGGTTCGGGTCTGGGTCTGGACCTGATCCGGCCCACCTGCAAAAGACGAGCGTTACAAATTCAGCTCAGTCTCATTGAATCCTTTTTTAGATCCAAATTTGGACTCAAATGGGTTAAATAATATTTCACAAACTGACCTAATAGGGTCCAGCATGCATCCAATACTTTCTCGCTTGTAGTTTGACCAGGCCTATCTTTACAGAAACTGTATCCATGCACAGATATAGATAATCGGAAGAAGTAAGCACACAACAAGAAAAACATAATGCATGAGTTCCTGGCTACATGACATGAATGCAGGTGTCCAGTGCAAATCTAGGTGTAGATGCTGGTACAGGTTCAGCGGAGTGTATACACATGTTTATGAGTGAACATACAATGAAAAGCACAATTATTGGTATAGATCATTGTTAGAATATATTGTAATGGGGAACCGAGTCCATATCTGGACCCGGTCCTATGGGGCACGGATACCGAGGCAGGCTTGGTATCCTAGGCGGCACTCTTTCTCTCCCTCCTATATATTCTTCACTTACATGTAATTGTTGAGTTAAGTGAATGTGATTTTCTCTCTCCTAGGGTTGCGGTTTGCCCCTAGGTCAGAGCTTCCCCGTGGTTTTTCACCTCTTTCTGAGGTTTTCCACGTATACTGTGTGTGTTTTCTCTACTCTCTCCTTGTGGTTCGTGTTTCTACATGGTATCAGAGCCACCGCGTGTGAGATCGTTGGTGTGCAAGTAGTGCTTTTCCGCCGTTCACGTGTTGCCCCCGTTGCCGTTTCCAGCACCGCCGCCGACACTATTCCCAGCGCCACTGCCGTCGTTGTTTCTACTGCTGTCGCCGACCAGGAACGCCGTCCAGGAACGCTGCCGTCGTCCGGCACCGCCGTCGTCATCGTTCCCAGCGCTGTTCTGCCCTGCCCTGCTGCCGTCGCCGGTGTGGATCTCTTCTTTGCTGCCGCCGTTCCCAGCGTCGTCCTGCCCTGCCCTGCTGCCGTCGCCGTCGTTATCAGCGCCGCCCTGCCCTGCTGCCGTCACAGGTCCCAGCGCCGCCGTCGACTGGTTTTTTCTCCGCTGCCCTCTTCTTCCGCGTCGCCGCCGGCTGTCTTGTTTTCGCCGCCGGCCAGTTGTGACCTTATTTGGGGATTGCCATGGCTGACGCAGTGATTTCCAAGCTTGATGATGTCCTGGACACGGGCAGCAATACCAAGGGTGAGAACTTGCCTGTTCATGTCACCTCCATTCGGCTGAACAAGGATAACTATCTCTCGTGGTCTGCTGCCCTAGAAATCGGCATTACTAGTCGTGGTCGCCTGCACTATATCACTGGGGAGAAGCCTCCACCTTCTAAAACTGATTCGCAATGGCCGACCTGGGCTTTGGAAGATAGTCAGGTTAAAGTATGGATTATTAGTTCAGTTTCCGCAGATATTCAGCCTTTGATCTTGCGTAAATCGACTGCATATGATATGTGGACTGTTCTTGCACGTATGTATGGTCGTAAAAAACGTGTTTTACGTGCATATCAAATCAAACGTAGCATATATGCTCTTAAACAGGGTGATTTATCTGTTGCCTCCTTCTATGCCGCCCTGAAGACCAAATGGGAGGAACTTGACTATCATGTGAATGATGACTGGAAATGTGGTGTAGATCATGCCCTGTATTGGGAAAAGGAATGGATGGACCGCACCTTTATCTTCCTTGGAGGCCTGCGTGATGAGTTTGAAACCATTCGGAGCCAGATTCTTAACTGTGATGAGATTCCTGAAATCGAAGAGGTATATGCTCGTATTGAGTCTGAGGAGCAACGGCGCCAGATTATGCATATTGACTCCCATCAGGGGAGCTCTCCAGCAGCCTTTGTGAGTCATACTTCAGGGACAGGGCAGCGTCCTACTCGCCGATGCAGCCATTGCAACAAAGTGGGTCATTCTGTTGATTTTTGTTGGGACCTTCATCCTGAGAAGCGTCTCGTCCGAGGTCGTCCTCCTCCTCATCGCCGTGCTCCTTCTGTGCCCGAGCCTAGTCCAGGGTCGACCAATGTTGCAAAATCCAAGCTCTCCTCAGATCAACTTAGAGAGTTGCAAGCATACATTAGTCGTTTGTCTACCCAGGATGATGCTTCTACTTCTGAGGGGGCTAAGTTAGCCCAGGCCCTAGTTGCCACTAGTGATCAAGGTAATTCCTCCCTCGGTGATTGGATTGTTGACAGTGGGGCCACTCATCATATGACAGGGGTCCCTACGATGTTTCAAGAGTACAGGTTGACCTCTGGGCAGCAGCGTGTGGCTATGGCTGATGGTTCCTCTATCTCTGTGGCTGGAAAAGGGAGTTTATCATTACTGAACAAATATTGTCTTCATAATGCCCTACATGTTCCCAACATTCCTGTCAATTTGTTATCTGTCAGCAGTATTACCAAAGAGTTAAACTGTAATCTAATTTTCTCTACTGATCGTTGTTTACTGCAGGACTTGGGGACGGGACAGAAGATTGGGATTGGTTCGGTTATTGATGGTCTCTACAGACTGCCCGTACAAGTTGCTTCTGCTTTGATTTCAGCCACCAGTGGACAGTTGCCTGGCATGGAGGACAGATTCATCATTATGCGTTGGCACGAGAGACTTGGTCATCTTCCATTCCTGTTGCTTAAAAAGTTGTTTCCTAGGATGTTTCATTCTGTTTCTTTGGACAACTTCGCCTGTGAAGTGTGTCAGTTGTCTAAACATGTTAGGGCCTCGTACCCTATTTCATTCAATAAAGCCGACCGTCCTTTTGCTTTGGTTCATTCTGATGTTTGGGGTCCTTCGGGAGTACCCACTTGTCGTGGCTTTCACTATTTCATGACTCTTATTGATGACTACTCCCGGTGTACGTTCGTGTATCTGTTGAAAGAACGTAGTGAAGTTCCCGACATTGTCAAAAACTTTGTGGCATTTGTTGAAACTCAATTCCAGACCCCTGTTCAGACCCTTCGTACTGACAATGCTCGAGAGTATGTCTCCCAATCCCTTGATGACTTCCTGCGAAGCAAGGGTATTATACATGAAACATCCTGTAGCTACACACCTCCTCAAAATGGTGTGGCTGAAAGGAAGAACCGTCATTTGTTAAATGTCACCCGGGCCATTATGTTTCAACGTCATGTCCCTAAGCGGTACTGGGGTGATGCACTTCTCACTAGTGCTCATCTCATTAACCGTATGCCTACTCGTGTGTTGAATGGTCATTCCCCTTATTCTGTTTTGTGGCCTACTCAGAATCCCTGGCCTTTGACCCCTCGAGTGTTTGGGTGTGTTTGCTTTGTCCATGATCATAGTCCCACTCTCAAGAAACTTGATCCTCGGTCCATCAAAGCGGTCTTTTTGGGGTATTCCTCCACTCAGAAGGGATACAAGTGTGTTGACCCTAGCACTTCCAGAGTATATGTCTCCAGGGATGTTACCTTTCATGAACATGTGGCATACTTCCCTGCGACTCCTCTTCAGGGGGAGTATCTAGGTGACAGAAGGGAAGAGTATTCTTCGCATCAGTTGATTCAGTTCATGGATTTCTTGGATTATACAGTTAGTTCTCCAAGTGTGGAAGACGTTGTCAGGAAGGACAGAGACAGTCAGATGGAGGGGGGCCCTGTGGAAGAACAGTCTCGAGGTCACTTATTTGGTCAGGTTTACAGCAGGAAGAAGAAGAATGTGTTGGAAGATGTCGATGTTGCCAATCCCAATCTTCCCAATCTTGTGACCTCCCCGGATGATCCAAGTCCAATGAATGAAGAACTTCCCATAGCCCTGCGCAAGGGCACCAGGTCATGTACTTCTCATCCTATTCAGAGATTTGTTTCATATGCTAAACTCAGCAAAGACTACAAGTGTTTTGTTACCTCTTTATCTATGGCTGTTATTCCCAGGTCAGTGGAAGATGCCAGGAAGGATCCTAAATGGCTACAGGCCATGACAGAGGAGATGGACGCCCTGGAAAAGAACAGTACGTGGGAGGTTGTTGACATCCCCAAGGGAACTCACTTAGTTGGTTCCAAGTGGGTGTTTAATGTGAAGTACAAACCTGATGGCACAGTAGAACGCTATAAAGCCCGCCTTGTTGCTAAAGGGTTTAGCCAGAAATATGAGATTGACTATCTTGAGACGTTTGCTCCCGTGGCGAAAATGAAGACCGTAAGGGTCATCCTAGCTCTTGCAGTGCAGAAGAAGTGGAGCATGGACCAACTTGATGTCAAGAACGCCTTCTTGAATGGTCACCTTGAGGAAGAAGTCTATATGAGCATGCCGCCTGGATATGCTCGGAACGGGAAGTGTTGCTATCTCAAGAAAGCTTTGTATGGTCTCAAGCAGTCCCCTAGAGCGTGGTTTGAAAGACTAAGGGTTGTAATGAAGACTAATGGGTATAAACAGGGAAATGGTGATCACACCCTCTTCATCAAGCAGAGAAATGGTCTGGTGAGCCTTCTACTTGTATATGTTGATGATATGATTGTCACAGGTGACGACGAGGGGGAAAAAAGGAAGATGAAAGAAACGTTAGCTGCAGAATTCGATCTCAAAGATCTGGGCAAACTAAGGTATTTCTTGGGAATTGAGATCGCGCGATCTGAGACTGGGCTTGTTATGAGCCAAAGAAAATACACTTTGGATCTTCTAAAAGAGACAGGTAAACTGGGATGCAGGCCCTTTCTTACCCCAATGGAGTCTGGCACAAGGATAAGTATCAAATCTGGGACTATCTTGGATGAGGAAGGAAAAGGGAGGTATCAGCGGCTGGTTGGTAAACTTATTTATCTCACTCTTACTCGCCCAAATATTACGTATGTTGTGGGTGTGTTAAGTCAGTTTATGCATGCCCCTACTGATTGTCATTGGAAAAGTGCTGAAAGAGTATTGGGATACTTAAAGAATGACCCAGGGAAAGGATTGCTCTACACTCGGCAAGATCGACTAAGTATTGAAGGATACTCTGATGCCGACTGGGCAGGATGCACAGATACTAGGAGGTCTACCACAGGATACTGCATCTTTCTTGGAGGTAACCTTGTGGTCTGGAGAAGTAAGCGACAAGAAGTTTGTTCCAGGTCCAGTGCTGAGGCTGAATACAGGGCGGTTGCTATGGGGGTTACAGAGATGCTATGGCTCAAAATTCTTTTAGCAGATATTGGGGTTAAAATGGAAGAGAAGATGAAGATGTATTGTGACAACAAGTCTGCTATTAACCTGGCAAATAATCCGGTCATGCACGACAGGACTAAACATGTGGAGATCGATCGCCACTTCATACGGGAACGCATAGATTCAAAGGAGTTGATTCTGCCCTATATGAAGTCTGAAGATCAAGTTGCAGATGTCTTAACTAAGTCTTTATGTACATCTCAGTTTGAGAAAAATGTTAGCAAGCTTGGCATGTTTGACATGTATGCCAAGCTTGAGGGGGAGTGTTAGAATATATTGTAATGGGGAACCGAGTCCATATCTGGACCCGGTCCTATGGGGCACGGATACCGAGGCAGGCTTGGTATCCTAGGCGGCACTCTTTCTCTCCCTCCTATATATTCTTCACTTACATGTAATTGTTGAGTTAAGTGAATGTGATTTTCTCTTTCCTAGGGTTGCGGTTTGCCCCTAGGTCAGAGCTTCCCCGTGGTTTTTCACCTCTTTCTGAGGTTTTCCACGTATACTGTGTGTGTTTTCTCTACTCTCTCCTTGTGGTTCGTGTTTCTACAATCATTATAAGAACCACCTTCTGTATTTCTTCTGAAGGCTTTCAATTTGGTCTAGCAAAAATGAGTCCTAAGAAGACCTATACAATACATACACATATACATGCACAATCATATGCATTATCTTTTGTACCTACAATCCATCTACATACTTGTATGTCAATCAAGGGGATTTGTTATGTGTTTTCTGTTAAGCTGAATGCATCTATCATGTTCAATTCGTAAAAACAACTCAGTTTGTAAATGCCAACTAGATTTCATGTAAAAACAAGTATCCTACATAAATGTGTCTGTGTGCATGCCAAGCTTGCAGGAATCACTAAGTATGAAGTCTAACTTCTGTAAGACAGAAGCCTAATCCATTAAATATCCAGATTCCTAGCCATAGAGTTCCTGATTCTCATCCTAGTTTTACTTTAAATTGGCTTGAATACGATTACTTTTCATCATTTTTTAAGTTTAGTTTTATATATATACATGTGTGTGTGTGTGTGTGTGTGTGTGTGTGTGTCTATGTGTATCAATATCCTTTTAGTGGCACAGCATGTCATTTCTAAAATTCACTTTGTTTCTTCCTATTCATTACTTGCTTCACTAATGTTCCAAAATTTTGAAATGCACTCTTTTTTATTCCAAATTCATTTGCTACTTGCCTTTATTAATTTCTTCATTGCTATAACTTTGTGTGCATGTGTGTGTGTGTGTGTGTGTGTGTGTTATGGGATTAAATCTCTCCTTGACATATTTTAAGCACTTTTGAACAATAAAGTCTGTAGTTACTTTTGTGATGAACGAGATGCTTCATGCACTTTGAGCTTTTGTAAGCCGTCTTCTTGTTTGTGTGATTGGCTCCCTCTTTTATGCTTAATTATGGAAATACACCTGTATAATGTGATCATATGTCTAGTTGTTTTTTGCTGATCAAACACGCACAACCTTGCCTAAACTGACCCTGGTTGCATCAACTTGGGTACAGTGAGTCCAAGTATAGCTCTATTATGTAACCAGAGTAGCTTGTGGTTTGGATCATTTGGCAGGCCAAGTAAATTAGCAACTCCTTAAGCATAAAGGAGCCAAGTATAGATAATAAGTATTCTGTTTAACTTTAGACATAACATGAAATATTTAAGTGTCAAATATGTAAGAAAAACTATAGTCCATTGAGCTGGTCTTGATGTATAATATGCAAAGTGCAGATCCAATGTTCTAATCTCAGTGTGGTCGACTTAAAGGCTATGTAAGATTTTTAGACTAGGTGAATCATGCCTTGCCTTCAACTTGCGCTTGAGAAGATGTGTAAAGCAAAGTAAACAGAACCTCAGCAGTGTTACTAAGTTTCATATTTAATGCCAGTCCTACATTTGACACAACCTGAATAGCAGTTAGCTGGAGATATGTCATTATTACTGGTTCCAGAAATGGAATTTGCTATTGTCGATTCAGTGTCGAAGTTGCATGATGAGGCAAGCGGGTTTCCTTTTAATTTTTCAAATGAATAGGACTAAAATAAAAAAGAATAATGGACCATCCACCTGCTATCAAAAGTTAACTTGCTTAGACGGACTGAAGTTTGGAAAGCTTGCATAAAATGTAATACCTTTTGAAATGCAGTTGACAAACCAATAGTGCTGGTTAGGATTATGCATATTTATGCAACACTGTATGTTATCAACTTATATTGAAAATATCAACCTTGCAATTATCACTGTGCTCATTGATGCTTTCATTATGGCCAGGAATTTTTCCCCACGCTTCACTGATTCTTCCATGGTCATCAAGCCAAGAGTAGTTTTAGAATTTGTGATTGTATTTTATGGTTCTTTTAACCTTCACTATAGGGATAAGTGGTTATTTTGTTTTTCATGCAGAAACAGTTAAGGTTCATAAACAAGTATGATGAGCCATTCTCACATTTACTCCTTGCTGGTTCAGACATCATTTTGTGTTCATTCTACAATTCAGAACCACAGTTGCCGGTAAGTCCCATGGTGAAAGAAGGGAAGAAACAGTGAAAAGCGGAAAAACTTAATGATCATGATGCAGAGAAGTGCCGTTGGGGTTCTTTCAATTGCAAGAAATGGAAAGGGAAGCTGAAAAGTCAGCCCTTTGTGATGTTGGATGTGTACATGCAAATCAAGCCCAATTTTTTTTCCAAGAAAAATCCAAAACATTTTTCATTTTCTTCATGAAAGGCAAGTTTAAAAAAATAATAATAATAATTGGAGGTACGGAATATACCACCAACACAGCTGCTGTGAGCCAGTATGCCAGTCATCAGAGAGTTCATCCTCCTTGTTGGCCATGTTGCCAAGGGGACTCAGAGAGAGGGAGAAGAGAGTTGAGAACGATGAACTACTGTTCTCATATAGAAATCTTTCTTTTCTTCACACCCATCATTCACTAGACAGGAACCTGCTCATATGGCCTGTGGAATTGACCCTATTCCTATCCAAGACTTTCCTTGGTTCTGGGGTCTGTTGTATTCAATTTCGGTGATCTCCTTTGGCTTGTTTTCAGATACTTGTTTTGGATGGTCTTAAAGGAGTAGACTGGAAAGAATTTAGTCGATTATTAATCTGTGGTTCCCTTATGCAGCTTAAAGCACTGAAATATGGTGCTGCACCTGTTTTATTGAACGTGGTTAGTGATGGACGGAGGTACAATTTCTATGGAAAGTTTTCACCTGTAAACAGAAAACAAATTTTGTTCTCAACTGTTTCCAAATTCCTCTCAGGCTTGCTGATAGGCGTGAGTTCAGTCGGATGAACTTATTGCAGAACAGCTTTTCTTCGTTTATGGACATGTCTCTGGGCCAGGCACTTGATCATATGGTACACTTTCTTAAACATAAATTCTCCCTTTCTTTTGAAAGTTGTTTATATAGTAACTTTCAGGCTTACTAAATTTACTTGAACTTTTAGTTTGTAATGTTTTCTTTCTATTATTTTGTTCTGAAGGTCAATGATCCAATAGGTTGGAATCATAAGATAAGGGAAGGAATGTCAAAAGATTTATCATGGGATGCAGAAAGCTGCGGCATACATTTAGCTGCATATTTATCTACAAAGAATCTTTAGCTTCTTTTTCATTCATTCGTTTAGCATTGATGTATCTTCGTGCTTGTATTTGTTGTCCATGTAAAACTCCTTTGTTATTGAAATGTCATGTTCTGATTTGTTCCCTAGCATAATTTTGAGCAAGGCCATGGATAACCAAGCTTTTCTGCTGTGTACACAACAATGGTGCATAATACCCACATGGACTTTTCTCTTTGTTCGCCAGTTCTTGAAAATAAATTTCAAACTGAATCTGCTGGATGAACACAAGATGATGTTGGAAACCGTTTATAATTGTCCCAGAACCATCAAGAAGCCATACTTTCTTTGTGGAGAGTATTCCCGTCATTAGTCTTTTGTTGCACACGGAGTGGTGCTTATGACAATTGAACCTTCCATTTGACTCCTCTCTCTCTCTCTCTCTCTCTCTCTCTCTCTCTCTCGCTATATATATATGTGTGTGTGTGTGTGTGTGTTGAAATTGAATGATGGCTCTAGGAGTCACGGAGTCATCTAAGTGGAGCCTTTTGTTTCAACATGGTGAATGGCGAAGAGAAAAAGGTGATGTGCATCTTTGTTATTTATGTGTGTGTGTGTGTATATATATATATATATATAGGGAGAGAGAGAGACCCTCAGCCCCAACCCCCTATTCTTTAGAGCAGGTGCACAAACTTGTTTGCTAGGAAAATGGCTATGAGACTAATATCAAGAAGAACTTGAAAACATGGCCATCTTATTATCCGACATAGACGGATATTTATTTCAGACTAAAACTTAATTTCCTCGGCCAACAAACTGCAAGATACCGTATACAGCATTATTACGATAGGACGCATGCCCTGCTCAACCATTTTAGATACAAGTCCGTAAAACTCAGTCAAATTTGAATGCTACGAACCATGTACAATGAATGCCAACAATTGACTCTGAATATGCCTTGTCATTAGTTTTGCAGAAGGGACGTGGTGTAAGAAGTGAAACACAATCCAGTTAGCAAATTTTGGTTGGCTAGCTATTTCTGGTTGTCATGGTCATGAGATTCAACTTAGTGGTTTTACATGATCCATCTTCTAGCCTTTTTTTCTAATTGCAAATTATTGTTTTGGGAAATGTTTGGATCAATATTGAATGTGTTAAAAGGTAAACAGGCTAGGTGGTGTTCTATCATTATGCTTGACTCAGTTTACATCGTAAAAAAAATGTTTGATTCAGGTTAACAACATTCACACGAAAGATACCCAAAATAAGTTCTTATCTGACTGAACAAAGTAAGCAGGCGTAGCTCCCAGCAAATTTGCATCAGCAATTCTTTTTAACTAGTCAGTAACATCAAAATTTTCAAGGGAAATCTTTAATTTGCAAAATATTGAAAACAGCAGAAAATTTGTAGGCTGAGAATTGAGTCTCTTAGTTTCTTTAAGTAGAGGAGTTATTGGCAGTGCCCAAATACAGCTTGAATTTTGGGTCCGAGGTGATAAAGAGTGGAACGTTTGCTTGAAGATGCATGAAATCACAAAGGCCAAATAACCTTACGAGCTATGTTGGATCTTTTTCCAAGTCGGTGGAAGCAAACAGATTTCTCCAACAACATATAAGTAGCTAGCGAGATGTGCAGGCTCGTAACTTACTAGGACCTGTTAGCGTATGGGGATCGGGTCTGTTCAGACCCGATCCTTTGTGAAGATTCTTACAGGACCGTAACAGAAAAACTGATTCTTAGACTCGCTAAAGACAATGAGATATGTTATATGGTTTACCTATTGAACAAACCCCATGAATACGATCCCAAAGTATGTTCAGATCTGATCTCACCTAAATTGCTTTCGATCATACACTCTTGAAAACCTGAAACTTCCAATTCATTGATCTTGCATGTCCAGCTAAGTTGCTTCGACAAAAACCTTTCTGGGCAGCCTAACTCAGTGTTAGTGAACTTTCACCGATCAGCTACACTTCAGAATAAAATAGGACTTGACTACCTGGCAAACCATTATCTAAGATCAAAATCGTCATGGTCTTAATTAATCCCTCTTAATTAATCCCATTGTATGAGATGAAAGTTGTTACTTTCCCAGCACACGTTTCCAAGCAGATAACAGAAAGGCAAGGAAAGCCGTGCAAATTACACTGTTGGAGTTACAAAATTAAAAGGAGAAAAGAAAAAATCAAAGCACAGACAACATTGAGCGTTGCTCCTAAACGCTGGCCAAAGAGGCTCCCCGTCTTAACTGTCTTTTTCAAATACACAGAAGAACTGTAACTTCGACGACCCAAAATTCACACATAAAAGGGCACTCCAAATAATGCAAAAAACAGCAAAATATAGGGCATAGAACTACTTTGTTGCTTGCGCAATTATATTGCTTAAAGAATTAGCCTGCTCTTTAGCACTTTCCACTAAAGAATCCTGCATTCAAATCCAAATTCAGTACAGTGAGTCAAGTCAAGCAAGCATCCTGAAACTGCAGATCATAACAAACCTGTGCAGCTATAAGTCTTGCAACAGTTTTCTTGCTTGACTCTTGAAGTTCACCGGCAATCAAAAGCTCATCCAGGATGAAGTATGCCTAAATGTTCATAAGAAACCAACATTAGGAAAAATCAGAAAAAGAAGGAAGGAAACCAAAACAACTTATCTGAAAAACTGAGATTTCCAAAAAATGACCAAACACAGCAGACTAAGAATCTTAACAAATTTATAAAGAACAGGTCAACAAAGTTTGTGGACAAAGTCACATATGAGCTGTTTTATACACCAATAGCATTGATAATTCTCTTGCAATGTAGATTTTCCTGGGATTGGAAGAAAACCTAAACTATCTTGCAAGATAAAACAAATGCTAGTGTGTGGCATGGGTATTGTGTGTGTGCATAGAGAATGCCAAAAAAATAATAATAATTTGATTGCAAATGATACCTTGTGGAAATTGAATATCAAGTCCAACTCACATACCTGAGGAAACATAAAGAAGTATTAAGATAGTCTTTCATACAAAAAAAACCAATGTCTAGAGACAATGATGGCATTCAGAGGCTTACACTGCCAAAATAGCGATCAAGTATCTCAACAAAATGATGTATTATTTCAAGTACTTCCAGTTCATTGTCATCCTGATCTATGCACATACAGAAGTAAAGGCTAGCATATCTGCAAGCCACCCAATTATCCAGATTATCAGGTAAGGAATGTCAATAATGGAACCAATGTGTCTCTTACCTTTTATAGACAACTTTGTACCCTCTCCACTCAACAAAGTTACAAAGCTTTGGGCCTCTCGTGAGAATAAGACCACTGAGCTCTCGAATTACCTTCAGAAATATAAAGAAGAAAATATAAACATCTGTGCAGTATGAAATTATTAATATTAAACGTAAACATGCACTGAAGATATTTGTCCTTCTATCAATTAACAACAATATCATAATATTCTGAAAATATTGTCAGGAAAAAATTGCCATGATATTATCCCTAGAATTCATAGTAAAAAAAGTACATCCAAATTTATATTTTTAAGTATATGATTTCCTTATTTTTGTCAACTTGATATCTTTATGTCATCATTGCTTTCTCTCAGATAGGTGCAGATGCAGGGTGTAGGGTGAGTGCAGATGTGGATTGTATCATCTTATAAAAACTCAGGGGGGCACAGCAAGAGTATACTGGTCCCACTCTCTCCATATCGAGATTCGCAACTACCAATCAATGAACTATGAAGAACATTTCTGATAAAAAAATTATGGTAAAAAATAAGATATCAATTGTTGTTCAATACTCAATAACTGAAAAAAAAATTATTTCAAATTGTATGCAGAACATCAAGGTGTTGCTTTCAGTAAGGCCAATCAAGCAATTAAAAAAGATGATACAATAAATTGACCAGCAAAGCCAAACAAGAAGAAACTATACTACAGTACCACGGAAAATCATAATATCAAAAGCAAAAGAATATCTAGAAAGGGCATCTGGAAAAGAGCTAAACAATTTATATGATTCATTTAATTGCCACAACTTAAGCCAAAGCTAAGCCTAATGTGCAGATTACATGTTGACAGATTCAGGTGGGTGCTAAAGAGAGCACACAGCATGGCTGACCATTGAACTTGGTGACTCAGCCTGATCCTGATCACACCCATAGTAGACATACAACACCGCCTGATGCACATGCAATACAGGTGCATGTACAAGCCCAAATTTCTCTATTCTTTACATTTTTTTTGTTCTCCTTTACAAGCTCACAAAGACATTTGCCATTTCAGACAAACAGTACAGCTCAATGTCCTTCAGAATCATTTCTCTCAGTGCCAGAAATAAACATCAGTAGAATATAGTGAAAAGGAATCATAAAGTTTTGTTAGCTAACCTGGAAGAACAAGGGTTTTAGAGGTGCCAAGACAAAAAAATCAACTGAAACTTCTTCAACCATTTACATAAGCAAAACTACCTTAGTGTTAGTCTTAGTTGCATTCTTTTTAGATTGTAACCAGAAGAGAAGTGATAGTAAATAAACTAGATACATGTCAAAGTAGCTAGTTCTCAAAAGCATAAAACATCAATAGTTGAAATGATTCAGGCATATTGTAGCATCTTATATCTAGGATAAGAATCTAGCTCCAAGGTCAAGCAAACAACAAAACTAAACTACCAAAGAGACAAGACACAGAGAATGCTGCATGAAAATTACACAACTTGACCTGCTTACCTTCGTCCTCTCCTTCTGTGAATAAGGTGAATACCATTTTGTTAGCCTCACCTTGCCTTGGCGACTGATCAGAAGCACAAAGTGAATCTGTGTGACATATTATAGATGTTTAATTGTTATACAGTGTATAACAAAAATGAAAAGCAAAGTATCTCCTTCCACTAAAAAAGAAGCAGCTTTCACTTTAGGCTTATTAGTTGCAGAAATTAAGAATAATTAATATAACATGAAAGTTTTATAATAACTAAGCAATTATGGTAAACATTGAAAAGAAAAATGCCTGGCACAACAACAATACATACTAACGTGCAAGAAATCCATACACAAGTCTTTGGAGAAAGCATGTTAGAATGGAAAGTAAACACCACTTGTAAGTTAATATACTCAATTGGCCAAAATCAAATAAGACCAATTACAAAACCCTTCTCAAATTGGCAAAAACTGAACAAGATCAATTACGAACCCAAAAACGTTAACTCTAAACTGGGTAGCATTTTTACTCATGTCCCACCTTTGCTTTTTTTTTTTGTGTCAATATTGCAGTACTCCTAAAGTGATTGCAGGTTACTCAGTGAAGATTTTATTTTGTACTTTTTCAGTTCTTCTTTTTATTCATATGATGTTTGACTGTTTGAAACATTTTTAGGGCAAGATTTTTTCAAGTGAAAGCTTAAGCATAACTTTCAAGGATATTTCTTAAATATTAATTTGAATAAGTGTGGAAGGAAGTGTATGAAAAGAAAGAAAGGAGAGAAGCATTTACTACGAATATCCAACCATGCAACCAAAGATATAAGCTTTGCCATGTAAGATAGGGAATATGATAACACTTAAGGGGTCGTTTGGCAGCAGGGACACATTGTGAGTGTCCCATAAACCTACCTCAAAGAACAATGTGTCCCTGCTGCCAAACAACCCCTAAAAGAGATAGGAAAACTGAAGGAGAAACCCAAAAGCAAGTGATGCTTCTGAATAAAAAAAAGTTGTAAGTCTAGACTGTCGACTCACTCACTAGTGACATGAAGAAAATCTAAATGCACCAAATAAGTGGCTGCCATGAACAAAAAGCTGCGGTTATCCTGGTGAATGAGCAACCAGATGAGGAAAGGCTTAAAAATGTCACAGTAAGTTGAGCTTATGAATATTCAAGGGAGATTTGATATCTTTGTTCGACCATGATATAAAAGTTTCATTGGCTTTTACATAAAGCTCTACATTTCATGAGAAAATGCTAGCCTGCTTGATAACTCTCATGTTGGATCAAAATATTTTTTTCATGTTATCACGACCAGTTTTTATGTTATCGTAGCATCTTTTACTTTTTTTCATATTCATGAACGAAAGTCAGTTGCCATCTCAGGCTACAGCTTTGTATTAAGTACGGGTAAATTGTTCATTATTGTTTATAATTTCATACTTAGAATATTGCATGTTCAATTTGAGTCCTTTTTTCCCCTCTTCTCTAAGATTCTCACGATATGGGCATTATATTCAATTTTAGATTGAATAGTTAATATGTGTAACTTTATAACATTCACAATCAGTTTGCCTCATTCCCAACAGAAGGATATGAAATTGCTTAACAGCCAAGGCGCATGAAAGCCAACTCTATGGAACACACAAAAAAAAAAAAAAAATCAGCAAGTGGTTTTCTAGACGCAGAAAGCAGGCAAGAGATTGGCTTCTCAAGACAATGGTTCGAGAGCTCTTTGTGCTCAAATACTTGCCGTCACATCTACGACGAGCTAAAAGATTCCCCATGAAAAATGGCCCACTTTCCACCACACGAAATGATTTTTCAAATGGTTTTTCACGTTAACTACCGATGAAGCATTAAAACTTAAATCTCTATAAGACTTGAATTGCATCATCAAAGCTTTTCAACCAATTCACCAGAACCAACAATTAAGTAGCCTAAATCCTGCAAAAACTATTACCCTCAAGTATGCCATCTGCAATCGCCGCAGCAAGAACAGGCATGACCATGAACACCTTTTAACCATGAATTTACCACTGCCCATGTAACGACCGTAAAATCTTCAATATAACAAATTATACTAGATGTTTATACAGTTAGCGTGTAGGGGTCGAGTATGCCCAAGGGAGATTTCTTCCTTTTTCGTTTCCCCTAAGGACTTTCTGTAATTGGAAATGTCGGTTAACTCTAATTCTAAGTCATTTTTCAAAAACATAAAAAATACATATTCATCGCGTCCTCGTCCAACTACCTAATACATCCCAAGCCCTTTCGTTCCGATAGATCTTAACCTAATTCATCAGATCTCATCATACTCTTCTGATAAAACAAAGACGTTTTCACAATTTCCCATTTTATCATCCACTCAAAAAAGCAAAAACGTGAAATAAAACAAGAATCAAGGATCCAGATGCTAAAGAGAGGACCGGAACAGAGAGTACCATATCGCTGGACGGATCTTGTCGAACCGCAGGGGTAATAGGAGAAAACGAGGGCAATAGCAACAGCGACGGCGGATCGGAGGAGCGGCGACCGTGGCGTTGGCGGATGCTGCCCTGTCTTCCCTGCCGGTCAGATGCCAAAAATGAATATATTAGGGCAACAGAGAAAAGGAGGGCATCAGAGAGCAAGAGAGAAAGGGAGAAAGAGAGAAAGGGAGATGCCACAGAACCTGCGAGCGACGGTGATTAGGGCACTGATTTGGGAGAAGACGAGGGCATCAGAGAGCAAGAGAGAAAGAGGGAAAGATCACCGGCAGAGGAGCGGAGCAGCGACGGTGAGTGCGGCGACGGTGGGAGCGGCCTCTGGTGCGACAGTGAGAAGCGACAGGGTCGAGCGGGGAGGAGCTGCGGGCGGAGGGAGGAAATGAGGGGGAAGGGTGTCGAGCGCGGGTGAGATTCCACCCGCTCCCATTTTACGGGGTGAATTTCACCACGTTTGCCCCACTTTTAGTGGGGCGGGTGAAATTTCACCTATTCTTTCGAAAAAAAAAAAAACTTCAACCGATCAATCAAACGTCCCCTTAACATACGTGAACTTAAGTAGCCGACTTCCGGCTTGCTAACGTACCGGAGTAGCATGTGTGTTCGGGTCGGGAATGTTCCACCGTTTCCATGTTGAGTATTTTCATATTTTTATAAAAATAATTTTGTTCATATTTCATTTGTTTTTTTTCTTTTTGGGTTTTTAATTTGATCATCTCCGGCTCTTAAGACATAGTCTCATGCTAGGGCCAAACGTACAACAATGCCAAAAGTAATATAGTCAATTAAAAAGTTTTCAAATTTGAGTATGCTAATGCAATGACACTAAAACATTAATCCGTTCAAATTTCATTGACGCTGTTTTTCTCAAACGAGAATAGATAGAGGTTATATTTTCTCACTTGTTTTTATTTATTTTCTTTCTCTTACATGTTTTTTTTTTTATTAAGACCAAACAGTTTAGAAAAGCGACCGGAGGCTCCATCATTTTCATTGTTTTTGGGGTTATGAATTGTATTGGTATGAATGACGGCAACGGTGCACCTTTCAACTTATGGACCGCATTTCACTTTTAAGATACAAACACATAGCACCAAAAATATAACAGAATAAAGCTAGAGATCTGTCTCTTTGCAAGCCCCCAACTCGATCAGCTAGAGATCTGTCTCTTTGTAAGCCCCCAAACAGATAATCTCTCTCTCACTCTCACCTTAAATTAAGACCAAATAGAGATCAATTTGCATGCTATGCTTATAATATGAGAATCTATTTAAGGACCTACAATATTTTAGTTATAATTTGAAATACTTGTCTCGTCTTTTAGAGTTTTCTAATATGAACTACCGTTATGAAGCCTAGTGACTGTTACTTCGTATAGCAGAGCAATGTCAGTCATAAGGGTATGTTTGATGATATCAGAATTGTGGACTTATGGAATTAAAATTATTATTTTTGCTGAAATGGAAATTGCACTATCAAACAAAAAATTTAGACCCAAGAATTATATGCTCATTCTTGAATTAAGATATGAAATTATAATTTTAACTTATACGGTGGAACTATGATTCCAAAATTTTAGATTTTTTTCATTTCTATTTAAGGTATATGTTATGATGCCTTTAATTCATCAATTCTATAATTTTGACTCCAGTTTTATCGAAGACATAGTTTTCAATTTTGGAATCAAAATTCAAGACTATCAAACATAAATAAAAAATAGAACTGAAATTTTCATTCTGATTTCAATTTGAGGTAAAACTTTGTTTTCAAAATTCAAGGTCATCAAATGGCTCTTATAGTTGTGAGTATGAAATATGAGTTTAGTTTGTGAAAAATCAAACATATTGAAATAAATTGTCTCCTAATATAAGATAGAATTTAGAGCTATAAAATTTGAACGGAAATTATACCAACAATGGAGAAGGTTGCAAATACGAAAGTAACTATGCAAATTGGCATTAGGGGGAGTGTCCAAATCAAGGGACATTTTTTTGCATTTCAAAGTTCCAGAAAATGAAAGATTTTGTTGGTGAAGTTATCAACATTTGGAAGGTGCTATGAATGACCAAGGAGAGCTGCTACGTTTTGAAAGAGTACCATGTTCATGCCATTTCTTATTTGTAGCCCCCTAGCTTCCCCCTTAAAACATTGTCTCTCTCTGTCATAGGTAGCGCAACCGATCGTGTTGGATGACCTGTTATAGCCAGGTCCTTAGTTCGATTCTTAGAAGGTGTTATCTTGATGGTATTGAAGAGTAGTATTGATCTTAAGATTAGAGTGCCATTACGAGGCCAAGTAGACCGGTTCTTGTCCTTCCTCTTATCTTCTTGCCCCTCTCTCTCTCTCTCTCTCTCATACAAGACACCAAGCTACGTTTGGATTGATGTGGGCAAAAAACTTTTTTTTTTTCATATTGGTGCCTTTAACTTCCATTTATATATATTGTTACCCTTGAAGCCAAGCAAATTGTTTGCTATACACTTTCACTGTCTAACATGCAATGTGTCTTCCCCCTTAAAGGTATGTGAGTTACAGACACAATATGGAGGCATTAAGGTGCCATATTAGTGAAATTTGTATATTTGTTGCTATTTTTACCATGTCTCATTCAACAGTTGAACCATAATATATTTGTTGCTACCCCAATTTATTGATTGGGAAGCATAAACTAAATTCATGTAGACATCACCACCACAAACAATACCCAACTAGATCAACATTAAAAGCTTACCAAAAGTCAAATTAGAGTTTATAGATCAAATGAAGTTGTACAAATTTTAAATATTTACAATCCAAGATTCACAATCCAGTACTACTATCTCAAAGAGCGCTACAAGAATGTACCTTAGCGGCACAAGATAAAACGACAAGCATCGGAAACACCTTGTATTCCCTAACACGAGCTAAGGAAACGTCAGGGAAGGTGTCTTTTGTTTTTTAACTAATGCTGGTTTTGTACTCGTCACAAATAGTCTAAGCAATTAGATTTCGGTAACGGGATTGTTCTATCCAGGGGTGCCGGCCGGCAGGAGCCTTGGCTTCCCTTAAAAAGAAATATATTGAAACTATAATTCGGCCCCTCACTAAAAATTCTTTCACTTCGCCCCTTGATTTACTTGTGAAAAACAAAGACCAATTAAAACAATCAGTGCCGGTGGTATGTGGTGGGCACGCCACTATTTACTGACGCATTTTTTCACGGGACCAATTCTTTGTACTATTACCAACACGTTTTTTCACGTCGCTCACTATAGTTTTTTTTGACTACCTGGCCACCATTTTTTGTGACACTTTTTTTTTCCTGCTTTCTGTGACATGAAGATTGCATCAGTAATAACATCCTCGCCAATACATGCATGTTTCGTTAGTGAAAGCAACGGCAATGACCTTTTTTCAATTGGCATTTGAGATTGTGTTGGTATAAATGTTAGTAAAGGTTTTACTGATATTTTAGCAATTTTTACTGACTTTTTTCTTTGTCGTTAAAGGGCCTTTTCTTTGTGCGATAAATCTTTCTAGGTATCGTCCTCAAGGTTGCTACATCAAACATACCAATAAATTCTCTTTTAAACCATTTCACGTGCATGCTACATGCAATATATATATATATATATATTCTTGCCTTGTTAACTTCATGCAAGACATGCAGCAACAGCTGAAAAAGCAAATGAGCAAATAAAAAAATTGGTAAGTTATAATTTGGCGCATAGGTCTCATAAAAATCTCATTCCTTGTTAAATAGCTCAGTTGTTGGCAGTGGTGGCAGAAATCTTTAGCTAAGAAGAACTAAAAGTTTACAATTAGGATGCATTTTCTAAAAGCGTTCCCTTGTGGGACTCACTACTTTGATAGTGATAATAGTAACAACACTGAAAAAGAACAAATTGAAAAAGGTTGGGCATGTTCATGGTTTGGGTTTTCTTGCCATCAAGATGGCTCAGTGTTGGACTCTAGCAGTCTGGCCCAGATATGGACCTAACACTGTTATATCAGCAATGGTAGTGAAACCAGCCATTTTCTTTTACTTTTTTGGAAAGGGATTCCCAAAACTTTGATCTTAGACACGTGGTGCAATTTTACTTATTTTATGGATGGAATATTTTTTCGTGACAAGCAATAACATTTTTATTAATGGTTAATTGTGACTTATGGTTTGAGCTTTAGAAGGTAAAAAAAAAAAAAATGAATTTTTATTCTAAAAGCTCATGTCCAACATTACTTGGCTTACAGAGGGCAACCCTGACAGGCAGATTTTTTTCAGTCATGAGCTAATGCAATAAAATGGAAGAATGAGACCTTAAGCTGGCTGGGCATTGGTTCTGGTATCGGCTCGACGATCAGGCCCAAAAAAAGGCATAGTGGGCCGGCTCGGGTTGGCCCGATATGTGTTTTTTAATATCATTTTTTATAGTGATATGTATTTTATTACAGTTAATTATATTTATGTATTGTTTGTATTTAAAAATATATTTGTTATTTTAACCTAGTCGGGCCGGGCCCAGGCTCGAGGTTTGGGTGTCTCGGGTCAACGGTGTGGGGAAGCTCAAAGAAGCTTATTATACCCCCTAGAACTCAAGGTACCAAAAAACCTTAGCAGTTAGAAAGCAAATTGTTTATCTTACACGGGTAGATTATGTTTCACTTAGGGAGAAGAGTTTAGCTTTAAGAATAATTATTTCATAAAAAATGAGCTAATTAAATAGATATAAAATTTGTAAACCCAGAAAAATTTATCTGAGGAAAAGTGTTCCAAAACTATATGGTGGTTCATTGAGAGCTTGCTCAAAAAATAATTCAAACTTGAAAAATATGGGATTACAGAGTTTCACTAATTGGGGTGAGAATAAAAGCTATTTCATCCCACCACCCAATTAAAAGCGAAAGTCCTCATTCCTTGTGGTACATACCTACTTTCATGCCTAGGAATTATAATAAAGTAACATATCAATACTGTAAATTTTGATTGTCTTTGCACTAGAGATGATCGATTCACAATAGCCCATATGAACCTTAAAAAACTAACCTAAAATTTAAACTATTTTTTAATTATATTTTATTAATGTAACAATGTTTATTTATTATCCACCTTTAAACTATTTTTTAATTATATTTTATTAATGTAACAATGTTTATTTATTATCCACCCAAAGAGTTCGTTATCAATTACAAGATCAATTTATTATTCAATATATGTTGACTGATTGTCCCACAAAAACAAATTACTTACCGGATGCGTAGGAGCCGGGAGTTTCCACCGAGAAAGCACCGGATGGGATCATCGTTGATTGACTATGACTTCTAAGTTCTATCATTCTAAACCAACTAGAAAAAGGCTCCGGCGAGTTATATATATAAAGTGTGTATAAAACTTTTATTTTAGTTTGCTTTTCACTCTTTGTAAGTAATCATTAATTTATATATTAAAGCAAGCAGATCCAGCTACCTTAATTTTTGTAGTTTGCCAGCCTATAGCCTCTCACATTCACAACCTCTAAAATACATCGTTCAATTTTGATAATGAAGTTATAAAAACTAATCATGAATTAATTTTACGTTTTCAACAAATCCCATTACCCACTTAACCTAATGTAAAAGGACAAAAAAATAAGAAACATAAATAGAATTATTAATCTTTTTAATTGTTAACAAGTTCGTCATGTAAGTGATCATTTCAACATTTTCTAACTAATGATGTACGCATAAGGTAAGGATATGTGGAATTGTCATTTCAAAATTTGTTAACAAAGAAATTAATTTTGACAAGGAAGTTGCACCTGCTTGTCAAAGGGATAAATCATATTTAAGTTGAAATGGATGCTATTAATAATAAAGAAAAACCACTTTTGAGATGATAATCTTGGATTAGTTTTACATGCTTTATCTGTAACTAGATTAACCAAAATTTTTTCTACGATAAAATACTGTTCAATTCATAAAACAATCTCAAGAGTATAAAGTAAATTCAATTGTGATGCCAAAGGGACTGAAAATTAACCGTGAGGAGTAAAAAGAGGGCAACAACCGGAGCAAAGCGACAAAGGCCGTGAAAAGCGAAAAAGGACGGCGACGGCCTAAAGCCAGCGAGTTCCTGATTGATTTTGGTCCGTTGATCTCCCAACGGATGGTCAAGTAACAGGAGAAGGTCCGCCGCAAATCTTGCTGGCTGCCATTAACCGGACCTGTGTTTGTGTCTGGTTAAATGGAGGCAGAGGGAAAAAACTAAAAAGTGAAAAGAAAAATGGAGGTCGTTTAAAGGGGACGAGGGTTGTGGCCCTTGTGGGTGTTAGGTGTGCCGTGGCGGTGGGGCATAGGGCGGAGACGGCTTGAAGCACAAGCTTTCTTCCTTCCCACTTCCCCCACCCACAAGCCACAACGACCTTTCCAAGCACCACAAGCAAGGGAGGGGAGGATTGGGTCGTCAAAGGTCAAGAGGCGTTAAATGGTGTCTCCCTCGGAGACCGGTCAGGCGGGTACACCACCTCCCTCGGCCCCAGATTCTTCATCATCCGCTCCTCCGTCGCCGCCACCAGCAGCACCACAATCATCACAATCGCCATCACCACCGCAATCACCACCACCACCGCAATCACCATCACCACCACCACTACCACCATCAGCAACAGCGTCAGAATCAGTAACACCAATAGCACGAAAGACAACAGCGGAAGCAGCATTAGAAACAATAGCGTCGGCGACGACAGCAGGAACAACGACAGTGGTCGTCGCTACGGGGGCGGTGACAATGGCAGATTCGTCGAATCCTTCGTGGTTCACTCCTAAAAGGTATGCCTTTTACTTTCCGCTGGTTCCTGGATTTTTTTTGTTTCAAAATTTTTGACGCCTTGTTTTTTACAATTCCTAGCGATTATTGGCATCATTTACCCCCCGGTGGATTCTGGGCTCCCATGCGTCTCTATCTCTTTCTGGGTTTTGGTTTCGTTGGAAAGATTAAAGGCGATTGAATGTGTTTCTGATTCCGGCATGTTGTTTTGTCAGTTTTTTGTGTTGGGGTTGGGCTCTTTTCCTGTTGGGGATGCTCTCACCCGTTATTGTCATTGTAAATCGGCTCTTGATGGTGTTGGGGAGGATTCTGACGATCTTGTTTAATCATGGCCCCTTCATGATATTAATTTGATTAATCGTGCCCCACCGATTAAGTTCATGTCGTCGGTCGAGGGTATCCCGTTTGAGATGGTAGTCATTATTAGGCACATGATTCTATTTTTTAACTGGAGCTATCGCCTTGGTAAGAAAGGGAAAACTTATTGCGAGGAACACAGGAGTACAAAAGATTTTGAAATTCTTATTATCGGGGAAGAAAACAGAATTTTCGTTGTTAATTGTTAATACAACCAGCAAGCCCATTGGCAGGAAGCAGGCCGGGATACGTCATCTTGCTAGAGTTAGGACGTAAGAACTGCTAGCTACATTTGTTAGCACTAATCAGAGATGAAGTTGAAGTACTATTAACTATGAGACAATTTAAGAATTTGCACTCCCATAGCAGGACTTTGCAAGGGCAAACACGTTTCTTTCCACTATCTGCCACTTGCTGTCCTCCTGCTGCGGGTATATCATATATTTACTCATATAGATGCGGCGCTTGTTTTCTTTCCCTCTTCCAATGCGTTTCAATGGGTTTTTTGTTCTTTCAAAGTTAATATCTCCGTGGAGGTGGATTAATTGAATTTAACCGAAATTTTATTGTTTCATGTGGACTTCTCTTTCATTTATGTTTTGTTACATGTGAGGTCGTCTGATATGGGTTTAGCATGGTTTATCTGCCTCACTTGTTTCTCAAGACAGAGAAAAGAAAAGAACAACTAAGAGTTGGATAACCTTCAGTTTTTCTCTTCCTTTCTTTTTCCAATTTATAGTTGTCAATGGATGGGTGATTCTTTCTTCTTTCAGGTTGCTTGCTATATTTTGTGTGATCAACATGCTCAACTATGTTGATCGAGGAGCAATAGCAAGCAATGGTGTGAATGGAACCCGCAGAACTTGTACAGATGGCATATGCACAAAGGGTACTGGAATTCAGTAAGTTCTTTTTCCTTTCTTGAATACACCTGTCAGTCTTTCCTGCAATAAATGTTGCTTTGATTTTCTCATCTTTTATCTAGTGTCTAGTGAACATTTTTGAGGTCTATGTAACTCCCATAGACAAACCTGATCTTATATTTCATTTCTGCGGTTTTGAATTTTGATTACATATATTCCATGCTAGGATTTTGTTTTCAAACAGTTCAGACGCTAACTAGTATTGTATTTAGTGGGTGGTCTGGAATGAAATTCTTTTCTTATAATGGAGTTCATTTTGTTGAACTGTTGACACAGGGGTGCTTTTAACTTGAATTATTTTGAAGACGGTGTTCTATCCTCAGCATTTATGGTTGGACTCCTTGTGGCTTCTCCAATTTTTGCATCTTTAGCAAAGACGTACGTAACTTTCTCGAGCTCTTTAGCAGTACAAGATCACATTAAGGCCGTTATATCTGGTTGCAGCTAATTGCTTGCTAAAAGTCATATACTGTTTGGATGTGTTACAAGTTCTGCATGCACATAAACGACAACTTTAAGTCTTTAATCTTCAGTCTGCTTCTTAGGCATGTCTATCATATTGAAATTCTTATTCAGCCCACTACAAGGTACTGGTTCAGCCCTCACCTGCATCTTGGTAGAGAGAAAACCTAGAAAGTCTTCTAAATTTTAAAGGTTTTTTTTTTTAGGATAATATTTGTTATATATATATATATATGTAAGAAATGATAAAAATGTGCATGCATAAAGAGTTTTTTAATGGAAAAGTTAGAAACTGAAAAATGGAAACACGATTTCAAATACTGGACATGTTTGAATTTTGCACAAATTTATCACTATATCCTTATAAAAAGTTGCATAAGATCTTTTCAGAGTGACCATATATTTGAAGTTGAAGACGTCCATCTTTCTATGGGCTAATGGCATCCACGATCTATGTATGGTTCCTCCCATACATGGAACTGTTTTCTTTACCCTTAAAACAGAGGTAGACATGCCTCTGGCAGGTTTCAAAAGAGTCCACGTTCTTACTTTTAATTGACATTAGAACTATCTCTGTGTATGCATGGTAATATGCCATTAAATTTAATTTTTTTACTCTACTAACCTGAGTCAGGTTATACAAGCCAAAGACCACTATTAAAGTTATAAAAAATGACTGGGTCATGGTATAGAACTTTATTTCTTTTACAAATCCTCAATATGTTTTCATGTTTTCTAAACCATAAAATTCGCTAGATTTTATAAACATAGAGTAATTCAAAAATGAAAATTCTGTGAGGAAGAGTTCCTCAGAATGAGATGAGATTTATGATGATGATATCAAGATAAAGATAAAATATTTCAAATAGCTGAACATTAAAGATACCAAATATTTCTTGGTATTTTATTGGCATTTACAAATATTGGTATATAATAAGTAGATTTTCAAGATTCTGTGTGTATATGTAACTCTTACAGTTGTAACTGCCATGATCTTCCATGCTTCAGGTGAAGTGTCTTTAATTTGTTCTCATTAGATTCACCCATACAACTTGTTAGAATGATTCTCATCTACGGACAAAGCAAACATAAGAAAATGGGTTTGCAAGAACTGTTTTGACTGTCGCCCTCACTCGCTGTTTCTCTATTGCATGTAAAAGTTAATTTCTCATGCTATGATAATCAAAATCACTTGCAAGAATTGTTTGCATTTGAGAGTTAAACCAAATCACGTATTCCACTGCAATCATGATCTAAATGAATTCAATTGTCTTCAGAATGTATTTTCATATATCGAGTTCAAACAAATTAACCAATTTCTTTTTTGTTTTTGTGTGAAGAGATGTTATTCTACTTGTTCTGTTCTTTATGGCTAGGCACAATCTTGTCTTGGTTCTTGGAAACTTTGCATCTTGTGCTTGTAGGTCTCTAATGCAGACAAAAAACTAGGGTTGGGGTCCGCTAAAATTTCTGCCATGCCAATATCACAGGATACAGGCTATAAGACACTGGTATTGTATGATATGGGCCCTGTAACATATGAGACATGTAGGATTTTGATACCCTTGAAACGAATGTGATATGCACTCTAAAAGTTACATTATGTATGTCACACATTACACACTGATACACACAACATTGATTATAATCTCATTCTGTCTTCTGTATCTAGTTGTAATCAACATTTATGTATGTGTATGATTGTGCTTTTGATTCATATGCATATGTATTCCATGTTACTGTAGTTTTTTGTTTATATCCAATGGTTTTCTATTTGGATCTGCACATTGCCTAATTCAACGTAAGCTGCATGTTTCCAACTTTCCAGACTTCAGTTTATTATTTTTGTTGACAAGAATTTCATGCTTTCTTGGCTTAGGACTTGTACATGTCATTTTACAACAAATTGTCGACAGTTCTTCACTTCAGACTGCCTTGATCTTCTACTTTGCAGGCATAATCCATTTAGACTGATTGGAGTTGGATTGTCAGTCTGGACGTTTGCGGCAGCTGGTTGCGGTTGTTCTTTTAATTTTTGGTCCATCACAATTTTCCGCATGTACGTCTGTTTCTGCAACCCCTTCTTGCTGTACAAAATCTATGAATGATTTTTAATGTACTTTTCATGGTTATATTTTTTTTTCTGAAAAAAAAAATCATGTTTGAGCTGCTTGATATCACAGGTTAGTTGGTGTTGGTGAGGCCTCGTTCATAAGTTTGGCTGCTCCTTTTATCGATGATAATGCCCCTCCTTCTCAGGTTAAGTTATTTTTTTATCTTTGCTTCTCCCAGGAACTACAATTTAGTATTTTAATGTTCTTAGAGAGAGAACTAAGCTTTGAAGTTTATGGCTCGTCCCAACTAGAGATGAAATGTCTTGGAGTTCTGGTTACCAACCTGAATGTGACCTGATTACTTAGGTTTGCTAATGAATGTAGAAACCAAGTGCAGGTCGGCTGTGCAGTCTTGCATTTGATTCTTTGGCAGTATTCAGATTAGAGCCAAGATCCCAAATCTGACTAGGACATGGCTTTGGTTTTAATGTATTCCATGTGGGTCCAAATCTAAGCCTAAGCCTAGTTATGCAAAATCTGGTTAAATTGAAGATAGTAATGCCTAGATCCATGTGCAACCTCGTGTTACCTGTAAAATTTTATCCTTGGACTTCATGCTTGTACCATGCGGGATGCTATTTCCTGAAAGCACAGAGTCAGTCAGCTCGTCCAGCATCTTGATGGGCGAATCACCTAATTGGTTATAAAATAACTGGAACATTCATGCATCATATCCTGGAAAATTCCTTTGATTCATGTTGGACAATGAAATTGATTTTCTTCCTCTTTCTTGGAATACCTGCGTTGATTCTAAATTTTTCTTTTTCTCCTTTGAGATTTTTGTCAGAAAACTGCATGGCTTGCCATATTCTATATGTGTATTCCAACTGGAATTGCACTGGGCTATGTATATGGAGGCTTGGTAAGTTCTTTACCTGACCAAATTTGCTTAAACCCTTTCTAATTATGCTGTAAGTTCTGCATTTGTTACATAATTTACTCAGTTGTTACTTCTACTTAAATTTTTTTTCATAATAATGTAGGAACATGCCTTTTTCTAATATCTAATGGCTTCTTCTTTTGTTTCTGATGATCTGGAATGCCTTTTTCCTAAGGTGAAGTTAAATACTTATAAGCATTGCAAAATGCAAGGCCAATCCAGCCTGATGTTTCTCACAATCTCTTGTTGTTCTAGAAGCTTTAAATGTTTCACACAATCTCTTGTTGTTCTAGAAGCTTTAAGCCCTTAGTTGTCCTGTATATTTAGATGAATGTGCACAAATATCTAATTAGTGAAGGACTGAAGGGGTGCCTGTGTTTCATTTTGCCTTCCTTTATGAAATTTTACTGATTTTGAACATCTTGGGCACCTAGATAATAATTATATAAATCCAACCTATGTCTCATGGGTGCTTTATTTTTCAAGCTACATCCATGTTGTGTTGACATGGGTGGAGCTCCTACTGTCCTACATGTACCTAAGCACGGTCAACACGCATCAGGTGCGGTCACTGCACTAGTTCATATTTATCATTTTTGGACGTGCACCCCGATTTGCATCAAATGTGAGTCATGTGCAGTCAACTAGCGTGCTGTTCATTTTTTTCTTTTTTCAATCATTTGTTACACAAATATTAAAGTGTAAGGGTTAGGGCTCGATCAAGACACTCAGTTGAAGCCCTTTCCTTGTTCCACTTCGGTGTGTGCTCCTTCCGGTGATCTTCACCACCTTCCGGCGACTATTCACCGGCATTCTCCATCACTGTCAGGCTCCCGCACTGGCAGCAATGTTCGAGCTTTCTTTGGCAAATAACATGCAGTTGATCTCCAGTACAGCCGCCGCTTCTTTTTCAGTGCTCATGCCTTTATCATTTTTCTGGCGACTGATGTTCATGTTCAGTCATTAGGCTTTTCATTGGCAGCTCTCAGACTCCAGTTTAAACTGTCCTCTTTTTATTGTTTCCACTCAGACGTTATCGATTTTGTTTTCAGAAGGACTGTTTATCGTTGTGGTTTGTTAGGGATTTTTGTTCGATCAATCTTTTAATCTGTTCCCTTAGTTTTTTTTTTATTTTTTTATTTTCTGTAAAAAAATCATGTGTAATGGGCCGCTGTTTACTGCTAGTCTGCTACTGCAAGTCTGTTTTGAAGTTCTTATTTGCAGAGTGCTTTTTATTGTGAACCTATGATAGTGTGATGTATCATACTGTTACTGCAACTGTTTTTTTTATTTGTAGTGTTTTTTTAATTGTGAAACTGTGATGTATCGTTTCTGTTGGCTTGTGTTTGTGTTTTTGCTTGTTTGCAGTGTGTTACGAGTTACAACTTTTTGTTTTTTTTTTTTTTCATATTTGTAACTATGTTGTCTTAATTCTTATCATGGTATACAGTTCTCACTTCTCAAATCTCATGTTATGTTTTAAAATTTTATTATGTTAATAAATAATAACACTGTATAGTGTACAGGGTATCATTGCAGTGTTTTTTTAATTGTGAAACTGTGATGTATCGTTTCTGTTGGCTTGTGTTTGTGTTTTTGCTTGTTTGCAGTGTGTTACGAGTTACAACTTTTTGTTTTTTTTTTTCATATTTGTAACTATGTTGTCTTAATTCTTATCATGGTATACAGTTCTCACTTCTCAAATCTCATGTTATGTTTTAAAATTTTATTATGTTAATAAATAATAACACTGTATAGTGTACAGGGTATCAATATCATGTATGTTTAGTTTTTTCTGTTTAGATTATGTATTCATATAGAATTTGGTATTTGGTAATCTAAATTTTGAACTTGTCATTTGATAGTTCTGCTATTTAGAGACAATTTTGTGGCATATATTACTTATACCCTCACTGCAACCCCACACCCAAATTTGCATCCGCACCCATGTGACATAGAATCCACCTTCATAGAAATCTGACATTTTACTCCCACTTTGCAGTGTGACCTATATTTTCACAAATTTTCAGATTTTCTTCATCATAAACACTGTAAGGTCACAGGCGACACAAAGACAATATGTACCTTCTGTTTCTTCAATACCTGCCAAATCACTAGGGCCCAGTTTGATGGATAGTTGACCAACTTAGTCGACTAGTCAAGGACTACTTCATTGACCGACTAGTCCTTGTGTTGGTAAGTCACATTTGGTTTGCATTTCCAGTGTCATCAATATTGGTGCATATCAGCCCATATTTGTTGATGCACATGTCGGCCCCTCATTGCAACAATGCCGGGTCCAACATGGTACTTCATAAATATTGACCAATATAAAACCAGTTTGGGCCATATTGTCCTTCATTTGCTTAGTCAGCCCGTATCAGAATAATAGTTAAACGTTAACGTTTTGATCTTAAAGTTTATTTATTTTTTATGCCTGATACTGCCTGATATAAGGATGATACTTATCATCTTTTGAGGGTGAAGCTGATATGCTGACATTGTTTTTTACCTTTTTTCTTACAAAACATCTTTAGGAAATATTGTTGCCTTTTCTCTTTTGTCTTTGTGTCATTTGCATAATAATTTTTTAACATGAGAGAGAGAGAGAGAGAGAGAGAGAGAGAGAGAGAGAGAGAGAGAGAGAACCTATCTGATCTTTGTATTCCCAAAGGCCAAAACAGATGTTCAAAAAATAAAGTAGAACATTCCAGTCCTGGTGTTTTCCTTTTTTGCTTTAGATTTCTTGTTCATGATCTTTCAACTGTTATTTAGATCTTTTCTCTAGAACTATTTTTGAAGTGTTATTCCACTGCAAAAGCACTTGTGAAGATTTTAGGTAATAACCCAGTCTAAAACTGGACTGGGTGCACATGAATCGCCCCAAACTTGGCACAGTTCTTGCAAGGCCCGGCTTGTGCTCAGCTTGGGCCTATGTCGACCAGCTCAAGCTCCTTAATTAGTTTAATGTACGAGCCAAGCCATTATCTGAGCCTATGGCTGAGCTTAGGTTGAGCCATGCACTCACCTGGGCCAAATAAAAAGGTTAAACTTTTTCAAGTACACTGTACCTATGGATTCAATCATGGAACATGCAATTTCAAAGTCCACAGAGACACCCACTGGGCCAATGCCAGCTGAGTTATTGATATGGGAACAACTCTTATAAGTATTCCTTGAGTACGTGTAACTTGACCTGTTTAGTTGCTTGAGGTAGACTATTGGCTTGAATTTGACTTGTTTAACAAAGGGTCGAGCTGGACCTGAGCTTATGCAAG